>NC_089229.1:38641767-40006867 GCF_963924675.1 Phocoena phocoena | reverse complement strand
AGACAGCCGTCTGGACTCAGGAGAGAGTTCTGTGCTGGACATTTAGATTAAGGAGCCATCAACATTTAGACAGTAATGGAAATTATAGAGGCTTTGCAATCTATGGAGAATATTTAGGGTGAGAGAAGACAGGCCAGAACTCTGGGAACACTGGGACTTAAGGATAGATAGAGAAAATCCCACTTTCTTTAAAGAAGTTAGATTTCTCTCTCTTTTTTGCCCCCTTAAAACAAGAAAAATCATTTATTATCTCATAGTTTCTGGTCAGAAATTTGGGAGGGGCTCAGTTGGACAGTCCTGGCTTTGGGTCTCTCATGAGGTTGCGTTTCCTGTAGGCTTGACTGAGGTGGAGGATCCCATTTCAAGGTGGCTCCCTCACATGGTTGGCAAATTGACAGTGGTTGTTGGCTGGAGGTCTTAGTTCATCTCTACATGGACCTCTCCACAGAGCTGCCTGAGTGTCCTTGTGGCATGGTAGCTGGCTTCCCCCAGAGTGAGCATTTCAGAGAGAGTGCCAGGTGGAAGCTGTACCCTTTTTGTGATAGTCTTGGAAGCTACATAGTATTCCTTCTGCCACATTCTATTTGTTAGAAGTAAGTCACCAGTGACCCACGTTCAAGGGAAGTTAGACTTCTCCTTAAAGAAATTTAAGCCAACTGAGGCATTGAAAGCAACCTTTGCGTTTAGTACCAGAGATCTCATTGATTACCTTGCTAAGGGCAGATTCTATAGGGTTTTGGCAATGAAAATGCATTTGTAACAGGTAATCTGGCTTCTGCCACTGTCTATTTTGTAATGGCTATTTGCTTTTATGTCAATTTAGAATCCTTGTCTTTCTCTCTCCGCCACTGCTCAGGGTCTACGCTTTCAGTACAGAGCTTTCTTCAGTTCTATTCCTAAGGAGGTATAGTTTACTCCAGGAGAGATCTTTTAAAACACTGCCTCTATATTTTACCTGTGACTTTTTTTTTTTCTCCTGTTATGTACATTCCCTCTCTGGCTGTTCTTTCGGACTTGAACGAGGCACTCTCATGGTTTTCTATGAGTTTTTATGAGTTTCTAATAAGTTTGGTAGAACTGTCCAAGCTGACCCCCAAAAGACTTGTATAGCTCTTATGAAACTTCGGTGTGAAATATCACAGGTAGCCTTGACTTGAGAAGCTCAGTGTTTTTCTATCTAAACTTTAATTCTTCCGTAGGTGAAGACCATTCAAATCCATCTCAGATTGTTTAGGCTAGAGGTAGAGGAATGGGCAAAAGTAGTAATCTGCCAACATACCAGTCACATCTGAACTAAAGTGAAAGATATCTTCAGTAATTCTGACCTTTAAAACAGTCATCGTCTACATAGCCATGTTCAAAATAAACTCGTCACCAAATGTTCTGTGTAGGCAGCTGGAGAAACTGATGCAGGGAATAATGAAATCCATATCAAAGGGCTAACAAAGCATGGCAGGAGAGTTCAGGCAAAGATTTGCTGACAAAGATCTTTGAAGAATGATCATCTTTGCCTTGATACACAGCAGGTGTGCCCATTGGACGAGAATTAAGTCATCTTTTGATGCCAGCAAAGGGCCTTGTTTCTACACTGCTATCAGGGAGCATCTACTCCCCTTAGTTGCCTGGAATATTACTAAATTGAATCCTGGCTGCCATTGTGGCAGCCTGAATTATTTGTAGGACTTCAGTTATCATGGGCATACCATGGGGCTTGAGGAAGAAATTATTTGCCCCCTAATGTTGTAAATTTAATTTTCTTTCCGAACACCTGCTAAAGGACTAACTAAATCATTTGCCAGTGTGAAATATATCACACTGAAAGTTGATAGTGGCTGTATTTATTCTCATTGGAACCATATTTCCCAAGAAGCCTGCCACAGTCTATAGAACAAGGGATGAATTTCTTAAAGGAGGTTTTACAACAGTTGGATCTTTCCAGGCTAAAGAGAATTGTTAAGTTTTTACAGGTTACACATAGTAGTCAGAATGGTGATTAAAATGTAGAAAGACTTCAGTTTCTTTTTTAATGGTACATTTGTCTCACATTTTAAGTCTCTCAGCTGTAAAAACATCATGTGCAATCATTACACTTTTACTGAAAGAAGTCCTGATTGCATTCCCACTATCAGTCTCCACAAACAAGTCTAATAATTAATAGGTAGGAAGACCAAACTGTCCTCCTACTGTAAAAGGTAGGACAGAATTAGGGCAGACATAGTTTTGGGAGGAAACTTAGAAACTTTACCTTGCTTTTTGAAGGAAAAATAAAGTTTCTACTTTGCATCTCCTTGATACTTTCCTAAAATAAAAAATGAGCTACTGAGGCTAAAATTAGAGAAATAAATTATTAATATGTACATTAATTAATATTTGCATTAATTTTGCAAGTCTCTGAGCTGTAGAAAAGAGAAAAAAGCTAATTTCATACCTCTGGTATCCTCAACAGTATACATGAATTTGGGAAAAATGTTTTAAGTATACCTTGGAACACCCTATGACCTGTAAAAAATTTTTTTTAAATGAAGATAATGGATATAAATCTGATAGTACTGTCACTATAGTTTAGCATACTTATTTACTTTGGGATATATATGCCAATAAAGTCATGTTTTGGGAAGAAACAAATACATTTCTAAATTGAAAATGATCTTTAAAGTAATCATTTTGGGAATTATAGACATTTGGTGAATTCCTCTTTGGGAATGCCTTCAGAATCAGAGTCACACATGAAATTCAGGTTTTATTTTATAGCAATATATTTGGGACCCGAAAATATATTACCAAGATGTCACATATGTTATTCGTAGAATTTGTCAAAATACTTTTTATTGACTTAAACCAATCTATTATACTCCCAAAGTACAATATCCAGTATGACCTAAATGTATAATACAGAAAATCATCCCCGCCCAATCCCTTGCCATTTCTTAAAAAAAGATCTAAACTCCGAAGTACGAAGGCCAGGTAAGTCAAACCTAACTCAAGGCAGATCTGGGTCATTGTCAATTTTTAGTCTAACATATGTCAGTGGGACACAGGAGCAGGACTTCTATATGGCAGACTGTCTCAAATTTCATCTGTAAAACTGTAACAACTCTGGAGGTCTACCTACCGTGATACCAGAGGAGCTGGAAGCAGTGAAAGTATTGGCAAGAACATAATTCCAATCCTTAGAGGGAAATGTAATGAAGCTCTTGATATGCTGCAAGTTTGGGTTCTCAGTATTCACAAACTAAGAAGAGATACTATTATTGTTGCCTGTAGGTAGACAAGGCTTATGCAGATAGGGACACACAGAGTGGATGAAAATGGGCCTTGAAATATTTTAAAATAACGTGCTTTAGAACCTAAAGATAACTTTGAAAGAGGTGTATGGTGATACAATTTGAATGGAATTATTTGAATTGGAATCAGTCTTCAGACTTACAAGTTTGCTACTTCGAAGTGCCTCATCATCCATTTGGGTGTATAACTTCCAGTATTGTTGTTAAAATAATACTAAATAGGGCTTCCCTGGTGGCGCAGTGGTTGAGAGTCCGCCTGCCGATGCAGGGGACACAGGTTCATGCCCCGGTCCAGGAGGATCCCACATGCCGCGGAGCGGCTGGGCCCGTGAGCCATGGCCGCTGAGCCTGCGCGTCCGGAGCCTGTGCTCCGCAACGGGAGAGGCCACAACAGTGAGAGGCCCGCGTACCGCAATAATAATAATAATAATAATAATAAATAATACTACCCTCTTTTTAAGGTCATAATGCTTATGTTCTTCTGCTTCTGCTGTTTGGATTCTAAATTCTCTGCATATTCAAGTTTGAAATTTGCTCTAAAGAATAATAGGCATACTATGACCCCCAGATCCAAATTGGATTTTTATTATTTTTTATGCTATTGGAATAACCTATGAGTATCACCTGCCTCTGCTCTTGCACAGTAAAATTTCTAATGTTTGAGATACCAAGGTTTTATGTATTATATTAAAAATATACTCTCCACCAATAATACTCCAAAAGGCCAGCTGAGATTAGTTCAGCATTCCATAATTTCTCCCTTTTGACCTTTATTTACTCCTATTAATTGTGTGCATATCTGTCTTCACAATTGATTTTAAGCTCCTTTAGGGGTATGGACCATATTTCACTGAAATTTATATCCTCCACATAATCTAGGGGAGAGTTTTCTGTTTTATCATTCTTATTATTAAAATCTTTAGGGTATATAGGAATTCATGTGGATCTAAGGACGAAGTGCAAAAAAAGAGAAATGTGGGAAGGGTGGGTCCCACCTAATAGTTCCACACGGCTGCTTTCCTAGGCAAACTGCATAAGCAACAGTCATTTTCCTGAAAGAGCTATGCTACGTATAGCTGCTCCTGTGAGTTTACCACGGCGAGGGAGTTCTTAGGAGATGCTCTAAAATTATTGCAGTGAAGTAGTAGAAAGCTACCTTATAAGGTCTTGTTTGCTATAACTGAGGATAAGACTGGTAGTAAACTGGGCAACAACCAAACTGAATTATTGTTAAACTGAGGACCAATAACCAATAGGCGGTGATGAGCTGAGAATGTATATGTCAGAGGAACAGGACAGAGGAGCTGCTGATGTACACACAACTGGACAAAATTAGGAACTACTGCAAGGCTAGTACCACCCCTCCACCTTCATCGGGTTAGAATTTTTCACACCCTGAAGGTTGTGGCAAGACGGAGGTGGGAGCACAAATTCCACTCACATTAAAAAATTTTCACTACATATTAAAAAAAAATTGTTTTTGGCTACGCTGGGTCTTCATTGCTGCATGCGGGTTTTCTCTAGTTGAGGCGAGCAGGGGCTACTCTTTGTTGCGGTGCATGGGCTTCTCATTGCAGTGGCTTCTCTTGTCACGGGGCATGGACTCTAGTAGTTGTGACATGCGGGCCCTAGAGTGCGCGGGCTTCAGTAGTTGTGGTGCGTGGGCTCAGTAGTTGTGGTGCGTGGGCTCAGTAGTTGCGGTGCGTGGGCTCAGTAGTTGCGGCATGTGGGCTCTACAGTGCGCAGTCCTCAGTAGTTGTGGCACATGGGCTCAGTAGTTGTGGCGCACGGGCTTAGTTGCTCCACGGCATGTGGGATCTTCCTGGACCAGGGCTCGAACCCGTGCCCCCTGCATGGGCAGGCAGATTCTTAACCACTGTGCCACCAGGGAATTCCCTTCATTACATCTTAAATGAAGATTGAGCTAAGATGGAGGTCGGAACGTGAAGTATTTATGTTTTATGCATCTTCAAGCAGAAAGCTGAGATTATTTAAAATGTTCATGCAGAGCAAGAAATCGAAATACCAGAAAGGATCAAGTGGCACTGACTTTGGAATATGACCAGGTCTTCCGTTTCTGGGGAGAAAGAAGAAGAGGGAGCTGTTTGAGGAAAATACTTGGAGTAAAGAAAGAAACAGAAACACTATTCTCTTTTAGAAATATTCGGTAGTTAAGTGCTTCAAGTTTTGTCTTTATAGTTAGCCGTCTAACTCCTTAATGGAATTAGAGTACTTGGTTGGTTTCACTGTTTGTTTTACATTTTAATTTTATTTATTTTTAATTTTTCTTAATTTTAATTTCAGTCTCTTTTATTTTCAAAACCACTAAGCTTTTTTCTTTTTAAAAAATAGAAAATAGTTGGGCTTGTATTAGTTTTCTTAGCTCTGTTAAAAGAAGATTGAAAATGGATTATGAAGTTGCTCATTCATGAACAATCAAATATCACATTCTTTGCTGAAATGACAGCTTTTGGTTAATTAATTGTGTTGTAGGCATTTACACTTCTTCTGTGGGCAGTGCACCATGGCACAAGTTGCTCACGTGAGCAGCTTCAAGAATATTCTACACTTAATACTCACGTATTATAAGAACTTCAGCTAGTAAAAAAAGTGAGTTTCTTTTTATTATCATCCTTTCCTTTTGCTTACTTCTCTGGAATCTTTGCTCATGTAAACCTAAATGTCCACTTGTTCTCACCAAAGACATTGAATAAATCGTTCTCTCTGAAAATTGTGCTGTTTCCTAAGCTTTCAATTTCCAATGTATCCCTGAATTCTTCACTCTCTACCCTTGAAACATTCTCTCACTTTTAGTTTGTGTCAACAGCTCACCCTGCCTTATCAATCTCTCTTGTCTCTTCTGTTGCAGAAACTGCCCATGTTAGGAGTGGTGGATATAAGATTTGAGCTTTAATTTCCAATTCCATACGCTCTTTAACCATGTCCTAAGGAAGCTGTGAGATTTCAGTATCCCATTTTTTAAGCAAGAATTTGTTGTAAATAAGTCTGGCAGATGGCCACAACATCTGGGACAATTAAGCCCCAGGAATGGATGAGTAGTTTTCTAAGGTGAGTAGAATTTTCCATCTGTTCAAATGGCACGTTAGGGGTTTAGACAAGCCAGTGCTGGCTGCTCGGGGTGTGTGCCTTACACAAGCCTACTTTTGGCCCCCCAGATACTTCCTGGTTGTGCTGCTAAAAAGTGGAGAAAGTAGGAAAATAAATATTTGCTCTTTTTACAGCTGTCCGGCTGTTGTGAATGCATAACTTAGGCTTCTTTGGGTTTAAGAAATGAGATCAAACAGTTTTCATGAAATTCCAGTCACATTTCAATGCATGACTTATTTTGGTTTATTCTGTTGTAGAATATTCCAAAGCCAGAAGTAAATGCTAAAGAATAAATTATCCCATTTAAAAGATATGGATGTACCACATAACAGATTGTGGCCACAAACATTCTGAGTCAGACCTTCCCCTCCAAATGCCCCATCATCCCCTACACCCAGGCAACTCTCTAATTAATGTGTGATGGAATCATACCAAATCAGTATTAGGAATATATTATTTAGAGCCTAGGTTATTATTTTGAAGGTCTGTTGCTTAGGGTAAGCCACAGAAAATCAGTGAATTAGGCAGGATTTTTGTTTGTTTTCTGTTTGAGGAGGTACAATAAGTTGGCTAGTACAAGGAAGCTCTTACATCCTTGCAAACTTCAGTCACATTGCCATGTAAAGTCACTGCCAAGTTTTCAAAAATGAATCTGGACTGCTATTCTAATTCATGACTGTTCCGCCTCCGTGACAGTTGGTGCTCGCTTTTGCAGGGGACACAGCTGAAACTGCGTGGTGGAAGTGTTGTTCCACTGCTAAGGTTTTGGATTTTGTTGCTCTGAAGAACTCGTATGTCAAAGAGTAGCAGCTTCTCCGTCTTCTCTCCCCATCAGCAGCTGATATCTACTTTTCTCCCTATTTCCTCCAGACCATCCACTCCCCAGCATCATTTCTGGAATATAACTCTGCCTTTCTTTCTGCATTTTTTTTTCTTTTTGGTAAGCATATAGACTTATATGGTTTGCTACTAATTCCTGAATATGCATTTGCAGCCTTGAATCTCAGTGCCTTTCTGGCTTAAGTATCTGGGCAATCTTATGGCAGTACTTGGAGAACACTGTAAATGCTGAGACCTGACCTTTCAAACAGTTGAAGTATTGACCACACCAGATTTACACTTGGCTGTGCCATTTGCTATCACTGTAGCTTTAGAGCATATATTTGACCTATGCTAACTATTTATTTATTTATCTACTTCACATCTCTATTGGCGTATAAATGCTTTACAATGTTGTGCTGGTTTTTGCTGTACAACAAAGTGAATCAGCTATATATATACATATATCCTCGTATCTCCTCCCTCTTGCGTCTCCCTCCCACCCTCCCTATCCCATCCCTCTAGGTCATCACAAAACACCGAGCTGTTCTCCCTGTGCTATGCACCTCCCACTAGCTGTCTATTTTACATTTGGTAGTGTATATACATCAATGCTACTCCCTCACTTCATCCCAGCTTCCCCGTCCCCCTCTGTGCTCTCAAAGTCTGTTCTCTACATCTGCGTCTTTATTCCTGCCCTGCCACTAGGTTCATCAGTACCACTTTGTAAATTCCATATGTATGTGTTAGCATACGGTATTTGTTTTTCTCTTTCTGACTTACTTCACTCTGTACGACAGATTCTAGGTCCATCCACCTCACTACAAGTAACTCAATTTTGTTTCATTTTATGGCTGAGTAATATTCCATTGTATATATGTGCCACATCTTCTTTATCCATTCATCTGTTGATGGACACTTAGGTTGCTTCCATATCCTGGATATTGTAAATAGTGCTGCAGTGAACACTTTGGTACATGACTCTTATTGAATTATGGTTTTCTCAGGGTACATGCCCAGTAGTGGGATTGCTGGGTCATATGGTAGTTCTATTTTTAGTTTTTTAGGAACGTCCATACAGTTCTCCATAGTGGCTATATCAATTTACATTCCCACCAGCAGTGCAGGGGGTTCCCTTTTCTCCACACCCTCTCCAGCATTTATTATTTGTAGATTTTTTGATGATGGCCATTCTGACTGGTGTGAGGTGTTACCTCATTGTGGTTTTGATTTGCATTTCTCCACTGATTAGTGATGTTGAGCATTCATTCATGCATTTGTTGGCCATCTGTATGTCTTCTTTGGAGAAATGTCTATTTAGGTCTTCCACCCATTTTTGGACTGGGATGTTCGTTTTTGTGATATTGAGCTGCATGAGCTGCTTGTATATTTTAGAGATTGATCCTTTGTCAGTTGCTTCATTTGCAAATATTTTCTCCCATTCTGAGGGTTGTCTTTTCATCTTCTTTATGGTTTCCTTTGCTGTACAAAAGCTTTTAAGTTTCATTAGGTCCCATTTGTTTATTTTTGTTTTTATTTCCATTTCTCTAGGAGGTGGGTCAAAAAGGATCTTGCAGTGATTTATGTCATAGTGTGTTCTGCCTATGTTTTCCTCTAAGAGTTTTATAGTGTCTGGCCTTACATTTAGGTCTTTAATCCATTTTGAGTTTATTTTTGTGTGTGGTATTATGGTGTGTTCTAATTTCATTCTTTTACATGTAGCTGTCCATTTTTCCCAGCACCACTTATTGAAGAGGCTGTCTATTCTCCATTGTGTACTCTTGCCTCCTTTATCAAATATAAGGTGACTATATGTGCGTGGGTTTATCTCTGGGCTTTCTATCTTGTTCCATTGATGTATATTTCTGGTTTTGTGCCAGTACCATACTGTCTTGATTACTGTAGCTTTGTAGTATAGTCTGAAGTCAGGGAGCCTGATTCCTCCAGCTCTGTTTTTCTTTCTCAAGATTGCTTTGGCTATTCAGGGTCTTTTGTGTTTTCATACAAATTGTAAAATTTCTTGTTCTAGTTCTGTGAAAAATGCCTTTGGTAGTTTGATAGGGATTACACTGAACCTGTAGATTTCTTTGGGTAGTATAGTCATTTTCACAATATTGATTCTTCCAATCCAGGCGCTTGTTATATCTCTCCATCTGTTTATGTTATCTTTGATTTCTTTCATCAGTGTTTTATAGTTTTCTGAGTACACGTCTTTTGCCTCCTTAGGTAGGTTTATTCCTAGGTATTTTATTATTTTTGTTGTGATGGTAAATGGGATTGTTTCCTTCATTTCCCTTTCTGAACTTTCATTGTTAGTGTATAGGAATGCAAGAGATTTCTGTGCATTAATTTTGTATCCTGCAACCTTACTAAGTTCATTGATTAGTTCTAGTAGTTTTCTGGTTACATCTTTAGGATTTCTTATGTATAGTATCATGTCCTCTGCAAACAGTGACAGTTTTACTTCTTCTTTTCCAATTTGTTTTCCTTTTATTTCTTTTTCTTCTCTGATTGCTGTCGCTAGGACTTCCAATACTATGTTGAATAATAGTGGTTAGAGTGGACAGCCTTGTGTTGTTCCTGATCTTAGAAGAAATGCTTTCAGTTTTTCACCATTGAGAACGATGTTTGCTGTGGGTTTGTCGTATATGGCTTTTATTATGTTGAGGTAGTTTCCCTCTATGCCCACTGACTGGAGAGTTTTTATATAAATGGGTGTTGAATTTTGTCAAAAGTATTTTCTGCGTCTGTTGAGATGATCATATGGTTTTTATTTTTTAATTTGTTAATATGTTGTGTCACATTGATTGAAGAATATATTGAAGAATCCTTGCATCCCTGGGGTAAATCCCACTTGATCATAGTGTATGATCCTTTTAACGTGTTGTTGGATTCTGTTTGCTAGTATTTTATTGAGGATTTTTGCATCTATGTTTATCAGTGATATTGGTCTATAATTTTCTTTTTTTGTGATATCTTTGTCTGGTTTTGGTATGAGGGTGATGGTTGCCTTGTAGAATGGGTTTGGGAGTGTTCCTCCCTCTGCTATATTTGGAAGAGTTTGAGAAGGTTAGGTGTTAACTCTTCTCTAAATGTTTGATAGAATTCACCTGTGAAGCCATCTGGTCCTGGACTTCTGTTTGTTGGAGATTTTAAATTACAGTTTCAATTTCCTTACATGTGATTGGTCTGTTAGTATTTTCTAATTCTTCCTGATTCAGTCTTGGAAAGTTGTACCTTTCCAAGAATTTGTCCATTCCTTTCAGGTTGTCCATTTTATTGGCATATAGTTGCTTGTAGTAGTCTCTTATGATCTTTTGTATTTCTGCGGTGCGAGTTGTAATCTCTCCTTTTTCATTTCTAATTCTATTGATTTGACTCCTCTCCCTTTTTTCTTGATGAGTCTGTCTAATGGTTTATCAATTTTGCTTATCTTCTCAAAGAACAAGCTTTTAGTTTTATTGATCTTTGCTATTGTTTCCTTTGTTTCTATTTCATTTATTTCTGCTCTGATCTTTATGATTTCTTTCCTTCTACTAATTTTGGCTCTTTGTTCTTCTTTTTCCAGTTGCTTTCGGTGTTTATTTGATATTATTCTTGTTTCTTGAGGTGAGCTTGAATTGCTATGAACTTCCCTCTTAGAACTGCTTTTGCTGTGTCCTGTAGGTTTTGGATCATTGTGTTTTTGTTGCCATTTTTTTCTAGATATTTTTAAATTTTCTCTTTGATTTCTTCAGTGATCTCTTGGTTATTTAGCAATGCACTGTTTAGCCTCCATGTATTTGTGTTTTTTACTGGGTTTTTTTTCTCCTGCAATTGATTTCCAATCTCACAGCATTGTAGTTGGAAAAGAAACTTGATTTCAATTTTCTTAAATTTTCCAAGGCTTGATTTGTGACCCAAAATGTGATCTATTTTTGAGAACATTCCATGTGCACTTGAGAAGAAAGTGTATTCTTCTGCTTTCAGGTGGAATGTCCTAAAATATCCATTAAGTCTATCTGGTCTGTTTTGTCATTTAAAGCTTACGTTTCCTTATTTATTTTCTGTCTGGATGATCTGTCTACTGGTGTAAGTGGGGTGTTAAAGTCCCCCACTATTATTGTGTTACTGTCGATTTCTCCTTTTATGGCTGTTAGCATTTGCCTTATGTATTGAGGTGATCCTACGTTGGATGCATAAATTTTTACAATTGTTATATCCTCTTCTTGGATCAATCCCTTGATCATTATGTAGTGTCCCTCTTTGTCTCTTTTAATAGTCTTTATCTTAAAGTCTATTTTATCTGATATGAGTATTGCTACTCCAGCCTCTTGTGATTTCCATTTGCACGGAATATCTTTTTCCATCCCCGCACTTTGTCTGTATGTGTCCCTCGGTCTGAAGTGGGTTTCTTGTAGTCAGCATATATAACGGTCTTGTTTTTGTATCCATTCAGCCAGTCTGTGTCTTTGTTTGGAGCATTTAATCTGTTTACATTCAACATTGATATGTGTGTTCCTATTACCATTTTCTTAATTGATTTGGCTTTGTTTTTGTGGGTCTTTATCTTCTCTTGTGTTTCCTGCTTAGAGAAGTTCCTTTAGCATTTGTTGTAAAGCTGGTTTGATAGTGCTGAATTCTTGTAGCTTTTGCTTGTCTGTAAAGCTTTTGATTTCTCCATCGAATCTGAATTACATCCTTGCTGGGTAGAGTAATCTTGGTTGTAGGATTTTCTCTTTCATCACCTTAAATATGTCCTGCCACTCCCTTCTGGCTTGCAGAGTTTCTGCTGAAAGATCAGCTGTTAACCTTATGGGGGTTCCCTTGTATGTTATTTGTTGCTTTTCCCTTGCTGCTTGTAATATTTTTTCTTTGTATTTGATAGTTTGATTAATATGTGTCTAGGTGCGTTTCTCTTTGGGTTTATCCTGTGTGGGACTTTCTGCACTTCCTAGACTTGACTGACTGTTTCCTTTTGCATGTTAGGGAAGTTTTCGACTATAATGTCTTCAAATATTTTCTCAGATCCTTTCTTTTTCTCTTCTTCTTCTGGGACCCCTATATTTCAAATGTTGGTGTGTTTAATGTTGTCCTAGAGGTCTCTGAGGCTGTCCTCAATTCCTTTCATTCTTTTGCTCCCTGGCGGTTATTTCCACCATTTTATCTTCCAGCTCACTTTTCCATTCTTCTGCCTCAGTTATTCCGCTATTGCTTCTTTCTAGAGTATTTTTTAATTTCAGTTATTGTGTTGTTCATCACTGTTTGTTTGCTCTTTAGTTCTTCTAGATCCTTGTTAAATGTTCCTTGTGTTTTTTCCATTCTGTTTCCAAGATTTTAGATCATCTTTACTATCATTACTCTGAATTCTTTTTCAGGTAGGTTGCCTATTTCATCTTCATTTATTTGGTTGTGTAGGTTTTTACCTTGCTCCTTTGTCTGTAACATAGTTTTCTGGCCTTTCTTTTTTTTTTTTTTTTTTTTTGATGAGTGGGGCTGTATTCCTGTCTTACTAGTTGTTTGGCCTGAAGTGTCCAGCACTGGAGTTTGCAAGCAGTTGGATAGAGCTGGGCCTTGGTGCTGAGATGAGGACTTCTGGGAGGCCTCACTTCGATCAATATTCCCTGGGGTCTGAGGTTCTCTGTTAGTCCAGCGGTTTGGACTCGGAGCTCCCACCGCAAGAGCTCAGGCCCACCCTCCGGCCTGGGAACCAAGATCCCACAAGATGTGTGGTGCGGAGAAAAGAAAAAAAAAAAGTAAAAAAGGAGCAATACAGTAACAAAGAATAAAAACAAAATAAAATCAGAAAGATAAAAAATATATTAGGCAAAATAAAAATTTATTTGAAACAACTGCAACAAGGTAAAATAAAACCACAACAGAAGAAAAAAGAAACAAAAACAAAAGCCTTGGCTATGGGGGGTGGAGTTTAGGTGGGGGTGGAACTTAGACAGGGGTGGGGTTTAGGGTGGGGCAGGACCTAGGCAGGTGGGGGGTAACTTTTGGGTGTGGGTTGCAACCTAGTCTCAGGACCCAAGCCAATGGAAAAGGCAGTGGGGGCAGGGCCTAGGTGGGAAGATGTTCACAAGTGGAGTGGGGCCTCTGCTTAGGACCTGCACAGAAGGGGAGAGGCAGCACCTCCAAAGGAGGGCCTCTGGAGTGTGGAGTTCTACAGTTTGGAAGTTAAGTCCCTGGGTGAGGGTGTGTGGGTGGGGTTTAGGCCCAGTGCAGTTAGCGGGGTCTAAGAGGGGGTCTCTGAGTGTAGAGGTAGAGCCCTGGGTGAGGGTGTAGGGGTGGGACCTGGGCTCTGCACAGCAAGAGGGAGGCTCCTAGGGCAGAAGATTGGGCTTGGGAACCAAACAGGCTCCCCAGTGCCTAAGTGGACAGAGAGAGCGCTGTTTGCATTCTGTTCTTCTGCGCCCCCCTCCCCCACAGTCTCCCACAGGGTCTCCCCTGTACTGTTGGACCCCTAACCATGGGTGGGTCCTGCTGGGTGTAGGAACTCCTCCCCTCCCCCAGGCCCCCCTCAGGGGAGGCTGGTCCCAGAGGTCCAGCCTTTACTTTCGCTCCCCCTTCCCTCCCTCCCACTCCCTCAGGACCCGTGCGGCTGGAGGGGACCTCGGTAGGCAGAGGATCAGCCCCAGGATATCAGCAGGCTCCCAGGGGTCCAAGTGGGCAGGGGAAACCTGGCCACACTCCCTTTTGGTCCTCTGCCTTCCCAGTGGTCCCCCAATATCCCCCTTCGAGTGTGGGATCCCTTCCCCTCCCCCAGCCACCCCTCAGGGGAGCCAGTCCTGTCCCACCTCCACTTCTCCTCCCCCTTCACTCCCCCCCATGCCCTACCCGGTTGCTGGGGTTTCCTCCCGTCCCCTTAGGTGTCTGTGGTCCCCTGCCAGTACCTGGTAGGTGCCCTAGTTGTGCGGAGACATGAATTCTGTTTCTTCCTAGTCCGCCATCTTGACTCCACCTTGCCCCTATGCTATTTATAAAATGGAAATAATCATTCTTTAGAAACCTCGCAGGGTTATGAGGCTTAAATGAAGTTGAATCTTTGTTTGATATAGTAAATGATAAACAATTGTGTTCTTCTCACTGCCAATCTCCTAATTGTTGTAAACTTCCAACTTTGGAATTATCCTTAATTTTTCACACTTTTATCTTTTAAATCAAATCCATCACCATGTTCTATTAAATAGGGTCCCCCTCTTTCTCTGTGTCCATGGCTACATTTTTTTTATTGGTTCAGACCATCATTGTAAACCAGGAGTACTGCTGTATTTTATATCCAAATTTCTTTACTTTTTTTTAGCCCATTTAATATAATTAAATTTTCTTTCAATTTAGCAAACATCATTTTGAACCTACTATGTGCCATAAAGATTGCTAGGCCATGTTGTAAGTGGCCTTGGAAGACACTACTAGTTAGAGCTTGGGCTCTGGAGCTGGATTGCTTGGCTTCAAATGCCAGCTCAACTATTTATTAGCTATGTAACTTTGGACAAGTTAGTTAATATTTCTTCATTTCAGCTTCCTTGTCTCTAACAAGGATATAGATAATAATAGTATCTCATGTCATAATGATTATCATAAGAAATAAAGGAAATGATGCATATAAACATGCCTAACATGCAGAAAGCACTCAATTATTAATTTTTCTTATTAATTATCTTTGAATTTTTTTTCAGCATTGGCCTCCCATTTTGATACCTACAATGACCACCTCTTCAATATCAATTAAATTGGAGCCTCTGTATTTGAGTTTTCCATTAACTTCCTTTTAATCAGTTCTCACTAAATTCTTTGACACCTGCATAAACATAGACATTTAGCCTGATGGCATTTAGTCCATCATCCCTAGACTTCCAGTCACTGACAGGGTTTCTCCACAGCATAGATTCTCTGTCTTAGTTAAGCCATTGTACTTCATGTTTATTTTTATCTGATGTAGTTCTAGATTCAGTGCATTTACCCAAATCATTCCTGTTTTTCTATTGTTTATTTTTTTGCTAATTTCAAACATTCTGCTTTGAACTCGCTTTTCAAGATTCTTTCCCTTACTAGGTGCTCCTAAACTAAGCACTCTTATATTCCCTCTGCCTTTAGAATAATTATGTTCTGCTTGTGCTATGTTGAATCCCTTACTCCATAAGCCTAAGCCTTTCTGCCCCAGTCATATTAGTCTCCTGCTATTCCTGAAACATGCCGAGCATTTGTCTGTCTTAGGGCTGTTGCATCTGCTTTTCCCTTTAACTGAAAATAATGTTTTTCTCTAGACGTATGCATGGTTTATGGTCATACTTCATTCAGGTCTCTGCTCAAATATCACTACCACAGAGAGTCACCCCATCATCCTTACATGGTTTCATTTTTCTTTGTAGTATTTGCTATAGGTTGATCTGATATTTATCTATTGTCTTTTTTCCTCACCAGGGGGCAGGGCCATTGTCTTGTTTTGTTCCCTGTTCTATCCGCAGCTCCTGGCACAGTGCCCTTTATATAGGAGATTCTCAATTAATATACATTGGATGGATGAAAGAATAAATTGTAACTTGACATCCCCCACCAAAAATCATTCTAAACACTTAAAATATTTATGGACAATATATTTGATTTTATAACACACCACTGTATATTGTGATATTGATGAAAACATGCTGGTTTTAGGACAAAACTGACTCAAATTTCCAATTTCTCAATATTATCTGAGTGAATCCCAGTAAATATTTCTCTGAGCCTCAACACCTTTATGTATAAAATATAGTAATACTCACTGTGATGATTAACTTTATGTCAGCTTGCCTGGGGTATAGTGTCTAGTTATTTGGTCAAACACTAGTCCAGATGCTGTTGTGAAGGCATGTTTTAGATGTGAATAACATTTACACAAATGGACTTCGAGTAAAACAGATTACCTTCCATAATGTGGGTGGGCCTCAAACAATCAGTTGAAGGCCTTAAGAGGAATAACTGAGGTTTGCAAAAGGAGAAACACTTCTGCCTCAAGACTACAGCATAGAAACCCTGCCTGGATTTCTAGCCTGATGGCCTGCTCTAAAGCTTTTGAACTTATCACCCCCACAGAATGCTGTTTGCCAGTTCTGTGAAATCTCATATATTCTTATTCTCTCTCTCTCTCTCCCTCCCTCCTTTCTTCCCTCCCCCCCCATTCATATATATCCTCTCTCCATATGTGTGTGTGTGCTTGTATACATACATATCATATCATATTGGTTTTTTTTCTTGGGAGAACCCTGACTAATAAACCTACCTTGCCTGATTGAAGTTGGGATTGAATGAGGCATGTTTAAAACTCTCCGTAAATAGTACTGATTATTATTACATAGTACAGTAAATTCTTTTGGCAGGTTATTGTGCCTGCCACATAGTAGGTGCTCAATAAGGATATGATGAAAGAATGAATAAATATTTTCCAGAACAAATATTATTCCAGAAGACTGTAAAAGCTCTTACACTTTGGTCACCATTAATCATTTCTGAATAGTCTTTTTGGCTGAATGTACAGCACATTGCATTCCCTGTAAAGGTCTAAGGAAGCCTATTCATATTCAACATCATTCACTGAAAATAAGTCAGTATTTCTTTCATGATGGCAAAAGTACTGTTTGCGAATGAAAGGAGGTTGAGTGCCAAATCACTCCTGAATCTTCTAGCAATTTTTAGATAAATCTCATTTTCTACATCTGAAAACACTTTCTAAGAGTTTTTGAACACTAGTTAGCTAATTGGGGCCATGCTCTTTGAAAATATATATATATACATATTATACAAATGTTAAGTATTTTAATTCAGGTGGAAATGGGAAGTGGCAAGGTATCTTTTAAATGTTTGAGCATCTGGAAATTAAGTACACGTATTTGAAGAATATACAAATTCAGATGGGGTTCTAGTAAGAACGTGTTCTGTTTCAAAGAACTGAGAAGATTGAAATAGTCACTGTTGAAGTTGAACAGATTTCATGGATTGTAAAGGTGTTTTGCAGTATATGGACTTGGAGGCCTATCAGGTGCCATCGTATTTGGGGTTTCCCTCAAGGTATCAACTAGAAGACTAAGAGATAGACCCATGTGGCAGGGATGGCCGAACAAATACCAGGACCGTGTTAAGAGTCTTTAGTGCCAACCAAACACACTCACTAAAGGCTAGGCTCTTAGAGAGACAGTTAGGGAGAAGATGAGAGGAGGAGGGAATGATTGAAAAATCCAAAATAAGACGCTGGAAACCAGATTGTCTGCCTTCAGTTTTGCCCAGTTTCCCAGCCAGAGTCTTCCAAAAGAAAACAGTATTTTTTAACTCCATTGACATTCTTACCGTGGTGGAAATATCCTGAAATTCAGCAGAAATTTGAATTTCTACATTGTTAAGTCTTAATGTATGACAAGTTTCTAATCCTACTGCCTCTGTCTTTCCAATGCCCCTTGATTTGGTAGTTGGTTGTAAATGTCCTAATGAGAATGTTTTTGTTAATTAGGATAGGAAAATATCCTAAAAATATGAAAATATCTTTACCACTTTTAAATATGCTTGCATTATAAACCTACTCACTGGAATAACCAGCTCCTCAAACATCATTAACTACTTATTTAAAAATTCATTTTTAACACTTTTATATTATATCAAGTTTTATTGCAACAGATGCTGAAATAAGCCTACCAGTTTCATGGGGATTTTAGTGACAAGATAGGGGAAATGTCTAGACTTCAGTTCTTTTCTCAGTACTTGAATTCAGGCCAACTGCAGGATATCAGCTTCTACATGTGTTCCAGCTCTCAGATTTTTTTGTTTTAAATGAAAGTTACATAGATTGGAACATCAATGCATTGGAGATATTTGAGGGAAAGAAAGAGGACAATAAAAGAATAAAAGTGAGTTCGTGGACTTCCCCCTAGAATCCTAGATTCCCTAAATGACATAAAAATGTCATGTGGCTATGTGTGGCCAGATAGTGACATTTTGGACATAAATTGAATTCCCTGTTTGAAAGAAGAAGAGAGGTTTGTCCTAGAACAATAAAGCTTGCAAAAATGAAGTACTGTAAGCTGGACTGTATTTAAAATTCACTATATATATGTATAACTGAAAAACTTTGCTATCCACTTGAAACCAATACAGCATTGTAAATTAACTATACTTCAATAAGGAAACATAAAAAATAAAAAAGATGAAAGAGAAAAAAATTCACACTACACATCTGTGCCATAAGGATTCAGGAGTTGTCCCCCACGTTGTCTTGTCAGTGCTCATTTGACTTGTAGTGGGCATATGGCAGGGAGGCATCAGAGCATACCTGAGAGCACACACCACCTGGGAAGCAAGTGGAGAAGGCAGTAACAGGGGAATAATTAGGGTGGCCTTGAAGGGGAAGGGCATTACAGGGGATTGAGACTGTTCTCCATAGCCAATCACTGAGATTTACTGCAGTATGAGGAAGAGGTCAGTGACCAGCAGAGTGACTTAGGAAGAACCATCCAGGGATCTATTCTAACCCAAATGATCTGTAATTTGAGGGATCCAGTCTCTGAACGCTCCCCCAAATATACCATCATTTTTCACTAAGCAACATGGAATTTGCTACAAATGACTGTTCTGTTGATACGCAGAGGTCTAAAGTGCCTTCAATCTGATAACACTGTTCGATAGGCTTTGAGACACCACTCAGCATGTGCATTTTTTAACAGAAATTAAAGTAGTTGCCTCAAAAGCTTTCAACAGAGGAGAAGAACTTCCCTGCACCCCTGTTTCTTTAGTTTATATCTCTAAGTTCCATTGTTCTGTGCATAGCTGTCTCTTGGGCCTTTTCAGAAAGCCTTGTCACCAAAGTTAAAAGTATCTGCCAAACTGGATTCTAAGAACAATGCACATCTTTACTGACTTTTTGCTTGTTTGTTTTCAGTTTTGCTAAATTGCAAGTACATCATTCTCTGCACAGCTGGACACTGTGCTCTTTCAAATATTTTTCCCTTCTCAGAAATTAAAAATATATATTTATATATTTGCCAAATTATCTTTCACCAAAACATACCCCCCCCAAAATCATTTTATTAATTTTTTTATGCTTCACAGTGACAGATCTAACTTCAGAAACGTGTCACTAAAGGGCTAGATAACCTGGTATTACTTCAGACAGGCAGCCAACATGTTGGCCACAGGTTTTATTGTCCAAATCTGCTCAGTGAAACCCCACGCCAACAGTGGCCATTACGCAATAGAACTACGGATATTGTCAGAGAATCTAGAGACCATAAAAATCTGTATGTTGTATGCATAAATTTGCATATGGAATTAAAGAGGTCTTAACTTCAAGTGGGAAATTGTGACTTCGTGAACTTAACGCTTTGATCTCAGTGGTCATATCTGGACATCTGAAATTTACAACTGGTTGTGCCAAGATACTTGGGAAGAGTCGGGTAGGAGTGAGAACATTCTTAACCATTAGCAGGGGACTAAGCTTCAGATAATATACACAAGCACAAATGGACAGAAAAGGTCTCTGCTGATCTGTTTGTCTCCTTTTCCACAGGTACATGAGGCCAACAATTTAATTTTCTATTTTAATTAATCTGGTAGCCACAGTTCAATACTGGCTTGTGGTAGAGAAAGAATTGGACAGCTCTTTCTGACTTAGTATTTTCGTACTTTTCTTCTATCATCATATTGTCTTAATATGATAAACCATAACTACAATAAAGGAAAGAATTTGGAGACAATCCACATTAATTTTACAAGTACTTAGATCTCTCCCTCTCGAACCTCACAGGAGCTGCTGAGTGATTGTTCATGGATACTGAAAATAGCCAATCATTTGTTATCCATACAACTTCGCTTCTGAGAAAAATACATTAGGAAAAGGCTTGCTCTGGATTTTCCAGCATGCAAAACTCCATCAAATCAGTTCAGCATGCAAAAACAATTTAATAAAGCACTTACTTCCCCTGGGCCCAAGGTCATATCTATGTAGAACTGAAGAATTGAAGGTTTTTCAACACTGTTACTGATTTTCAGTCATTTTTAACTTAGCCAGACCAAGTAATATTGACATGTACTAAATACAACTCTTAATCATTAGGATGATTAAAAAGAACATAACTTTTCTAAACAGTGCTTTACATTCCTTTTACTTTTACAATCATAACATTTTCATTTATTAACTTAACACATACTAATTGAAAATAAACTGTGCTCCAGGCATTGTGAAAAGGTTTGAGAATATAAAGATAAATAGCAAAATCCCGTCCCCAAGTTGTTAAAAAAATCTTAGTGCTTAAAAGGAATTGCAGAGCGCTTTTAATCCATTCTGTCACAATATCCTTCACAGTTGCTGTCACATATCTCATGGAAAGGCTGGTGGCAAAAGCCCCGAGGGGGAGAATCAGAAGTCCTGAGTTTGAATCCTGACTTTGTCCTCTGCTTGCTGAGTAACCTTGGGTAAGTCAGTGAATACTGAAACTCTTAAATTTGTTTCCCAATTTATAAAATAGGGACTCGGGATGTAATACCTGTCACTTAGGGTTACTGTAAGAATGAAATGGATTGATACCATGTCAAATGCCTAACAGGGTGGCTTGCATGAAGTCAACATTATAAATAGTAGCTATTTTCAAGGAGTTAACAGCCAAATTAGACAGCTCACTCTGTTTTTCAACAGTTCTCATTGTCACAAGGTTCTGAAATTTGCCTTCCTGCGAATTCCGACCACTGGAACTCATTATGCTCACTGGAGCAGATAAGTTTAATTCTTTCTTCCACATGAACAACCTTAAGACAGTGGAACACAGTTTCCACCCTTCTTGATTTCTTCCCTGTTGAGCGTCTGCAGTGAACTTTTATTGTTACTTAACTATTTTTTCTTAAGTATAATGAATATATTAAAACCTTCAAAACCATTTACACTAGGGTGAGAATCAGTATAGGATGGAACATTTCATACTGAATTTAAATCTGTTTAGTAATTGAAATCAGAAAATAACCTCTCCTCCAAGTTTTACTTAGAAGATAAACCTCCATAAACTTTCACCAAGGCACCAACCTTCTCCTAGTCTATTTCCAGCCTGCTTACTGAGTCATGTTCTAAATACAAATCTATTTCTCTATTGGTTGCCATAAATAAAACTTCCCAGCTTACTTAGTACAGTGGTTCCAAACTTTCTGATCTACTAAGCCCTTTACACCCTTAAAAGTGATTGATGATCTCCAAAAGCTTTTGCTTCTGTAGGTCAAATCTATATGTACTTACTGTATTAGAAACTAAAATTGAGACAATTATTAATTCATTTAAAATACAACGGATTTATTATATATTAACACAAATAACACATATTTATGACAAATAATATATTTTCCTAAACAAAAAAGAAATAGTGAGCAGAGTGGCCTTGCTTAATATTTTTGTAAAATGTTTAATGTTTAGCTTAATAAAAGTCAACTAACTGTCTGCTTCTGCATTCAACCTGTTGTGATATGTTGTTTTGTTTGAAAAATGTGACAAAAATCATACCTCACAGAGATATGTAGTTGGAAAATGAAGGAATATTTTAATAGTCTTTTTCAGATAATTGTGAATATCCTTCTTTGGTATTACACCAAATCTCAACAAATGGTAGTTTCTTACAGGGTAGTTGAAATGTATGATCTCAAGTGATGCCCATGACATTTAAATTAAAATCTATTTGTCTAACTTGCACTTTAAAAGGAACTTTTACCCATGTGTGATCTTGTGATGTTTTGATTATATGAAAAAATTGGTTCACTACATTATACAGAAATTCCAAAGGCTGATGCATTTCACTATATAATATCAAGAAATCACATTCACTGATACCATCCCAAATCTCATTTTTTTAAAAAAAAAATTGTTGTATACTGGGATGCTGTTAAGTTCATGATGGCAGATACAAGTTTTCCAAAGTTCTAATTTTCTTTGAAATTTGTCATTGGCAACAAATACTATTAGTTATTTTCCTTACAATGACAAGTTCACTTTGTTCATTTTCAAGAAAATGCCTGCCAAACAAGACTCATTTCAACATTTTGGAACACCCTGAAAGAGTCTTAGGGACTCCAGAGGTCTATAGACCATCCTTTGAGAACTGCTGTCTCAGCTTTTAATAAGATCCCCTACAAGTTGCAGCGTACCTTCCAGCCCTACCATACCTCTAATCCTCTCTGGCCTAATCTAATCTATCTTTCCTCTTATCTGCTCTGCTCATTTTTTGGCCAAGATTCATGAACTCTTTCCTGATATTTTTTCCATGTATTATTAAAATATTATTAAGATAATCCCTCCTTGAGTTGTTACTATATATATCGTGTACTTTCTTTTAGCGTTGACCTTGCATAGTTTCATTTGTTTATATACCTGTCTTTTCCTTTTAGACAGTTAGTTGCTCAAACACTGGGACTCAGTCTTGTTAGTATCTATATCAGAAAATAAATACTAGATCTACCAATTATTAGCTTGAACAAGTTTTTTAACCACTCTGTGTCTGATTTCTCACCTGTAAAATGGAGTACCATTACTTACTCCAGAGAGGACTGAAAGAGAAAATGCATATATCAGCTCAAAATACTGTTAAGTATGATCATTATTACTACATGTTTTTGAGGGATTACCCCGTTGATGAGGTATTTCCTGTTTTAATATCAAAAGGATTAGTTATAATTGAGTCTATAGCATTGTCTGAGTTTACAAGGGTTTCTTGTCTTGTATTTTTTATTTAGGGCCTAAATTCTAGACAGTGATTTATTTGGGTAATTTTTGATCTATCGTGAGTTCTGTTTGGTAAGCAAACATTTTCAGGTTAGATACTTCTGTCACTGTGTTTATTCTGTGAAGTACCATATTTTAAGCACATGTATGTGGTTCAGGCCCTTACTGATGCAGTCATTCTAGACCCTGTCCTCTACCTGACCAAGAAATCTCTCACATTACTCCTCAACTCTCCTCCCTACTGCTACCATTTCAGGGTTGATCCTTATCCCTTCTCTTCTGGACTTTTCCAAATAGTCTCCAGTCTCTCTCACCTACAATTTAACCTCCATTCAGATTCTGGAGAGTGCAAATTCTTCATAAAGTGCTAATATGACTAAAAACCTACCTTAGCTACTTGTCACACACAAGATGAAGTCCAAACTCCTTGGAGTGGGTATTAAGGCTCTTTATATTCTCACCTCTTTATTTCTTGCTAAACTGACTTCTTATTCATTCTCTTAGCCCTACCCCACCTCTCATGCACCTGCTGTGTTGAGCAACTTGCAGCTCCTAGAATATGATATATCTATATTTATTGGCTCCAATTTTTTTTCTATTTCTAGGCTATCTTTCTGAAAATTACCACTGAGTCTTCCAGACTCAGCTCTTTTCTGCTCTGGTGTCATTCTGCTGTGACTTTCTCCTCTCCTGTTTTTTTAGGCTCTGTATCCTATGTTATAGCCCACACAGTACTTTGTTACCTCTATTTGTGTTTATATCTGTCTTCCTTCGTACACTAAGACATATTCACAGAACCTGCCAGTCATATGATCTAACAAGAGAAACTATTCCCCCTCAGTCCCTGCTGTATAGAGATCTATGACTTGGACCACTAATTCTATTCTCCTGGCAAGATCTTCAGACCAACTGACAGGAAGACAGCAAATCCAAAGGATGCTCTGTGATCTATGACTTAGGACCAATGGCATACCAAGTGTGAACGTTTGAGATAGGCTGAACAGGTTCTCCTGCCAAACTGAGTTGGAAAGAACTGAGTCATAAAGTGAAGTTGAAAGAATTTCTAGGAGTACTTATATGAGTCCCCTCCGTATCCACTCATCTGCTTCCATCTGTGTACATACACCCTGCCTTCCTACCTTTATCACAGGTATACTAACTGACCATTCTTACTTAAGGCCAACCTCTCCACTGGAGCACTCAATCCTCGCCTCACTCATTTATTGGAGAACACCAGTCTAGCAGTTCTCTCCTACCTTATCTTTTTCCCCTTCTGATAAATCATTCTCATCGGCATACAAATATGCTGTAATTTCTTCACTCTAAATATATATAAATATTTTTCTCCTGAATCTACATCTCCCTTTAGCTACTGTCCTATTTCTCATCTCTCTTCTGTGGAAAAATTTTCTGGAATAAAATAATCTCTAATAGATATAATCATAGAATTCTCTACTTTCCTGAACCCGCTGTAATCAAGCTTTTACTCCACCACTGCAGAAGTTAAATTTTGGTCATCTTCTTCCTTGACAATTCAGAGGTATTATACTGGTAGTCAAGTCTTCTACCTTCAAATACTTTCTTCACGTATCCTTCAGGAGATCACACTCACCTGAGTGGCCCTCTACCCCACTTACCCTCCTTTGGAGCTTCTGTTTTCTCCTTGTCTTCACGCATCAAGGTGATTATTTTTTCTGTCTGTACTGGCTCTGTTAGTATACTTGAGTCAGGTGATTCTATAATACACCTAGACACTGATGATTCACATATTTTAATCTCCAGTTCACACGACTACCCTCAACTCCAGACTCCAAATGCCTCCTAGATACACCCAACTGCATGTCTCCCAGCTTCTGCATTTCTCTCTGCCAACAATAATTTTATTAACGCAGTAGCCAGAGTAATCCTTTTATAAAGTTAGTCAAAGGCTATTATCCTTCCTTTGTAGCCCTCTCAGGGGACCTCAGTGTCCCTACAGGATCTGTTCTGCCTCTTCCCTGTTATCTCGCAGACTTCATCTTCTACTATCTTTCTCCTCTGTCTCAGGACTCCCATCAAGCATGCTCCTGACTCAGGGGTTTTGTGCTTGTTCTTACGTCTCCCTGGAATTCTCTTCCCTTCAATATTTCCTAGGGTTAATCATATTCCCTTCAGAACTCTGCTCAAAGTTACCCCACCCCAGCGCTTAAAAACTCTCCTGCCTTTTGTTAATGGAGTTGAACTCAGTTCTGTACTGAAGTCCTCTCCCCTATTGCAATAACTCAAATAATACTTGTCATTTTTTAATGTACCCAGTGAAATTTCTGTTTTACATCCCTGTACTTCCTTTTTAACATTTCACGTACTGTGCCTGCACATATTATACTTTTAGGAAATGTTTGTTGTGTGGGTGAGTGGATGCAAAGCCTCATAAAAATTTGAGAGGGTAGGAAAGAGGAATAGAAGATAAAGACTTCGGTAGACAGAGGGAGAATGAAAGAGTATATGCTTAGAGAGTAGGCAGAGGAAAGGAAGGGGAGAGTGAGAGAGCAAAGCAGAGATGACCTGTGGGCTGCCTCTGTCAGTTCCTGGTTCACATATATATATTTTATGTATATGTATATATACACACACATATACACTATCAGAAAGTATCAGAGTGGGGCTTCCCTGGTGGCGCAGTGGTTGAGAATCTGCCTGCTAATGCAGGGAACACGGATTCGAGCCCTGGTCTGGGAGGATCCCACATGCCACGGAGCAGCTAGGCCCGTGAGCCACAACTACTGAGCCTGCCCGTCTGGAGCCTGTGCTCCGCAACAAGAGAGGCCGCGATAGTGAGAGGCCTGTGCACTGCAATGAAGAGTGGCCCCCGCTCGCCACAACTAGAGAAAGCCCTTGCACAGAAACGAAAACCCAACACAGCAAAAATAAATTAATTAATTAATAAACTCCTACCCCCAACATCTTCTTAAAAAAAAAAAAGTATCAGAGTGTATGTGTATAGTGTATTATGGAATGTATAATAAGGATATATATTATATATAATTTATAATTAGCATATAACAGTAAATATATCCTTACAGTATACCTGCTTCTTCTTAAATTTAGTTGAGTGAATTTTCTAAATCACTGATCCTAGCTACTAGATGAGACCAATTAGAATTCTCGATTCCTGTGATCTCTTATACAAGAACCCATCTTTGAATCTGGAGTGCCTGGCATTGTACCTACTGCACATCAAGCATTCACCGGCCAACTTTTAAATTAAAATATAAATATATCAAGTCTTACTTTTCTACTACCCTCATAAGTAAGTCTTCTGTTTATGAGGAGATTATGGACAAAATATATCCTCTGTGGTTAAGATCGAAAAGAGAGTTATTTAATTGTCTTACCTTGCGATGGAAATATTAACTTCAAATACCAGCAGAAACAAATCAAGTTCTCTTGGAGTTGGCTGTTGTTAACTGAGGCCTCCACCAATTTCTGGTTGTTAGAAGTCAGACTTGAGGCAACTTAGTAAACCTCTAGACCTGCTAATGAAAGAAAAATATATTTAGATTTCAAGTTTCAATTTCATTATTACTTCTTTACATTTTGCCAACGTAGCATGCATGGTTTTGCTGGAAAATCCAACCAAAGCTCTCAGAGGAAACAGCCAATAAATATGTAGTATAGAGATGCATTTTCCCTTTGTTTGAATGACCCCTTTACCCTATGGCTTTTTCCAATTCTGGAAAATTTCTGGAAAATTCTTATTCTAATCTTCCAACCAAACACGTACAGCTCGTTGAACAGTCTTATTAAAATTTCATTGAAGTTACCATTGTCCTCATATGGCAGCAGATCTTGTTCCCTTCTCATATGTATTTTCAATCTACTGCAGAGCTTCATATGCAATCTTTTGCCAGTTGATAAACTCTGTGTCAGTTCACCACAAAACAGGACTGCCCCCCCTCAGAATATGAAAGTCTTTCATATACTTCTCTTTTGACCTCCAAAGCAAAACAGGATTCTTAAATCCCCCATGCTAATTATTGTAGCAGTTTGGTTGAACAGGGAGATAGATTTTATGCTTCTATTTTATCGATCTCTTTCCGTTGAACAACTTCTTGTGTGAAATATTTCTTTCTTTAAGCAGTCAAGTGAGATGTGAGGCAAGCATCTGTTTTTGCCTCTCATTCAGGGCTTTTTTTTTTTTTTTTTTGCGGTACGCGGGCCTCTCACTGCTGTGGCCTCTCCCGTTGCGGAGCAACAGGCTCCGGACGCGCAGGCTCAGCGGCCATGGCCCACGGGCGCAGCCGCTCCGCGGCATGCGGGATCCTCTCGGACCGGGGCACAAACCCGTGTCCCCTGCATCGGCAGACGGACTCCCAACCACTGCGCCACCAGGGAAGCCCTCATTCAGGGCTTCTTAAGGACCAGGTCCAAAGGGATGAGTATCGAATGATTCATGATAAGACTAAAGCTATGGAATTTACTTCTTTTTCTAAGGTCTGAATGTCAAAGCCAAATTGAGATTCTTAAAGCAGTCTTTAGCCATAGAGCTATAAAGAACAATGCTCTCTACCCAATTCTCAGCCAGTTAGGCCTGCCCCAGCTAAATGCTAAATACAAACCAAGCACAGACTACATGAAGAGAAGCCCGAGGGCATGTGTTCTGCAAAGGGGTCAAATACAGCAGTTCAAATCAGTCTCACAGTGTCCTGGTTGCTTAGAAAAGTGTAGTATATTGAGTGTTATGGATGGTCCAGTGGGACTACAATGTGTTTTATTCTGCCCCTATTATGTAAAAGGATTCAGGGAAGGTTGGAAACAAAATATAAATCACCCACTTGGGTGCAGGCACACACATGCATTTAATTATCTAATGATCTACTTCCATTTGACAAAAGCAGAACTATTCAGTGTTAAAGATTGCATGACCCCTCAGGAGACAAGGTTTGGAACATCATCTATTAACGTTACAGTGAAATGCTTAAGTATTTCATGTTTTCATGATCTATGGGAAATGTGATCAGATGGCAGCAATAAAAAATGGGATTTTCCTGATCCTCACTCCAAGATCTTATTTTTCTTACTTGTCTTACTTTAGCTTTTAATTATATTTAACACTTATTATTACATATTCACAAGTAGGTAGGGCCTATAACCTGCTGAGACATGTTCCATCTGTCCTTCCCTAGGAGAATTTGTTCTGACATTTCAAATAAACTGTTTAGATGTCTTTTCCACTTTTCAATCTGGGGAAAAATTATGGGGAACTTGTAGTCTGATTCAAGATTTGGATAAATGTAAAATCTCCCAGAAAATATGGCTTGCTTAAAAGTTTAAAATATCTTATTCATTGCAATTACTGTTAGGAAGAATTTAATTGAACTGTGATAACTGCTATTTAATAAGTATTATTATAATTTGTACTACTAAGGAAAATATGGTAATCAGGCTTAGAATATGATGTGTGGTCCTGGTTAGCATTCTGGAAATTACTGAGTCTTGAGCAAGGAGTTGAGGCTATAGCGACTGATATGCAGAAAAGTCTTAGGACCATATATCTGGGAAGTAAAAATATGGTCAATAATTTAAATTTCTATATCACACATCATACATAAATATATTGATGCCTCTGTTCTGTACACTGAAGGAGTGCAATATTGGTGCAGAAAATGAAAAGTCTGCTAAATTCCCTACTGCAGTCAAGTTTTTCTTGATGATAGACCAATGAATGATAGAGGTAACACTTAGTATTTTTCTGGTGGTTCATTCAGTTTCTGTTAGTCATTTAAGACAGCTTAAAGGAGCTCAGGCTTACTAAGGAAAGTGTGATGGATATGTTCTGGGAGTTGTAGACCTATGTTATTAATACCAAAGTAAGTAAACAGTGTAGTCAGAGATATTAGAACTCTCTCAAAAATGCTCAAGGGCTTCCCGTTACTTTTAGAATAGTTGAACTCCTTAACATGGCCTTTATCTCCCAAATCACTTCCTGTGCTTTTCTTCTTGGTCACTTTGCTCCAACTACATGGGTCTTTTAAATTCTTGATCATTTCAAGACTTTTCTTCAGGTTTCTGTCTAGGCTCCTCTCTCTGTCTGGGCTGCTCCTGCCCTGCTCTCTTCATGGCTGTCTCCTCTCATCCTTCAGGCCTGGTGTAAGTATTGTAGCCACACTGTGGTTTTCCCTAACCCCTGATCTAAGCAGGCTTTTTGTGTCAGTTTCTACTCTTTTTCTTTGCATATTAGCTTCATTAGCACAATTCATAATCATATACTTAACTATTTATTTATATGTAAATATCTTTCTTTTCCCATTCTAAATTATAATCTTGATGAGAACCACTATATTAAAAATTCTAGTATGTAGTAGGGGCTCAATAAATATTTTAAGAATAAATGTGAAAGAAAGGAAGTGATCAAAAAAAGAGGGTTGCAGACCAATATCACTGATGAACAAAGAGGCAAAAATCCTTGACAGTATATTAGCAAACTGAATTCAGTAATACATTAAAGGGATCATATGCCATGATTAAATGGGATTTATATGAGGGACACAAGGATGGTTTACTATCCACAAATTAAACAATGTGATACACCACATTGACAAATTGAAGAATAAAAATCAAACAATCATCTCAATAGATGCAGAAAAAGCTTTTGACAAAATTCAACATCCATCTACGATAAAAACTCTCAACAAAGTGGGTATAGAGGGAATATCCCTCAACTTAATAAAGGCCATATATGGCAAGCCCATAGCTTACATTGTATTCAGTGGTGAAAATCCTATCCTATCCTCTAGGATCAGGAAAAAGACAAGGATAACCAGTCTCACTGCTTTTATTCAACATAGTATTTGAAGTCCTAGCCATAGCAATCAGACAAGAAAATGAAATGAAAGGAATCCAAAATGGTAATGAAAAATTACGGCTATCACTATTTGCCAATGACATGATATTATATATAGAAAATCCTAAAGATGCCACCCCAAAGCTACTAGCATTCATAAGAAATTTGGTAAAGTTGCAGGATACAAAATGAATATACACAAATCTGTTGCATTTCTATACACTAATAATGAACTATCAGAAAGAGAAATTAAGGAAACAATCCCATTTAATTGCCTCAAAAAGAATAAACTACCTAGCAATAAATCTAACTAAGAAGGTAAAAGGCCTGAACTTGTAAAACTATATAAATCACTGATGAAAGAAATTTAAAATGACACAAACAGATGGAAAGATATATCATGTTCATGGATTGGAAGAATTACTATTGTTAAAATGACTGTACTACCCAAGGAAATCTACAGATTCAGTGCAATCCCTATCAAAATATCAGTGGAATTTTTCATAGAACTAGAATAAATAATTCTATAGTTAGTATGAAAACACAAAATTCCCCAAATAGCGAAAACAGCCTTGAGACAGAAGAGCAAAGCTGGAGGTATAGCACTCCCTGATTCCAAACTATACTACAAAGCTACAGTAATCAAAACAGTATGGTACTGGCTCAAAAAAAGACACATGGATCAATGGAACAGAATAGAGAGACCAGAAATGAACCCACACTTATATGGGCAGTTTATCTATGACAAAGGAGGCAATAGTATACAACAGAGAAAAAGCAGCCTCTTCAGTAAATGGTGTTGGGAAAACTGGACAGCTCCATGCAAAAGAATCAACATAGGGCTTCCCTGGTGGCTCAGTGGTTGAGAGTCCACCTGCCGATGCAGGGGACACAGGTTCGTGACCCGGTCCGGGAAGATACCATGTGCCGCAGAGCAACTGGGCCCGTGAGCCATGGCCGCTGGGCCTGCGTATCCGGAGCCTGTGCTCTGCAACGGGAGAGGCCACAGCAGTGAGAGGCCTGCGTACCACAAGAAAAAAAAAAAAAAGAATCAAGATAAACTACTTTCTCACATCATGAGCAAAAATAAATTCAAAATGGATTAAATACTTATATGTAAGATCTGAGGCCATTTAAAAAAATGGTCATGAAGAACCTAGGCGCAAGATGGAAATGAAGACACAGACCTACTAGAGAATGGACTTGAGGATACGGGGAGGGCGAAGGGTAAGCTGGGACAAAGTGACAGAGTGGCATGGACGTATATACACTACCAAATGTAAAATAGATAGCTAGTGGGAAGCAGCCACATAGCACAGGGAGATCAGCTTGGTGCTTTGTGACCACCTAGAGGGGTGGGATAGGGAGGGTGGGAGGGAGGGAGACGCAAGAGGGAAGAAATATGGGGACATATGTATATGTATAACTGATTCACTTTGTTATTAAGCAGAAACTAACACACCATTGTAAAGCAATTGTACTCCAATAAAGATGTTTAAAAAAAAAAGTTCTAGAAGAAAACATGGGTAGTATGCTCTTTGGCATCAATCTTAGTTATAATTTTTTTGGATATGTCTTCTCAGGCAAGGGAAACATAAGCAAAAATAAACAAGTGGCACTACATCAAACTAAAAAGCTTCTACACAGTGAAAGAAACTATCAACAAAACAAAAAGGCCACCTACTGAATGGGAGAAGATATTTCTAAATGATATTATCTGATAAGGGGTTAATATTCCAAAACATACAAAGAACTCATGCTACTCAACATGAAAAAAACAACTCAATTTAAAAATGGGCAGAGGATTTGAATAGACATTTTTCCAAAGAAGACATACAGATGGACAACAGGCACATAAAAGATGCTCAGCATCACTAATCGTCAGAGAAATGCAAATCAAAACCATGGTGAGATATCACCTCACACCTATCAGAATGGCTGTTACCCAGAAGAAAACAAATAACAAGTGTTGGTGAGGATGTGGGGAGAAGGAAACCCTAGGCGCTATTGGTGGGTTGTAACTTGGTACACCCACTACAGAAAACAGTATGGAGATTCCTGAAAGAATTAAAAATAGAACTACCAGGCTTCCCTGGTGGCGCAGTGGTTGAGAGTCCGCCTGCCGATGCAGGGGACACGGGTTTGTGCCCCAGTCCGGGAAGATCCCACATGCTGCAGAGCGGCTGGGCCCGTGAGCCATGGCCGCTGAGCCTGCGCGTTCGGAGCCTGTGCTCTGCAATGGGAGAGGCCACAACAGTGAGAGGCCCGCATACCACAAAAAAAACCCCCAAAAAACAAAAACTTACAATAATTGAATTGAATTTTTTATTAGGAAGAAGATAAGGTAGTTATTGCACGGATTTTTCATTATACATTAGAATAAAAGAAGGTACAAAAATGCATTTATTACTCCTGAGTCCTTGGTAATTAATGTTTGAGGATTTGACAGGCAAGGAAGGTCATTTCTTAGTCTAAGTGTGCCAAATCACACTGATTTCTGTTGCGGACCCCTAACCTCATAGGGCAGGAAATTTCCGCAAACAGATACTCCATACTTGAAGATAATTAGAAACTTCAGGTTGCTTGGCATCTAGCAAAGCAAAACATCTAGAACATTGATTTGTAAAGGAATCTAGATATTTAGGGATTATGTAGTCTAAATCTCTACTTAAAGTTGGCAGAAATTGTGTTTTTCTGATGAAATAGATATTTATAAATTCAGGGTACCTTTCTCCCTTTTAAACGTTGTCTGAAATTTTAGAGAACATTAAAAATTGTGAAGTTAGCAAATCCTAGTTATATAGGGTATGCTCTTGGCATTGTTTTGTGTAAGTTTAATCTGTTACTTCACTGTCCTTTATATTTTATTATATAAACCTAAATTACAATTTCCTTGTGCTCCTGCTTTTTTTCTCTTTTATAGTAAATGGCTTCATAGTTCTTTGTAAAAATCCAATCTTCTCTCTTGTCCATATAAACCATTTTCTCAGAAGAGGTTTGCTTTGAAAGCTCACATCATTCTTGAAAAATTCTGCTTGTCTCTCCCTTGTAGTTAAAGGTAAACTGTTGTACTTCTTGGAAAACAAAACTACTGAAATCCTAGCTTGTAAGTCAAATAGTAGGACACAGTGACTCTGCAATGTGAAAGGTCATTTCATCATACCTGATTAGATGAGATATGTAGCATCTGGATAATTGAAATAAAACCTAAATAACAAACCAGTTGAATTTCAGTAAAATTTTGGAGAAAATTGTGTAAGTTTTCCTATATGGAACAAATTAAATGCCATCTTTAAGTGGCCTGTTTTTATATCAACAGAGCAGAGTAGGGTTATTTAGTGAACTAAAAACCAAAAATGAGTCACAGTGCTAGTTTTAAAAGCCCACATGTTATTGAAATATAAAGACAGCTGTATAATTTCCGAAAGCTACCAAGTATCTGTTTCTAGAAATCAAGGGACCCCTTGGCTACTGAACTGGCTTTCCTGGAAGCAAAATGTGGAAGTGTTTAGCAATCTCTTATATTTGTTTAAAAACTTGATGCTATTTTATAAAGAAGTTTACAGTCGTTCAAAAGAGGTTGAAAAAATAAAAAAAGAAATAGATGCTGTTAGAGAAGCATGAGTTGGATTATACTGAGATTTTCAGGTCTGAAATGGGAAGGGGAAAAAGTACACAATGCAGATTATCTATGGAAAATAAGAAACCTGGTATCAAGGATTTTGCTATAAGTGGCTGGTTGCCATGGTAGCAAGAAGTAAATGTAGATACTAATGGGGAGCAAAATACCATGTAGTGGTATCAGACAGGATCAGAGTGGCAGGAGAGAGTTTTATTTTCCTTCTAATTATGAAAGAAAAAAAAAGTGAAGAGTGAGATTGGCTGGGGCAGATTCGAATGCAACTGAAACAAATCCAAAGTAGTCAGTGTATTACTGCAGGCCTATGGGGAGAGCCAGGTCCGGTGAGAGACTCCTACTCGAAGCTACTAGTGCTGGGCTACCTCATAATCACCTTCTAGATGGGTGAGAAAAACAAGGGCTGAACAGTTGGATCCTGGATTTGCTATGCCTCTGGATTTAATACAGATGGTCTCATATATGAGTTTTGTACACATATATTTGTGTCTTTTTAATTTTTTCAGTAGTTATCCTTTAAAATTTTAGGCACAAGTGGATGAATGGTGCATCAGTAATAACTTTTTCTGAGAAAAAAAGTATATTTTACTTTTAATATATTACACATACAACTTGTTTAAGAAACAATAAAATGTGAAAAGCTAGGATTTATTTTGTTATGACAGAAGTTCTGTACATACACATAACACCGTCTAATGCAAAATATAAATTGTAATCTAGATTAGCATCAAGAAATTTCACATACTGTGTTTTTTATTTGCTCTTCAGATTCCTTCAGATTTCCTGAACTGTCATCCAAATGGGAATCTTACTACTCTGCTCCCTCTCAGAATCCTTCCCTTTCTACTCCTCCCTCATGTCCCTCACCCAGCCCTGCTCCTCAGTACTAGGAACGAGCGTGAGGGCCTAGTGCTTCTTCAAGAATCCCTGGCCTCCTCCCACCTTCTGAAGTTAGAGAATGTAGCTCTTTCTGGAAGTTTCTGGAAGCAGCTCTTTCTGAAAGTTTGCACTTTCCAAAACACCTTTCCCCATGAGAAACTTTGTCCTCCTTTGGCCAAAAGCCCTGTGTTCAAATGAAAAAGAAGAGCGATCCTTTTGGTTTTAACATGTGCATATAACCAGAGAGGCAGTGACTAATGCAAGGGTTTTGCTTTGGCCCATTTTGTCTCACTTTGCCACGAGGGACACCTCCTAACCATCTGTCTGTTTCTGAGATTCTTGCCTTGTTCAAAGACACTTGGCCATATAGGCAAGCATATACACAATCAGTTCCGGTGTGCAGTTTCCTTGCTAAAGCATGAGCGCTCTCTTAGGGGTTTGTCATCCAAGAGGCAGTCCCTTTTTGAAATTTGTGCAAAAGTACCACCTAGGCTTGTTAGCAGTGACTCAGTGAGCTTCTGGTCACAAGTGGGGTACTTCTCCCCACATATAGTTTGAAGCAAGGATAGACAGACCTAGATATGGATGTTACTGTATCTAGAAATCCTATAGGAATCTGGGTATTTTTCTTCAGCAGCAGTAGAAGCAATAAAATGATAACAATAGGGCTTCCCTGGTGGCACAGTGGTTGAGAGTCCACCTGCCGATGCAGGGGACACGGGTTCGTGCCCCAGTCCGGGAAGATCCCACATGCCACAGAGCGGCTGGGCCCCTGAGCCACGGCCGCTGAGCCTGCGCGTCCGGAGCCTGTGCTCTGCAATGGGAGAGGCCACAACAGTGAGAGGCCCGCGTACCGCAAAAAAAAAAAAAAAGATAACAATAAATAAATATCATTCATTCAGCATTTACTATATACCTTCCTCTGTGCTTTATCTGAATGATCTCAAGATCTCATTTAATTCTTAAAATAAACTTGTGAGATGTGGTTTGACTCCTCAAGTTTCAAATAAGGCTTAGGAAAATTAAGTACCTCATCCAAGGACAAACTTCTAGTAAGCGGAAGAAACGGGATTCCCTTGGAGGGCTGACTGAGGCCAACAGCAGGACTCTTTTAACGCTTTGCTTTCCTGATGCTTCCAAGTGATACAAAACCAAACTTCTAAGAACTCGCCCTTCAAAAGTATCAGTGACTAAAGCGCTGTGAGAACATCATAGTCCCAGAAACAATGTATCCGTGGATGTCTGCTTGAGAGATGACACTTGTTAAGAATGGAATAAGATCAGAATTCTCCTCAGTCATATGTATTTATGTATAAAGTTAATGGTAAATGAAGACCATATAGTCATCTAGGTAAATGATGCCACCCTAAAAAGATTAGCCAACTTCAACACTCATTCCCTCTAGCTCCTACCCACACACAAACACAGAACAGGAAAACTAAAAGAAACATAAAATATTTTTTGAGCTAGAGGTAAAATAAAGCAATATATGTATAGTCAGTTTCTGAACTGACCTGTGTTGCTCAGTAATACATGGTCTTGATCCTTGTGTCTTTTATTGTCTTAAATAATTTAGTATAAGTCCTCCAATTGTGTTCTGCATTTTAAAATTGTTTTGAGACTTCTAGGTCCTTTACACTTCCAGATAAAATTTAGAATCATCTTCTCAATTTCTACAAAAATAATTGAATTACTATTGGGGTTGTGTTATTTATATATATAAACATAAATTTGAGGAGAAATGATACCTTAACAATGCACCTTTCAATCTATAACCATGATATGCACTTCCATTTATTTAATTTCTCTGACCAATCTTTTGTAGATTTCAAAATATAACTGTTGTACATATTTTGTTAATTCATGCTTGGTGTTTGATGTTTGTTGGAATTTTTGCTTATTTGTTAAAAATGGTAAATGGCAGGGCTTCCCTGGTGGCGCAGTGGTTGAGAGTCCGCCTGCTGATGCAGGGGACACGAGTTCGTGACCCGGTCCGGGAAGATCCCACATGCCGCGGAGCGGCTGGGGGCCCGTGAGCCATGGCCGCTGAGCCTGCGCGTCCGGAGCCTGTGCTCCGCGACGGGAGAGGCCACAACAGTGAGAGGTTCGCGTACCGCAAAAAAAAAAAAAAAAAAAAAGGTAAATGGCATGTTTTATAATTTTTTGCTAGCAAATGAAACTACAATTGTTTTTTGTATATCAACTGTGTATCTTGTGTTCTTTCTAATTTACTTATGGTTTCTAGCAATTTTTTATGGATGTCCTAGGAGCGTCTTCAAATCTGATATTATTTGCAAATTAAGACAATTTCATTTCTTCCATACAAATTTATATGCCTTTCATTTCTTTCTCCTGCTTTATTGCACTAGATAGGACCCACAGAACAATGTTGAATAGAAATGGTGAGAATAAAACTCCTTTCCTTATTCTTCATTTTAGGGGAAAATCATTCTGTAGTTCACATTTAAATATGATGTTAGCTCCAGGTTTTCATACATATCCTTTCTTAGGTTGAAGAAGTTTCTTATATTCCTGATTTACTGAGAAGTTTATCATAAGTGGGTATTGAACTTTAGCAAATGAGTTTTTAGTATATGATCCTATTTGGAAAGGCATAAGGCTTTTATTTTTTTAGAATGTTTATGTGATAAATTATTTTGATTGGTTTTTAAATGTTAAACAACCTTATATTCATGTAATAAACTTATTTGGACATAATGTATTACCCTTTTAATATTTTACTGAATTCAATTTGCTAGTAATTTGTTAAGGGTTTTGCACCTGCGTTTAGGAGGGATGTATCGTTCTTTTGCTTTCTTTGCTTGTAATGTCCTTGGCATCATGATAATGCTGACCTCATACAATAAGTTGAAAGATATCTCCTCCTCTTCTGTTTTCTGGAAGTTTGCATAGATTTGGCATCATCTCTTCCTTAGGTGTTTGGTAGATGCCACTGAAGGCATCTAGTCCTGGGGTTTTTTCAATGTGGGAAGGCTTTTAACTATGAATCTAATTTATTTAAGAGATACAGGGTCATATAGGTTATCTATTTCTTCTTGGATGAACATTGGTGGTTTGTATCTTTCAAAGATTTTGTCCTTTTCACTTAAATTGTCAAAATTATTGACATAGAGTTGATAAAAATATTTTGCTATTATAATTTTATAATGTCTGTAATATTTGGAAGGATAATCCCCCCTTTTACTTCTAGTATTGTAATTTGTATCTTTTCTCCTTTTTAAAAATTAGTGTGGCTAGAGGTATGTGAATTTTATTGCTCTTTCAAAGAAACAACTTTTGGATTTTTTTTTGTTTTCTGTTTTAGTGCTTCTTCTTGCTTTAAGTTTAATTTGCTTATCTTTTTCTAGATTGTAAATATGGGAAGTTAGATTATGAATCTTAGACCTTTCATATTTTCTGATACAAGCGCTTATGGTATAAGTTTTTTTTCTAGGTGCTATCTTAGCTGATTTAAATATATTTTGATATTTGTGTTCTAATTCAATCCAAAATATTTTTTGACTCCCAGGTTCAGAACTAGGAATCATCTTTGATCTCTTTCTTAACTCTTTCTAATAGCTGATCAGTTTTCAAATCCTCTCAGTTCTACCTTTGAAATATTTATTAGTCATAGTGTCTCCCTATTGCCAATGTCACCACCCTGGCCAAAGCCCAATTATGTTCACCACTGGTCTCTTACAACACCTTTAAATCATTTTTAAAGGTCACCCATTTTTCCTCATTCACTTCATCTTGTCCATTGATATAAGATGTCTAATAATTAAAAATGAAAACAGTAAGTAACTGGTTTTTGCAGGGCTATACTTAGATTAACGGCAAATGAATCAAAAACCCTAACTTTTCAGAAATCTGATCATGTTCATTCCCTTTCCCCCAAATATTAAAGACATTGATTTCTCCCTAAGTAGTTCCAATTCTTTCTTATAATATTAAAGGCCCCTTCATGCAGCTATGGAACCCCCTTTTTTTTTCCCTCAAAGGATCTTTATTTTCAGATCTGATATTCGAAAGTACTAGGTACATAGAGCAAATGGAATCTGCTACAAGAAAAATAAACAGGCTTCCGGAGACACCATGGCCAGATCTCCTTACCCCTCCCACAAAATTCTCTCCCTTCCACCTCCCCTGACCAGAAACAACTGGGTCCCAGTCTCATCTCAGCTGAGCCCAGCTTGGCCTCGCTGCCTGTCTCAACACCGCTTTCATGCTTCAGATCAAAAGTCTGGTTTGGTTTTGTCCACTTGCCTGAGGGTGGAGAACACTTAAGACTGGGAACATACCACCACTTAATGGAAGAACTTTCAGTGTCTTTTTTATAATTGGAAGTTCTTGAGGAACAAATGATATATGTTAAATCTCTTTGAAAATCATGAATTAATATTCCAGAATTAGGACTTATTGGTATTAGGCCTTATCAAACAGAATTTGGCTCTTTATAAGAAAGAAATTTTTGTCAGTAAATCATGTCCAAAATTGAGTAGTTGGCTGCCTTGGACAGTCAGTGCTCTCAGTGCCTGGAAGTCTTTAAATTTGATGTCAGTGGATGGGAATGCCGTAGAAGGGATTTAGCTTCGATTGAGAAAGTAAAGCAGATAACTTTGATAACCCTGCCAGATATTTGAATTGCAAAACTTCATAAGTAATGTATTCTAACCACTGGAGTGCAGGAGTTCATGTCGGTGACTGTTTGTATCTATTTCTGACCAGCTTTATGTTCAGTGGCATCATGTTGACGTCTTGAAATCAGCCACAGCAGATGTAAAAATCAACAAATACTTTCCAATCAGGACATTCCCTCTGATCAGAGGGCCAGTGGGTCAACATTGAAACCAATACTTTCAACAAAATTCAAGCCAGTAGAATATTTCCATTAATATATCTACCTAGCATTTGAGAATTAGAATAAAATGTAGTTTTCTTCTATAACATAAAAGTCTTTGCCTAGGACCAGATTAAGTCACTTAGAAGACCTAAACTGAAAAGATTACAGTGCCCAGCAATACCAAGCCATGAAAATATGTGTAAGGAAATCCAGCTAAGATCTTTTTCATCTCCATGCACAAGAAAGAATTTTGACACTTCTTTGAAATAATCACATTTTTAAAAATGTGGTGCCTTTGCTCTTTTAGTGACTAAAATATCTGGTTGATATTTAAAATTAAAGAATTTAAATCTAAGAATTAAAATTATGTTTAGAAAGGAAGACTGACCCATTTATTTTCCAGTATATGGCATGGATGAATGGATGGATAGATAGATGGATGGATGGATAGAGAGATAGCTTGATAGATAGATATTGTGTCTTTTAATTTCATTATTAAAATAACACTGTAAAAAAGGTGTTACTTTCCAAAATCTCATTGCCACATCTTGATCAAGACTGGGAATGAGGATTTACAGCCAGTGCTTCAAGTATGGTAAATAAAAAGTATATATTGGTTGCTATTAATATTACTGTTACTGTCCGTGTTTGGCCATTGAGTAAAATGCTTGACTTTCACTAATTTACTTAATAACTATGTGGCTCAGTTTCTTGATCTCAAAAAAAATTAGGCTATTGAGACCCTATTGTGTAACTAAAAACATTTCAACAGGCACAAATCAAGATAATGTATGTAAAGTCAAGATAATATATTGATGAACAATATACAAATATAAAGTAGTCACATTATCTTTTGATTAATAATACAGAGCCATAAATCTTGGTTATCAAGCATTAGGAAATTTGTTTTGCATATATCAAAGATTTCATATTACAGCAGAAGAGTTGGTCAGAGTAGTTAAATAATTGCCTCAAATATCACTCTTATCTGGGAGCTGTCTGTTCTCCTCAGTCTGACTCTAAAAGTATTCTCTTGGTAGCTCTAGATGATTAAGGTTGAGTTAAATTCAGTGTGTTTTCAGTGCAAAATATTCCACTCAAGGTGCACAAAAGCACTCCTTACCTACACAGCAGCCAGGGCCACAGGAGGTCAGTGCTCAGTGATGGAGGCGGGCAGGGAGATTTATTCCCTTTAGAGCTTCTTCCTAGGTCAGATGCCATATAGGCCTCTGACATTTGAAAATGTATTTTTTTTTCTTTTTCTTTCTTTTTCTTTCCCCATACAGCCTTTTCTTTTCTGGCATTGAAGTGTTCGATTCATTTCCCCAAAGAAGCAACAGGGAAATGAACTGTAACAAATACTGTTTATTTCTGGAATGAACACCCTCAAGTCCTAGAGAATAGCCTGAGATTAGAGAAATCACTGTTATTCTTAAAAGAAATCATCTTTCCACTGAACCAAAGGAGCAGAAAGCATGAATGCTAAGTAAATAAATCCATAGAAATAAAGGTAGTTGTAAAAAAAATTAAATGAAGAACTTGAGAAAAGGCTAATTTCATGTTCCTTAGATGACAGCTTAGATCAGGTGGTTAATGTTTTTAATTGATCTTTGATGAGAACCCTGAGGCATAAATCCAGTTAACATATACAAGGATGTATGTATACAATCAAATAAATTTATTCCATATTTTATTAAAATGAGAAGCCCTTCTGGAATTACAAAATGTGGATGTACAGAAATGAATCTTTTTAGATAACCCAATTATGAATTGCTTAAACTAATTTTGTAATAATACCATTGCTTGTCACGTATAAAGAATGCTAGTCATCTGTGAATAGTTCAGTTATAATTAAAAGTATTCTACTAAAAATCCGTCAGGAAGATATATGCAAATTAGTACCCTTTTTCATTGCTTTTTTTTTCTTGAAACTGAATTCTTTTCTTTCTCTCAGGTATGAATATACTACCAATAATTTTTTTAAGGGAAATAACTTCTTTAATAGATGAAGGAATTAAAAAAAATTTTTTATACAGCACATTCTTATGAGTTATCCATTTTATACATATTAGTGTATATATGTCAATCCCAATCTCCCAATACATCCCATCACCACCACCCACCACCACATTCCCCCCTTGGTGTCCATACGTTTGTTCTCTACATCTGTGTCTCAAATTCTACCCTGCAAACTGGTTCATCTGTACCATTTTTCTAGGTTCCACATATATGCGTCAATATACGATATTTGTTTTTCTCTTTCTGACTTACTTCACTCAGTATGACAGTCTCTAGATTCATCCACATCACTACAAATGACCCAGTTTAGTTCCTTTATATGGCTGAGTAATATTCCATTGTATATATGTACCACATCTTCTTTAGCCATTAATCTGTCAGTGGGCATTTAGGTTGCTTCCATGACCTGGCTATTGTAAATAGTGCTGCAATGAACATTAGGGTGCATGTGCCTTTTTGAATTATGGTTTACTCTGGGTATATGCCCAGTAGTGGGATTGCTGGGTCATATGGTAATTATATTTTTAGTTTTTTAAGGAACCTCCATACTGTTCTCCATAGTGGCTGTATCAATTTACATTCCCACCAGCAGTGCAAGATGGTTCCCTTTTCTCGACACCCTCTCCAACATTTGTTGTTTGTAGATTTTCTGTTGATGCCCATTCTAACTGGTATGAGGTGATACCTCATTGTAGTTTTGATTTGCATTTCTCTAATAATTAGTGATGTCGAGCAGTTTTTCATGTGTTTCTTGGCCATCTGTATGTCTTCTTTGAAGAAATGTCTATTTAGATCTTCTGCCCATTTTTGGATTGGGTTGTTTATTTTTTTTTAGCATTAAGCTGCATCAACTGTTTATGTATCTTGGAGATGAATCCTCTGTCCGTTGATTCGTTTGCAAATATTTTCTCCCATTCTGAGGGTTAATGTTTCGGCTTGTTTGTAGTTTGCTTTGCAAAAGCTTTTAAGTTTCATTAGGTCCCATTTGTTTATTTTTGTTTTTATTTCCATTACTCTAGGAGGTGGATCAAAAAAGATCTTGCTGTGATTTATGTCAAAGAGTGTTCTTCCTATGTTTTCTTCTAAGAGCTTTATAGTGTCCGGTCGTATATTTAGGTCTCTAATCAATTTTGAATTTATTTTTGTGTAGGGTGTTAGGGAGTGTTCTAATTTCATTCTTTTACATATAGCTGTCCAGTTTTACCAGCACCACTTACTGAAGACACTGTCTTTTCTCCATTGTATACCCTTGCTTCCTTTGTCATAGATTAGTTGACCATAGGTGTGTGGGTTTATCTCTGGGCTTTCTATCCTGTTCCATTGATCTATATTTCTGTTTTTGTGCCAGTACCATATTGTCTTGATTACTGTAGCTTTGTAGTATAGTCTGAAGTCAGGGAGTCTGATTCCTCCAGCTCCGTTTTTGTCCCTCAAGACTGCTTTGGCTATTTGAGATCTTTTGTGTCACCATACAAATTTTAAGATTTTTTGTTCTAGTTCCATAAAAAATGCCATTGGTAATTTGATAGGGATTGAATTGAATCTGTAGATTTCTTTGGGTAGTATACTCATTTTCACAATATTGATTCTTCCAATCCAAGAGCATGTTATATCTCTCCATCAGTTTGTATCATCTTTCATTTCTTTCATCAGTGTCTTTATAGTTTTCTGCATACAGGTCTTTTGTCTCCCTAGGTAGGTTTATTCCTAGGTATTTTATTCTTTTTGTTGCATTGATAAATGGGAGTGTTTCCTTAATTTCTCTTTCAGATTTTTCATCACTAGTGTATAGGAATGCAAGAGATTTCTGTGCATTAATTTTGTATCCTGCTACTTTACCAAATTCATTGATTAGCTCTAGTAGTTTTCTGGTGGCATCTTTAGGATTCTCTATGTATAGTATCATGTCACTTGCAAACAGTGACAGTTTTACTTCTTCTTTTCCAGTTTGTATTCCTTTTATTTCTTGTTCTTCTCTGATTGCCATGGCTAGGACTTCCAAAACTATGTTGAATAATAGTGGTGAGAGTGGGCATCTTTGTGTTGTTCCTGATCTTAGAGGAAATGGTTTCAATTTTTCACCATTGAGAATGACGTTTGCTGTGGTTTTGTTGTATATGGCCTTTATAATGTTGAGGTAGGTTCCCTGTATGCCCACTTTCTGGAGAATTTTTATCGTAAATGAATGTTGAATTTTGTCAAAAGCTTTTTCTGCATCTATTGAGATGATCATATGGTTTTTCTTCTTAATTTATTAATATAATATATCACATTGATTGATTTGTGTATATTGAAGAATCCTTGTATTCCTGTGATAAATCCCATGTGATCATGGTGTATGATCCTTTTAATGTGTTGTTGGATTCTGTTTGCTAGTACTTTTTTGAGGATTTTTGCATCTCTATTCATCAGTGATACTGGTCTGTAATTTTCTTCTTTTGTAGTATTTTTGTCTGGTTTTGGTATCAGGGTGATGGTGGCCTCATAGAATGAGTTTGGGAGTATTCCTTCCCCTGCAGTTTTTTGGAAGCGTTTGAGAAGGATGAGTGTTAGCTCTTCTCTAACTGTTTGATAGATTTCACCTGTGAAGCTGTCTGGTCCTGGACTTCTGTGTGTTGGATGATTTTTGTTTGTTTGTTTGTTTTGTGGTACGCGGGCGTCTCACTGTTGTGGCCTCTCCCATTGTGGAGCACAGCCTCCAAACGTGCAGTCTCAGTGGCCATGGCTTACGGGCCTTGCTGCTCCGCGGGATGTGGGATCTTCCCAGACCAGGCCACGAACCCATGTCCCCTGCATCGGCAGGCGGACTCTCAACCACTGCGCCACCAGGGAAGCCCTGTTGGAAGATTTTTAATCAGAATTTCAATTTCATTACTTGTTATTGGTCTGTTCATATTTTCTATTTCTTCCTAGTTCAGTCTTGGAAGGTTATACCTTCCTAAGAATTTGTCTATTGCTTCCAGGTTGTCCATTTTATTGGCATAGAGTTGCTTGTAGTAGTCTCTTAGAATGCTTTGTGTATCTGTTGTGTCTGTTGTAACTTCTCCGTTTTCATTTCTAATTTTATTGATTTGAGTCCTCTCCCTCTTTTTCTTGATGAGTCTGGCTACTGGTTTATCAATTTTGTTTATCTTCTCAAAGAACCAGCTTTTAGTTTTATTGATCTTTGCTATTGTTTTCTTTGTTTCTATTTCATTTATTACTGCTCTGATCTTTATGATTGTTTCCCTTCTGCTAATTTTGGGTTTTGTTTGTTCTTCCTTCTCTAGTTCCTTTAGGTGTAAAGTTAGATTGTTTATTTGAGATTTTTCTTGTTTCTTGAGGTAGGCTTGTATTGCTATAGACTTTCCTCATAGAACTGCTTTTGCTGCATCCCATAGGTTTTGCACTGTCGTGTTTTCATTGTCATTTGTTTCTAGGTATTTTTTGATTTCCTCTTTGATTTCTTCAGTGATCTCTTGGTTATTTAGTAACGTATTGTTTAGCCTCCATGTGTTTGTTACGTTTTTTTCCCTGTAATTGATTTCTAATCTCATAGCATTGTGGTCAGAAAAGATGCTTGATATTTTTTCAGATTTCTGAAATTTACTGAGACTTGATTTGTGACCCAGGATGTGATCTATCTTGGAGAATGTTCCATGCGCACTTGACAAAAAAGTATAATCTACTGTTTTAGGATGGAATGTCCTATAAATATCAATTAAACCTATCTGGTATATTGTGTCATTTAAAGCTTGTGTTTCCTTATTAATTTTCTGTTTGGATGATCTGTCCATTGGTGTAAGTTAAAGTCCCCCACTATTATTGTATTACTGTTGACTTCCTCCTTTATAGCTGTTAGCAGTTGCCTTATGTATTGAGGTCCTCCTATGTTGGGTGCATATATATTTATAATTGTTATATCTTCTTCTTGGATTGATCCCTTGTCATTATGTAGTGTCTTTGTCTCTTGTAACATTCTTTATTTTAAAGTCTATTTTTTCTGATATTAGTATTGCTACTCCAGCTCTCTTTTGATTTCAATTTGCATGGAATATCTTTTTCCGTCCCCTCACTTTCAGTCTGTATGTGTCTCTGGGTCTGAACTGGGTTTCTTGTAGACAGCATATATATGGTCTTGTTTTTGTATCCATTCAGCAAGCGTTTGTCTTTTGGTTGGAGCATTTAATCCATTCACGTTTAAGGTAATTATCAATAATTTTGTTCCTATGAACATTTCCTTAATTTCTGGGGTTGTTTTTGTAGGTCCTTTTCTTCTGTTGTGTTGCCCACTTAAAGAAGTTCCTTTAACATTTGTTGTAGAGCTGGTTTGGTGGTGCTGAATTCTGTTAGCTTTTGCTTCTCTGTAAAGCTGTTGATTTCTCCGTTGAATCTGATGAGATCCTTGCTGGGTAGAGTAATCTTGGTTGTAGGTTCTTCCTTTTCATCACTTTAAATATGTTATGCCACTCGCTCTGGCTTGTAGAGTTTCTGCTGAGTAATCAGCTGTTAACCTTATGGAAGTTCCCTTGTATGTTGTCATTTTTCCCTTGCCGCTTTCAATAATTTTTCTTTAATTTTTGCCATCTTGATTACTATGTGTCTCAGCGTGTTACTCCTTGGATTTATCCTGTATAGGAATCTGCACTTGTGGACTTGGGTAGCTATTTGCTTTTCCATGTTAGGGCATTTTTTGACTATAATCCCTTCAAATATTTTCTCAGGTCCGTTCTTTCTGTCTTCTCCTTCTCTGACCCCTATAATGTGAATGTTGTTATGTTTAATGTTGTCCCAGAAATTTCTTAGGCTGTCTTCATTTCTTTTCATTCTTTTTTCTTTATTCTGTTCTGCAGCAGTAAATTCCATCATTCTGTCTTCCAGGTCACTTATTCGTTCTTCCGCCTCAGTTATTCTGGTATTGATTCCTTCTAGTGTAGTTTTCATTTCAGTTATTGTATTGTTCATCTCTGTTTGTTTGTTCTTCTATGTGTTTGTTAAACATTTCTTGCATCTTCTCGATCTTTGCCTCCATTCTTTTTCCAGGGTCCTGGATCATCTTCACTATCATTATTCTGAATTCTTTTTCTGGAATGTTGCCTATCTCCACTTCATTTAGCTGTTTTTCTGGAGTTTTATCTTGTTCCTTCATCTGGTACATAGCCCTCTGCCTTTTTATCTGGTCTGTCTTTCTGTGAATGTGGGTTTTTTTCACAGGCTTCAGGATTGTAGTTCTTTTTGCTGAGATGAAGGAATTTCAGGCTTACAGTTGAAGTACCTGACCTAATTCAATCAGCTAGTAAATATCACAACCACGGCCTGGTATCAAACCCCCAGTTTTCTGTTCTCTTATCTGCCTTATGTTACCATGCATAGAATGAGCCTAGAAATAATTTAAGCCAAACTTCCACTCAACATAAGAATGCAGATTACCAAAGTGTGCAGAAGAGACCTTTCTTTCTCTGATGAAACACATTGGCACACCATCACCTATTTCACCTTTAGATATTTCTAACTTGTTAAGTCGTTCTAATATTAAGCTGACAGTTGCCTTTGGACAATTTTCATTCATTGCTTTTGCATTTAGGATCTAGTACATTAAAGAATACATCTTCTTTCAAAATGTAAAAGTCAGCTCTTATAACACTTCCACCCCCCCCCAACTCAGTATCTCATTTTTCAAGTCAAAACAGTTCCGTCAATTATGCACTGAATGCAGTAGGCCCTCAAGGATAACTTGTTGAAATTAATTGAAATGAATTGAGTTATTTATGGAGTCTTCACCATGATTTCTTAAGTATAATTCTTTAATTGCACACCTGAAATTTTGCACTTGGAGCAAAAACAATCAAAAAAAAAAGAAAGAAAAAGAAACACAGACACGCAAAAACAAAAAACAAACTTAATTCTAATATACTTTGACCAATAAAATTATAGTGAGGTTTTTAAAATGTTTCTTGGTTTTATAGTACAGTGTATAAATTCTGTTCTTGCTGGATACTTTTTTTACCTTTAATGTACATTTGCCAGATAACTTGTGTTCACAGGGATAGTCTTTTGGCATAGAGCAAAGAGGCTCCAGCTATAAAGTGACTACAGGATTATGACTTCCTTAAATAAATTAGCTATATTACATCTAATACCCCTTAATGTTTACTATATTAAGCCCTAGAGTTAAAGACTGCTGTTATAAGAGGCATGTCCCAAAGGGGTTTGCTTGTCTCTCTGTAAACCCCATTTATTATCTCTCACATGAACTAATAGTAGAACCTAGCCAGCTTGCTTGCCTCAAGTTTCTCCCTCAATTCATTCTCCATATTGATAACAGGATTATTTTTAGAATATACATCTTCTTATATTTTTGCTATAGGTAGAACTTGAGTTCAATGTACTTAAAAAAATAAAATTGAGGGGATTGGTCAGATTATGTAGGGCTCTGAATTTCAGGTCAAAGACTGGGAGAAATTATATAGGTAATGGAAAGTCATTAAAAGTTTTAGAATAGGATACAGAAATGATAAAATTTTTGACCTCCAGAAGATTTTTCTGGCAGTGCCTGACAGAAAAAATTATACAAAAGGTAAACTGGAAGTAAATCAAATAGAAAAATTTCCCCTTGTTCTCTGATATGTTACTGATAGACTGGGGCAAATAATTAAAAAAAAATTAATCCTCTACTTTCTATCCCATGAAACAAGGTGATTCCACTATTTTATGAAAAATAAATATATATATTTATGTGGTATTTCAAAATAAATGTGTTATCCCTTCAAAGAAAATATGAAGTAGCAAGAATTATGGTGAAAGTACAGTAAAGTACTCCAATTTTTAATATCGTTATATAAATATACACATTTCAATATTATAACTTCTCAAATACTCTTTTAGAATTAAGAATAATGAGAATGTAAAAATGATGTCCACATTAGTACATTGATTAAGATAAGTGAGGTTTAACAGGCATAACCTATTGCTTTGTTGATGGTTATAGGCGGATGGGAAGTTATAGAGTCTGTATGTGAGCATAATAGATAGAAAATAACCAAGAAAATGAAACATCAGCTATACAGCTTTTATAATTTCCATTCAGTTATTAATCCCATCAGTTTAATTTAAAGCAATATACAACACAGTGACAAAACCAATTTATGGTTACCATGGTAAATTCAAACACATAGAGAAAGCCAGCGGTGAATCAGTATTTCAAACGTTCAATTCTTAACTCAATCAGCTTCAGTTAAAGGACCAACTACTGTATTACACAGGCAATTAATAACTACCACAGAATAGCCAAGCGTTTTGTACACTTTCTCATTTTTATGTGTAAGGAAAGACTTTGACAGTATTATCCACATAACATCACGCACCACAGGCTCACCAGAACTGCAAGTTCTCATTCTAGGGTAGTGAAATATTTTAATTTATAACATAAATAAAAGTAAAAGTTACAAGTATTAACCTATTAGGTTTTAAATATATTTTATATGAAGGATTATAGCAATTGATAAAAAAATGACTATTCTTTTACCTCTCTTAGTCACAGTGAATACTATTTGCATAAGGAAACCTATTACTAAAGTTGAACAACAGCAGTAATTCAAATTTCATGGCTAGATTAGTAAAAAAAAAAAAAATCATAAAATTTTATCAGTCAATATAAATTTACTGATTTTCTTAACTTCAAGGTGTCAATATCAGTATCACCCAGAGCTCTCTCCACACCCCACCCAGTATGTCTGCACACATGCATGTGTGTGTGTGTTTAACGTGGACTCGGAGCAGAAGAGATGAGGTAGATATTATACATCATTAGAAGATAAACATCTAGAAGCCAAGAATTTCTGTCCCTTTTGATTACTGTTTTATCTCTAGTGAGACACAGAGTATATTAATACAGGATATCTGTTCAATGAATGTAAAGAAAATGGTTTCTGATTAAATAAATGGATTTCTGGAATAAGTAATAATGCTGTTTTTTTGAGGGGTTGGGATCTCATCAGTGAAAATAATTTTGAAAGGGCAATTCCATAGATGTTTGAAGCAAAATAACCTAGTTACATATTTTGCCAGATCAATATCATTTGGATATTTAGGCTCTCAGAAGTGCATTCTGTAAAAATTACTTCTCATTTACATTTACATGTTTAGTTGGTCTTTAGAGTCCATAGTTTAAAAAGAATTTTTAAAGTCCCGTACAAAAGGAAAAAGAAGTGATCTGGCAATAAACAAACTACTCAATTGTCTAGATGTTCACATCTAATCCTTTTGGTTTCTTTGATTCCTTTGTACATAAAGTATCAAGAAAAAGAACCAATATATATATTCTTAAAATCAGACTTCTGAGTTGTGGTCAAGATTTTGGTGCTCAGGAAGGGCAAATTCCCTTTCAGAATGCCTTTAGAGTGCGAATTTTTAGGTTAGTTTATCAATTTTCTTTTATTAATGTATGAACACTACTCAAATTTTTCTCATTTTTGGTTGATTACTATGGGTTTTGCTATCATTTCTAACAATCTTGGAAGTTGTCCATTCATTATTAATTTAATGAACAAGTACAGACCACCTCTTCTGTGCCATCACCCAGCTAGATAATACATATTCATGATGCATAGAAGATCTCATGATCTAGTCAGAGTAGGTAGGCAATTAAATGGTATAGAGGGCAATTCAGGATCCCGATCAGAGAGAGTTGTGGCCTAAGAAAGAATGCTGTGAAAGGTAGATGGTGTAGGCCTGTAAGAGTTGAAGTTGTAAAGTTAGCCAGGCATAGATCATTTTAAAAACCTGTTTTATTTAGATATTTTCAACAGGCAGTGGGCTGCAGAAAATGTCATGACAGCTTGTTTGATGAATGAAAAGTTGGCAACACTGTGGGTGATAAGTGCAAGAGAAAAGCCTAGAAGCAATTTGACAAATTGGAAGCATAATTTGATAGATAAGCCCCAAAATGATGAAAGCCTGACTTAAGTAGAAGCAGTGGAAATGCAGGAAAGAAAACAACCATGAGAGATGATAAGCTGATATAATTGACAGTACTTGGTCATTCTTGGAGGTTGGTGACAAGGAAGAATATGGAAAGAATATAAAATAACTTGGGAGCCTAGATGAATAACAATAGCATTCACTAAGATGGGGATAACAGAAGAGAGATTAAGTTTTGGAGGAAAAAAAATGGTGTCAACTTTTGGGTACTAGATTTAAGTTGCCAAATTGCAAGTAAAAATTTCCAGGAGGCAGATAAATGTATAGTGTTGCAATTCAGAAGAAGTCTGGGGAGGGATAACATTTGAAAATGATCAGCATAATTAATAACTAAAACTATGGGAGAAATGATGTTATACTGGCAGAGTGATGAAATAACATTCATTTGTTTGCTGTTTTTGTGGGATTAGTCAGGAAAAAGTCATGTATCGATAGAAATGCCATTCATTTATTTATTTTTGTGGGAAAAGTCATGTAGGAAACAAAGTTATGTGCCTCACGTGTTAAGGCTGCTCAAGCAAATTACTTTTAAGAAATCTGTATAAACAGTAAATAGTTATGGGATGCAGAGAAATTGTTAGGGATATTTGTTCACAAAGAGGCATGCAATTGACTTGTCCCTTCCTTCAGATTTCCTCCTTACTGCGGTATAATTTCCAAGAGAAACTAAGGGTATCTTTCCCTTATTCTCTGGCTGCACATTGGAAATGGATTTAAAAGATCACATTGTTTAAAAGGATTATTGAATTCACTTTTTAATATTTTCTTAAAAATGAGATTCTCTACCCTGAGTGTATGAGTTAGAACTCTTCTGCGGCAATGAATAAAAAATCAAAATAGTTTGAACAATGAAGAAATGTATTGACTCACATTACTAAAGGAGTAGTGGTAGGGAGAGGCTTACTGATCCAGTGATGTAGTGATATCATCAAGGACAATGTGCTTTCCATCTATATGCTTTAACCTTGGCTTCATCCTGAGGTTGGTTCTCTGAATGATTCCTCATGGTGTTAGGATGGCTGCCGGTAGCATACAAGTTACATGCTTCCATGTTCACATCAGAGGTGTAGAAAGAGGGGCTTTCTGCACCTCTTTTATGAGCAAGAAAGATCAGTCTCCAGAGCTTCCAAATAACCTCTGAGGAGAGGTTAGTATCATTGGCCAGCATTGGACTGCTTGATGGGAACTACTCTTACACAAAGCAGACCCGCTGCTAGAGTTGAGGGATGATGTCAGATTCACTCAGCCATATGAGTATTGTGGGAGAGGGTAGAAATGTATACAAATTCAAGATCTATTAGGACAACGTAAAATGGAGTGGTTGTTTAGGTAGTCGATGTCTGCTGTGAGAAGCTTCCATTCTAAATTATAAATATTCATAATGCTAATAGTTTAGAGAAATGTATCAAGAAAAGTGCTAGGACTTTATATGAAATAGCACATTTAATTGTCATAACACTATTTAGGTGACATGATTATATCCATTTTGCAGTTGAAGAAATGGAAGTTTCTAGAGATTATGTAATTTACTTGTAGTACAACAAATGCAGGTCTCGATTCCAGCTTTGTTTATCTCCCAAGCTATTTGCTATGACATTTCATTCAAGTGCAAGGAAAACTCTTTTATCTTTCTGCCTCATTTCCCTTTTGTTAAAAAAGATATTGTTTCTTTCCAAACAATTGACCAAGGCCTGCTTGGTGACCTCAAATCTTCAGATGCCTGAGAAACATCACTCATATAAGAAATCTCCTCTTTCGTATTGTGACTTTACATCCTAGAGGTCCAGGAGCATAAAGTCACGTGTTCAGAAAACAGTGTAGATTCCTGGAGTCTCTTGTACACAACACGATATATGCAGCAGTTATACTGAGAAGCAGGCACAAAAATAATTCTCTCACAGCTCTTCTTTATTTGAGGTGCTCAGAAAGAGGGACAAGCCTGAAGCTTTCTGCTGGAAATATATTTGTTTCACAAATGAGAACCAGTAAGGTGGATCAGAATTTAAACTCAGGCTGCTTCATGACAGCAAGTCTTTAGTTTAGCAAAGCTGCTTAGGGAGCCCAGCCTTTTAATGGAATGAGATAGCAGAAAACTGTTCTTTTCTTCACTAGCTATCCATTAGGCAAAGTGAAGGAAAATCTCTTTTATATCTGACCTAAAAAATGAGGATGGAGAGTTTCTTTTATGACACATCTCTTTATTAAAAAATTTTCATTCTAGATGAGAGAGATCTGAGAAGTGAACAAAAATGCTGACTATCAAAGCCTTCATATGAAGATGCTTGTTATACTCTAATTTAATTAATGGCTAACTTCATTCCTTATATTGATCAAAAGTCCATATATCAAAAATTTGAATTAAAAAAGTCTTGGTTTTGATCATTTTAATGGGGTTAATTGGGTAGTTTAGGAAGTGATAGGAAAATTTCAGTCACTAAGCACAATTCCTAGTTGGGAAGGAAGTAAAATGCAAGATAAACCAATGTTAGAGAGGAAGAAGATGAATTATTTTCTCTTTCAATAAGCTATTTAAATATAATTTATTTTGTAACGGAAACTGTTCATTTACTTTAAAAACATATTTAGTACATGCAAGGAGTTATTCATAAAATGAGATGTGAGTCCTGCCGTAAAGTGGCTGATAGTGGATTAGGGAAATGAGATTTGTATTTAAATAACTAAAATACAATGTAAAATTGTAAGTGCCATATAAAAGGTGCCAGCAAAAGTGTGGTATTGCCAAAGGAAAAAGTATTCAATTGAGTAATCAGGGAAGATTTGGTGGGCGGGTAGACCTTGAGCGCTGAATTTGAGGATTTGGACTTGCAGATAAGAAATGAATCTTCTCTGCAGGGAGTAACAACGTCAAGATGCAAACTAGGAAAGCAGGAAGTATGAATAGCTACAAGCTGGTACATCAGTCTGACTGGAGGAGGATTTTGCAGGGCAGTGCCTGGGTCCTTGTTTCTTCTTGGGGGAAGAGCCTGACCTTATCTAAGATTAAAATTTTTCTCATTTGGGCTTTAAGAGGTAGTGAATATGTTCCCAGTCTTAAGTGTTGTCTCCCTCAGGCACGTGGACAAAAGCAAACCAGACTTTTGGTCCGAAACATAAAAGCGTTGTTGAGAATGGCAGTGAGGCTGAGCTGGGCTCAGCTGAGTTGAGAATGGGCCCAGTTGGTTCTGGTCAGGGGAGGCGGAAGTGAGAGAGTTTGGTGGAAGGGGGGAGGAGATCTGGCCATGGTGTCTCTGAAAGCCTGTTTATCTTTCTTGTAGATTCGATTTGCTCTATCTACCTAGTACTTTCAAATGTTAGATTTGAAAATAAAGATGGTTTGAGGGGAAAAAAGGGCTCCTCCATAGCTGCATGAAAGGGAGTGAATATTATAAGAAAGAATTGGGACTACTTAGGGAGAAGTCAGTAAGTCTTTAATATTTTGGGGAAAGGGAATGAACAAGGTCAGATTTCTGAAAAGGTTGGGTTTGTGATTCATTTGCCTTTAATTCTTCAGTATCTAAGTATAGTCCTGTAAAACCAGATGCTAAGTGTTTTCATTTTAAATTATTGGACATCTTATATCAATGGACAAGACAAAGTGAATGAGGAAAACCGGGTGACTGGAAAAATGAGTTTAAGGGTTTGCAAGAGGCTGTGTAATTGGAACTTGGCTAAGGCAGTGACATTGGCAATGGGGAAACGCTATGACTATTAAGTATTTCAAAGGTAGAACTGACAGGATTTGAAAATTAATCCGCTATTAGTGTCAAGGAAGAAATCAAAGAGGATTCCTAGTTTTGAACCTGGGGTTTGGGAATTTGATGGTGTAAAGAACATACCTATATAAGGAAGGCAACAGGAATATTTTGAATAAAGATGAAAAGTTTAGTTTCAAGTATGTGTTTAAGGTGACAGAGATATATTTTAGATGTTTAATAATAAATAGTTGGACAGGCAAGCCTGAATTTTGCATGAAATAAGGGTAACAGATGAATACTATGGAGGCATTTGAATCATGGTGATTGAGAAAGGAGAGACTAAATAAAATTGAGAGCCAAGGGTGTATTTTGAGGAAATCTTTATTTAGGGGGGTGTGAAGAAAACTTGAAAAATTTTTTATAGATATGATTTCAATAAGCTACTTTGTTTTTGGCAGTATTAGAAATTAATGAGATAATAGGAAGCAGAAGTTAGGACTATACTTGAACTCTTTCCAGGAAAGAGAAATCCAAATTCAACTTTAAGCACCAGGATGCAAATCCACAGGAGAGCCATGTTTGACTTGTTTATCACTCTCTCTTCATTTTCTTATACTTAGTAGTTCCTGAATAAATATATAAAGATATTTGAATTAAATGGATTAAATAGGTTAAAGTCAATAATTTATTGTGAAATAATTTCTCTGTTCTTTTGCTTTGGGGGTTTTATTTTATTTTTTAATTTTATTGAAGTATAGTTGATTTACAATGTTGTATTTAATTTCTGCTGTACAGCAAAGTGACTGAGTTATACATATATATTCTTTTTCATATTCTTTTCCATTATGGTTTATCACAGGATATTGAGTATAGTTCCCTGTGACCTTGTTGCTTATGCATCCTATATATAATAGTTTGCATCTGCTAATCCCAAACTCCAAATCCTTCCCTCCCCCACCCCTCCTCCCCTTTGGCAACCACAAGTCTGTTCTCTATGTCTAAGAGTCTGTTTTTGTTTTGTAGATAGGTTCATTTGTGTCATATTTTAGATTCCACATATAAGTGGTATCAAATGGTATTTGTCTTTATCTTTCTGATTTACTTCGCTTAGTATGATAATCTCTAGTTGCATACATGCTGCTACAAGTGGCATTATTTCATTCTTTTCAATGGCTGAATAATATTCCATTGTGTGTATGTGTATATATATATATATATATATACATACATACATACACACACATACACATACCACATCTTCTTTATCCATTGATGGGCATTTAGATTGCTTCGATGTCTTGGCTATCGTAAACAGCGCTGCAATGAACATTGGGGTGCATGTATCTTTTTGAATTATAGTTTTGTCTGGGTATATGCATGGGAGTTTAATGAGTTTAATTATGAGTTTAATTAGGTCCCATTTATTTATTTTTGCTTTTATTTGTGTTGCCTTGGGAGACTGACCTAAGAAAACATTGGTACAGTTTATGTCGGAGAATGTTTTGCCTATGTTCTCTTCTAGGGTTTTATGGTGCCATGTCTCATATTTAAGTCTTTAAGCCATTTTGCATTTATTTTTGTGTATGGTGTGAGGGTGTGTTTTAACTTCATTGATTTACATGCAGCTGTCCAACTTTCCCAACACCACTTGCTGAAGAGACTGTCTTTTTCCCATTGTATATTCTTGCTTCCTTTGTCGAAGATTAATTGTACATAGGTGTGTGGGTTTATTTCTGGGCTCTCTGTTCTGTTCCATTGATCTGTATGTCTGTTTTTGTGCAATACCATGCTGTTTTGATTACTGTAGCTTTGTAGTATTGTCTAAAGCCTGGGAGGGTTATGACCCCTGTGTTCTTTTTCCTCAGGATTGCTTTGGCAATTCTGGGTCTTTTTTTTTTTTTTTTTTTTTTTTTATGCGTTACGCGGGCCTCTCACTGTTGTGGCCTCTCCCGTTGCGGAGGACAGGCTCCGGACGCGCAGGCTCAGCGGCCATGGCTCACGGGCCCAGCCGCTCCGCGGCATGTGGGATCTTCCCAGACCGGGGCACGAACCCGTGTCCCCTGCATCGGCAGGCGGACTCTCAACCACTGCGCCACCAGGGAAGCCCCAATTCTGGGTCTTTTATGTCTGCATATAAATTTTAGGATCAGTTGTCCTAGTTCTGTGAAAAATGTCATGGGTATTGGATTTTATTTTTTTAATTATAGGTTTAACATATGCTTATTGAAAAAAATTCAAACAAAAAGTATAAAGTAAGTAGAAAAAAGTGAGTAGGACATTACTGTGAATGTTTTGTATTATATTTTTAGACATTTTTATATGCAGCATATATATATATTTATTCACTTATTTATTTATATTGGAATTTACCCTTTAACTTTCACAATATATTATGGGAGATTTATTACATTAGTACATATACATCTATCTTACTGTTTTTAATAGCTGTGAATAATGTCCCATAGTGTGATGTACAATGATTATTTTTACCATACTACTAACGGGCACTTAAGTAGTATGCAATTGTATTTTTTCATATTTATCGATGACAGTACATCGCCCATTCTTATATAAATATCTTTATGTACACGTGTGAATAATTTTGTGAGATAGATTCCTTTTAGTCACAGAATATACTCATTTCAAATTTTGTTATTGACAAATTATCCTTCAAACAAGCAGTATCAATAAAAAAATCTTTGCAAATGTACAAGCAAATGTATAAAGCAACTTGACTGCACATTTTTTGCTTATTGCTGTTTTGACAGTAAGGATTTAAGTATCCAAGCGTAACTTTTATTTTAAGTACTGAAAAAAAAATTCCTTTTTGAAATCTGGATCAATGAACAAGTATTTTCTGTAGTGAAAATATGCTAGACTATTTTTCTCCTTCAGTCCTCAACTCCTGATTCCACTAAAATTTATGTGTTCCTTGAAAGGGTTGGGCTGATTGCAGGTGAGTTGGGTATTACAGGTGTGGTTATTCTAACAGGAAAAAACCCACATATGTCCAGGGGACAATCAGTTAATAAGAATATGTGAGGTTGGCCACAGTTAATAGAATTGGGATTCTGAACAGGAAGGATCACATACCTAATATAGCAAAGGCATTAAAATTTAATTTATTTAATTTAATATTATAGTCATTTTCATATTAATATTCCAAATTCAGTGTTATTTAATACATATTTTTAAATTATGCACATCAAAGCACGAAGGTCTGTGAGACAGATTCTACCAGCATGATGCTAGTCTTGACTCAGTTCTTAATAGTGATGCTCAGGGCCCAAATTGGGTCTGACTGGATGACTCCCATGCTATTCCGGTATCTCTGATATGGAAGACCCTTGACTACTAGAAAGGAGGGAGGTTTTAGACGGCTTCTTCCATGTCTGAAAAAGGGTAATTCAATCTCCTCTGAAAGCCTAGTATTTGTCTTATATATTTTATATTTATTAAGCAGTGTAGTTAAAAAATATGTAAGTCTGTTACTCTGTAAGTTATTATCAAAATTTTATAGCTTGGAGATTAAAGATGCCCAGATAAGTAACTTGCTCCAAGTTTACATGCAAGTAAATGGCACCAACTTAAATTTAATGGAAGATCTAGTGCCCTTTGTAAGATACCACATTTATTCCTGTGAGTACCTGAACTGATTTCTAGAGTGAAATTCTCTGGAAAAATCCCATACTGTATTCCAAGCTCCTCTACATTGCATGTTTAGGCATCAGGAAATTAAAAGGCCTAAGTGGTTCAGGCCTTGTCACTGTGTGAACACACACAACTGACAAATAACCATTCGGGGTAATTCATTACCTCAGTATGAGCACTGGAGTGTTATGCAAAGCTAACAACTAAGAAAAACAAGGCACAAATAGTAAGGACTCAATCTTTAAACCATGTATTCCTGTGGAAAATGAGAATTAACAACCAAGTTACTAGGAATACAAAAGTGATAATGTATATTTGAGAATGTTACAGTCCTTTTGAAAGGGCAGTTGTAGAATTTTATAGAAGTTACTAGAGATTAGTATGTTTCATGGGTAATAAAAATTAAATGAATTCTAACTAGCTCAATAAAATGACCAAAACTAAATTGGAGAAAATAAACATTTAAATAACTTTAAACATGTCTAACCTCTTATTTATATCATCCCAACAGCTGTGCCCCTCCTGTTTATTCCTGCTTTACAAGTCATTTTAAACTATCGATTCCCTGACATCTATAAAATCAGCATTGTTTCTTGCCAAATGTATTCATATCACCTTTATCCTCCTATCCATCCACATGCACTTCTTATGTTTCCATAGCACTGAAATAAGAGGAAATACCTGAATAAGGAAAAACCTGAAATGGTGAAAAGTAGAACCAAAATTCATTTCATTTGTCTTAGAGACTTGCTATGTAATTCTCTTTAGGGCCAACCTCATCCATTTAAAAATACATACTCATTTAATATTTGATCTACACAACAGAGGTATATTTAGTCACCATATGCTAACTGCTATAGCAAACTATTCCTAAATCTCAGTGACTTAATACAATAAGGTTGTATTTTCTTTCTTGTGTCATGGACTGTTGTAAATTAGTTGGGAGAGGAAGGGCTATGCTCCATAAGTCATTTAGGGAGTTGGGCTCTTTGTGTCTATGGCCACATCATCCTCTGTGGCTCTTGAGTCCTCCAGTAGGTACATTATATCCTCATCAACTTTGGGTGTGATCAATCTTTTTAGTTTTAGCCGTGCTACTAAGTTTGGCTTGGTAAAACTCATTGTGGTGGTGGTGGTGGTGGTGGTGTTTTTTAACATCTTTATTGCAGTATAATTGCTTTACAATGGTGTGTTAGTTTCTGCTTTATAACAAAGTGAATCAGTTATACATATACATACATCCCCATATCTCTTCCCTCTTGTGTCTCCCTCCCTCCTACCCTCGTTATCCCACCCTTCTAGCTGGTCACAAAGCACCAAGCTGATCTCCCTGTGCTATGCAACTGCTTCCCACTAGCTATCTATTTTACATTTGGTAGTGTATATATGTCCATATATACACTACCACTCTCTCACTTTGTCCCAGCTTACCCCTCCCCCTGCCCATGTCCTCAAGTCCATTCTCTAGTAGGTCTGTGTCTTTATTCCCATCTTGCCCCTAGGTTCTTCATGACCATTTTTTTTTTTTTAGATTCCATATATATGTGTTAGCACACGGTATTTCTTTTTCTGTTTCTGACTTACTTCACTCTGTATGACAGACTCTAGGTCCATCCACCTCACTACAGATAACTCAATTTCGTTTCTTTTTATGGCTGAGTAATATTCTGTTGTATATATGTGCCACATCTTCTTTATGCATTCATCTGTCGGTGGGCACTTAGGTTGCTTCCATGTCCTGGCTATTGTAAGTAGAGTTGCAATGAACATTGTGGTACATGACTCTTTTTGAATTATGGGTTTTCTCAGAGTATATGCCCAGTAGTGGGATTGCTGGGTCGTATGGTAGTTCTATTTTTAGTTTTTTAAGGAACCTCCATACTGTTCTCCATAGTGGCTGTATCAATTGACGTTCCTACCAACAGTGCAAGAGGATTCCCTTTTCTCCACACCCTCTCCAGCATTTTTGTTCGTAGATTTTTTGATGATGGTCGTTGTTTTTTTGATTTGCATTTCTCTAATGACCAATAATGTTGAGCATATTCCATGTTTATATATGCCATCCAAAATGTTTTCTTGCGTAATATCTCTTCGCATATCATGCCTATTTTTCAGTTGAGTTTTGAGAGGTAGCCCTTTCCTCTGATTCCTCAGTAGTATCTCTGTCCTCTCTAATAGAGGAGGTGGCTCAGCACCCTGGACCTGTACCCTCTGGATTTATGTTGACAGCAGTAGCCCTGCAGACCTCTGAGCCACATTAACATTATTCTTTCATTTTCTTAAAGGAGACAGGTGTTCACAGCTGAGTGGCTCTCTTGGCCCATATCCTGCCTGTAGAGTCCCAGAATTCCAACAGCCTATTTCATTACATCTCATCTCTGCCCACTTCCATCCAAGTCAGCAGTGTTTCTGCTTTAGTGGTTGATCCATGAGTTGCATGTCTTTAATTTCTCCAGCAAAAGTTTGTACAGTCAGACCTTGGCCCTGTTTCAGATCATGCTATCTGAACAAACTGAGAATTTTCCAAATCATCAAGTTCTGATTCATTTTTGCTTAACAGTTCCTTTTAAATTTTATCTATTTTCTCTCACATTTACTATAAGAAACAAGGAGAAACCAGGCTGCATCTTCAACACTTTGCTAGGAAATCTTAGCTAATTATCCAAGTTCATCACTTAAAGTTTCACTTTCCACCCAACGGCAGAAAATAATGCAGCCCAAATTTTTGGCACTTTACAAAAGAAGAAATATCTTTATGTGTGGCCAAGATGATAAAGCAGAAAAACCCTGAGCTTGCCTCCTCCCATGGGTTTACCAAAATTACAATTATTGAGTAACTATCTATGAGGATGACCTGAAGACTAGCAGAAAAGATTTTCCACAACTAAAAATGTTAAGAAGGAAGCACAATAATATGGGTAGGAGGGAATGAGACACGAATGAGTCAAGGTCCATATCCTCAGGTAGGTGACCCACAAATGGGAGGATAATCACAATTACAGAGGTACCTCCCTAAAAGTGAGCGGGTCCTAAACCTATATCGGATTCCCCATCCTGGGGCTTCTGCACTGGGAAGACAAGTACCCAGAACATTTGGCCCCAGTGGGGCTTGTTTTCATGAGAGCTGGAGGGCTGTGGGAACAGAAATTCTGCTCTTAAAGGATGAAAACAAAATTTCACATGCCCTAAGTCCCTGCACACAGGCAATAATTTGAAAGGAGCCTGGTTCAGACCCACCTGCTGATCTTGGAGAGCCTCCTGGCTCTACGGCCTAGGCAATAGGAAACTAGGACTCCTCTTGGGACATAGGTCCTGGCAGCAGCCATTTTGAGGAGCTTATTCTACCACAAAATCACTGGCGTTTCAAGTGCCATTCTGGAGCCCTTCCTCTAATCTATTAGCACTGAGGTTCAGCCTTGCCCACCAGTGGGCTGCCTGCTTGCAAGGTCTGGCAACCAACTGTGCCAGGGGCCAACCTTGAATATTAGTGCACCCACAGTAATTGGCTCCACCACAACAGAAGGGCTCATGCAGCCACATAGAAGATACCCCTAGAGCATCTGTAACCAGAGAGGAATGTGCCACTGTGCCCCATAGGACATCTCTGATATAGGGCCACTTCTCTAAGATCAGGAAATTAACCAACCTACCTAATATATAGAAATAAACACAGAGAAGTGAACAAAATAGGAAACAAAGAGATATGTTCAAAATGAAGGAACAAGACAAGACCTCAGAAAAAGAACTAAATGAAATGGAGATAAGAAATCTACCCAATTATAGTTCAAAGTAATTGTCATAAAGATGCTCAACAAACTTGGGAGAACAATGGATGAATAGAGGAGAAGTTTTACAAGTTAGAAAATTATAAAGAAGAACCAAACAGCTGAAAAATACAATAACTGAAATAAAAAATACACTAGATGGAAACAATAGTAGATTAGATGATATAGAGGAGCAGATCAGCAAACTGGAAGACAGAGTAGTGAAAATCAACTAAGCTGAACAGAAAAAAAGAAAGATTTAAATGAAGATAGTTTAAGAAACCTCTGGGGCAACATCAAGGGTGTTAACATTTGCAGTATAGGGGTCCCAGGAGAACAGAGAGAGAAAGAAGCAGAGAACTTATTTGAAAAATAACAGCTGAAAACTTACCTGGGGAAGAAAACAGAATTCTAGGTCCAGGAAGCACAGAGTCCCAAACAAGATGTACCCCCAAGAGGTCCATACCAAGACACATTATAATTAAAGTGGAAAAAATTAAAGATAAAGAGAGAATCTTAAAAGTTGAAAGAGAAAACAAACTAGTTATACACAAGGGAAATCCTATAAGAACATGAGCTGATTTTTCAGCAGAAACTTTGCAGGCCAGAAGGGAGTGGCATGATATATTCAAAGTGATGAAAGGAAAAAACTCAAAACCAGGAACACTCCACCCAGCAAGGATATCATTCAGATGAAGGAGAGAGAAAGATTATTACAGACAAGCAAAAGCTAAAAGAGTTCAGCAACACTAAGCTGGTTCTTCAAGAAATGTTAAAGGGACCTCTCTAAGAGGAAAACAAAAGCCACAACTATAAATATGAAAATTATGAAAGGAAAAATCTCATTGGTAAAGGCAAACATGCAGTGAAAGTAGTAGATCAACCACTTATAAAGCTAGTAGAAGTGTTACAAAAGTAGTGAAATCATTGATAGCCACAATAAGTAGTTAAGAGGTACACAAGATAAAAATGTAAAATATGACATCAAAAACAAATGTAGGGCAGTGTGGTAAAATTCAGATATGTTAGATTGCATTAAAACTTAAGAGATCAACTTAAAATAATCTCATATATATCTAGGTTGTTATATATGAACCTCACAGTAACTACAAACCAAAACCTATAATAGATACAAACACACAGAAAGAGAAAGGAATTCCAACATAACACTAAAGATGTTCATCAAATCACAAGGGAAGAGAGCAAAAGAAGAAGAAAGGAACTGAAAAGAACTATGAAAAGATCCAAAAAACAATTAACAAAATGGCAATAAGTACACACCTATCAACAATTACTTTGAATGTGAGTGGACTAAATGTTCTAATCAAAAGCCATAGAGTGGCTGAATGAATAAAAAAAAAATCAAGACCCATATATATGCTGCATCAAGAAGAACAAAAAACCCAGGGATGAATGAAATGCAATCCCTATCAAAATATCAATGGCATTTTTCATAGAACCAGAGGAAATAATTCTAAAATTTGTATGTAAACACAAAAGACCCCAAATAGCCAGAGCAATCTTGAGAAAGAACAAAGCTGGAGGTATCGTACTCCCTGATTTCAAACCATGCTACAAAGCTACAGTAATTAAAACAGTATGGTACTGGCACAAAAATAGACACAGAGATCCGTGGAACAGAATAGAGAGACTAGAAATAAACCTACACTTATATGGTCAATCAGTCCATGACAAAGAAGGCAATAACATACAGTGGGGAAAAAGACCACCTTTTCAATAAACGGTGCTGGGACAGCCACATGGAAAAGAATAAAGCTGGACTGTTTTCTCATACCATGTACAAAGATAAAGTCAAAATGGATGAAAGACCTAAATGTAAGACCTGAAACCATAAAACTTCTAGAAGAAAACATAGGCAGTATGCTCTTTGACATCAGTCTTAGCAGTATTTTTTTGGAACTGTCCCCTCAGGCGAGAGAAACAAAAATAAACAAGTGGGACTAAATCAAACTATAAAGCTTTTGTACAGAAAAGGAAACCATCAACAAAACAAAAAGGCTGCCTACTGCATGGGGGAGGTTATTTGCAAATGATATAACTGATAAGTGGTTAATATCCAAAATATACAAAGAATTCATACAACTCAACACCAGAAAACAAGTAATCTGATTAAAAAGTGGGCAGAGGACTTGAATAGACATCTTTCCAGTGAAGACATACAGATGGCCACAGACACATGAAAAGATGCTCAACATCATTAATCATCAGGGGATGAAAATCAAAACCATAATGAAATATCACCTCACACCTGTCAGAATGGCTATCATCTAAAAGACAACAAATAACGGTGTTGGCTAGGAAGTGGAGGAAAGGGAATCCTTGAGCGCGGTTGGTGGGAATGTAAATTGGTGCAGCTACCATGGAAACAGTATGGAGATTCCTCAAAAAATTAAAAATAGAACTGCTGTATGATCTGGCAGTTTCACTTCTGGATATTTACCTGAAGAAAACAAAAACACTAGTTTGAAAATATTTATGCACTCCAGTGTTCCTTGCAGCATTATTTACAATAGCTAAGATGTGGAAGCAACCTACGTGCCCACTGATAAATGAATGAATAAAGAAGAGGTGGCATATATACACAATGGAATATTTCTCAGCCATAAAAAATAACTTGACGTATGTGATAACATGGATGGATCTAGAGGATATTATGCTAAGTGGAATAAGTCAGACAGAGAGAGAGAAATACCACATGATCTCAGTTATATGTGGAATCTAAAAATCAGAACAAACATAACAAAACAAAAACAGGCTCATAGATACAGAGAACAAATGGGTGGGTGCTGAAAGAGGGGGAAAGCGGTGGGTGAAATAGGTGAAGGGGATTAAGAGGTACAAACCTCCAGGTATATAATAGTTAAGTCACAGAGACATAATATACAGCATAAGGAATATAGTCAATTATATTGTAATAACTTTATATGGGGACAGATGGTTACTAGATTTGTCATGATCATTTCATAATGTTTGAAAATTTCACATCATTATGTAGTACACCTGAAACTAACATAATATTGTATGTCAACTGTATTTTAATTTTTAAATTAATATTATATATAAATATCCTTATAAAGTTAAATATTTCAATTAAATATATATCTTTCTATATATTTAAATATACATATTTGGTACATAGACATCATCATACTGTATATAAATTTCTCTTTTATTGTTGTCAATACATTTCAGACTATTTTAATACACATATTCATGCATATAATTCTTTTTAATATTCACATGTTATTTTTACAACATACTGTAAATATGTTATATTTTATAATATTTAGTTTCACATTCTTCTCCATCTTCTAATGGTGATATAATCTTAGGGCCAGTTACTTAATTTTTCTGTACCCCAGTTTCCCTATTCAGAAAAAACTGATGCTGATAAAATATCTCCCTCATAGGTTGATTATAAGAATTGAATCATAACCCATGTGAAGCCATTAGTACAATATCTGGCAGATAGTAGGCACTAAATAATTGTTACCTATTATTGCTGCTTCCAAGATTCAGTGCCAGTTCTTATGCCTTTTACCAGAACTCCTGGTCAGGAACCATTCGTTTTGGCATTGTTAGGAATGAGGTATTCCTTCTATATAGTGTTTCTGCTCTTGTTAAGTCCTCATTTATCCAGCACTTTAGCCCGTCACACAGGTGAACATAAAATTTACCACTGACAATGCGGAGAAGCAATTCTGGATTATATGGCTGTCACTTTTCACTGTCCTAGCTGTTTCCCTCTTCATCTACCAAATGCCAGGCCCCACTCCACATGACACCCTCTGAAACTGACAACCTCTGACACGTTGCCCAGAAATAGCTTACTGTAAAGTAGCTATGCCACTTCTCAGTGGCCCTGACAGTCAACCCTGTAATATGACACCCTAAAAGGTCTCCATCTTCAAAGTAGCAAAAAAAAAAAAAATTTAGTTCAAAATAAAATTATTTTTAATTCACTTAATTTTCTTCTCTTTTCTTTTTTTTTTTTTTTTTTTTTTTTTGGTAGAGAAGGAGTAAAAGATAGACATGAGATCAAAGAGTGCTAGACTGGTAAATTCCCAGAAGGTAATAGACCATTGTGTTGGAGTGCAGGGTAGGATAAAATGTATTCTCATTTAAAATGTATTAGTACAAAATTGATTAATCATTAAACTTATCAATTTGATTCACTAAGTTTCAACCAAATAAGCTGTCACTGAAACAGAGCTCTATACTTTGAATCATAATCTGATAACTTAGTCAGTAATCAAGGTGTGGATTTCTTAAATCACCTCTAGTTCAAATTATCTACTAAGACCCATTTGGGCAACATAGAAAATAATTTGATATTTCTTAATTTTTAGTCTCCATTTATAAAATAGCAATAGTGTTTAACTCTTTGACATAAATTTTGAGAAAACTGAATTTGAGGAACCTTCTCTCCCTTGTGTTTGGTATGCTTATACAATTGGCATCTGTTTTTCAAGAAATAAGGTGAGATTTTGCTCTATTTTTAAAATTGGGTATAAGTCAATTTAAGGTTAAAGATGCAGCGCACTCCTTGGCTTTTTGGACAATTTTTTAGAGAAGTTTGCTTTTGAGAAGGTGGCTGCATGAATATGTCTCCCTTCGCCCCACAGAAGCAGTTAAAAATCCATTCGGAGGTTTTAAGCAAAGTTCACTTGATTGTAGGTCAGTACCCAGTGGATAAATCACAAAATTGCTTCAAATAACGTACGTGATTTGTTTTCTCCCTGCTAAGGAGAAGGTCTGAACTGAGAAAGCATGAAGTAAGACTTGTTTCCTCACCCCTAAGGTTAACGCCCCTGTCACAACTGAAGTCACCATCAAGGAAAAACAGAGAAGTAGCTTAAAATGCAACTGTTTTCATCAATCTGCCACAGGCAGCAGAAAACAAATGACCGTGGATCCTATCTGCCAGTGGCAGGGTATTTGTTAAAGTACAAAGATAAGAGAAAAGAAGGGACAAGAAATCCCTTGGCAAAGAACATGAGTGAAACATGCCACCAAAAGTGCAGGGCCTTCCAAAAATAGTCTCTTGTGATCACTGAGGCCTGTTAGGTTGGCAAAATGTAATGTTTGGGTGAATGTGTTAGGCGTAAATGTTCCCCTTTAGAGTATTAGGCTATTGACCCCCTGCTGCAAGAATAATCTTTCTCAAGCACCATTTTCATCATGTCGTTTCTACTCAAGGACCCTTAGGGCAGAGCACCCTGGTGCCTACCATATTAAATCCAAACTCTTCAGCTTGGCATCCTCAGTGGTCCTCTCCAACTGATCTTTGCCTCTATTGCACCAGCAAACAGGCCCTCTTCAATCCATTCAAGTAGATTGGCGTGCTTTTCTCTGTATAGCTTTTTTGGTAGAAACTGGCTTTAAGATTCTGCTTCTCATTCTCCTCCAGCCTTGAATGTTCTCCTTGTTCCCAAAGGTACACATATACTTCTGTTCCACGCCTGTTGAAATCTCTGCGATTAGCTTTGAAATTAGCTTCCCTCAGGAAGTCTTCCCCGACTAACCTTAGCCCTATTCTGTTAATTTTGATTTTGTGTCCCTCTTCAATTTGTACTGTTTTTCCATATATATTCTTCACTGTGAGTTTCACTTCTGTAAGTTTGTTGCCCCAAGCTAGAGTCAAAATATAACAATCGTAGCATGTTTTATGTTTGTTTTTCCAGTGACTTGATCATCATTCATTCTTTTATTTCTTCACTAAATGTTTATTACTTAATTACTCTATGTCAGGAACATAGCTAAATTCTGAGTCCAGGGAATTCCCTGGCGGTCCAGTAGTTAGGACTCTGCGCTTTCACTGCCAAGGGCCCAGGTTCGATCCCTGGTTGGGGAACTAAGATCCTGCAAGCTGTGTTGTGGCCAAAACAAGCAAACAAACAAAAACAATACTTCTCATTGTCAATATTAAAAAAAAATTCTGAGTTCAAAAATAGACAATAAACTGTTCCAGTTTGGGGGAATACTTAAATTCTAGTTGATTCAAGACCAAAGTGGTGTGTGAGCACAGAAGCAGCTCAGGTAAAGTTTTCTGAAAGAAGTAGCCTCATCTTAACCTATATGTATTACATTCAAGATAAACTAGGAATTTCTGGGGAGGAATAAGCAAGATGGAGAATCTCTTTGATATAAAAGTAATAGAAAATTTGTGGAAATTCAAAATATAAATGTGATTCTTAAAAACCTCAATCTTAGCTTCATGTCAGCGCAAACATTTTTCTTTCATGGGACGATTTGCTGAATGCAGGTTTATTTCAGAAATTTAATTTCTCTAAATAAATGCCATGCTAGGTATTGCATGTTATAGAATTGTTTAGAATTGACCTGCTGGTCTCCGAAATTAATGTTATGACCCTTCATGGGTCATAAAATTTAGACATATAATCACCAGCTTCTTAAACCAGGTAATAATGTATAATATGATGCAGAAGTATAGCTGCTACTGTTATTATGTTATTGAGAAATAAATTATTTTAGGACAAGAAAAAGCTTACAATAAAAATCAGAGTTTCAGTATAGAGACTTTTAATCTGTATGGTTGAATAGACTTATTTTTATTAACATAGTCTGATTCTTTTTACTTCTTCCCCCTTAATTTGTTTTGTCATTTGCCGGTCATTCAAAGGTACTTAAATCTCATGTGAGCTACAGAGCGTAAATATATGAGATTCTTGTCTTAAATGTTAATTCTAGATATTTAAGTTGATGATTCCATTTTGGAAGCTATATTGTTCATTATATATATGTATATATATGTATATTTATACAGAAAGAGCAAGAGATAGAGGGAGAAAGAGAGATGGATTGATTGATTTTAAGGTATTGGCTCATGAAGTTATGGAGGCTGGCAAACCCCAAATCTACAGGGTGGTCCAGCAGGATGGAGACCCAGGGTAGAATCAATGTGAAGTTCAAGTCCAAAGGCAGTCTGTTGGCAGATCTCCTTTTGGGAGGGGAGATAAGTCTTTATTCTATTACAGTCTTCAACTGATTGGATGAGTCCCACCCACATGATGGAGGGTAATCTGCTGTACTCAAAGTCCATGAATTTAAACTATTAATCTCATCCAAAAAAGCATCCTTATGGAAATATCCAGAATAATGTGTGACCAAATATCTGGGCACTGTGGCCCAGTTAAGTTGACACATAAAATTAACCATCACAGAAGTCGGAAGTTTTCTTCTTTGTCTTATTTTAGACCTTATTAAAAGTTATGGAGAGAACTGTGTTCAAGGCTTATCTTTTGTCTTGTTTTTAATTTAATTTAATTAATTTTTATTTTTGGCTGCATTGGGTCTTCATTGCTGCGTGCCGGCTTTCTCTAGTTGTGGCGAGCGGGGGCTACTCTTTGTTGGGATGCGTGGACTTCTCATTGCAGTGGTTTCTTTTGTTGCAGAGCACAGGCTCTAGGCACATGGGCTTTAGTAGTTGCAGCACGTGGGTTCAGTAGTTGTGGCTCGTGGGCTCTAGAGCACAGGCTCAGTAGTTGTGGAGCACAGGGTTAGTTGCTCCACGGCATGTGGGGTCTTCCCGGACCAGGGCTCAAACCCATGTCCCCTGCATTGGCAGATGGATTCTTAACCACTGCGCCACCAGGGAAGCCCCAAGGCTTATCTTTTGAATTCATATGACTTGACTACAGGCTCATGAATCACAGTCCTCACCACTGCCACCTCATCACAACCACCGCATATGCTTAACGTTGTCTCTGTATTATTCAATGAAGTGTTTTCAATTCTGGCTAATCAGCCAATAAAACAACCTAAGTGTTCATCATGGATGAACATGGATAAGGAAAATGTGCATATATAAAATGGAATATTATTCAGCCACTAAAAAGGTTATCCTGTCATTTTTGACAACATGGATGGATCTTGAGGCTATTATGCTAAGTGAAAAAAGTCAGACAGAGAAAGACAAATACCATATGATCTCACTTTTATGTGGAAACTAAAAAAACTCCCCAAACTGAACTCACAGATACAGAGAACAGATTGGTGGTTACCAGAGGGAGGGGTAAGGGGTAGGTAAAATGAGTTGAAGGTAGTCAGAACTGCAAATTTCCAATAATAAAAATAAATAAGTCCTAGGGATGTAATTTACTGCATGAGGACTATAGTTAATAATACTGCATTGTACATTTGAACGTTGCTAAGGGAATCAATCTTAAAAGTTCTTATCACAAGGAAACAATTTTTAACTGTATGTGGTGATGGATGTTGATTAAACTTATCGTAGTAATCATTTTGTAATATATACATGCATCAAATCATTATGTTGTACACCTAAAACTAATATAATGTCATATGACAGTCATCTCAATAAAAAACAACAACATATATATATTGAGTCCTTATTAGATTTTATGCATTATTCCGGGTACTGTCCATAGCAGCCTGTTCTTCTGAAGCTTACATTCTATTGAGGACCACACACAACAATAAATAAATAAATGAACATAATAAAAGATAAAGTAGTAATAACTACTCTGGAGAAAAATAAAGCAGGGCATGAGAATAGTAGGGAGAACTATTTTAGACAGGGTGGTCAGGGAACCCTCTCTGTGAAGGTGATGCTTCTGTTTCAACAGGAACCTAAAGAAATGTTGGGAGAAACTAGGCAGATATCTGGGAGAAGTATGCTATATTCAGAGGCACTAGTAAGTGAGACATCCTGAGATGATTCTGACTTGCTGTGTTCAAGGAATAGCAGAGGCCAGTGAAAGATAGAGGAGAGGTAAGAAATGAGGGCAGAGGTAGCCAGGAGCAGGTTGTAATTGGGGTTGTCAGGGACACAAGCTGTATAATCAAGTACACTGCTATGGTGTTTTTATTAATGAGCAGAGAGAAAAGGAATTTTGGATCTTATTGTAAAATATAATAAAGATGAAGTTTTCAAATGCAAATACCTATCTGGGCTGGCCAGATAAGGAAATGTGTGAGGCATGTTGGTGGAAACTCTGATGATCTGAAGAGTAAAGGCCTTGTCAAAAGGGGATTTCTTATACCAACTTCTAGCAGATTATCATCATGCAGGTAAGCTTTATATTTGAGACTTCTGATAAAATGGTTTGGCATGTTAATTATGTGCATTATGGAAAGAAACATACATTTATTATACGCCCTCTCTAAGCCAGGCATTGTAAAATTAGATTTCATACCTGTTCTCATACAGTCTTCACAATTAAATTAGAGGTACTTTTCAAAGAATAACAGAGCCATATCAGAAGGCAGTTCCTACTTTAAAAAATCATCAGCAACCATGGCAGTAAGTTGGAGGTCAGGACTGACACATACTCTGTCACACAGTTAGGTCAGTGAAATGGTATGTGTGAATGAGACTCATCCAGTTTTGTCTGAGCCACCCACCATGGTTTGATGGCTGTCAGTACCAGAGACTTATGCATAAATTTCAAAATTGTTTTCTGAGAACTAAATATTCTGAACTACTCACATATATCAAGGTTATAAAATAATTGAGAGTGAGAGTTGTTTTTAGAAGAATTTCTTTCTTGTAAGCTATGCTATGAGCCCCACTCCCAGAAAGAAAAGGGATAAAATTATTGATCCATTACCAAAAGCCTAGGAAAAAAGAATGGCTTTCATAGGATTAACTCAGGAAACATTTGTCTTCTGAATCCTCTTTGGAAAATCTTAAAAGCCAGAAATGACTGAGTAATATTCCATTGTATGCATATACCACATCTTCTTAAACTCATCGTTTGTTGGTGGGCATTTGAGTTGTTTCCATGTCTTGGCTAGTGCTGCCGTGAACATTGGGGTGCATGCATCTTTTCAAATTAGAGTTCTCACTTTTTCCAGACATATGCCCAGGAGTGGGATTGCTGGAAACTATCTTAGCTCTATTTTTAGTTTTTTAAGGAAGCTCCATATTGTTTTACACAGTGGCTGCACGAATTTACATTCCCACCAACAGTGTAGGAGGGTTCCTTTTCTCCACATCCTTTCTAGCGTTTATTATTTGTAGACTTTTTTTTTTTGTAGACTTTCTGATGGGAGCCATTCTGACAGGTGTGAGGTGATACTCCATTTTGATTTAGATTTGCATTTCTCTAATAATTAACAATGTTGAGCATCTTTTCATGTGCCTGTTGGCCATCTGTATGTCTTCTTTGGAGAAATATCTATTTAGGTCTTCTGCATTTTTTTTGATTGGGTTGTTTGCTTTTTGATATTGAGTTATACAAGCTGTTTGTATATTTTGAATATTAACCCCTTGTCAATTGCATCATTTGCGAATATTTTCTCCCATTCCATAGGTTGTCTTTTCATTTTGTTGATGGTTTCCTTTTCTGTCAAAAGCTTTTAAGTTTAATTAAGTCCCATTTGTTTATTTTTGCTTTAATTTCTTTTGCCTTGGGAGACTGATCTAAGACAACATTGCTACAATTTATGTCTGAGAATGTTTTGCCTATGTTCTCTTCTAGGAGATTTATGGTGTCATGTCTTATTCTTAGGTCTTTAAACCATTTTGAGTATATTTTTGTATATGGTGTGAGGGAGTGTCTTAAGTTCATTGATTTACATGAGGCTGTCCAGCTTTTCCAACATGATTTGGGGAAGAGACTGTCTTCATTGTATATTCTTGCCTCCTTTGTTACAGATTAATTGACTGTATGTGGGTGGGTTTATTTCTGAGATCTCTATTCTGTTCTGTTGATCTATATGTCTATTTTTGTGCCAATACCACACTATTTTGATTACTGTAGTCAACACTGTAGTATTGACTGAAGTCTGGGAGAATTATGCCTCCAGCTTTGTTCTTTTTCCTCAGGATTGTTTTAAAAAAGAATGAAATGTTGCCATTTGCAGAAACATGGATGGACCTACAGAATATCATACTAAGTGAGTTAAGTCAGACAGAGAAAGACAAGTTTTATATGATGTCACTTAAATGGGACATCTAAAAAATGATACAAATGAATCTATATACAAAATAGAAACAGACTCAGAGACATAGAAAACAAACCTATGGTTACCAAAGGGGAAAGGGAGGAGGGGGAGGGATAAATTAGGAGTATGGGGTTAACAGATACAAACTCCTGTACATAAAATAAATAAGCAACAAGGATTTACTATATAACACAGGGACAATATTTAATATCTTATAATAACTTATAATAGAAAATAATCTGAAATATATATATAACTCAAGCGCTTTGCTGTATGTCTGAAACTAACGTAATATTGTAAATCAACTATACTTCAATTAAAAAAAATAAAATGGGAAAAATGATACTTAAAGCTAGATATAGGTGATTTGATGGCAGAACTAAAATAGAATTACTACTGCATTATTACCAGGTTGTGGAAAATAATGCATAGACCACTTGTAGATGTATAAGTGAGCACAGCAGCATGGGTTGTATTTGATCCTGTACAAAGAGGAAGAACTCTAACTAGTATTGCTAGATATCTACTGACTGCAGAAACACTAAAAAATGAGCTGACAGTACATCACTTGTATCAAGGGAAATGCAGATAATGGCCCCAGCAAAGGGGGATTTCTGAAGAACATACAAAAATGTTCCATGTGAGAGAATCAGTTTAAACATTGGCCAGGCTCATAGAACCTGAAGCCAGCTTATGACATTAGCAGTCAAGTAAGAACATCACCACTTATAATTTTACCTTTTCTATTCTCCAACCTGGGAAAGTGCAAACTTCCCTCATGATGATAATGTTAATATGTAGAACATACAACTGTTTATTATCAATAATAGTTTCAGTAAATGTTAATAGTTATCATCTCTGGATCAAACCAGTACAATTTAACTCCTTATATATAACCAAGTACAATTTAACTCCTTATATATAACTTGTCTTTGCCTAAAGGCAAACTCTTCCACAGATGTTCCTTAAGCCAGGGGTTGGCAACATTTTCCTGTAAAGGGCTAAATAATAACTATTTTATACTTTGTAAGCTAAATGGTCTGTCACAACTTTTCAACTTGGCCATTTTTAGTATGAATGCCTCAAAGACAATATACACATGAGTGGGAGTGGCTATGTTCCAACAAACCTTTATTTACAAAAATAGGCAGCAGGTTGGATTTGTCTCAAGGGCTATAGTTTACCCATGTTTGCCCTAAGTGGTGGAAACAGTCGTATTCCTCAATTTTATATGAGTATTCTCATTATGATATCCTTGAAATAGTGAGTAGTCCAATTGCTGAGACAACCAAATATAGCTACTTACATTAGCAGTAACTGAAACCTTAGCTCTACTTGGCTAAACTATGCTTTTTTTGCCCCATTAGTTCCAGTGCAAGATTTCAAACTTTCTATAATTATTCTATTTATTGTGCTTTTTTCCTACAATATTTTGGTGACCTGTGCCACTTTCTATGATTTAATTTACTTGACAATTTCTACTAACTAAACTTGATATTGTTCTCTCCTTTAATAAAAATAGATTTCCATTTGAATCAATAATATACCTCTAGATCAGTATAACTTTAGATTTCTTATATAAACAATCTTAGTGACTCAGTTGATAGTCAAATATAATATCTACATGTATGTTTCTGATCTGGTAGGTAGATTAATGCCTGGAAAATATCTCTGTGTCCAGTAAAATCTTTTCATGCTTGAAGATTGGAAGTTTCACTTCAGGTACTTTGTCACATTGGATAGACTGTCTAAAATCAAAGAAGTAAACAATGGTTTTAACAGTGGTCTTTAAAAAATAAGCTTAAAAAATAAATTTAGCTCTTGTCACTTGTAACGTTGCCTGTATTCGGCCTAAGAATCTAAGGAGGCATTTGATTAACTGATTTTCAGGTTGTGACTTAAAGTAGAACTGTGTATTACATATTTTGGTAAAAGTAAGAGTAAAATTATCTCAGAAATATATCAAGCAGACTTTGGCAATTGAGGAATCAATTACTGACAGAATATTTAAGCCGATGATCAGAGAAGATTACTTCCTCAGAAAGTAAATTTATAGTATGATAATAGTAACATATCCTTGATCTCAGAGAAATAAAAATAGGTAATAAAGCAAATGTAATAAATTGATGAGTTATTTGTTAATTTAAAGTGGGGGAACTGATCAAATCGAAAGTTTTGTGGGTTTTGTTATTATTATTTTGCTATTACTAACATTTGAGTTAGAGTGAAAACGACTTTATTTTATTTTTATAAATAGATGCTAGGTCTAAAGCCCACATTCTTAGAACTTCAAAAGTGATTTTTTTCCTCCAGTGCTGTGTATGGCAGGATAAAACAATTCTTTCCTCCATAAAGCATTTAGTAATACTCTGTAAAACATAACAAACACTCTTTCAGATGCACAGCTGAGTTCATATGAAAGTAAAGGAAATACTCAGGGTCCAAAATCAAAGAGGAGTCCAGAAACTAGAGTTGTCAATTGGAACTGAAGCTTGTGTCTGCCCAAGAGCCTTAACAGATTTCAGAAACGTAGAACCTAGGATTGTAGAAGCTACCAGGAGGGTAAAGAGCTGAGGTCCCCACATAAACCTGAAACGCTTGCAAGGCACCTACAGTGAAAAGGAAGACTGAAGAAAAGTCTATTTATTGCTATAAGGACTGGAAAAAAAATCTTATTTACTGCCCTATGGAGGCAACCAGAAAACAAGTTTGTGTTGATCTGCAAGATGGAAAAAAGAAAATGCCTGAGAATTAAAATCCATAGTACTGCTCTTCTGCATGTTTGATGTTTGTGCTTATATTACCTGCAAAATACAGAAAATGATAAAAAATGAATAAATTGCAGTGGTCACAAGTTGATAGGTCCCAGAGATATGTGGCAGGAGTAAAAGCAAATTCTTCCTTGAGGGGCACAACTTCATGCCAGGTCTCAAAGAATTTATACAGTTAAAGCCTAATGAAACATGGATTCAGAAACGAAAATTACAGAGCATGGAAAGAAATAACCTACCATGAATGAAATCATCAGAAGCAACAGAAAGCATAATTAAACTTACAAGAGTATCATATGATTTGAAATCACATAAAAAGAGTGTAAGTCATATATTAAATATATATGGAAAAAAGAAGCTACAAATATAAGCCAGGTGGATCTAAAAATAAAAAAGAAAATTAGTAGCAATGAAAACTATACTTTTAAAATTAAAACACAATGGATAAATTAAAATGCATGAGACCCAGCTGAAAATAGAATTAGTGAACTGGAAAAATTAATCTAAAAAAATTACATAGAATATAACAAAATAAAACCAAAAAAGAAAAGCATTCAACAGTTAAGAAAATAGTCTTCACCACTACACATGAACCAGTGCAAAGCAATTACTTATTCTCTGAATATGTGCAACAATATAGGCACCAATTAAATTTAAATTCTACAACATTGTATGTCAAACTTATGAAATATAGCTGAAGTGGTGCTTGGAGGAAAACACACACCTAACCACTTGCATTGGATAAAATTATCAGGCAAGCATCCAGCCAAAGAACTCAGAAACAAAACAACAAAATAAATCCAAATAAAGTGGAGGAACTGGAAAAATAAAGATAAAAGCAAATATTAGAGAAGATTAATAAAACCATGAACTTTAAAATTTTAAAAGATATATAATAGATGGATTTTTGGCAAGAATATTGTGGAAAAAAGAAAATATATGAATAAATATTACTAAAAATGAAAAGTGAGATAGAATTACAGATAGGATAGAGAGTAAAAATATTAAAGCAAACATTAGGAAAAACTCTAGACCATTAAATTTTAAAACATATGAAAGGGTACATTTCCTAAAACAAAGAAGTAACTTATGTAATAGTGACTGCAAAAGAAAGTCTGGATATATTTTTAATCATTAAGGAAATTTAGTCAGATTAATCAGTAGCTAAAAATCTATCCATCAAATACTATGAATATTAAACTACTAGGCCTGTATTACTTTACAAATGAATTTTAACAAACGTGTACAGTACAGAGGCCTAATAGTACAGATTAGCTAAAGAGAAGTAATATTCACCAATTCTTCTTGTGAGATGAGTGTGATCTTGATGATAAGCCAAAATGTAAGAGAAGAAAATTATAAGTAAATATAATTTGTAAAAACATACAAAAATCTGAAATAGGTATTAAGTTCATTCTGACAATATGTAAAAGAGATTAGTGTATCAGACACAGGTGGGTTTATCCCAACAATGCAAAAATGTTAGAATATCTGTCAGTGTAATTCTCCACATTGATATTGAAACAAATAGCAATATGGCCATCTCAACAGACTGATAAAAAGCATTTGATAAAATTTAGCATTCATTAATACTAAAAATTAATGATAAAACTAGTAATAAAATTCTATTAAACTGGGAAGAAATTTTAAATTCCTTCCTCTGCTAAAGGAAAACTACTTAAAATTAAAGAATATCACTGACAAAATTTATAAGCATTTCCTTTAAAGTCAAGAGTAGGGCAATGAGGTCTACTGTCTCCATTTTAATTCTATCTGGATGGAAACTCTGGTGAGTGCAAAAATAAAGGTGAATAGAGAAGGAGAATAAAAATTACAAACGAAGAAAAATTATAATCATCCACAGATTATATGTTATCACATAAAAGACTCAAAAGAATCTAGAAAGAATATTAGAAATATATGAATATAGCAGGGTGGCTATTTATAAGGTTGGTAAAGAAGAATCAATGGCTTTTCTACATAGTTTTTAGAAAACATAATTTGTGAAGTTCACTTACACTAGAAACAAAAATATGAAATAACTAGGTATAAATGCAAATGATGCTTCAGATCTGTATGCGAAAAAAATAACACTTTATTTAAAGTTGTTAAAAATACCTTTTAAAAAAGTAGAGATATACCACATTAAAGGGTAGCATAACTCAGTATCTTAAAGATGACAATTATTTTTTCAGTGCAATACAAATCAAAATTCCCAGTGGGTTTTTCATGAACTTGAGAAGCTAAATTAAGATATATATATATATTTGGGAGAGCAGATGGCCAAAAAGAGATAACTCAGTCTTTTTTTAAATTTAATTTTTATTTTATACTGGAGTATAGTTGATTTACAATATTGTGTTAGTTTCAGGTGTACAGCAAAGTGATTCAGCCATATTTATATATATCCATTATTTTTCAGATTATTTTTCCATATAGGTTATTGCAGAATATTGGGTAGAGTTCTCTGTGCTATACATTAGGGCCTTGTTGGTTTTCTATTTTACATATAGTAGTATGTATATACTAATCCCAAACTCCTAGTTTATCTCTCCCCCCTTACCTTTCCCCTTTGTTAACCATAAGTTTGTTTTCAAAGTCTGTGAGTCTGTTTCTGTTTTATAAATAACTTCATTTGTACCATTTTTTTTAAGATGCCACATATAAGTGACATCATATGATATTTGTTATTCTCTGTCTGATTTACTTCACTTAGTATGATAATCTCTAAGTCCATCCATATTGCTGCAAATGGCATTATTTCATTCTTTTTTGTGGCTGAGTAATATTCCATTGTATATATGTAATTAATACCACATCTTCTTTATCCATTCCTCTGTCGATGGACATTTAGGTTACTTCCATGTCTTGGCTATTGTAAATAGTGCTGCTATGAACATTGGGGTGCATGTATCTTTTTGAATTATGGTTTTCTCCGGATATATGCCCAGGAGTGGGATTGCTGGATCATATGGTAGCACTATTTTTAGTTTTTAAAGGAACCTGCGTACTGTTCTCCATAATGATTGTACCAATTTACATTCCCACCAACAGTGTAGGAGGGTTCCCTTTTCTCCACACCTTCTCCAGCATTTATTGTTTGTATACTTTTTGATGATGGCCATTCTGACTGGTGTGAGGTGATATCTCATTGTAGTTTTGATTTGCATTTCTTTAGTAATTAGCGATGTTGAGCATCTTTTCATGTGCTTTTTGGCTATCTGTATGTCTTCTTTGGAAAAATTTCTATTTAAATCTACCCATTTTTTGATTGGGTCTTTTTTTTTTTTATATTGAGCTGCAGGAGCTGTATGTATATTTGGGAGATTAATCCCTTGTTGTTCATTTCACTTGCAAATATTTTCTCCCATTCTGTGGGTTGTCTTTTCATTTTGTTTATGGTTTCCTTTCCTGTGCAAAAGCTTTTAAGTTATTTAGGTCCCATTTTTTAAATTTTTGTTTTTATTTTTATTACTCTAGAGGTCGATCCCAAAAGATATTAGTGTGATTTATGTCAAAGAGTGTTCTGCCTATGTTTTCCTCTAAGAGTTTTATAATATGCCATCTTACATTTAGGTCTTTAATCCATTATGAGTTTATTTTTGTGTATAGTGTTAGAGAATGTCCTAATTTCATTCTTTTACATGTAGCTGTCCAGTTTCCCAGCATCACTTATTGAAGAGACTGTCTTTTCTCCATTGTATATTCTTGCCTCCTTTGTCATAGATTAATAGACCATAGGTGCATGGGTTTATTTCTGGGCTTTCTGTCCTGTTACATTGATCTATATTTCTGTTTTTGTGCCAGTACTATACTGTTTTGATGACTGTAGCTTTGTAGTATAGTCTGAAGTCAGGGAGCCCAATTCCTCCAGCTCTGTTTTTCCTTTCTGAAGTTTGCTTTAGCTATTTGGGGTCTTTTGTGTTTCCATACAAATTTTTTTGAAAAATGTTCTAGCTCTGTGAAAAATGCCGTTGGTAATTTGATAGGGATTGCACTGAATCTGTAGATTGCCTTGGGTAGTATAGTCATTTTGACAATATTGATTCTTCCAATCCAAGAATGTGGTATATCCATACATCTGTTTGTGTTGTCTTCAATTTCTTTCATCAGTGTTTTATAGTTTTCAGAATACAGGTCTTTTGCCTCCTGAGGTAGATTTATTCCTAAGTATTTTATTCTTTTTGATGAGATGGTAAATAAGATTGTTTCCTTAATTTATCTTTCTGATCTTTCATTGTTGGTGTATAAAAATGCAAAAGAGGGCTTCCCTGGTGGTACAGTGGTTGAGAGTCCGTCTGCTGATGCAGGGAACACGGGTTTGTGCCCCGGTCTGGGAAGATCACATGCTGCGGAGCGGCTAGGCCCGTGAGCCATGACTGCTGAACCTGCGCATCCGGAGCCTGTGCTCCGCGACAGGAGAGGCCACAGCAGTGAGAGGCCCGCGTACCGCAAAAAAAAAAAAAAAAAAATGCAAAAGATTTCTGTGTATTAATTTTGTATCCTGCAACTTTACCAAAATCATTGATGAGCTCTAGTAGTTTTCTGGTAGCCTTTTTAGGATTTTCTATGTACAGTATCATGTTGTCTGCAAACTGTGACAGTTTAACTTCTTCTTTTCCAATTTGGATTCCTTTTATTTCCTTTTCTTCTCTGATTGTCATGGCTAGGACTTCCAAAACTAAGTTGAATAAAGGTGGTGTGGGTGGACATTCTTGTCTTCTTCCTGATCTTAGAGGAAATGCTTTTAGCTTTTCACCATTGAGTATGATATTAGCTATAGGTTTGTCATATGTGGCCTTTATTATGTTGAGGTAGGTTCCCTCTATGCCCACTTTCTGAAAAAATTTTTATAAACATAAATAGGTGTTGAATTTTGTCAAAAATGTTTTCTGCATGTCTTGAGATGATCATATGGTTTTTATTCTTCAGTTTGTTAATGTGGTATAGCACACTGATTGATTGGCAGATATTGAAAAACCTTTGCATCCCTGGGATAAATCCCACTTGGTTTTGATGTGTGATCCTTCTAATGTATTGTTGGATTCGGTTTGCTAATAATTTGTTGAGGATTTCTGCATCTATGTTCCTCACTGATCTCAGCCTGTAATATTCTTTTTTGTGGTATCTTTATCTGGTTTTGGTGTAAGGTGATGGTGTCCTCATAGAATGAGTTTGGGAGTGTCAATCTTGAAAATAAATAAAAGGTGATGAGAGTTTTCAGTTACTAAGATTTATTATTATACACTTATTATAAAATATCAAGACTTATTTTGAGTAAATCATATTTGTGTATCTCTGAAAACTTGATTTGTGACAGCAGAAGCGCTACAGATTAAGAAGAAATAATGGACTGTTTAGTAAAAAGTGTCTGTTAGTCAACTGGTTAATCATATGGAAAACAAAATACAGTTAGCATCCCACCTTACAATACACACATAAATTGCAGATTGATTAAAAATATAAGTATGAAAACCAAAATTTGTAGAAAAATATTACAATGGCTTTTGTTAGGAAAGGATTTATTAAGATACAAAAAGCAATAACCATGAAAAAAAGATAGTTAAATTTTCTGCATTAATATTAAAAACTTCTTTGGGAAATGTGACAGATACAGGTAGAAGCAGGTAAAAGGTGTTGCAATACATGTACCTGACAAAGGATTAGTGCACAGACGATATGAAAAGCATTTCCAAATTAATAACAAAAAAGTACACTGGAAATGTGGGCAAAAGATACATTTTGATGGAAGAGAGAACCCCAAAACCCCAAAATATTATGAAAATATTTATCAATTTCATTAATAATAAAGGGAATCCAAATTGAAACCACAATCATATCTGATTTTATACCAAATTGGCCAAAATAAATACTCTAGTGATTTAAAAAGGTAGATAAAGGAAAACTACACTGCTGACAGGTATCTATCTGGTATAGCCTCCTTTGAGACAAAGTTGACTATACTCTATCTGGTAAATAAAAAATGAATTTAACCTATGAAATTCCACTTCCAGATATATACTTTAGAAAACTCTTTGCACAAGGAGACAGACATCCATAGTAGCAATGTTATAATAGTCATAAATAAGTGTAGCATATTTACATAATATAATACTGTGTAGCAGTGCAAATAAATTTCCTAGAGCCACATATATTAACACTGATGAATTTCATAAACTATATTGAATAAAGCCATTCTTTTTTAGGAGTAGCAAGAGAGTAAAATGTGCCTGAGAATTACAGATAAAAAAATTTAGTTTGGTGTTTCCTTCTGAGGAAGGAGTGAAATGAAGGAATTACACTCTGTACGTAAACTGGCTGGTGTGTTCTTGGTATTGTTTATATGTTTTCTATTGCCTGAAAATTTTGAGTAAAATGTATAAAAGAAGGAGAAAAAGCTACTTAAAATGTTTAATCTTTTTCCTTTATTATCTTATGGCCTACCAGTCTATGATACCATTTTAAAATTCTCATCCCCAGAAAAATCTTGGCGGAATTACTTTGGGGATCAGTCACTCCATTACATGGATTTTTAGTTTATATATCTCTATCCTTACTTCCTAGTTCTTGTATTTTTCCAGATTCACAGTACTTCTTGAGAAAATAGTGTGAAAGAGAAAGTGTAATATTTGCTCTACAATAAAAAGTAAAGAGCACCATAAAAATCTCTTAGTTATATCCATGAGTTTCATAGACTTGTATCAAGAATAGATTTGAGCTCTGGAAGCAGTTTGGTCTTTAGAGGAATACTCGAAAGCCTGAAAACTCTTCCATGAAAACAGAATTAGTGAAGCCCTGTTCAGTCATCTGCTGTTATATAGTGAATTAGAGCATGTGCGTATAGCACATCTTGTCCTATTTAATTGAGGGTTGTAAGCATACTCAGTGATGTAAGCAAGGAATGAAACTTGGTTTGGGCAGGGATGTGATATGATTTTTAAAAAAATATGTATGTAAAAAATACAAACAACAACAAACCATGAAATTAAGAATGAGACATGCTAAACAGAGGAATTTGGCACTCATATTCTTACTAGCAATCTAAAAAGGCACTAAATGTTGCTATATAGGAGACTGATTAATTGCTATAAAAAAACTAGAAAGTATGAAACATAAACAAGCATCTTTGACAGAGGGGAACACCAAACTAAAGATGTAATGAGGAGGAGATTATCTATAGCGTGTGACTCGTAGAAGATGCTGATAAAACTTCTTTGCCATACAACATCCAAAGAAATTCTAAGACTTGTGTACAATAAAATGGCAGTACAGGGCCCAACATGGCTTTAAGTAATACAGTCAGTGTATAATCACTGTTGTAGTACTTGGTGCAACTCAACTATGTTGCATGTGTTCAGGGGCTAGATTGTCAAAAAATTCTCAAACAGCTATGATATGTGAGGAAGTGATACATTTTGTTGCTTGGGAAGCAGAAGCAAAAGAAGATAAAGCCTGCTGTGGCGCCATGTAGCATGACATGGCACAGTTGTAGGGCAATTAATAGGAGCAAACTAACCAATTTGCTTCTAGCAATACAAAATGAAGGAGATCACACTGTGGGCAAAGAGGCAAAAATGCAAGTAGTGATGTCTCATAAACTGGATGCAGCTGTGTCCCAAACGGCACTCTTAATTGTAGAACTTGGAAAAGGAATATTCCTTATACATTTTAATTTGCAGACCAGAAATAATTTTGAACTTCCAATGTGTGCATATAAAAATGTGTGTATTTTAAAAAAACCCAGATTAATAAACATACCAAAAGAAAATTAAATAATTAAATTATAATAGAATTTAAGAAGTACTTATAAAGAAGCACTATTTATTGTGGTAGATTTCTTGCAGAGTATAAGAGAAATATTTTCCTTGTAATTCCCAAAGATTGATTCACCTGAGATGTTTATAAATTCACTGTAGAGGCAAAATGTGTGTAGAGTCACCATAAAACATTTTAACAGAAAATATTTTACAAGTGTATTTAACTCAGGAATGAAGACAAAATGTATAAAAGGTCAGAGAAGATTTCACAGAGTATAAATTCCTTGAGATGGTCCATGAATGCTTTGCAGGGCTTGGATGAGTGGATTTGAATGGAAAATGTCTTCTGTGTGTTAAGAACAGTCCATGTAAAAGCACAAAGACAAGAATGTCTCTAGAGTTTGCAGGCAACCCTCAAGAAAGAAGCCTGACTGAGAAATGTATATTGAAGTCTTGGGAAATGATGTTGGATAGCTGAAGTGGAGTGAGATTCCTGAGAGCTTTGAATTGAATTCCTGGGTGAGGAATATCAGTTTTATCTCACACAGGAGGGGGAGACATCCAATTATATGAACTGGCTTGATCAAAGTGGGGTTTTAGTAAGATATATCTTTCTTTAGTGTGTAAGGGCTGTTTGAAATGGGAGGTTAGAAGCTCAAGAGAAATAGGAGATATTTGCCCTAACCCACCTAAGTGGTTAGGACCTAGGCTACTGGTGGGGCCAGTGGTAACAGGAGATGATCAAGTCTATTCACATGCCCAGTTACTCTTAAATTTATTCATTTTTTTCATTCAGTGCATATATATTGAGCGCTTTCTATGGGCCAAGTTCTATTCTAGGTACAAGAGATACAGCAACGATCAAGTAAAACAAGGTCCCCATTCTCAAAGAATATACAGCCAAAGACCATGGAAAAACAAAACATAAATAACTTTATAAAGTGTTTTTTAAATGGTGAAAAAATAAAGTAGAATAGAATAGAAAGTAATGGGGAGAATGGCTAGTTGAGATTGGATGTGTGGTTAGGGACAGTCATTTGAGCTGGGTCCTGAATGAAGGGAGGGATGGATGCTGAGCAGAGAACATCCCAGGTGCCAAGGAAATCATACGGAAACACTGAGCCAGAAACATTCCTGGTGTGGAGGTTCATTACACACAGCAGCATACTGAAAGCTCTGACAAGTCCAGCTTTAAAGAATCTTTAGTAAATGTTGTTAGCATTTCTCCAATTTGTTTTATTCCAAACTGTCTTTTGAAATTGTTGGGGCTGTTTTTCCTTAAACAACGATTGGTGTGTTACCCTAGACATTTCATGTCAAAGTCCCAATCATTTAGCAAGTTCTATCTTTATTTTTTGTAAGATAAAACATGTGAACGAGAATAAAAATGTCACTGCTTAGTATATTCTTTGGCTCAGAATAGTACATTTGCATTAAGCAAATGGAAATGCCAAATGTTATTATGATAGTTCCTCTAGAATAGCTCAGCGATAACACTGGCATTGCCACCACACTATTTCAATAACTCTCAACTCACTTTGGGACCACTTCCCCTGTCAGTCTCATTGTCTTCTGCCACCTTCTGGGTTCATCACATTTTACAACCCCCTGCTGGAGTAACTTGGAAAGCAGTTTCATCCAGTTGCTTCTCTGATCAAGAACTGGTTCTGCATTGGTTACAAAATAAAGTTAAAACTTTATCTGATATTCAAGGCTTTTTTCCAGTTGCACTCCGATCTGCTCTAAAAATCTTATCTCCCACATTAGCCCAGCTTGAAATTTCCTACCCATTACCTGTGCTCAGTGTTCTGCCGCACCTAAAATAATATCCTCTCCCCCTAATATAAATCTAATCCATGTACTCATATTTCAAAGTCCATTTCAAAGCCTAAAGTCCTTTCTTTTTTTTTTTGTGGTACGCGAGCCTCTCACTGTTGTGGCCTCTCCTATTGCGGAGCACAGGCTCCGGATGTGCAGGCTTAGCGGCCGTAGCTCACGGGCCCAGCCGCTCCACGGCATGTGGGATCTTCCCAGACCGGGGCACGAACCCGTGTCCCCTGCATCAGCAGGCAGACTCTCAACCACTGTACCACCAGGGAAGCCCCTAAAGGCCTTTCTTTAGGGCCTTTCATTTCCATCACCCAGCTCACAATTCTTTCTCAATTTCAATGACATTTGTTGTCTGTACCATCACCCAGCTCACAATTCTTTCTCAATTTCAGTGACATTTGTTGTCTGTACTGTTAATGTGAGATATACATATATACACACATACATTCATGTTTTTATTATATATATTTGTTTATATTATGATTTTCCTAGTTATGAGATTATATGCATATATGTCAACTATAACCTGAGCTTCTGAAAGGCAAGAATGATTATTTACTTCTTTTATTTCTATTAACATCAGAAGAGTTAGCTAATAATAAATACTCAGCATATATGTCAATTGATTAAACACCTACATAGAAATTATAAACAAATACAATTCCTGAATTTGCTCATATAGTTGTTCTTAGTTGTTCTTATTACATCATTAGTCAGGTTCAGCTTGTTCCATAATAATTTTCCATTTTCCCATCTTATTCCACACACAGTTGATAAAATGTGTTCTGTATATATTCTTTTTCTCTCTCTCTACATATACGTATGCATTTGCACATATATATACATACCATATATGCAAATCACCTCTATATATAACATATATCAGATATGAGTTACATATGACATAGTGTTGGTTTGACAACTTGATGTCACATTTACGGATACTGCATAGGTTATCATTGATTTTCATTTCTGAGAATTAAATAGACCAAAGGTTGGCAAATCTGATCCATTATCTGTTTTTGTAAATAAAGTTTTACTGGCCACAAAAGCCACACCCATTTATTTACATACCATCTATAGTTGCTTTCCCCCTAAAAGGAAATGTTAAGTGGTTGCATCATGGAGCATATGGCACACAAAGTCTAGTATATTTGCTATGGCCCTTTACAGAAAATGTTTGCTGATACCTGATACAAAATAAGAGGAAATGCAGTGCTTTACGTTTGCATAGTTCTCAAGATCCAGGTGTCATAGGTCGATTGATGTTCTACTATTCAACTTCCCCATTTATTCAGTTGTAATAGGAGTTTGACACCAGACACATAGACCCAGAAGGACATTATTTGCAAATTATCCTCTTGTTGCTCAAGGCATTCAGTCTGAGTTATACTGGTCTTGAAAATATGGAAAATGTTATAAGGAGATATCAGAAGGTATAGAAGTTGAGCTTAATCCAGAATTATTTTCTTCCAAAGTTATTTTGATTATGGAAGGCCTAATTAGAAAGCTAAATCATAACACGAAGAATGTATTTCCTTTGCAAAATCAAATCAGTTGCACAATTTATGTTCCCTGCAGCTGCTACTTCCCATTTTTCTTTTTTTTTTTTTCCTTCGGACCTTCACTTTATGAAGATCTGTTTCAGATCTTTTTTATAAATGTATTTATTTATTTTTATTTTTGGCTGTGTTGGGTCTTCGTTTCTCTGCAAAGGCTTTCTCTAGTTGTGGCAAGCGGGGGCCACTCTTCATCGCGGTGCGCGGGCCTCTCACTGTCGCAGCCTCTCTTGTTTTGGAGCACAAGCTCCAGACACGCAGGCTCCAGACGTGCAGGCTCCAGACGCGCAGGCTCAGTAGTTGTGGCTCATGGGCCTAGCTGCTCCACGGCATGTGGGATCTTCCCAGACCAGGGCTCGAGCCCGTGTCCCCTGCATTAGCAGGCAGATTCTCAACCACTGCACCACCAGGGAAGCCCTACTTCCCATTTTTATAGAAGCAGCTCCATCCCAGCTGTGGATATGAGCAGTTATGGCTCCTGCTCATTCATAATGGAGATGTTTCACACCCATCAATACGGATGCCAACAACCAAAGCTTGGAAGCAAATTTCTTTTAAAAAAAAAAAAAAGAGGCTAGTATTCTTGAACTAAAAAAGAAATGAAAATGTAATGTACTGTAGGTTTTTGCAAGCCTAAGGAAATATAGTAATATATAGTATTACGTATTAACATATCAATAACATATCAATTTCAAGGTTTATTCTGTTAACTTGGGATTTGAATTATTATTAATATTTTTCTGCATCCCAAACTGACACATTAAATTACTAATTTATGACAAATTCTAAAACTATAACATTGAAGAATAATATTTTTCTTCCTTTATAACATAACCTTAAGCAATGAAAGAGAGGATAGACCTCCTTTTAAAGAGACAACAAGCACCTTGTTAATAAGTTAGCAAATAAACTCATTTGACATTTTCAGTAAATTCCATTGACTTTGTCATATGCACGCATATATCTGTACAGTATCTAAGGTATGGGTTTTGTCTCAGTATTTTTGGTTTTGCTTAATAAAATATTACTTTTTTGCTAAAAATATGATTTTCTTAATAAATCTCTGGCAATTAGTCATGTTTCTATTTTTCTGGTTTTATCAACCATTTTATTATATTAGTATGCCACTAATTCTGGAATATAGCCCAAACAGTGATATGAAACAATCCCAGAATTGTAAGAATATGAATTCTTGCTGAGTAAAAGCAAGACATAAGAACTGCATGTAGTGAAATGTAAGTTCAGTCACACAGTAGCTTGGATAATAAGTGTAATGTATCCTTGTTCACAGAGCAAAATTCCGAAATCACTCTCATTAACTTTTCCTGTGTGTTGAGAAGTTAGTTGAGAGCTGAGATTTTAGCCAAAATTAGTTTTCATGCCTTAGCATAAGCACATTCCACATTTTTTGTTATACATTTGCTAATTTGCCCCTCACATTTCTAAATTTCTACTTTTACTGTGGTAAGAGTATATACTTAAGGATGTCACAAATTGATTCTGAAAAGGACAAAGGAATAAAAGGAGAACATACAATCACTATAATCACATAATATTATTTGAAAGTCTAATCAATTTGGAATTTGTACATTAGCATAAAATTTTTATTTGTGCATCCAGCAATTACTTTTGAGCTGACGTATTCATTTAAAACTTAAAGAAAGAGTATGCATGTGGCGTGTCTTAGAATGCCATTAGCACCAGTTGAGGAAGAGTTCCTGGTCTTCTCTCCATATCTGAGTCATGAAGGAAGAGATGTATATACAGATAAGAGAAACACTTGATGAAGCTACCTAGGAGTAGGGAAAATTCAGTGGTATTGATTCATATTTCATAAAGTATATTCCTATCGTTATATCACAAAAGTTAAGAATATTACAGTTCCATGGTTGAATAATTTTTGGAAAACATTCCATATTATTTACCCTGAAAATTCAGTGTTTATTTGGATATTAGAGGGTTTGAAAAATCCTAATTCAAGAATCCTGCATTTTTTGTTTTATTTTGCTTTCCTTTGTTTTACCCTTCATTTGCCTTTCATTCTCCAAATTCATTTAATCATAAAGTGCTTTTTGTAAGTGACAACTCTTGATATCATCTGGAACAAATATTCCGAAAAACATGTAGGGAAACATGGAAATAGGTCTTTGAAAAAACAGGTGAAAACACACATGGAGGTATGCAAAGATGGTGGGGTACTGGCCAGTCTCTCACCAGATTTGTTTATAGCAGATGCCAATTCTAGGTTCACTCTGGTATTCTCTGTATAAGAGGTGACCATGCAAAAGAAGGCTCTCAGAAGGAGCTGGGAGCATAACAGTGACTCTCAAACTCCTTAGATGGGTACTTTACAACTGGCAGGAACCTTTCAAGGAATGCCCTGTTGTCCTCTATGATACTCTAGGAATTTCTATCTGCTGAGAGCTACCTGCTTCCTAAAGGCAATATCCCTTGTTGAACCTAAAGCCAGGGCCCACCATTGCACCATTGAACAGTAAAAAGTTTACAAGACACACTTCTTCCCAAACCAGGGGTCTTTGGCCCTTTGGTAATTAAATTAAACATTTATGGAGACAACTAACACATGTATGCAACCGTGTGTTAAAGCTGGAGTCTGAAAAAAAATGACAAAATAAAAGTCTCATAAGGGTAACAGATTAGTGTAAGAAATAGCCATAGGGACAAATAACCACAGTAAAATCTGATAAATGCTATACTAGTGGGATAATTAAAGTGTCATAGGAACACAGGGTTGAGGGAGACAATACATTCCACGTGTGGAAGACAGAGGAAGAAGGTGGCTAAAATTTCACAAAGTAGGTGAAATTTCATCTGAAGTAATGTAATAAGTAAAATATTTTAATAGAAATTATTTAATAATAAATAAGATAAAAAAATTACTCACTCCATGAAACAAAAATGGGCTAAGAAAGCTGCTGCCTAGTACAGAGCCAAATTTTTAAGTTGGGTCACAAACCACCAGGAAAAATTCTTTGAGATAACGCTGCCATCTATGTCTAGCTATAACCTTGAGAAATAATGGCTACTGGTATAGTCACTCAACAAATGTTTTTGAGAATTTACAATGTGAAGGGCATACTTATTAAGTACTAGGCATACATTTGTAAACAAGACACAAACCTCAGGCTTAAGATTCTAAAAGTATAATGCAAAAAAATGCAAATAAGCAATTAAAGTAAGCATTTTTTAAATGTATGCAAAATGCTGCCTGATTTGGTAAGTCAGCTCATCATGTTTATGAGAAGTTTACTATGCAGAGACAGAGTGGTGAACAAAGCATCAAAACATTCTGGTCATTGCCCCTAGGAATTTATAGCATAGATAGACTTTGAAAAGGTTCTAATTCCAGTTGAAGGTGTATGTGTATATATATAAGTATACGTAAGTGTGTATGTGTATATATATATATATAATTTATATATAAATTTATATGTTGATTTAATATATAAATTATATATATATATATAATATAACATTTCCAGTAATCTCCTTTGAAAAATAATCCAATGGTGAGTCTCAATTGCTATAGAGCCAGTGGTGCAGCTTCAAAACTTCAAAATGGATCATTGTAAATATTCAATGCATATTATGAACAAGTCCCTACACTTATCCATCGCAAGTGAAGCTCTCTGGTTAGCACCTCCAATTTGCTCACTATTGGAGAGTTTTCCTCATTGTGCCATTTATGTTTTGGGTATTTTCTGGTATTACTAGAGGTCTTTAGGAAGAGATAGGGATGGGATAGGTAGATGGAGAAAACCTGTATATTCTGTTGTCTCTTTTTTTTTTTGAATTTCCTGTTATTTATATTTTTATCCAGCAGGTTCTTATCAGTTATTCATTTTATACATATTAGTGTATGTATGTCAATTCCAGTCTCCCAATTCATCACACCCCCTCCCCCTGTCTCTTTCCCCCCTTGAGTCCATACATTTGTTCTCTACATCTGTGTCTCAATTTCTGCCCAACAAACCAGTTCATCTGTACCATTTTTCTAGGTTCCACATATATGCATTAACATACGATATTTGTTTTTCTCTTTCTGACTTACTTCACTCTGTATGACAGTCCCTAGATTCATACACATCACTACAAATGACCCAATTTCGTTCCTTTCTATGGCTGAGTAACATTCCATTGTATATATGTATCACATCTTCTTTATCCATTCATCTGTCGATGGGCATTTAGGTTGCTTCCATGACCTGGCTATTGTAAATAGTGCTGCAATGAACATTGGGGTGCATGTGTCTTTTTGAATTATGGTTTTCTCTGGGTATGTGTCCAGTAGTGGGATTGCTGGGTCATATAGTAATTCTATTTGTAGTTTTTTAAGGAACCTCCATACTGTTCTCCATAGTGGCTGTATCAATTTACATTCCCACCAGCAGTGCAAAAGGGTTCCCTTTTCTCCACACCCTCTCCAGCATTTGTTGTTTGTAGATTTTCTGATGATGCTCATTCTAACTGGTATGAGGTGATACCTCATTGTAGTTTTGATTTGCATTTCTCTAATAACTAGTGATGTCGAGCAGTTTTTCATGTGCTTCTTGGCCATCTGTATGTCTTCTTTGGAGAAATGTCTATTTAGGTTTTCTGCCCATTTTTGGATTTGGTTATTTGTGTTTTTTAATATTGAGCTGCATGAGCTGTTTACGTATTATGGAGATTAATCCTTTGTCCGTTGATTCGTTGGCAACTACTTTCTCTCATTCTGACGGTTGTTGTTTCATATTGTTTGTAGTTTGCTTTGCAAAAGCTTTTAGATTTCACTAGGTCCCATTTGTTTATTTTTGGTTTTATTTCCATTACTCTAGGAGGTGGATCCAACAGAGATCTTGCTGTGATTTGTGTCAAAGAGTGTTCTTCCTATGTTTTCCTCTAAGAGATTTAGAGCGTCCAGTCTTACATTTAGGTCTCTAATCCATTTTGGGTTAACTTTTGTGTATGGTGTTAGGGAGTGTTCTAATTTCATTCTTTTACATGTAGCTGTCCATTTTTCCTAGCACCACTTATTGAAGAGACTGTCTTTTCTCCATTGTATATCTTTGCCTCCTTTGTCATAGATTAGTTGACCATAGGTACGTGGGTTTATCTCTGGGCTACCTATCCTGTTCCATTGATATGTATTTCTGTTTTTGTGCCAGTACCATATTGTCTTGATTACTGTAGCTTTGTAGTATAGTCTGAAGTCAGGGAGTCTGATTCCTCCAGCTCCGTTTTTTTCCCTCAAGACTGCTGTGGCTATTCGGGGTTTTTTGTGTCTCCATACAAATTGTAAGATTTTTTCTTACAGTTCTGTAAAAAATGCCATTGGTAATTTGCTAGGGATTGCACTAAATCTGCAGATGGCTTTGGGTAGTATAGTCATTTTCACAATGTTGATTCTTCCAATCCAGTATCATGGTATATCTCTCCATCTGTTTGTATCATCATTCATTTCTTTCATCAGTGTCTTATAGTTTTCTGCATACAGGTCTTTTGTCACCCTAGCTAGGTTTATTCCTAGGTATTTTATTCTTTTTGTTGCAGTGATAAATGGGATTATTTCCTTAATTTCTCTTTCAGATTTTTCATCATTAGTGTATAGGAATGCAAGAGATTTCTGTGCATTAATTTTGTATCCTGCTACTTTACCAAATTCATTGATTAGCTCTAGTAGTTTTCTGGTGGCATCTTTAGGATTCTTTATGTATTGTATCATGTCATCTGCAAACAGTGACAGTTTTACTTCTTCTTTTCCAATTTGTATTCCTTTTATTTCTTTTTCTTCTCTGATTGCCATGGCTAGGACTTCCAAAACTATGTTGAAAAATAGTGGTGAGAGTGGACATCCTTCTGTTCCTAATCTTACAGGAAGTGCTTTCAGTTTTTCACCATTGGGAATGATGTTTGCTGTGGGTTTGTTGTATATGGCCTTCATTATGTTGAGGTAGCTTCCCTGTAATGCCCACTTTCTGGAGAGTTTTTATCATATATGAGTGTTGAATTTTGTCAAAAGCTTTTTCTGCATCTATTGAGAGGATCATATGGTTTTTCTTCTTCAGTGTGTTAATATGGTGTATCACATTGATTGATTTGCATATATTGAAGAATCCTTGCATCCCTGGGATAAATCCCACTTGATCATGGTGTATGATCCTTTTAATGTGTTGTTGGATTCTGTTTGCTAGTAATTTTTTGAGGATTTTTGCATCTCTATTCATCAGTGATATTGGTCTGTAATTTTCTTTTTTGTAGTATTTTTGTCTGGTTTTGGTATCAGGGGGATAGTGGCCTCATAGAATGAGCTTGGGAGTCTTCCTTCCTCCACAATCTTTTGGAAGAGTTTGAGAAGGATAGGTGTTAGCTCTTCTCTAAATGTTTGATAGAATTCACCTGTGAAGCCATCTGGTCCTTGACTTCTGTTTGTTGGAAGATTTTTAATCACAGTTTCAATTTCATTATTAAATTCATTTTATTATTGAATTCATTTCAGTTCAATCACAATTATGTGTGATTGTTCTGTTCATATTTCCTATTTCTTCCTGGTTCAGTCTTGGAAGGTTACACCTTCCTAAGAATTTGTCCATTGCTTCCAGATTGTCCATTTTATTGGCATAGAGTGGCTTGTAGATCTCTTAGGATGCTTTGTATTTCTGTGGTGTCTGTTGTAACTTCTCCTTTTTCATTTCTAATTTTATTGATTTGAGTCCTCTCCCTCTTTTTGTTGATGAGTCTGGCTACTGGTTTATCAATTTTGTTTGTCGTCTCAAAGAACCAGCTTTTAGTTTTATTGATCTTTGCTATTGTTTTCTTTGTCTCTATTTCATTTATTTCTGCTCTGATCTTTATGATTGCTTCCCTTCTGCTAACTTTGGGTTTTTTTTGTTCTTCTTTCTCTAGTTCCTTTAGGTGTAAGGTTAGATTGTTCATTTGAGATTTTTCTTGTTTCTTGAGGTAGGCTTGTATTGCTATAAACTTCCCTCTTAGAACTGCTTTTTCTGTATCCCATAGGTTTTGAATCGTTGTGTTTTCATTGCCATTTGCCTGTGGGTATTTTTTGATTTCCTCTTTGATTTCTTCAGTGATCTCTTGGTTATTTAGTAACACATTTTTTAGCCTCCATGTGTTTGTGTTTTATGTTTTTTTCCCTGTAATTGATTTCTAATCTCATAGCGTTGTGCTCAGAAAAGATGCTTGATATGATTTCAATTTTCTTAAATTTACTGAGGCTTGATTTGTGACCCAAGATGTGAACTGTCCTGGAGAATGTTCGTGTGCACTCAAGAAGAAAGTGTAATCTGTTGTTTTTGAATGGAATGTCCTATAAATATCAATTTAACCTATCTGGTCTGTTGTGTCATTTAAATCTTGTGTTTCCATATTAATTTTCTGTTTGGATGATCTTTCCATTGCTGTAAGTGAGGTGTTAAAGTCCCCTACTATTATTGTGTTACTGTCGATTTCCTGTTTTATAGCTGTTAGCAGTTGCGTTATGTGTTGTGGTGCTCCTATGTTGGGTCCATATATATTTATAATTGTTATATCTTCTTCTTGGATTGATCCCTTGATCATTATGTAGTGTCCTTTCTTGTCTCTTGTAACATTCTTTATTTTAAAGTCTATTTTATTTGATATGAGTATTGCTACCCCAGCTTTCTTTTGATCTCCATTTGCATGGCATATCTTTTTCCATCCCCTCACTTTCTGTCTGTATGTGTCCCTAGGTCTGAAGTGGGTTTCTTGCTGATATATCGGTCTTGTTTTTGTATCCTTTCAGCAAGGGTGTGTCTTTTGGTTGGAGCATTTAATCCATTCACTTTTAAGGTAATTATCGATATGTATGTTCCTATTACCATTTTCTTAATTGTTTTGAGTTTGTTTTTGTAGCTCCTTTTCTTCTCTTGTGTTTCCCACTTAGAGAAGTTCCTTTAGCATTTGTTGTAGAGCTGGTTTGGTGGTGCTGAATTCTCACAGCTTTTGCTTGTCTGTAAAGCTTTTGCTTTCTCCATCAAATCTGAATGAGGTCCTTGCCGGGTAGAGTTACCTTGGTTGTAGGTTCTTCCCTTTCATCACTTTTTTTTTTTTTTTTTTTTTGCGGTACGAGGGCCTCTCACTGTCGTGGCCTCTCCCGTTGCGGAGCACAGGCTCCAGACGCTCAGGCTCAGCGGCCATGGCTCACGGGCCCAGCCGCTCCACGGCATGTGGGATCTTCCCGGACCGGGGCACGAACCCGTGTCCCCTGCATCGGCAGGCGGACTCTCAACCACTGCGCCACCAGGGAAGCCCCTCATCACTTTAAGTATATCATGCCACTCCCTTCTGGCTTGTAGAGTTTCTGCTGAGAAGTCAAGTGTTTACCTTACGGGAGTTCTCTTGTATGTTATTTGTCGTTTTTCCCTTGCTGCTTTCAATAATTTTTCTTTGTCTTATTTTTTGCCATCTTGATTACTCTGTGTCTCGGCATGTTACTTCTTGGGTTTATCCTGTATGGGACTCTCTGCACTTCTTGGACTTGGGTGGCTATTTTCTTTCCCATGTTAGGGAAGTTTTCTACTATAATCTCTTCAGATATTTTCTCGGGTACTTTCGCTCTCTCTTCTCCTTCTGGGACCCCTAAAATGCAAATGTTGTTGCGTTTAATGTTTTCCCAGAGGTCTCTTAGGCTCTCTTCATTTCTTTTCATTCTTCTTTCTTTATTCTGTTCCGCAGCAGTGAATTCCACCATTCTGTCTTCCAGGTCACTTATCCGTTCTTTTGCCTCAGTTATTCTGCTATTGATTCCTTCTTGCACAGTTTTCATTTCTGTTATTGTATTGTTCATCTCTGTTTGTTGGTTCTTTAATTCTTCTATGTCTTTGTTAAACATTTCTTGCATCTTCTCCATCTTTGCCTCCATTCTTTTTCCGAGGTCCTGGATCATCTTCACTATCATTATTCTGAATTCTTTTTCTGGAAGTTGCCTATCTCCATTTCATTTAGTTGTTTTCCTGGAGTTTTACCTTGTTTCTTTATCCTGTACATAGTCCTCCGACTTTTCCTCTTGTCTGTCTTTCTGTGAATTTGGTTTTTGTTCCTCAGGCTGCAGGATTGTAGTTCTTCTTGCTTCTGCTGTCTGCCCTCTAGTGGATGAGGCTATCTAAGAGGCTTGTGGAATTTTCCTGATTGGAGGGACTGGTGGTGGGTAGAGCTGGCTGTTGCTCTTGTGGGCAGAGCTCAGTAAAACTTTAATCCACTTTTCTGCTGATGTGTGAGGCTGGATCCCCTCGCTGTTGGTTGTTTGGTCTGAGGCAACCCAACACTGGAGCCTACCTATGCAATGGGTCCCGATGCACACACTACTTTGTGTGTGCCCTCCAAGAGTGGAATCTCTGTTTCCCCCAGTCCTGTTGAAGTCCTGAAATCAAATCCCGCTAGCTTTCAAGTCTGATTCTCTAGGAATTCTGCCTCCCGTTGCCAGACTGCTAGGTTAGGAAGACTGATGTGGGGCTCAGAGCCTTCACTCCAGTGGGTGGACTTCTGTCATTTAAGTGTTCTCCAGTTTTTGTCACCCACCCAGCAGTTATGGGATTTGATTTCATTGTGATTGCACCCCTCCTACTGTCTCATTGTGGCTTCTTCTTTGTCTTTGGATGTGGGGTATCTGTTTTGGTGAGTTCCATTGTGTTCTTGTCGATGATTTTTCAGCGGTTAGATGTGATTCCAGTGCTTTGCAAGAGGGAGTGAGAACATGTCCTTCTACTCTCCCATCTTGAACCCTGTCTCTCTGTTTTCTCTTTTTTCTTTAAATTTTTGCCCATAGTTCTTGAGATGTCATTTTTAGTAACATTTACATATCATTCTCTACTTCTTTCATAAGTAAATTCTGGATACATGTCATGGGGTAAATGCAGCCTAGGCTGCTATGCTGTGTATATTTAGGTAAGATAACATTTTAAATTGAATAGATACATATAAAATTCTGGAAAAAATTAAATAGACACACACGTAAACACAGAACCTTTCTTCAGATGAACACTTTCTTTCCCAAGAATTTATAGGTCTCAAGACTCTATATATTTCACATTATACACATTTTTTCAAGTGTTACTGTTAATTACTGAAATGTAAATGTGGTCATATCTGAGGAGTTGAAGGCAGTTTTGCCGGCACTGGAAAGTTCAAAATGAATCTGTTAAGTCTCACTCCTTAATTCTGAACATGGTAAAACTTCCCTGAAAGTTTTATTTCTGCTGCATAATTAAGGCATGATATCTATGTTGTTGAGATCTTGCTCTTAAAGGTTAGAGGAACATCTTGCAATGGGGCACAATACCTACTGTCAGGTGGCAGAAGCATCCCAGGTAGATGTTAACAAGTGTGGATGATCATACCTCATCCCATGCCAAGTTTTTAGCAGTAAATATGTCTGCCTTTCAGGGTAGCTAGTCTGCCCTCCTCCACACACATGCACACTCTTCTTTTCATGCAGAAATCAGAGATGATTTCTGAACTTTTCTTTCCGTATTTCTTTAAGGAAAAAAATCCTCAATTTCTTAATAATCATATACTAATTAACAAAGGAGCCAGATGTAGCAGTGACATTCAAAAACTATTAATTCCACTAAGAGTAGAGTATCTGATACATCTCTATTTTGATTTTACTTTAAATTTTCAAAAGACAGTGGAAACAATGAAGGCAACTTCTACACTGAATTCAAGTGGAAAAACAGATGAAATGATAATTTATCACCAGATGGAATGGTTGAAAATATAGAACAGAAAGTTGTTAAAAATTTGCCTTGCCCTACATACTGACAAGAATTTATAGGTCTCAATACTCTATATATTTCACATTATACACATTTTTTCAAGTGTTACTGTTAATTACTGAAATGTAAATGTGGTCCTATCTGAGGAGTTGAAGGCAGTTTTGCCAGCACTGGAAAGTTTATCTTTTCAAAAAATCTCCTTCCTTATCTTTGTGATTTTTTTCTACATTAATTTACTTTTCTTACTTGATTTACAAAGTGGTGACCATACTCTTCAGCACCTTTTATCACATTCTTTCAGACAGTGTTCTTATAAGATGTAAGGATTCATTCTGAACACCTGAGACATAGCTCCAGAGCAGCTGTTGCTTGTTAAATCTCCTCTTGTTTTCTGATTATTAAATTTCAGAGTTAAAGGTACACTGTTGCATCTCCAAGCAATAGTTTAGTAACACATTCATGAACACATACACAGCATTATAAGCTTCTATTTCCATCAGACTTTTAACTGTTCTATTTTAGTACTCACTGTACCTGGTCTTAACCAGGGTAACTATAGAGTGGTCCGTACTTACTTACCTACATAGTATTGAGTCTTTTAGCAGGAAAGGACTACATCATTGTGAAATTCATAATTGCAAAGAAAGATAGTTAGAAACATGACTTAGACTTCAGCAATAAAATATTTTAACAAAAATTGTCATAATCCTTCTGCCTGGATAATCTTAAAAGAAATATAGTTCAAGAATATCAGATGATCAAAAATGAAATTTTGACTCTACAATTACAAATATTTTCAATTAGTAAGACCTGAAGTGTTATACAAATTAACTAAGAAGAAATTTACAAATAAATTAAGATTTTCAAATAGATATATACAGGTATACCTCGGGGATATTGCAGGTTTAGTTCCAGACCACCATAATAAAGTGAGTCACAAGAATTTTTTTGTTTCCCAATGCATATAAAAGTTGTGTTTATACTATAGTCTATTAAGTGTGCCATAGCATTACATATAAGAGAACAATATACATACCCTAATTAAAAAATATTTTATTGCCAAAAAATGCTAACCATCATCTGAGCCTTCTGCAAGTCACAATCCTTTTGCTGGTGGAGGGTCTTGCCTCCAAGTTAATGGCTGCTGACTGATTCGGGTGGTGGTTGCTGAAGCTGGGGTGGCAATTTCTTAAAATAAGACAACAATAAAGTTTGCCACATTGATTGGCTCTTCCTTTCATGAATGATTTCCCTGCAGCATGCAATGCTGTTTGATAGCATTTTATCCACAATAGACCTTCTTTCTGTATTGGAGTCAATCCACTCAAACTCTGCTACTGGTTTATCAACTAAATTTATGTAATATTCTAAGTCCTTTCTTGTCATTTCAGTAATCTTCACAGCATCTTCACCAGGTAGATTCCATCTCAAGAAACCACTTTCTTTGTTCAGCCATAAAGAAGCAAATCCTCATCCGTTCAATTTTTTTTGTTTTAATAAATTTATTTATTTATTGGCTGCATTGGGTCTTCGTTGCTGCACGTGGGCTTTTCTCTAGTTGTGGGGAGTGGGAGCTACTCTTTGTTGCAGTGCATGGGCTTCTCATTGCAGTGGCTTCTCTTGTGGTAGAGCACGGCTCTAGGTGTGCGAGCTTCAGTAGTTGTGGCGCGCAAGCTTCAGTAGTTGTGGCGCACGGGCTTAGTTGCTCCATGGCATGTGGGATCTTCCCAGATCAGGGCTGGAACCCGTGTCGCCTGCATTGGCAGGTGGATTCTTAACCACTGTGCCACCAGGAGAGCCCCCATTCAAGTTTTTTTGTGAGATTGCAGCAACTCAGTCACATCTTCAGGCTCCACTTCTAATTCTAGTTCTCTTGGTAGTTCCACCACATCTGCAGTTATTTTCTCCACTGAAATCTTGAACCCATGAAGTCATCCATGCGGGTTGGAATCAACTTCTTCTAAACTCCTGTTACTGTTGATATTTTGATGAACCATGAATATGTTTAATGGCATCTAGAATGGTGAATCCTTCCCAGAAAGGTTTAGGTGACTTTGCCCAGATCTATCAGAGGAATCACTATCTAGAGAAGCCTCACAAAATGTATTTCTTAAATAATAAGACTTGAAATCCAAAATTACTCCTTGATCCATGGGCGGCAGAATAGATGTTGTGTTAGTTTCATGTGTGACATGAAAACAATATTAATCTTATTTACATCTCCATCAGAGCTCTTGAGTGACCATGTGCATTGTCAATGAGCAGTAATATTTTGAAAGGAATCTTTTTTTTCTGAGCAGTGGGTCTCAACAGCGGGCTTAACATATCCAGTAAATCATGTTGTCAACAGATGTGCTGTCATCCAGGCTTTGTTGTTCCATTTGTAGAGCACAGGCAGAGTAGATTTAGCATAATTTTGATGGGCCCTAGGGTTTTTGGAATGGTAAACAAGCATTGGCTTCAACGTCAAGTCACCAGATGCATTAGCTCCTAACAAGAGAGACTATCCTTGGAAGCTTTGAGGTCACGCATTGACTTCTCCTCTCTAGCTGTGAAAGTCGAGATGGCCTCTTCTTCCAATATAAGGGTGTTTCATCTCCATTGAAAATCTGTTGTTTAGTGTGGCCACCTTCATTAATAATCATTACTAAATCTTCCGGATAACTTGCTGTAGCTTCTACATCAGCACTTGCTGCTTCACCTTGCACTGTGATGTTATGGAGATGGCTTCCTTCCTTAAACCTCATGAACCCACCTCTGCTAGCTTCAGACTTTTCTTCTGCAGCTTCCTCACCTCTCTCAGCCTTCACAGAATTGAAGAGAGTTAGGGCCTTGCTCTGGATTTGGCTTTGGTTTCAGGCAATGTTGTGTGGCTGGTTTGATTTTCTCTCCAGATGACTGAAACTTTCTCCATGTCAGCAAGAAGGCTGTTCCTCTTTCTTATCATGTGTGTGTTCACTGGAGTAGTAGTTTCCTTTAAGAACTTTTCCTTTGCCTTCACGACTTGGCTAACTGGCACAAGAGGCCTAACTTTTGGTCTGTCCCATCTTTCAACATGCCTTCCTCAATAAGATTCATCCTTTCTGGCTTTTGATTCAAAGTGAGAAACGTGCAAGTCTTCTTTCACTTGAACACTTAGAGGCCACTGTAGGGTTATTAATTGGTTATTTAATATTGTTGTGTCTTAGAGAATAGGGACGCCCAAGGAGAGGGAGAGAGATGGGGTCAGTGGAGCAGTCAGAACACACACAATATTTATAGATTTTCATCTTATGTGGGTGCCGTCCATGGTGCCCCAAAACAATGACAATAGTAACGTCAAAGATCACTGATCAAAGATCACTATAATCGTAAGAATGAAAAAGTTTGAGATATTGAGAGAATTACCAAAATGTGACACACAGACATGTGAGCAAATGTTCTTGGAAAATGACACTGATAGACTTGCTTGATGAAGGGTTGCCACCAACCTTCAATTTGTAAAAAACACAATATCTATGAAGCACAATAAAACTGAGGTATGCCTATACAAACAACTTAATATATAGAATAATGGCTAAGACCTGTGATGGTTAAATCTTAGTAGTCGGAGTTCGAAATTCTCCTCTCACACCAGCTCTGTGAGTTCAAGCATGTTATGTAAGCAGTCTAAGCAACTGCTTCCTCATCTGTAAATGGGAATAATAAAATTACCCATCTCAAAGTTTTTTGATGATTAAATTAGATAATATTTATAAAACAATTATCTCAGTGCCTGGTTAATAATAGGTACTTGATATATTCAACATCTTTGGTCAAAAAGGAGAAGGGTCGCCTAAAAAGATAAATATAAAAATTAACATGAAAAAAAATTAACATGAATAAAATGGAAAGCTGGGGACTTCTCTGTCAGTCCAGTGGTTAAGACTCCGTGCTCCCAATGCAGGGGGCATAGGTTCGATCCCTGGTCCAGGATCTAAGATCCTGCATGCCACACAGTGTGGCCTGAAAAAAAAAAATCAGGAAATTGGAGTATCAAAGATGGTAAAACTTAGAAAATATTCTAAAATACAAGGCCCACAACCTCACATCTTACAGGTTATTGTTCAAGTCTCACCTTCCTAGAGAGGCCTCCCTCCCTATCGGATTTAAGATTTTGAGCTCCCACCCCCATCCTCACACTCCCTATTCCACTTCCCTTTGTAATTTTTCCCATCAGGCAGCTAGACCAATACCTGTCCTATAGTAGGTGCTGATATTTGTTGAATGAATGAATAAATGAATTACAGATCAAGTAGAACAAAGATGGAGTAAACTCATTGCTTAGGGAAGGTGATATAAAGTTAAATGATGACAGAAAGACAGCACAGCTGTTCATCTTTACATTCATCTTCTTGCATAATGAAAATGGAAATACAGAAGTTGTCCTCCATTCACTCCTCTGTTTCACCTTCTAGGTTTTATCAGTCACTCTGTTGCGTCCTTTGATTATATTTCCTGTTTCTTGCTCTCCATGCTTTCTTTTCTTTTTTAGCATTACAAAAATCTCTAAATAGGTTTGTTCCTTCCAGTGCCGTCTCTCTCCAATTTAACCTCCACACTGTCAGGAGTGATAGTTTTAAAATACATAATCTGATTAGGTTAGTCCCTTATTTTAAGTCCTTCACTTGTTCTTTACTTTTTTTTTTGGTAAATTCTAAGTTCCTTAGAAAGGGGTGCAAATTATGGCACAGTGCAGTATTATCCAAACAGTAGGCTATGATCAGTTAGTTAGTGGTTCCAAAATAAATTTACTCTTTTGTTGTGAGCAACAGTTCTAAAAAAATTAAATAGACTATACTAGAATAGAAATATCTAAATAAATCATACTTATAAAGGATAACCATAATTTTTGGAATTGAGATACACACACACACACACATACACAGACACACACACTACTTTATGACACGAGAGAGATTTCTTACTGTGGATTGAGGTAAAAAAATTACTTTGAAAGCCACTGGCATAGTGGTTAAGAGCATGGACTCTGGAACAAGGTGACCAGAGCTTCAAATTCAGTTCTGCAATTTACAAGTTGTGTAACTTTGGGTAAGTTACTTAACACCTCTGGCTCCAGAGATATTTATGAGGTAAAATACAGTATCTACCTTTGTGATTATTTTGAAGATAAATGAGTTTATATATATAAGTTGTATAGAAAAGTACCTGACTCAAAGTATATATTCAATAAACACCAGCTATATAATTTGGAGGGTTTTTTCCCAGTGTATGTTCATCTGGCTCCTCGTCTGGCTCTATAGCCTTACCTTACTTACCCTTCCCTTCCACCTGTGCTTCACTACATCCTATTTGAATTACTTAGCATTCTTTGAATGTGCCATCAAGTTTAGCACCTCATAACTGAAGAAGCTGGGGCAGAGATAAGTAACTTACTTTGCCCAAGTTCACAGGGCCAGTTACTCTGGTGTGCTGAAGGCCAAAGCTCATGCTCTTAAGCACCACACCACGGTGCCTCTATTGCCTTTGCTATAACCATCATCACAAACATCTAAACTTCCATCATTCTTACTGATCTTTGTTGGGCATCACTTACTGAAATTCCCAAGTACTTCATTATATATCTGTCTTTCATAGTAGATTCTCTTTCCTGTATGTACTTGAAATGCTCTTCTCTCAGAAGTTTCCCTGGAAAAGTCCTACACATCATTCTAGATTCTGCTCCTAAGCATCCCTCTCTATGTGCAGCTCCTGGCAGACACAGTTTAGTCGCATGAGTAATTTAGTGAATTAGTCAAATTGGTAATTTCTGTGTACTCCAAAAGTACTTTGTGATTTCCTCTAACAGTATTTCTCAGTTTGTGTTATCAGGGACAAATAAAACAAGTCACATATGAGATGCCAAAAAAACAGGTCACTGGTCAAACTTGGGGAATGCCACACACTATGCCTTCTTTTGCCTAGGAAAGTCACAAAGTGTGTGTGTGTGTGTGTGTGTGTGTGTGTGTGTGTGTTTGTATGAATATATATATTTTAAAGGCTCAGAGAAGACCTGAAGGAAAGATGGCAATTTTTCTTTTGTATTCCAGATTTTAAAAATAAACATTGAACCATTATTTTGGTGTAATACTTATTAAGTATTAAGCAACAGTTTTTGCACATGCTGTACTGTTAGCCTTTATTTTCCTAAACTGGGATTCTTTTCCATGCCTACCTCTTTCTCTTGAGTAACTCAAGCGTGTTTGTTGTTTTGGCTGTCCATTGTGGGAATACCTTCCCTGTTTTGGCATAACCCTTAAATATTTGGGCAATGACCTCACCTACTTCCATGAAAGCAGAAAGAGCTATATTACCCTTTGATGCCTGCTTACCTATTTTTATCTGGAAATTTAATACTTAAGAGGAAAATCAGGAAAGTACAAGGATATTTATTGCTATTTTTAACATCTGTGGCTATCAGTAACCAGTAGTAATGGGGCCATTGTTTTCCTGTGTTGCTCAGCTTATACTGCACAATACACTACTCTAGAAATCGCAGTGGCGTACAGCAAAAGTATTTGCTTCTCACTCATGCGTTGCATGTTAACTGGGGCTCAGCTGGTCTCGACCGCGCATGGCTGGACTTGGCTCCAGCCCATGCCTAGCATTTAGGATTTCTCCATGTGGCTCACATTTTCTGGGACAGCATTATACCTGGTGCATGCACATTCCAGGCATGATGCAAGCCTTTGCTTTATCATGACCACTAATATCCCACTGGACACAGCAAGTCACATGGCTAAGCCCGAAGTCAAGAAGCTAGGAAATAACACTTTTTCTACCAAGAGACCATGGCAAGGGTATGAATGTATAATGTTATTACAAGGGAATGGAGAATTGAGAACGTAATATAATCTGCCACACATCCTAAGCATACATGTCCGTGGCTGAATCTTCATTGAACCTTAACTTCCTCTGTTCCTGCTAGGGAGTTTTTCTAGTCCTCCTGATGATTCAGTGAGCTACTTGCTATCCTTCAGCAAACAGTGACATTTCAAATAATATGGCATCATATGAGCATGTGGGAGAGTCTTTGGGTACAAAGATAAGATCCTCAAATAAGGTCAGGAGACCATGGCCTACCCTGTATCTTAGTAAATCCAAATTCTGACTCATAAATATTCTCCATGATACTTACACTTTCCCATCAAATATTTTGTTATAGGAAGCACTGATCATTATATAGGATATGATTTTTTAGGAATATAAGTTAAAATTAATAAATACCGTTATTAGGATATAAGTATTCTATTCCAAATTTCTGGTTTGTAATATCTTTTAAACAAAGATTTTCACCAGAATACTCACATCCATAAGTTTGAATTGGAAGTAATGGTATGTATGATTTTTAGTTGCTTTTTTTCCTATTAGAAACCAAATTTGATGGGGGCAGGGGGGGTGCTGTCTCCAAATACTTACATTGGTAAGCATGAAGTAATTGAGTTGAGTTTCAAACAGTCAGCAGTAACTGTTACTTTTTCCACAAATGTAATATTCTTCTGGATCACTAAATATGTAACTGGTACTTGCTAATTAATAATATTAGTTAATATTAGTAGGCTTAATATTTAAAGGAATACTTCTTCATTTGAGGGCAGATAGTATATATGAGACATCGAAAGAAAGCTAGTTAACCATGAAATATGAAACCAAGACCTGGAATGAAGAATATTTCCAGTAAATGTGGGAAAATACTCGTAAACCTGATGATTAGTCCATGTGAATTATTCTCAGTGCTCTGCCTTATGGTTGGAAATTTGAGCATGCAGAGTAATGCACTGCACATCTGTGACTGCTAGAGGGAATTGAGTGAAAGCACTACTGTCTATCCAAAAAGAAAATAGCATTATAAAATACCTTGTAATGCAAGATAATGAGCTGATATGATTACAAGCTAATAGACTGCATTACAGTACACAGTGCCACTCTGGGGTCAGTCTGATATTCCTCTTCTTTCACTCCAGATACCACTCTGCTATTATTTTGTCTCTCTCTTTTTACTGTCATTGTGTAGATTTACAGCTACTTTGTATGTTTAATTTTGTTTCAAAAAAACTGTTGGTGAATTCTGCTCTAGGTTGATATGCTTTGTAAGCTCCGGGAAGGAATACTGACTAACTGGTGAGGAGCTGCATCATTGAGAGTCCTAGTCAGTGGCCTCCACTCATGTCACGATCTGCCACAAAATAGTACTGTTTCTTCTTTTTTCTTAAATTCTTTTTTCTTAAATGAGTAATTCTTTGTGGCAAATTAGATGTGCCGTGGAAGCTCTGTCAGTTAAAGTTTAAGCTTAGCTGAATGTAACAGAAAACCTAAATATAGCCGATTAAACAAAGTGGGGTTTCTTGTTCTGTCAAGAAGGATAAGTTAGGGAGTAGACCCTCCTAACTTCCACTTACATCTCATTGTCTGGAATTTAGCCACCTGGCCAATGCTACCTGCAAGGTACTATCTTTTAATTGGAAATACTGTCACACTCAACTAAATAATAAGGAAGAAGAGATAAATGGATATATCGTAGGAAATTAACACATTAGTCACATACCAAATCCAACAACAGCAGTCTTGGAAACTAATGGTAAGAGATTGCCTCATTTGAAGAAAGACAAACACAGCCAGCGATTAGACTGTAATCTCATTTAATAAGAATCATAGAGTACTCCAGGTGACTTTGGAATAGAGTACTTTAAACTGTCAAAGTATAATTATACCCTACAGAGTTAAACAGACAAGGAAGATTTTCTTCATGAGAAATGCAGTAAAGGAGAGAGCTTGAACTAAACTCTGCTGCAACAAAAGATGGGAGATGTTTTAAACACTCGAGTGAGCTAATGGAAGAGTACTGAAAGGCATCGGGTGGAGGGGAGCTTGGTCAGTGTGATTAGGCCATCTGTGTTTGCTAATTGGTACTTATCAAAGTTAGGTTCCTACCATCCCACAGAGACTAAGAGAGGAGAGCTATCTTTCTTGATGATTACTTTTCAAAGGGATGACTCTCAGGTCTTGAGAAGGACATTTTTGAGTTGTAAAAATGACAAGAGGTTTGGAGAAGATTTTCATCAAAGGGGAGATGCTCTAAGAAAAGGGAGGTCAGGAGCTTATTATGGTCAGGAAGAAACCTGGCTAAGGTTTAATCAAGCCGAGGGGAACATTAAAGACCTCTTGGTCAATCTCATTGATGCTGTTTGTAAATGCTAGACCATGATGATGATAAAAAGCAGAATAAATTTAAGTCATTAAAAAAATTCTTTTTATATTCTCTAGTCAATATACCCCCTTGTTGCCAAGGATATTTGTCATTGTTATGGGTTGCACTCTGTCCCCCTCAAATTTGTATATTGAAGTTGTACCCCCAGTACCTCAGAGCGTGACCTTGTATGGAAATAGTAGAAATAGGGCTGTTACAAATGTCATTAGTTAAGATGAAGTTATACTGAATAGGGTGGTCCTCAAATCTAATATAACCAGTGTCCTTAAAAAAAGGGAAGATTTGGGCTCAGAGACACACACAAAGGAAGACTGTCATGTGAAGGTCGGAGTTATGCTGCCACTGGCCAAGAAACTCCCAGAAGCTAGGAGAGAGGTATGAAACAGATCCATCCCTAGCATCTTCAGAGGGAGCATGGCTCTGCTGACACCTTAATTTCAGACCTCTGGCCTCCAGAACGGTGAGATGATAAATTTCTGTTCTTTAAGCAGTTGGTTTTTGGTACCTTGGTAGACAGCCCTAGCAAACTAATACAGTCATTTGTTATTTCTTAAAAATTATCTACAGCAAGTATTGCAAAAATTGAAAAACTGATAAAGCTGAATGATAATTATATGTAGGCATGCCATGTTATTCTCTGTGCTTTTTTTCTGAACTTGAAAATGTCATGATTTAAAAAAATAGAAGTAAATTTCAATCCTCAAATACATAATTAATAAAATGGAAAAGGTATTCAACTAAGGAAGCTAGAATGTGAATATTAAAAACTCAGCTTCATGGATGGTAAGAGGGAAGTCCTAAACAGTAGTAAATCCTGAATTAGTACACTGAAACTCAGTGCAATTAAGAAAATTATTCTTTAAGCTTTAAAAGCAAAACTCTGAAAAATCAAATTAATAAAAAAGATTTATAAACAGAAAATACATGAAGAAGACATAGATTATGTAAAGATATACAGAGATAATTTATTTTCTTTTTTGTAAAAGGTGTAGTTTTTTTTTTTTTAATCTTTATTGGAGGATAATTGCTTTACAATCGTGTGTTAGTTTCTGCTTTATAACAAAGTGAATCAGCTATACATATATCCCAATATCTCTTCCCTCTTGCGTCTCTCTCCCACCCACCCTCCCTATCAAATGAATAACGATACAATTGGCAAAGTTGTGTACTAGTACATTTAAATAGCTTGAGACGGAGAATAATTTTCTAAAAACTATGAACCACCTGATATACATCCAGGGAAAAAGTCCTAAAATCCCATTCTTATACATTTATAATGTGGAGAGTATATATCATATAATTTAGAAAAGTGGAATACACAATTTAAAATATGATGAAGGTTTCCTCTCACACTAGACGGGGAGCTTCTTGAAGGCAAGGATTTTATCATGTTGATCTTTGTATTTCTTAGCACTTGGTCCAATGTCAGGCAGTTTGCAGGTATTTAAGCAATGTTTTTCTGAGTAAATATAAGAAATAAGCATTAATCCAGTGCATGATAAATGTCAAATATATGGCACAAAACAAAATATGGTAGGGAATCAAAAGAGAGCAAGATTGCTATGTGAAGTTTTCATTGCATCACAGTACAATGGGAAGCTTTGGGTTCACAGACTATTGGGGGCCAGTTGCTAGCTGTGTGATCAAGTTATCTAATCTTTCTAAGCCTCCACCTCTCCGAGTGTGAGGATAACCAACTTGAGTTCACAGGGTTGTCTGGAGCCCATAATGTGCCTGGCTGATACAGGTGGTCCATGAATGTTGGTTGCTGTCCCTCTTCTGCACTGTTTACACTGTTGTAATTGATTCTTGACCAGCTCTATGCTTCTTGGAGGCAGAGATGGTATCTTACTCATTGGTACTATTTCATAGCATAGAACAATGAATAGCACAAAACATGTGCTCAATAAATAGTTTTGATTAAAGAAGAAACTACGTGAGGTTGAAGGTTGGGTTGCATTTGGATATATATGAAGATGTAGCATGATGGTGAGAGGGAATAATACTGAGAATGAAAAAGGTGAAGCATAAATAAAATGTGGGAAGTAAAATGATCTAGGCAGAGACCTTAGAAGACAAGTCAACCCAAGTAGATGATTCAAGTAAGAGATTTCACGGAAGAGTGAGCAGAAAGTAAGGTTAAGTCTTAACTATGAAAACATGAAAATTTAAGATTCTGTCTTTTATATAATGGGTAGCAAGAGAAGCATTTTGAGCAGAAGTATGACATGTTCTTTACCTCAGGATTAAAGAGTGTTCCCCAAATTCAGGCAGGGTGAAATAGAGGTTATTTGAAAATAGAGTTTGATTTTAATTTTATTATTTTAATGTTATTATTAATCATTGATGTGGTATGGTTCTGAAATAGAGTGATATCAAAAGAAATAAACATGGAGCATTGGATGTAATTAATATTACATGATAGATTCATAGAATGTGATGGGGAAGGACATGGAGAGCATGCAAAATAAGAACAATGAAAAATAAGCTTGAGAACAGAAAAGAATTCAGAGAGAAGGTAAATTCAGCTTTAGACAGGTGATGGTGGTGATATGTCCAAATACAAAAGCTGGGTAGGCATTTAGGGAAGAGGTACTGGATGGACTCAACAATTACATAATTACCACAGAGGTGGTAAGTTACAGGATTAGAGTAGATGAAGACATTTTAACTCAAAATACAAAAAATAATAATAGAAGACCAAAGTTTGGCCTTTAGGAGAACAAAGTACTAGATGTTAGGAACCAAAGGAAAAGGGCACAATCTTGTATGTTTTACAGAATTCTGATCTTTTTTTTTCTTTTTTAACTAAGAACAGTGCTTCAGTGAATAACTGAGTCCTCTTCAGATCTATTTAAGGCAATCATTGTATTTTATATTTTTCTTCTTTTTTAAAAATAACTTTTATCAGGGAGACATTAAGGTTGCAGAGGAGTAAGGCATGGAGATCACCTTCCTCCCCACAAATACATCAAAAATACATCTATATGTAGAACAGCTCCTAAAGACCACCTACTGAACACTGGCAGAAGACCTCAGACTTCCCAATATGCAAGAAAATCCCCATGTAACTGGGTAGGGCAAAAGAAAAAAGAAAAACCAGAGACAAAAGAATAGGGATGGTACCTGCACCTCTGGGAGGGAACTGTGAAGGAGGAAAAGTTTCCACACACTAGGAAGCCCCTTCACTGGTGGGGGCAGGAGTGGGGGGAGCTTCGGAGCTACGGAGGAGAGTGCAGCAACAGGGGTGCAGAGGGAAAAGCAGAGAGATTCCCCCAAAGAGGATTGGTGCCGACCAGCACTCACCAGCCCGAGAGGCCTGTCTACTCACCCGCCAGGGTGGGTGGGGGCTGGGAACTGAGACTCGGGCTTCACAGATCAGATCCCAGGGAGAAGACTGGGGTTGGCTGTGTGAACACAGACTGAAGGGGGCTAATGCGCCACAGCTAGCCGGGAGGGAGTCTGGGAAAAGGTCTGGACCTGCCGGAGATGCAAGAGACCATTGTTTCAGAATGTGTGAGGAGAGAGGCTTTTGCTCCATGTGCCCACAGACGGCGGAACACCGCCTAAGTGAGCTCCAGAGAAGGGCATGAGCCATGGCTATCATCTTGGACCCCAGAGGTGGGCAGGAACTGCTACCGCTGCCACCAAAAATCCTGTGTACAAGCCCAGGTCACTACCTACAACCCCCTGGGAGCCTGTGTAGCACACCACTGCCAGGGTCCTGTGATCCAGGGCCAATTTCCCGGGGAAAGCACACGGCACACCTCAGGCTGTTGCAAAATCATGCTGGTCCCTGCCACCACAGGCAAGCCCCAACCCACGTTCCAGTTATGACTGCCATACCCCTCCCTCTCCCCAGCCTGAGGGAGCAAGAGAGGCCTAATCAGCTGCTGCTTTAACCCCCTCCTGTCTGGGTGGGGAAGAGAATGCCTGAGGGCAGATTATAAGCAGAGGTGGGGCCGAAACAAAAGCTGAACCCCAGGAGCCCCAGGAGCTATGCAAACAAAGAAGAAAAAGGGAAATTTTTCAGTGCAGCCTCAGGAGCAGTGGATGAAATCCCTGCAGTCGGATTGAATAAACCCTGCATCTGTGAAATACCTGAATAGACAATGAAAGTTCCCAAAATTGAGGTGGTGGACTTTGGGAGCAACTGTAGAATTGGGGTTTGCTTTCTGTATTTGATTTGTTATTGGTTTTATGTTTATCTTGGTTTAGTTTTTAGTGCCTGTTTTTATTGGTGGGTTTGTTTCTTGGTTTGGTTAGTAACACAATAATAGTAGGGGACTTTAACACCCCACGTTCACCAATGGACAGATCATCCAAAATGAAAATAAATAAGGAAACACAAGCTTTAAATGACACATTAGACCAGATATACTTAATTGATATTTATAGGACATTCCATCCAGAAACAGCAGAATACACTTTCTTCTCAAGTGCACATGGAACACTCTCCAGGATAGATCGTATCTTGGGTCACAAGTCAAGCTTTGGTGAATTTTAGAAAATTGAAAGCATATCAAGCATCTTCTCTGACAACAACTATGAGAAGAGATATCAATTACAGGAAAAAAACTGTAAAAAATACAAACACATGGAGGCTAAACAATACACTACTAAATAACCAAGAGATCCCTGAAGATATCAAAAACTACCTAGAAACAAATGACAATGAAAACACAAAGAGCCAAAACCTATGGGATGCAGCAAAAGCAGTTCTAAGAGGGAAGTGTATAGCAGTACAATCCTACCTCAAGAAACAAGAAACATCTCAAATAAATAACCTAACCTTGAACCTAAAGCAATTAGGGAAAGAAGAACAAAAAAACCCCATAGTTAGGAGAAGGAAAGAAATCATAAAGATCAGATCAGAAATAAATGAAAAAGAAATGAAGGAAACGATAGCAAAGATCAATAAAACTAAAAGCTGGTTCTTTGAGAAGATAAACAAAATTGATAAACCATTAGCCAGACTCATCAAGAAAAAACGGGAGAAGACTCAAATCAACAGAAATGAAAACTGAGCAGTAACAACTGACACTGCAGAAATACAAAGGATCATGAGAGATTACTACAAGCAATTCTATGCCAATAAAATGGACAATCTGGAAGAAATGGACAAATTCTTAGAAACGCACAACCTTCCAAGACTGAATCAAGAAGAAATAGAAAATATAAACAGTCCAATCACAAGCACTGAAATTGAGACTGTGATTAAAAATCTTCCAACAAGTAAAAGCCCAGGACCAGATGGCTTCACTGGTGAATTCTGTCAAGCATTTGGAGAAGAGCTAACGCCTATCCTTCTCAAACTCTTCCAAAATATAGCAGAGGGAGGAACACTCCCAAACTCATTCTATGAGGCCACCATCACTCTGATACCAAAACCAGACAAAGATGTCACAAAGAAAGAAAACTCCAGGCCAATATCACTGATGAACATAGATGCAAAAATCCTCAACAAAATACTAGCAAACAGAATCCAACAGCACATTAAAAGGATCATACACTACGATCAAGTGTGGTTTATCCCAGGGATGCAAAGATTCTTCAGTATACACAAATCAATCCACGTGATATACCATATTAACAAACTGAAGGAGAAAAACCATACGGTCACCTCACTAGATGCAGAGAAAGCTTTCGACAAAATTCAACACCCCTTTATGATAAAAACCTTCCAGGACTTCCCTGGTGCTGCAATGGTTGGGAGTCCACCTGCCAATGCAGGGGACAAGGGTTCGAGCCCTGGTCTGGGAAGATCCCACATGCTGTGGAGTGGCTAAGCCCCTGTGCCACAACTACTGAACATGTGCTCTACAGCCTGTGAGCCACAACTGCTGAAGCCCACACACCTAGAGCCCATGGTCCTCAATGGGAGAAACCACTGCAATGAGAAGGCTGTGCACCGCAATGAAGAGCAGCCCCCACTCGCCGCAACTAGAGAAAGTCTGCACACAGCAACAAAGACCCAACGCAGCCAAAAATAAATAAATAGTAAAAAGAACAAAAAAACAAAAAAAAAACCCCTCCAGAAAGTAGGCATGCAGGGAACTTTCCTCAACATAATAAAAGCCGTATGACAAACCCACAGCCAACATTGTCCTCAATGGTGAAAAACTGAAACCATTTCCACTAAGATCAGGAACAAGACAAGGTTGCCCACTCTCACCACTATTATTCAACATCGTTTTGGAAGTTTTAGCCACAGCAATCAGTGAAGAAAAAGAAATAAAAGGAATCCAAATTGGAAAAGAAGAAGTAAAGCTGTCACTGTTTGCAGATGACATGATACTATACATAGAGAATCCTAAAGATGCTACCAGACAACTACTAGAGCTAATCAATTAATTTGGTAAAGTAGCAGGATACAAAATTAATGCACAGAAATCTCTTGCATTCCTACACACTAATGATGAAAAATCTGAAAGAGAAATTAAGGAAACACTCCCATTTACCACTGCAACAAAAAGAATAAAATACCTAGGAATAAACCTACCTAGGGAGACAAAAGACCTGTATGCAGAAAACTATAAGACACTGATGAAAGAAATAAAGATGATACAAACAGATGGAGAGATATACCATGCTCTTGGATTGGAAGAATCAACATTGTGAAGATGACTATTCTACCCAAAGCAATCTACAGATTCAGTGCAATCCCTATCAAACTACCAATGGCATTTTTCACAGAACTGGAACAAAAAATTTCACAATTTGTATGGAAACACAGAAGACCCTGAATAGCCAAGGCAATCTTGATAAAGAAAAATGGAGCTGGAGGAATCAGACTCCCTGACCTCACACAATGCTACAAAGCTACAGTAATCAAGGCAGTAAGGTACTGGCACAAAAACAGAAATATAGATCAATGGAACAGGATAGAAAGCCCAGGGATAAACCCACACACATATAGTCACCTTATCTTTGATAAAGGAGGCAAGAATATACAATGGAGAAAAAATAGCCTCTTCAATAAGTGGTGCTGGGAAAACTGGACAGCTGCATGTAAAAGAATGAAATTAGAACGCTGCCTAACACCATACCTCAAAATAAACTCAATATAGAATGAAGACCTGAATATAAGGCCAGACACTATAAAACTTTGAGAGGAAAAAATAGAACACTCTATGACATAAATCACAGCAAGATCCTTTTTGATCCACCTCCTAGAGAAATGGAAATAAAAACAAAAAGAAACAAATAGGACCTAATGAAACTTAAAAGCTTTTGCACAGCAAAAGAAACCATAAACAAGATGAAAAGACAGCCCTCAGAATGGGAGAAAATATTTGCAAATGAATCATCGGACAAAGGATTAGTCTCCAAAATATATAAATAGCTTATGCAGCTCAATATCAAAAAAACAAACATCCCAATCCAAAAATGGGCAGAAGACCTAAATAGACATTTCTCCAAAGAACATATACAGATTGCCAACAAACACATGAAAGAATGCTCAACATCACTAATCATTAGAGAAATGCAAATCAAAACTACAATGAGGTATCACCTCACACCAGTCAGAATGGCCATCATCAAAAAATCTACAAACAGTAAATGCTGGAGAGAGTGTGGAGAAAAGGGAACCATCTTGCAGTGTTGGTGGGAATGTAAGTTGATACAGCCACTATGGAGAACATTATAGAGTTTCCTTAAGAAACTAAAAATAGAACTACCATATGACCCAGCATTCCCACTACTGGGCATATACCCTGAGAAATCCGTAATTCAAAGAGTCATGGACCACAGTGTTCATTGCAGCAGTATTTACAATAGCCAGGACATGGGAGCCCTAAGTTTCCATCAACAGAGGGATGGATAAAGAAGATGTGGCACATATATAGAATGGAATATTACTCAGCCATAAAAAGAAACGAAATTGAGTTATCTGTAGTGAGGTGGATGGACCTAGAGTCTGTCATACAGAGTGAAGTAAGTCAGAAAGAGAAAAACAAATACCGTATGCTAACACATATATATGGAATCTAAAAAAGAAAAAAAAAGTGGTTCTGAAGAACCTAGGGACAGGACAGGAATAAAGATGCAGACATAGAGAATGGACTTGAGGACACCGGGAGGGTGAAGGGTCAGTTAAGACGAAGTGAGAGAGTGGCATTGACATATATACACTACCAAATGTAAAATAGATAGCTAGTGGGAAGCAGCCGCCTAGCACAGGGAGATCAGCTCGGTGCTTTGTGACCACCTGGAGGGGTGGTATGGGGAGGGTGGCAGGGGATATGGGGATGCATGTATATGTATAGCTGATTCACTTTGTTTTACAGCAGAAACTAACACACCATTGTAAAGCGATTATACTCCAATAAAGATGTTTTTTAAAAAAGTTACTAATAAGTAAAAAAAAAGAAATAACCTAGATTAAGTTTTGCTTATGTTCATGAAATAAGCTAGATTTTAGTTTTCCTTACATGGTTTAAATGGTTGTGTCTGTTCAGGGCATTCTCAAGTTTGGTCTCATTCTGTATTTAATTTTAATGCTTGAATAAAGTTCAGTTGTGATTTGTGAGTTTTCCCTACTTTAGTTCAATTTACTTAATAATTAGTGTCAGTTCCTCTCATGTTTTCTGACAGTCTTGGTTTCCAAGGTTGTGAATCTTTTTTTAAAAATTTACTTCATGGATATCTTAGTGATCAGTTGAGAGAGGTTGTATTAGAATCTTCTCGTCAGAGACCATTTTGAACTCGAAACTATTTTGTTTAGTTAGAAAATTGTGTGACATGATTGGATAAAAAACTAGAGCTGGGGATGCTGGCCTTGGCTATTACATTCCTTAACAGAGAAAGCTTTTTACCACATTTCAAAAACTGACTTTGCCCATCACCTGAGACCTATATCAGTATATACAGGTCACCATGCGTCACAGGTGTTCAATAAATGTGTGTAGGCAGCTACTTTTCTGAGAGCGTTTCTTATAGCAAAAATCCTTAAAAGAGATGTCTGTACATACTTTATCATGCTCACTCCCTGGGTAATAACATTTATTCCATGACTCCAAAATGCTGTCAATAATAAAATGGGTCCAAAACTTATAACTGTGTCTCTGACCTCTTCTCTAAGTTTGGACTCATTTAACTACCACTTTGATGCCTGGTAGGCGACTCAGAAAAGAAGTCTTAATCACATCCTGCCTTTTCTTTGCAGGTTGTTTCTGTCTCAGTAAATGGCTCTACCATTTACTGTGTGTTGCTTAGGCCCAGTTTTTTTAACTGAGGTATAATATAGTGTTATATTAGTATAATTTCAGGTGTGCAACATAATGATGAAATGTTTGTATATTTTGTGAAGTGATCACCAAAGTAAGTCTAGTTAACATCCATCACCATATATAGGGAATAAGCCTCTTTCTCATAAATTCTGGGCCCTTTTCAAACAGCTGCATCTGCCCTAGGCCCTGTGGCATGTGAGTCCCTGTGCAAGTCCTTTAAAATTTGTTTCTCAGTTCACCACAGCCCCTTTGGTCTTGCGAGCATGAGCCCCGTTAGTTTTCAAGCTAGATGTTTTGGGGGCTTGTCTCTCAGGTGCAGGTCTTAAAAGTTGAGGTGTTTGTTGTGTTGTTTGAGCCCTTAGCTCCTCAGGGAGGAGCTCCAGGTTCGAGTTCCCTCCTGATTGTGCCTGGCAGTGCTGGCCAATGGGGTTTATGGTGAGATTACATCTCAGCCTGTCCTAACTACTTACATGTGTTTGGGTTTTTTTATCCTTTGCCCGATAGGGAGGCGCTCTGCAAGTTTCTTAGGTTTGCTTTTTTTGTTTCGTTTATTTCCCCCCCCCCCCCGAGGATATTGTTCCATATGTAGCAGTAGGTTTAATGGTGACCATGGGAAGGGGTGAGTTCAGGATCTCTTTACGTCGCCATCTTGAACCAGAACCTAAGGCAATCATTATAGAAAGATAATTTGATAAATGTTTCCTATCATGTGTGTTTGCTTTTTGAGCATGGGTCTTTGCCATGATTATTCCTGATCTACTTCCCAAAACTATATAGTGAGTTTTGTGTATTCATACAGGTAAAAGTTAATAATGATATTCCTTAAATTCCTCTCTTGTAAAATGGTTATAATTATATACAAATTTTATGAAATACTTTATAGATTGGTAAAATTTATAGTACTTGGTAAAATTTATGTATAAATGAAATGAAATAGCAAGTGTTATTTTAATCTGAAATAATTCTGATTAATTAAAAATATTATTCAACATTCTTTCATCTCTACCTGTGATCTGGATGAACCAATGAGTATCCTATCCTTTACAAATTAATCTCCAATTAAGAGCTGCTCCTGGGAATGTGGATGCTGATAATTTTAATCAGGAACACTGTGAAACAGCTGATTTCATTTAGCTCTTGAATGTGGTAGAATTTCATAGACTCCCAAACATAAGATTTTATTTAACAGTAAAATTCAAAGTAACCCAAAACAACTGGATATATTACTTTTAAGGTAACTCAAACAGAAGTATATTTTCTGTGTACTTTTTAATGCCAGCCCTGAAAATTAAATGCCTAGATCTTTCCTGGTAGAATAGACACTAGTCTATTGTTTCTTTCGTGTTTTGTTCCAGAACATTGTATCCTTTTAAATGAAATACACTAAAAAACACTGTAATATTAGAGTGTTTAAAAAAAGAAAAAGAAGCAAAATGGCAATGGAAAATTTCAAGCCTACACACAGGGACTACACACTCAGAATCAAAGTTTCTTAAAGAATAAAAAATGAAAAAGATAAGAGTAAGAAGTTTTCTTCAGAATGGTACAGTGTGTGCATCCCAGTCACATGGAAAATTGTCTTAGACTGGAAGCTACTTATGACAAACACAAAGACTTCTGCTTAAATGCCAAAAGATTCTGCCAGTCTCCCCACAGTAGGGCGGTTAGCTGACAGACAGATGTTAAACAAAGCTGTCTCACTCTGTGACCTCCTGTTGATATGCTTCATAAACACCTTTCTTCCTAAAACAAAAGACCAAGAAAAACCTGGAAGACTTCTTTGCAATTCATATAGGAGGATGCCATCAATCCTAATCCCAGCTCCTTGAGGCTGTTTGTCCTTCAACTTTCAAACTGTACAATATACAGCTTAATAAGAGGACTTTTGCTTCTGCAAATGCAAGTCACCAGTAAATCAGTGAACTAGATAATTGCCTGTATTTTGAGAGAAATATTAGAAACATGAACTAAGGATTTCTGTAGCAAGATCCCATTTCAAAAAAATGAGAAGTGTGGCAAAATAATTTTCATCAATGATTTTAATTAAACCTCTAAAATTTTTGTTTTTTCGTTGTTGTTAGGTGAATAGATAGCTGCCTGGAGGCCAAAACTGTTCTATTTGTTTCCTTTAGATTGAGGTATAATGGACATAGAACATTATATTAGTTTCAGGGGTATAATATAAGAATTCAATACTTTTATAATTGCCAAATTATCACAAGTCTAGTTAACATCTGTCACCCTACAAAGTTACAAAATTTTTCTTGTGATAACTTTTAAGATTTATTCTTTTAACAGCTTTCAAATATGCAATATCGTATTAACTATATTCCCCACCCTATACATTGCATTTGCGTTACCGATTTATTTTCTAACTGGAACTTTGTACCTTTTGACCCCCTTTACCCACTTTGTCTAGCCCCCATCCCCACCCCTACTGCTGGCAACCCCCAATCAGTGCTCTGTAGCCAGAGCTCTTTTTTTTGTTGTTAGAGTCCACATATAAGTGAGATTATACAGTATTTGCCTTTCCCTGTCTGACTTACTTCACTTAGCATAAGGCCTTCACAATTCATGTTGTTGAAATGGCAAGATTTCCTTCTTTTCTATGTCTGAATAATATACACCACACCTTTATCCATTGATTTATCAATGAACACTTAGGTTGTTTTCATACCTCGGCTATTGTAACTAATGCTGCAGTAAACATAGGTGTGCATATATCTTTTCAAATCAGTGTTTTCATTTTCTTCAGATAAATACCCAGAAGTAGAATTGCTATTTTTAACTTTTCTGAAGAACCTCCTCTGTTCTCTGTAGTAGCTGCACCAATTTATATTTCCCCAAGCGGTGCACAGGGGTTCCATTTTCTTTACATCCTCACTAACACTTGTTCTTTCTTGTCTTTTTGATAATAGCCATTCTAACAGGTGTGAGGTTATCTCGTTGTGGCTTTGATTTGCATTTCCCTGATGATTAGTGTTGTTGAGCATCTTTTCATGTACTCTTGGCCATCTGTATGTCGTCTTTGGAAAAATGTCTGTTCAGATATTCTCATTTTTTAATTGGATTGTTCTCTTGCTATTGAATTGTATGTGTTCTTTATATATCAGAAACTCTTCTTGTAAGTACTGTGGCTATGAGATTTCTCAGAAAGTCCCATGAACCCTGCTTGGTGCTGGTACTTTCCACTTCCCATCACATATGGCTCTCTCAAGAATGTCCAATTTACTCAGTGTTTTATGGGTCCCTACTTTGAATGTGATGTCACAGGAGAGCCTAGGAACTGTTTTTCTCCCATCTTACCTGGGGAAGGTAAAGTTGTGTAGCAAATTCTATTTTTAGCCAAGTGCAAAGGAAAAATAATTTTCTCATACTCAACAAGGAAACCATCTGGATAGAGGATGGAGGGAGTGACGAGGAAAGCTGTACTCCCTTCCTCGTGGAGTTTGGAGCCCATTGCATTGAGGCCTGTAAGAGGAGCCCTGATGTGTCACTTGCTTCCCACACATCCCCAAATGGTTTTTTTTAAATTTGCAAAGCAGACATCTTTCATTTTCTTTTCCAAGAAATGAAGCTTTAAAGGTCAACTATATTAGAGAGAATTTAAGGGTTCTTGAGTAGCTGCTTCTTGAAAGAAGAAAAGCAGTCTTGTATTTTTGTCTTTGAAAATACATTTCTTCTAGTTTCTTAAGTCTTCTATATCTCAAATGCTTGACTTCTGAGCAAACCTAAGGCTAACAGGGGCCAGGCTAGTTAAACATTAGAATGTGTGGAAATACTCCTGCTTTCTTTATATTACCGATTTTTCTCAGCAAATGCTGTAAATTTCTCATAGCGAAGAAAAAAGCAATAGGAGAAAGATTACCTAGAAAATCTTCAATTAATTTTTATAAAATCCCCTATTTGGTAAAAGACTTACTGGCACAATTCCTATTTGAAAAATTTAGGGGGGAGCATCAGAATTGGAAAAATAAAATATTTCAGTAGAGTCAGAGGCAAATAATCTGTATTCCTTAACTGTGTGAAGCAGGATTAAAGCAAAGCTTGGAGTTGAGGTTGAAGTAATTGATCTATATCCTTGCGATACCACTGTTGAATATTTATCACATTTTTCCAGAGGATTTCAGATTGTCTCATCACCAAGAAGACTAAAATGAAAAGCTAGCAATAATGCAAAGTCCAAACTACTCTTTCTGTCTTTACTTACTACCCCAAATCTTACATAAATGCTTACTCTCACTGCAGTCACTCTCTGCTCAGCCTCTCGCTCACCTTACAACTTTGTAACGTGAACTCTTCCTCAGTCACTGAAGACCACAAGGACACTGCTTGACACACAGGACCAATGCCTTCCTAAATTGCCCATCCAGAGTCTCGCCCTAGAAAACCCCAAACTTCAAGGATAAGAGCAGAACTGAGGTCCCCCCAAAAAGTAAAGGGGAAGTAGAGAATCTCAGTTTATTAAAGCAAGTTGAGAAGAGAAGCCCTTCCTATCCCATCCCTTTCACACAACCCCAAGAAAGGCAATCACTACTATGAACCAAGCTCTTGAGATTTTATTGGCCACTATGGTAATTGGTTGAACTGTGTAAACTAAGGGGTAAAAAAATCCGGTGTTCATGAGGATGATCTCTCTTCTCTCTCTTTTCTAGTGCAATTGCTGAAAGGATGATGGAGAAAAAAAGGATAGAGGGAGTTGTTTTTCCTTTGAGAATCTGAGCTATTTTGTTGTGTATCTTTCTCTCCTCCCCTCTTCGTCCTCCCCGTCCCCCCTTGCTACTCTCTGACTCCCAAACTACCTCCAAAATAGAATGGCTCTTGGAGGTTTGCTCTCCACCTGGGGGAGGAACACTCTGTCTAATTTGCATTCCCTCCCTGTGTGTTTGTTGGTTGGTTTGTTTTGAGAAGGCAAACGAGTTAACTTGGGCAAATCTGTTTCACTAGGGAATAGAATATCTGTTTCACTAGATAGAGCCCCAGCTTGGAATAACAACATTCTGTGCATACTTCTCCCCATGATTATTTTTCTCTTGGGAACTTCACATAGAAATGTTTATTGATGTAGAACAAGCCTAAATAGTGTAACCGTTTTAATTTTAGCTTTCACGTGATGATATTTATACCTGATCCTTGTTTTGAGCTACCTTTAATGTGCTATTTTTCATAAATATTATTCCAACCTACGAACATTATTTGACTCTTGCATAGGAGCAAAATACTGAATTAGGTTTGAGAGAATATGAAATAATGCTACCTCTAATGAAATGATAACCTAGTTTGGAGGATTAAACATATAGATCAATAAATAAAATAGTAATAGTAACTAGACTGAGAGTACAAAACAAAACCTGAAAACATTACAGTCATCTGAGGAAGAGATTTTTTTTTTTTCCATTTAGGGTTATTAAAGGAAGTTTTCATTAAAAAGGGTGGAATTTGAGCAGAGTCTTGATGAATTACTGAAATGCTAGTAGTGGAGTTTACACTAATGGTTATTCCTTATGATGAGAATGACAGAAGAAAGGCAGGAAAAATTGGAAAATTATAGATACGTCAAACTAAAGAGTCAATTTGTGTGAATACTTAATACAGTGGTAAGAATTATAACTTAATACTTAGAATGGAATCAGATGAATCTGAGATAATCTGAGCTCTTTGCAATTTATTCTGAAGGAAAATAGGGTCTACTCATGGTTTTGGAACAGGGATTCAAGTTAATGACACAGAATGGTTCATTTGGTAATGATACGCTTACTATTTCTTCCCAGACCAAGCCCACATCTTCTCTGTCCATTAAAAGAGTCCCCTGTTTACCCTTAAATAGGTCAATACTATTGTGTTCTAGAGTGTTTTCAACTTAACATGCAATGGACCATGCCCTGTCCAAACCCTTTAATGGCTCCTTGATGCTTATGGGATAAAGGGAACATGATTTCATATGACTTCCCAGACCCTCCATGCCTGGGACCCTGCCTCTGCCTCAGAGTAAGGTTCTGCCATTCTCCACATGAAGAGTATATGGTATCATTGGATGAGAAGCTGAAGAAAACATTAAAATGTGAAAACTGATGTAAGTAAATGTAATACAAGGAAGGGAAATTGCACTTGACTTTATCCAGAGTGACTCAGAAAATGGGGGTAATAATTTAAAAAGCAAAACCAGAAGAAAGCTGAATCGAGAAAGAGAGAATCATTTTGCATTTCTACTTGTTGGGTGTGAGAAACTTGCAAAATTACCGGGTAAAAACTTCCTTCGTGGGGTTGATAGTTGGGGCCCAGAACTCAGTTGTGAGTAAAAGTAGATCTAAAAATTGAATTTTGATAATGTTAGGCATTATGGTGAAAGTGGAAGCCACACAGATTATGAAAATTGACAAGGAAATTGTGGAGAAAGAAAGTGGTACTAAAGATCCTTTTGACATTTTATAATGTGCACAATTAGTAAGTGGGTGTAACAGGCACCTAGAACAAGAGACTGTAATAAATGTCTCCTTCTCATGAGAACAGAGACTTTATTTCGATCCTGCTGTATTTCTGCTCCTGTAACAGAGCTTGGCACATGGGAGAATTTTAATAGGTCTTTGTTAAAATAGCTGAATAAAACATAAAGGCATAAACTCACATGGTACTGAGACATTTTCTTGTAGTGAGCATTTTAGTATTTGGAAATGGAGAAAAATAAGTGAGGTATTCAGGACTCTGGATGGAGGAGTTCTTAGGAGCGTTCAGACCCATTGGTGAAAAGATATGTCTAGAAACCCAACTAAGTTACGAGGCAAGTAATGCTAGAAGGGGATTTAGGCTTGGAGAAAAAGGAGAGTGAGGGACCTGAGACCACAAGGAGAGGAGACACTAGTGTTTTGTAAGCATGAAGAATTGGGAGAGGGGGCATTGTGGAGATTGTAGTAAGGGACAAGAAATTTTAAATTCAAGATCCTGTCTTAGCTCCTTTTTTCTCTCCTTCCATGATTTATTTTCTGTCCACCCCCATGACTTCAGTTGTCATCCAAATGAAATATACTGAGTGCCTGGCTCAAAAGAAGACTTCAGTGAAATTTGGCTATCACCTTTTCTGTATTATTATTTGTTTATATGCAAAGGCTGCCCACACAAGTTTTCTGACTTCCTTAAATAGCTCCAGATTTATCATTCCAATGCTGACCTCAGACATCTCAGATTTAACTTGTTCAAAATACAATTTATCAGTACTTTTCCAAGGAAAAGCTTTTGTTCTTTCCTGTGCCACAGTAAAGTGCATTGTAAATCCAGTCTTACCAGTTAAAACAGAATCATCAATTACCATTTCCTTTTGGTCATGGTCACATCCAGCCATCACGTCCTACTAATTCCCATTCAGAAATATCTCTAGAAGCCGACTTCCAATCATCCATACTGCTACCTCACTAGTTTAGGCACCCATCATTACTCCCCTAACCTATTAGAGCAGCCTTCTGTTGCGCTCCTCAGCTGTTTATACATCTAGACTGTTCCCCACACTGTTGTCATTGCTGTTTTTCTAAAACTAGAATCGTGTCACCAGCATTGAAGATATCTGCTGGCTCCTGATTGGCCTCAGGATAAAAACATCCATTCTTTTGCTATGCACTACTCCTTGTGCTGGAGGCCTGGGGTACCATGATGAGCAAGACAGTTGCAATCTACCTTCTTCTGGCTCCCATTACTTCTTCATGATCATCTGCAAGCAGCTCATCTCCATGTTCTCTTTTCCTTCCATACGGGGTTATTACCATCGAAGAGTATTCTGGGCTTTTTCACAATTTCTCCTTCTGTACGTGCTGATCCCATCATCTAGGAAATAATACCTACCAATATTCAAATGAAAAACCTCTCAAATGCCATTCTTTCTCTGAAACGTGCGTATGTCCACGGCCAAGATATTTCCTCTTACCTGTCCTAGGACTCTGCTTATGCTTCTATTATAGTACTTATCATGTTTATCTTTCTCTTTTTCCTTTACTGTGACTTCCTGTAAACATTTGTATACCTAAAGCATAATGCAGTGCTAACACATCATACACACTGAATGAGTGTGAAGCAGTACTGAGAGGCATTTGAGTATTCTGGGGATGCGGTGAAGTCAAAGAAAGGTACAAGCACAGATCTTGCAGGGAAACAAACCTAATTTGAATTCTTAAGTCAATAATTTTTTGTTGTAGAACAAGAGCAATCATTCAACAGCCTTTTTTAAAAGAAACTTACTATAATGGAAAATTTCAAGCAATAGCCAGAATCAAAGAGCATAACATTATGAACCTCCGTCGCGTACTCATCACCTGTTGTCCGTTATTACCAACATGTCTAATCTTTTCATCTATACCCGGTCTGTTTTCCCCCTCTCCTTCTGAACTATTCTGATGCAAGTCCCAAACTTCATCGACTTTAATCCATAAATAATTTATCACGTATCACTGAAAGATGTGTTCTCTATTTTATAAGAACTTATAACATCTCAAAAATTTCTTAATGTCATCATTCAGTCCAAATTTTCCCAGTTATTTCTAAATAAGCAAGTGCTCTTTAAATAGCTAGTTTTGGGGAATCAGAATCCCAATTTCCACATTTCTTGTATTGATATATCTTTTAAGTATCCTGTGGTAATTTTCCTCTTTACTTCCTCCCTGATATTGCTGTTAAAGAAACCAGTTTCTTGTTCCTTATAGAGCAGGGCTTCTCAAATATTAATGTACCTATGAATCACCTTAGAATCTTGTTAAAATGCAGGTTCTGAGTCAGTAGGTCTGGGTTGAGGCCTGAGAGTCTAAATTTCTAACAAGCTCCCTCCCACCTAGTGCCAGAGCTTTACAGGCCACACTTGCAAATGTGACTGTAGAGCATCTTACATTCAGGATTTTGCTAATTTCATCTTCATGATGTCATTTGCCTTGTTCCTCTGTACTTTGTGATATCCTGTAAACTGACAGTTGTATCTAGAATTATGGTTCCCAAACTTGGCTACACAATTGCATCACCAAGGAGCTTTACAAAATCTTCATGTCCAAGTCATACTCCAGACAAGATATTAAGCATAAAAGTCCTCTTTTATTGACCGGTTTGTAGAACAATTGAGTTATTTCCCTATCATCTTCCAAAAGCTTTTATTTAAATATACTTTAAATATATTAATATATTTGTATCTATGCATCTATATGTACATATAAAATCAGAATTCTTAATAGAAGAATAATTATATATTTTGTAACGTGTTGATGAATCATTTAAACGTAAAATAGGTTGTTTGTGGTGGTGGTGGTTTTTTCTTCTTTTGTCTTTGCTTTTGTTCTCTTTGTAAGAGCTGTGAAAGCATAAGCGTCTCAGTGAAAATGTGCCATCAGTAGCAGTAAGTACACCTTAACACTTGGCACTGACATCTCTGCCAGAGTCTGACCTTCCCATGCCCGGGCTTCTGACTCTCCAGCTGCAAGTATGGTTGTCCCCTGTGAATCCTGGGGGCCCCGAGTGGTTCCAGAGCAGTTGCTCTTCACTGCAGCTCGCAGGATAAGGAGGTTATTTTCCGTGTGCCCAAAGCTTTCCTCGCCCCATTCTTCTTTTGGACTAAGTATAGACTTTTATCAGACAGGAAAATTCTTTTATCTTCTAAAACACTGCTGCTTTCAGTCCTGCATAATTCTTTGAGACAAGGAAGTAGAGGGTCTTGCTCACTGGCTAGGAATAGAAGAGAGGAGGGAAAATTGTGGAGAACAAAATTAGCTAAAAAAATTTATTTTCTATCATTTATTGTCATTGATAAGAGTATTTTGTTTACATAGCTTTAAAGAGAGCATTTACATTAAAACCCAGCATTAAACTTTACTTTATGGGAATGTGGATGGTTAAACATATGTGTGAGCCACTGAAAATTTACAGTTACTGAAAACTTAGAGATAGTATTTTCTTATGTGTATTTGTCCATAGTAGGGCAAAGATTTTAATCTACAGTCTGTCTAGTAATCAGAGAGGTAGTGTTTAAGCAATGTGCTTCAAATAAAAATAATACCCTTGAATGTAATAATCAACTTCAAATGGGTTTTTTCTTTCTGTAATTTTACAGAATGGGGTTTTAAACATAAAACTTATACAAGATCAGGGTACTTTGGAACATTTGTGTAAACTAATTCTGATTTTCAAACCCAGAGGCTTAAAATATAATGAAAACTAAAAATATTGCCAGAAAATGAACTATACTATAGGGTTAGCTGGAGGCTAAATTTTTTTTCAACTGCTGCTGTTGAATTTATATCTGTTATTCTCTCACCATGACATCATGAAATATATTGAAGAGTGGGTACTTTAAAAGTGGTATTATAATTATTACAATTAGCATAACACTTCATAAGTTACAAAATATAGTGAATGTATATATGTTTATACACCAATTCAAAAACTCATTCAATCCTTACAATACCCCTGGGAGACAGGTGCTACTGTTCTGATACTTTTATTGGGATAGAAACTGAGGCTCAGAAGAATAAAGGCTCATAGCTGGAAATCAGTCTCTTGGAAACTAGAGCTCAGGTTTTCTGATTGCAGATCTTGGTGTGCTTTTATTTTTATGCATAGACTAGATGCAGATGAGATCTGATCTGAGAGGCATAACTAGGTTTAGAACTAGTCATATCTCTGATTAAATAATCAAAAGTGATTTGCTAATGATGTATAACATACATAATGTACATTTAGATATCACATTTAAAAACTTAAAAAGTATCTTTACTGCTTTAATCTTATTTTAGTCTTCCAAGAAACCTGAGTTAATAACTTCAACACCCAACTAACAGATGAATAAACAGAGGTCTAGTGAAGTTATGGAACTCATCTAAAATTATTAAAAGTTTCATTCTTTCTGATGTTCCAAGGTAACTCTTTCCACTGAAACCACTTCATTTGTAAATACTTATCAAGCCTAAAATTTACCAACAAAATCTGATTTAGTGACCTTTAATCATTTTAAGAATATAAAGCTGTTTAAACTTCTATGGGGGAAAATATGCAAATGAGAAAGTAGATTTTTCTTTTATAAAGGAAAAAACCCCAAACCCTACCTGTGTCAGCAATTTGTAATAATACAAAATTTGCCACACTGCTTTATGTGTACTGCTACTAACCTTTACCCTACTCATTGATTTAATCCTTTAGCCCAACATTTAGTCATAAAGCAAATTATGAAATAAACATTTGGTGCAAATGAGAACAAACATCATTTGTTTCCAAGGGTAAGTCTATTGACCTGCTTACAAATTACCCTCTGAGAAACATCATACATCAAGACTTTGACTGTTATCAACGTTATACTTCCAGAATTTTCTCTTTCTCAGACGGACTGGGCACAGAGAAACTGAGCATGTGCAGATGAGTCCCCAGGGCCTCAGGAGCCACACAGTTGTGCAAAGCTCTTCTCTTGAAGTGAGTTGGGCTGAATTAGAAAGCTTTATTTAGGTCCTTCTATGAGATGATTCAGGAGGGAAGTAGTTTTCAGCCCAGTTACCACCAGCTGAGATGGGAAATCTGTCTTGATACCTCCATCCTCTTTGGATATCTGAAGCTTAATGGAAATTGGGGAGGAGGGCTCTGATATTTACAAAGCAAAATACTCAGCTAGCTCTCACACTAAGCTTTTAGGCACTTCTGATAGAAGAAAGTAACACCATTGCTCAGAGTGACACCAGAGATTCAATGTGAATCAAATGTGTTCTGATGATTCTGAAAGTCTGCTGGAAGCTTTAGACAGCCCATCAGCAAGTGAGCCATGTGACTAACCAGAGGTGACTTCAGAACTGCCAGTTTCCCAAACAGGGAAGCCTTCCAAAGAGCCATATGCCACTAGAAGTGTCTGTCACAATTTAGCATCTGAATATAATGCTTGCTTTCCAGCTTAAAGAAATGGTAAAATGCTTTAACTTCCTACTGGAATTCTCTCTGCATTCAATTAAATTATGTTATTTAGTGACCAGAGGGTACAATAACTAGTTATGGATATAAAAAACAGATTATAAGTCACTAGGAAACAGGATCCTAAACTTCAGAAGTACATAACCTTGTTGAAATATAGCAGTGTTACGGTATTTAACTGCTCTAAACCTTCCTAGTCCTTCAAGGTCTTAATTCCTGAATAATGAAACCGAGGCATAAGAATGGTACTAAACTATCATGTATACAGGTACGACATAAATATGTTTGTGTTCCCAGGGCTGTTTGCATGTTAACAGAGACCAAGAAACCTTAAGTCAAAATAATGACACTCTAGGGAATTACTTTCAGGCACCAGTGAACAGGAGAGAGAAGTATATTTCAGGGCCCTGGGCCCTGTTCAGCATCCCAGAAATCATATGACACGAACAGATGACTTACTCCAGCTATATGTAAATTTGGCCCCCGAATTGGGACTATCATGGTCTGCTTGCCTATAAAGCAATAATAATAATATGATAGAATATATTAGAGCTGTACATTATTTGTTAATACATTGTTTTATTTAATCTTCTTAACAACCTTGAGTTATGCAGGGCACTTAGTTTCCCTCCATCCCTCCATTTTCTTTAAAGGAAAAAGGCAGGCTCAGGAGGTCCAGATTAATTTCTGATAAATGACAAGCCTTATGAATTAAAATGAACTTCTGGGCTAAAAAAGCTGGGCACTCATTGGTTATGGTAGTGTATCCCAGAGGTATGCTTGTCTATCATAAAAGGAACATTTTTATTGAGTGGAAAGTGAAAATGGTAGCCATTGCTACATTGGAAAGTGCTATGAGCATGAAATGTAGGGTAAAGCAAGTATAGAGAACAGAAAAAAAAAAAAGTGAAAGGAATTAGAAAAACTAAAGGAAATAATGAAAGGAAAAATTAAACGAAAGGAAATAATAAAAAATGTCCCCAGCTATTCTAATGCATGTTTCTATTATTAGGAAAGGGGAGAAACTTGCTTGTGATCTTCATAAAGATGTTTACCGACCTACTCTCAGTGAGATGTAGACTTTACATTGTGAAAATTGTCTTCCAAAACAAGCAAAAAAAAAAAAAAAAACCCCAGAAAACCAAACCTCACATTCTTAACAAAAATACCTAGTCAGCTGCTGCCAAATGGTGGCAGAGACAGAGACATCCACAAAGCAGTTTCTCCATGCATACATCAAGTTGTTGCTTAAGGATCAAGCCTGTTGACTGGATCCCATTAATTCCATTTTATAATATACTCTGTTGACCACCATTGAGATATATCCACTATGCAAATAAAATTGGGAGAAAAGAGGAACTTTCAGAATAGTTAGAAAAGTACTTGAAAGCAAGGATTAGGACTAGAATACTGAGCAGAGTGAATAAAGAGTCGGAGTACTCAGAGGTCTTTCAGTACTTTCTGGTGTTTTACTTCCTACCTAGTTCTCTACCATATTCCTATGTACATATGGTAAATAATTTGCCATATTTGTAAATGTAAAACGTTAATAGATTAAGTCGTATTTTTAAGCCTTGATAACACTATAATATTGTGGAGGAGAGATTAAAACATTGAGGTTTCCATTCCATTTTTCCAATGTGCTTTTAGGAAAGCTCACATAGGTAGCATCACTAGGAATCATGTCAATATGCTTCATGCAGATTGAACAGAATGTATCTAAACATGAGGAAAAAGATACATTGGGAAATTGTGTCACATTAGCTAAGATGAAATCCTCCAATTTTTACCTCCATACATATCTAAGATTTGGGGTAAACTTTAGGCCTCCATTAAAGCATAACCTAATTGGTTAACACAATTATCGATGTAGCTCATGTTCTGTTGCTCATGCCAGACTCTTAAAGGAATAATGAGATTAGTTTAAGACAGGAATAAAAGGAGTTCTGAAGGTTAATGAAACCAAGGGTAGCAAAGAAGGAAGATGTCAGTTCTGGCACACAGCTGTGTATTTCGAGTACAGGAGCATCTGTCTCCTGTCTGTAGGCCTATTACTATCAAATTTGTCAAAGCAACGGCACCTAATGGAGCTTTATTTTTGTTTTTCTCCAATAGAAGCGCGTTTCTTTGAAAAAGGTTGACAAAGGATTCTTAAGTTCATGGAAACCTTGTACTTGAAAAACCTGGTTTCCTTTATACATCCTACCCTTAGACCTTTTGTTTATTGCCTTCACCAAGTCTGACTACAAAATCTGAGTATGGATGTTTAGGGAAAACCCATTGAGAGTACCATCTATAAGGGACTGCTCAAATAGAGAAGAAGTAGAAGCCCAGCATGAGCAGGTTATGAGATTCTTGAGGGCCGAGAAAGACAGCATAGCCAGAGGGAGAATCTCAATTAAAGTCAATGAGGAAACCAAATATCGCCACAGAGGAAGAACTGAGGATTGGGAACCAGGTACCTGAGCTTCCTTTACCAAATAGAAACATGCCCCCATCAACACTGGGACACAATCCTTTTCCCTTCAACACTGGTAATGGTATGCTGGGACAGATCAGTTGTCTTTGCAATTAATCCCCTCTGTTACTGACTTGCCGATTAAAAATTCCAGTATACTCTGTGTACTGCTTAAATTAAGCACCGTCTTTGTAACAGATAAATCCTGAAATATTAGAGGCTTAAGCTAATAGCTATGGTGGAATTGGCTATCTGTCCAGAAAAAATGTTGACTCTCTTTCCTTGGAGTAGAGTTTTTGCAGGGAAGCAACTGTCCAGTTGAGAGCTTGATTTTACAGCCCCATGGAATCAAGGGAAGGGGGCATCTGACTAAGTTTGGACCAGTCCTGGTAGAAGTGACTTATCTCACTTCTGGGCGTATCCCCCTAGTTAGGGGACCAGCTCACATATGCAATATACCCTCTGACTTCCCTTCTCAACAACTTGTCGAGGTCAGGGAAAATGGAAACTATGTATAGAAGATGGCAAACTTCTTTCAGCTGAATTTCTAAGTGGAGTAGCCACCTGTAACATTTGAGGTTTATGAAATTTGCAAACTGACCAATTCTTGATCTCTCTCGTTGATCTAATGCCTGCTAAATTGTCTATTCTATTTTCATCCTCCTTCCTAAGAGCTACAGACAAGGGATTGGCTGGCTGCTTTCCAAATTATTATGAGTGACAGTTTGACTCAATGTTTTGTCACTGCGTAACATGGATCAACAGCTTTCCAAACACCAGTATCAGTTTCCTTGTTACCCAATACCCAACTACTAAGCCAGTGCCACTTGCTTTAGTTTTTGGGTTCTTTTAATGGTACCACACCACTTCTGATACCAGTTTCTTTATCAGTATAAACACTAGAAGTGGAGTCTTAGGCTTAACACAGTAACACAGTATCTCACTCAAATAAATGCCAAATGACAGCAGAGAAAGCGAGAGTTCTATTTGACACAGTCATTCAAGGACCCAGGCTGACAAAGGTTTTGCTATCTTCATGTGGTTTCCAGGTCACCTTGGGAATCAACATTCAAGCCCAGACATGGCGAGTGGTAAGATAGTGCATGTGGAGGGTATACGGAATGTTTCAATGGCCAGGCCTGAAAGTACATTACCAGCCCTACCTAGATGCAAGGGACATGTGTAGAAGAGAAGTCTTGGAAACAGTTCCTGGCTGGGCAGCAACTGCTCAAACGCCACTACACCATAGTCAAGACCTAGTCATCCCTGCCATATTTTATGGCTATCCCAATAAAGACATCAATAACAACAGCAAAACCACAATAATTAGAATAATAAAAGTAACCACTTACTGAACATCTACATGCCAGCCTTTTATAAAGATCTATTTTAATCCTCACATGTATCTTTTAACATAGCTAATATTACCTATTAAAAAAAAAAAAGAAAAGAAAAAAAGAAACTGAGGGGGCTTTGCAATTTGGCCAAGCTTCTACTGTGTTACTATCAAGCTCACATTTTAAACTCAGCTTTTCTTAGGCCAAAATGTGTGATCTTTCTGCACTATACCTGCCTGTACCTTATCTAACAATAATTTAGAAGCTCTGGTTAATAGGATGGTCAGAACTGAAAATAGAAATAATAAGTATAACTTTTAGAAATTAAAAGGCAAGAGTGTCTTATTTTTCATGTGATATGCATATGCCTAAAATATTCAATAGAAAAATGTCATAAACAAATTCAACAGCTTTCCTATATATTAGAAAAAATTGCTATTTTAGTGATTAGAATTTAAATGAAAATATTTTGTAAGGCAGTTCTTTCACCCTGACTATATTTAGAAAGTTATTCTAAGCCAAAAAAATTTAAAAAGTACAGAAAAGGCATTAATTACATGATGTTTTCTAGCTTTATTTATACAAATGAAAGACAGGAGGTAACATAAATATTTAGTAATACCAAATGCATAAACATCCTCTTGATGTAATCTCACACAACTCTAAAACTTGATCATATTCATTGAAAATACTATAATATATAAAATGCGTATGTTACAACAAATTTTAAAAAGTATACTAGTATCCTCTTTATATAACATTAATCAAAACAAAGCATAATGTATAGAAAACCAGGATACACACCAAGAATTAATTGTGGCTATTTTTACGTGAAGGGAAATTGATTGCTTTTTTCTTTATTTCTTTAATTGGGTATTTTTTTTCCTCACAAATCTCTTGCATGGATGAATTTTATAGTGGAAAATACCTGACCTTTTATTTCAATGAGTGTGGCAGGAAATTATATTTGTAGAAGTAAGAGTGATTAATGCAATTATCATCTGCAATCAGCACTCTGGGTATAACACCTTCCATGACCTACTCAGTAAATGCACAATCATAAATGTCTATGATATGCTAAGTAGCTCCTTAAACCCTATCAAAGTATGTAGCCCTGAATATTTCACTTTAAACTAGTTCTGTTACTTTTTCTTATATAGAAAATTAAAGTTCTGAACTCTTAAAATATTATAGTTGTACATCATGTGTACATTCATCATCCTTATCATTGTCATCATGTAGATATTTAACGTAGATACTCAGAAGATCTACATATGTTGTTCCAGACTAGCCCCCTAAGTAATCCAAAGACTTCTGATATGCTTTCTGTTTGATGAACTATTGTAGATAACTTTTGCTGAGCAGTCTTATCTAAATCTTCTTTGGCCAATTTATTCTAAAGGAAGGACAGAATTACATATTTTTATAGTAAAATATGTGCCTAATTGAAGGACTGCAACACCGTTACTCATTTTAAGAATCCTTGTCCCATGAACCACTATGCATTTATATCTGATTTTGGTACTTTATAACTTAATTACCTCCTCCATACTGGAGAAAGCCTTGGTAAGAGAAACTAATTTCAAAGTGCTGTGAGATCCTGACCATTTGTCCCCCAAATTTTCTGTTTCCACCATCTCTTTAAATAAATTATTATAGATCAAGTTCCTAATTCACGTCTTGTTTTAGTCAGACTCTTTTCTTCAATCCTGATATCATCATCAAAAGAACAAGTCAGATCCTCTTTAGCAAAGGAACTAAATTTTTATTTGGCATATCAAAAGCTGAACTATGATTCTCCCTATTGTCAATGTACAATGGTTCAATTCACTCCTCCACTAAAAATTTATATTTATTTGTGTTTTTTCTCGAATCTAACCATCTCATGTGCCAATCCCTTCTGGAAATCTTCCCTGACCCTGTAGGCTGAGTCAGCTGCCCCTTCTCAGGGTTCTAGTGACGCCCATGCTTCTGCCAGTAGTGCGGAAGCTCCGTTACTTTAAATAAATTGTAAATTAATATATGACTAAAACGCAGGCCTCTCAACATGGTTTCTACCTAAACCATTTATTGACTCAGACATAAGTCACATAGGAAGGAAAACGGCCATTACATTAGATTCATGAAAATCCTAGCATCTAAGATCATGTCTATCTATATGATCCTCTGAAAAGTGTTACTGTGACTAAGACCACATAACCAATTTGTAGTGTCTGTACTCATCGAGAAAGCAATCAGTCCCAAGGCCTCTAAGCTTTAAATGTCTAGTACCCAATAATGTACTCCCATTATTTCCTCATCAAGCTTGTCAAACACGACTAAATCACCTCTACGCACAAAGCTCTTGAGTCCTAAACTCAGGCCATAGGAATTATACATGCGAAATAGACAAACTATGTAGAGTCACGGAACATGAGACAACTGCCACATCTGTGAGAATGAGAGCGGTTAAGACTCAAAGATGATCGTTATTGGTCCTTTTGTTCTTTGCTGATTTGAAGCATCTTGAGGTCTCTAGTCTTCTCCTTTCCCTGTTCAGGGGAGATGGAGAGGAATAGGGGGAAGGGACCTCAAATTAAGCTAAAGGCTGGCTTCAGGTCCATGAAAGAGGTCTTCCACAGGAGCAATGGCCAATGAGAAGAGGTTGGATAAATATCATCTGATCAGACTCTTGTGTTCTCTAAAAATGTTAACAGTGTAATGACTACAATAAAGGGTGTATTCTCAGGGCTTGTTTACCAAAATTATCGATGAACTAACCTTGGAAGTACTCCATTTTGGCACAAAAGGGGTGCGATTCCTTTAACATGAGGTATATCAGAAAAGACAGGACCCCTTGAGTCATCCAGACACTCTGAGGAACCTTTCAATGTGCCCTAATGCTTCTTTCTCTGGCAGCTAGCCAGAGCACTGCATTTTCTGTCAGAATCTCTAACCCACTTAGCACTCTGTTTCTGGGCCTGGCCTTTTGTTTGTTTGCCTTAAGCCTGGACTTGATTTAGTTAGACAAGCAGCCCCAGCCAGATCTTGTCATTCAGTATCACTTCCTGACCCTTTTTATTTTATTAATGTCATTAATCTGTTCCTGACACCATGGAAAGAGTTTGTCAGTGCTCATCTTCTGCATACATAAACACTTAAAATTCCAAGATAAATTTAAAACAGTTCAGGTTGGATTTCACAATATTTAAATGTATTTAATGCTCACATGACAAGCTTGCAATTTAAAAGAAATGTATGGAGAGCCTTTTTCTAAGGCCAAGAAGCCTGAAAGAAAACTGGGAGTCATATGTATTTGAACAAGGATTGCCCTTGGAGTTAGGAGAGTCAGATCTGGGTCCCAGCTCTCTCAAAAGCTTATCGTGTCATCTCAGGCAAGTTAAATCATCTAACCTTTCAACTTGAATTTCCTGTCTTTCCAACTGGAGTGTTTGGACCAAGTAACCGTCATGTTCTGATCAGCTTTTAAAATTTTACTAAATTATGTTATACCACCACCTGAATTATGAGCATCCAGACTTCACATAACTTAAAAACACAAATGTTTTTGTGTTTTTAAATGTGAACTACCCCTTTCACCACACACGTCACCCACACAAAAGATGGAGGCTCTTGCTCTGAACAGAGACAATTGTAACTCACATGAAATGAGGCACTGGTTAATTTTCCAGTCTTATGCTTTTACACACATTAATTCCTTACCTTTAAACGGTTGGATAATTGTTGCTTTTTTTTTAACAGAGTTGTTACAAAGATGCAATAAGATAATACATATTCTGGTGCTAGTATTTCTGGAGAGAGAATAGAATGAGTTTGATTTTTGACATCTAGAAGGAAATAAAATTGCCTATAGGCCATTGACTATTATGCTTCAAGACATTGAGCTAGGTGTGAAACTGGTATTAGTCAAGTAATTTGTCTGTTTATCTTCTTCATTCCCCTCCCTCCACTATTCTCCACCATCCCTAGTGTGCCTAAAACTTTATCTGTAGCAGATCTCATGCTCATAATTGAATTCACTGTAGTATCTACAGCGTTTGCACCATATTTAGCACATTGTAGGGCTTCATGTTTGATGGAAGTCACGGGAGTTTGACAATACCCAAGAAGGAATGGGTTATGAAGAAAAATTCTGGGGGCAGTTAGAAGGCTATTATAGTAATACAATAGAAATGTTTATGACTTGGAAAATATTATTAGCAGTGAGGCTAGAGTGAGGTGGATGCAACTGAGAGACATTTGCAAGGTAGAATCATCAGTACTAGGTGATTAAGTGGATATGAGTAGAAGAGAGAGAGGAGTCTGCCAGGTTTTTAGCTTGAATTGGGTAGAAGATGGTGTCATTTACAGAGTGAGTAGAGGTTTTTTACATATTAAATCTGAGATGACTGTGAGCTATCCAAATGTCAAACAGATGGTTGGATATGCGAATCTTGAAATCAGAAGCAATGTGAGAGCTCTAGAAATACAGCACTCAGATTATACGTGAAGTCCTGGAAGTGCATGGCATTCCATAGGTGGAGAATAAGAAGAGAATCTAGAAGAGGCTGCTGATATTTTCAAACATTTAATAGTAGCGTTCAGAAGGAAGAACTGATAATGAGACCAAGGAATAGATGACAGAGATATTGGAACAAAATCTGGAGAGGTGATAGAGAGCAAGGGCAGAACATATTACTACAAAAAGGAGTGATCAGCTGCATCAAATGAAACTGAGCTCTGAAGTGATGAGTCCTTGGAGATATCCATTTGACTGAGTAACATGGAGCCCATTGGTGAACTCGGTAAGAGCAGTTCCAGTGGAATAGAAAGAGGGGAAGCTGAATTGAAACCTATAGAGAAGTGAACGAGGGATGAAGATGCTGAGACACTTAGCATAAACAACTTTTTGGTTATAGCTAAGTTTGACTGTTAACGAAAAAATAAACAGAGCAGTGAGGAGAAAAGACCATGGTGTGATAAGTGAGTGATAGTTTTTGTCTGTTTATTTGTTTTTAAATATAGGTAAAATGTGATCATGTTAAAATGATAATTGGAAGGAGCTGATAGAAAGGTCAGGTTTGAAAATATGAGAAGCGGTAAGTGAAGCAGCACAGATTTTTTTAATTGAAGCATAGTTGATTTACAACGTTGTGCCAGTCTCTGCTGTACAGCAAAGTGACTCAGTTATACACATATAGACATTCTTTTTTTACATTCTTTCCATTATGGTTTACCACAGGATAGTGAATATAGTTCCCTGTACTATACATTAAGACCTTGTTATTTATCCATTCTAAATGTAATAGTTTGTATCTACTAACCCCAAATTCCCAGTCCATCCCTCTCCCTTCCCCTCTCCGCCTTGGCAATCACAAGTCTGTTTTCTGTGTCTGTGAATCTGTTTCAGATTTATAGATAGGTTCATTTGTGCCGAATTTTAGATTTTACATATAAATGATATCATATGGTATTTGTCTTTCTCTTTCTGACTTACTTTACTTAGTGTGATAATCTCTAGTTGCATCCATGTTGCTGCAAATAGCATTATTTTGTTCTTTTTTATGACTGAATAGTATTCCATTGTATATGTATCACATCTTCTTTATCCATTCATCTGTTGATGGACATTTAGGTTGGAAACAACAAAGTTTTTGAGAGGACAAACAGATGGTATTCCAAACACAGGTAGAGGAGTTATTTCTTCCATTGTAAGTAGAAAGAAAGAAAAAAATTATAGTTAAAGATAAAGGAAGGGTTAGCAAATACAAATCAAGGTGGTACCCAATCAGTGGCATCAGTTGAGGGTGAGAAGGAAAATTCAGAGATTTGAGGAGAGTAGAGAAGTACAGAGTATTCACTGGACAGAATAAGAATGTTGTAGAAGAAGAAGAAAAACCAAAGACATTCCATGAAGAAAAAGGAAAAAGGAAACATGAGAAAAAGTAAGAGTGGAAGCAAGGGAAAGAAATCATTAAAGAAAATAGACACGGTTGTTGGGCAGAAGCCACTGCATATCACTCCATTTCCCTACATGTTGCATCATTAACAGATCATTGCATTCCAATTTTTCACTGTCCCCCATCACCCCATCTCTTCTAACTTTTCCAGTTAGCTCCAGAAGATACTTTACTATTTCTTGTTGGCTTGGATGGTTTCTCCTTTCTTTGTTCAATTCATAAGCCTAACTTTTACTGTAGTTATGGTTTGTAAACTGTAGTGTCATGCTAGTAAAAATACCTTCTTCAGGGAACAGAGCAATCATATTTTGAAATGAAATAGGCATAATAAATCATGACTGACCACCAGTTCCAAGCAAATTATAGACTCAATTCCCCCATCTATCTCATTAGCCTCTTTAACTTGATTCTACTTTAGTTTAAGCTCCAATGAGTCAGAATGTTAAAACATTTTCAGTATTTGTACCATTTTCTTATATATTTGGAGATGAACTCCCTTATCAGATTTATGGTTTGTAAATATTTTCTCTCATTCTATACATATTAGCATTCTCAAGTTCATTGTAGCACCATTCACAATAGCCAAGATCTAGCAACAACCTAGATGTCCATTGATGGATGAATGGATAAGGAAAATGTGGTATATACATACAATGGAATATGATCCAGCCTTTAAAAAGAGCGAAATTTTGCAATATGCAGCAACATGGATGAATCTTTTTTTTTTTTTTTTGCGATACACGGACCTCTCACTGTTGTGGCCTCTCCAGTTGTGGAGCACAGGCTCCGGACGCACAGGCTCAGCGGCCATGGCTCACGGGCCCAGCCGCTCCGCAGCATGTGGGATCTTCCCGGACCGGGGCACGAACCCGTGTCCCCTGCATCGGCAGGCGGACTCTCAACCACTGCGCCACCAGGGAAGCCCTATTTTTTAGTTCTTTTTTTAAAGTTAATTTTTATTGGAATATAGTTGCTTTACAATATTGTGTTAGTTTTTACTGTACAGCAAAGTGAATCAGCTATACTTATACATATATCCTCTCTTTTTTTTTTATTTCCTTCCCATTTAGGTCACAACAGAGCATTGAGTAGATTTCCCTGAGCTATACAGTAAGTTCTCATTACTTATCTATTTTTTTAATATAAATTTATTTATTTATTTATGGCTGCATTGGGTCTTCGTTGCTTCACACAGGCTTTCTCTAGTTGCGGCGAGTGGGGGCTACTCTTCCTTGTGGTGCACGTTGGCTTCTCATTGCGGTGGCTTCTCTTGTTGCAGAGCGCAGGCTCCAGGCACGTGGGCTTCAGTAGTTGTGGCATGTGGGCTCAGTACTTGTGGCTTGCGGGATCTAGAGTGCAGGCTCAGTAGTTGTGGCTCATGGGCTTAGTTGCTCCACGGCATGTGGAATCTTCCCAGACCAGGGCTTGAACCCGTGTCCCCTGCATTGGCAGGCGGATTCTTAACCGCTGCACCACCGGGGAAGTCCCTAGTTATATATTTTATACATGGTATCAATAGTGTATATATGTTAGTCCCAGTATCTTGAGGACATTAGGCTAAGGGAAATAAGCCAGTCACAGTAAGACAAATACTGTGTGATTCCACTTAAATGAGGTTTCTAAAATAGTCAAATTAATAGAACCAAAGACTAGAATGGTGATTGCCAGGAGCTAGGGGTAGGGGGAAATGATGAGTTACCAATCACTGGGCATATAGTTTTAGTTCAGCAAGATGAATATGCTCTAGGGATCTGCTGTACAATATTGTACCTATAATCCACAATAATATGTTGTACACTTAATAATTTGTTAAGAGGTAAGGTCTCATGTTAAGTATTCCTAATATGACTAAGTTCTAACGATAAAATAAAACTTTAAGATATTTTTACTATTTTCATATTAACAGTATTATAAATAATTTGCATAGTACAGAAAACCAGAAAGAAGAAAATAAAAATCACTCATCGTATCACTCTGAGATAATCCCAAATTACTTGATACTTAACCTACTGGTTCTTTATGGCACGCACACCCTTTATACCTTAAATAACACAATCCTAACAATACGGTTTTATTTTTTCTTAAAAATAACACGTTACTACAGCTATATTTGGCATGAAATTAATCAATGTAAGTATGTTACATCTGTTTTAGGCACTGTAGATACAAAGGTTATCAAGACACAAACACCAGTAATGTCCAAATTGATAATGTATGAATAAAATATAATAAAAGAGGTATGAATAAAATAATGGAAAAGCAAATCATTAATTCAAAAAAAGCGTCACAGACGGGGGAAGTACCCTTCTGAGATCTTTATAAGAATTAACAATCCTGTGAAAGAAGCATAATTATTTCCTTAATTTTATACATAAGAAAACTGAGATGTAGATTTCAAACGAAGTCACACTGCTAACATGTGATGTGGCCAGCATTTAAACACTGGTGGTCTAATGGCAGAGCCCATGCTCGTTTAATCACCAGGTGATGCTTTTCTTTTCACCAACAGGACTTTATTTAGCAGAAGGTAGGTACAAAGGCAAGACAATAAAAGTCCATGATCTACTCCAGGAAGAACCAAATGTTTTCTCCAGTAGTAGTAGAGAGTCAGTGTAAGGTGATGGAAGAGATGAGACTGGAAAAGTGGTTGCAGATAGATTATAAAAAGCATTTAATGCCATGGTAAGGAATTTGGACTTTATTCTGTAAGCAATACGGGAGGCACTGAAGGATTTTAAGCAGAGGAAGACATGTTTCTGTGTGGACTTCCAATTTATAATATTGGTATCACCAGTCTTAAAGTTAGAAATCACTTTTTAATTGTTTTCTTCACATCATTATATTTTAACTTTGCCCCTCTAAGTTATCAACAAGAACATTAACAGTAATAACAGCTTAGATGGAGCCAGAAAATCTGAACCTAACTCCATGGGGAAGTTGGGAAATGTTAGGATGGGTACTATGCACCTTTGTCTAGATATAAATGGTTTCAGAGCTTTTGCTCTGATGGCAGGACCATCTTCTTCCCGTTTCTTGTGTTGCCCAGGTAGCCTTGGTCTTACTGTGGAAGCTGAAGAAGGCACAGGTCAATGATCCATTAGCTTTAAAGATTAAGGTTTAAAGATTAGCTTTAAAGATTAAGATGATAGAGATGATTAAGTAAAGGAGTGTACATGTACTATTGGAGAGAATAGTTCTGATGAGGGGATATCTTCTGGTTACTCTGCTACAGTCAGTTTTACTACTTTATGACTCCAACAAATGCATTCTTTAACTTCATCTTCACTCCTTGAGGAAAACACAATGATTTTACTAGAACATATAATAAAATTTCAAATCAAGGATATAATTTAAGATGTCATTTCCCAAACCTGAAACATTTTGCTTATCCACTTGGAAATCTGTCTTTTGGGTTTCTGTGATATTAAATATCATATAGAAGAAGCATTTTGGAGCTTTAACAGTCTTACTTATTTTAAACCAACATTTGCAGTTTCTACCTAACCCTCTTCAAAAAACCAAACAAACAAACCAAAAAAAAAAACCCAACTTTTCCTAGAGCTATTAATTGTTAAAAAGATTTGGTTGAAGTTTCAGATCTTGATTTTTTTTTTCTCCTTTCCTCTTTCTAAGTAGGAGTGCTAGAGAAAACCAAAATGACAAAAAGAGTGAAAAAAAGGCATAAAGGATAGAGCTGAATCATTTTCAGAACACTGATAATAGGATTTGTTCATGCTCTATTTTAACAGATACACATTGAAGGGACAGATCATGTTTTCTTATCTGGCAAATTAGACCAGTTCCTTTCTTAGTTAACTAAACAACCAGCCGAACTTTATGAGCTTCCTTTGATTTTGCAACTGAAAGCTGTAGAACTATGGACACTGTTATCCTGCTTCCTAGAGACCAAAGGTAATTAGTCATGGTTTGCCAAAAATCCAGTCTCACAAGCAGAATATTAAATTAAGATGAATAAGTATGCCGCACAGTTAGGAAACTTAAGCAGCAGGACAAATAAAAAGGGAAAGAAGTTTTGCTCTATTGGGTAGATTAACAGCTAAAGTTGAAGCTTGAATTCTAGGGCTGAGCTCTGCCACGTCCTTCTTATCTGTTTATGAGAAACTGTTTAAGCCAGAAAAGCCCCTAGGCAAACATCTCACATTATTTATCTCTCCATTTTATCCCTCTCCTGCCTCTCTGTTCCACACATCACTGCCTAGCTCCATCACCAGCTGCCTCTTTTTTAATCTAATTCACGCAGAGGTAAAAGTGAGTTGATATTGGTGGATGATGTCTGGAACAAGCAAAGCTTATCCCAAAGGAACAAGGCTCTAATAATGAACTTCAGGTAGTACAACATCTGGATACTATTCTGAGGCAGATGAGTTCAGGTGGTTCTCCCAGGTCTCGCGAAATGCTCATTACACAGCATGACTTTGCTCTTCTGAGTACCGTCACTGGATCTAGACCGCCTGGACTGGAATCCCAAGTTCACTGCATGCATACACTTGGCAGCAGCTATGGAAATGTACTTGGGCACAGCACTTCTTCCCCTTGGTTTTAGTGTCCTCCCCTCTATGGCTGAAAGAGTAATAATGCCTATCTTATAGCACGTTGGAGGATTAAAGGAGATTCTAACATGTAAAGTACTTAAAACTATTTTGGCCACAGCCATTACCCAATAATTGTTAGCTGTTTATTTATTTACACATTTTCTCAGATTTTCTTAAGGAAAAAGAGATGGCTGACATCAATTTTGGTATCCTTTCCCAAGGCTTATTATTATTATGAAGGAAGAACATATGTTAACATTTTGACTTATGATTTATGGGTTCAAATATTTGCATTCCCCTTTGCCAAACTTACTATTTTTACTGAGCGCCTCCTCTTAAAAAGATGGTGGTAGAGGTAAGAGAGATGCTGTGTCATGATACAGTAGAAAATGGCTTGGACTTAGACTTATTTTAAAGCCTTGCTCTGCCACTTAAAATCTAGGTAGTTTATTAAGTTTCTCTGTTAGCCCTCTGTGAAATGGAGGTAGCAGTTGCCCAGTTTGTTGGGTCATGGTGGTATATGGAAGATAAAACTTATCCATAGAACCAAATAGAATATTAAAGAAGGAGGCTTTTGGAAGGGTATAGGGTCAGCCATGGTAAAAATTATATATTTCCATTTCTACTTTCTACTAGAAAGCAGTTCCTGCCGAGTGATCCATTAAGTGTTGACCTGGACTGAATGGATACTCCTTTCATAATGTCCCTGGGGAAGGCTGATCAGTCAATGTGCAGAATTGAGTAACTTTTTCTGCATGTTTCTCCGTTGGCTTTTATAGCAACTTTTCTGATCTTCCTCCTACTTTATTGGCTGCTCTTTCTAGGATGGTTATTGTGGGCTTATGTTTTTTTAACCATTTAAACGTCCAAGTTATTCGGTGGTGTTTTCTTGTCCCACTGCTGTTCATACCCTCTATCCCCCTCGGATGATCTCAGTAGCTTCAACTGCCATTAACAAGCAGGTTATTCTCAACACAAACCAATCTCCAGGTCAGCTTTCTCTCCTATACTTTGGACTAACCAGCTACTTGATGCAAACCTCGATGGGATATTCCACAATCATTTGAAAATAGTCCAGCACTGAACTGAACGCCTTCCCCAGATTTAAAAAAAAAAAATTTTTTTTTTACATTCTGTCTTAGAAAGTGGCACTATTATCCACTCGTCATTCAAGCTAGAAACATAGGAAACATCTTAGAAAATTGCTTTGTAACCTCCATTATCACCTCTTACATATTCTTCTTCCTTAATATTTCTCACAGCTCCAGTCCACTCCCCTGTTTTAATTTAGTACCTCATGGCTTCTTGAACTGTGTGAGTTCACAGCCTTAAAGTGGTCCCCCTATGTTCAATATCTTTTCCTCAAGTCTTCCTCACATTGTGACCATAGTGATGTCTCATAAGGCAAGACTGACCTTGTCTTTCTCCTGCTTAAAAAGTGTAATGGCCTCCCCCCCGCAACACACATAATTGTAATGGCCAACATAGCTTTTATGACGAAACTTAAAATATTTATAGGCTAGTGCGTGGGTGTTACACACTCTTGCCCTTGCCTCTTTCCAGTCTCAGGACTGGAATGTGTGTGCAGTCTCCATATTTATCAGCCTGAGGTCACAGGACAGTTTCTGATACAGATACAAGGAATAGCAGTCAGATTCAGGCAGTGCAAAGAATTACACTTGAGATATTCCTTCTGTCATACCAAACTACCTCCAGAGACAAAGGAAGGAGTCTACCTATCATTTGGGAGTTGTTGGCTGAGAATCCAAGAGATGTTAGTGACACACTGTTTAAATAAAATTAAAATCCACAAACTGGTGTGAGCTGGGTGGGGTAGAGGGTATTTGGATTAATTAATGGTGTATTTTCAGACCTTAAACACTTAGGGTGTAGGAATCATATATTAATGGACTTTTTATACCTAGTGATTAATACAAAGCCCAGCACATATTAAGCACTGATTAAATTATTTAGAGAATGAAAGAGAAAGCAATGAGAGAGGCCACTATGAACATGTATTTGACTCTATACTCACTTTTTACATTATCTTCTTTATAAGAGTATTCAGTGATGTAGAAGATGAAAAAAGGAAAGGGGAATATTAACCAGAATTGTTAAACATTTTATTTTGAGGGTAGTGTTTATATACAGTTAATGCACAGTTCTTAACTGTACAGTATGATGTGTTTTGACAAACGTATATATACACCAGTACAAACACCACCCCAATCAACATAAAGAAAATTTCCATTGTACTTTTCTCATGCTCCTTTCAGGCAATCCCCCACCCAAACAGCCACTTTGCTGATTTCCAACACCATAATTGTTGGCCTGTTCTTGAGCTTCATATAAGGGGAATCATACAATGAATGTATACATTTTGTGTTTGGCTTATTTTGCTTATCATCTTTTAAACATTAATCTGTGATGGTGAACGTATCAACAGTCAGTTAGTTTTCATTGCTGAATAGCATTCCATTGGATGAATATAAATATACCAAGATTTGTTTGTACATCCACCTGTTGATGGACATTTCTACCCCTACCCAACACCCACTCCCAGAGTTTTGAATCATAAATCTCCTGTGAAAATTCTTATACAAATCTTTCTGTAGGCATAATCTTTTCATTTTTCTTGGGTAGAAACTTAAGAGTGGAATTATTTGCTCACATGCTTTGTTATATGTCTGAGTTTGGAAGGAATTGCCAAACAGCTTGTGAAAGCAGTTGTAAGATTTTACACCTCTCCCAGCAGTGAACAAGAGTTCCAGTTGTTTCTCATTTTCATAACACTTGCATTGTGTTTATAATTTTAGCCATCCTAGTGAGTTTTAATTTGTGGTGGTTTTTTTGTTTTGTTTTTGTTTTATGTGGCACGCGGACCCCTCACTGTTGTGGCCTCTTCTGTTGCGGAGCACAGGCTCCGGACGCGCAGGCCCAGCGGCCATGGCTCACGGGCCTAGCCGCTCCACGGCATGTGGGATCTTCCCGGACCGGGGCATGAACCTGTGTCCCCTGCATCAGCAGGCGGACTCTCAACCACTGCGCCACCAGGGAAGCCCTAATTTGTGGTTTTAATTTGATTTCCCCTGATAACTAGTGATGATGAGCATCTTTCTATGTGCTTATTGTATTATACAACTTCTTCTGTGAAAAGTCTGTTCAAATCTTTTGTCTACTTTTTGAGTTATTTGAAACTTTATTGAGATGTGAGACAATTATATATATATATAATGGATATGTAAATATATAATCCATGGCTTATTTTTATTTTAATACTGTCTTTTAAAGAGTAGAAATTTATAATTTTGATGATGTCCAATTTATTATTTTATGTTTATTGCCATTTTAGTTCTAAGGAATCTTTGCTACCCCAAGATTCTGAATGTATTCTCCTATTAGTTTTGAAATTTTGTGAATGCATAGGTAGGAGTTAGGGTTCATTATGTTCCATGTGGATATCCAGCTGTTCCAGATAATTTTTTGAAAAATTTCCTTTCCCCACTGAATTGCTTTGCCACTTTGTGAAAAATCCATTGACCATGTGTGTTTGTCTATTTCTGGATACTCTATTCTGTTGTACTGATCTACGTAGCAATCCTTACACCACACCGTACCATTTGACTGCTGTAGTTTAAGAGTAATTTTAAAATTTAAGTAGCATAAGTGTGTTCTTTCAAGACTGTTTTGGTTATTTGATGTCCTCTGCACTTAATAATTTCATACATACTTTAGAATCAGCTTGTTTTATTTCTACCAGAGGTAAGGAGGGAGGCAGGGAGGGAGAGAGGGAGGCAAGGAGGGAGAGTGCTTGCTGGGAATTTGATTGGCATATTAACAAGGTTGGGCCATCCAATTAATAAACTGTAATATTTCTCAACTTATTTTTTCCTTAGTTTCTTCCAACAGTGTTTTAATAGTTTTTCAGTGTAGAGATATTAAATATTCTTTATTCAGTATATCTACTTTTTTGTTTTTAAGAATGGTATTGGTTTCTAAGTTTCATTATCCAACTGTTTGTAGTTTATAAAAATGTAATGTATAGTGTTCTTATGAACTACTAATTTGCTTAGTAGTTGTAGCATTTATTCTTTCTAATAGATTTTTAAAATTTACTATGGACTAAGTTATGTTGTCCATGAAAAAATACTATATTAATCTTTACTATATTTTATTGTTTTTACTTGTTTTATTGCACTGAATGGGAACTCCATTACAGTATTATTAGAAGTAGTGAGAACGGACAAGCTTGCCTGTTTCCTTTAGAAAGGAGAGTACTTAATTATTAACTATGATGTTGATTGTAGTTTTTTTCCTCAAGGTGACCTTTATCAGATTGAAGAATTTCCCTTAGATTCTCAGTTTGTTGAGAATTTTTATCATGAATGGGCATGGAATATGGTCAAATGCTGTTTCTACCCCTATTGAAATGACTATATAGTTTTTTAAATGTGGTGTAGAATTCAACAGTGAAGTCTTTTGGACCTAATGTTTTACTTGTGGGACAATTTTAAATTATGAATTCAAGTGATTTAAGGTGTAAGGCTATTCAAAATCTATTTGTTGTTGGATTAGTTTTGGTAACTTGTGTTTTTCAAGGAATTTGGTGGTTACATCTTAATTGTCAAATTTATTGACATAAGATTGTTCATAATATTTCCTTATTATTCTTCGAATGCCTGTAGAATCTATAATAATACTTCCTCTTTATTCCTGATATTGGCAATTGGTATTTTCTCTTTTGTTCTTGTTGTTCATTGTAGCTAGAGTTTTATCAATTTTGTTCTTCTTTCCTACAAATTGGTTTTTAGTGTGATTGATTTTTCTCTATTTTTTATTTTATAATTTTCTGATTTTATTTTTATGATTTACTCTCTTCTGCTTACTTTGGGTTCAGTTTGGTCTTTTTGTTGTTGTTATCTAGCTTTTTAAGGTGGAAACTTGGATCAGAGATTTTAGAACTTTCTTCTCAGTCTATACATCTTTTCTAGGAACTCTGTAGAAGCTGTCATTATACTCTGCTCAACTATGAAGGCTGATAACTCCTTGGAATTCAGTTTATCAAGGTTTCTTTGCAAATGCCTTTTCCTAATCCCACAGAGAAGTATGGTTTTTATTTTGTGTCGACTTTTCTAACTTCTATTGTGGGCAAAAAGATCTTTCAAATCCTTTACTGCTTACCTCCTCACTGGTTCTTTAGATGTCCTGAACATACTGAGGTTCTGCTAACATCTGATTTAAAAAAATTCATATATTCTTAGCATCCTTCCCCATTTTCCTAAATTAATGCTAAGTAAAAATCCTGGCACACTCACTCTGAAAGATCTCAGAAAAAATTACCTTAAAAAACAAAATGGAAATATGAGATTTAGCCTTTCCCAGCTAGAAAACACCCAGTTAACCATTTTATTTCTTTTCTCTAAATGAGTTGCTAATTTGTTAAATTCCAAGGGAAAGTTATACAGTATCTCTCCCACATCTTTTTATTTCTGCTTTAAAAAATTTGTTTTAAGTAGTAAAATGTGCTGTAAAGTGACAAGTGTAAACTATCTTAAATGAAAAAAGTTGAAGACTGAAGGAACATTTTATTCTATCATAAGATTCATGTATCAGATATTACATCATTTTAGGTAACATTTTAAAAAATCTTTTCATGAATGACAGCTATTACTTCCATTCCAGAAAGTGTATACTTTAATACTCAGAGGAATTTCCATGGACCCCCAGAGGGGGTCTATCGTTGAAGATTAATCATGTCAGATCACTCTACTGTGAGAAGCTAAAGCCAAGCACACGTGATGATTTCATTTCAATAGATTTAATTTTCTTCTTCTGACTGCCACTTTACTCTCTGGTTGCCTTAGAAAAAGGCATGGTTAAAGGAATCCCATTGTGAAGAGAAACCAGGAAAAAGCTTTGCTACAAGGCAAGAGCTAATTCTCTATTCTGTAGGGACTGATACTCTTCTATCCTTCAGTAAAAGCTAACGGCTCAATAGGCCTCATGCGCTAAGCTAATCTAGGAAGAAGTTGATGCTTATTCAATCGAGGATTATTCTTAAGTGCTATTACTGCATATAAAAATACACTTACACCTACTTGATGTAAAATATGACTAAGGTTTTTAAAAAACCAACCTACTGACTTTAGCCTTGTCAATATTATATAGACATTTGCAAATGTGATAGTACTTGAATCAGATGCTACTGCATATCAGTTTGGGTTTTTATAGCAAATGATGATACCTGCTAATTAGAAAATGAATACATAAATCTCTGGCATGAAAATTAGCCTTGTATTATTTCTAAGGTCTCCTAAAGAATTAGAAATATGTAAGTGATGCTATTTAAAAATAATTCAGTGACTGCTGTTTACTATTTAGAATTCAGGCATCCTGATAAAAGGACATAAGCTTTCCTAGCAGGTATTTTTGCCAAACATTCACAAGAGTAAGAGCAATTTCCTTTGGATATGAGTAGTGTGTTGGCTAAAGGCACTGCCACCCTATGGTTATCAATTCCTACAAGGGGAGAGAAAACCATGAGTAGAGAAAGAAAGCAAGTGAGAGAAGTAAGCAGCATAAAATTTGGAGACAAAGTTCTTGTATAGGGAAACAGCAGAAAAGTTTTTGTGAAATTCAGTTGTGTCAGTAGTGGATTGTAGGCCCTCATTATGAGTAATGAGTGGTCAGTGCAAAAAAGACCCTCAAATAACTTCTCTTTACTTAATTACATACAGCTCAGTTTAGATGGTTCATTTTAGTTAGTTAAAACTGAAAAATCATAGAGATCATAATGTTAAATTACTTACAGTTGCATGAAGATATAGAAGTTTGAAAATTATTTTGCTTTACCAAGTACTCCTAATATAAAAACCATGTGCTACTGTTTCCGTCATTTCAACTACAACCATATCCACTTTCAGTTTTATTTGGGATGATGATCTGCATGTAAAGGCAAAAAGTTAATTCATAAAAGTGAAGTACTGTTCTCGTGATGTTAAATGCAACCACGTTTATGTATAGGCATATTGGGTTTTATGTAAAACACATGTGTTCAAGAGCGATTTACTCACTTGACTTGCTATTTACAAGTGTTTGAGTATCCTCTAGCATTTGAGTATTGTTATATATGTTGCATTTTTAAGTCTACTCGTGCTGAAACCATTTTAATTTGGGTCTAAGCAAATAGAAAGTGTACTGCTCTGAGTTATTTCTTCTTAATGTAATAGAATTTAGATTAAACCCTAAGAGTTGTATATTAAACATCTATTATGAAAACTCTCTACTGAAACTTCAGTTTGCTCATCAGAAAAAATGAGTATGACCTATATGATCTCCTATTCCTCAGACATTCTGACTGTGTGATTGTACGTGTTGCTCATTACAAAGGGTAGAAATAGGCATAATTTTATTACCTAAGGAAGTTCCATCCAAATGTTCTCACATTTCATCTGGTTTCATCTCTAGGCATTTGTGACCTTTGAGAGATTTGGGAGCATCAGGAAGAAGCTATGGACTTTTATTTTTGAAGGTTAAAATGCATTGCTCCCTCCTTGTAAAGAATGAATTTTGACATTGTGCACAGGTTTATTCATCAGAAAAGGGGATATAAAACTAGGGTAGCCCTTTGGCTTACAGACATATCTTTACTTATTTGTGAATTCTAGAATAAAGCCAAGCAACTTCACAACAGTAAACATGATCCAATATTTACTGAACACTAAATGTGTGCCAAAAATTCTAAATGCTCTAATATCTGAAGTTTTGTAATCCTCAAAACAATTCTTTAAAGCAGGTATTATTTTTTTTATTTTATTGAAGTATAGTTGATTTACAATGTTGTGTTAATTTCTGCTATACAGCAAAGTGACTTACTTATACATATATATATTCTTTTTTATATTCTTTTCCATTATGGTTTATTATAGGATATTGAATAGTAGGACCTTGTTGTTTATTCATCCTATATATAATAATTTGCATCTATTAATCCCAAACTCCCCTTGCCTCCCCCCAACTCTTCCCCTTGACAATGATGAGTCTGTTCTCTATGTCTGTGAGTCTGTTTCTGTTCCATAGATATGTTCATTTGTGTCATATTTTAGATTCCACATATAAGTGATGTCCTGTAGTATTTGTCTTTCTCTTTCTGACTTACTTCGCTTAGTATGATAATCTCTAGGTCCATCCATGTTGCTGCAAATGGCATTATATTATTCTTTTCAATGGCTGAGTAATATTTCACTGTGTGTGTGTGTGTGTGTGTGTGTGTGTGTGTGTGTATATATATATATATATATATCTCACATCTTCTTTATCCATTCATCTGTTGGTTCCATGTCTTGGCTATTATAAATAGTGTTGCTATGAACATAGAGGTGCATGTATCTTTTCGAATTATAGTTTTGTCTGGGTATATGCCCAGGAGCGGGATTGCTAGATGCTATGACAACTCATTTTTTAGTTTTTTGAGGAACCTCCCTACCGTTTTCCATAGTGGTTGCACCAATTTACATTCCCACCAACAGTGTAGGAGTGTTCCCTTTTCTCCACACCTTCTCCAGCATTTGTTATCTGCAGAATTTTTTTTAACATCTTTATTGGAGTATAATTGTTTTACAATGGTGTGTTAGTTTCTGCTGTATAACAAAGTGAATCAATGATGGCCATTCTGACCAGTGTGAGGTGGTGCCTCATTGTAGGTTTTTATTTTTTTAATAAATTTATGTATTTTTAAAATTTATTTTTGGCTGCGTTGGGTCTTTGTTGCTGTGCGCGGGCTTTCTCTAGTTGTGGTGAGCAGGGGCTACTCTTCATTGTGGTGCGCAGGCTTCTCATTGCAGTGGCTTCTCTTGTTGCCAAGTGTGGGCTCTAGGCACGCGGGCCTCAGTAGTTGTGGCATGTGGGCTCAGTAATTGTGGCTCGCGGGCTCTAGAGCGCAGGCTCGGCAGTTGTGGCGCACAGGCTTAGTTGCTCCGCAGCATGTGGGATCTTCCCGGACCAGGGCTTGAACCCGTGTCCCCTGTACTGGCAGGTGGATTCTTAACCACTGCACCACCAAGGAAGGCTTTTTTCTTTTTTTCGCAATTCTCTAATAATTAGCAATGATGAGCATCTTTTCCTGTGCCTATTGACCATCTGTATGTCTTCTTTGGAGAATTGTCTACTTAAGTCTTCTGCCCATTTTTTGATTGGGTTGTTCAGTTTTTTGTTATTGAATTGTATGAGCTGTTTGTATATTTTGGAAATTAAGCCCATGTTGGCTGCATCATTTGCCAATATTTTCTTCCAGTCCCTGGGTTGTCTTTTTGTTTATTGTTTCATTTGCTGTGAAAAGCTTCTAAGTTTGATTAGGTCCCATTTATTTATTGTTGCTTTTATTTCTATTGCCTTGGGAGACTGACCTAAGAAAACATTGGTATGACTTATGTCAGAGAATGTTTTGTGAGGCAGGTATTATTGTTCTATCCATTTTACAGATGAGTTACAAGAGATTAAGTAACTTGCACAAGGTATTAGTAAGTGGTCAAGCTGAAGATCCAACCCACGCATTACAGCTCTGCAGCCTGCGTTTAAAATCAATACACTATAGTGTTTCTATGGAATACATGTTAAGTTGAACACTGTCAATAATAGTTCCAGATCATTGGTTTTATTTTTTACCACCAATTTGGATAACATGGATCATCTTAGTGGTCTGTGGCAGCTGAGTTCTCCTGCTTGGAGAAAAGGTCCCCAGACACAAGCTATCAGGGTCTTTCCTTTCTAGACCCTGAGCTATTTATGTACTCATTCAACTCTTAATTATCTGTCTTGGGCCAGTAGCTTAGTGAGCTTGGGCTCCCATAACAACATACCATAGACTGTGTGGCTTAAACTGTAGACACTTATTTTCTCACAGTTCTGGAAGCTAGAAGTCCGAGATCAGGATACCAGAGTGTTTGTGTCTGGTGAGAGCCCTCTTTCTGATTTGCAAATGGCTGCCTTCTTGCTGTATCTTCACATGACAGAAGGAAGAAGCTCTGGTGTCTCTCCCTTCTTATAAAGGCACTAATCCCATCATGTGGGGGGGTTCTACCCTCATGACCTCATCTAAACCTAATTGCTTCCCAAAGGTTCCACTTCCTAATACCATCACTTTCGGGGTTAGGGTTTCAACATATGAATTTGGGGGAACATAAATGTTCCATTCATAACAGCCAGACTTTGCTCTAGGCACTGGGGATATAGCATAAACAAGTCAGACAAAAAGCCTTGCCCATGTGGAGCTTAAAGTTTCATGGGAAAGATAGATGATAAGCAAGATAAATAAAATAAATAGACTGTAAGTGCTAAGGGAGATAAAAGGCAGAAAAGAAGGTTAGGATATATAGGGTGTTGACATTTTGGATAGGATGGTTAAGAAAGTCTTCTGAGAAGTTGACTCTTTTTTTTAAACATCTTTATTGGAGTATAATTGCTTTACAATGGTGTGTTAGTTTCTGCTGTACAACAAAGTGAATCAGCTATACATATACATATATCCCCATATCTCCTCCCTCTTGCGCCTCCCTCCCACACTCCCTATCCCACCCTTCTAGGTGGTCACAAAGCACCGAGTTGATCTCCCTTTGCTATGTGGCTGCTTCCCACTAGCTATCCATTTTACATTTGGTAGTGTATATATGTCCATGCCACTCTCTCACTTCGTCCCAGCTTACCCTTCCCCTACCCCGTGTCCTCAAGTCAGTTCTCTACATCTGCGTCTTTATTCCCGTCCTGCCCCTAGTTTCTTCAGAACCATTTTTATTTCTTTTTGGATTCCATATATATGTGTCAGCATATGGTATTTGTTTTTCTCTTTCTGACTTACTTCACTCTGTATGACAGACTCTAGGTCCATCCACCTCACTACAAATAACTCAATTTCGTTTCTTTTTATGGCTGAGTAATATTCTATTGTATGTATGTGCCACATCTTCTTTATCCATTCATCTGTCGATAGACACTTAGGTTGCTTCCATGTCCTGGCTATTGTAAATAGTGCTGCAGTGAACATTGTGGTACATGGCTCTTTTTGAATTATGGTTTTCTCAGGGTATATGCCCAGTAGTGGGATTGCTGGGTCGTATGGTGGTTCTATTTCTAGTTTTTTAAGGAGCCTCCATACTGTTCTCCATAGTGGCTGTATCAATTTACATTGACTTAATCTAAAAGGGCTAAATGGTGGGAAGAGCCAAAGCAAAGGGCTTGAGGGGGAGTGTGGCTGGCTTCTACGAGACAGTGACAGAGCAGGGTGTGTCAACGCATGCGAATAAGGGAGAAACTGTAAGAGATGAAGTTAGAGACATAAAGGAAACCCAGACCATGAAGGTCCTTATAATTCGTAATAGGAACCTCAGAAACTATTGGAGGATTTTGAGTGGAGGAATGACATAATCTGACTTTCACTTTAACAGAGTAATTCTGGCTGCTCTGCTGAAAATAAACTGAAGAGAGGAACAAGAGCTGAAGCAGAGAGACCAGTTAGGAGGTTATCACCTGTCAGATTATTAAAAGAGATGAGGCAAATGAGTGCTGATCATGTCTCATCTGAATCGATCAGATGTTTCGTTCGCTGCACAGAGAAAATTTGAATGTGATTTTAATGCTAACTTGGGAAGACTTGCAAGAAAGTTGGCAAAGTGTACAAGGCATTAATCTCTTTTGAATTCTTTCAAAGAAGAAAGACAGCCTCGAATTGGATGTAAACTGCATATGTATACTGAAACTAAAGAGTGGCAACAAAGCCATACTTCAAAGTCTGTAGGTTACCTGCTGGCTAGTGTGCGGCTTCTACTTAGATGAGGTGCTCCAAGCTTCAGTAGATATTACCTATACTCCTGAGTATGATAAGGAGTTTAGATTGTGGATGGGAACATTCTGAAGAGTACCACTAAATTCTCTTGCTTGGAGGTTAATAGTGGGATATATTTGTGGACTCACTCTCATTCTGTACAATAGGAAGGGCGGGGGTTAGCAAGAGATCTTCTGACCGCACAAGAGAGCCACGCTATTGCATTTAAAAGGAAAAGGGGAGATTGTAATTATAGCTGGGTCAAAGGAGAAACAAGGGAACAACATTGTGGAGACATTCTGGGTCAACAAAGGCATTCTGTGTTAAAGATTCAATAGAAAAACTCCATGAGCCATAGAAAATCACATTAGATGGAACTTCTTCCAAGATGGTATTCACTCCTAAAAGCCCAGAAATGAAGATCTCATCCTGACCTACACTGATGTGACCATGCATGCCAATAGGGGATGAAATTCAATAAATCTGGAAGAAAAGCTGAAAGAAGTTGGCTGCCGAGTGCCCTGTCTCCCTTAGAATTTACCCCTCCCAAAGCTAAATAACCCTAATAATTGGAGGAAGGAAAAATATTAATAACATCAAGGCCTTCAATTTAGAATATTGAAGTGATGCCATGATAGGAGGTAGGGAAGAAAAGAGAGAATCTCTGTGCAACATTTAGGGACAATGACGGGCCTCAGTGGGACTGTTTTTATTAAAGGCAAAATTAAAAATAAATGCAGAATTAAATTGGTGCCATAATTCTTCAACAGAATGAAAGAAGATACCTATGCTATATGTAAATACATATTCGAATTTTACGTAAATACGTTTACCTAAACACATTTTGGAATTTTAGGAAAGAATTGCTTTACCCTTTCAGGTTAATAAAAGACAGGAAAGGGTAAGATGCAAAATACCAAATTATCCATTGGAGAATGAGCTATCAGAATGAATATTTAAATTAAAATAGGTAATTTCAAAATCATACTGAAAAAGAACAGAATTTTATTAGTCTTCACTCTATAGCTTACCAGACAGACTTGAGGAATATATGTATTATACTGAGGGAAAGGGAAAATAAATGAATATTGGCAATGCAGAAATTGTTTTAGACAAAGTTAAATAGGTGAAGAAGACTTTATTCAAGGCTCCTGCAATAGGGGAAAAAGATGCCAATGCAGTCTAAACTGAATTCTGCGGATAGAAGTGGCAGAAGAGTTTTTAAGGGCTGAGTATGGGGGACCATAGACCATCTTCTCATACCTGCATCACAAGAGATAGTCTTACAGCTTGGAACAAGGCAAGTTAAGCTCCTACCCTTCTACAGAAACAGAGATAGGGATACTCTCTCCCTTGTTTATTACACTTCAAAGAGATGAATCCCAGGTCCTTTAGAGAAAACAGTCTTAGGTGGTAAAATCAGCAAGATGCTTCTAAAAAGATTTAAATCACGAAGGAATAGAGAAAGACTTTATAATGACAAGTTTTCTAAAGTAAATGCTCTAAGTAAACAGAGGAGAGAGGCCTCTGTGGTTAGGCTATCTGGATTTTGTAAGGCATGTGAGAGGGAGGTCAGAGGTAGGAAGATGCCTGTCTAAAGTTTAGTCAACCTGAGAGAAAGGTTAAGGTGGTCTTGGTCAATATAGATGATAAGGTAGTTGATACAGAGGGCCACAAAATGAAGATTCAGTCCCCAGATAGGTATAGAAAATACTTTCAAAGACATAATAAAAGAATAATTCCCGAAATCGAATAACACCTAGATCAGTATATATTTAAATCATGTTCTAGGAAAATTTAACACCAAGATCTATCTTGATGAAATAACTAAACTTTAAAGATTAAAAAAAAATCCCACAGTTCTAGGGGGCAAAAACATAATAAAATTGCAAAGGACAAGAAATATTTAGGCAGGCCAACTTCAAACCTCAGATCAGCAAGTATGGGCCATTGTCGTTAGAGTATTTTCAGGGACTGATCAGATTGAAGAGAGAAATAAATTGCAGTTTAAGAAATGTTATCTTTATTCCCTTCTCTACTTTTTAAAACAGCTTTATTGAGGTGTAATTGATATCCAATAAACTGTACATATTGAAATGTGATAAATTTCAACATATATATGAGTATGTATGTGTGTGTATGTATACATATGAAATCATTACCACAAGTAAAGTAACAAACAATTCCATGAACTCTTTGTTTCCCAGTGCTCTTCTGCAGTCCAACTCTTCCACAACCCCACCCGCAAATAACCACTGATCTGCCTTCTGCAATTATATGTTAATTTGTATTTTCTAGAATAAATGAAATCATACGTAGTCAAGATGGTTATTAGTCCCACCATACACTCCCATTATGCAATCATACGATTGTATTTATAATGTATGTGGGGGAAGATAATGGGGCATTTTTCACTTACCATTTTTATTTTGAGAATCTCTCATGTTTGTTATATGAATCATTCGCTCTTTCATTACTGAGTAGTGGTATAATTACACAATGGAACACGATTTGATTCACCTGTTGGTTGTCATTTGTGTTGTTTCTAGCTTTTAATAAAGAATCCCAAATAAATCTCACATGAACATTTGTGTACCACCAAGTCTGTGTGGAAATAAGCTTTAATTTCTTTAGGGAAAATACCTAGAAGTGGAAATCGTATGTCATAAGGTAGTTTTATGTTTAGTTTTGTAAGACTCTGTTACCACCAGCAGTCTGAGAGTTCCAGTCACTCTACAGTCTCACAAACACTTGTTATGGCCAGTTTTCTTAATTTTAGTGTTTCACGTGGGTGTTCTATGGTATCATGCTGTGTTTTTAAATTTGCACTTCACTGATGACTACGGATCTTAAACATTTTCTTCCTGTGTTTACTTGGTATTAGGAAATCTTCTCTGAGGTGGCCATTCAAAGATTTTATCTATTTAATTATTTTAATTGGGATATGTATCTTTTTATCATTGAGTTGTGAAAGTTTTTTTTATATATTCTGGATTTAAGTTCTTTTTCAGTTATTTGTTTGTTAATATTGTCTCCTAGTCTATGGCTTGACTTTTCATTGCCTTAACAACTGGTTTTAAGAGAAGCCTGTAATTTTGATAAAACTTCATTTATCAGTTATTATGTGGTTCATATTTTAGTGGTTTTTCTCAGAAACCTTTTCGTAATATAAAATCACAATTTTTCTCTAGTGTTTCCTAGAAAAGCTTTATAATGCTAGCTAGCTCTTACATTTAGAGATATGATTCATTTCAAGTAAAGTATTATATATGGTATGAGGTAAGGGTCCAGATTCATTATTTTGTGTGGAGAACCAATTGCTCCAGCACTATTTCTTGAAAAGATGTTTCTTTTCCCATCAAAAATTGCCTTTGCCCCTTTGTCAAAATTAATTGGCAGTACATAGATGACTCTTTTTCTAGACTCTCGATTCTCTTCCATTGTTCTATGTATCTATTTTTCCACCAGTACTACACTGTCTAGATTACTGTAGTTTAGTAGTAAGTCTTGCAATCTGCTAGTATAACTCCTCCAACTTTGTTTTTCTTTTGCAGAATTGTTTGTCTGTTCCTGAAAACTTCCATTTACATGTAAATTTTAGAAATCATCCTGTCAATTTCTACCCAATAAAGTCTTCTGTGATTTTGATTGGGATTGTGTTGAATTGTAGGTCAAACTGTGGAGAATCTACCTCTCAGCAATAATGGGTCTTTCAATTTATGATTATGGTATATCTCTCAATTTTTTTAAATATCCTTTTATATTTCTCTCAACAATGTGTTGTATTTTCATTATGAAAGGATTAAAGGGCTTCCCTGGTGGCGCAGTGGTTGAGAGTCCGTCTGCCGATGCAGGAGAAACGGGTTCGTGCCCCGGTCCGGGAGGATCCCACATGCCCCAGAGTGGCTGGGCCATGGCTGCTGAGCCTGCGCGTCCGGAGCCTGTGCTCCACAACAGTGAGAGGCCCGCGTTCCGCAAAAAAAAAAAAAAAAAAAAAAAAAAAAGGATTAAAAATACTTATCAAATTTTATGTTTTAATTCTATTAGTTGTATTTTAATTCCATTAGTTTTAAAATTTAAATCATCAGTTATTACTAGTATATAGAAATAGATGTTTTAATATTAACTTTATACCCTCTAACTCTGCTTTTCTGTGGATTCTTCATGCATTTCTTTTTTCCCCAGTTTTGAGATACAGTGATCATTTAAAATTTCATGAATTTAATGTGTACAACTTGATGATTTGATAACACATATACATTGTGAAATATCCACCACACTGTCTTTATTTTACGTCAGCCTTTCCCAGATGGGTGTTCAAAAATCAATGCATCCTACGTCCTTTCTCATTACCAGTTTGAAGATTCATTTCATATATTAGCACATTAAAGTCTTAAACTCCACGCAAACATGTAGCTTTTTAAAACATTTTCCAAATGTATTTGACTGTAAAACTTTTTTGAAGAACAACTTTTATCGTTGCGCAAACTATCGTAACATTTTCTAAAATTGCTGCCTTAGGTCATTTGATCAAAAAATTGGCATCAAAAATTGGGTGTTTGGAGGAGATGAACACAGTGGCTGTGCATAGAATGGACTGGAAGCCAGGAGATCTTACCAACTAGAAGGCCATTGAGATGGCTATTTCAATAAGCCAGACAAGAAGAGTTGAGAGCCTAGAGAGTTATAAAGAAGGAACTGATGAAATGCCTTGCTTACTTCCTGTTGCCTGAAATGCCCTGTTCTCTCCTTTCCAACATGGAATTTAAAGAATTGTTCTTGTTTGAATAACTACAACAAGATTATGGTGGTAGCATCTACTACTTAACAAATTATAATTGCTACTTTCCCCATTGTTTCTGTAGTCCCCTCACTTTCTTTATTTGAATTGACATGCAACTTATTACCAAGAGATTAGTCAGTTTAAATGGATATAATAATTTGCTAATACTAAAAATCAGTGTTGGTAAGCTCTGCCTTCATATGCCATTTCTAAAAATTACTATTTGTTCTATAACCTGGGTCAAATCCTACTTCTTTATAAATATTTCCTAGACCATGCGTTCGTATATTGACTCTCTGGTCTCTGAATTACTTTAGCATTTATTTACTATATTACTGTAATGTATCCTGTCTTAATTTGTTTTTATTTTATATACTCAATCTTCCTATTCATCTGTATTGTAATTGTATTCCATGGAAGATAATTGTTTACCCTCCTGCAGCACCATCTATAGACCTATTGCACTGGGTACAAGATAAGTAAAATTGATTAGATTTAAATATTCTACTTCCTTTGATTTTTCTATTATTTGATAAATAAGCTGTGAATTTTAATGAAATGTTCTCCATACACTGGAGAGAAATGGAATGGAATAGAGTATTTTCTCATGGAAAGGTAATTCCTTAAGCCTCTAAAAATGTATACTTTTAAAAGAATGTGTATACACACACACACACACACACACACACACACACATATATAATTTGAATTAGTAGGAAATTGTAGTTTTTTGACATTGACATCTAATGAATTTAAAGAAAAGTTCACAAGGTAATTGAGAATACATAACCAAAACTATTCAGCAGTAGAGTTTCTATGGAGATGAAAGTTTCATATATTTTAGTATCTTCTAGGCAAACATAAATGAATTCAAACCAAGCATTTAAGTTGCCCGCCTACCCTTTAGAAAATTGATTTCTATAGGAAAATGTACAGGTACTAATAGCAATTTATTAGACTGTAGCTTATGAAGAGTAGGAGGTTGGGATAAAAATATCACATGTGGTATAGTGATGGAGTAGAAACTCTGGAGTCAATGAAGTCATTGAAATTTGGTGTGAATCACGGCTTTTGTTTTGCTAGTGATCTTGGGCAAATCACTCTATAACTATCCGTCTATCTGCATATTTTGAAAACAATAGCACTTTCCCCCACAGGATTGCTATGAGGCCTATGAGAGAATAGTTGTAAATAGTTGTAAAGAGTAAAGAAAAGAGGTTCTATTTTTATTTTTGTATAATTCATTGTAAAATATTGTGGGATATTTAAGCAAAATAATTTCTCAACAGAGAAATAAAACATCTAAATTAGTTTTAGAACAATTACTGTGAGATACTTAACACATTAAGTATTTAACTTCACTGAATCGTTTGCTCTCTGTTGAGAGGAAATATCATGGGCCCTATAATGATTTTTATTGAAATTTCAGGAAAGAGTGTTTGCGTAGTCCAAAGTTACAAAGTTTTTCTCCTGTGTTTTTTCTTCTATCTTTACCTTTAGGTCTATGCTCTATTTTGTGTTAACTAATTTTTATGTGTTGCGAGGTGTGAATTGAAGTTCATTTTTACGCATATGGATATCCAGTTTTTTGTGGGTTTTTTTTTGCGGTACGCGGGCCTCTCACCGTTGTGGCCTCTCCCGTTGCAGAGCACAGGCTCCGGACGCACAGGCTTAGCGGCCATGGCTCACAGGCCTAGCCGCTCCACAGCATGTGGGGTCTTCCCGGACCGGGGCACGAACCCGTGTTCCCTGCATCGGCAGGTGGACTCTCAACCACTGCGCCACCAGGGAAGCCCTATCCAGTTGTTTTAACGTGATTTATTGAAACAACTATCTTCTCCCCACTGAATTGCTTTTACACCTCTGTTGACAACAGTGGTCCACGTATGTGTGGGACTATTTCTGACTTTCTATTTTGTTCTGTTGATCTGTTTTTCTGTCTTTACGCCAATGTCACACTGTCTTGTTTGTTGTAGTTTTATAAGAAGTTAGGTAATATTAGACCTCCAATTATTTCAAACTTATTTGCTATTCTAGTCTCTTTGCATTTCTATATAATTTTTAGAATTTATTTGCCAATCTCTACAAAATTACCTATTCAGTTTTGATTAGGATTATGTGAAATTGATAGATCAGTTTGGTGAGAACTGGCATCTTAAATTACTGAATCTTCCAGCCCACGTAGAATGTATCTGTCTCTATTTAGCCCTGTTATTTCTCTCAGCAACCTTTTAAGATTTTCAGATCTTTCATATCTTGTGGGATTTATCCTTAGGTATTCATATTTTGAGGCTATCATAAATGGTATCACACTTTAAATTTCAACCATTTTGAAAATCAGTTTGGAAGTTTTTCAAAAATTAAACATACTTCTGACATATGATCCAGCCATTTATATTGTAAGCATTTACCCAAGACAAATAAAAGCACATATACATAAAAATACTGCACAGCTTTATTCGTAATAGCACAAAGCTAGAAGCAACTCAAATATCCACCAAAAGGTGAGTGAATAAACTGTGGTATATATACATGCAATAAAATAAAACTTAACAATAAAAAGGAATAAACTATTGATCCAAAGCTAGAATATGAGTGAATCTAAAAACAATTATATTGAGTGAAAGAAGTCAAACAGAAAAAGAACAATCTGTATGATTTCATTTATATAAAGTTCTATAAAATACAAACAATCTATAGTGGCATAAAGCAAATCATTGGTTGACTGGGAATGGTGTGAGAGGCTGGGAAGGGATTACAAAGAAGAAAAAGTAAAGTTTGGGGGGTATATTGTTTTGCTAGGACTGCCACAGTAAAATACCATAGGCTGGGTGGCTTACACAACAGAAAATTATTGTCTCAGTAGAAGTTCAAGATGAAGCTTCTCCTGAGGTCTCTCATCTTGATTCACAGCTGGTTGCCTTCTTGCTGTCCTTGTATGGCCTTTTCTCTATGCCTGTGAGCATCCCTGGTAACTCTCTTCTTATGAGGACACCAGTCATATTAGATTAGGGCCCCACCCTTATAACCACTTTTAACCTTAATTAGCTCCTTAAAGACCCTATCTCTAAATATAGTCATATTGGGAATTAGGTCTTCAGCAAATGAATTTTGGGGTGAACACAATGCAGTCCATAACATTCTACCCTCTCCCCCTCCCCCAAATTTATGGCTTATAGCTGTGGGTCTATTTTACTTAAATGTGTGTGTTCCCTTACTATAATAACCTAAAGCCTTGAAATACTGTGTTTTATGTCTATGGCTAACAGAATTATTTCTAGTTAGTTTGCATAACTGATGGTTTTACATAACTTTCTAGTAAGGGGTGGCAGGATCAATATAGAGAGAAGCTAGCATCAAACCACAGATCAAAATGAAGTGCAAATTAGAGTTGGTGAATATCTTTGAGAATTAAGTTGTTAAATTCTGTGCTATTTTAAAAATTCACAGCTAGCTGTTTTTCCCAAGTTTTACATAGGTGCTCTGCCTGCTGTTTGCTTATCACTCAATTCAGCAATATATCTCCCAATTGTTAGTAAGCCTTTGATTTGGTCTGAAGTGGCTGCTCACCCAAATGGCAGGCCTGAATTATATAGTGTAATAATTAATGAATATACACTAATGTAGTCTCAAGGATTCAATTAGTAAATAAAATAAATTTAGGAAAAAAATAATAATTTAGAGAGCTGTCTGCATCTGACTCCAAACAATAAACAGGATTTCTTATACATGCTCTAATTTTCCTTTTCAATAGCCTATTTCTAGTTCTGAGGTATTACTTACAAACTTGTTAGTATTTAACAAGGGGAAATAGGGGGTCATAGCATTCATTATAAACAGAATGTGTCATTCATATAGAAGAGCAAATAATTATGTGAATGAGATATAAGGTATTTTAATCCTAAGTGCAGCACAAAACAGTCTCTTCTTTTGTAGACACTACCTACTTTTCTTCTTAAATGTCATCCATATTTATCAGACAGCATGGTTCTTGACATTTAGGATTTTTTTTTTTTCGAACTGTAACTGAAGCTTTGACAACAGGAGCTAATCATCAAGGGACTAAAGAGAAACTTCTTTTTTTTTAAGCAGCAGGTCTCAGTAAAAGTGTGAATTATCAGTCATTTGAGATACTCTGTAGCCGAGAACTTTTATCATAATGTAGTTAAATCTCTTAAAGCATTTAATAGACCTTAGAAGTTTACATGGAAAGTTTCAGAAATTAAGTTTAACTTATTAGACAACTTTTTCTGTCTTTCTGTATTAAGTCATCTGTGTACATCATATGGAAAAATTGTTTTGAAAAATTTCCACTAAACAGAAAGTCCTATTTGAAGTATTTTATGGAGATAATTGTTTCCCCATGAAAATTACATTATAACAGATGTTCCAAATGTCTATCTTTGGTCATTCAAATTAATCTTTTAAAAGCCCCATTTCAAAGTTTATAATGACTAGTCAACTACAATATTTTCACTAGTTATGTTTATAGATTATTTATCAGCAGTAATATTATAACTATTTTCCTGCTCTTAAGCCAGTTCATATCATGAAACATATGTCAAGAAATCTCAGGAAACACTGGTGAAAAAGTATTTACTAGGAAGCTTTTCATAAAAGTTGTAGATTTATCAAGAATTGTGAAAAATCTGAGATTTTACCCTCCTTCAAGGTAACAAGTTAGCCTACAACAGTTGTATAAATGCTGGTACAATACACAAGATTCCTGGATCAGAGGCTAATGCTAGTTTATTTCTGACAGCAATCTTAGTAGACAAAGTATAATTTCTGCTTTGGTTCCCTGAGCCTCAGTTCTCACAGGGTGAGAGGAAGCGGACCAGTTGATGTTTGCATATGCAGTGTGTTGGGTTACAGGAGAGGAACCCTAAGTTTAGGTAACCCAAATATCTTATAATGGGCAGTAAGAGAGCCTGGCCTTTTTTCTGGAAGGAGACACTATCTTTATCTTCCAAGGTTGTTTCCATTCTGGAAAATAGTCTGGAAAAAAGGCAGTGCCTCTGAACTGAAGATATGGAAAAACATGAAAGATGCATGGAAAATTGTCTCCCAGTAGTAATTTCTTAGGTATGTATCTTTACTCCAAATAATAAACTCCTCTAATGGGTATTGATCATGTGGCTGACCAAAAACAATTTTAAAGACCCAGTATATTGAGATCTACGAAATTAAACTAATTCATCAATTCACTTACTATAATTTAGACATTATATGTAAAAATTCTCACATTCCTACACCAAGGGAAAGTTTATTGTTCTGAACAGTACATAAAGTAGTTGGGGTTTTTTGTTTTTATTTTTCTATTTTTGGTTTAACAATTCTGGTTTCTATTCCAAAGTTCCTTCCTCAATAAATCCAGTTAATTTCTTGCTTATTGAAGCTGTTATTGATGCAGTTTTTGTGTTGGGAATACTTAGACTCTAAGATTAAAAGTGGTCAGCTGTACTTAAGGCAATAGATAGAAATGGAACAACTCAAAAATCCACAACCATCTGTCCCTCTGTTAATGAATTACAGTCCTTAAGGGTCTGCTAAAAATCCTTTTAAGCTGACTAAAGTATTTTAAGTGTGAATCTTCAGAAAAATATTAATTTTTAAGATAATGCTGAGCAGCAGCTATGCACTAAGAAAATGTATAACTTAAATTATACTATAACCAAGCATATTTTAATATAAATACAAATAAGTTATGAAAAACGCTAAAACAGACAATGTGATGAAAATAAAAGAGCCTGAAAACAGCCAATATTTGATATTTTGGGGGCACTGACAGAGTATGACTTAACATTGTGCTAAGGATGGGGCAGTTAGCTCTTTGCTGTAGATAGCTATGGGGTCTCCTGCTTCTATACTATGCCTAGACGTGGTTCTTGTCCTAGGTTGTATGGCCTGACACTCAGTATTCTCCTGCCTTAATCTTACCCATGAAATATGGGATGAATCAGTAGGAACGATGAGGAATAGCAGCCCTGGGATGAAAAGCAATCACTAACAGGGAGTGGTATCTAAGCTAAGCACACTGATGGATGTGCTGGATATTAGGGATAACAACTGCCCATGGGATGCTTGGTCATAGCCTTTGCCCAATAAGTGCAGTCTATATTGGATGGACTTAAAATGACCCAGCTGGATACTCTCTTGTGATTTTCAAATGAAATACAGAGATGTTGATAGGGGATGCTTGATTGTGAGGAGAATGAACATGATATGTTCATTTGAGTTGTTACTTAGCCTGAATCACAGTAGAACATTTTATTTCTATTCTCCTTGATGCTCGTGCACCTTCAAGTCATGGAAACTCTGAGTGGTATCCAGTGACCATACAATTGCTGAGATGGCTTTGCATGATTGCTCACTTCTCCCTGCATTGATAGAATAAATCCTCATGAACTGAAACAAATTGAGTACACATCTTCCCTCTGAGGGAGAAGAATTTCCCTGATAGACAAACGTGGATTAATTACAACTGAAGTATATAGTTTACTGAATGGTTAATTTAATGTCAGTAACATACAAAATTGCACATACCATATAATGTAAGTCTGTTGTAACTTCCAATCTCTCCTTTGCAGGAATCACTGAAATAGTTACTCACGTGTGGCTAAGGTAAATTGTGTCCCCATTAGTCGAGTATAGTCAGCCTTTTAGTACTAGATTCTCTTCTGTATCTACGTCATTTCTCTAGAAAAACATTTAATATCATTTTGAGGGGATTCTGTCTCTAGATTTGAAGCTACTCAAAATATAATTCTAATTAAAGCAACTTTATAGAATGAATTTATATAACTCTAGGTAATTCTGTTTTTAATTGTGTTTCCTTTAGATTTTTTAAATTGAAGTTTAGTTGACTTGCAATGTTTTAGGTGTACAGCAAAGTGATTCAGTTATACATATATTTATTCTTTTTCAGATTCTTTTCCATTATAGGTTATTATAAGTTACTGAATATAGTTCCCTGTGCTGTACAGTAGGTCCTCCTGATAATCTATTTTATATGTAGTACTATGTATCTGTTAATCTCAAATTCCCAATTTCTCCCTCTCTGTCCTTTACCCTTTGGTAACCATAAGTCTGTTCTCTTATGTCTGTGAGTCTGTTTCTGTTTGGTAAATAAGTTCATTTATGTCATATTTTAGATTCCACACGTAAGTGATATCAGGTGGTATTTGTCTTTGTCTTTCTTCGCTTGGTATGATGATCTCTAGGTTCAACCATGTGGCAAACGGCACTGTTTCATTCTTTTTATGGCTGACTAATATTCAGTTGTATTTAATTGTGTTCTTACTGGCTTTCCCCCTTTCAATATAGTTATCAAAATGCCAGTGCCAATTTGCCCCCCACCCCACAAGAAAGTTTGTTAGATATTCCACAGTACACTGTAACTTTGTTTTTCCTCTCTCTAGGAATATAGTAATTTGTTTATATTTGCAAAATCACTGTAGCAGATCTCTTTCCCTCTAAATTTAAAATCTACTTATGTTGCTGAAATCCACAGGGATGAGGAATGAGTTGGAGGGTGAGTGGTTCCTCTTTTCTCTGGATATTTTTAAGAAAGAGAATCTCATGGAGGGCCAACTGAAATTCTCAACATGTGCACAAAAGTGCGGTTTCGTGTACACCACTGTATTTTACATTTCCTCTAGTTTTAGCGGTGTCTCTTCACCTTAATAGCCCTGGTTTTATTGTTTAACTATTTTAAAAACTCTGGTGTACAGGATATAATTTTTAACTTAGTACATCAAGGTAAAATTTTAGCTGAAAAACTGCTCTGTATATAGATGTATGGGAAAAGGGGGAAAATAAATCTACCAATGAAAGAAATTACTTTGCTATTTAAAATTAAATTATCTCTCTTAAAATTAGCAAGAAAGTAATACATTTTAATGAAAAAAATACGGGCTTACGAATTAGACAAATAGAACTCAAAACTTGGTTCTCCCATCATTAAGTGTACAAACTTGAGAAAGTCATCATGTCCTCCACGCCTGTTTCATTATCAGTAAATTAGGACTAATAATACCTAGTTTGCAGAGACTTTTGAGATTTATGCCATTATGTGTGAAAAAATGCTAGCTGAATTGTTTGCTCTTAATAAATATTTTTAAAAATCGACTTTGATAAAAGAATTAAATTTTTGGCAATCCCTTATATATTGTACATTTCTTTCTTTTGACCTTCTGCTAATCAGTCTCTTCATAACCCCAGTTATCTTTAATATAATTTTAATTATATTATATATTTAATATAATTCTATTAATTATATAATTATATTTAATATAATTTTAATTATATTAAATTTATATTAAAGATAATGTGGGTTATAAAGAGAGTTTTTCCCTCTGACATGTTAATATTATCTGTGCTTTCTTTAAGTTTCCATCATAATTTGCTCTATTTGGTTGAATCTTCCTTTGTGGTGTGTGTGTGTGTGTGTGTGTGTGTGTGTGTGCGCGTGCGCGTGTGTGCGCGTGCACGTGCGTGCTCACGCACATGAGCACACAAATATCTGGATAAAAGGCACAGCAGATGATGAGTTGCTTTCTCTGGGAAACAGTATAGCAACTAGGTGAAGGGCTGCAGTTATTTTAACTGTATACGATTCTGTGCAGTATGTGTTTTTATATGAAATACTAACATAAAATAGTCATAATTTACTATTAAAATATTTAAGCTAACACAGTGCTAGTTTTGTCTTTTACTCTTTGACTTTGAAAACTTAAATTTTAAATTTCTTAACAGTCCCAGCTACCTCTAAGTTTATGCAGTGATCTTCTCTTTTCTAAGACCTCTACACCATCTATCGGTCTCTTTAATCAAGAGACAAAATCATGTTACTTTATTATTTTAAATTATTATGCCTCTTTATGTCTTAATTGGAATATTGATTTTTAAACCCCTCACCAGAAAGACTGTTCTTTTCAATCATGTTTCCTTTTTGTGCTTTGTCTATATTAGTACTGAAATTTATCATAGTAGTGACAAGTATTATACAGCAATGATTTTCTTTATTTAGACTGCATGTGATCGTAAACAAAGCATTGATCCCACACATGCCTACGAGTCCAGAGAGGCATTGTAAAGTAGTTAGTGTAGTAAAAAAGACTACAGATGCAGTGTGTCTCATAACATATTGCAGTTTTGTGATCTCCAAGGAACCTTTAAAAAATAGATTTTCTTTACAGCTGGCTTACCTAGGCAGTTCTTTTTTGATTACAGAGTTTCCTTCTTTCTCTTTTTCAAATCTTTCAAAAAGCAGCAACACCTGAGTTCACCAAATGATGTCATTGCTTATTCTTTATCATGCAATTTTATAAACAGTAAGCTTTTTATTCTCATAGTTTGACTAAACGATACATGTACAAAGCAGGGCTGCTATTTAGCCCATACGCACAATTTTCAGTCATGCCAGATGTTCCAGATATTAGAATATTTGAAATATATGAATATTTCTGAACTGGAAGAAAAAGAGCCACAAACCTCAGCTGCTTCAGTATCTGCCCCTAGCACATTCTGTCCATCCTGTCAAGACTGCAGCAAGATCTAGGGCTGCTGAGGGAAACAGTAGGTCCTCCACAACTCGCCTGTTGATTGCTTTCATAATCCTTGTTAAATATTCTAAATATCAAGGGATGTTGGGTGGAAGTTAAATATGTATTACATATTTTTTATTAGAATTTTTTTATAATTTGAATGAAGTACACAAAAACAGTTTACCTGAGAAAACCATTGCATCTAAGGCCAAGAAAGTGGGCTATGTCCTTATCACCCTGACCTTTTTGGTTCGGTCTATTTTGGAAATGTTCTCTGGCACAGTTAGGGAGGTCTTGCTGTCTATCCAGTGATTCCTTGGACACCAAGGCAGGATCTAGAGTTGAGGTTCCCTGGATTCAAGACTTGATTTTGTTACTCCACTAACTGTGACACCTTAGGTCTCTTACTTAACTTCTCTCTGCTGTAAAACAGCAATACTAATTATCCCTGCCTCCTAAGACTGTTATGCAAATCATATGAGATAATATAAAGCAGTTATAAAAGTGCATGGCACATATTATGTTCAGTAAATATCAGTAACCACTGCTGTGTTGGTGGTCAGTGTTGTTACTACTGGGTCATATTGCTGTCACTCGGACCAGGTGGTTTCTCGTGATCTATAAAGTTACACTTGGCAGCTTTAAGAAAGTGTAAGTGTTATACAACCTATTCTGGCAGAAAGACCTCCAAAGTAAACATTATTTTCGGTCTACTAAAAAAAACTTTCTGTAAAACAGTACTAATTATCAAATCACCTTTAATTTAATAAAATGTACTAACAGTATTGCATTGTAATAATTTGATTACAGTCTAGTCTCCATACTTACCCTTCTCTCCTTCTCCTTGAAAGAAAATAATATATTTGATGAATAGCAATAATCAGAAGAACTACTATGTACTTAATATTTAAATACCTTGATTCTCACAGCACTTCTGAAAGTGCTATCACTATTCCCATTCTACAGACGAGGAAACAGATATCAAAAAGGCTAAATACTTTTTCAAAATTATGGAACTAATAAATTGCATAATTGTACTCCCAAATCTATGCTCAGAGCATTAAGCCATTTGTAAAAGTGTTCAGTGAATAAAAAACCACTATGAGATCTGAATGGAAAGATCTGTGGCAACAGTGATGCAGTATACCTTCAAATTAAGAGCTATGGGCAATAGTAGCATTCGTTTAGCCTTGGCATCAAAATTATTTTTTTATATTTTGTTTTGCATTTACAAGACAAATCCTTGTTGCATCACTATAAGTTTTGCTTTATGGAAACGGTTTTGAAGTAGATTTTTTAATCACAGGATATTCTTTTATTAAAGTGACCAAAAGCTTTGAATAGGAACAAAAGGATATTTTAGTTTCAAAGTGAAAAAAGTAACCGTATCTAACATAGATAATGTTCCTTTTTAATATATTTAAAATAAGAGAATACCCACAAATTGCAATAACTGTTTTAGATTAATATTACCTAATAGGATAAATATTTATTTGATATTGAATAACTCATTTATGAAATAATGAAGGCTCACCTTATTCTTACCTGGCATATAACTGTCTTTAACATCTATAATAATTTATCTACTTGGCTTGGCTTTATTTCCCATATTCTGTCTTTCCCTACTCATTTCCACAGTTCTCCTTTACCTTTACATTTCTGAGCACCTAATGATGCTCTATTCTAGCTAATGCACTATTCTATCTTTGGAAAGATCTTGACAACCCAGGGGTTTCTGATGATGCTGAAAATAATTCATCTCTCTGTGATAAATATAAGATTTAATTAGAAGCTAGAGAATAAGTCCAGAGGGAAAAGATTTGAATGTCAAGGTGAGAATGATATTTTTTTTCTGATTCTAAGGCTATTAGTTTTTTTTTGTTATTTAAAAAAAAAATCCAGAGACCATACAATAAGAGATCCAGTGTGTTATGATTCTACCATTTAATTTGATTTTTATTTTGCTTTTCAAACAGGGTTTAAATCAAACCTAAATAACTAAATCAAGTAATTAAATGCAAAGTTTGAGCTGATCCACTAATGCATATTCTCTACAATAACCATCATCTTGATGCCTTAATCAAGGGGGTAAAATCAGATTATTTCTTCTGTAGCTTAATGTGAATATTTAGTACATCATTTATGAATGATCAGTGTTCATGGAAAAAGTCCACCTTGTGAAACCGAGCAACTTCCCAAATTGGTACTATTAATTGTTGCTTCAGAACAACTCATCTCAAAAAAAAAAAAAAATAGTTAATCAGTGTGTAACTGTATAATTTTATCAATGAAATTAGGTGGTACAACTACTTAAATTTCTAGACTCTTCTGCTTTTTGAAGATAAAACATTCTCTCAATTGCCAAAGTTCAGCTTTATGCCAAGACAATAAAGTGCTAAAGTTAAATGCCATCCTCATTCTAAACCATTGAAAAGACAAGCCCGCTCTTATTGAGTAAATTAAACAAAAGACTTTGACATAAGAGGATCACTGAGAAAAATGCCCAAACAAAAGACTGTGTGATGTGAATCAGTAAATCCTTGAAAAGCCCTGACAAAAGACAAAAACATACTGTAGTATTTTAATGTATTTTGGGAATTTTTTTTTTTTTTTTTACTTAACAGAAAACGGATTAAAGAGGGCTTGAAGTGTAGGTGTCTTTATTCAAAAGCTTACCTATGAAAACAATCAATGCAAGACATGCATCTTTTCAAAACTTACCTTTTCACAGACCTTCAAGACTGTACAAACCTGGGCTAGTCAAACAGGCTGTAACTCACAGAAACCCATGATCTGACTTGACTCTCAGTAAGGAGGAGATACTGCTAGAGCACGGTTGCTTGTCAAACAGCTTCCTATGCCCAGACTAACAACGCTGTGTCCATGGCAATGCAATTAGCACAGCATCCTTTGAGTTTAAGGAGTGAAGAAGCAGGCTATGTTACTTCAACATTCTTTGCCTTACGCACTCCCTTGTTCTGTAGTCTCATACCTGAGAATCACTGGATAGAACTGAAGTATCAAATGGATAGCCTCAAAAAATGTATAATTACACTAAAGCCATTCATCAGTCCTGATAGGAGCTTAATCTCAAACTGAGTGGTACTTAACTCCAGACCGAAAGAATGGAATTTGAGAGACACAGGTAAGACATGCTATCATCTGTTCCCTAAATTCTCAGTTTCCTTTCATATTAAAGTCAGCAGGCAGTAATTTATTTTGATATAGGTAGGAAATAATAATTTTCCATTATATCAGTTCTTCATCTCTTGTATCCTTTGTAGATTATCTTTTTCATCTTTTGAGAACATTGTCCATTAATTATTCATTGTCCTTAGAGATAGCACGGAATAGCAGAAATTTCAGTGAAATTCAGAATAAGAAAATCTAGATTCTTATCCTTATCTGTTGCTTACAGAGACTATAACCTTTTACAAGACACTCAATCCCTTTGGGCCTCAGTTTTCTCATTTAAAAAAGAAGCAGGTCGGACTAGGTAGTTCCTACCACCTTACCTGGATCCAAATGTTCATAAATTTCTGAAGATATTCTCTCTGATACAGGGTGGTAGTGTGTGTCTGTCATTTCTCTGTTGTCTCTCAGCTCCAGACCTATCACTACATACCTTTGCTCTGTGATGCTCACGGCTGGGACTCTGCAAACTACATTTCTCTTATGCCACCTGGTTTCCAGTTAGATTCTCTTAATAGGAAGCACCGGAGGGAGACAGCAAGGCTGTTTGTTTTTTGATCCTTGAACAATGTTGAGCTGTTGTACATTGCTTAGCAATTGGTTCCAGTCTCCAGCTTCTTTCGAAACTCCCACTTCTTTTTCAGCCCTCTAAGTTTAGTCATTGTCCTATATTAAATTCTTCATTATAGTTTCCAGTTTTTTTGTCTGGACCTATACTAATACTTAGATTATGGGGCAATGGATAAAGCTGTATGTATCAAGAGACAGGACCCATGTCTATCTTCTTTACCTTGTTCACTGCTGTATTTGCGGTCTAAAACATACTAAGCTCTCAATACATACTGAGTGAGTGAGCTGGACTTTTATAGACTAGTGACCTTAATTCAAGTTCCTGGCCTTACCACTTAAATGATCTTGGGGAATTTTCCTAACATATCTGATCCTTAGTTATATAATCTGAAAACCAGAAAAGTAGACATTGTTTTTTGTAATTCCTGGTTATTTGCAAAAAACCTGATTAACTTAGTTTTTCCTACATACTCACTATCCAGCAGATTGTCTGGCTCATGGTTGGTATTCAATACATTTGTGTTAAATAAATGATGAGTGAAGGCTGCAGGAAATAAAAAGATTTTTTTATGATTGATTGGAGCATGGTGGGTCTTTGAAAACTTTTGAGTATATCATCTTTTTATTTTTGTAAGACTCAGAATTCTCCCAAAGATAGATAGTGTGTTTCTATAGCTCTCTGTTCTCGACGTGTAGCGTAGCACCCAGGCCTGTGGATACTCATGGATAGTTGAATGAAGCATGTTACTAACAATGCTCAATCACAGTAAATGTGTCATCTTGCTCCTGGTTGCAGTCATCTCCTTTTTTATTACTGTAGCTGTATTGTGTATGGACCTGGTAAATTTTTACATCTAAGAGCTTAGGGCTCAAAACGTATCTCCACATTAATTACTAGCTGTTAACTTCTCCTTTTCACAGCTTTCTCATATGTAAATGGAGATTCTAGTATACTGTTCTCATAGGGTTGTTTTGAGGATTAAATAAATGACTACATCAAAAGTTTTTGGAGCAGTGCTAAATATATGGTAATCTCTCAATAATACCAGCGATTGTTCTAGAGGCATTCATTCAGAGCTGCTAAAATCTTATTTCTGAACTCTCTATTATTGATAATACATATATACTTATAGTTTTGAGCATCCACAAAGTGGCCTTAATTTTTCTAGTGAACATACAAAATTGTGTCATGATCCAACAGAAATCCAAACCTGAAACCTGGCAGGATTTCTCCCTCCCATCTTGTACATCTAACTGGTCACTGAGGGTTACACAAATGAACCAAAGATGACCTCTGTGCATTGACCCCCAGATTGTAAATTTCTTCACTGCACGCTGAGACCTGTTAGCTCGAAAGCCTGCCAACACCAAACTCAAATTTTCATAACTCCAATTATTTTTTAAAAATAGACCATCCAAGCAGTCAGTCCCAGATCTCTTTTTACTTTCCTTTTTTTTTTTTTTAACATCTCTAGATCCACCTTTTAGTTTTCATCTTGGCTGCAATTGCTATGGTTCAAGACTCATCACCTTTAGCCTCAACTTTTATACACACTACTATATATAAAACAGATAACTAATAAGGACCTACTGTATAGCACAGGGAACTCTACTCAATACTCTGTAATGATCTATATGGGAAAAGAATGTAAAAAAGTGTGGATATATGTATATGTATAATTGATTCACTTTGCTGTACAGCAGAAACTAACACATTTTAAATCAACTATACTCCAATAAAAATTTATAAGTAAATAACTAAATTAAGTAGGCTAGTAACTGGTCTCTTGCCCCATCCGATTTTACCTTCCATAAACTGTCAGGATGATCTTCTCAAACATAAACCCAATCGTATTATGTGCTGCTTAATATCTTTCATTAGCTGATTATAACACTGTGACTTTGTTGAACTGAAGTGGGTAATGTGACTGTTGACTTCTAAGCTTTTAAAGTAACATCTGTATATAAATATGAAACAACTAAAAAAAGAAAATACAATATTGTAAGTTGTAAATGATGTGAAAAAAGACAGGACTATCATAAAGAGAAAGCAAATTCATAATTACTAGTCTATGACACATAAAAAGACCTCCAAAGAAACCTTCAAAGATACTTTTTTTTTTTTCCAAAGATACTTTTGAAGCAGTATATTGAATTTAAAGTTATGTGAAGTTTATTACAGAGATTCTCAAATAGGTCTGTGTTATCTTCATGTTCATAAAGGGTGTCACCACTGTATAAAAGAGTTTAAAAAGCACAGGATTTAAAAAGGTAGTAGAAAAGAATAAAAAAAGCAATCTGTCTTCCAAATGTGCAAATTTACATGCTCATTCTAGCAAAACTTATTTGAGTCAGGTTGGATTCATTTGTCATCTCAGAATTCATAAATCAATCCTAGAAACAATATAAACAAATTCTCTTGTGAAATTATTAATCCTTTTTTACCACACCATTTTCTAATAGCTAGAATGCTTTACATCTTGGAAAGGTTGAATTCCAAAGCTATCCTACAGTGTTTGTTGATTTATTTGACATCTAATTGTTGATCTCTTTGCTTGGTTCTAATAATATAAAGATGAATAAAAATGGTCCCCAAGTTATAGCAGTTTATATTTACAGGAAAAAAAAAACACATATAACCAAGTAGTCTTCCAACTGAATGAAAATGACTATGCTGAGTTTTGTCTATACAAGATACAGGTATGGTTTAAAGGAGTCATAATCAAGTTCCTTTAGGTGAGTGGAGAGAGAAGTTGCAAAGAAGAAATCTTTGACCTAGATCTTCAAGCAAAGGGAAGCTCTTTGAAAGATAGAGTGGTTGAGAGGAAGGTTGCTGCAAGGTGACTAGAGATTAGCCCACTCTGGGACTCTAATTCCTGGATGACATTCATACTATAGATATCTGGTTATTTTTAAGCAACAAATTCTATGTAATATTTTTCTGGCATGAGCTTCCAAGTATAGCCAAGTCTAACCTTCGAAGTTTAGAGAAATTTTAAAAAGGAGAAACATATCTAGTCATTTTACCTGTACTTTTGTCTTTGGGGAAGTGTTCTTAAATTATTTCAGGTAGGTTTTTACCATTTTACTTCACGTAGAATGGTATATAGACTTCTCACAATTCTCAGTTTAAAGGAGAAAAATAATATGCACTCTAGAGATTAAATATGATAAAAATCACCAACCCTCAGTTTCCTCATTTGTAAAGAAGGAATGCAAAATCACATACCACATAGGGTAACAGAAAGGATTATTACCTATATAAAGTGCTTAAAAGAGTGCCTGTCACACAGTAAACTCTAGGTAAGTGTTATTTATTACACTATTCTGAATACTCATACATATTTTTTCAATGACTCTTGAAATAAGACAAAATAGACTATTTTTCATTTTGTTACTTTGACTATATTTCTTGTTACCTTAATATAGACTTAGTTATCCATGATAGAACATTTAAAAAATTTATTTCATTCGTAACATGTTACTTATGGGTTAATTTTAGGTGATCTGAGATGCTCTGTACCCAACCTATAACTTCCTGCATGAAGGGCCAAAGATGGCATCAGGGTATAAGTGGCTCCTGTGACTTCCAGCCCCGGAAGCATGTGGAGAGTAAGGGAGGAACATGGTTGGAAAGATACAGAGCCAGAGCCAGTCTGTGAAAAGCCCTTCCAATCTTACAGCTCATATATGAAAGAGACTTGACAAATGTTTTCCCAAATTAGATGGTGATTCTTAAAAATCTATGTGATATTGCCAGTAATAAATCTAAAGCAATCATTTCTAAACCATCAATAAAAAATTCAGTCTACTCTGGTAGAAAAACTGAGGTCTTTTTTCAGTTCTCTCTATAGAAAATGATTTACAAAGTTGCCATCATGGGAAAGTGGCATCATCAAATCAGTAAGTTTGCAGCCAAAATTTTCAGGCAAAAAGTCTTATAAAAGTAGTGTTAGTTAATGAATAAAAATATTGCTTTATTTCCTCATTTTTGTGATATTTGTGGTCTCAACTTTTAATAAGTTGTACTTTGATTTCTTCCTTTATTCTCAATAAGTAACCACACTGCACCAATTTTTACTCTCAATTTTGCAGTATTATTTTTTAAACAGTGGCCCTCAAACGGTCTTAGTTCAGAGCCCCTCTTTCTGAATGATGTTATGATATCTGATTGGCAGTAGAGGAAAATGAGGTGCAGAACCAAAAGTCACATAACCAGTAAGTGAGAGAGCAGGGCTAATATACGTGGTGCGTGTGATGAGAAATGCGAGGATAACAACTATGTGTAAGGAACCCAGGGAAAACAGATCAGGTGTCCAATGCTATTGAGAAAAATGATAGGAAAAATAAATTATATGTATTTGCAGCCCAGAGAGACATGTCTTTGTGTACCAAGCAAGTTGAAGGGAGGAGAGGAGACTGGCAAAAGTGTAGAGATTGAGTGAGGAGATTCTCTGAGAACAGTTTGGGAGGAGGTGGGGAAGCAAAGCCAAGAAAGGGAGAGGAGAAGAGGGAATAAGAAAGAGATGAGAGAGAAGGAGTGCGAGAAAATAAAGCTTTTGGTTTGACTCAACAATCTGTTAGTGTTCTGCCTCCAAAGAATAGACGCCTACTTGAAACTTTGTATTTGAGTAATATTGTGTGAGGAACATATGTGAAGTATCTAGTGGAAATTTATTATTTGGTTCCCTTAATGTGAGCTTGCAGTTGAAAAAATTAAGAAAAATAAAATTTGATCATAAGGAGGAAGAAATAAAAACAGTGGTTATTCCAGGTCTAAGTAAAAATTGTATACTTTGTAATATACAACAAAGTAGCATCATTATAGCCTAAAGGGAGCTTTAAGCTAAAGCTCACAACTTCTGAGGAAACTTGGCTTATATTACGATGATAAGAAATAGATTTAAATAATGAAAATTATTTAAATAGATTTAAATAATGGAAATAGATTTAAATAATGAAAAAAATAATGAAACTTTTCATTATCTCAAAATCTACCCTAATCACTTAATTATATTGCTGCAAGGAAACACCGAAACGAAAATAATCTAATGACATGAAATATTTTTTACAGATTATTTAAATGTGTCCAATTGTTTCTCCTATTTCCCCCCTAAATTAGTTGATAAAAGATATCTTAGTCAAAGGCTGAGCCATGAACCAGAAAGCTGTTTATAATATTGGCACGCATTCCTTCATTTATTCACTCAAAAAATATTCAGTACCAATTGTGCTCCAAGCACTGTGCTTTGGACAAATGATGGTGGAGACAAAAAAATGGCTAGCAACACCAGGCACAATGGCTGCTCTCAGGGAATTTACATACTAATGGAGAGGCAGGCATTAATGAAATAACTACATAAATGAATATACAAATACATTGTAAGATAAATACTGTAAAGGGAAGTAACCAAATGGGAAGACATTCCTGAGGATGTGTGTATCTGAAGTGGAAGTGATGGAGAGAGAATATTTTAGTACAGGGAATCAGTCATGTTGAGGTTATTGTGCCTTAGCCTAAGAACAAAGAAAGTAATTTAAAGGTGGAGATTGGATTAGGAAAAGTGTGAATGAAGAAAAGGTAGTTATAGATGACAAGTGGCAGCTTGGGTTAGGTGGGAGCATTGGAGACAGAGAAATGGGAGTATTCAAGAAGTATTTAAGATAAAATATAAAAGATTTAGTGATAGACTGAATACAGGAGAGGTGACGATAAAGGAGGGCAGTGTCAGGAATGACTCATCAGTTTGTGCTTCTAGATAAATGTTTCCGTTTATTAAGATGGAAAACACCAGAAAGATGGGGTGAAAGGGTGGCAGACATAAGGAAGGCTATATTATTGGGATTACATTAGACTATTCGAAAGATCCACTGCTAACACAGCATTACACTAGGACTCCAGGCACTACACCAAGCCACAACTACCTCTAATGACAAATGGCCATACAGGCATAAATCACTTAATAGTGAGCAGTATTTCATCATCTTCACAGATAATTCTATAATAGGACCAAGGGAAGTGTAACAACGCAGATTATGTTCCATTCTTTAGTTAGATGGTTTCTTCTGGCTTATATAATTGCTAATTTGGTAGCAGAATGGAAACAGAATATGTAAATGTATGCAAGTGCCAAGTTAGCCTTTTAAAAATCTATGCTAAATGTATTTTTCTTTACATTATTCCTGAGTAGCCTTCCTGGAAAATGTAGATGGTTTATTATAATCAGTGTATTGATCTCATCTCCCAATATAATTTAAACCAGAGTAAGACATTTCTTCTCAGCAATAAAACAAAAGTCTAGTTAGTCTTCATACGTGGCTTCAAAGTTGTTTATATGTAAAGAGAACCATGCAAGAAAATTATCCTTGCATATCCCAAACTGCATTTTTATATATTTCTCTTTTTTTGGATGATTACTAGCATATAAACTGGTGAGAATTATTTATCTCTATTCAACATTCAATAGATTTCAGCCTCTGCCAGACAATAATGTATTTGTTAATATGTTCTTCTGAATATAATCCTATTATAGCCCCATTACTTTCCAAATTTATTTTAGTCCTTTAAATGTGGATTCTAAGAACAGATGTTGAACACACATCCGATTTTGGTTCAATCATCTCATTCCTCATAGTGTTAAAAATGCAATAGGTCATGGAATTTTAAAAATTAGAGCTAATTTCAGATGAGAATATTAAGGCCCTGAGGAATGAAGCCAGGCTTGCACAGTCACAGGAAGTTCCTGGCCAGATCAGAGCTCAGAGCTCGGCTGTAGCAGCATGGGTCCAGGCCTGTTTCTTCACGCTGCTTCTCCACTGCAATGGCCCCTGAGGCCATTTTATTTAACACCTACTAGATGCTGTATCAGTTTATTGATAGTATCTCTAATGTTTGCCCACCTCTTACCCCACTTTTACTGAGCTCCCTGAGGCATAAAGATATTAATACTCTACCCTAGTAAAGGGTGGAACTGTTATCTGACCCCTGAAGTCTGACTTGTGCATCAGTGCAGTTAACCAGTATACCACGCTGCCTTTTTAGAAAAGCTCTCAAAAAAGCTGAACCTGAAAACGCTGCTCTCTTCTAATAATTTCTTTTACTAACTTTATATAAAATATACTTTATTTCATCAATGTGAATAACATTTTTCATTGTTAAAATACAAGAAATTCTCATGAAAAATTAGTCAATAACATCTGCCAAACTTAACACACTTGTCTCCTCATGGACTGGCATTCTTTATATTCTTCAGAGGAAGTCTTATTATTCTGACTGTTGAGCCCAGTGTGAAGTCAGCATAGAATTCCCTAATAGCCTTTAGAAGTAGAATAAATTAATTCAATAAAGGTTCTAGTCTGCTTAGTTTCCTTCTCTTTCATAGTGAGGAAGTAGTAAAGTCCAAAATAGACTCATTATAAGCTTATCATAATATACTTATTTGAACCACATTCAATCCTGAATTTTTAAAAAAGTCTTCCATTTAGGGCTTCCCTGGTGGCGCAGTGGTTGAGAGTCTGCCTGCCGATGCAGGGGACACGGGTTCGTGCCCTGGCCCGGGAAGATCCCACATGCCGCGGAGCGGCTGGGCTCATGAGCCATGGCCACTGAGCCTACGCGTCCGGAGGCTGTGCTCTGCAGCGGGAGAGGCCACAACAGTGAGAGGCCCGCGTACCGCAAAAAAAAAAAAAAAAGTCTTCCATTTAAACATCATTTTTTATTGCTGCAGATGTATGTAGAAAAAATATTGCCTGAACTGCATTAAAACCAGCTGATGTTTTATGAGATTTTCTACCATGATATTCTCTAGACACTGAAGGTCTGTTAGAACAATGGAGGAATATGACAAAAGAGGAGGAAAATAATTGTTGAACTAGGTGCTAGATATTTTCATATATATGATCTCCTGTTTATCACAGCACTAAGATATTTACATACATACATTTCCTTCATTTTGCGTATAAGGCAACTAAGGTACAAAGAGGGAAAATACAGCCCACAGCCAATTAGAGACAAATTCAGGACCCAGGTATAGGAATACCTGTAAGAGAGCTGAAGCTTTCCCCACTGTTTTATGCCAGATAGTCTGCAAGTGTATAGATAGTGTCTAAAATTTTCAAGGAAAAGAGAAATAAGGGGGAAATTGGCTTAAAGAATCAGGAGCATTTTATGGGAAGGTATGTAGAAGGGAGAGGTGATGTGGAGAATAGTATGGGTGAGAGTGAGAAGCAGGGAGAGAGAGAGAGAGTGAGTGAGAGTGAGAATGAGAATGAGTGAGAGACAGACACCACACACGGTGGGAGACAGGGAGTGTGGGGAGGAGAGGTTGGAGTTCCAGAACGAGAGGGGAGAGAAAAATATTTTCCGGGAGTTACTGTATGGCATAGATGACAGAGAGTATCTAATGCTGACATGTTAAAAATTGCCTTCACATCTCATGGACTTTTGTGTATCTTTAAAGCCAGAGCAAAGATTTAATTTTTTTCTGATAGAATGTTGTTACTTATTTTTATGTAATTTTGCATAAACTCTGGAACATATGAGTCCTCAATATTAGTGTTACACATCAATGATCTATACTGATAATACATTCATTCATAGATATTCCTCCTTATTACCTTCTGCCTTTTTCATTCTTCGTACTACAAGGGAAAGGTAGAGAAGATGAAAGACTACCCTAGACTTAGAAACATACCTATAGTACTTTTTTACACTATAGGAATCAGTGCAAATACAACATATTAGCATTTTGGCTAAAATGAAGAATGTTGAGTTTTACAATATTTTGAGTTGTTTAATGTAAACATTAATAGTGAAAAGTGAGACAATTAGCTACCGTACCTCTGAATGGATATAGAAAATATGCTTCTCTCATTCCCCCACGTTCTTTACAGATACTCATCTCTCGGCTATGATTCCCTTTTCCCAACCTTTAGATGTTTATCATTTATTCATTTGTATATCATCTGTTGGTCCAAAGCTTCCCTGGTTTTGTTCATCTATCCACTTAACAAAAAGGAGTAAGTGCCTACTCTGTGCTAAATTCCCCATGGAGGACTACATCTTGCTCCTGCCCTATTCCTTTGCTGCTTTGTGAGCTGGTTATCTTGTATTAAGCAACAGAATAAATATAATTACAATAGATCTTAGACTTCCTTCCCTCTCCTAATGTGGGACTACCTACTATATCATTATAAAAAGATGGTGAAACAATTTCAGCCCAGGAAGATATGTTCTATTTTTAAGCAGAAAATACAAAATAGCTTTTAGGAACTTACCCCTTTTCAAATGAAAAAGCCTCCTTCCACTAAGGCTTAAAAGTGGCTTAGAAATTTGAAGAGAGCTTTGCAGTTTAAAAGTGTAGAAGGTGAAAAGCCTTCTCAAATTGTGGGTTATGTAGGGGATTGGAAATATTTGGGTCATGAGTCCTCTAAATGCCCTTAGTTTACTGTTGGCTACTTATTTAGTGTCCCAGGGAACAGAATACACACCCCTCCCCACCATCCTTGGAAGATATCCCAAGATACTAACGAGTCAGCTCTTAAAGAGAAAGCATGTTTTTCACATATAGCTTCAGAAAATTGTAGGCACCCTAGGAAAAAATAGAAAAGAATAATAGAGCCTTTAAATGAGATAATCGGGAAATTTAATATACTACTATAATTTTAGAAATATATCTAAAATATTTAACATTCTACTCTATGAACAGAGATGTTTATAGAACATTGTTTTAAATGTTGATGCTGCAAGTGTAAAACAAGATCTCGTACTAAGCTGGAGATAACAGTTTAGAAAATTTCCCTAAGTTGTTATTTAACCAGATTCTCTGACCATGGTAATGTAACACTAGAGTACAATTTTAAAATTTAACTAAAAAATAACTACAAAACTTTTAAAATACAATCTTGATCACAGAAAACATTTTAAATTTCAAATTACACTAACAGACTACTCATTTAGTTTTAGAACATTGCATATGAAAATTTATGAGATGACATTAAGAGTAGCTATTTGGGCAGCAGTGGACATCAAGTTTAATAGTGAATTGTTAGTAATGCTTTCTAATCGAGCTTTCCACAATGATGGAAATGTTCTCTGCATTGTTCAGCATGGTAGACACTAGCCACATATTACTATTGAGCACTTGAAATATGACTAATATAACTAAAGAACTGAATTTTATGTGGAAAATTCATAGTGAAAAATGCTGTTATTTAACATGAAATAATAGAAACAAACTAAGCACTCAGCTCCAAAGTTTTTTTTTAAAAGACATTAACATTAGAATTAAAAATTGCTTAAAATTAGAAGTACATTAGAATTTATGAGTAAACCCAAATTCAGGCAGGATATTTAAAGAAAGTGAGAGGCCACCCCTAAAGTCACACATCAAGAATGAGAAAGACATTATAACCAAAATGCAAAAATGTTTTTTAAAGGATAAAAGGAGAATCTCTTCTAATCGGGAAGTTTTCAATAAATGTGGCAATTGTCTAGTAAAGTATAAATTATGAAAATTGACTTGAAAATGTGTTTGCATCACTTAACCATTTAAAAAAATCCTAATATATGTACTAGACCAAAATTTTTAAATTTATTTAGGTATGTGACATGTCCCATATCATTGACAAAGATTAAGTCTTCCTAGAACTAATTTCGAAAGCTAAAAATGGTTTGGTATGCACTCTTAACATGTTATTCAAAGAATAAACTATATTTTACTGTAAGGTATAGAAGGAAAATTCCCAGAAAAATCTTTGAGAATTTCATACAGCAGAATGAAGTGCCACAAACAAATTGTACTTGCGCTAGGAAAGCAAGAATGACTAACATTAGAAAAAAATACCTTATTAAATCCATCATACAAAGAAGTTTAAGAGAATTTTTTTTTAAAAAAAGCTATAATCAGGGCTTCCCTGGTGGCGCAGTGGTTGAGAGTCCGCCTGCCGATGCAGGGGACACCGGTTCGTGCCCCGGTCTGGGAAGATCCCACATGCCGCGGAGCAGCTGAGCCCGTGAGCCATGGCCACTGAGCCTGCGCGTCCGGAGCCTGTGCTCCGCAATGGGAGAGGCCACAACAGTGAGAGGCCCGCGTACCACACACACACAAAAAAGCTATAATCATCTTAATTAATTTGATGAAATTTAACATCTGTTCCCTACTCCATTAACTAGTGTTTCTAAAAACATATTTCTCCTAACATGAGTGAAAATTACCTGTTTGGACCAACAGTAGACATCAATTTTAGTGGTAGAATTCAATGGCAGTGCTGTCCGGTGCTTATAGCAATGGTAGCGATGTTCTCCTCACTGTCCAATAGAGTAGGCACTAGTCAAATGTGGCTATTGATTAGTTGAAATGAGGCTAATGGTACTGTAGAACTACATTTTAAATTTTATTTGATTTTAAACAATTTAAATATAACTTTAAATACCATATGTAGCTAGTGACTACTATACTAGAAAGTGCAATCCCAGACACAAACCTCTTAAATTCAAGAATATATTTAGGGAGTGCCAGCTAAGTACCATGACCTATGCTATGTTCTGAGAAAACAAGGGTGGTTGGATAGACCTCACTCCTTACATAATGACACTTAACTTTCAGTTTATCTCAATATAAACAGCAGTATTATTAAGAATACTCACAGATTTTATTTTGCATGTTGATCTTCTGAAAAAAATATGCAAAATTTGAAAGTAAAAGTCTAAATAGAAATTTACATCTCTTTTTTTTTTTTTTTTTTTTTTTTTTGCGGTACGCGGGCCTCTCACTGCTGTGGCCTCTCCCATTGCGGAGCACAGGCTCCGGACGCGCAGGCTCAGCGGCCATGCCTCACTGGCCCAGCCGCTCCGCGGTGTGTGAGATCTTCCCGGACCAGGGCATGAACCCATGTCCCCTGCATCGGCAGGCGGACTCTCAACCACTGCGCCACCAGGGAAGCCCTACATCTATTTTTATATAAATAAAATTCCACTAGAATGAAAGCTTCTTGAAGTCTGGGTTTTTCTTTTGTTTACTACTATATGTCCTTGCTTTAGAACAGGCTATGGAACACAGAGAACATTCATTAAATCTTTGATGAGAGAGAGAGAGAAAAAAAGGAAAGAAAGAAAAAAAAAAGGAAGGAAAAAAGGGAAGTACTGAGGGCGGAAGGAAGAATAAGTATATGTTTTTTCTATCATATCTTACAGTGTTGGATTATAGCATTGGTATTAAATTATATGTTTACATTGATAAGATAAATAATTTAAGAACAGATAACCCCTGAGTTGTGTATAAGGCTATATCTGTTAGGTCCACATAAGATTGCTCCAAACATTTAATACTAAGGTGTTCTAGAGGTGTTAAAGGACCTTTTAACATTTTTACCAAAGCAAATATACTTCGGGATTCCCTATTGCTATTAATTACCAATTTTATGTTATTCTAGTCAAAGCGATTTGCAAATCAAAGAGAACTATAATGTATTTAATACTATTGCTGTTAGAATTGAGTCTTATGTTCAAAAACTTAACAAATACTGAATTGGGAAATAAAGAGAATGGCAGGCATAATTAACAAGTTGTTTGAGGAGGTTGGTGATCTTTGGAGACAGGAAGGTCTGGACACAATGAAGGTCAAAATGACTGCAACTCCATGATTTTTAAGGTATAGTATAAAGAAAGAGGTTGTACTTTAGAATTAGATTGATCTGAATTCTGATTCTTTCTGTGCCAAGTACTGATTCTGTGATTAGATTCACCATCTGTAAATTTCCATGATAATACTTCACCAGAATGGTATAGCTGTTAAATCAAATATTGTTTTAAAGCACTGGAATTGAGTCTGACACATTGTCAGCATGTAATAAACGCAAATTCCAACATGGATACCATCTTTCCTTGGCTATTACCTCCCTACTCTTTTAGCAAAATGGTTTATTCCATGTTCAGATAGCATTTTGCACCAGGACAGTTTCTTTTCCAAATACACCCCAAATATCACCAGTAGCTCTTTGAAACAACAGTGTTAATTATCATAGGAATATCATATTTGTGAACACATTTGACTTTTCATTGCAATATAATCTTTTGTTGTAGAAAGTTCTTCCATTTCTTGAAATTCTAGCCAATTACAGTGGGAATCTTTCTTGCCCTTCAAAAGCCAGTTGTGGGGAAATTATAAACAAGATCATACTTAGTTTGGTACAACTTCTCCATGTAACCCACATCCTCTGACCTTCCAAGAAATAAGTGAACATTATCAATTCATAAATGTTACTTCTCAGCAAAGTTCTGTCTATACTGAATTCTTTTGAAGAATTTCCATTTTGAACTTGACGGACTCTTGCATTATTCCTTCACAGTCCTTGATTGATCACAGGGAAAAGTAGATTGGGCTCGAAAAATGAAAGATGAAGTAAGACTACGACATTTCAACCCAATTTTTATTTACACTCATGTTCCAAAAATGGAATGAAAACTGTAAAATGCCAAGGATTCATTTTTAAAATAGATTTTAATGGAATAAGGAGAATGTTGTGTGATAACTTCTCATTAAAATGTAAAGAAAGTAAACTTGAATATTAAAAGTAATACTGAATGATCCCTTATAAGCTCTTGTATCTCCCTTTCTGAGGATGGCAGGAGGAAAAAAAAGCAGGATACATTCTATATTTGATTTTGAGATGCTCTGTTTCATTTCAGTCTAGACTCAATTTTGTTTTAAGATTGACAACATGGCCTAGCTTCATAGTGCATTTCTTCCAAAAGCAGTGTACTGAAACAACATTGCAGTATCGATTCATTTTACATGGTTGATAATGTGATTATATAATTAGAAGAACTGTGAAGAAATCTTTCACACTTCTGCCCTGGTTGAAGAAATAGCTCCATGGGATAAATCTTTAAAACATTAAAGGATTTAAAAAATGTGTTGTGTTGGTGATTTATGCAGCCCATAATAATTTGGGTTACATTTATCATTTAGTTATGCAGATTGATACTTGAGTAAACAATAACTTCCTTGGAGAAAGGTAGGCCTAGCTATTTCTTTTTTTTTTTTTTTTTTTTGTGCGGTACGCGGGCCTCTCACTGTTGTGGCGTCTCCCGTTGCGGAGCGCAGGCTCAGCGGCCATGGCTTACGGGCCCAGCCGCTCCGTGGCATGTGGGATCCTCCCGGACCGGGGCACAAACCCGTGTCCCCTGCATCGGCAGGCAGACTCTCAACCACTGTGCCACCAGGGAAGCCCACTATTTCTTGACTTACTATAGCTAATAACAAAAGTTAATGATGAATATTAAAAACAATAGTTCTCAAAATGTATTGTATATCTAAATCACCTGGAGAGCTAAGAAAATTCATATTACAGGCCCCACAGCCTGATGTTCAGTTTTAATGGATAAAATTTGGGTCCATGAATCTCCATTCTGAATAAGCCTCTAGGCTCTTTTGTTACAGGTGGTCTTAAGACCACATTTTGAGAAACACTGGAGTAGAAGACACCCTTCCTATGAATCAATTCAATGAAGAGGTATGCATCTGTATTGCATTTATAATGGGCACAAATCTTTGTCTTTATGTCATCAGAGACAACTTTTAAATGCCCCTAGATATAAAAGACACCTACAATGAGATGTAGTAAAAAAAACTCCCAGAAATCGTGGAATTTCTTGCTTGCTTGTTTGTTTTTCCCCAGTACTTAAAAGAATAACAATCCAATGACATAGAGACCATTGAGGACATAAAATTATTCCATCAACACAACCATGAGAATTGAGGCTTTATCAGAAATCCAAAAAACATGAAATAAGGAGTTAATAAGAAAAAATAAGAGAAGCTATGAGCTTCTGCTTTGCCAGAATGGGAATTATAGAAACAGCAAGAAAAATTAGAATACAGTGGTCTAGAGGAGACTGTTTCAGGTTTCAGTTTCAGTTTCAACAGGTAAAGAGCTTGAGCTTGGAGGTCCTCACTTTTATCCTTATAACCAAAAAAAAGCTGAACACACAGAAAATCAGTGACTTTTCTTGGACCCATCAGAGAACCATGGTTGCAGGGCAAACCAACACTGAAATCTGGAAGGACAGAGCACCCTCTCTCTCCCTCTCACTGAGAATCACATCTGAGATGTGCTTACTTGGAGCAGAAGACTGAGTCGTAAACTAACTGGTAGAACACTTACATTGTAATTTTGACAAATTGTTAGAGGTTGAGTGTGGACTGTTATAAGAATGAGAAATTCCTGGGGGATCCTCTATTCTGGGAATCCCACTAGGTTCTCCTGTTGAATATCTTAGAAAGATCCCCTCCTAGATCTGGCAAGGGGAGGGTAAGAATAATTATTATGAAATACATCCAGTACCTTTTCCATAACAAAGGCCTGCCCTCCAGGAAACAATTTATGAGCCTTATCTCATCTGGAAGAAGAGAATTTCTCCATGCCCTTTCTGTCTCACCTAAGAGGCAAGGGGAAGATACATAGTCAAAAGGGATCAGAGCCTCTAGGAAATAGATTGGAAATGATACCATAAGGGATGGGAGTGGCGGGGGGGTGTTTCTATACCTCTGGAGAAACATTTTTGAAAGTCACAGCTCGCACAAGCCTACGAAAAGACTGAGATTTAATCATAAGGTTATAGGAGTATCCCTCTCTCCAAACCATATCACCACACCAACAAGAATCCATTGTAATAACAGTGAGTCATAGCTGAAAAAACTCAAGATACAGACTCTGAAGAGGAGAAGACCTCATCACAGAAGGCCGAAGTCAGGAGAGAAAACAAAAACAAGGATATTGGGAGAATTTGAAGCCTTGGGCACTTATGACTAGGGCAAACATTAAACACAGCCAGGTTACCACAAATCTTCACTTTAAAGGCCTATGTACCTCAGTTACTAGTAGCTACTATATCATGTCTTACCTTTAGCAAAAAACTGCAAGGTACCCCAAAAGGGAAGCAACTAAACAAAACAATCATCAGAACCATACTCACATATGACACAGATTTTAGAATTATTTGACAGAGAATTTAAAATAGCTTTGATTAAAATGTTAAGACTTGTAATGGGAAAAGGAGGCAACTTGTAAGATGGATAATGTAAACAGATGAAAACTTAAAAAAAAACATCAAAGGGAAATGCTACATATAAAGAATACGGAAACAGAAATGAAGAATACCTATGTTGGACACATCAGTATACTAGAATGGCCAAAAACAAAAATCAGTGAGTTTGAAAATAGGTCAGTGGAAACTTATCAAACCGATATGCAAAGAGGAAAAACAATGAAAACATATTGGGTTGGCCAAAAGTTTCATTTGTTTTTTTTCTGTAAGGTGGCTCTAGTAGCACTTAGTTGTCTTTAGCTTCACTTGAAACAATTTTGTTCGATTGTATGTGACAGCTATCATATCAGCGTGCATTTAAAAAAAGACATCAAAATTGGTGAATTTTTGTGTAGCTATTTTAATATTGAAGATGGAAGGAAAACAACGTTTTCGGCATATTATGCTTTATTATTTTAAGAAAAGTAAAAATGCAACTGAAATGAAACATAAAAATGCAACTGAAAAGCAAAAAAACATTTGTGCATTGTATGGAGAGGTGCTGTGACTGATTAAACATGTCAAAAGTGGTTTGCGAAGTTTTGTGCTGGAGATTTCTCTCTGGACGATGCTCCATGGTTGGGTAGACCAGTTGAAGTTGATAGCGATCAAATCGAGTTATTAATTGAGAACAATCAACATTATACCACGTGGGAGATAGCTGACATACTCAAAATATCCAAATCAAACGTTGAAAATCGTTTGCATCAGCTTGGTTATGTTAATCGCTTTGATGTTTGGGTTCCACATAAGTTAAGAAAAGAAAACCTTCTTGACCATATTTCCACAGGTGATTCTCTACTTAAAAGTAATAAAAACGTCCTGTTTTTAAAACAAATTGTGTTAGGCAATGAAAAGTGGATACTGTACAATAATGTGGAATGGAAGAGATTGTGGGGCAAGTGAAATGAACCACGACCAACCACACCAAAGACCGGTCTTCATCCAAAGAAGGTGTTGTTGTGTATATGGTGGGACTGGAAGGGAGTCCTGTATTATGAGCTCCTTCTGGAAAACCAAACGATTAATTCCAGCAAGTCCTGCTCCCAATTAGATCAACTAAAAGCAGCACTCAATGAAAAGCATCCAGAATTAGTTAACAGAAAACACATAATCTTCCATCAGGCTAACACAAGATGGCATGTTTCTTTGATGGCCAGGCAAAAACTGTTACAACTTGGCTGGGAAGTTCCAATTCATCTGCTGTATTCACCATATATTGCACCTTTGGATTTCCATTGAGTTTGGTCTTTCCAAAATACTCTTAATGGAAAAAATTTCAATTCCCTGGAAGACTATAAAAGGCACCAGGAACAGTTCTTTGCTCAAAAAGTTTTGGGAAGATGGAATTATGAAGTTGCCTGAAAAATGGCAGAAGGTAGTAGAACAAAAGGGTGAATATGTTGTTTACTAAAGTTCTTGGTGAAAATGAAAAACGTGTTTTTTATTTTTATTTAAAAACCGAAGCCACTTTTTGCCCAACCCAATAGAACAGAACATTCAGGAACTGTGGGACAATTTCAAAACATATAATAAATATGTTGTTGGAATACAAGAAGGAGAAGAAAGAGAAAAGGGGGCAAAAGAAATACTGACTCAGCATAGCCAAGAACTTTCCAAAAATCTTGGAAAACTCTCCAAAAAACTTGGAGAATCTCCAAACAACAGATTCAGGAAGTTCAGAGAAAAATGAGCAGGACAAAAATAAAAACATACACACAGAAAACCACCTATGCATGTAATTTTCAAACTGTAGAAAGACAAAGTCTTCAATAAAGCCACAAAAGAAAAATACTTTACCTATAGAGGAAAAAAGATAAGAATCACAGTGGAATTATTATCAGAAGTTATGCAAAGAAGAAGATAGTCAAGTGAAATATGTGAAGTGATCAAAGAAAATAACTCACGCATCTAGAATCTTATATACAGCAAAATGATCCTTTAAAGGTGAAAGAGAAATAAAGACTTTCTCCTATAAACAAAGACAGAGGGAATTCATCACCTGTAGAATTGGCCTGCAAAGAATGTTAAAAGCAGTTCTTCAGGCAAAAAGAAAATGATACAAATCAGGACCTTGGATCCATATAAAGAAAGGAAGAGTACCAGAGAAGGAATAAGTAATGATTTAGAAATATATTATTTTTTATTAATTTATCTAATATATATGTTTAATTAAATTAATGATAGTGACAATGTATTGGGTTATTATAACATATGGATAAGCGACTGATAGCAATATCCCAAGAGATGGGGAAGAAGAATTGTGAATATATTATTCTAAGTTAACTGCACTGTATGTAAAGGGGTATAGTGTTATTTGAAAATGAACTTAGATTAGTTAAAAATATATACTGTAGGGCTTCCCTGGTGGCGCAGTGGTTGAGAGTCCGCCTGCCAATGCAGGGGACACGGATTCGTGCCCCGGTCCGGGAAGATCCCACATGCCGCGGAGCGGCTGGGCCCGTGAGCCATGGCCGCTGAGCCTGCGCGTCCGGAGCCTGTGCTCCGCAACAGAAGAAGCCACAACAGTGAGAGGCCCACATACTGCAAAAAAAAAAAAAAATAATATATATATATATTATATATTTATATATATATAAATACATATACACACATATATATACACATATTATATATACACACACACACACATACATACATGCTGTAAACTCTAGGGCAACCAGTAAAACAAGTTTTCAAGATATAGAATTAATATGCCAAGAGAAGAAATGAAGTGGATTAATATAGAAAATGCTCAATTAAAACCAGAGAAATCGGAAACAAAAAAAGTTACAAACATGGTAGATATTAATCCAACTAAAATGATAATCACTTAAAATAAGAATAAATAATCTTAGTGTACTAGTTAAAAGACAGATTTTCCAAGTGGATAAAAATATAAGACCTTTTTGTTGTCTACCAGAAATGTGAATTAAGCATAAAGACTCAAATAGCCACCTGAAGGATCAGAATTAGAGCTAATTCTGATCTAATCAGAATTAGATCAGAGATAGAGCTCTTTCAAAGTCTTATTCCAAAAGAATTGCATTATTTAACCTGTCTAATGGTTCCCTGGAAGATCCCACTTGCAAGACTATTTGTATCTGACCTAACAGAGAGCATACCCAATACCAAAAGCCCTTTCTCCTAGAGGAGAAATTGTTGAAAACAATTACGGTGAGCATTCTAACTTCATAGCTGTATGAGGGGGTGGATAACAGTTGGGGCAAACAGTAGACTAACTGAAAAGCCTAAAAGGAAATTCTGGTGAATAATGTGTGCATAGGGGCTTTGAAACACTCTGACATAGTCCTAGGGATCTAGAAAGTCATATACATGCTGTGGACATGCTCAGGAAAAGATCTGAGAAGGCCATAAGCTCTCACCTCCAGCTGACTTCCAGGCTCAGTGAAAGCAGGAAGTAAGACCAAGACAGAGATGTCAACTGCTTGGCTGGGCATAGCAGGCATGCCTCAGCTAGCACAGAGTGCCCTGGTGAAGACTGGGAGAGGTACTGCTTCCAGGAATTGAAGACAATATGTCTAGTATTAACAAAAAGATTAAACAAATGACCAATGATCTGACAAATGATTAAACAGAAAATTCAGTGGCCAGAGACAATAAAGAATACAAACTTTACAGAAAAGTCACTAAAACAAACAGTAACAAATGTAACAAGTAGCAACAACAACAAACCTTGGGGAAAGGGGAGACAATGATTTCCAGAAAAGCCATATTACATTATTTTAGATGTCAAGTTTTCACCATAAAATTATGAGATATGCAAATCAACAGGAAAGGGTGCCTCATAAACACAAAAAATAATTAATAGGATCTCCACCTGAGGAAAGAACTATTCCTGAGGAAGTCCAAACATTGGAATTCCCAAAGACTTCATTTTTTTTAAGTTTTTAAAATTTTTATTTTATATTGGAGTACTGGTGATTAACAATGCCATATTAGTTTCAGGTATACAGAAAAGTGATTCAGTTATAAATATACATGTATCTATTCTTTTTCAAATTCTTTTTCCTTTTAGCTTATTACAGAATATTGAGCAGAGATCCCTGTGGTATACAGTAGGTCCTTGTTTGTTGTCTATTTTATTTTATTTACTTATTTTCTGTGCTTCAAGAACATAATTTTTTATTTGCTGTATGGAATAAAGACTGGGGAAGGGAGACACAAAAGGTAGAGACACCAGTTAAGAGGGTATATTTTATTACAAGGGTACAAAATAATAGGAAAGGGCAATTACAGAGGTAATTCGTAGAGAAAGCCAATTCAGGAAATGGTGTTTCTTTCTAACTGATAGACTTCCAAGAATTGTTTTCTTTTTTTTTTTTTTTTAACATCCTTATTGGAGTATAATTGGCTTACAATTTTGTGTTAGTTTCTGCTGTATAACAACCTGAATCAGCTATACGTATACATATATCCCCTTATCCCGTCCCTCTTGCGTCTCCCTCCCACCCTCACTATCCCACACCTCTAGGTGGTCACAAAGCACAGAACTGACCTCCCTGTGCTATGCAGCTGCTTCCCACTAACTATTTTACATTTGGTAGTGTATAATATGTCAGTGCTACTCTCTCACTTCGTCCCAGCTTCCCTTCCCACTCCCGTGTCCTCAAGTCCATTCTCAACATCTGTGTCTTTATTTCTGTCCTTGCCCCTAGGTTCATCAGAACCTTTTTTCTTTTCTTTATTTTTAGATTCCATGTATATGTGTTAACATACAGTATTTGTTTTTCTCTTTCTGACTTACTTCACTCTGTATGACAGACTCTAGGTCCATCCACCTCACTAAAAATAACTCAACTTCATTTCTTTTTAAGGCTGAGTAATATTCCATTCTATATATGTGCCACACCTTCTTTATCCATTCATGTGTCAGTGGACATTTAGGTTGCCTCCATGTCCTGGCTATTGTAAATAGTGCTGCAGTGAACACTGTGGTACATGTCTCTTTTTGAATTATGGTTTTCTCAGGGTATATGCCCAGTAGTGGGACTGCTGGGTCATATGGTAGTTCTATTTTTAGTTTTCTAAGAAACCTCCACACTGTTCTCCATAGAGGCTGAATCAATTTACATTCCCACCAACAGTGAAAGAGGGTTCCCTTTTTTCCACACCCTCTCCAGCATTTAATGTTTGTAGATTTTTTGATAAAGGCCATTCTGACCAGTGTGAGGTGATACTTCATTGCAGTTTTGATCTGCATTTCTCTAATGATTAGTGATGTTGTGAGCATCCTTTCATGTATGTGTTGGCAGTCAGTATATCTTCTTTGGAGAAATGTCTATTTAGGTCTTCTGTCCATTTTTGGATTAGGTCGTTTGTCTTTTTGATATTGAGCTACATGAGCTGCTTGTAAATTTTGGAGATTAATCCTTTGTCGGTTGCTTCATTTGCAAATATTTTCTCCCATTCTGAGGGTTGTCTTTTCATCTTCTTTATGGTTTCCCTTGCTGTGCAAAAGTTTTTAAGTTTCATTAGGTCCCATTTGGTTTTTTTTGTTTTATTTCCATTTCTCTACAAGGTGGGTCAAAAAGGATCTTGCTGTGTTTTATGTCATAGGGTGTTCTGCCTATGTTTTCCTCTAAGAGTTTTATAGTGTCTGGCCTTACCTTTAGGTCTTTAATCCATTTGGAGTTTACTTTTGTGTATAGTGTTAGGAAATGTTCTAATTTCATTCTTTTACATGTAGCTGTCCAGTTTTCCCAGCACCACTTATTGAAGAGGCTGTCTTTTCTCCATTGTATATTTTTGCCTCCTTTACCAAAGGTAAGGTGACCATATGTGTGTGGGTTTATCTCTGGGCTTTCTATCCTGTTTCACTGATCTATATTTCTGTTTTTGTGCCCGTACCATACTGTCTTGATTACTGTAGCTTTGTAGTATAGTCTGAAGTCCAGGAGCCTGATTCCTCCAGCTCCGTTTTTCTTTCTCAAGATTGCTTTGGCTATTCGGGGTCTTTTGTGTTTCCATACAAATTGTGAAATTTTTTTTCTAGTTCTGTGAAAAATACCATTGGTAGTTCAATAGGGATTGCACTGAATCTGTAGATTGCTTTGGGTCGTATAGTCATTTTCACAATGTTGATTCTTCCAGTGCAAGAACATGGTATATCTCTCTATCTCTTTGTATCATCTTTAAATTCTTTCATCAGTGTCATAGTTTTCTGCATGCAGGTCTTTTGTCTCCTTAGGCAAGTTTATTCCTAGGTAATGTATTCCTTTCATTGCAGTGGTAAATGGGAGTGTTTCTTTAATATCTTTTTCAGATTTTTCATCATTAGTTTGTAGGAATGCAAGAAATTTCTGTGCATTAATTTTTTATCCTGCTACTTTACCAGATTCATTGATTAGCTCTAGTAGTATCATGTCATCTGCTAACAGTGACAGTTTTACTTCTTCTTTTCCGATTTGGATCCTTTTTATTTCTTTTTCTTCTCCGATTGCCATGGCTAAAACTTCCAAAACTATGTTGAATAATAGTGGTGAGAATGGGCAACCTTGTCTTGTTCCTGATCTTAGAGGAAACGGTTTCAGTCTTTCACCATTGAGAACGATGTTGGCTGTGGGTTTGTCATCTAAGGCCTTTATTATGTTGAGTTAGGGTCCCTCTATGCCTATTTTCTGGACAGTTTTTCTCATAAATGGGTATTGAATTTTGTTAAAAGCTTTTTCTGCATCTATTGAGATGATCATATGGTTTTTATCCTTCAATTTGTTAATATGGTGTATCACATTGATTGATTTGCATATATTGAAGAATCCTTGCATTCCTGGGATAAACCCCACTTGTTCATGGTGTACGATCCTTTTAATGTGCTGTTGAATTCTGTTTGCTAGTATTTTGTTGAGGACTTTTGCATGTATGTTCATCAGTGATATTGGCCTGCAGTTTTCTTTCTTTGTGACATCCTTGTCTGGTTTTGGTATCAAGGTGATGGTGGCCTCGTAGAATGAGTTTGGGAGTGTTCCTCCCTCTGCTATTTTTGGAAGAGTTTGAGAAGGAAAGTTGTTAGCTCTTCTCTATATGTTTGATAGAATTCGCCTGTGAAGCCATCTGGTCCTGGGCTTTTGTTTGTTGGAAGATTTTTAATCACAGTTTCAATTTCAGTGCTTGTGATTGTTATGTTTATATTTTCTATTTCTTCCTGGTTCAGTCTCAGAAGGTTCTACTTTCGTAAGAATTTGTCCATTTCTTCCAGGTTGTCCATTTTATTGGCATATTGTTGCTTGTAATAATCTCTCATGATCCTTTATATTTCTGCAGTGTCAGTTGTTACTTCTCCTTTTTCATTTCTAGTTCTGTTGACTTGCGTCATCTCCCTTTTTTTCTTGATGCGTCTGGCTAATGGTTTATCAATTTTGTTTATCTTCTCAAAGAACCAGCTTTTAGTTTTATTGTTCTTTGCTATTGTTTCCGTCATTTCTTTTTCATTTATTTCTGATCTGATCTTTATGATTTCTTTCTTCCTGCTACCTTTGAGGTCTTTTTTGTTCTTCTTTCTCTAATTGCTTTAGGTTTAAGGTTAGGTGGTTTATTTGGGATGTTTCTTATTACTTGAGGTACGATTGTATTGCTATAAACTTCCCTCTTAGAGCTGCTTTTGCTGCATCCCATAGGTTTTGGGTCATTGTGTTTTCATTGTAATTGTTTCTAGGTAGTTTTTGATTTCCTCTTTGATACCTTCAGTAATCTCTTGGTTATTTAGTAGTGTATTGTTTAGCCTCAACGTGTTTGTGGTTTTTTTACAGTTTTTTCCTGTAATTGATATCTAGTCTTATAGCGTTGTTGTCAGAAAAGTTACTTGATACGATTTCAATTTTCTTAAATTTACCAAGGCTTGATTTGTCACCCAAGATATGATGTATCCTGCAGAATGTTCCATGAGCACTTGAGAAAAAGTGTATTCTGTTGTTTTGGATGGAATGTCCTATAAATATCAATTAAGTCCATCTTGTTTAATGTGTCATTTAAAGCTGTGTCTCCTTGTTTACCTGCATTTTGGATGAACTGTCCATTGGTGAAAGTTTGGTGTTAAAGTCCCCTACTATGTGTTACTGTTGCTTTCTCTTTTTATGGCTGGTAGCATTTGCCTTGTGTATTGAGGTGCTCCCTTGTTTGGTGCATAAATATTTACAATCGTTTTATCTACTTCTTGGATTGATTCCTTGATGTTTATGTAGTGTCCTTCTTTGTCTCCTGTAATAGTCTTTATTTTAAAGTCTATTTTGTCTGATATTATAATTGGTACTCCAGCTTTCTTTGGATTTCCATTTGCATCGAATATCTTTTTCCATCCCTTCACTTTCAGTGTGTATGCGTCCCTAGGTATGAAGTGGATCTCTGGTAGACAGCATATATACGGGTCTTGTTTTTGGATCCATTCAGCCAGTCTGTGTCTTTTGATTGGCGCATTTAATCCATTTACATTCAAGGTGATTATCAATATGTATGTTCCTGTTACAGTTTTCTTAATTGTTTTGTGTTTGTTTTTGTAGGTCTTTTCCTTCTTTTGTGTTTTCTGCCTAGAGAATTTCCTTTAGCATTTTTTGTAAAGCTGGTTTGGTGTTACTGGATTCTCTTAACTTTTGCTTGTCTGTAAAGGTTTTAATTTCTCCGTCGAATCTGAATGACATCCTTGCTGGGTAGAGTAATCTTGCTTGTAGTTTTTTCCCTTTCATCTCTTTAAATATGTCCTGCCACACCCTTCTGGCTTGCAGAGTTTCTGCTGAAAGAAGAGACTTTCAAAGGGGGATTCCCTTGTATTTTATTTGTCGTTTTTCCTGTGCTGCTTTTAATATTTTTTCTTTGTATTTAATTTTTGATAGTGATTAACATGTGTCTTGGCATGTTTCTCCTTGGATTTATCATGCATGGGACTCTCTGAGCTTCCTGTACTTGATTGACTATTTCCTTTCCCATATTACAGAAGTTTTCAACTATAATCTCTTCAAATATTTTCTCAGACCCTTTCTTTTTTTTCTTCTGGGACCCCTATAATTCGAATGTTGTTGTGTTTAATGTTGTCCCAGAGCTCTCTGAGACTGTCCTCAATTCTTTTCATTCTTTTTTCTTTATGCTCTGCTGTATTTATTTGCATTATTTTACCTCCAGGTCACTTATCCATTCCTCTGCCTCCGTTATTCTGCTATTGATTCCTTCTAGAGAAATTTTAATTCCATTTATTTTGTTGTTCATTGTTTGTTTGCTCTTTAGTTCTTCTAGGTCCTTGTTCAACATTTCTTGTATTTTCTCCATTCTATTTCCAAGATTGTGGATCATCTTTACTATCATTACTCTGAATTCTTTTTCAGGTAGACTGCCTATTTCCCTCTTCTTTTGTTTGGTCTGGTGAGTTTTTACGTTGCTGCTTCATCTGCTACATATTTCTGTGTCTTCTCATTTTGTTTAACTTACTGTGTTTGGTGTCTCCTTTTTGCAGGCTGTCTGTTCGTAATGCCCATTGTTTTTGATGTCTGCCCCCAGTGGGTAAGGTTGGCTCTATGGCTTGTGTAGGCTTCCCAGTGGAGGGGACTGGTGCCTGTGTTCTGGTGGGTGGGGCTGGATCTTGTCTTTTTTGTGGGCAGGGCCACTTCTGGTGGTGTATTTTGGGGTTTCTGTGAACTTAGTAAGATTTTAGGCAGCGTCTCTGTTAACGGGTGGTGTTGTGTTCCTGTCTTGCTAGTTGATTGGCATGGGGCTTCCAGCCCTGGAGCTTTCTGGCCGTTGGGTGGAGCCGGGTCTTAGTGCTGAGACAGAGATCTCTGGGAGAGCTCTCGCCAATTGATATCATGTGGAGCTGGGAGGTCTCTTGTGGTCCAATGTCCTGAACTTGGCTCTCCCACCTTAGAGCCTCAGGCCTGACACCAGACCAGAGCACCAAGACCCTGTCAGTTACCAGCAGGTAGGAGACAGCTAAATAGAAAGTATCTCAATGGCTTCTTAAGTGATGGGGAAGATGTGATGCATGAAGTACACAAGCTCAAGTCTCACAGCTTAGTTCTGTGAACTTGAATGAGACAGTTAACCTCTCTGTGCCTCAGGTTTCCTTTCGTGCAGCATCTCCTCATCCCAGAGGCCCAGTCATGTGCAAGGGAAGGGCTGTTGCTCACAGGCTGTGCAGGGAGGAAGGCTGGGAGCCTGGCTCAGGACCGAACTGTGCATGAGTGTCTTGGAAATGTCTATATCTATTTTAAATAAAGCAGTGTGTACATGTCAATCCCAAACTCCCAATCTGTCTCTCCCCCAACCCTTCCCCTGGTAACCATAAGTTCATTCTCTAAGTCTGTGAGTCTACTTCTGTTTTATAAATGAGTTTATTTGTGTTATATATATATTTTTAGATTCTACATATAAGCGATATCATATATTTGTGTGTCTTTGTCTGACCTACTTCACTTAGTATGAGAATCTCCAGGTCCATCCATGTTGCTGTAAATGGCATTATTTTATTCGTTATAATGGCTGAATAATATTCCATTGTATATATATATACCACATCTTCTTTATCCATTTATCCATTGATGGACATTTAGGTTGCTTCCATGTCTTGGCTATTGTAAACAGCACTGCAGTGATCTTTGGGGTGCATGTATCCTTTCAAACCATGGTTTTATCCTGATATAGGCCCAGGAGTGGAAATGCTGGATCATATGGTAGTTCTATTTTTAGTCTTTTAAGGAATCTCCATACTGTTCTCCATAGTGGCTGCACAAATTTACATTCCCACCAGCAGCGTACGAGGGTTCCCTTTTCTCCACACCCTCTCCAGCATTTATTGTTTGTAGAGTTTTTGATGATGGCCACTTTGACCAGTGTGAGGTGATATCTCATGGTAGTTTTGATTTCCATTTCTCTAGTAATTAGCGATGTTGAGCATCTTCTCATTTGCCTCTTGGCCATCTCTATGTCTTCTTTGGAGAAATGTCTATTTAGATATTCTGTCTTTTTTTTTTTATTGGGTTGTTTGTTTTTTTGACATTGAGTCCCATGAGCTGTTTGTAAATTTTGGAGATTAATCCGTTGTAGATCACATCATTTGCAAATTTTTTCTCCCATTCTTTGGGTTGTCTTTTCATCTTGTTTATGGTTTCCTTTGCTATGGAAAAGCTTTTAAGTATAATTAGGTCCATTTGTTTATTTTTGTTTCTATTTCCATTACTCTAGGAGACAGATTGAAAAAGATATTGCTGCAATTTATATCAAGGAGTGTTCTGCCTATGTTTCCCTCTAAGCGTTTTATAGTATCCGGACTTACATTTAGCACTTTAATCCATTTTGAGTTTATTTTCGTGTATGGTGTTAGAGAATGATCTAATTTCATATTTTTACATGTAACTGTCCAGTTTTCCCAGCACCATTTATTGAAGACACTGTCTTTTCTTCATTTTATAGTCTTCCCTCTATTGGCATAGATTAATTGACCATAGGTGCATGGGTTTATCTCTGGGCTTTCTATCCTGTTCCATTGATTCATAGTTCTGTTTTTGTGCAAGTACCATACTGTTTTGATGACTGTAGCTTGTAGTATAGTCTGAAGTCAGGGAGCTTGCCTCCTCCAGCTCTGTTTTCCTTTCTCAAGATTGCTTTGGCTACTTAGCGTCTTTTCTGACTCCATACAAGTCTTTAGACTTTTTGTTTTAGTTCTGTGAAAAATGCCATTGGTAATTTGATAGGGATTGCATTGAATCTGTATATTACCTTAGAAAGTACTGTTATTTTGACAGTATTGATTCTTCCAATCCAAGACCATGGTATATCTTTCCATCTGCTCGTGTCATCTTTGATTTCTTTCATCAGTGTCTCTTTTCTAATTTGGATTCCCTTTATTTCTTTTTCTTCTCTGATTGCCATGGCTAGGACTTCCAAAACTATGTTGAATAAAAGTGATGAGAGTGGACATCTTTGTTTTGTTCTTGATCTTAGAGGAAATGCTTTCAGCTTTTCACTGTTGAGTATGATGTTAGCTGCAGGTTGGTTGTATATGGACTTATTATGTTGAGGTATGTTCCCTCTATTCTCACTTTCTGGAGAGTTTTTATCCATAAAACAATGTTGAATTTTATCAAAAGGTTTTTCTGCCTCTATTGAGATGGTCATATGGTTTTTATTCTTCAATTTGTTGATGTGGTGCATCACACTGATTGATTTGTGGATATTGAAAAATACTTGCATCCTGGGATGAATTCCACTTGATCATGGTGTATGATTCCTTTAATGTATTGTTGGATTTAGTTTGCTAGTATTTTGTTGAGGATTTTTGCATCTATGTTCATCAGTGATATTAGCCTGTAATTCTCTTTTTTTGTGGTATCTTTGTCTGGTTTTGTTATCAGGGTGATGGTGGCCTCATAGAATGAGTTTTGGAGTGTTCCTTCCTGTGCAGTTTTTTGGAATAGTTTCAGAGGATAGGTGTTAACTCTTTTCTAAATGTTTGATAGAATTTACCTGTGAAGCCATCTGTCCTGGACTTTTGTTCATTGGGAGTTTTTAAATCACAGTTTCAATTTTAACACTTGTGATTGGGAGATTGTACCTTTGTAAAAATTTGTCCATTTCTTCTAGGTTGTCCATTTTATTGGCATATAGTTGCTTGTAGTAGTCTGTTATGATCCTTTGCATTTCTGTGGTGTCTGTTGTTACTTTTCCTTTTTCATTTATAATTTTATTGTTTTGAGACCTCTCCCTCTTTTTCTTGATGAGACTGGCTAAAGATTTCTGCTCTGGTCTTTATGATTTCTTTCCTTCTACAAACTTTGGATTTTGTTTGTTCATCTTTCTCTAGTTGCTTTAGGCGTAAGGTTAGGTTGCTTAATTGAGCTTTTACTTGTTTCCTTAAGTAAGATTGTATTGCTATAAACTTCCCTCTTAGAACTGCTTTTGCCATGTCCCATAGGTTTTGGATCATTGTGCTTTCATTTTCTTTTTGTCTCTAGGTATTTTTTGATTTCCTCTTTTACTTCTTCATTGATCCATTGGTTGGTTATTAACATAATATTTAACCTCCATGTGTTTGTGGTTTTTACAGTTTTTTCATGTAGTTGATTTCTAATATAGCATTGTGCTCAGAAAAGATGCTTGATATAATTTCAATTTTCTTATATTCACTAAGGCTCACCTTGTGGCCCAGCATGTGATCAATCCTGGAGAATGTTCCATGTGCACTTGAGAAGACTGTATTCTGCTGCTTTTGGATGGAATGCTCTCTAAGTATTAATTAAGTCTGTCTGGTCTAATGTGTCATTTAAGCCCTAGGTTTCCTTATTGATTTTCCGTCTGGATGGTCTGTTCATTGATGAAAGTGGGATGTTAAAGTCCCCCACTATTATTTGTGTTTCTGTTGATTTCTCCTTTTTTTTTTTTTTTTTTTTTTTGGCAGTACGCGGGCCTCTTACTGTTGTGGCCTCTCCCGTTGCAGAGCACAGGCTCTGGACGCACAGGCTCAGTAGCCATAGCTCACGGGCCTAGCCGCTCCATGGCATGTGGGATCTTCCCGGACCGGGGCACGAACCCGCATCCCCTGCATCGGCAGGCGGACTCTCAACCACTGCGCCACCAGGTAAGCCCGATTTCTCTTTTTAAGGCTGTTAGTGTTTGCCTCATATATTGAGGTGCTCCTCTGTTGGGTGCATTTATATTTACAATTGCTTTATCTTCTTATTGGATTGATCCCTCGACCATTATGTTGTGTCCTTTGTTACTTGTAACAGTATTTATTTTAAAGTCTTTTTTGTCTAATAGGAGTATTGCTGCACAAGCTTTCTTTTGATTTCCATCTTCATGGAATACCTTTTCCCTTCCATCCCCTCACTTTCAGTCTGTATGTGCCCCTAGATCAGAAGTGGGTCTCTTGTAGACAGCATGTATATAAGTGCTGTTTTTGTATACTTCCAGCCAGTCTATGTCTTTTCGTTGGAGCATTTAATCTGCGCAAGACCCTATGTGTGCCCTCCAAGAATGGAGTTTCTGTTTTCCCCAGTTCTGTGGAATTCCTGCAGTTAGACCCCACTAGCCTTCAAAGCCAGATTCTCTGGGGGCTCCTCCTCCCAGTGCCAGAACCCCAGGCTGGGGAGTCTGACATGGGGCTCAGAATTCTGAGTTCAATCCTGTGGGAGAACTTCTGTGGTATAATTATTTTCCAGTTTGTTGGTCACCCACCCAGTGGGTATGGGATTTGATCTTATCGTGATTGTGCCCCTCCTACCATCTCATTCTGGCTTCTCCGTTGTCTTTATATATAGGGTATCTTTTTTGGTATGTTCCAGCATTTTTTTTGGTCAATGGTTGTTCAGCAGTCAGTTGTGATTTTGGTGTTTCTGTAAGAAGAGGTGAGCTCACATCCTTATACTCCGCCATCTTGTCCAGGAATTTTCCAGACAAAGACTTTAATTCAGCTATTTTAAATATGTTCAAAGAGCTAAAAGAAATTGTGTCTAAAGAGCTAAGGAGAGTATGAGAGTGGAGTTGTTTATGCTGCAAATTTATATACAAAAAGTACTTAAGGTATAAATCTAACAATATGTACAGAATATGTATAAAACTATAAAACACTGTTGAAAGAAATCAAAGAAGAGTAATAGAATTTCCTTGTTCATGGATTGGAAGACTCAATATTAAAATGGCAGTTCTTCCCAACTTGATCTGTACCTTCGGTGTAATTCAAATCAGAATCCCAGCAAAGTCTTTTGTAGTTTGAAACAGTTTTTAAACTGATTCAAATATTCAAATGGAAAGGCAATAGCCTAGGCTTGTCAAAACAATACTGAGGAAACTCAGAAAGATTCTACTACTTGCTTTTAAGTCTTACTATAAAGCTTGCAGTAATAGAAAAATAATAAACACACACACAGCTCAATGAAACACAAGAGAGAGCCCCAAAATAAACATGCTCAAATATAATAAACTAATTTTGGACAAATTTATAAAGTCAGTACAATAGAGAGAGGTTAATATGTGTAACAAATGATGTTAGAGCAATTGAACATCCATGTGCCAAAAATAAAGTGAACCTAGACAAAAAGTTTACCTCTTTTACAAACAGCTCAAAATGGGTCTTAGATTGTAAAATGCCAAACTATAAAAATTCTAGAAGAAAACATAAGATACGATCTACATGATCTTGCATTTAGTACTGAGTCTTTAGATATAACACCAATAATGCAATCAATGACAGAAAAATCAGATAAATTGGAGTAAAGTAAAATTATCTGTTCTGTAAAAGATATTTGTAGTAGGCTCAGTAATCTTTTCCCAAAGACATAGGGTCCTAATCCCCCAAACATGTAAATGTTTGCAGATGTGATTAATGTAGGGATCTTGAGATGGGGAGATTATCATGGATTGTTTGGTAGGCCCTACATGAAACCACTAGTGTCTTTATGAGAAAGATGTGGAAAGAGATTTGACATAGAAGAGGACTATATAATTAACCATAGATGCAGAAACTAGGGTGGCTACAGTCTAAAGAATTCTAGCAACATTTAGAAACTGGAAGAGACCAGGAACAAATTCCCCTCTAGAAAGCATCCAGAGGTCGATTTAACCTACTAACACCTTGGTTTCAGGCAGTGAAACTTATTTTGGACTTTTGCCCTCCTGAACTGTGAGAGAATAAATTTCTGCTACTTTAAGCATTTGTAGTAATTTGTTTCAGCAGCCATTGTAAACTGATAAGCACTATTAAGAGAATGAAAAGACGAGCCAAAGAATGGGAGAAAATATCTGCAAAATGTATACCTGATAATGGCCATGTGTGCAGAATATACCAAAAAAAACCCCCAAAACCTTAGAACTCAACAATAATAAAACAAACCATCCACTTTAAAAATGGGCAAAAGATTTAAAAAAATACATCACCAAAGTAAATATAAATATGGCAAATAACTATATGAAAAGATGTGCAATATCATGTTAGTAAAATGCAAATCAAATAGCAGTGATAAAACACTACTCTTTTAGCCATTCCAGTAGGTATAGAAGGTAGTTTTTAAAAATGTAGACTACCAATTGCTGGTAAGGAGAATTCTCATTCATTGCCAGTGGGAGGGCAAAATAGTACACCCACTTTGGAAGACAGTTTGGCATTTTCTTGCAAAGCAAAACATAGTGTTGATATATGCTCCAGCCTTGTACTTCTAGATATTCACTCAACTGATGTGAAAACTTATATGTATACTAATCTGCATGAAACTGTTTATAGTAGCTCTGTTCATAATCATCCAAAACTGTTGCCAACCAAGATGTCCTACACCAGGTAATGGATATACCACCGGTGGTATATCCATATGATGGAATATTATTCAGCAATAAAAAAGAATGGACCATCAAGTACAGAGAAAGACATGGATAAATCTTAAACACATATTCCTAAGTGAAAGATGCCAGTCTGTAAAGCAACATATTTTATTACTGCATTTAAAGGAAATTCTGCAAAAGCAAACCCATAGAGGCAATGAGCAGACCAGTGGTTAGAAGCTTGGGGGATGGGAGAAGAATAAATAAGCAAAGCACAGGGGATTTTTTTATGGCAGTGAAATTATTCTATATGACACAGTAATGGAAAACACATGACACTGTGTATTTGTCAGTATCCACAGAACTTTACTATACAATGGTGAACTCTCATGTAGGCAAATTTTTAAACTACTAAGGAAGTTAAGGGATCGCAGGATGAATGTGGGATGTGCCCAAAAGGAAAAAAAAAGAAACTGTAAGAGAGGTATGAAACAGCTTCAGTGATTAGAGTGGGGGAATAAGGTGCTGACCTAAGTAAGTAACTTTGCAAGCTGAGTGCTGTCTGTATGACTAAAGGCAAAAGGAACTGTGCATGAACACTCTACCCTAGTTGATAAAGTTGGTTCCTATGGGGTGTGGGTTAACAATTCTGAAACCATTATAGATGTTGTAATTGAACAATTAAGTAAATGGAAGGGGATGGTGGGAATGAGTTTTGTAGCTGCTAGAGTAGAGGTTACATGAAAACATGAGGAGGAGGCTAGAATGACCCACGTGGTTGTGGATTAGAGCAGAGACATCAGCGTCAATGCACATCCCACTTAATGTCAGTGGAGTTACTTGCATTTAGAAATATTTATAGATATGTGTGTACATACAGATTAGTACAGGTACATGTATTTCCTTGCTCCCTCAGCTAAGGGAAAGCTGTGCAACTTTGTACAAATAGTCAAAATTGTTGATTGTGATTTTTGAACTTCCTTTCAAAATTCAAGACATTTTTATTGTTTGCCATTCACTCATTTAACTAATATTTACTGTATGTCCATTGTGAGCCAAGAATGTTCCACTCTGAGGATATGAAACCAATAATGTCATTGACCTCATAGATGAATGGGAAAAACATTCAATAAACAAAGAGTTATATGTATATAGTATAACTATATATCTTCAATTTATTAAAATACGTCTAAAGTAAGTAAAGGAAAATATTATTACCTTGTACCAAAATTTCAGAGCAAGAAAAATATTCAGGTCTTTGACTTGGTCTCTCTCTCTCTCTCTATATATATATATATATATCTCCTATTTAGGAGTTAGAAATATCCATTCATTCCCTTATTCAACATTTATTAAGGGATAACTGTGAGACTATTTCTAGAAATTTCCAAGAAGAATTAGACATATTTCCTATCCTTAAATAGGTCAGTATAACGGGAAAGAAATACAATTAAAAAAAATTAAATCCACTCTGGCAGAACGTGCACAAAGTATTACGGAACTATAGGGCATATCATCTAACCTAGCGTGAAAGCCAAGGAGGATTCTTGTTATATGCCTTTTCTGAGCTAAAAATTTGAGAAGGAAGTTAGGCTTCAGAACCAGGCAGGAAGAATATAAGAAGTGAGGACGTATACCACAGAGAGAGTATGAGCAATGAGAAAAGAAACAAAATGGAATGTGCAGGAAGCTACACAGTTTAGTGTGGCCCTGGCTTTTCAGGGGGAGGACAGGAATGGTAGGAGATGATGTGGGAGAAGGAGGAAGAAACAAGTTTGTAAAGAGGCGTCAGCCATGTTGTGGAACTTTAATTTTATACTGTGGGGATAGCACACGGATTTTAAGTTGGAAAATGAAATGGCTAGATTTAGAGGTAAAAGATGTATTTCTCTCCTTGAGAATCTTATGGCCTCAGAAATCAACTTTCTCTTTATAGGAGTTGTGTTGCCCTTATCCTTGAAGAAATCCAGAGTTTAGGAATAGAGTAATATATTCTTGACATCATACCAATGCTAAGGAGAGATACGAAGGACTCGAGGAAAAATAAATACAGTGGGAGTTATCTTAGTAATTTTTTTTACAAGAAAGTTCGGACTGTGAATTCTGAGTTCCAAGGCTGATCTTTAGAAATATCTATTTTAAGGGTGGAACATTTAAAGAGCAGGATATCTCTCTAATGGGTTGGCATGTGTAGGAGGAGTATGTTTTGTATATTCTGTATGATCTAAGCAGAATCGCTCAAGTGGTCACAAGCAGAGGATGATCATAATTGAAATTAACCTTTTGGTTTCTTCTTACTAAGGCTGTGCCTTCCGGCTGGCATTATAAAATGCTTAACACTTGAAAGCACCTTCTTTTGATATTGCTACAATGATCACAGAAAAATATCACTTTCCTCTCAGTGAACTAAATGAAGCAAATTATAGTGAGGGCTACAAAGAAGAAAATTACATGTTGCCATCAGTTTAGGCAATAGAGTAATAATTTTAATAAAAACTTTCCCTATTAATTTTGTCAGTCAGTCTCTTTCTGTGTGTTACCATTGGATGACTAACCATCCCAATGGACTAGACAGGCTCACATTACAAGTTTTATTCTTAGGCAAAAGTTTTCCCAGAGCTATCGCAGAATTTATTGTTCTCACTTATTTGCCAAAAAACATAATGTAAGTGACACAGAATAAACTCAAAGTTGTTGAGAAGAGGGTTAATTTGAAAAAATCTGACAGTGCACTGGGTTTCAGATTTCATATGCCACAGAATCACCTGTGAAGGTTGTTTAACATATAAATGCCTCAGTCTCCATCTCTGTCAGTCTCAGGAGATACCTACACTTTTGTGCATTTCTGGTGCACTCCGAAGTTTGAGAATCAGAGTTACAAATGACAAAAACCTTCCAGTATCAGTTTGGAAAACTGATTTTAAAATTTTAGAGCAAGGACAAGAATGCCTCTTTGCTGCATGCTTAAACATAAAAATTTATAAAATGTTAAATTCTTTTTAAATTCTGCATGTCATCTAAAAGATCGGAATTTACAAAGATGAACATAGTAGCTAATATGTTTAAACAACCTAATATAATAAAAGATAAGTTAATTAAAATAGAAAATAACTGTAGTCTCACATGAGAATGCCAAATGCAAATCAAGGTATGCTTCTTCTGTGCTAAATGAGAATATGCCTATGCAAACTTTGAAAATAGTAAGTTTATATGGAAAAAAATAAGCATGTATATATTGAAGTAATAAATTCATCATGTATGTAAAAAAGAAAAGGTGCTAAAGATTATGTTATGGGGGAAAAAAACCCAGAAGAGCAGTCACCTCTAAAACTGGATTCTGATTCTCTGAAACCATTGGTTGTTTTTTGTTTTTGTTAAACTTGTATAACGTGAAGAAAAATATATATATATACATACCTCAAGGGAGCATATGCTTCAAGTTTTTGGATGTTGGTCCAAAGAAAACTCAGTGTTTATGTGCAAGGCAGACATTTCACATTTTTTAATGTAATCCAGTTTTTGTGGAAAGGGTCCATGCCCAATATATAAACTTTTCTCAGTAATGCTGTGAGATTGCCACCTGTCTCCTCAGCAATAGTTCATAAAACTAAATAAGAGAATTTATTTTAAGGAAAGTATGCATTAGCCTGTGACATCTGGTTTGTTTAGTGACCCTGTAAATGCCATGGGCCTATCACTTTAAACTGATGAGGTTTACATAACCTTAATTGAATTATCAGGGCATTGAAAACAGAAGGGACAAGAGGGACTACAAGGCGAGTATTCCAGTTTCTAACTTCTACTCCGCTCAAAAAGTCAGTCTCCTGTCAGATTTGTGGAGATTTGTGCCTCCCTGGGGCTATCGCAAACTTCTAGCCTCTGCTGTTTCGATTAAGCTGTGCAGCTCTCAAACAAATACAGAGGATGATTTTCTGAGTGCGTAGAAACAAAATGTGGAGTCTGAAGCTTTGCTAAAATTTGAAAACATCAAAATGATTTCCCCCAGGCCTGAAAATGCTCTCAGTGTTGCAGTGAAATTCAGCCAGCCCTATGCTTACATGGAGTGACCAGTATGAAAATACACTGGACAATGTATTTGAGACTGCTCAGACAAGAGGCACGGTGGACCAAAGCATCAATTTAATGTTAGAACTAAATTCAAATCTGAACTCTCATACTCTGTATGACCTGAGCTATGGTCTCTAACCCTTTTTCCTCATCTGAAAATGGTGATGATATATATCTTGATAGGCTCTTCTGATGACTAAATGTTGAAATTCATATAAAGTATCTGAAAAAAAATGTCTAAAAATAGTTATCTATGAGTAAGAAAATATATAGCTAGGATCATTCATTCCAGGTAAGTTTACTGATCACCTCGTTTACGTAATAGAGATAGTAGGTTATATCAAAATTCTTTGTGAGCATCTGTAACATTTTGAGGAGCACTTTAGATGGCCTTAGAGAATATCTAGTTTATATCCAGGTATAATTAAGCCTTGAGGAATAGGAAAGGGAGCCACCTCTGTCATATGCAGAAATTTCCAAGCAGTTGAGAGGGACTACAAATTTACAGTGACAAAAGATTAAAGCACTTTCTCTCAACTGTACTGAGAATCTCAGAGAAGATGGAAAAAATAGAATGTTAGAATGATTCAGGATTAGGGCATTGTTGTTGTTGTTTGTTTTGTTTTTCCAGGCAGTTATAAAAGATCTAACAGAAGCAGGGTCATTGATAGTGTGGCAGGGTGTAGTTGAAGCCAAAAAAAAGGAATTAAGAAAATGGAATATTAAAGTTTACAATTTGGAGGTACAACTTCTGAGAAATATAAGCTGTGTCTAACGTTTGACTGTGGGTATGTGTGACTTCTGCAAAGAAGTTTTGCTGGCTCTTGAGTTAAGGAAATCAAGAAATTCTAAGTCTAGAGGCTAGAGATGGAGAGAAACACTCTGGGTCAGCCTGACACAGCCTTGAACGGCTGTCGATTTGACCAGGATGGTAAATAACAGTATCAAGGAGAGATGACAAGGTTATATGGATATATGTCAATGGATATCACAAATCTCAAAAGAGAAGGGTTCTTAGTATCAAGTTATAAGTTCACAGTGGTGAACAGGAGCTAGGTGAACACTGACAACACCACTATCATCATCACCACCGCAATTCTGACCATCATCACCACCAATACAGTTCTGATCAGAGAAACTAAGCTGAATGGAGCCAACAATATGGGAAGTAATTAACAGCCAAGGAAAGATACTGGAGTAAGCAAACTGTGAAATAGTTGAGTATGTAGGAAAGTTTGTTGACCATGAAAGCATCATTCCAGAGGCTAGAGGGAAGAGTTAGTAGGGAAGGGAACAGTGAGAAAAATGGAGTAGGGAAAGGATGCACAGAATATATGGGGATGAGGTTACAAGAAAAGATAGGTGTTAAGAAAAGAGGCATTTAATGTGGTATCCGAGGATGAGGTATGTGGCTACTGTAGGATGACTTGATCTCCGAGTTCCCAAAGGAATTCTGGTTTAAATTTTTTCAGTGTTTCTGTAGTCTAGGTGGTTCAATATGGCTTGTTTGTTGGTAAGAAGTATATTGTATTAGTTAGGTGCGTGGATTGTGGGGTCAGATCATCTAGTTACAGGTCTTCCTGCAGTGCTGACTCACTGTGCAACTTTAATAAGGTACTTAATTTCCCTGAGTCTTGGTTTCATCATCTGTAAAATTATCAGTGTAGCAGGTTCATCATAGAGCTGTAGGATTGAATGTCATAATGTGTATTATATTAAGATTTGAACTTGGCACAAAATTAGCACTTTGCTTTCACTATTACTATTTTTGTATGTATAAGAAGATGATGGCTTTTATTTAAGGTTCAAACAGAACATTCAGTAAAAATTGTAATGTCTTACTCATAATCAGAATTGCTTTTAATTAGTTTATAGAACACGCACCTCAAAATAGAAAAATCAGGAGACTGTGCAGAGTGAGAGAATTCAGGCCTCTCATAAAGAGCCCATCTTACTGGCCACCTTTGCAAAGGAAAGCTTAGTGAGGGCCAGGGAAAGGGGTGCAAAGGAGATTCCTTAGTTTCAAGATTGTTCCCTTTATCTATTGCTGCAAAACAAACCACCTTGAATTTGATGGTATTGAAAACAACATCTAAAAAAAATATTCTCTCTCATAGTTCAGGGGTTGATTGATCCCAGTCAAGTTTCTCTCCCTTAGGGTCATTCATTTGACAAAAGTCAGTGACTGGAACTGGAGTCATCTCAAAGGCTTCTTTTTTAAAATCCATTCTTTGTTTGATAGCAGTTTTATATTTACAAAATTATTACAAAGATAGTAAAAAAAAGTTCCCGTATACTCTACACACAGTTCCCACTACTATTAACATCTTACATTAGTATGGTATTTTTGTCACAAGTAATGAATCGATACATTAGTATCAACTAAAGTACATCATGTCAGTTTTACCCTAATGTCCTTCTTTCTGTTCCAGCATTTCAGCCTGGATAACACATTACATTACATACATGGTCGTGTCTCCTTAAACTCCTCTTTGGCTGGAAGAGTTTCTCAGACTTTCTTTGCTTTTGATGACCTTGTCAGTTTTAAGGATTACTGGTCAGGTATTTTTGTATACTATGCCTCAGTTGGGATTTGTTTGATGTCTTTCTCATGATTAGAGTGGGGTAGTATGTTTTGGCGGGTAACCCCAGAGACAAGGTGCCGTCCTCATCACAGAATGTCAGAGGTGTGTACTATCAATATGACCTACCATTGTTGTTGTTACCTGTATTCATTTCCTAGTACTGCTGTAGCAAATTACCACAAACTTTAGAAGATTAAAAAAAAATTATTACCTTACATTTCTATATGTTACAAATCCCATATAGGTCTCACTAGGCTAAAATCAAGATGTCAGAGGAGCTGTATTCTTCTCCATAAGCTCTAGAGTAACATCTGTTTTCTTGCCATTCCAGCTTCTAGAGGCTTCCCACGTTCCTTGACTCCTTTCCTCCGCCTTCAAAGTCAGCAATGTGGCATCTCTCAGTGCCTTTCTTTCATAATCACATCTCTCCCTCTGACTTTCCTCTTCTGTCTCCCTCTTCCATTTTTAAGGACCCTTTTTAAGGATTACATTAGGTTCAGCTGAATACTACAGGATAACTTCCCTATCTTGAGGTCAACTGATTAGCAACCTTAATTCCATCTGCAACTTTTAATTTGCCTTTGCTATGTAACATAACATATTCATATTTTCCAGGGCCTACAGCATGTATGCCTCTGAGGCCATTATTCTTCCTACCAGATTAATCTTGATCACCTGCTTGAGGTAGTATTTTTTTCCCCTCCCTTTCATAATATACCCAATGGAAGAAAGTCACTATGCTCAGTCCATTCTTAAGGACTGGGAAATTATGATTTTATGCTTCCATAAGGGCAGAGTATCTATATGAGTTACTTGGAAGTTTTTATGTATTTTTTTCCCTTTCATTTATTACTCAATCACCAGTTATCTTTATGGACTCATGCATATTTATTTTATTCTTTGGATTATAACCTAATACTACTTAGTTTACTTTGTTTCTCAAGTTTTTCCAGCTTGGCTGTTGGGAACTCTTTCAGATGACTCCTGTATCCCTTAGACATACCCTCATAATTGTGGGTTTTTGTTTTTTTTTTTAGCACTTTCTTACTTTCTGGAATTATAAGATGCTCTAGGCTTGTTTATATACTTCCTTCTACATTCTAAGAATCAGCCGTTTCTCTTGTTCCTTTTATTGAAGTCCAAAGTCTGGGTGCTAGCTGTTCCGGTTGCTATTAGGGTGTCATTATTTCTAGGGCTTTTCAGCTGACAGAGCATGGAGATATATATATTTGTGCACTAACCTGTGCATAAGCACATATTTACACATGTTTTTATATTTAGGCACCTATATCTATACTAAGCTAAATATGAGTTGATACTGATGTCTCTAAGTCTAACCAGTTACTACACGGATCATTCTAGCTTATTCCTCCTGCTTATCTATAACCTCCCACTCCAACATTGAGAAGCCTTACTCCTCCCACCCCCTTCCATTTCTTTAATTGTTCAATTTCTGTATACATATAAAATGGGTTCAGAATTGTTGTTAAACCCATATGCCCATAGGAAATAACTTTATCAACTAGAATGCAGTTCATATGTACAGCTCTCTTTGCCTTTAGTGGAACATACTCCACTCATTTCCAGAGTTACTTAGCTCAGGGACTTCTCCCATCCCATTCAGTGAGGTGGTTTCATATAGCTGTAATATAGTTACATGTTTTGGTTACACTTAGCATTTCATCCCGTGATTCCTCTGAAGCCCTAAATAATTTCACAAATATTTGCATACATTGAGGTTCACTGTTTGTGCTATAAAGTTCTGTGAGTTTTGACAAATGCTTAATGTCCTGTACTCACCACTAGAGTGCCAAACAGAACAGTTTAATCACCCCCAAATTTCCTCTGCTTCATCTATTGCAACCCGTATCCCTTGAACTCCTGACAACTAATGGTGTGTTTTGCCTTTCCAGAATGTTATATAATTGGTATCATACCGTATGCAGCTTTCTCAGATTGGTTTATTTTACTAGCAATATGCATTTAAGATTCATCTATGTTTTGTATGGCTTGAGAGCTCATTTCTTTTTATTGCTAAATGATATTGTATAGATGCATCATAGTCTGTTCACTTATTGTAGGACATCTTGGTTGCTTCCAGTTTGGGCAATGATGAAAAGTTTACTATAAACATCTGCAGGTTTTTGTGTAGGCATAGATTTTCAAATCAATTGGATAAATACATAGAAGCACAACTGCAGGATTATATGGTAAGACTATATTCACTTTTGTAAGAAACAGTCAAACCATCTTTTAAGTCATTACACCATTTTGTATTACCATCAATAGTAAATGAGAGTTCTTGCTGCTCTTCATTTTTACCAATATCGGTACTGTCAGTGTGTTTAGATTTTGGCCATTCTAATAGATCATTGTATTATCTCACTGCTGTGTCAATTTGCAGTTTCCTAATGGCAGATAATGTCGAACATTTTTAAGATGCTTATGTTGCCATTTTTGTATCTTCTTTGATGGGATGTCTGTTCATAACTTTTGCCCATTTTTAAAAAATTGAGTCATCTTTTTTTAATTTATGAGTATTAATAGTTCTTGGTATATTTTGGATACACATCCTTTATCAGGTATGTGTTTTGTAAATATTTTCTCCTAGTCAGTGGCTTGTCTTTTCATTCTCTTAACAGTGTCATTTGTAGAAAAGAATTTTAAAAATGAAGTACATCTTTAATTTTTTTAAATTTCATGGATCATACTATTGGTATTGTATTTAAAAGCTCATTGTCAATCCAAGGTCATGTACAATAGATGTTTTATGTTTCTATTAGAAATTTCATTACTTTGAATTTCACATTTAGGTCTATGATCCACTTTGTTTTAAACGAACATAGTCATGTTTATAAAGATATACCATTTTTACAAGCTGGGATCGTATTCTACATACTCATTTGTTTTTTCATTGTGGCAAAATTTGTGTCTGTGCAAAATAGAAATCTTTGGAGTTTAATCCTATGCCTTTTCACTGATGTACATAGAACCATATAACAAATATCCCAATCAAGGTATAGAATATTTCCATCATCCCAATAGGCTTGTTTCTGCTACCCTTCAAGTAAATTTCTCTCCTCATATTTTGATTTTTACCACCATAGATAATACTGCCTATTTTTGAATTTCATATAAAAGATACCATACAGTATATATACTTCTGTGCCTAGTTTCTTTCACTCAGATACTGTTTTTGACATGCACATATGTTGTTGCATGTACAAGTGGCTCAGATTTTCTTTTATTGTTGACTAGTGTTCTGTTTTATGAATAAAAATAATTTTTATCCACCATCTTGTTAAAGTATATTTGAGTTGTTTCCAAGTTTTGGCTATTACAAATATTAGCAAAACATTGCTGCCAAAGTGTTTCCCAAAGTGGTTACACCATTTTACCCTTTCACCTGCAATATATAAATATCCTCTTGTTCCACAACTTTTGATATTGGCAGTCTTTTTTATTTTAACTGTGATAACATACATATAACATAAAATTTACCGTGACATTTAATATGTTAACAGTGTTGGCAAAACCATCACCACTGTAGTTCCAGAATATTTTCATCACTCCAAAAGGAAACCTAATCCCATTAAGTAGTCACTTCCCATTCTTCACCTCCCCCTGAAATATTTTTTTCTGTCCAATCTCTCTCTATTCTCTTTATTGGACTCCCAAGTAGGTAATGATAGACTGCCAAACATTGCCCTATAAGAGTCTGTATTCTTTTTCAATCTTTCTTTTCCTTAGGTCTTCTGATGTAATTATTTTATTAATTTGTCTTTAAAACACTTTATTTTTTAGTTTCCAATCTGCTAAGTCCATTAGGTACTGAAATTTTTTTAGATATCGGAGTTTTCAGTACTAGAATTTTCATTTGATTCTTGTTTATATTTCTCATTCCTCTGCTGAGGTTTCCTATCTATTTACTCATTATATCCATCTTTTATTTAAGTCCTTGAGTATTTATAATACTTATATTAAAATCTTTGCCTGCTAATTTTGACATCTAGGTCATCTTAAAGATGTTTCTATTACCTGCTTTTGTCTTTATTTTGTGCCATATTTTCTTCTAATAATATTTTTAAATTATATTATGGTATTATGGTGATGCTGTAGACAATCTGAATGTTGTCTTACTTAAAGAGATCAGACTTTGTTTAGTTAGGCAGATCAATTACTATCAGATAATTCATTTTAACTTGTCAGAATGTTGTGTGTGTGTGTATGTGTTGTTTTCTTTTTACTCGTCTGTACATAGGTTCTACAGCTCTCAGCCAAGCACACGTGGGGAACCTCTCTGCAGAGTTCTGAGCCCACCTCTCTGTGCAGCTTTCTCCTTTTCAGTGCCCTGCTCAATAAATTCAGCAGCATCTCTGATAGCTGCCCTCTCAGCGTAGCAAGACTTCTGTGCTCCACTTATACCCATCTTCCGGTAGCATAATCTAGAAAGAGACCACAGGCAGAAAGCAAGAGCAAATGTGCAGTTCACCTGGTGTGTCTCCCTTCTCTTGAGAAAGATGTATGTAAACAGTTTTCTCTAATATTCTGTCCAGTTTTATAGTTGTTTGCAGAAAAAGAGCAAGTCTAGTATTAGTTACTACATGATGGCTAAGAGAAGTCTTGATTAGGGACCTTTAAGCATTTAACATTCACACTGTATTATAAAATGATAATAATTGGTATTCATAAAACTATTTTTCTCCATTCTTGAAATATTTTTGTTCCAAGGTAATACATATGTGTCCCAATTTTTAGCTTTGCTGTATATTTTTTTCATATTTTTTCCATGAAGCATAAAGTTGGTTAAAAATCAGTTTAGAAAGGTAATTTAGAAACTCCTTGAAGGGCAGTAATTATATCCTTTAGCAATAAAATAGTAAAGAGATATTAAATATTGGAGTTGTAAGTTAAAAGAATTAGGATGATAAAAGAGGAGTAGTGTTACGGGGGAATGACATAAAGAAATTCTACTGAACCCCTTCAGTAGATGATGGTGTGGAGGCTACTGCAAGGTCTAAATAACATAATAATGCTGGAATAGGAGAAATTAGAGGGTAAAAGATAGGAAGACTCTGCCGGTTTTATTTATTTATTTGACACACTTCATTCAAAAACCTCTTTTTCATAAAGGCTGTAGAAATGTGAACACTGGCATAGAATAAAAATAGATTATTAAATCAAGGGTAAGGAAAAATAAAATCTACGTCAAAAATTAAAATCTAAGACCATGTTAAAGGAGCCACAAATTTGGCTATGAGATTCCTAGTAAATAAAGGAAGGAAGAAAAGTGAACACAGCATCCATAATGCTGAGAAAGAAACTAGATAATTAGGAGAACATGTAAGTGAGTGAGTGAGTTTTTTGGTCCCAGCAGCAAAGAAAGATTTCTCTGATGGGTTCTTACAGAGGTACCACATTTAAGCATAGCACCTTTATATTAAAGACAAGTACACAGTATGCTCAAGTAGTGTAATTACATTTTCTGATACTCAGGGGTAGTGCTCTTTAATTTACAATTTACTTATCCATTCCAACAGAACTATATTGAGAAATGCTATGTTTTACTAGATAAAGATTGGATGGTATGGTGTCTTTTATCTGCAATATTTTATCCTTAATATTACTTATAAATACTCTTCAACTTTTTTTTTGCATATTCAGCCATATGCATTCTTTCTTCTGTGTGTACATCATGTAGATATCATAACTGACTGACTGAATGATTGGATGGATGAGTTAGGAGGACAAAAAACATTCAGATCCTAAATAATAACTTCCTATGTAGGAAGCAAAAATCTATTCCCTGTAATGACAAACATTAACTTACCAGTATGCCAGTTGGCCAAATGGGAGATTTAGGAGCAGTAATCTTCCAGAAAAATACTGGATCAAGGTTTCTAATTGACCTTTTTGATATTTATTATAGTTCAGTCTTCTTGCTTCCTAGCTTTCTTTAAACTCTGAAATGTTGAGCCTATGCTCATCTCAACAGGAACTTTATAGCTTCAGCCTGCCCAGATAGAAGAGCATATTTGCATAGCATGAACTTTATATCGACTCTTATGATTCCTCAGATAAATGTCTTTGATATATTTAAAAACGAATGAAATCCATCTCACAAAACTGTGATGGAAAATTAAAGACAAACTTTTATTTTCATCACTTCTAAACTTCAAAGACACCATCTTGGTAGAGCAAGAAAATGTTAACACTTCTGACTCCTACATTTCTTGGTCATAATCCCTCAGTGGATAATCTTACATTGGGAAGGTAATAATGAATACAGATTTTACTTATTTGTCCACATGTCCTTTATTTTAGTGTCCATCACACGAGTATGAGTTAGTTTTGTTCACACAAAGGGAAAAATTTTAATGACCACCCAAGTTAGAAATACTGTAAAGAGATCAGGTAAAGGAGATGGAAGATTTTAGTAACTAAAGAAAGGTTTTCACCAACCTTTTCCTGTGCAACTCTATTAAAAAATGTACCTCAGATGATCTCATGCTTGTAATTCTAGAAACTAGATGAAACGTTGATCAGAGCAAACTACAAAGCAGTGTATGTCATGACAAATTGACTAGACAAGACACATGGGAGAATGTCAGGAATTATAATCTGACATTAGAGTTGATATTGTTCATGGTTGGATTAAATAAATGTGATTACTAAACCATTTTTTCTCTGAATCATTGATAGGATGATTTATATGAATACATTTCATAAAAACATAAGCAATCTTTAAAGGTATGATAAATAATCCTACTTTGTCAAAGGATTTTTTTTTTTTTTTTTTTTACTATACTGCTGGATATTTTATTTGGTATTGGGTATCTCTAAAGAGATAGATAGATTTTGGTCTCTGATAGATTTGTGTATCAGTGGTAAGCAAGGTTTATAAAATTAACAGAGAAACAACCAATATTTCCTATTTCCTGGAATATTTTATTGACTTTTTATCTAAAATGATCAAAAAGGTTATTTACTAAATGGTCTGTGGACATTGCCTGCTCCAGTTGTAGTTCTTTAACAAACTTTTTATTTATTCCATTATTATTGGTATATTTTGTTGCATCTTCAATTTTGGTCTTTTATGTTTTCCTAGAAAATCACCAATTTGATAAAATCTTAAAATGTATATCAGCATAAAATAGTATTCCTAAAAATGGGCTTTTGGAGATACTGGATCCAGGAATTGATAACAGATATGCCAAGAAATAAGTATTCCTTAGTAAAATACATTTGCATATTATAACAGGGAAATTAGAAATCAGCAATATGCCTTAACCTATCAGATCTTCTGAAAATTCCTAGAGTCAAAATATCTCCTTATTTTTTTTTAGTTTGGAATTTCCAAAACATACTTGAACATGGATACTTCTACCATCACACAAAAACATACCTATAAATATACTGTAAAACAAGGCTTTGTGGGACAGTGGTTTAGAAACACTAGAATGCAGCAGATATAAAAAGTGATCTCCCATACTCATTCATCTATTTACTACATATTGCTTTTATAATTGCAAGATAATGAATAGACATTGCAAAATATATACAAACATAAATGTGAAGAAAGTTAGTGAAAGTTTTTATTTCTCTACTTCCATTTATGCTTCCTTCTATGGAATGCTGAATGGACTAATTATTCACATATTTTTCCTTAATTATTCAGTAATATATTAATTTAAACATATATAATTAGTTCCTAACTGCAGATTTTACTACATATTTTGTACATTTTTATTAAAATGTTTTCAAATTCTTTGTTTTGGTTTCTCCTTTGAAACAATAATTGTTTCAGACTTTTCTTAACAGTGAATGGATGTTTCTTATTTAAACTTTTTTCATTAATACCTAGTTTGTTACACTGTAATTAGATATTATACCGGTATAAATATGACTTTTAGGAGCTGATTGAAATATTCATTAAGCGTAGCCTGATTTATAATAAGGTTTGTAAATATTTGCAAAAATATATATTCTTTCCTTACAAAGTAAAATATTTAATTTAAATCACGTTATTATATTAATAAGTTATTCATTATACAATATTCTTACAAAATTCATTCAAAAAAGCACATGAAAATGTCATGATTGTGGTTGTTCCAGGTAAATACATGAAAAAAGAGAGGGATGAAAGAATTAAAGGTACTTGCAAAGGAATATTATCATTGATAATAATGACATTATTTTAAACATTCATCGATGTATCTGTTTTACTTAATGGGTCTGCCCATGATTTGAATGATATTTTGAACAATTCAACTACCATCACTTTTTCTTCAATTTTTATTGAGTTTATAATGTGTTTGCTTTAAATTGTTGAGTCATTCATTCATTCAACAAATATTTACTGAATATCCATCATATTCCAGGCATTTTTCTGGGTTCTGAGGATATAGTAGTTAATGAAAAAGACAAATCCAAAAGTTCCTGCTCTCACTGAGCTCATTTTGTAGTCTCATGGTACCATCTTTGATGCGCTGACATTTGACACTAAAAGATAATGAAAGGTCTGTATTAATTTTGGCTTGTCCTTTTACTTGTATACCTATTCAGTGTAAGTTCTCAAAATTTAATATTTACACTTCTCCTTCCTTAAGTTTGTACTTTCCTGGTAAAATTTTACCTATACTTTTATTTTTATTTTATTTTTTTTACTTCTTTCTCCCATTTCTTTGTTGATTGTCTCTTTTATACAAAATATACTATCCTTTTATATCCTACATTGTTTGTTCTATTTTAACTGTTTATTCTGTTCAGTCACTATCTGTTGGTACACAGCCTGAAGCAGCCAGCTCTCTAGTCTCTGGGGATAGAGTGGTGTGAAATACATCCTAGGTTCTTACTTCCCTGAAATTTACCTTCATGTGGGAGAGGCAGATCATATTTTAGATATTAGTAAGCACTATGAAGACAATAAAGCAACTGAATGGGATAAAGGGGATATGAGATATTCGGGATAAGTGAGCAGAGAAGTTTTCTCTGAGTAATTGCTAATTTCTGAATAAAGATCCAGTGACGCAAAGATTTAAGAGAATAGTGTTCTAGGAAGAGGAAAGAACAGGTGCGTAACATTTAGAAACTGAAAGAAAGCCATTGTTGCCGGATGGCATGGAGCAGGTGGGAATGAGGTTAGAGGGTATACAGGAGCCAGATAACAAAGGCCTTTGGATTTGCAGAGTAAGTATGTAAGAAAATATTGAAGACTGCTCTGTTTTGAAGTCTGGCCTCAAATCTGAGAACAGTCAGTGCAAAGTAACCTGTCATTCTAGGTATAGAACTGTCATGCCAGACATATATGAGAGGTGTTCACATCTGGTTCTGCCACTGCTAATCTGTATCCCATCACACATTTAATGAGCAAGAGCTAAGCATTCCTTAGAGAGGATAGTTTCTCTGAAGAGAATGAGGAATTCTATGGAGCACTGGTGTCTTCCTCCTTCCCACAGGCATAGACCTGTCACTCCCTCCCAGCCAGGGAAGAAAGCTCCCAAGAGCACGTTCAGAAAGATTGATCCGTGTCCTGGAATTGGAAAGACACTGCGGCCGGTGTCCGTATCAAGGCTGAGAAACGGCTGAAGGCCAGAGGCTGGCTGGAGGGGACTGGTGTGACAGAGGGGAGGGAGACGTCCTGGAAACACTGAGGTTCACAGTATGGCTGTGGGTTTTCCTGTGGAACGTTCTGGGGAAGGTAGCTGGGTGAGAGTAAGCCTGATGGGAAACAGCCCCAGTGATTGGGTCCATGTGGTGAGGTCCTCCTGAAGGCAAGACAGCGGGAAGGCCAAAACTGATCACCAGAGGCAGCGCCACACATATCAGCCCGCTGCAGGTGCGACAGTCCAGTGACGGGGTCTCCAAAAGGCCCACAAAAGCACCTCACGGGCAGAAAAAGCAAATAAAACGAGATATAAATTTCTGATACAAGCATGGTTCTAGGTTGCCAGACTACAGTAGCACCTGCCATGTAAGGTTGTGTACTCTTGGGATTTCTCACTCTTGCTGAGGCTGGCCTAGCTTGATGGGGAGGAGGCCAAACCTTGGAACCCACCCCCTTTCCATGTGGTGAGTTGAGTCAGGCATCAGTGAGGGGAGAAGAAAAGAAGTTTTGAAAGGAAAAAGGAAGTCAGCTTTTGCTTTAGATCAAAGTGGACTTTATAAACTAGAGAATGAGGTTTTTAGTCAATATCTGAGAGCGACTAAAAATCTATGAACTCGAGATGGTATTCAGTAGAGGGAGTATGAAAAAGTCTATTTTAATCATTGCATTCCTACAATTTTTTTTTGTTCAGTAAACAGCCTGGCAGGGCTTTAATATACTTACCTATATTTTAAAATCTAGATCCATTTATTTTCATAAGTGACAGTGTTGGTCTATCTGCATGTTTAGTCTATTTTTGTTGATGTTTTCTGAGAAGTGCATTGCATTCATATTTTTTAAATTATTTACTTTCCTACTAATTATTTAATGTTTGATTACTTTTGGCCATAGGAATTAATTTTTAAACTAAATCTTTGCTTCTGTGTCTCAACTTAAATCCTTTTAAAATCACAGTCTCTTTATTCTTCCATTCTTCATGTCATTTATCTCTCAGTCAATTGAAGTATCTCTTTGATTATTTTTTAAAAAGAAAGTATATTGGCCTCCTAATATCTGAGAATGGCTTGGCATTTTCTTTGAGAAGAATGACAATTTGGTTGGATAAATATTTTCTGAATGTACAATCATTTTTACTTTAAAACTTTAAAAAATACTCAATATTGCACAGATGCCTGCTGAAAAACTGATTTGTGTTCTAAGGGTATTTGTACTGATTTGTTTTGTTTTGCCTGCATCCTGTACATTACCAGACTTTGTCTAGGATTTGGTCTCTTTTTCTTAGTTAAAATTGCTTTAGAAAGAAGTTCAAGGACTTTTTTCAGGTTAGCAGTGTTTTCTTCTTACATTTATTTGATCACTGCTAATAATCTATCCTGTTTCTTATTCTGAGAGCTGTATTATATGCAAGTTTAAACTTCTTATATCTTGTATGAACTGGTCTCGAGAACAAGCATCCCCTGCTTCGAATCTGCAGTGGTAATCAAGTTATGAGTGTCTTCCTTATTGCTTCTCCAGCACTTGTGCTTTCATATAAGAAGCTCATTCTGCCGGCATTACTAACTAACATAGATTCACCAAAGCATCAAAAGACTGGCTTTTTTTCTAACACAAAATTTTCCTCCATGTTTTTTCTTCTTTTTGGTCATTTCTGTGGAAATCTGGGAGGGAGTTATATCCATCTGTATTCTAAAAACAAGCCTATCCAGACAAAAAGCACTTATTTTATGCAATGTTCTAGTTGCACCCTTGTAGAAATGTCTATATCCACGTTACTGAATGTAATGCCTAAGAAACATTTATAGAAGTAGAATTGTAGGCTCAAAATTATGCACATTCAAATCTTTTTTTCCATTTTGATAGGCTAAAATATGCATCTCAACATTTGAATAAATTTTAATTTTCTCTCAGTGAGGTTGAGCATGATTTCATAAAATAAGTTGGTGTTAATAAATTGTCTTTTCAGGTCTTTGATCTTTTTTAAAACTAGGTTCCAATATGTCACTTATACATTTGAAAGAGTTCTTTGTACATTAAGTGTACTAACATCACATTTTATTAGTTACAGTAGCCTCAGCACTATAAAAAATAGACCCTTAAAAGAATTGTCTTGGGCTTCCCTGGTGGCGCAGTGGTTGAGAGTCCGCCTGCCGATGCAGGGGACACGGGTTCGTGCCCCGTTCCGGGAAGATCCCACATGCCGCGGAGCGGCTGCGCCCGTGCGCCATGGCTGCTGAGCCTGCGCGTCCGGAGCCTGTGCTCCGCAACGGGAGAGGCCACGGCAGTGAGAGGCCCGCGTACGCAAAAAAAAAAAAAAAAAAAAAAAAAAAAAAAAAAAAAAAGAATTGTCTTCTATTTTATAAAGACTTTTACTTTACATAGTTGAGATTATTTCATATATGATTTTAACAGTGGTCAATAAAGGCACATTTACAGATTTTATCTCGACAAGGATTCCCTTTTTGGAGACAGCGAATAACATTTTTTGTTTGTTTTACGTTCAGCACAGTAATTTTAAGTGGGTTCTTAAAGAGACAGGAAATTACATGAGAATTGTAGGATTAAGGATGTGGCTCAAAAATCACATTTTCCCTTAGGAAAATACAAATTCAGAACCAGTATTTATCCAGTCCACATGAGAAAAATTTAATGAATTGAACAACTTCCTGAAGTCAAAAACCAAACTTTATGAAAACTTAAAAAAGTTCTTTTATCTAAAAGCCCCCCCCCCACCTATTTTTTTAAGGTTATGGTTTTTCTTGTGTTTTTCTCTGTAAATCTCCATGAAGACAGGATCCACTTCTGTTTTGGTCACCAGCTTATCCCAACTCTTGGCAGAGTATCTGATGCATAGTATCATATTAAAATATTTGTTAAAATATAGCAGAGGGAGGAACACTCTCAAACTCATTTTACGAGGCCACTATCACCCTGATACCAAAATGAGACAAAGATGTCACAAAAAAAGAAAAATACAGGCCAATATCTCTGATAAACATACATGCAAAAATCCTCAACAAAATACTAGCAAACAGAATCCAACAGCACATTAAAAGGATCATGCACCATGATCAAGTGGGGTTTATCCCAGGAATACAAGGATTCTTCAATATACGCAAATCAATCAATGTGATATACCATATTAACAAGTTGAAGGAGAAAAACCATATGATCATCTCAATAGATACAGAAAAAACTTGACAAAATTCAACACCCATTTATGAGAAAAACTGTCCAGAAAGTAGGCATAGAGGGAACTTACCTGAACATAATAAAGGCCGTAGATGACAAACCACAGCCAACATCATTCTCAATGGTGAAAAACTGAAACCATTTCCTCTAAGATCAGGAATAAGACAAGGTTGTCCACTCTCACCACTATTATTCAACATAGTTTGGAAGTTTTAGCCACAGCAATCAGAGAAGAAAAAGAAATAAAAGGAATACAAATTGGAAAAGAAGAAGTAAAGCTGTCAGTGTTTACAGATGACATGATACTATACATAGAGAATCCTAAAGAGGCCGCCAGAAAAACCACTAGAGCTAATCAATGAATCTGGTAAAGTAGCAGGATACAAAATTAATGCACAGAAATCTCTTGCATTCCTATACACTAATGATGAAAAATCTGAAAGAGAATTTAAGGAAACACTCCCATTTACCACTGCAGCAAAAAGAATAAAATACCTGGGAATAAACCTACCTAAGGAGACGAAAGACCTGTATGCAAAAAGCTATAAGACACTAATGAAAGAAATGAAAGATGATACAAACAGATGGAGAGATATACCATGTTCTTGGATTGGAAGAATCAACATTGTGAAATGACTATACTACCCTATGCAATCTACAGATTCAGTGCAATCCCTATCAAACTACCAATGGCATTTTTCACAGAACTAGAGCAAAAAATTTCACAATTTGCATGGAAACACAAAAGACCCCGAATAGCCAAAGCAACTTAAGAAAGAAAAATGGAGCTGGAGGAATCAGGCTCTCTGACTTCAGCCTATGCTACAAAGCTACAGTAAGCAAGACAGTATGGTACTGGCACAAAAACAAAAATATAGATCAATAGAACAGGATAGAAAACCCAGAGATAAACCCACGCACATATGGTCACCTTATCTTTGATAAAGGAGGCAAGAGTATACAATAGAGACAAGTCAGCCTCTTCAGCAAGTGATGCTGTGAAAACTGGACAGCTACATGTAAAAGAATGAAATTAGAACGCTTCCTAACACGATACACAGAAATAAACTCAAAATGGATTAAAGAACTAAATGTAAGTCCAGACACTATAAAACTCTTAGAAGAAAACATAGCCAGAACACTCTATGACATAAATCACAGCAAGATCATTTTTTACCCACCTTGCAGAGTAATAGAAATAAAAACAAAATTTTAAAAATGGGACCTGTTGAAACTTAAAAGCTTTTGCACAGCAAAGGAAACCATAAACAAGACGAAAAGACAACCCTCAGAATGGGAGAAAATATTTTCAAATGAAGCAACTGACAAAGGATTAATCTCCAAAACTTACAAGCAGCTCATTCAGCTCAATATCAAAAAAACAAACCACCAAATCCAAAAATGGGCAGAAGACCTAAACAGACATTTCTTCAAAGAAGATATACAGATTGCCAGCAAACACTTGAAAGGATGCTCAACATCACAATCATTAGAGAAATTCAAATCAAAACTGCAATGAGGTATCACCTCACACTGTTCAGAATGGCCATCATCAAAAAAATCTACAAACAATATATGCGGGAGAGGGTGTGGAGAAAATGGAACCCTCTTGCACTGTTGGTGGGAATGTAAATTGATACAGCCTCTATGGAGAACAGTGTGGAGGTTTCTTAAAAAATTAAAAATATGACTATCATATGACCCAGCATTCTCACTACTGGGCATATACCCTGAGAAAACCATAATTCAAAAAGAGACGTGTACCACAGTGTTCACTGCAGCACTATTTACAATAGCCAGGTCATGGAAGCAACCTAAATGTCCATCAACAGATGAATGGATAAAGAAGATGTGGCAGATATATACAATGGAATATTACTCAGCCATAAAAAGAAACAAAATTGAGTTATTTGTAGTGAGGTGGATGGACCTAGAGTCTGTCATACAGAGTGAAGTAAGTCAGAAAAAGAAAAACAAAGTATGTTAACACATATATATATGGAATCTAAAAAAAAGAAAAAAATGGTTTTGAAGAACCTAGGGGCACAACAGGAATAAAGACAGAAACGTAGAGAATGGACTTGAGGACATGGGGTGTGGGGAAGGTAAGCTGGGACGAAGTGAGAAAGTGGCATGGACATATATACACTACCAAAAGTAAAATAGATAGCTAGTGGGAAGTACCACATAGCACAGGGAGATCAGCTCTGTGCTTTCTGACCACCTAGAGGGGTGGGATAGGGAAGGTGGGAGGGAGACACAGGAGGGAGGAGATATGGGAACATATGTATATGTATAGCTGATTCACTTTGTTATAAAGCAGAAACTCACACACCATTGTAAAGCAATTATACTCCAATAAAGATGTTAAAAAATAATATTTGTTATAAATAACAAGAAAATCTTAAAGTTTTATGTGTGTGTATGTTGTGTGTTTGTTAATGGTATATTCAATAAGAGTACATAGGTGATATGTTTTCTAAGCCCTTGTATATCTGAGAAATTAATAGTCTTCTGACATGGAAGACTTGGTTGTTTATATAATTCTTGTGTTTTAAACATGTTTGTTCAATACCTTTAAGTGTTACTCCAGTGCCTTTTTGGCATCTTATTGTGTTTGAGTATAAAATTTACAAGTACTTTTTTGACCAAAGTTTATAGGCTTTTGTTCTCATCTCTTTTTGAAATTTAAACCTTTAGTCAGGACATGTTTTGATTTGGATCTTATTTAATTTGGGTGGGAGCATAGTGGTTCCCTTTTAACTGTATACTTAGTTACTATTTTAATGAAAACTATTTTCCTCATTTCTGTTTTTAAATATTTCTGTTATTATTCTTCCTGCACATTTATAATTCTTGGTTTATTCTCCATTTTCCTTCTTTCATATTCACTACTTCTTTCCTTCTAATCACTTCCATTTGTTAACTTTTTCTTTATAATAATATGAATGATAAGAATAACGTGAAGGAGGGAACTTCCCTGTTGGTCCAGTGGTTAAGACCTCATGCTTCCACTGTACGGGGCGTGGGTTCGATCCTTAGTCAGGGAACTAAGATATCCTACATGCCCTAAGGTGTGGCCAAAAAAAACGAGGAGAAAAAGGAGATGTAGAAGGAGAAGCAGCAGAATCCAAGCTCTGCCACAAGGAAATAAAATAAAAACCCTTTAAATAGAGCCTCTTATGCCAAGGGGGGAAATACAAAATTAAATTGTAAAACTTAACCAATACTAATAATTGTTATTTATCATAATCTATGGCATGATGCTAAAGCAGTACTCAGAGCAAAATTCATAGCACTAAATGGCTATATCAATAAACATGAAAATTAAAATTTGTTCCAAGCAGTGGAACCTTATTCCCTTAATTCAGGGGTCCGTGGCCTGTTAGGAACTGGGCTGCAAGCAGGAGATAAGCGGCGAGCTAGCGAAGCTTCATCTGCTGCTCCCCATCGCTCACATTACTGCCTGAACCATCCCACACCCCATCTGTAGAAAAATTGCCTTCCACAAAACCGGTCCCTGGTGCCAAAATGGTTAGGGACTGCTGCCTTAATTCCTGTTCCTTTAACCTGGATCCTAGCAGGCGGAGACATGTGAAGCAGACCTGAAGTCAACCTACAGAGCTAAGCCAGACTGAGACCAGAGGAGTCAGGCAAAGCCACAATCAACCCATCAAGCTGAGAAGAAGAAATAAGTGTTTATTGTGAAAACCATTTAATTTTAGGGCTGTTTGTAGAAAAAGTTGAGTGATATATTGAAAAATTAATATATTGAGAACATATTAGAGGCATTTCTTCAAAGTATAAAACAAGTATGCCACTATTATCATTATTACTTAACATGGTGCTGAGGTGTTAGTGCATTTAGATAAAGGAATGCAGTCAGAAGAATAAAATAAAAAATGAAAGGAGTTTTACAGTTTATGTGATTATATAACTGGAAAACCAAAGAAATTTAGTGGAAAAACTACAAAACAATAAGAGAATGTGGTAAAATAGCAGGAAGTATACATATAGGAATCAATACAAAGAAACCAGTTATAAGATATGCCAGAGAAAATTCTGTTCTCTGTGGTAAGAATAACAAAAAAGCAAAAAAAATACCTAAGCACAAAAAATTAAAATTGTGCAATAACTATATGAGGAAAAGTTTAATACCCCAAAAGACACATAATAGATTTAAACAAAAAATAAAAACATATATTATTCTTGGATATGAAAATCCAACATCATGAAAATGCCATCTCTTCCTAAATTGCAAATTTGCATGATTTCTATAAAAATGTCTATAGCCTTATTTTTCTACATTAACTATAAAATTCATGTAGCAAAATGAACAGATAAGAATTACCAGGAAACGTCACCAAAGAAGAACAATATTGGGGGATATAACCCTACCAAATATTAAAGCATATTATAAAACCTCTATAATTAAAGCAGTTTATTATTGGTGCAGACCTACAGTGGAACAGGTTCCTAAATCCACAAATAGATACAAATACATGGGGAAATGCAGTATATGAAGAATGAGGCATCTCAAATATGTGAGGAGATAAGAACTTTCTGCTAAAGATTGTTGCTACTTTGTCATCTGAAAAGAGATAATATTGGATTCATGTCACACCGTACTGCACAATAAATTCCAAGTGGATCAGAGATGAAAATGTGGAAACTTAAACCAACGTGTACTTAAAGCATGGGTAAATTGTTTTATAACTAGAGAAAAGGGAACACTTTTAATTATGTCTCAAAACATTACTAAATTTGAGTACATTAAAACTTGCATTCTAGAAAACACTAAAAAATAAATAAAAATTATAATTACATACTGAGAAATAATATTTGAGGCATATAATATACACAAAAGGCTAATTGTTGTAATATATAAACTATTCAGAGAGGAAGATATGAAAATAGCTCTTATATATGTGAAGAGACAGAAAACCTTATTCATGATAATGAAAATAAACATTAAAAGTATATTTCTAAGCTCGTTTGCAAAAATCTACAAATTTGATAACAAACTCTTGTATGGAAACAGGAAGGTTTAGCCATTGCTGATGGGAATGCAAAATAGTTCAACACTTACAATGAAGAATGTGGGAAGACATAGAAAAGTTGCTGGGCATTTACTAATTCATCTGATAGTCCCTCTTCTAGGATTCTATTCCTAAGATGTACCAGCACAAGTATAAAATTACTTAGGCAAAGAGACTTCCCTGGCTGTCCAGTGCTTAAAACTCTGCGCTTCCAATGCAGCGGACGTGGGTTCGATGCCTGGTCAGGGAGCAAAGATCCCACATGCTGCGTGGCTGAGGGTGGAGGGGGGGGATTACTTAGGCAAAAAGTTATTCTTTGTAGTCTTATTTGTAGTGGAAATGTATTGGAAATGACCGACATATCCATCAGTTTGGACCTGATTGAATAAATTATTCTCTGCCTACACAATCAGATACAATGCAGCTGCAAAATGGAATGAAGAATATCTTTATAAATTGATATGGAGCAACGTCCAAGACATAATGTGGAATGAAAAAAGGAAGATGCCAAACAATATACATAGTATGTTATCCTTTGTGCAAGAAATATACTAATATATGTACTCATATTTTCTTACATTTACAAAAATAATCACTAGATGGGTAAATAAAAAAAATAGGTACCTGTAGAACTGTGGAGATAGAATAAACGGTTTGGTGAAAAAAATCACAATACAGTTACTACTCCAACATTTTTGTTCCAAATCTTATATTTATGGACAAAACGTTAGAATCACTGGGGAAAATAAGGGAAAGGCATCTCTACTTTCTTTAAGGTGAAAATGTTTGCATCCTTTTTAGGTCACAGTACCAATTTGTTCTTAATTAAAATTTATTGGCTTTGTGGTTACTGGAAATTCTTCACAGAATCTGTCAGTAGATTGACTTTGAGTCTTTCCTTTTCAACGTGGTAATTTTCTTTTCCTATCTTTTCATGGCATCTTAGAGGAAAAAGTTGGAGAAGCTGTGCATTTTACTACTCACAAAATTTTACACAATAATTAAATTATGAATTTTTAATTATTTTATTTTTATGATATATTTGTAAGATCTGACAAGATAAGTGCTACTCAGTCTCCTTTTTAAAATGGATTGGCTAATCTTGTTTATCTATTTTATATAGTTAATATTCAAAGTCATTCCTGCAAAAAAAGAAACATTTCCCCATTTGAGATCTTGCTTAAAATTTCCTAAACTTATTAGAGAAGACTTTGGAGATTTATATCATTTGTTCTAACTATGGGGACTTTATAAAATTTCTCTCATAGAGTTTGTTTTTTTTTCATAATTTTATAATATAGTTTCATCATATTATTAAAACATTTCTGAATATTTTATATTTTTTGTTCTAGTTGTTATATAGGGCAGTTATTTATTTTGGTATATTTATTTTGTACCTGGGCACTTTGATTTCCCATTAGTTCTAATACATAGAAAAGCATGTTGTCTTCAAGTATTTATGACAGTGATGTCAAGTTTCTAAAAGTAATAACTAATACATCTGATTTGTGGCTTATTGACTTAATAAAACATGAGACTGGTAATTCTCCTTTTCTTAAACTAAATTATTGTAAGAAAGCTTTCAGAGTTGCATTTAAATATAATGCTGACTGTTCTTCAGAGTAAGAGAGAACCCATCTATTCATAAGTATACTATTGGGGACTTTCTGTGATACCCAGTTATTTGTGCCCACTTTAAAAAGTGGGAATTCCAGCAGAACTCTTAGGAACACATTCCAGTAACTAATAATACTCATCATCAGGGAATATCTTTGTATGTCAGTTAAATCCCTAGTGTTTCAATTCAAATCAGCTACTTCTTAGACTATCCCTCATTAATTGAGGTAGCTCATTATCAACATTTTGTTATATCTCTCAAGGTTCATTTTTCTTCATATAAAAATTGTTGCTCCTTTTTCAATTATTCTCATATATGCTTCAAAAATGCTCAGTGAAGAGTAGGTTCACCTGAACAAATACATCATGAGATAAGTTTCATTTACTGTTATTACATCCCTTATAAAACCATGTTTATCATGCCTGAAAATGTTTCTAATGGCCCTTCGCCTGATGCTTTAAATCACTTAGTTATCATTTTTAACTTTATCACACAGAAAAAAAATGCTAATCAAAAGAGATTATTCTAATTTTACTCCAAATAATCCTTAAGTAAAATAAAGGAAATTAGGAAATAAGATTTCTGATGAAAGTAACTATACATAGAAAACTAGTTTAGTTATGTAAAATTATCTTTTAAAGCAATCTGCATTGGAGGTTATATTTTCTAACAATAAGTTTTTATGGAGCTTAGATAACTAACTAAACAATGTTTGGTGATTTAGGCAAAGGTATATGTGAGTACTGGAAAGTATATATGAATTAGTATGGACTTTGTTAAATACATAATATCAGTAGTTAAACACATAGAAAGGCAATAAAATACTGATAATGTGAACATTTTTCCAACTTACATCAAGGAATATATGGTTTGAAATTTTGACTTTATATAATAAGAGGAAAAAATTTTTATTATATTTCTAGACAAAAATTAGGTAGCCCAACATTGATATCATATGTACATACTTGGAGCATTGCTTTCAGAAACAATTCTAAAGACTTGAAACAGATACATACTTTTGCTTGTTTTAACTGATCACTAGTTTCACTGCAGTATAATAGATTCTGAGTAAAAGTGTGTTAGATTAAAAAATGAATTTATATATTTATTAAAATCAGCGAAGTAGGGCTTCCCTGGTGGCGCAGTGGTTGAGGGTCCGCCTGCCGGTGCAGGGGACATTGGTTCGTGCCCCGGTCCGGGAGGATCCCACATGCCGCAGAGCAGCTGGGCCCATGAGCCATGGCCGCTGAGCCTGCGCGTCCGGGGCCTGTGCTCTGCGATGGGAGAGGCCACAGCAGTGAGGGGCCCAAGTATCGCAAAAAAAAAATAAAATAAAATAAACAAAATAAAATAAAATCAGCGAAGTATATTTTTGTTATGAAAAGATTCTGAAGCATACTATATCAATGAAAGATTTACTTTCATATTAATCTTTCACTTATTTAAAAATTAATCAATTTGTTTCTTGAAAAACTAGAAATTACTGATGTCTGGATCACATCATCTGACTATAATTTTCAGTTCAGTAGAAATAAAAATGACTTTTTCTCTTGATAGTCCTCCATTTTGACTATCAAGGACTATTTTGCTTCAAGGACTATCTTTATCAGTGGAAGTATAAGCTGAATGTGAACTCTTATTTTATGCAAATACAGCTCTCACTGGGTATAAATCCGTGAAGGACAACTATTTCTTCTTCACAGATTGCCAGTGACCTAAGAGGGGAGGGGAGGAAAGCTTCCAGGAATCAAGCAGAAGAATTAGTATAAACACTGTGTCCACTGTGATCGCCCATCATGATTAAAATCAGAAATCTTTCAAGTGTCACTAATTTAAATAGGTCTTTCGTTGTTTTATAAAATCCAATGGACCATTCAGAATGGCTGGATCAACTCTTTCCCCTTATCACTGCACCACTGCTGTAGTTCAGTCATTGTAAATCAATTCTTCCCATGTTCCTACAGCCTAAGCAAAACTGAGTTGAAATACAGGGAAAGATGGATATTGTTGGTAGAAACCAGAAAGATATTTTATTCATTAGTTTTGCTTTTCATTCTTCTGATTAACTTGGACTTTTCAATGAAAATTGGTTGTGGAGCAGTTGTTAGTGTGATATGGGGGAAATGAAGTATAACTGATGGTTGTCTCTGAAATTTAAAATCTTCTTTACAAATATTGTGCCATTTCATTTTGGGAACAAGCTAGTGAGAGAGTAAAGACATTTATAGGTAATGAAATCTGATAGAGAAGATAAATTTAACATGGTTCTTATGATTCCCAAATATTTAAAAATTATAGGCACTGGAGAACAGCTGAGGACTTAATGGACATAATCCCTGAGAAATAAGCAGGTGTAAGATTAAGTAAACCAGCATTTTACAGCTCTTTCTTTTTCTTACGATTCTAAACATTAGGCAGAAGACTGAACACAGCACGGACCCAGAGAAAAGGCCTCTTCTAATAGGCAGAGAAAGAGCACAGCTTTAGGCTGCTTTCAGGGGATATAAAGACAAAAAACAAACAAACAGAAAAACCATAAGGGGCCAGGATCTCAGTCAGATGGGTGATGCAGAGAATGATGTCAATACTGTGTCAGTTTGTACTCAAGATATTTGCTAAATTTTAAAGCTGCGTAGGTCAAAATATAAGAAACCAAGTACAAACTCTGAAAAATTTTTTAAAGAAGTCAGTAGTGTCTACATGTTAAGAAAACTAGCATTGGGCTTCCCTGGTGGCTCAGTGGTTGAGAGTCTGCCTGCCGATGCAGGGGACACGGGTTTGTGCCCCGGTCTGGGAAGATCCCACATGCTGCGGAGCGGCTGGGCCCGTGAGCCATGGCTGCTGAGCCTGCGCGTCCGGAGCCTGTGCTCCGCAAGGGGAGAGGCCACAACAGTGAGAGGCCCGCGTACCACACATACACAAAAAAATAAAAATAATACCCTCTTTTTAAGGTCATAATGCTTATGTTCTTCTCCTTCTGCTGTTTGGATTCTAAATTCTCTGCATATTCAAGTTTGATAAAATACAAAGAAATAAAATTTTCTTGTTTCCTACAGAAATTAAGCATGATTAAATGGGATTGCCTAATCATTATGTTGAACTAAGTTTGCAAGTTTTTAGATATTTCATTAGATGTCGCTCCCCCTGCACATACAGACACATACCTGCCTAGTAACATCGTGGTATCAAGTAGATACTTATGAGAAAAACCAGATCAAATACAGAAAAATAATTTACTCTTCCCCTGCATATCTGAGATATACTGTGAGTTAAATTTTGTAATTTTAGTGTATAAATATTTGGAATATAACTCATTCATGGCCTACTTCCTGTGCCTTAAAAATGTTGTTAAATTGTTTTGCTTAATTAGAAGGATATTTATTTTGATAATAGCTGATAACAGTATTCAAGTATTATTTAGAATAACTCATTACTAATTTTACGACAGATTTTACATTATATTGGTACTTCAGTGAATGTAGCTTTTAAAAATTGTGTTGAGTTTCCTTCAATAGTTATCTAATAATAAATATAATCAAGGTTTTTAAGAAGCATATATAAACTTGAAAAAAGTATTAAAAATGGTGTTTTTATTGCTTTTAAATTAAGGACCTTATTTATAGTTGCTATGATTGAGTTATTCATATGCAACTGAAGAATCAAATTTTATTTTCCTTTACTGTGGTTATTATAGTCAAACCCACAAAGCTATTATTTTATTTTTAATTGTAGTCTTTTCAGTTTTGTGCGTTTCATGTTTTTTTGTTTTTGGAAGTTGATAAAGTTAACTGTCAGTTTTCACCCCAGGGTGAGAGTCTCATTTTCTAGAACTTCTGAAAACTCAAGAACCATACTTCTTCATGAATTTGTAAAACATTATTCTCTTTTGACTTGCCATGTAAAAATATTGGAAGTTAGTAATAATAATAAGCCCATTTCTATGGAAATGGTCTATATTATTTAATCAATCTTTCTAGATGCTAAACAATTCATGAACTTCTTGAAATTCAATAAGCAGTTCATGAATACTTGAAAAGAGAGATTCTGTTTAAAAAAATCAGAAACTGGTAAGTTCTATCAGTGACAAATGCTCTCCCATCAAAATCAAACTGGTTATGAAACAACCCAGTTTTGAAACTCATCCTGAGTGCACTCACAGCAGTAAGAATAGACAAGGTACAAAATTCATTTTCTTAGGTGATTTGTAAAAAAAGGCTTTCTGAACACAATACCAGAAGAGGAGTTCCAGAAAGATTTCAAGCCATGGTAGCTTCATTGTAATTAACGTAGTCTCCCAGAGAGATTTCTTAGAAGGTAAACACTCATTGTGGTACTTGTTAGTAATTGTCTTTGTTATTTTACTGTCACACCTTTTAAGTTCGGTAAGGCACTTTGCAACTAAAAGAATGTCTTTCAGAGAACCTTGGAAAGGATGGTGTAAGGGGCCTGGTACATATCTGGAGTGTAGGAAAATAAAATAAAATCGCATTCTTCATACTATCAGTGTACATTCTTATTCTGCCATGGATGCATTTTTAATCGCTCTCCTTAAAAGCTTGATCCAGCAGCCTTAGAAATAAACAGCTCTCTATCATTATCCTATTATAAGTGAACAGCCTCTCAATCCTATCCTGATTTTCAGAAAGAAAAAAAAAAGACATTTAGAAATCGTTCTGAAATATACTTTCTACAAACATTTCCGGTGGGTGATCTTACTAGCCTGTTAAACATTTGTAATCACACAGAGCCTAAAATATGGAACTGCAAGCATGTTAGCAAAGTGTGAAATTTCAGTGCTCAGAAGGCGTCCAACACTCACAGTGAGCTGATTTCCAGAACTGGAGCTGCACCAGCTCTCCAGAGAGCTAAAGCTGCCAGTCCATCCTCCTATCTCCCTTGGAGGATAATAAGTGGTAGCAACAATCCATGTGGGTGGAAACTGAAGAAATAGAAGGATAAAGTAGAGGAGGAGGAGAAGGTGGCACGTGCACGGCAGTGATGGAATAAATGACACAGCTTAAATTCGGCGGGTTTCTGTTCCTGGTTTTAGACTGATGATGTGCACAGCTTTTTTTCCCCCTCCTTTTTAAATTATCAAACATAATCCTAACTAAGCACCTGGCTGCCTTGCTCCTAGACTGCATCGGCGGTGTCTGTCTCCTTTCATCTACCATTTTAATGCAAAATCTGAATGCAGTTTCACTGCTCTAAGAGATTTGCTGGGAGCCTACTGATATTTTTCCAAGAACGCTTAAAAATACATCTTTGTATCAGAATTTCAAGCACCGGAATAATAAAAGAGTGATGACAAGAATAAGCAAGTGGTTTAGGGAAAAATCATAATCTACTTCCCCAAAGTAATGGTATTAAGAATCCTATTGCTAGCATGAGTCATGGTTAAATTAGTACATAATTAAAATGAAATAATAGATTATGATAACTGTTATGCCTTCAGTTTTTCTATCTCTTTCTCAAAGGGGTGACAGTGGTGAAAAATACAGGAAGTAGCATGATTTGTTTGGGATGAGATGAATGGTTCAATTACACAAAGAAATTTTTGGTTGGTTTGGATAAATATTGAAAATTGTGTTATATCAATATATCAGCGTGCCCTTTTCTTCAACAACACAAATATTTAAATCCCCTTTGGCTGTTCATGTGAATTCAGCCCAGCCACCAGTTCTATACCTGGTTGCAATTAGCTATAAACACATAATTCCCAAGGTAGGTTGTTTAAGGCTAGGTGGAAAGATTTAATACTTCTTAGACACAGTCAGATAGTTTATTCTTGTGTGAAGGCCTGTGAGCCCTACCACACAGGAATGTGTACAGCAGCACTTGTTTCTGACTATGGCTACATTCTTCATAGGACAGTCCACTATTCTGTCATTATTTTAGTTGAGGCTATACACGAAGCAAGATGGGAAGATGTGAAAGCTTTAAAGACTCAGGTTCTTTGGGGTCCTGAAGACAGGCAAGTGGCCACTCAGCCAGGTTCGTGTCTAAGGCCTATACCATGAATCAGAGCCTCCAGTTATTTGATGTGCCCACTTCCCTTTATTATACATGAAAGCTTACATACAAAAAGAGGGGCCATAGCTGTCCAGGAAAGGACAGGTAAATATAAACATAGAAAAGTAGTCATCAAGTTGAATATATACCTAGTTCTGACAGGAGACTTGGTCATGGAAAAAGCAATCACAGTGCGAAATTGATGGAATTAAAAAATAATTACATGTGGGAGAAAATGTCCAACTAGCAGCAGAATGCTTTTGGGAATTCTCCATTACAAGTGTGGGTGTAGACACCACCTTATTTAATTTTTGATAAGTGTTTTTACAAGTTCCACATTTCAAGTGTGTTCTGAAGTCTGCTACAGAGCTAATGTGAAAATAGCCTAATTCTAAAATTATACTCCTGTTGCTGTTACTGTATGTATCTACTTTTAAAAATAATTAGACTGCTTAATATCTTGAAAACTTATGTTGAAAAATCTAATGAGTAAAATATTCACCAGGATTTCCATTTGACAATGTGTGAAGTAATGGATCCCAGTACGATATTTATGTTACAAGACTGTAGTCTCACATTTAACAAAGATTTTTCCAAATACAGACTAAAGATCTTTGGTAGACCGTATTATTTTAGCTGTGTTGAACATGGTCAAATCATCACAGAGTCTGATAAAAGTTGATTCAGCTAAAGATCTGTCTCTTCATATAAAAGATTACAGTTGATCTAAACTCTTAAAAACTCTCAATGGATTGCCTCAGATTCATAGAAAATACATTTCAGTTTTAGAGAAGTTAACTATTTCAAAGACAGTCTATCTAAATACTTTTATAGCTTTTAATCTGTACAGTTTTTTTGTGAAGTAGTATATACTATTGATTAAGATCATGGGACAGGGATTCAGACTGACCTAGATTCACTCTGTGGTCTACCACTTACTTGCTTTTTGGGCCTGGACGAATCTCATAAAATCAGAGTCTTTCTTTTCAGATTTATTAAATGGAGATAACAAAAATTTATCTCATAGAAGTTTTTGTGGGGATTGAAATAATATAAAAAGTTATTTAGGACAGTGCCTGGTACATGTGAGATGCCGCTATTCTTATTACAAATCAAAAATAAAAGTTAAATTACAATGGATTAAGTTGTAATCTCATTAGAGAACATCAGATTAGTTGTAAAATCACTGTAGAAATCCCTTGTACTATGCTGGGAAATTAACATATGCCTCTTAATAACCTGTGCTCAAATTTTCAGGGTGGCCAGGTACCAATAGTAAACCTTGAAGGAACAAATTTCACTGACAGTTACATGGCTTGAACTAGCTGATTTCTAGTATCAACAGTAGTATTGACCTAAAATCAGGAAATTTAATCAGTTCATATTCAAAAAGAAATTGAGGGAATCTAAGATGTAAAGAAAATCAAGCAAGAGAGAAAAATCTCATTTCCATGAACTGAAAATAAAATATCAGAGGTATTTAAGATGAGGTCTTACCCTCCACCAATAACAATAGAAAGAGATGGAGAGAAAAGGAGAGACTAGGTATTACATGAGTCAGCAATTCACATTGGAAGTTTTTCATCTTCAGGTCAGTAGATCAAATATGATCTCAGGCAGTGCAGAAGACTCTGAATATACCGGTTGTTTGTGCTGTGAAAAAGACAATGTATAATTAAGCTCTCATCCACCCAGGTCCATACCAGACTCAGGCTTACCCAGGAATGAGTCACAGCTCTGATGCGCTGATTGCCCTGGGCAGAGCCAAAGCAGTGATTAAATAGCTCAGAGTTTAGGAGCTGGAGGGAACCTCTGCATTAATTCTCCTTCATGCTTAAATTAAGGCTGATTCTGGAGCAATCCCAGTGATTGCTAGGGACTTAAGATGGTCTTCTGCAAACCATCCCCAGGAATTGATGCCAACAGGCTTTCCACCGAGCAGATGAAATGCGGGCTGGGGAGCTCTAGGGCTAATTTGTTTTTCATATATTATGAATGTTTTCAAATATAAATTATTAACTGTACTTTAAAAGTTGACTGAATAAAATGAATTTTCAGTTAACCTACTCTCCAAATGGTCTGCAACATATAAACAACTGAAGATACAAAAACATTTCTTTACTCAACATATGATTAAGTTTATTCCTTTGAATAAAACATTACTTTTTTTTCTGGACTCTGTATCATAATGCTTAAATCTTATTTTGTCACATGGGAAGACTTTATTGTAACGAAAAAAAAAAAAGCCTTTCTAAACTGATCAAAATAATATATTTTTATTTAATTGACCCAGAAGATTATAGTGGATACTGATTACTTTTCACTGGTTGGGTATGATGCTGCTGCTTGGGTCACTGGCTTAAGTTTCACATATCCAGATTATCTATATATTATCTATGCATTGTGTATCCAGGTTACCTATAAATATCCATGCATCATGAATCCAGCTGTGCATACAGAAAGATTCTATTCCACACTCAAATTTGTGCACAGTTTCACAACTGGTAAGATTTATAAAGCACCTACCATATTAAATATGTGGGAAGGATTGTACTTAACCCATCACCACCGTTCATTGCTCAAAGAGAATATAGTTGGGGGAGTTACAAGGACAAAATGTGTTTATGTTCAAAGTGACTCAGATATATAGATTTGATTCTGAACCTCCATATACTTTTAATCAAAGATAGATTGAACGACAGACTTTACATGCAGAGTTTATTTTATTATCTTAGTAAATAAGTTCATTAAAAAAGCATTTGAACAAGGTGGATTTCATTTTCAGATATAAGGTAACTGGAAATGCCCTTCTTCCGGTAGAAAGAGTATACAATGAAAGAAACTTCATCATGCTTAAGATCTCCCGCTCTGAGGCAGTGCTCCTCTCATATGTTCATAGTTTCTATTTCTCCAATTTGATTAAAGGGTCTTGAATAGTGAACTCAATAATAATAGCCTTGGAGTTCAGTTCAGATCCTGGTTCATACTCTGGAGTTGACATTCCAGCTGTCTCATTTGGGGTAAGTGTTTAACTCCTCTGAGCCTTGGTTTTTTATTTGGTAAAATAGTTTGTAAGCTGATAAGTTTATAAGGTATTGTTTTTAAGAAATCAGAAATATTCCCTGAATTCTCTCATAATTCCTAGCAAAGTGTCAGACTTATTTAACTTAGCATAATGCCCTCAAGATCCATCCATGTTGTTGCAAATGGCAGGATATCATTCTTTTTTATGGCTGAGTAATATTCTATATATATGTATATATATATATATATATATATATATATATATAAATCTCACATTTTGGGACACAGGTTTTTTTCCATATCTTGGCTATTATAAATACTGTTGCAATGAATGGACATACTTATATCTTTTTGAGTTAGTGTTGTTTTTTCTTCAGATAAATCCCCAAAGTGGAATTGCTGGATCTTGTTGTAGTTCTATTTTTAATTACTTTTAGAAGTCTCCATACTTTTTTCATAGTGGCTACACCAGTTTACATTCCCACCAACAGTGCACAAGGGTTCTCTTTCCTCCACTTCCTTGCCAACACCTGTGATGATAGCCATTCTGATAGGTGTGAAGTGATATCTCATAGTGGTTTTGATTTGCATTTCTTCGATAATTAGTGATATTGAGTATCTGCTTATGTGTCTGTAGACCATCTGTATGTCTTCTTGGGAAAATGTCTATACAGAGCCTCTGCCCATTTTTTAATAGGATTGGTTGTTTTGATATTGAGTTGTATGAGTTTTTTTCTATATTTTGGATACTAATCCCTTATCAGACATATGGATTTGCAAATATTTTCTCCCACTCAGAAGATTGCCTTTTGACATTGTTGATGGTATCTTTTGCCATTCAGAAACTTTTTAGTTTGATATAGCCCCACTTTATTTTTGCTTTCATTGCTTTTGGTGTCAAATCCGAAAAAATATATCATCACTAAGACTGACGTCAAGGAGCTTACCACCTATGTTTTCTTCTATGAGTTTCATGGTCTCAAATCTTACATTCAATTTTTTAATCCATTTTGAGTTAATTTTTGTGTATGATATATGACATTGTACCAGTTTCATTCTTTTGCATGTGTCTGTCCAGTTTTTACAACGCCACTTACTGAAGAGACTATCCTTTTCCTGGTGTATTTTCTTGGCTGTTTTTTTTTTTTTAATAAATTAATTGACTATATATGCGTTGGTTTATTTCTGGGCTCTCTATTCTCTTCCACTGATCTATATGTCTGTTTTATGCCAATACCATACTGTTTTGATTACTATAGCATTGTAAAATAGTTTGAAATCAGGGAGCATGAAGCCTCCAGCTTTGTCCTCCTTTCCCAAGATTGTTTTGGCTACTCAGGGTCTTTTGTGGTTCCATACACATTTTGAGATGGTTTGCTCTATTTCTGTGAAAAATGACACTGAAATTTTGATGGGGATTGCATTGAATCTGTAGACTGTGTAGTATGGACTTTTTAACAATATTAATTCTTCCAACTCCTGAACACCAAACATCATTCCATATATTTGTATTTTCTTCAATTTCTTTTATTGTCTTACAGTTTTTAGTGTATAAATCTTTCACCTCCTTGGATAAATTTTTCCTAGGTATTTTTTTTTTGAAGCAATTGTAAGTAAGATTGCATTCTTAATTTCTCTTTCTAGTTTGTTACTAATGTATAAAAATGCAACAGATATCTGTATACTGATTTGTTATCCTGCAACTTTACTGAATTCATTGATTAGTTTTAACAGTTTTTTGGTGGAGTCCTTAGGGTTTTCTATATATAATACTATGTTTTCCGCAAATAGTGAAAACTTTACTTCTTCCTTTCTGATTTGGATACCTTCTATTACTTTTTCTTTCCAAGTTGCTCTGTCTAGGACTTCCAGTACTGTGTCAATAAAAATGGCAAGAGTGAACATTTTTGTCTTCTTCCTGATCTTAGAGGAAAAACTTTCAGCTTTTTAGCATTGAGTATGAATAACTGTGAGCTTGTCATATATGGTCTATATTATGTTCAGGTAAGTTTGTTCCATATCCGTTTTATCGAGAGTTTTTTATCATAAATAGATGCTGAATTTTGTCAAATGCTTTTTCTGCATTTATTAAGATGGTCATGTCATTTTTATTTTTCCTTTTGTTGATGTGGTGTATCATGTTGATTGATCTGCAGATACTGAACTATTCTTGCATCCCTGGAATAAATCCCACTTGATCATAGTGTATGATCCTTTTAATGTATCATTGAATTCAGTTTGCTAATATTTTGTTGAGGATTTTTGAGTCTGTATTCATCAAAGATATTGGCCTATAATTTTCTTTCTTGTGGTATCCTTGTCTGGTTTTGGTATCATTGTAATGTGCATTTGGAAGTGTTCCCTCCTGTTTTTGGAAGAGTTTGAGAAGAATAGGTATTAATTCTTCTTTGAATGTTTGGTAGAATTCATGAGTGAAGCTGTCTGGTCCTGGACTTTTTTTGTTGGGAGATTTTTTTAATTGCTAATTCAATCTCCTTACTAGTAATCAGTCTGTTCAGATTTTCTATTCCTTTATGTTTCAATTGGAAGGCTATAGTTTTCTGGGAATGTATGATTTATTCTACAAAGCTCAATATTGATATATAAATGTTCATGGTAGTCTCTTATGATCCTTTGTATTTCTGTGGTATCAATTGTAATGTCTCTTTTATTTCTGATTTTATTCATTTAGCCCTTTAACCATCTAGTTAATGGTTTGTCAATTTTGTTTGTTTTCAAAGAAACCAGCTCTTGGTTTCATTGGTCTTTTCTATTATCTTCTTAGTCTCTTTTATTTATTTCTGCTCTGATCTTTGCTTTTTCTTTCCTTTTAATTTTGGGCTTTATTTATTCTTCTTTTTCTAGTTCCTTAAGGGGTAAACATAGGTTGTTTATTTGAGATTTTTCTTGTTTCCTGAGCTAAACATGTATTGCAATGAAATTTCCTCTTAGAACTACTTTTGCTACATTCCCATAAATTTTGGTGAGTTGTATTTTCATTTTCTTTTATCTCAAGTTTTTAAAATTTTTCTTTTGATTTCCTCCTTGATCCATGGTTGTTTAGTTTGATGTTGTTTAATCTCTACATATTTGTGAAATTTTCAGTTTTCTTTTTGTAATTTATTTTTAGTTTCACACTATTAAGGTCAGGAAAAATACTTGATATAATTTCAGTCTTCTTAAAATGTTTAAGACTGGTTTTGTGGCCTAGCACATGATCTGTTCTGGAGAATGTTCCATGTGCACTTGAAAATAATATGTATTCTGCCATTTGGGGAGAGAAACATATATATGTATAACTGCTAAGTCTATCTGGTCTAACATGACACTTAAGCTGATGTTTCCTTGTTAATTATGTCTGAATGATCTATCCATTGGTGTAAGTGAAGCTATATATCCTTTTAAACTACATATTTAAATTTTAAAATTAGTTCTTATATTTGTGCTTACCTTACAAAAAATCAAAGGAGGTGTATATAATTATTTAAGGTTAAAAGTACAAGATATAGGGCTTCCTTGGTGGCGCAGTGGTTGAGAGTCTGCCTGCCGATGCAGGGGATGCGGGTTTGTGCCCTGGTCCGGGAAGATCCCACATGCCGCGGAGCGGCTGGGCCCATGAGCCATGGCCGGTGGGCCTGCGTGTCTGGAGCCTGTGCTCCGCAAAGGGAGAGGCCACAGCAGTGAGAGGCTTGCGTACCACCAAACAACAACAACAACAACAACAAAACAAAGGTACAAGATATGATGATATCAGTAAGAAAGATAAAGGGAAAAGTACTTCAGTGATTAATGGAAATTATGGATATATTTTCTTCATCTGCTAAATATATATATATATTTTTTTTTTTTAAACTTTATAATTACTCTTTGACTTTCAGTGATACAATGTATTGACAACCCCAAAAACTAAAAAATAAGAACCAACATCTCATGAAATTTCCAATAAAGTGTATGAACAGATTTTATTCTCTCCTCCTCTCATCAGTACCAGATTAATTTCTTTTCTGTCATATACAGCTATATTTCACATTGCTTTTAAGAGTGAATTTGCATACTTTAGATCAAGTACTGTTTCTATATCCTTATGTTATTTAACTGAAAAGGCAATCTTAATTGGTAGAAACTTATTTATTAAAAGAAATTAATTTTTTCTTAAAATTTTCATCTTTCAATGAGAGCTACAAAATGGAAAATAATATAGGTTTTCTCTATTAATGTCTAGATAGTATAGTGTGAAAGTAATTTTAATTTCCATGTCACATCTGGAATGCAATAAAAATTACATAACCATATGGAAGATTTATTATTTGAATAAAAAAACACTAATAAATTGAAATACTGAAAATATGTATATATGGCTTAACCTTAGTAAGTATTTACTTGGGAAATTAAAAGAATATTTAAAAACTCAATTCTAACTCAATGTAGTAAAATAATGCAACATGGGTACATTAATTTCTTTAATTTGGGACTTTTAAATTTATTTCTTTGTAGCCATCATTGATTTCCAATTCTTGTTTTCATATCATGTTTTTCTTCATTTTTTTCTGTCATATTATTTATTCAGATGTCTGACTCTCCAGCAAAAGCTGTACCTTTATCAACTGATATTCACATTTAGTTCACTACATTGTGTCTAGTGAAGGAGAATCATGTTTATTATAATAAACAAAGAAATAAATAATGCTACATATATTTCACAGGCTATTATGTGGATCTTAAAATTCTGTGGAAGAATATTTAGTAACAAGGGAAAATATTTTTTAAATCATCTAAAATGGCCAAAAGCAGGATATAAAACTTACGTAATCATAATTCCAATTTTATATATAAATTTATACATATAAAATTGCCAGAGATTAATACACCAAAATAATATTCTATATGCTAAGTGTGTTGGGAGCCGGAAAGTGAGATTAGTCATAATATTGCTTTTCTTCCTTATAAATTTCTTTATTTTCCAAAATTTCTATGGTGAATATATATTAATTTTTACAAGTTATATGCATTTAATCGTTTTAAAATATATTTTGAATAATGGATTTATCTTTGAAACTAAAAGTATTTAGTTTAAATTATTAAAAGTCATTGCCTTACTTCATTCATATCTGATCTGATATTATGCCCTGAGACAATAATGTACCTTTTAGTACTCTACCAAGAATGGAAAATACAGCAAAATACCTTTATTACTATTACAAATTGAGGAAAAACTAATTACTCCATTTTCTCTCAATTATATCCCCACTTGAAAATTGCACATACTGAGTAGAAAAAACAATGGTGTAAAAACTGTAACCAGTCATCTTCAGAGTATTTCAGTATGAAGACCATGTTCATAAAATTTTAATCTCTGAAAGAGTTACTGGTTTCCAGTTCTATAGCCAAAAAAAAAAAAAGAGTTTTTTTAAAAAAGGTTGACAGAGCACAAGATAGAATAATATTTTGATTTTACCTTTGGAACCTTAGTATGGGCTTTAAATCAGTGCACAGAACTTTTTTCAATTTATATATATATATTTCCCTTTGTGAAAGTAACAAATGTTGAAAGGTTCTGTAAAATATAAGTGCCTTTTGATACATTGATAAAACAAAGCTACAAAGAATATATCACATAACAAGACCCAACTGAGCATGAGTTTTAACTGTAATCTTAGCTGACATTTATCTAAAATTGTCTCCTACTTTGTCATTGCACTGTTATAGGTACAAGTTTGAGTGGCCCATAAATCAGAGGTTCTCTAATTCTGTCTGAAAAATTAACGTTGATTTATTTAAATTTATCTGAAATCCCAAGGCCCTTAGAGAATGGATGATTAAATAGAGATGTATGGCTCTCTGCAAGGTAGCTGACATTGCACCAGGGTCTATAAAAGCTCTATACTTGCTCCAGTCTTTTATCAAAGCTCTCTATTTCAGAATAGAAGATTATAGAAAAGAATCTTCACTTTATTGAAAAGCTTCAACCCATCCTGATTTACTCGTACAAAATTCCACGTAAACTGACCTTGAGGAGCCTTCTAAGATAATGACAACTACTCTCTTAATGAAATTTTCTATTCAAGAATTTTACCCGGGAGGTTTAGAGATGGTTTTATCTCTGCTATGTACATTAGATTCTGAATGGTTAGGTAAATTCTCTAGTACATTGTACGGCTCATTGCCAGGTTCCTGTCTCCCAACTTACCATGCTAATAGTATTTTCTCATTCACCATTCATGGATATAAGAGGAAAATGACATATATGCACATATATTGAAGTACTGCCATCCTTTATTACATTTATATTTCTAAATGTTTGATTTTCAAAACAAAGGATTTAGGTCCTTTAAATAGCATCCAGAAGAAACCAAGCGTGAGAAAACTCTTAAGAAACCTTGAACAAATCTGAGTTTGAATAACTATGTGGTTATATGTCTTTATGCCTGATGCACTCCTATTTGAAACTTTGATCCAAATTTAAAATCTCCGGTTAAACAAATTTTTACATAAAGAGTAATAGCAGTTGTTTTGTGGTGCATTTAGTGCCTCAGTAAAACAAAATTTATTAACTTCAAAGTCTCCTAAAAGCATTGTTTTTTCTTACCTCTACTTGTACTTTTAAAACTTCAGTCCATTATTTAATAAAGGAAAATACAATTTTAAACTTATTTGCCAAGGTAGGTAACTTATTTACCTACTAAGGCAAGTATGTTAGTGAAATAAACATCTTTTTAACCTAAACTCATCTGAAAGATGAAAATTCCAGAATTTATAAGGATCACCTCCATTATGAATTTCTCTTATTAAAAGAAATCCTTATAAATTGTTTGCATAAAAGTTTCAGAATTATGCTAGTTGCAGGAACTCTTCATAAATGTTACAGGGACTCAGAGTTTTCACTTTGTAAGAGCACTATTTTAGTGTTCGTACTTTGGCTGATTCCCTCCCACAAGGTCAATGTGGGGTGATAAATAGAAAACACCCATAAATGAAAAAAACAACAACACAAAGTGTCTAGGGTTCTGTTTTGAATTAGTATGTACATCCTGTGTAAGGACTGGGGGACAAGGCAGGGAGTAGAGTTTTTGGCTTGGGGCACTGCTGTGCTGCAGAATGATAAAATAGTACAAAGAACTGCTGGGATTATGTTGTTGCTTCTCTTTGCCAATGATTTTGGGCAAACGGTGCCTGCTTCACATCGGTAATGATTCAGGGTACTCTCAGGATTTGTCAGGAGTAAAATCGGAAGCCCTATGTATTTAAGAACCTGATAAAATAGATTAAAATAACTAATTTTAGGCAGGGCTTCCCCACCCCTCCTTTCTAAACTTACTGGACTGATAAACTCTAAAGAGGGTCTCCTCCTAATGTTGTCTTATTGGGAGAAAGGGTAAGTGTAAGCCTTTTCTGATTCTAGGTAGTAAAGAGTGAATAGTGGTTTTCTAATGACTCTGGGTCTTCATCCTAGGGGTTCATTTGCTCTCTATACCTCAGCTGTTTGGATCTGTCATGTCCTTCCCACATGTCTGACAAATAGCTGATATACGGAGGGCAAATGAGCTCACTGGATAAAATAAAAAAACAACCTCTCCCAATACACCATTTATTAAATGAACTGTCCTTCACTCTGAAGGTAATCTTGAACTAATAGATAAAATCACCCAAACTCTTTTATCCTCCATCCACAGAATAATTCATTATTATTGGTCCAGAAAAATATTACCAAGCTTATCAAGAACAGTAAAAGGAACCCATTAGTCATAAAAAGCTAGTATGAGAAGAAAAGATAAAGTAAAAATCAAAATTTTTCATCTGAAGAAATACTCCAAACCACAAAGAGAAAAACTGGTACATAACATCAATATGAATTAAACCTAATTAAATAATTGTCACAGATAAGGTACACCAGATGAATCAGAAATTCAAAAACTGAGAAGTGGAAAAAAAATTATTCATTGAAGAAAAACAGAAAATCAACTCAGAAATAAATATGGAGATAAAAAGTATCCAAGGGAGAAAAAAATATGACTCAATACACAGTGATAGATACAGAAAGTAAAAGAACAAAAATGAAATCTGAAAAAAAAAAAAGATTAAATTATGAAAAAAAGAAGGCAGGCACAGAGATCCAACATACATACATACATACAATTGGAATGGGAAGATCTAATAAAAACAAAACAGAACTTTATAACCGAGCTAAATATTAAAAATTTTCTGACATAAAAGCGGACCTGCCCTTTCTACTAAAAAGGTCTATCTTTGTACCTAGAAAAATTAACCTGGAAGGGTCAAGTCCAAAATATATCAAAATAAATCTATGCCTCCAGAACAAAACAAACAAACAAACAAAGAAAAAGAAACTAAGTCACTTACAAAAGGAAGAAATTGGTGTGAATAAAAACTTCTTTTGTGAAATGTTTGTTCAAAACTTCTCCTGTTGTTTAAACTAGGTTGGTTCATTTTTTACTGAGTTATGAGCTATTTATATATTCAATATTAAAATATTTTATCAGATTTTGTTTTCAAATGTTTTCTCCCAGTTTATAGTTTGCATTTTTGCATGTGGCTGTTAAGCACTAGAAATGTGGCCAAGTGTGACTAGAAAGCCAATTTTTTTTAATGTTTTATTTTTAAGTTTTTTAAAAATTGAAGTATAGTTGATTTACAGTGTTGTGTTAGTTTCAAGTGTACAGCAAAGTGATTCAGTTATACATATATATGTGTATGTATACTTTTCAGATTCTTTTCCCTTATAGGCTATTATAAAATATTGAGTTTAGTTCCCTGTGCTATATGGTAGGTCCTTGTTGGTTGTCTATTTTATATATAGTAGTATGTATATGTTCATCTCAAACTCCTAATTTATCCCTCTTCCCTTTCCCTGTAACCATAAGTTTGTTTTCTATGTTTCTGGGTCTATTTCTGAGAACACTGAATTTTAAAATTTCATTTTATTTTAGTCAATTTACATTTAAATAAAATAGACAAAAGAAATTATATGAATGTCCAGTCAGCACATAAAAAGATGTTCAACACCATTAATCATTTGGGAAATGCAAATTAAACTATGAAATGCCACTATAAATACACTAATATGGCTAAAATGAAGGAAACTTATGATAACAAGTATCTGTGAAAATGCAGAACAACTGGAAAGCTCACATATTGCTGGAATGGTTTCCTCATTAGAATATACTTTGCCAATTTCTTATAAAGGTAAACACACTTACCATATGACCTAGTAATCCTAGGGTATTTATGCAAGAGAGAGGAAAATATACTTCCACTCAAAGACTTGTACATGAAAGTTCATTAAATTTTATTCTTAATTCCCACAAACTGTAAACAACCCAAATGTCCATCAACTGGTGAATGGGTAAACAAATTGTGCTTAGTTAAAAAAAACCTGAGATAAAAAATCTTAAACTATATAGTTGTGCTTATATAAAATTCCACAAAAGGCACATTTAATAATCAATAATTGCTGGGGTTAGGGTGGATGTGTGGAGAGGATTTAATGCAAAAGGGCATGATGTAACTTTTGGGGTGATGGAAATGTTCTCTGCAGTGTTTGCAGTGGTAGTTATATGAGTACATATATTTGCCCCCAAACTTACTGTGCAATTCACTTAAAATTGATGAATTTTACTGTGTGCAGAGTATACCTCAATTAGGCTGAATATAATATTCCTAGAAATGAATGATTATAAAAACAGTACTTATAAAAACCTGTAGAATTCAGCAAAACCTATGCTTTGTGGAAATCTTATAGCCTTAAATATATGTATTAAAATGGTAGGAAGCATCAGAATGAATGAATTCAACATTCATCAGGAAAAATAATTGTAATTATTATAGAATATACCCAAAAGAAGAGAAACAAAAGAGGTAATGAGGTGGATAGACCTAGAGTCTGTCATACAGAGTGAAGTAAGTCAGAAAGAGAAAGACAAATACCGTATGCTAACACATATATATGGAATTTAAGGGGAAAAAAATGTCATGAAGAACCTAGGGGTAAGACAGGAATAAAGACACAGACCTACTGGAGAACGGGCTTGAGGATATTGGGGGCGGGAAGGGTGAGCTGTGACAGGGCGAGAGAGAGGCATGGATATGTATACACTACCAAACGTAAGGTAGATAGCTAGTGGGAAGCAGCCGCATGGCACAGGGATATCGGCTCCATGGTTTGTGAACGCCTGGAGGGGTGGGATAGGGAGGGTGGGAGGGAGGGAGACGCAAGAGGGAAGAGATATGGGAACATATGTATACGTATAACTGATTCACTTTGTTATAAAGCAGAAACTAACACACCATGGTAAAGCAATTATACCCCAATAAAGATGTTAAAAGAAAAATTATAATATAAAAATAAATATTAAAAAGGCAGTAAAACAGCTAAAAACTAAAACATTGGCAAGATGACTCAGATTTTCATTGATGAGTTTGCTGGTGCTTATTACATTATTAAATTTATTAACATTGTTAAAATATAATAAATACCAAACAAAAGTGTGCTAAGTACTGACAACGATGAGTATGTTCAGTGAACCAGGGTTTATTACTCATCTCATTCTGTGTATCGTAAGTTCAATGGAGAAAAATGCCGTTTTCAAAAACCTTGATGTTTTACTTATAGACTCAAATAACAATAACAATAACCTAATATTATTTTTTACATGTATATTTATTTCAAGATGATATTGTATATTTGAAGTTTCTATTTCTATTTTCCAAATTTTCAAGAGAATATCTTTTAAAGAAAATAATAACATTAATAACCATGTTAAATTTTATTATTTTTATTACTGTTTCATGAATTTTTAAAATATGAGGATGAAACAACATGATACATGTTTGTGTGTGATTACGAATAAATACTGCAAAATATTTCTGCCTAGGGAAGTTCTTGTAACATGTTTGTGTGTGATTACGAATAAGTACTGCAAAATATTTCTGCCTAGGGAAGTTCTTGTAGCATGTATACACACAGACACACATATATGTGTTTTATTTTGTATGGTATATATACCATAGTATATTCCACATAAATGTACATATGTATTTTTTACACTTTCATTGCTCATTATAATAGTGGTAAATAATTTTTTAAAGGTTGCTGATATAAGTACTTATCTCTACCATTGAAGAAAAATGTGGCATATAGAGAATGACTACAGTTTATGAAGAAAAATAGACTAAAACAGTTATGAAGTAAAACCATTGGAGTATATCAGTGTTAGCCCATTGCTTTTTTAATGCATGTGATTACAAAACGAGAAACGTAATTTTATTGCATCCTTCATTCTTTGTGACATGGAATTAAAGCTCTTCTTCATTTCTTGGCAGACATTCATTGACAGTTTTGTTAAAGTTGACAAGGGCCAAATTTTTAAAAAGGTAACTTCATAGATGTACACTGGCACTTCTTATATGAAAGTATGGCTTTAAAACTTCTTAGCTATCAAATTAGTCATAAAATAGTTAATGTCTAAATAGAGCTATCTCTATACTTAAAATTACACTTATATACTCATTTTTTATATGAAAATCAGTTTTCTTTTCTCACTTAGACTCTCCCTGCAAAAGAGAGAATGAATGAAACCTGCATGAATTTCCATGGGAATATTCAGATTGGGTGCTTAAATATTCAGATTCCAAGAAATCAGAATCTTTAATGAGGTGGGATGCAAAAACTGCAGAAACAAATCCATCAACCAAATTTTAGCAATTAAAGCTCAAGAGAAGTTTATTTCTTGCTCATTTAGCAGTTCAAGGCGGTGAATCTTGATCTTTAAGCAGTTCTTCTTTAAGTAGTACTTAGGAGACGCAGGGTTCTTTCATCTGTGTTCCTACTATAGGGTGGATTCTTGTTATCATTTGCAGCCAGTCAGTGGAGAAAGAAAGAATGGGCAACCGGCCACCCATCTTCTTAACCCTTGTCCCTGATATGGCAGATAGCATTTCCATTTTATCCCACTGCCTATAATTCAGTGACATGTTCACACCTAACTGCAAAGAAGTTTGGGGCATGTACTCAATTTGCGTGCCTAGGAAGAAGAGCAAATGGATTTCAGTAAACCACAGTCTCTGACATAGAAATCAATTCTGTGCTGTATTTTAACATCTGAATGATGTTAAGTGAAAAAGCTGAGTTTCTGTGGTAGAAAATACCTACGTTATGGTGTCATAAGAATAAGATGAATTAAGATTCATTATACCTGGCCCTATGCTGTCTCCACCTATAACATCTGAGTAAATAGGCAAATCATTAAACTTTGGTGAAATTCCATTTTGAGTTTTGTGACTGAATCATCTCTAAGATTAGCTACAGCTCTAAAATGCTATAATTATACTTTTAACAGTTTTTGAGGTGTTGAGTGAAACTTCAATGTACAAACTTCCAGCAAATTGGAAAAAGGTGATGAGTACTTTATAAAATGAATATTAAGGTTCATGTGGATGATTTTTATTACATATCAGAGGTACGCTATTCTTTTTCTAGGAATTTTAGTGCAAGTATCAATATTAAATATCAATTGATTTTAGTCACAGTTTTTCTTAAAATTCGATATTTTTTCACCACTGTGTGCTGACACCATTACTTCTGGCACATCGTAGGAACTCAGTGAATATGTGCTGAATGAAGAAATGCACGAATAAATAATTTAAATGAATTTAAATAAAATTTAACTCCTATGGCCTGAATTTGTATCTAAAGTATCACTTATGCTATAGATCATCTCCATGATTAATCGAAAAAATACATAAACAAAATGCAAATAAGAAAATCCTCCTATAAAACTTAATACTTAAGTGCAGTAAGCTCTGCCTTTTTCTTCAGAGCATGTTGTAAATGAATTCAGATGGGTCTAATAATTAAACTAAATCTAGCGAAAATCTGAAAAATTTCATTCAACAACTGGGACTGGTAAGTGCACACACATTACATAGTTCAAATGAAAAAGACTGCATTTTCCATAACAGATTACTTACCAGAATTGACATTTTTTAATGAATTTCCTAAGGGAAAGACCTAGAAAAGAAACATAATATGTAAATGCAAAGAGTTAGATTCTGAAGCTGGCAGAAAGCTTCAAGACACTGTGTGATAATTGACACATTTGGTCCTTTCATATTCTTGAATATAACTATCATCCCACTCCCCCACCAACTTAGAGGAGAGTTTTCTTTTCTCTAATGCTTATGGGAAAGAAAATGTTAATTATATTCAAGTAAATGCAGGCAAATTTCTCCCACATATTTGTCTAATTCATTTCTTTTTTAACAACTTTATTGGAGTATAATTGCTTTACAATGGTGTGTTAGTTTCTGCTTTATAAGAAAGTGAATCAGTTATACATATACATATGTCCCCATATCAGTTCCCTCTTGCATCTCCCTCCCTCCCTTCCACCCTCCCGATCCCACCCCTCTAGGTGGTCACAAAGCACCGAGCTGATCTCCGTGTGCTATGCGGCTGCTTCCCACTAGCTATTTTACGTTTGGTAATGTATATGTGTCCATGCCACTCTCTCACTTTGTCCCAGCTTACCTGCCCCCTCCCCATATCCTCAAGTCAGTTCTGTAGTAGGTCTGCATCTTTTTTCCCGTCTTGCCCGTAGGTTCTTCATGACTTTTTTTTTTTTTGAGATTCCATATATATGTGTAAACATATGGTATTTGTCTCTCTCTTTCTGACTTACTTCACTGTGTATGACACACGCTAGGTCCATCCACCTCACTACAAATAACTCAATTTCGTTTCTTTCTATGACTAGGTAATATTCCATTGTATATATGTGCCACATCTTCTTTATCCATTCATCTGTTGATGGACACTAAGGTTGCTTCCATGCTCTGGCTATTGTAAATAGAGCTGCAATGAACATTTTGGTACATGGCTCTTTTTGAATTATGGTTTTCTCAGGGTATATGCCCAGTAGTGGGATTGCTGGGTTGTATGGTAGTTCTATTTGTAGTTTTTTAACGAACCTCCATACTGTTCTCCATAGTGGCTGTATCAATTTACATTCCCACCAACAGTGCAAGAGAGTTCCCTTTTCTCCACACCCTCTCTAGCATTAATGGTTTGTAGATTTTTTGATGATGGCCATTCTGACCGGTGTGAGATGATATCTCATTGTAGCTTTGATTTGCATTTGTCTAATGATTGATGATGTAGACCATTCTTTCATGTGTTTGTTGGCAATCTGTATAACTTCTTTGGAAAAATGTCTATTTAGGTTTTCTGCCCATTTTGGGATTGGGTTGTTTGTTTTTTTGATATTGAGTTGCATGAGCTGCTTATAAATTCTGGAGATTAATCCTTTGTCAGTTGCTTCATTTGCAAATATTTTCTCCCGTTCTGAGGATTCTCTTTTCGTCTTGTTTATATTTTCCTTTGCTGTGCAAAAGCCTTTAAGTTTCATTAGGTCCCATTTGTTTATTTTTGTTTTTATTTCCATTTCTCTAGGATGTGGATCAAAAAGGATCTTGCTTTGATTTATGTCATAGAGTGTTCTGCCTATGTTTTCCTCTAAGAGTTTGATAGTGTCTGGCCTTACATTTAGGTCTTTAATCCATTTTGAGTTTATTTTTGTGTATGGTGTTACAGAGTGTTCTAATTTCATTCTTTTACATGTAGCTGTCCAGTTTTCCCAGCACCACTTATTGAAGAGGCTGTCTTTTCTCCACTGTATATTCTTGCCTCCTTTATGAAAGGCAAGGTGACCATATGTGCATGGGTTAATCCCTGAGTTTTTTATCCTGCTCCATTGATCTATATTTCTGTTTTTGTGCCAGTACCATACTGTCTTGATTATTGTAGCTTTGTAGTATAGTCTGAAGTCAGGGAGCTTGATTCCTCCAGCTCCTTTTTTCTTTCTCAAAATTGCTTTGGCTATTCGGGGTCATTCATGTTTCCATACAAATGGTGAAATTTTTTGTTCTGGTTCTGTGAAAAATGCCAGTGGTAGTTTGATAGGGATTGCGTTGAATCTGTAGATTCCTTTGGGTAGTAGAGTCCTTATCATGATGTTGATTCTTCCAATCCAAGGAAATGGTATATCTCTCCATCTGTTTGTATCATCTTTCATTTCTTTCATCAGTGTCTTATAATGTTGTGCATACAGGTCTTTTGTCTCCTTAGGTAGGTTTATTCCTAGGTATTTTATTCTTTTTGTTGCAATGGTAAATGGGAGTGTTTTCTTGATATCACTTTCAGATTTTTCATCATTAGTGTATAGGAATGCCAGAGATTTCTGTGCATTAATTTTGTATCCTGCTACTTTACCACATTCATTGATTAGCTCTAGTAGTTTCCTGGTAGCATCTTTAGGATTCTCTATATATATGTGTCATATGTGTATGCAGTGTCAGTTGTTACTTCTCCTTTTTCATTGCTAATTCTATTGATTTGAGTCTTCTCCCATTTTTTCTTGATGAGTCTGGTTAATGGTTTATCAATTTTGTTTATCTTGTCAAAGAACCAGCTTTTAGTTTTATTGATCTTTGCTATTGTTTCCTTCATTTCTTTTTCATTTATTTCTCATCTGATCTTTATGATTTCTTCTGCTAACTTTGGGGTTTTTTTGTTCTTCTTTCTTTAATTGCTTTAGATGTATGGTTAGGTTGTTTATTTGAGTTGTTTTCTGTTTCTTGAGGTAGGATTCTATTGCTATAAACTTCCCCGTTCAAACTGCTTCTGCTGCATCCCATAGGTTTTGGGTCATCGTGTTTTCATTGTCATCTTTTACTAGGTATTCTTTGATTTTCTCTTTGATTTCTTCAGTGATCTGTTGGTAATTAAGTAGTGTATTGTTTAGCTTCCATGTGTTTTTATTTTTTACAGAATTTTACCTGTAATTGATATCTAGTCTCCTAGCATTGTGGTCGGAAAAGATACTTAATACGATTTCAATTTTTTTTAATTTACCAAGGCTTGATTTGTGCCCCAAGATATGATCTCTCCTGGAGAATGTTCCTTGAGCACTTGAGAAGAAAGTGTATTCTGTTGTTTTTGTATGCAGTGTCCTACAAATAGCAATTAAGTCCATCTTGTTTAATGTATCATTTAAAGCTTGTGTTTCATTATTTATTTTCATTTTGGATGATATGGCCATTGGTGAAAGTAGGGTGTTAAAGTCCCCTACTATGATTGTGTTACTGTTGATTTCCCCTTTTATGGCTGTTAGCATTTGCCTTATATATTGAGGTGCTCCTATGTTGGGTGCATAAATATTTACAATATTTATATCTTCTTCTTGGATTGATCCATTGATCATATGTAGTGTCCTTCTCTGTCTTTTGTAATAGTCTTTGTTTTAAAGTCTATTTTGTCTGAAAGGAGAATTTCTATTCCAGCTTTTTTTGATTTACATTTGCATGGAATAACTTTTTCCATCCCCTCCCTTTCAGTCTGTATGTGTCCCTAGGTCTGAAAAGGGTGTCTTGAAGACAGCATATATATGGGTCTTGTTTTTGTATCCATTCAGCCAGTGTGTGTCTTTGGTGGAGCATTTAATCCATGTACATTTAAGGCAATTATTGATATGTATGTTCCTATTACCATTTAATTAATTGTTTTGGGTTTGTTATTATAGGTCATTTCCTTCTCTTGTGTTTCCCACCTAGAGAAGTTCCTTTAGCATTTATTGTAAAGCTGGTTTGGTGGTGCTGAATTCTCTTAGATTTTGCTTGTCTGTAAAGGTTTTTATTTCTCCATCAAATCTGAATGACATCTTTCCTGGGTAGTGTAATCTTGGTTGTAGATTTTTCTCCTTCATTACTTTAAATATGTCCTGCCACTCCCTTCTGGCTTGAAGAGTTTCTGCTGAAAGATCAGCTGTTAACCTTATGGGGATTTCCTTGTATTTTATTTGTTGTTTTTCCTTTGCTGTTTTAATATTTTTTCTTTGTATTTAATTTTTGATAGTTTGATTAATATGTGTCTTGGCGTGTTTCTCCTTGGATTTATCCTGTATGGCACTCTCTGTGCTTCCTGGACTTGATTAACTATTTCCTTTCCCATATTAGGGAAGTTTTCAACTATAATCTTCAAATATTTTCTCAGTTCCTTTCTTTTTCTCTTCTTCTTCTTGGACCCCTATAATTCGAATGTTGGTGCTTTTTATATTGTCCCAGAGGTCTCTGATACTGTCCTCAATTCTTTTCATTCTTTTTTCTTTATTCTGCTCTGCAGTTGTTATTTCCACTGTTTTACCTTCCAGGTCACTTATCTGTTCTTCTGCCTCAGTTTTTCTGCTATTGATCCCTTCTAGAGAACTTTTAATTTCATTTATTGTCTTGTTCATCACTCTTTGTTTGCTCTTTAGTTCTTGTAGGTCCTTGTTAAGCATTTCTTCTATTTTCTCCATTCTATTTACAAGATTTTGGATCATGTTTACTATCATTATTCTGAATTCTTTTTCATGTAGACTGCTTATTTCCTCTTCATTTGTTATGTCTGGTGGGTTTTTGCCTTGCTCCTTCATCTGCTGTGTGTTTCTCTGTCTTCTCATTTTGCTTAACTTACTGTGTTTGGGGTCTCCTTTTCGCAGGCTGCAGGTTTGTAGTTCCCATTGTTTTTGGTGTCTGTACCCAGTGACTAAGGTTGGTTCAGCGGGTTGTGTAGGCTTCCTGGTGGACGGCACTAGTGCCTCTGTTCTGGTGGATGGGGCTGGATCTTGTCTTTCTGATGGGCAACTACACATCTGGTGGTGTGTTTTGGTGTGTCTTTGGCCTTTTAATGATTTTAGGCAGCCTCTCTGCTAATGGATGGGGTTGTGTTCCTGTCTTATTAGTTGTTTGGCATAGGGTGTCCAGCACTGGAGCTTGCTGGTCATTGAGTGGAGCTGGGTCTTGTTCTTGAGATGGAGATCTCTGGGAGATTTTCAGTGTTTGATATTACATGGAGCTGGGAGGTCTCTTGTGGACCAGTGTCCTGAACTTGGCTCTCCCACCTCAGAGGCACAGCCCTGATGCCTGCCTGGAGCACCAAGAGCCTCTCATCCATACAGTCATGTGGTTCTAGGTAGGAGGCCTCAGTTCCTTGCCACATGGATCTCTCCTTTGTGCTGCTTGAGTGTCCTCATGACATGGCAGCTCACTTACTCCAGGATGAGTGATCCGTCCTGCAGTCCCCAGGATTGTCACGGCTTCAGCTGCTGGGGCCCCTCCAGTACCAGCATCCTCAGTGAGGCCTCCCTCCCCTCAGGCTCCGGGGCTGTTCAATGACGGTGGAGGGCAGAGACCCCAAGTCAGCAGTTCCATCTCTGCCTCTAATTCATTTTTACATTTGGTCACTGTTTAAAATATTTTGATTGTATATACTTTATATACCAGGTTTTTGAGATATAATTGATATATAACATTATGTTAGTTTCAGGTGTACAACATAATTGTTCAATATTTGTATACATTGTGAAATGATCACAATAAGCCTAGTTAACATCTGTCACCATACATAGTTACAAATTTTTTTCATGTGAAGAAAGTTTTTACAGTCTACTCTCTTAGCAACTTTCAAATATAAAATAGAATGTTATTAACTATAGTCCCCATGTTGTATGTTACATCCCCTTAACTTATTTATTTCATAACTAGACGTTTGAATCTTTTGAGTCCTTCACCCATTTCACTCATACCCCCAACATCCCCCACCTCTCACTACCACCAATTTATTCTTTGTATCCATGAGCTCAGATTTTTTGTTTGTTTTTTAGATTCCAAATATAAGTGAGATGATATGGTATTTGTCTCTCTCTGACTTATTTCACTTAGCATAATGCCCTCAAAGTCCATCCATGTTAACATAGATGGCAATATTTTATTCTTTTTTTAGGCTGAATAATATTCCATTGTGTATATAAAGCACATCTTCTTTAGCCATTTATGGACACAGGTTGTTTCCATATCTTGGCCATTATAAATGATGCTACAGTTATCATGGGGTGTCTATATCTTTTTGAGATTTTTGTTTGTTTGTTTTCTTTAGATAAGTACTTAAAAGTGGAATTTGCTGAGTTACATGGTAGTTCTATTTTTAATTTTTTGAGGAACCTTCATACTGTTTTCTATGATGGCTGTACCAATTTACATTCCTACCAACAGTGCACAAGGGTTCCCTTTTCTCTACATCCTCACCAACACTTGTTATTTCTAGTCTTTTTGATAACAGCCAGGTGTGAGGTGATATCTCATTGTGGTTTTTATTTGCATTTCCTTTATGATTAGTGATATTGAGGATTTTTTCATGCATGTGTTGGCCATGTCTTTGGAAAAATGTCTGTTCAGATCCTCTGCCCATTTTTTAATCATATTGTTTGGGTTTTTTAAAAATTCTTTTCCTATTTAGTTGTATGAGTCCTTTATATAGTTTGGATATTAACCTCTTATCAGATATATGGTTTCCAAATATTTTCTCTCATTCAGTAGGTTGCCTTTTTATTTTGGTGATGGTTTCCTTTGCTGTCCAGAAGCTTTTCAATTTGATGTAGTACCACTTGTTTACTTTTGCTTTTGTTGCTTTTGCTTTTGGTGTCAAATCAAAATATATATATATATATCTTCACTAAGACCAATGTCAAGGAGTTTGCTGCCTATGTTTTCTTCTAGGAGTCTTATGTTCTCAGGTCATACATTTAAGTTTTAATTCATTTTGAGTTAATTTTGTGTTTCGAATAAGGTAGTGTTCCACTTTCATTCTTTTGCATATGGCTGTTCAGTTTTCCCAGCACTATTTACTGAAGAAACTGTCTTTCTCCCATTGTATATTCTTGGGTCCTTTGTCAGAAATCAATTGAATATATATGTGTGTGGATTTATTTCTGGGTTTTCTATTCTGTTGCATTCATCTATGTGTCTGTGGTTATGTCAGTATTATACAGTTTTGATTACTATAGCTTTGTAATATAGTTTGAAATCAAACAGCATGATGCCTCCAGCTTTCTTCTTCTTTCTCAAGATTGATTTGGCTATTCAGGGTCTTTTATGGTTCCAACTTCAACGAATATTTACCAAACATTTTCAGAGCTGTAGGTCTGAATACATACTAGTGACATAGAAACACAAAGATACTGCTCTCATACAATGTATAATCCCCAATAAAAATCTCTACATTACAGTATTGTATTGAGTAAAGGGAGTAAATAATTTAGCATTCATCAATTATAGAAAAGCAAAATATTAGAAAATTTAAGTTAATATAAAGAAGAGATAAATTTCATGTAAAAGAGTTAAATGATGTGAAGTAATAGAAAGTTTAAACCCCATTTTCTTGGCCTCTTAGTATCCAAAAAGGTGTGGGAATGCTAGAAAAAATTACTATAGATCTAAAAATAGAAAGAAGCTAATTTGGAATGTAGGTATTGTGAATTCCATTAATTGATTTAATCATTTGGTGAGTATTGATTGAGTCCTTAATAGAGGCCAAACATACAAAGGTTAAGATATTGCTTAGAAAAGAAATAAAATAATTACAATACAATGTAATAGAATTATAAAAAGAAGCACAAAACTGTAGAGAATATAGAATGGTCACTTAATATAGGCAAGCCAATGCCATAATTTTAAGAGAACTTGGACATGTAAGAGAACATTTCCAGGAGAATCATTGTCTAAAACAGATATGGAGACCTTCAAGATGGCAGAGGAGTAAGATGTAGAGATCACCTTCCTCCCCACAAATACATTAGAAATACATCTACATGTGGAACAACTCCTACAGAACACCTACTAAGTGCTGGCAGAAGACCTCAGACTTCCCAAAAGGCCAGAAACTCCCCACGTACCAGGGTTGGGCAAAAGAAAAAAGTAACAGAGACAAAAGAATAGGCATGGGACCTGCACCTCTGGGAGGGAGCTGTCCACACACTAGGAAGCCCCTTTACTGGCAGAGACGGGTTGGGGAGGGTAAGCTTCAGAGCCACGGAGGAGAACACAACAACAGGGGTGCAGAGGGCAAAACGGAGAGATTCCCGCACAGAGGATTGGTGCTGACCAGCACTCTCCAGCCTGGGAGGCTTGCCTGCTCACCTGCTGGGGCAGGTGGGGGCTGGGAGCTGAGGCTTGGGCTTCGGAGGTCAGATCCCAGGGAGAGGACTGAGGTTGGCTGCGTGAACGCAGCCTGAAGGAGGCTAGTGCACCACAGCTAGCCAGAGCGGGTCTGGTAAAATGTCTGGAACTCCCTGAGAGGCAAGAGACCATTGTTTTGGGGTGCATGAGGAGAGGGGATTCAGAGCACTACTTAAACGAGCTCCAGAGATGGGTGCGAGCCACGACTATCAGCGTGGACACCAGAGACAGGCATGAAACGCTAAGGCTGCTGCTGCAGCCAACAAGAAGCCTGTGGGCAAGCACAGGTCACTATCCACACCTCCCCTCCCGGGATCCTGTGCAGCCTGCCACTGCCAGGGTCCTGTGATCCAGGGACAACTTCCCCGGGAGAACACACGGCGTGCCTCAGGGTGTTGCAATATTATGCTGGCCTCTGCCGCTGCAGGCTCGCCCCACATTCCATACCCCTCCCTTCCCCCTGGCCTTAGTGAGCCAGAGCCCCCTAATCAGCTGCTCCTTTAACTCCGTCCTGTCTGAGTGAAGAACAGACACCCTCTGGCAACCTATTTACAGAGGCAGGGCCAAATCCAAAGCTGAACCCCAGGAGCTGTGCAAACAAAGAAGAGAAAGGGAAATTCTCTGTGCAGCCTCAGGAGCAGGGGATTAAATCTCCACAGTCAACTTGATGTACCCTGCATCTGTGTATTACCTGGACAGGCAACGAATCATCCCAAGATTGAGGTGGTGGACGTTGGGAGCAACTGTAGATTTGGGGTTTGCTTTCTGCATCTAATTTGTTTCTCTTTTTATGTTTATCCTAGTTTAGTATTTAGAGTTTATTGTCATTGATAGATTTGTTTATTGATTTGGTTGCTCTCTTCCTTTTTTTTATTTATAGATATATATTTTTCCTTTTTCTCTTTTTGTGAGTGTGTATGTGTATGCTTCTTTGTGTGATTTTGTCTGTATAGCTTTGCTTTTACCTTTTGTCCTAGGGTTCTCTACTTTTTTTTTTTTGTTTGTATATTTTTTTAGTATGCTTTTTAACACTTGTTTTCATTGGTGGATTTATTTTTTGGTTTGGTTGCTCTCTTTCTTTTTTTTATTAAACTTTTTTAAATTTTTAATTATTTCTTACTTTTTATTTTAACAACTATTTTATTTTCTTCTTTCTCCTTCCTTCCTTCCTTCATTTTTTCTCCCTTTTCTTCTGAGCCACGTGCTTGACAGGGTCTTGGTGCTCCAGCTGGGTGTCAGGCCTGTGACTCTGAGGTGGGAGAGCTGACTGCAGGACACTGGTCCACCAGACCTCCTGGCTCCACATAATATCACACTGTGAAATCTCTCCCAGAGATCCCCATCTCAACACTAAGACCCAGCTCCACTCAACGACCAGCAGGCTACAGTGCTGGACACCCTATGCCAAACAACTAGCAAGAGAGGAACACAACCCCACCCATTAGCAGAGAAGCTGCCTAAAATCATAATAAGGTCAGAAACGCACCAAAACACACCACCGGATGAGGTCCAGCCCACCAGAAGGACAAGATCCAGCCTCGTCCACCAGAACACAGGCACCAGTTCCCTCCACCAGGAAGCCTACACAACCCACTGAACCAAGCTTAACCACTGTGGGCAGACACCAAAAACAACGGGAACTATGAACCTGCAGCCTGCAAAACGAGACCCCAAACACAGTAAGTTAAGCAAAATGAAAACACAGAGAAACACACCGCAGATGAAGGAACAAGGTAAAACCCCACCAGACCAAACAAATGAAGAGAAAATAAGCAGTCTACCTGAAGAAGAATTCAGAACAATGATAGTAAAGATGATCCAAAATCTTGGAAATAGAATGGAGAAAATACAAGAATCGTTCTACAAGGACCTAGAAGAACTAAACAGCAAACAAACAATGATGAACAGCACAATAAATGAAATTTAAAATTCTCTAGAAGGAATGAATAGCAGAATAACTGAGGCAGAAGAATGGATAAATGACCTGGAAGGTAAAATAGTGGAAATAACTACTGCAGAGTAGAATAAAGAAAAAAGAGTGAAAAGAATTGAAGACAGTCTCAGAGACCTCTGGGAAAACATTGAACTCACCAATGTTCAAATTACAGGGGTCCCAGAAGAAAAAGAGAAAAAGAAAAGGACTGAGAAAATATTTGAAGAGTTTATAGTTGAAAACTTCCCTAATATGGGAAAGGAAATAGTTTATGAAGTCCAGGAAGCACAGAGAGTCCTATACAGGATAAGTCCAAGGAGAAACATGCCAAGCCACATAGTAATCAAACTACCAAAAATTAAATACAAAGAAAAAATATTAAAAGCAGCAAGGGAAAAACAACAAATAACGTACAAGAGAATCCCCATAAGGTTAGCAGCTGATCTTTCAGCAGAAACTCTGCAAGCCAGAAGGGAGTGGCAGGACATATTTAAAGTGATGAAAGGGAAAAACCTACAACCAAGATTACTCAACCGAGGAAGGATCTCATTCAGATCGTCTTAGCAAAAGCTAAGAGAATTCAGCACAAGCAAACCAGCTTTACAACACATGCTAAACGAACTTCTCTGGGAAGGAAACACAAGAGAAGGAAAAGACCTACAATAACAAACCCAAAACAATTAAGAAAACGGGAATAGGAACATACATATTGATAATTACCTTAAATGTAAATGCATTAAATGCTCCAACCAAAAGACATAGATTGGCTTAATATATACAAAAACAAGACCTGTATATATGCTGTCTACAAGAGGCCCACTGCAGACCTAGGGACACCTACAGACTGAAAGGGGATGGAAAAAGATATTCCATGCAAATGGAAATCAAAAGAAAGCTGGAGTAGCAATTCTCATATCAGACAAAATAGACTTCAAAACAAAGACTATTACAAGAGACAAAGAAGGACACTACATAGTGATCAAGGGATCAATCCAAGAAGAAGATATAACAATTGTAAATATTTATGCACCCAACATAGGAGCACCTCAATACGTAAGGCAAATGCTAACAGCCATAAAAGGGGAAATCGACAGTAACACAATCATAGTAAGAGACTTTAACACCCCATTTTCACCAACGGACAGATCATCCAAAATGAAAGTAAATAAGGAAACATAAGCTTTAAATGATACATTAAACAAGATGGACTTAATTGATATTTATAGGACATTCCATCCAAAAACAATAGGATACACTTTCTTCTCAAATGCTCATGCAACATTCTCCAGGATAGATCTTATCTTGGGACACAAATCAAGCCTTGGTAAATTTAAGAAAATTGAAATCGTATCAAGTATCTTTTCTGACCACAACGCTGTAAGACTAGATAGCAATTACAGGAAAAATTCTGTAAAAAATAAAACAGATATGGTACAGAAAATGGGCTAAATTTGGAGTAGAGATTCAAATCTGGCAGCTCTGTGTGAAGTTGGATATGTGACATCAACTCTCTGAGTGTCAATTTCCTCATACATTTCAAGGAGTTATACCTACTGGAATGGTTGTTGCAAGGATTTAATATATTGGCTGATGGTCTAGTATATGGTAGTTGTTCTGTAAAATGGCGATCAGTGTTAGGATTATTTGCAGAGTCTTAAACTCAAGTAAGAGTAGTCAAGGATGTTCCAGATAAAGAAAAGCACAAATGGCATAAGCTAGAATAATAGAATGCCTTTATATTAGGTCCCTAAGGAACAGTTGACAAGCTGCTAGTAGGTGGACTGAATAGAGAAAAGAGTACAGAGAATGAATTCAGAGAGGTGAAGTGTTGGAGTTAGATAGTGAAGGACTTGTGTGATATTCTAAGGAATGATGCAGAATCAGATTTCTGTTACAGAAAATTATTCTGGTGGCAACTGGAGGGTGAATTGGAGATGGAACAGTATGACAGTTATAGAGATCATATAGAAAGCATTTGGAGGCATGCGTCCACTCCTCCTGTGTACCAGGCATGATAGGTTATATTGATGCGTAAATGAAGAGATAGCTACTTTTAAATCCAGGAGAGAAATTGTGAAGCATGAAATAGTGGAAGCAGAGGTAATGAAGATTTGGGACAGCTTTGGAATCATAATGGACAAGAGTATATGATCAAGTAGGTGTGGGATATGAGAGACAGAGAAAAGTCAGGATGACGCTGGAGCTTCTGAATGAAGCCTGTGGGTAGGCTACAGGCAGGATAGCAGTGGGCGAAAAAACATGGTCTCCAGAGACTGCTTGGGCCCAAATCCTGGCTTCATCACTTTGTAGATGACATACCTTGGGTAAGTAAGTAGCTCCTCCACTTACTAGCAATATGCCTGGGGTGGAACAGGGGAGACTTCAAGCTCAGTAAAGTGAAGAAATCTTCCTAGAGTAAAACTTTTGATGATATATTAAAGAGCTTGAGACGGAAATACAAACAAGGTATGTGGTTAACAGTTTGGCTGCTTCACTGCTCAAAGCCGTAGCCACTAGTTACATGTGACTATTTAAGCTTAAGTTAAGTTTAGTGCTTTAGTCACACTAGTCATACTTCAAATGCTCAGTAGTTACATGTGTCTAGTGGCTGCCATATTAGACAGTTGTACAAACTGTTTTCATCATTACACAAAGATCAACTAGACAGCACAGGGTTACTCCAAGAACTTACAGGGAGCAAGATTAGAGGATTTTAAAGAGAGGTTTGGGGCTTCCCTGGTGGCGCAGTGGTTGAGAGTCTGCCTGCCGCTGCAGGGGACGCGGGTTCGTGCCCCGGTCCGGGAGGATCCCACATGCCGCGGAGCGGCTGGGCCCGTGACCCATGGCCGCTGGGCCTGCGCGTCTGGAGCCTGTGCTCCGCAACGGGAGAGGCCGCAACAGTGAGAGGCCCGCGTACCACAAAAAAAAAAAAAAAAAAAAAAAGAGAGGTTTGGGGCTCCTGAAACTTTTAGAATAAGCCTACAGTGCAGAAAAATTCGTTCTGTTAATGTTTACTGAAAGCCCCTCTCTGCTGAAGACTTAATCAGCCACATGAGTGTACTTGGTATTTGTATATCCTTCAGTCACATTCTGTTCACCTGATGTTTGTCCAGTGGGTTAATAAACAATATTCATCAGCTCAACATCACAATTCTCCATTCAATCAGTGCTGACCTACACATAAGAACCCAATTTTTCAGTAACAACCACCACCCCTGAACCCCCAATTCAATAACATACAACAAAGGATGCAGCCAACTGGATACCTGGTATCAAGCTTATGACGTTGGACACCTTCCATTTGAAGGAAGCTTGGAAGAGACCTGTACTCTAGATTGAGATTTGTTTTCTTTGCTCGTCATGTTATGCCAGCACAAACATTCATGGGCTTGCTAAATGCCTTATCCACTCTCCTGGCATGATGGTATCATTGCTTTAAGGAAATCATGTTATGGAAAAAGTAAAATTCAAAACCTTATCAGTTAACTGATCATCAAAAAGCAGCTGGCATTATAGCATGATAAAATTTCTATTAAAAATACATTTCTCCAGCAAAAGGAGTCAAATCATTTTTAGGCTTGGACAGTATCTCATACCTAGAGGATGTGGTAAATGGTTTGTATTTTTGTCATCTTTTTCCCATAACCAGAACTCAAGTGTCAGGTCTCCTAGCATGGAATTTGACATGGAGCCTGCCCTTAGGAAACCAAATGATCCACTTGTGTGCTTTTTTGTTTTTATTTGTATAACTGAACCAATATCTCCACCAATTAAAAACTGATACTGCTACTTGGCCTTTTGGGGTTCTTCATGCCACTTACTGAGCAATCCCAAATGGAAGTTTATATAGTTGATATGGGCAGTGGATCTGTTTTAAGAAAAACTGGGTTATAATTCCTACAGTCCAAGAATTCCAACCCTCCTTCTTGTTCTCTACATATTCTCTCTTTCATACTTATTACATTCTAACATATAAAATTTACTCATTAGTGTTCAGTGTTTATCATATATCACTTCATGCTTAAATATAAGTGACTCAAGGACAGAGATCTTTGTCTTCTTTTGTCTACCAAAGATTTCCACTGTATAGAACCGTGCCTAGAATGTATCAGTTATTAAATATATATATATATTGAGAGAATTGAAGCATGAATAGAATCAGAGACTCCCCTAGTTTCAACTGTTCCATTATAAAAGAAATGGAAGACTACTGCAATCCATTACAAGTACGATTACTGTAAAGCTCACATCCCACGAGAATATTTTGGGTCATCCTTCAAAGTTGAAACAAACAGACATGGTCAAGGTTCTGGCTAAAGGCAAAAGTAATAATGAATTGGCAAAAGAGTTAAAAACCATGAATATCAACTATGGCCCCATGACAAAAGGGAATCATGCCTGCAGAAAGAGAATAGATTGTTTATGGTTGTATTTTTCATTCTTTTCTCTGTTTTACTAGCATTTATAGATCATTTTTATTGAGATGGGATAATAATAGACTTAAGGAAATAAAAGGTGCCACCTAAAAATCTTGGGCTTAGACACCTAAACTCTTACAGCTGTCTGCAATAACTGATGAGATTTGTGGATTGTTTGCCTTTCTGGGGGGAATTGGGTATGTTTGCAGTTTTAAGGTTGATTATGTTATGGGGGAATATTATTTTTAGAAATGTAATATAGTTAGAATATATGAGGAAATGAGGTAGCCAAGGGGGTAATTTTGTAAACATTTCATGGTTTGGGGTACCATCAACATTGACCCCTCCTTCTACTGGTAAAAAAGGAAACTTCATGTATAATATCTGTTTCATTTCTCACTATGGAGACTGAGGGAAATGGCACCTAATAGCAGCAAATATACATAAAAGTATCTACAGCTCAGCCTTGGGTGTTGTATCTGAAATGAATGATGTAAAGGCAGTAAGATGGTTGGTATTTATTAAAGTTAGCTGTGACTGTGTCCAGACACAGAAATACCCTGGCTATTTATTTAGCAAGTATACATATAGGTCTTACTATGTGTCAAGTCCAGCTCTAAGTGTTTTACAAATATTGACTCATTTAGAAACTTATATTAGTCTCTGCCAAATATTCTGGACTTGTAGTAGGATTGTACTCTCTGATGTCCTTCTGGTGTAGCCAAGTGACCAGTTTGCGCCAGGGAGTTTTAAGTAGAAGGGATGTGTGTCATTTTTAGGCCTACCAACTAGTTGTCAATAAGATACCCTCCAGTCCTCTTTCACCTTTGTTGTGGCCATTGATAATAATCCAGAGAATGGCTCTTCCTTCAGCCTGGATTTAAGAGTGCAGATGATGGAGCTGTCAGTTAGCCAAACCATAATGAACATGTTCCATGAGCATGAAATGAATATTTTAAAGTCAGTGAGATTTGGGGGGTTGTTTATTACCAGAGCATAGCTTTCCCTAGCCTAATACAAATTCCTATGTGGTAGGTACTGTTATTCCCATTCATAGGGAAAACCGACCACAGAGTGGTTAAGTAATTTACACAAGGTCATACAGTAGGAAACAGGATTCAAGTTCAGCTAAGTTAGCTTCAGAGTCCATATTCTTAACTAGTAGGCTCTGCATCCTCTATAGGCTGTCATTTATAAAAGATGGTTTCTGTCCTTTCTGATTTTTGTACTTCCAGCCTTGCCTTATACCTGTGTACCTTCCAGGTCTTTCCTTTAGCTCCCCATTATTAGCATGGGTACTTCAACAAATAAAACTTTTCTTTCTTAAAATAGAGTTGTTTTGGTGCTTATAACCAAGAACCCCAAAAGAAATATGTGAATGCTTTTTACCTATTAAAAGCAATAGGTATTCACTGAAGGAGTTTAAGCTGATGAAATACATGATCCAATTGTATTAAAATAAGCCAAATAACCTGTTTTAAAAAACTAAAATTAGAAGTGTATTTTACAAATTAGAAGTGTATGGAAACAAATTGATTAAATATATTGATAGAATGTCTCAAAATTTCCCATAAATCTCAGAGAATTTTAGATATTAGAAAAACACAATATAGTGATACTGTGTTCTCATTACGATGCTAACTTCAAATAATCCCAACTCAGGCATAATATATAGTCTCTCCAATTCTGAGAAATGGTTTTTATAATGGTGTGACTAAGGAAATATATTCTGAAAGCCCCACAGAACTACTTTTCTATTCACTGTTGATTTTGACAGTGTTTTCACAAGTTCTGGTTATATGTTTGGAACTCTATTTTTAAGGTAACAAAATAAGTTCTGAAAAAGCAAGACTGGATTTAACATCTAGCAAAACTGCCAATTGCTTTTCAATTTGTTAGTTGAAAAAAATATCTAGATAGTAAATTGAAAGTTTTTATATCTATCATTGAAAAGTGGTAGTTGTCTCCAGACTAAGATAGAAGTTTGTGATGCAGGAGCCTAAGAAAATTTTTATTTACAATGGCTCACTCTCAGTACCTATCTCTTAGAAGTGAGACAGTACATCAATACATATTGCCAATTCTGTCTTTTATTGTTTCCATAATTGTCAGACTCCTTGTCAGATTTTTAATATCTGAAAATAATCAAAGCAAGATAGCAGTTTCACCCATTATACTTGAAAATTTCAGCAAGAGTTCCTTGTTATTTGTATATATTGAGCCCTTCCTCGAGAATCTAGGTCTAGATGTTATCACATAAAGCCAACAATAATTTTTAGGTTTTAGGGTTCCCAAGATAATAAAAGAATACGCAGATAATAGAGTACAAGGAAGATAAATTTCTTTTAGGCCATATAAAAGACAGAAACTATGCTTATAATGCTTTGTTCTTCTTTTTTGTAGAAGAGTTGGATATATTCATTTTTATGTATGTTTATTGTGATTTGCTATTATGGGTTTTTTTTTCAATCATCCCAATTGCAATGATTTCTCCTTTCTAAGTGAACAGAGAATATTAATAAATCTAGGGCCATTGTTCCTAAGTGAGTTTTGCCAGAAGGTCAGTGCATTCTTTTCTGTAAAAATACATTTACATGTTTGCACTAAGGAAGGATGAGTTAACATATGCAAATCCTATGGGGATTTTTGGGGGTTTTTTTTTGTAGATCTTGCTGCAGGACCCTGTTGTCTTAATCTACTTAAAGTGAGGTTTGTCCCTTTGTTTCACATCGAATAAGATTGCTAAGCAAGGACCTTTGTCTAGCAAGTACTGTTGGGAATAAAATCTAGGGATGCTGTGAATAAATTTGGGTCATTAACATAACCTAGTCATGCTATAAATTTTTATCATAACCTCTCTTCAGTGATGAGTGGAATGGTCTGAGATCTGCCTGCTGAGGTATAACTGTAAGCTAGAGGCTACCTCAGTTTGCCCCTGTACACTCAGGCCTGACAGCTAAGATGCTCAGGACCACTTAGACCTTGAAGGTGTCGACTATCAGAAAGAGGCCTGAAAACAATCATGGAACAACTAAGTATGGTCTGGATATTACTTTGAGCAGAAAGAAGTAGTTTGGAGGCCCCCAAACAATGAATTGACAGTGTCTATTTAGAATCCAGTAATAAGCACTTGAAATATAAGCAATTAAGGTGATTTTAATACTTTTTACTATATTTTTCCAATAGTGAATATGAAAGGACTGGGCTTTTATTGTTTGTGTTGGGAATTTTATTGTTCTCATTAATTTCACCATCTGTCTACATTCTTGTTGTGTGATTATTACATGGACAAGAATGTAACAATGAAAGAACAAGCATTAATTCAACTAAGGTTATCTTTGAAGTATGTCGACTGTACATTGTCTTAGTCTCCTAATAAGGAGATAATATGGTTTATAATTATATTGTTTATTTACCTAAAGAACAGGAAGATCCAAACATATGGCTCAAACTCACAATTAGATGATTCCTTGCAGTGAGCTCAGTAATCCTTGACAATTTTATACAAACTGACATTTGGCTAAACCTGTGACAAGGAAAAAAGCAAATTTTCTTTGGAAAATAAGTGAATAATCTCCTAGGATCTAGAAACTGGGAAAAATAGGAAGTACAGGCTAAAAATTAAGACTTTCTGTCTGCATATCAGCTCATAAGTTTTATAGCACTTGCCTTCCTCCAGATTTTCAGCAAGCCTATAATCTACAACAGCCCTTAGATCCCATTCACTTCGCCTTATGCACTTGTTTATTTTTCTTGAAAATTCCCCAGACATTTTTCTTAACAGGTGATTTTTCAATGAAATGTCATTTTGGTTTTTTGTGAGTATCCTTAGTGGCATGTACCAAATGACTCATTTCATTTGTGACCAGAGCCAAATTCAAATTTAATTTTCCAGAGGGGACAAGTTAATGTATAACCTATTGTGCCACCTGGCATCCTAAATTCAATTTCCTGAACTGTTTTCACTGAGAACAGAATCGGGTTTATTGTTTTGTAAAGACATTTTCAGCTGTCAGCTGTGACTTCAGTCACTTTTTTAGTTATATAATTAACCCATTTGTTATAATTAATAAGTAATAAATACTCAGAATTCTAAATTTTGAAAATGAAAATTTGGGTTATTTAGATCTATGGAACTGCCGTGGCCTATATTCTGAACTAGAGAAATACTAAAACCTCTTAATTGAACTTCCATTATTCATTCTATACTGAGTTTTGTGCCTCATGAATACTATCCTAAATTGTTCTTTTGAGGTTCAAACCCAAACCAATTTAATTCCAAAGCTCATATATTTTTCTATTACATGATGTTTGAGTTAAAGGTGTTTTGTTAATGTTTATAGAAAGCATGGACATTATAAAGTTAAAAATAGAAAGAAGAATTTTCAGACTACTTCAAAATGGCATGTAGATACAAAGTCGTAATAGTATTGTATATGTTAAAAAAGTGAGACTTAATAAAGTTTCTTTACATAAAGATTTCTGAGTTATTAAGGCCACTTGCTGTTCATAGTAGCCTGGTATGTTACCAAAAGACTATAATATATAACATGTGTCTTGTAACTCACCAGTTTACATTCTAGGAGCAGCTTGCTCATTTATGTCCAAATATTCAAGATTGTTCTATATGTTTGACTAAACCCTGAATGAGCCATTTTAAATAGTAAACAACATATTTTACACTGCATTATTTAAAAAAAAAAATAAGATGAGAATTTATGAATTAAATGATATTTTGTTCTTTATTCTTATTTTAGAATCAGTTATTCCCTTTCTTATTCTTCATCAGAAGCTAAAACTACGGACCCTGAATCAAACAAGTCTTTGAATTCCAGGCCCACAATCTCTTAGCTGAATAACTTTGGGAAGTAGTGTAACCTCTCTGGGTTATAGTTATACAATGGGGATAATAATAATAATAATAATAATAATAATACCACCTCATTTGGTAATTAGGAGCATTAGGCAATTTTTATTTATGTAAAGACTTCAAACAATATCTGAGTACTTAAAAAACATCATGTACTATTATTAGTTGTTAAAGTTTTCATATTACAGTGCCTTAGCATATTAGCTAATCTATCAATCTGTAATGCTCAATTCTCAATCACTACTATGTTTTTTCTTCCGTTTTGCCTCATTTCTTCTGAGCACAGGTAATAAATAATAACAAAATATACCAAATAATAATACCAAATATACCAATAGTAATATACCAATAATAATACCAATACCTATATACCAATAATAATACCAAAATATTCACAAAATATTTTGAAATAAGGAAAATACATGATGTCTTCATCCAAAAACATGTTCTAGAAATATTTGGGGTGTTTCTTCTCAGTCTTTTTCCCCCCTAGGTATAATTTACGCTGTGATGATCGTATTGCATATAAAATTCTAGGTCCTGTTTATTAATATAATGTTACCAAAGAAGTCTCTTTGCTATAAAATATACATCATGTTAATGGTTTAAGTTATGAATATATACTAGGTTATTCAACAGTCCTTCTATTGTGGATCATTTAGTTTACTTTCATCTCTCTCTCTCTCTCTTATTTTTATCATTATAGCTAGTGCTATGGTTTGTTCATTCACCAAGTAAGAGTCCTTTCTAGCCAGAGGAAACAGTAGGGACCAAAGGAGGCAGAATCCCTACCTTTGTGGAGCTAATGTCCTAGCTGGGAAAGGAGCAATAAACAGATAACTCTACATACATTTAAAGGAATGACATGTGCTTTAAAGAACACTAAGATAAGATATGGGTATAAATGTTGATGGGGAAGTTCTCTTTAAGACAAACTGAATTTGCAAAGCCTCTCTGAGGATATATTTGAATAGAAACCTAGATGAAATGATGATTAAATTATAAAGTTTAGTGCATAAAACTTTTTATTGCAGGTCTTTTTGAATATTTTTAGTTTTATATGGGGAAGGGAAGGAAAATCAATAAACTAAAAAACCTAAATAATTTCATGTCACATCCTAAAGTCACTCCCCAGCAAGCATTTAGCATAAAGAATTTATAACATTATTCCTTATTAACAGTAGCAAAATAAGCATATTTAACTCACTGGTTCACATATGAGAGGTTCGAAATATGACTCAGAGAGTTACATGATTACTCAGGCCAGTTTTCTTGTCTAGTAGGTTAGAGATCATGGATCTAAAAAACAATTTTGGTTATATATTTGTTAGCAAAATCCTCATAATCTGTTTATAAAAGAAAATCAACATCAATGGGTATGATTCAAACATGTTCATCTCTTTGGGTTCAAATTATTGGCAACAGCATACCTCTATATTTTTATACTTATAAAACAATCCAACTTCTCCTGTGGAATTCCAATAGAGAGAAACCTATTATATTCAACAATATGTAACCTGCAAAGGATTTCTGACAGTCAGGGTGCATGATGGAGATTGCCTTTGCTTAGACCTTTACATAATCACTTACAGTCAGCCTTCCTGGAGAAGTTCCCATATTTAGCTTTTTGATCATAATGCAGCAGGACAAATGTCAGGAAATACATTCCCATAAAGTAAAATAAATCTTGTTCTTTAACCCAGAAATGACTATAAACATTACCTTCATGGAAATTTCACTCATTTGCATATTTTCAGCTTCTGTAAGGAGAACAGAACAAATGATAATTAGGTGGTGGTATTTTTAATTGAGGACAAGATTAAACCTTACTTATCAGATTCTCACATAGTGCAGGCTAATTTTGGTCTGTATACTATAGTGAAAACATGACACACTGACCTCAAAGCATTTGAGGACTGTTTAATTTTCTTTCACTGAAAGGAAAAATAAAATCGATTTTGGTAAGTTGTCTTGATGAGAAAAATTCATAGAATATTTACATATCTTTTTTTGTAGCATGTTTATATATTTTGAGATCAAACAGCATTTTTCCTTTAGTTTTCTTTTTAAATAATACAGCATTGTAAGTTTCAATCTCACATAGATGGGAAGATTCAGAGCTTAAAACAACTAAACAGAGACTTAGGTACATGTACAAGCCTCAAATTGGAAACACATCAGATTCAAGAATGGAAAATGGTGAGTAAAAAAGGGAAGGAAAACAATGAAATGAGAACAGACCTAGAAATGATAGAGGAGAATTATGTTAAGAATGGGCAGAAAAGTGTCAAAAGTACCATGAGGAGGAAAACACAGAGAGAGAAGTAGAAAAAGAGACATAACTACTCAATAGAAAGAAGTAACAAGGCAACAGGGAAAGGAAGAGAAAAATAAATGTCAGTAGAGAGGATTATCTCAGTCCTCCAAAAAAAAAAAAAAAAAAATCAGAAATGGCAAAGTGGGGAAGTAAAAAGAAAGCTAGAAGAACAGGCAAAAGAAAAAGAAATTCCAAGTCAAGATTCTTTTGACTGAAAGTTATACACTCACCACAACTATGTTGTAATTAATTAAGACGAAAATATGTCATAAAGATACAAAAGTATCTCAGAGAACACAAGACATGGAAGTTCAACCAGGTCTTCCCAAGGACTAGCACCCGAAACTGGAAAGCTGACAGTGTCAAGGACTCTTTCTTCCATTCTTCCCTTTTTTCATTCTTTGCTTTCTGCAGACTGGATTCTGGTTAGAAGTTTGGTTTTCTTGCAGCTTCCACTTTCTCATCTACTCAGTATAATCAGCATCAGAGACTGGCTAGGATTTCTGAATTTTAATCTCAAATTATCATAGGAGTTTGTTTAACCCAATTGGATCAAGGATCTACCCCTAGTATAATAGGTTTAATCAGCCTTCACCAGGGAATGATAATTAAATTGAGATTAGTCAGTCTTCTCCCTATGAATTGTGGAACAATTCTCAGGAAAGGAAGCAGTGGAATAGGTTGAAAAGTTCAAAGATATCAACTTCTTAGAAATAAAGAAGATTAACTAAAGGAGTGATGGAAAAAGAACACTTATAGGTCAGTAAAGTAAAAGGAGTATTGAAAGGAAAGCAAACAGAGGAAGAGAGAGTAGTAGAAATGATTACTATATTAAAGAAGAATCAACCCAATACAATTATAGTACTTCATATTGGTTTCAGCATTTACATAAGTTTCATAACACCCCAAAAAATGGTTTCTAGCTCTACATTTATAGGGAGAATGGAATATCTTCTCTTGAGTTCACATAATTTGTCCTTTATGACTGACATCTCTTGAGGGCAAGGATTGACTCTTTTTTTAAAAAGTTTATTGTGGTAAAAACAATTTAACAAGAGATCTGTCCTCTTAATAGACTTTTACATGTATAATACAGTACATGTAAAGTATTGATTACAGGCACAATGTTGAATAGCAGATCTCTACAACTTATTCAACTTGAATAACTGAAACCATATACCCCTTAGTTAGCAACTCCCCAATTATTCATCCCTTCAGCCTTTGGCAACCACCATTCTTCTCTTGCTTCTATGAATTTGACTATTTTAGATACCTCATGTAAGTGAAACCATGCGGTATTTGTCCTTCTGTGACTGACTTATTTCACTTAGCATAATGGCCTCAAGGTTCATCCATGCTGTCACATATTGCAGGATTTCTTTTTAAAGTTGAATAATATTCATTGAATGTATATATATATACCACATTTTCTTTACTTATTCATCTGTTGATGGACATCTAGATTGTTTGCACATGTTGACTATTGTAATAGTGCTGCAATTAACATAGGAGTACTAATATCTCTTCAGGATGCTGATTTCGATTATTTTAGATAAGTACCCAGAAGTAGGATTGCCGGATAATATGGTAGTTCTATTTTTAACTTTTTAAGGAAGTTCCATACTGTTTTCCATAGAAGTTGTATTATTTTGAATTCCCATCAAAAGTGTAGAGGGTTCCAATTTCTTCATATCCTCATCAACATTTTTTGTCTTTTTTTTTTTTTGAGGGGAGAATAATAGCTATCCCAACAAATGTGAGGTAATAACTCATTGTGGTTTCAATTTGCATTTTCCTGATAATTAGTGATGTTGAGCATCTTTTCATATGTCTGTTGGCCATCTGTATATCTTCTTCAGAGAAATGTATTTTCAAATCTTTAGTCTATTTTTAAATCAGGTTATTAGGTTATTAATATTGCTGTTGAGTAGCAGGAGTTGACTATATATTTTAGAAACTAATCCCTTATCAGATATATGGTTTGCAAATATTTTCTCCCGTTATATAGGTTACCTTTTTGTTTTGTTTATTGTTTCCATTGCTCTGCATCTTTTTAGTTTGATATAGTCTCACTTGTCTATTTTTGCTTTTGTTGCCTGTACTTTTAGTATCATATCAAACAAATAATTGCCAAGACCAATGTCATGAAGCTTTTTTCTGTTATTTCTTTTAGGAATTTTACAGTTTCAGGTCTTATATTTAAGCCTTTAATTCATTTTAAGTTGATTTGGGGGTATAGTGTAATATATAGATCCAATTTTATTCTTTTCATGTGGCTTTCCAGTTTTCCCAACACCTTTATTGAATAGACTATCATTTCCCCATTTTGTATTCTTGGTACCCTTGTTGAAGATAAGTTGGCCATATATGTGTGGGTTTATTTCTGGGATCGCTATTCTGTTCCATTGGTCTGTATGTCTGTCCTTTTGCCAGTACCATACAGTTTAATTACTGTAGCTTTGTAATATAGTTTGAAATCAGAAATGAGATGCCTCCAGCATTGTTGTTCTTTCTTAAGATTGTTTTGGCTATTTTGGTTCCTTTGTTGTTCCATGTTACTTTAAGAATTGTTTTTTCTTTTTCTGTAAAAGAATTACATTGGGATTTTGATAGATATTGCATTGAATCTGTAGATTGTTTTGAATAGTATGAACATCTTAACAATATTGTCTTCCAGTCCCTGAACATGAGATGTCTTTCCATTTGTTTGTATTTTCTCTAATTTCTTTATCAATGTTTTGTAGTTTCATTGTACAACTCTTTCACTTCCTTTTGTTTATTTTTAGGTATTTTATTATTTTAAAGCTATTGTAAATGGTGCTGTTTCCCTAATTTACTTTTCAGATAATTCACTGTTAGTGTATGGAAACACAACTGATTCTTTTGTTGTTGTTGTTGATTTTGTATCCTGCAACTTAACTGAATACATTTATTAGTTATAATAGGGTTTTTTTTTTAATTCTCTAAGGTTTTCTATATATAAGATTATGTCATCTGCAAAAAGGGGTGATTTTACTTCTTTATTTCTGATTTGGATGCCTTACATTTCTACTTGGTCTGGATAGGACATCTAGTACAGTGCTGAATAGAATTGCCTAGAGTGGGCACCCTTGCCTGTGCCTGATCTTAGAGGAACAAATTTGTTTTTCACCAATAAGTATGACAATGACTATGGGCTCTTCATATATGGCCTTTATTATTTTGAGGTAATTTCCTTCTGTTCCTAGTTTGTTGAGTGTTTATGATGAAAAAGTGTTGAATTTCGTAAAACATTTTATCTATTGAGAATATCATGTCATTTTTATCTTTCTATTAATGTGGTATATCACATTAATTGACATTCATATGTTGAATCATCCTTTCATCCCAGGGATAAATTCCACTAGGTCCTGGTGTATGAAATTTTTAATATGCTTTGAATTTGGTTTGCTGCAATTTTATTGAAGATTTTTGCATCCTTGCATTTATCAGTGATACTGGCCCGTATTTTCTTATGTTTTGTTGTCTTTATCTGGCTTTAGTACCAAGGTAATGCTGGCCTCATGATATGGGTTTGGAAGTGTTTGCCCCTCTTCAATTTTTTGGAAGAGTTTGAAAAGGGTTAGCATTAATTCTTATAGAATTCACCAGTGGAGTGTTCTGGTCCTGGGCTTTTCTTGTTGTAAGGTTTCTGATAACTTTTTCAATCTCATTGCTATCTATAGGTCTGTTTAGACTTTCTTTTTCTTCATGACTAAGTTCCAATAAGTTCTATATTTCTAGGGATTTATCCATTTCTTTTAAGTTATCCACTTTGTTGATGTTTATAATAGTCTTTTATGATCCTTTTTATTTCTGTGACATCAGTTGTAATCTCTTCTTTATAAGCAGGTTTAGGTTTACAGAAAAATTGTGCAGAGTGCAGAGAATTCCTGTAAATTGCCTTCCCTTCCCTTCCTTCCAGTTTCCCTAATTATTAATACCTTGCATTAATGTGGTCCACTTGCTACAATTGATGAGCCAATATTGATGCATTATTATCAACTAAAGTCTATAGTTTATATTAAGGTTCACTTTTGTTGTACATTCTATGGGTTGTGATAAATACATACTGGCATGTATCCGCCATTATCATGTCATACAGAATAGTTTCACTGTCCTAAGAGTCCTTTGTTCTCCCCCTATTCATCTCTCCTCCATTCCAACCCCTGGCAATAACTGATCTTTTTACCTTCTCCATAGATTTTCCTTTTCCATAATGCCATATAATTGAATTTATGCAGTATCTAGCCTTTCAAATTCACTTCTTTCACTTAGCAATATGCATTTATGATTTCCTCATGTCTTTAGTGGCATGATGGGTCATTTTGTTTTATTCCTGAATGATATTCCATTGTATGATGTACTACAGTTTGTATATCTGTTCATCTATTGAAGGACATCTTCCAAATTTTGGAAATTATGAATAAAGCTGCAGTAAATATTCATGTGTAAGGTTTTTGTGGGCCTAAGTTTTCAACTCATTTTGGTAAAAACCAAGCAGCACAATTGCCCTTCTTTTTCAGTACAGATTTTATACCTGGTAGTCCTACCTTGATAAATTATAATTTCTCCTTCATAACTAAGTCCTGTGCCTGTGATCCTAATTTCTTTTTTTTTTCTTTTTTTTTTTTGCGGCACACGGGCCTCTCACTGTTGTGGCCTCTCCCATTGCAGAGCACAGGCTCCAGACGCACAGGCTCAGTGGCCATGGCTCACGGGCCTAGCCGCTCCGTGGCATGTGGGATCTTCCCGGACCGGGGCACGAACCTGTGTCCCCTGCGTCGGCAGGCAGACTCTCAACCACTGCGCGACCAAGGAAGTCCCTAATTTCTTTTTTTAACATACTAAAATATGGATATTTTACTGAAGATTTATCTCATGGGTAGATGGAGAAGAAAAGGTATAACATATAGCCCAGACTTAAAATCCTTATTAGACATATTCATTCTTTAATCCTCAAAGTTCTTAAAATGAGCAAACCACCTCTTCTTTTCATTTCTCATTTTACTTTTTTGAGTATTTCTTTCCTGAGGTTATCTAGCTAAAGTTTGTCAATCTTGTTTATCTTTTCAAAAAATCAACTCTTTATTTTGTTGATTTTTTTCTCTTCTATTCTTTCTTTTATTTATTTCTGCTCCAATCTTTTTTATTTCTTTCCTTCTGCCAATTTTGGACTCAGTTTTTTCTTCTTTATCTAGTTCTTTGAGGTGTAAAGTTAGGTTGTTTGTTTAAGATCTTTGTTTTTTTTCTTTTTTATCCTTTTAAAGGTTTATCACTAAAAACTTCCCTCTTGGTGCTGTTTTGGCTGCAACCCATAAATTTTGGTATGTTGTTTTGTTTTGTTTTGTTTTGTTTAAACGGTAAGCGGGCCTCTCGTTGCTGTGGCCTCTCCCGTTGCGGAGCACAGGCTCCAGACGCACAGACTCAGCGGCCATGGCTCACGGGCCCAGCCGCTCCGCGGCATGTGGGATCTTCTCAGACCAGGGCACGAACCCACGTCCCCTGCATCGGCAGGCGGACTCTCAACCACTGCGCCACCGGGGAAACCCTGGTATGTTGTATTTTCACTTCGTTTTCTCAGGATATTTTCTAATTTCTCTCTTGATTTCTTCTTTGACCCATTGGTTGTTGAAAAGTGTTGTTTAATTTCCACATGTTTTTTTGATTTTCCATTTTTCCCTCTGCTATTGATTTATCATTTCATTCCATTGTGTTTGGAAAAGGTACTTTGTATGATTTCAGTCTTACTGAATTTGATCAGACTTGTTTTGTGACAAACTAGTGATTTATCCTGAATAATGTTCCACATGTGATTGAGAAGATTGTTATTCTGCTGAATGTTCTGTATATGACTATTAAGTTCAGTTGGTCTATAGTGTTGTTCAAGTTTGCTGTTTCTCTATTGATATTCTGTTGGTTGTTTTATCCATTATTGAAAGTGTGGTATTGAATTCTCCTACTATTACTGTGTTGCTCTGTATCCTCACTTTAATTCAGGAATATTTGCTAATGTATTTAGGTGGGTACATATATATTTATAATTGTTATATCTTCCTGTTGAATTGACCCTTTTATCATTATTTAATATACTTTGTCCCTTACAGTTTTTGACTTAAGTCTATTTTGTGTGATATAAGTGTAACTACTCCTGCTTTCTTTTGGTTTTTATTTGCATGGAATAAATTTTTCCATTCTTCTTTTTTTTTTTTTCCAGCCTATGCGTGTCCATAAATGTAAAGTGAGTCTCTCGTAGTCATCTATATGTTCATTTTCTTTCCCAGATTTGGAAAGTTTGTGGTCATTGTTGCTTTGAATTAGATTTTGGTTGTTTCTCTCTATGTTCTTCTTCTGGGACTTACATAATGCATATATTGATCTTCTTTTTGGTATCCCATATATCCCTTAGACATTCTTCACTCTTTTTGCTTTTTGCTCCTCTGACTGGATACTTTCAAATAACCTGTCTTCAAGTTGCTAATTCTTTCTTCTGCTTGCTGTAGTTTTTTGTTGAACTCCTCTATTGAAATTTTCAGTTTAGTTATTGTATTCTTAAGTTCCAAAATTAATGTTTGGCTGTTTTTATAAATTTCTGTCTTTTTGTTGAAATTCTCACTTTATTCATGCATTATTCTCGAGCATTTTTATCATTCTTATAATAATTATTTTAATTATCTGTCAGGTGATTCATATATCTTCACTTCATTAGGGCTGGTTTCTGGAATTTTACCTTGTTCCATTTTTTTAAAATCATATGTCCATATTTCTTCATTTCCTTTAACTCATTGTGTTGTTAGCTACTCAGAAGAAAAAGACCAGCTCTCTCAGTCTTTGCACATTGGCCTTGTACAAGAGATGATATTCACCAGTCAAGCCAGTTAGAGCTTCTGTAGTACTCTCAAACATTTGTGTTAGTCCAAATCACCATTTTTGTTTTTAGGTGCCCCTAAACAGAAGTCACAGAAGTCAATTCCTTTGGTGGTAACTGGAGAAATTGTAACACTGAATGTGTGATCCAAATCTTTTCCTCCCTAGGGAGAAGCTTGGAGTTAGGGTGGCTTTTTCTTTCTCCCCACTAGCTCTGTGTTAGGCTTGAGTAGCTGTGCTGAGTGCATGAATTTTAGTTTAAATTGCTGCCTTTGTTCTCTGTGCTCCCAGGAATCTAGCATATGTTGATCCTGTCAGCACTCTGCAAGAGATGAGATAGAAGCCAGTCCTGTGGACAGCATGCAAAAAAGTTGGGATACTATATGTGTGGTCTAATTCTTTCTCTCCTCATGGATAAGCTGGCAGCTGGGGGTTTCCTGTCAACAGCATGACACTGTTTCAGGGAAGGGATTATGGCAAGAGGATGTCTCCAATTTTACTACCAGTTTTTTTTGTAGCTGGTTTTTGTACTTGTCCAGACTGCAGGAGCCCCTCAACTAGTTTCTGGATTTCTCACAAAGGGAATTTATCTGTGTATTTCTGTTGAATTTGTATGCTGGTGGTGGGTGAGTCCAGGGGTTCCTCTTCTGCCTTCTTGCTGATGTCACTTAAGTCTTATTTGTTTTTATGCTAGCACTTCACAGAATGCCAAGCACTTAATCAATGCTTATGGATTGATGATAGGAAATCATATACTATTACCTTTTGTGCTGTTAGCTGATTCATTGAATCATATACTCATTCAAAAAATAATTGAGTTTCTCCTGCTTACTAATCATTTTTTTTCCTAAATATGAAATATTCACCATTGGAAAGATGAAGATAAAATGGCTTACTTGACACACTCAATGCATAAAATGCTCTAGGTTAGATTCCTTGATGAAACCAAATAAAGAGTGTCCTTCTTTACTGCCTGTATCCTAGATGAATTGGGAGGCAAGATAACAGGCCAGCAAATGGAGAACCAAAGTATCTCCCTTACTGCTGATAAAGGTTAAGAGGAAGGACATAATGGAAGAATCAAAACTGCTTTGCTCACTGAACCCATAGAAATAGAGAGATATACCAACTGAGAAGTTTTGCATTGAGCCAGCCACCCCTACAAAAGAGTCTGCCACCAGAGGAATAAGGACAAAATGTGGTATCTTATGAACACATTCAGAAGGAAGGAAACAGGAATGGTTTACCCCTGCAGTACTTCAAATTAGTGTATACAAGTCTAAGTTATAATGAGTGAGATGCATTATATAACACTGAAGTCAAAATATCAATGAATTACAAGAAAAAAATAAATGAGAACCAAAAATTTTACTAAATTTTGTCTTAGATAAAGATTTAATTTCACTCATTAATGATATTGATTTCTGCTTGTAATTAATACATCATTAGAGTTTTTATTTATTTCTTAATGACAGCAGCTAAGGCTCTGGTTATAATTCTCCTATATTAATTTAGTGGAAGCTATCCAATGGCAATCTGTTAGATTTTCCCAGTTAAATTAACATGATGGACTTTTTTTTTTTTTTTTTTTTTTTTTTTTTTTGCGGTACACTGGCCTCTCACTGTTGTGGCCTCTCCCATTGCGGAGCACAGGCTCCAGACATCCAGACACGTAGGCTCAGCGGCCATGGCTCACGGGCCCAGCCCCTCCGCGGCATGTGGGATCTTCCCGGACCGGGGCACGAACCCGTGTCCCCTGCATCGGCAGGCAGACTCTCAATCACTGCGCCACCAGGGAAGCCCAACATGATGGACTTTTAATGGATGTTTTAATAAACATGATCAAGAATATTGTGAAATCACAGTCACTCAAAGACATTTTTGACTTTGTGTAGTAATAGAGTTTTCAGTCATTGATTCTGGTCCTCTGAGAAACAATTCAAAATGAATTATTAATATATTTTTCTAGTGTTAGTAAGAAAAGTGACAAAGGGAACACAGACTAGACCAGATTTAACAAGATTTTTTTAAAGATAAGCTATTTAATTAGCTAATCTAAAGTTTTCGTTTCATGTCATTGTGATTATCCAGGTCTATGATCTTTCCAAATAGAATACAGGTAGAAAGGGTGAGATTTGATTTGGGATTGAAAGAGTAATAGATAGGCCATCTATTCTTATTTATAAATTTCCTGTCTTAGGGTCATGTGTTCAGATCACTCACAAAGACAGATTTTGAGCTTAGCTTAACCTAACTCAAAACAGTGTTTCCTCCACAATATAGATTCTTAAAACCTTCAAGTCCAATGGGTGGCTATTTCTCTTCACTCTGTGAAAACACACATTTAAAGAGAAAGCTGCTAAGTTGCATGCTGAGATTCTCCTAGGACATATTTTAAAGAAATTTCTGCAGGTGGTTGAGAGTTGTCCTCTATGTAGCTGTGGTAAGGGAATGAAAATTGCTTACTCTGGGAACATTGACTCTATCATTCTTAAATTATCTGTGTACTACTTAAATAGTTTACATTGATATAGGGATAGAAAGGCTCACAGTTATGTTTCCATCCTGCCACCATCATTGCCTATAAACACTGGGTACTCAGTGCAAGCAAAGCAAATTGTGTCATATTTTTTGTTTTAAATTTTCATTACATTTTTATTGCTTATGTAACAATATTGTTACTAAGGAAAAAATAAAGTATACATATAAAAGATAAGAAAGAATTTAGGAGAATTATTCCTGTAACCTAGCATTTAAATATAAACCCTATTAATATTTTAATATTAATGACCATTCAGATATATTTATATGAGTATATGTGTTTTTCTCTGTTTTATTTTTCCTCACTCATGTAGTTATTCTCCAATATATTAAAAATCTTATATCTTTAATTGAATACAAATAGTATAGAAAATTAGAAAAGAAAGAAAAATATAATAAATTGGAATTACTATAAATCGTTGCTCTCAGACATAACTACTGGAAATATTTTAAGATATAGCTATATATTTTCATTTTCCCAATCTTTATCCTGAATAACTGGTATAATTAAGTAAAATATTAAGAATATATTCCATGTCAATAAATGTAGAGAGACTTCAGTAGTCTAGTGATCAAAATCATTTTCCCAATTCAGATTGCCTGACTGCCACTTAGTTGTTATGGAACATAGGACAATTGCATAACTCTATAGAAACTCATGTCTGTATCGGAAAATAATAGCACCATCTACCTCATATAGCTGTTGTAAAGCAACTAATACATAGTATTTTATGTAACATACTATAAAATCTTATAACTGTATTTTATACTATTACTGTGTATTTTGTCATGTGTACATATACCAGAGTCTATTTAATCAACTCTATCTTGATAAACTTTCAAAGCACTTCAGATTTTTCACTATGAAAGAGAATGTCTATGATGAAGATTCTTACACATGTATCCTTATACATATATCAAATTATTTTCTTAGAATACTTTGCATGTAATGGAAAGTTAAGTCAAAGATTATTCATTTGAAAGAATTCTAGGAGTACTGAAATTTTCTACTTAAAAACGTTTTTATTACATCTATTATGAATAAAAAGAAAACTATGAACAAGCACATAAAGTACCAGAATTATTCTTAATAATAACAGATGCCATTCCTTATACTTGCATAGAAGAACAAAAGGACTTGTTCAATTTGTTCAGCTTTTATCGTTCATAGTAGTTTTTTAAGATCTTTGTATTTCTGTGATATCAGTTGTAACATATCTGTAATTTCTGAATTTTACTTGAGTACTTTCTCTTTTTTTTTCTTGGGGAATCTAGCTAAAGGTTTGTTTATCCTTTTTTAAAAAAAAACAAAAGCTCTTAATTTCATTGCATTTTTAGACTCTACTTATTTCCACTATGATTTCTCTTATTTTCTTCCTTCTACTAATTTTGAGCTTAGTTTGTTCTTCTTTTTCTAGTTCCTTGAGGTGTAAAGTTATATTGTTTTATGAGATCTTTCTTGTTTCTTCATGTATGAATTTTTTGCTAAGAGCTTCCCTCTTAGAACTGCTTTTGCTGCATCCCATAAGTTTTGGTATGTTGTATTTCCATTTTCATTCGTCTCAAGATTTTTTTTTTTAATTTCCCATTTGATTTCTTCTTTGACCCATTGGTTCTTCAGTAGCATGTTGTTTAATCTTCATATTTTTTTTCAATTTTCCAGTTTTCTTCATGTAATTGATTTCTAGTTTTTTACCGTTGTGCTTGAAAAGATGCTTGATATGATTTTAGTCTCCTTATATGTTATGAACTAACATTTAATTTAACTTCTCACTTATTTTTAACTCCAGATAATTTTAGAAAATTACTTTCTACACTGTGACATTTTCTTCTGAGTTGCTTCTTAAAAGGCTTAATAATAAAAGTCAGTAATGGAGTTCAGAATTCTATCCATGAAATTTATTCTCTTGTCCTTGTTGATATTGCCTAAAAACTTTGTTGACATTCAGGCACCTTAATTTTAGTTCCTTGGAGCATTGTCTTTATGTCCAAAGGAATGTTATCCATTATCTAAAAGTGAATTCCTTCTCTTACATATAGAGGAGGGAAAACGTCTTGATTTCATGAGGTAATCATTTTGTTTGATTATTTATGCAATTTCTAAATAATCAAAACTGTCTAAATAACATTGGTTAAACTATTTTAGAGAAAACCAAAATGCTATATGAGACAAATGAGTTATTCCAATTGCTATATGGAAGTATGATTTTCTTTTCCCTATACAACACCCATTTAATCTTTTATTGAAATGTCTAGAGTGTTATATCCCTTTAAAATCTAAAATTACGTTATTTATATTTGAAGTGTTTCTGCTATTACTATTCTTCCTGAAAATGTTTTTTTTTTTATTTTTATCTTTTCTAACCTAGCTCCTTTCCTCATCTTGTGTTACAACTTAAAAAGTTTCTCTGTTTTAAAAAATTTTAAGTAGAAGAACATGTTTATCAAAGGGTTTTTAATTGTCATGCTTTAGATTTTACCAATTTAAACCAATTCCATAAATTTTTTATTGTAAGTGAAGTTTTCCACACTCAAATAAAAGTACCCATTAGAAGACCATGGCTTTATTACTCTATTTTTATAATTCTTAAATAATTTACAATATCAATATCTTCCACTTTAGGTTATACTGATATTTTATAAAGTGAAATAATGTATTAAAAGTGCATAGTATCATCACTTAATAATGCTAAGTTGTAAATTTACTATTGCTGCTAGATGATTAAATACTGAAGCTCTGTTTATTTGGGAGCGTAAATAAAAAGTGCACAGTTTCAAGTATCATAATCACACAGAATTTTATTTTCTATGAAATGAGGTGGAAATAGAAATTAATCGTATTATTGATATTATTTTAAAACTCTGACACATACCGAAAAGGCATTTATGTGAAATGTGCAGTGAAGAAATGAGAAAGTTTATCAATATTTTTAACAACAGAAGTTTTTCTAGTGTACAAAGAAAAACAACTTGTTAAAGAACATGCCTGAAAATCTTACACTAGGAAATACTTTCATAATGACTTTGAATTGGAAAACTTTCTACAATCCATTGGAATGAAAGCAAGAGAAGTGAACTCCAGCAGTAGTATATGTTTGAGAGCAATGAAATCTCTTCAGTACAAACATTCATATGCATTTTGAAAGACTATAGAAAAGACATTATTGTCATGCTTTAAAAATGAACCTATAGTTACACAGGGAAATTGGCATATGTATGTTCCTCCATCTTTTCCTGAATCTCGCCAAATACAAAATTCCCATCTCTATCGTCCTGTAAAGCTGGAACCTATAAATCTAGAGAATTTGCAATAGTTTAATTTAAAAATAACTTTAAAACAACCCAGAAGCAAATGTTCTAAACTGACTTGGATTTAGTAGCTACTTAGCTGTAGTCAGAGCTTGCACAGGTGCTGGACACTACAATTCTGAAAGCACATAGAAAATTTAGAGGACTCTGTGATTAAGGGATTTTAAGAGGAAGCTAAACAAACAGGGTTATAATGTAAAACAAACAAACAAAAACAGAATAAAAAGACCTCAGTGTTCCTCCTCAGACTTAATTGTTTAATATCGTAGAGACTGAGGGAATACACTGATATTTTATTGAGGAGGGGCATCTCTACTGTGATTCCTGAAAATGGCTCAGGTTTAACTACAGGGTCAGATAAGTTAGATTCAGTATAAAAATGAATCAGTAAATTTCCTATGTAGATGCTAAAGTGCAAACAGCTCTCTTAAAGAAAAAACTTCAGGCCAGCTCCTCATCAATATTCAGTTATGCATGTTCCAGAAGTATTCCTTGATCCCTCTTAAACATACTACACCCAGCCATCAAAAGTGACTTTCTTAACACATAAAACATATAGTGTCATTCTCTTATCTCACTCTCTCTCCCTCTTGGCACATGGGATCATCTGTATTTTTTTCACTGATTTTTAAAATGTGGCAAAATATATATAACAACATAAACATATAACATAACATTCACCATCTTAACCACTTTAAAGTGTACAATTCAGTGGCACTTAGTACCTTCACAATGTTATTCAATCATTTCCACTATTTAGTTCCCGAAAGTTTTCAGTGCTCTAAAAGGAAACCCTATACTTATTAAGCTGTAACTCTCTACTCATCTCTCTCCTCAGCCTCCGGCAATGACTAATGTGCTTTGTATCTGTATGGATTTAAGTATTCTGGATATTTCATATAAATAACATCATAAAATATGTGTCTTTTCTGTCTAGTTTCTTTCACTTAGCCTAATGTCTTCAAGGTTTATTCATGTCACAGTATATATCAGTACTAGAATACTTTTCATGGATGAACAATATTCCATTGTATGTATATACCACAATATTCATTCGTCAGTTAATGGAAATGCAAATCAGTTGAGTTGTATGTACATCTTGGCAATTGTGAATAATGCTGCTGTGAATGGTTTTGTGCAAGTCTTTATTTGAATATCTGTGCTCAATGTGGAACTGCCGGGTCATGTGGCAACTCTGTTTTACCTATGAGAAACTGACAAACTGTTTCCACAGCAGATGCACCATTTGATATTCCCACCAGAAGCGTGTGAAGGTTAAAAATTTTCCACACTCTTGCCAACACTTATTATCACTTTTTTTTTTTTATGATAGCCATTCTAATGGGTATGAAGTGGTGAGTCACTGTGGTTTTTAATTTCCTAAATGACCCATGATATTGAAGACTTCTCATGTGCTTTTTGGCAGTTTGTATATCTTCTTTGGAAAAATGTCCATTGAATTTTTTTTTTTTTTTTTGTATGCGGGTCTCTCACTGTTGTGGCCTCTCCCGTTGCGGAGCACAGGCTCCGGACGCGCAGGCCCAGCGGCCATGGCTCACGGGCCTAGGAGCTCTGCAGCATGTGGGATCTTCCTGGACCGGGGCACGAACCCATGTCCCCTGCATCGGCAGGCGGACTCTCAACCACTGCGCCACCAGGGAAGCCCTGTCCATTGAATTTTTTTGTCCATATTTTAATTGGGTTGCTTGTCTTTTCGTTGGTAAGTTGTAAATATTGTTTATATATTTTGGATACTAAACACTCTGATCAGATATATGATTTGAAAATATTTTCTACCCATTTGTGGGTTGTCTTAACTCTCTTGATAGTGTCTTTTAATGCACAAAACTTTAAATTCTGATAAAATCTGATTTATCTGTTATCTTTTGTTATTTATGCTTTTTTTGTCATAACTAAGAAATTATTGGCAAGTCCAAGGTCATGAAAATTTACCTCTTTTCTTCTAAGAGATTTAGTTCTTAATGTTAGGCCTTTGAAACATTTTGAGTTAATTTATATATGGTGGGAGGTAAAGGTACAACTTCATTCTTCTGCAAATGGCTATACAGCTGTCCCAGCACCATTCATTGAAAAGACTGTCCTTTCTCTTATTGAACGGTCTTGGCACCCTTGTCAAAAATTAGTTGGCCATAGGTATTTAATTTATTTCTGTACTCTCAAGTCTGTTTCATTGGTTTATATGTTACCCTTATGCCAGTGCAATTGTTTTGATTACTGTAGCTTTGTAGTTAGTTTTGCAGTCAGGAAGTATGATTACTATTTTGGCTGTTCCGGGTTCCTTGCAGTCCCATGGTAATTTTACGGTCAGATTTTCCTTTCTGCAATATGGTCATTGGACTTTGATAAAGATTTCATTGATTCTGTAGATCACTTTGGGAAGTACTGCCATTTTAACAAAATTAAATCTTCCAATTCACAAACATGAGACGCCTTTCCATTTATTTAAGTCTTTTCTATTTTTCAGCAAAGTTTATCATTTCTGATGTGCGAGTTTTCTACTCTTTGTTAAAATTATTCATAAGAATTTTATTCTTTTTGATACTTTTATAAATGGAATTGTTTGCTAAATTTTTTGATTGTTCATTGATAATGTATAGAAATACAAATAATATTTGTGTGTTGATATAGTATCTTCCAACTTTTGTTGAATTTGTTTATTCTTTTTTAAATTTAATTTAATTAATTTTTATACAGCAGGTTCTTATTAGTTATCTATTTTATACATATTAGTGTATATATGTCAATTCCAATCTGCCAGTTCATCCCACCACCAACAACCGCACCCACCCCACCCCATTTGCCCCTTGGCATCCATACATTTATTCTCTACATCTGTGTCACTATCTCTGCTTTGCAAACCAGTTCATCTCTAACATTTTTCTAGATTCTACATATATGTGTTAATATAGGATATCTGTTTTTCTCTTTCTGACTTACTTCACTCTGTATGACAGTCTCTAGGTCCATCCACATCTCAACAAATGACCCAATTTCATTCCTTTTTATGGTTGAGTAATATTCCATTGTATATATGTACCACAGCTTCTTTTTCCATCTTCTTTATTCATCTGTCAATGGGCATTTATGTTGCTTCCATGACCTGGCTATTGTGAATAGTGCTGCAATGACCATTGGCGTGCATGTGTCTTTTTGAATTATGGTTTCTCTGGGTATATGCCGAGTAATGGGATTGCTGGGTCATGTGGTAATTCTGTTTTTAGTTTTTTAAGGAACCTCCATACTGTTCTCCATAGTGGCTGTATCAATTTACATTCCCACCAATAGTACAAGAGGGTTCCCTTTTCTCTACAACCCCTCCAGCATTTGCTGTTTGTAGATTTTCTTATGATCCCCATTCTAACTGGTGTGAGGTGATAACCTCATTGTAGTTTTGATTTCTCTAATAATAGTGATGTTGAGCAGCTTTTCATGTGCCTCTTGGCCATCTGTCTGTCTTCTTTGGAGAAATGTCTGTTTAGGTCTCCTGCCCATTTTTGGATTTGTTTTTTTTAATATTGAGCTGCATGAGCTGTTTAAATATTTTGCAGATAAATCCTTTGTCCACTGATTCATTTGCAAATATTTTCTCCCATCCTGAGGGTTGTCTTTCCATCTTGTTTGTAGTTTCCTTTGCTGTGCAAAAGCTTTTAAGTTTCATTAGGTCCCATTTGTTTTTTTTTTTTTTTTGGTTTTATTTCCATTTCTCTAGGAGGTAGGTCAAAAAGATCTTGCTGTGATTTATGTCATTGAGTGTTCTGCCTATGTTTTCCCCTAAGAGTTTGATAGTGTCTGGCTTTTCATTTAGGTCTTTAATCCATTTTGAGTTTATTTTTGTGTATGATGTTAGGAAGTGTTCTAATTTCATTCTTTTACATGTAGCTGTCCAGTTTTCCCAGCACCACTTATTGAAGAGGCTATCTTTTCTCCTTTGTATATCCTTGCCTCCTTTGTCATAGATTATTTGACCATAGGTGTGTGGGTTTATCTCTGGGCTTTCTCTTCTGTTCTATTGATCTATATTTCTGTTCTTGTGCCAGTACCATATTGTCTTGATTACTGTAGCTTTGTAGTATAATCTGAAGTCAGGAAGTCTGATTCCTCCAGCTCTGTTTTTTTCCCTCAAGATTGCTTTGGCTATTCGGGGTCTTTTGTGTCTCCATACAAATATTAAGATTTTTTGTTTTAGTTCTGTAAAAAATGCCAGTGGTAATTTGATAGGGATTGCAATGAATCTGTAGATTGCTTTGGGTAGTATAGTCATTTTCACAATATTGAATCTTCCAATCCAAGAACATGGTATATCTCTCTGTTTGTGTCATCCTTGATTTCTTTCATCAGTATCGTATAATTTTCTGAATACAGGTCTTTTCCTCCTTCAGTAGGTTTATTCCTAGGTATTTTATTCTTTTTGTTGCAATGGTGAATGGGATTGTTTCCTTAATTTCTCTTTCTGAACTTTCAATGTTAGTGTATAGGAATGCAAGGGATTTCTGTGCATTAATTTTGTATCCTGCAACTTTACCAAATTCATTGATTAGCTCTAATAGTTTTTTTGGTGGCATCTTTAGGATTCTCTATGTATAGTATCATGTCATCTGCAAACAGTGACCATTTTACTTCTTCTTTTCCAATTTGTATTCTTTTTATTTCTTTTTCTTCTCTGATTGCCATGGCTAGGACTTCCAAAACTATGTTGAAAAATAGCGGCAAGAGTGGACATCGTTGTCTTGTTCCTGATCTTAGAGGAAACACTTTCAGTTTTTCACCATTGAGAATGATGTTTGCTGTGGGTTTGTTGTATATGGCCTTTATTATGTTGAGGTAGGTTCCCTCTATCCCCACTTTCTGGAGAGTTTTTTATCATAAATGGGTGTTGAATTTTGTCAAAAGCTTTTTCTACATCTATGGAGGTGATCATATGGTTTTTGCTCTTCTATTTGTTAATATGGTGTATCCCATCGATTGATTTGCATATATTGAAGAATCCTTGCCTCCCTGGGATAAATCCCACTTGATCATGGTGTATGATCCTTTTAATGTGTTGTTGGATTCTGTTTGCTAGTATTTTGTTGAGGATTTTTGCATCTGTATTCATCAGTGATATTGGTCTGTAATTTTCTTTTTTTGTAGTATCTTTGTCTACTTTTGGTATCAGGGTGATGGTGACCTTGTAGAATAAGTTTGGGAGTGTTTCTCCTTCTGAAATTTTTTGGAAGAGTTTGGAAAGGATGGGTGTTAGTTCTTCTCTAAATGTTTGATTGAATTCACCTGTGAAGCCATCTGGTTCTGGACTTTTGTTTGTTGCAAGATTTTTTTTAAATTTTATTTATTTTTATACAGCAGGTTCTTATTAGTTGTCTATTTTATACATATTAGTTTATATATGTCAATCGCAATCTACCAGTTAATGCCAGCACTACCACCCACTTCCCCACCCTGTGGTGTCCATATGTTTGTTCTCTACACTTTGTCTCTATTTCTGCCTTGCAAACTGTTTCATCTGTACCATTTTTCTAGATTCCACATATATGCATTAATATATGGTATTTGTTTTTCTCTTTCTGACTTACTTCATTCTGTATGACAGTCCCTAGGTCCACTCATGTCTCTACAAATGACCCAATTTCTTTCCTCTTTATGGCTGAGTAATATTCCATTGTATATATGTACCACATCTTCTTTATCCATTTGCCACAGTTGCAATTTCATTACTTGTGATTGGTCTGTTCATATTTTCTATTTCTTCCTGGTTCAGTATTATACCTTTTTAAGAATTATACCTTCCTAAGAATTTGTCCATTTCTTCCAGGTTGTCCATTTCATTGGCATAGAGTTGCTTGTAGTAGTCTCTTATGATGCTTTGTATTTCTGCAGTGTCCATTGTAACTTCACCCTTTTCATTTCTAATTTTATTGATTTGAGTCCTCTCTGGCTTTTTCTTGAGCAGTCTGGCTACACTCTAACCTTTAGGTGTAAGGTTAGCTTTTATTGTTTTTTGTTGTTTTGTTTTGTTAAAAGGTAGCTTTTTAAAAATTTATTTATTTATTTTTGGCTGCTTTGAGTCTTCGTTGCTCCGTGCAGGCTTTCTCTAGTTGCAGAGAGTGGGGGCTACTCTTCGTTGAGGTGCATGGGCTTCTCATTGTGGTGTCTTCTCTTGTTGTGGAGCACGGGCTTTAGGCGCTCAGGTTTCAGTAGTTGTGGCATGCAGACTCAGTAGTTGTGGCACATGGGCTTAGTTGCTCTGTGCCATGTGGGATCTTCCTTGACCAGGACTCAAACCCATGTCCCCTGCATTGACAGGTGAATTCTTAACCACTGCACCACCAAGGAAGTCCCTAGATTGCTTATTTGAGACCTTCCTTCTCTATTGAGGTAGGATTCTATTGCTATAGACTTCCCTCTTAGAATTGTCATGTTTTCATTGTCCTTTTTCTGTAGATATTTTTTGATTTCCTCTTTGATTTCTTCAGTGATCTCTTGGTTATTTAGTAATGTATTGCTTAGCCTCCATGTGTTTGTGTTTTTTTACATTTTTTTCCCTGTAATTGATTTCTAATCTCATAGCGTTGTGGTTGGAAAAGATGCTTGATATGATTTCAATTTTCTTAAATTTAACGAGGCTTGATTTGGGACCCAAGATGTGATATATCCTGGAGAATGTTCCATGTGCACTTGAGAAAAAAGCATTATCTGCTGTTTTTGGATGGAATGTCCTATAAATATCAATGAAATCTATCTGGTCTATTGTGTCATTTAAAGCTTGTGTTTCCTTATTAATTTTCTGTCTGGGTGATCTGTCCATTGGTGTAAGTGAGGTGTTAAAGTCCCCCACCATTATTTTGTTACTGTTGATTTCCTCTTTTATTGCTGTTAACATTTGCCTTATATATTGAGGTGCTCCAATGTTGGGTGCATATATATTTATAATTGTTGCATTTTCTTCTTGGATTGATCCCTTGATCATTATGTAGTGTCCTTTCTTGTCTCTGGTAACATTCTTTATTTTAACGTCTATTTTTATCTGATATGAGTATTGCTACTCCAGCTTTCTTTTGATTTCCATTGGCATGGAATATCTTTTTCCATCCCCTCACTTTCAGTCTGTATGTGTCCCTAGGTCTGAGGTGGGTTTCTTGTAGACAGCATAAATATGGATCTTGTTTTTGTATCCATTCATGTAGTCTATGTCTTTTGGTTGGAGCATTTAAGCCATTCACATTTAAGGTAATTATCAATATGTATGTTCCTATTACCATTTTCTTAGTTGTTTTGGGTCTGTTTTTGTAGGTCCTTTTCTTCTTTTGTGTTTCCCACTTAAAGAGGTTCCTTTACCATTTGTTGTAGAGCTGGTTTGGTGATGCTGAATTCTCTTAACTTTTGCTTGTCTGTAAAGCTTTTGATTTCCCCATCGAATCTGAATGAGATCCTTTCCGGGTAGAGTAACCTTGGTTGTAGTTTCTTTCCTTTCATCACTTTAAGTATATCATGCCACTGCCTTCTGGCTTGTAGAGTTTCTGCTGAGAAATCAGCTTTTAACCTTATGGGAGTTCCCTTGTATGTTATTTGTCATTTTTCCTTTGTTGATTTTAATCCTTTTTTTGCCTTTAATTTTTGTCAATTTGATTACTGTGTGTCTCAGCATATTTCTCCTTGGGTTTATCCTGCCTGGGATTCTCTGCGCTTCCTAGACTTGGGTGGCTATTTCCCTTCCCATGTTGGGGAACTTTTCGACTATAATCTTTTCAGATATTTTCTCTGGTCCTTTCTCTCTCTGTTCTCCTTCTGGGACCCCTATGACGCAATTGTTGATGCATTTAATTTTGTCCCAGAGGTCTCTTAAGCTGTCTTCATTTCTTTTCATTCTTTCTTCTTTATTCTGTTCCACAGCAGTGAATCCCACCATTCTGTCTTCCAAGTCACCTATCCGTTCTTCTGCCTCAGTTATTCTGCTATTGATTCCTTCTAGTATATTTTTCATTCCAGTTATTGTATTGTTCATCTCTGTTTGTTTGATCTTTAATTCTTCTAGGTCTTTGTTAAACATTTCTTGTTAAACATTCTAGGTCTTTGTTAAACATTCTTTTTTCTGAGGTCCTGGATCATCTTCACTATCATTATTCTGAATTCTTTTTCTGGAAGGTTGCCTATCTCCACTTCATTTAGTTGTTTTTCTGGGATTTTTATCTTGTTCCTTCATCTGGTACATAGTCCTCTGCCTTTTCATTTTGTCTCTCTTTCTGTGTGTGTGGCTTTCCTCTGACAGGCTGCAGGATTATAGTTCTTCTTGCTTCTGCTGTCTGCCCTCTGAATTCGTTTATTCTTCTAATAGTTGTATTGTGCATTCTTTCAGATTTTCCATACATAAGATCCTGTTATCTGAGAATATAGTTTTTGTTATTTCTTCTTTTCCAGTTTGGGTGACTTTTAGTTATTTTCCTTGCCTAATTTCTCTAGCTATAACTTCCAGTACAGTGTTCAATAGCAGTGCAAAAGTGGAATCACTTTCTTTTTCCTCATCTTAAGGGGAAAGCTTTCAGTATTTCATTATTGAGAATTATGTCAGATGTGGGTTCTTTATAAATGCCCTTTATCTTGAGTAAGACCCCTTTATGTTGAGTAAGACTCCTTCTATTCCTAGTTTGTTGAATGTTATCATCATGAAATGGGGTTGGCTTTTGTGAAATGCTGTTTCTGCTCAATTGAGATGAACATATTTTTTTTTAACCTTCCTTCATTAGTTGGTTATATTATACTGATTTTTGCATGTTTAGTTACTCTTGCATTTGTGGAATAAATCCCAGTTGGTCATGGTGTTTAATCCTTTATATAGGCTATTAGATTCAGTTTGCTAGTATATTATCCAGGATTTTTGCATCTATGTTCATAAGAGATATTGGTCAGTACTTTGCTTGTGGTATCTTTGGCTTTTTGCCAGGCTAGCCTCAAAGAATGTGTGAAAATAGTGTTTCCTCCTCTTTTGGTTTTTGAAAGAATTTGAGAAGGATTTGAGAGAATCCTTTAAAAATTTAGTAAAATTAACCAGTAAAGTGATCTGCTCTTGCATTTTTCCTTGTCGGCAGGTTTTGTTGGGATATTTCATGTGCTTTTAATTTTCTGAACACTAATGATTTGAGCACTTTTTCATGTTCTTATTAGCCATTCACACTATGTGAAGCATGTGTTGAACTCTTCCACCATTTTTTAATTGTTTAGCAGTCTTTTTTATTGTGCTGTAAGAATTGTTAATATATCCTGGACACAAACAGGTTATAGGTTTGTGAATAATATTTCCCAGTGTGGCTTGCCTATTCAGTTTCTTAAGTTTCTTTTGAAGAGATTTTTAATGTTGATGAACTTTAATTTATATTTTCCTTTATAGTCATTAGTTTGTTCTAAGAGCCTAGGAATTCTTTAATTGTAAGTCCTTTGTCAGATATATGCATTACAAATGATTTCTCTCAGTTTGTGTTCTGTCTTTTCATTCTTTGAATGTTGTTTTTGATGATCAGAGATTCTTAATCTAATGAAGTCCATTATGTCAATCTTTCCATTAATGGCTAGCTATTTCTGTGTTGTATTTAAGAATTATTTGCCTACCTCAGGCTGATGAAGATGTTCTTCCATGCTTTATTCCAGAAGCTTTACTTTTTTTGTTTTCACATTTAGGTCTATGATCTATTTCCAATTATTCCATTGGATAAATGTATCTAATTGGTTTAATGTCATTTGTTGAAAATAAATCCTTTCCCCCACTGAATTAGCAATGTGCCTTTGGTACAGATCAGGTGACTATATATATGTGAGAGTGTTTCTGGACTCTGCTTTCAGATCTGTTGGACTATTTGTCTATTCTTGTACCAGTAACGCACAGTTTTGAATATGAGGCTTTGTAATAAGTTTCATATATACTATTGTAAGACTCTCAACTCTGTTAAATGTATTTGAGACTTTCACAGAAACTATAAACCTTTTTAGCTCCATATAAATATTTAATCAGCTTGTCAATTTACATTAAAATTGATATTGAATTTTATCTATAAATTTATATGGGAGATTTTGGCATCCTATTATTTATTTCTCCAATATAAGAATATGATATTTTTTCATTTATTTATGTTTTCTTAAATTTTTCTCATCAATATTTATAATATTTAATGTAGAGATCATAACCATATTTTCCTAGATTTATTTCTAGGTATTTAATATCCATTGATGTTATTGTAAATGATGTAATATTAAATATCACTTCTAATTATTTGTTTCTAATAGATACAGAAATTATTTTTGTATATTGATCATTTATGAAGAAAACTTGATAAATTTATTTATTAATTCTAAGACTAGATTTTTTCAGTTTCTGCATATAGAAACATGTAATTTGCAAATAATGATATTGATTTTTAAATTTCGTATGTAATTTAAATTCCATATATATGATTTTAAAATTTCATAATATATAATCTTTCTCACATATTTCTGTGTCAGTGTGGTTAGATGAGAAGTCCGTTTTCCAGAATCTTCTTCTATGTATAATGCCTAAATAGAGTTGGTCCAGAGGTACTTGTGTACATATGGAAGACATAAGTGAAGCTGTATCTATTGTTCTCGGAAGGTCCTCATGCTTAGATGTGGTATCAGATAGAACCTGGCAGATTACATGTAACAGAAAGAACCTGGCAGTTTCTAGTTTGTTCTGTCTATTCCATGTCCAGTTCTTCTTCTCAATAATGCTCACAGACCCATAACCAGACCCTTGGCTGCAAACCTATAGAAATAATAAGTAGGCAACAACTTTCCATCAGTCTCTCCATAAACTTCATCTGTTAAATCCTTCTGAAATCCTAAGCTTGTAATTATAAAGGATAAATAACTTAAACCACTAACAAATTTTCAAAAAACAAACAACAAAAAATATTGTGAGGCATTCAGAGGAAGACATTTTTAATGGAGAAAGGGTAGGAAATAAGTTTCTAACTTATGATGGGTTGCCTGAAAATATCAGAATGAGACTTGAGTCAGTTGATAAAGAAATACTTAAGACATTTATTTAAAGAAAAAAACCACTATAATTAAACCGTAAACAGTTTATTTTGTATTTAGAAGTTAAACTTCTTTCCATTTCTGGGGATATTAACAGTGTAGATTGCTTAATCATTTTTTATTTTAGCAGTGTTCAATATGTGCTTTGCAAACAGATAAATGCTACAAAAACTTAAAGTACTGTATAAAACTTAAGATCCTATATGTTAAATTTGAGATTAAATACATCTATTCTAATTGAGATTAATTTAAAATTCCAGTTCCTTTTTTTAAAATGTTTTGAAAACTCTGCAGTTTAAGGGAAAGTATAAACACCTGGATTGCTCAGCTGAGAAACCCGTACTTAACCAGGGAAATGGAGATATTTAAAAAAAAAAATAAAACAATTATAAGCAATAATTACTGAATAGATTGTATGGAGTTCATAATTCCTTCACCATTATTTAAACAAAGTCAAATCATAGAAATATCAATTTTGTACACTTTAATTTTTACTACAGTCTCTCTTATGAACAAATATCTAACATTGCCTTAGGAACAGGCAGCACAGCAAAGTTAATTTCCCAAACTTTAGGTCAATTCAAGCTTGGTTAAATTGCCATTATTTACTGGCTGTTTGCTACCTGTTTTCAAAGCAGTCCATGTTCTTTCTCTTTCACCTTCTGTTAGTCAGTTTCAAAATCTTCTGATCTATTAGACATGCACAGAATCTGCTTCCCATCTGCTCATCTCAACACCACTGATGTTAAATTCTTAATCTTTAACCCAACATCACCACAGTACTTTCATCTCTTGGGAAAAACTTTTTTGATCATTGAATGAAAATGGCTACCTTCACCTAGTTGCTCCATGTTTTGTTCATGCTTACTGATATACCCTGAAACTAGCCCTAGACACTCCATTCTAGATTTGCCCGGTTTCAATGTGTGCTCTGCCACTACCAATGCAGAAAGTAAAGAGGGAGACTGGGTAAAACAAAAGACATTGCATTGGTAGAATCAGGTTATACTCCCTATTACCTTTAACTGCAAGCCTTTTAAACAATCTGACCCTCTTTCATCCTCTGTTAAGTGGGAACAATAGGAATGACATCAGAGGACTATTACACTAAAATGATATGGGTAAAAAATATACTATAAAACCCAATGTATTACTATTATAAAATATGCTAATTTTGAAAATATCTTTTTAATATTCTGAGATACAGCACTGATTTTTTTTTCCTTTAGAAACCATATTTAAAGTGGCAGTTAGGAATACTAAACATGGGATTAATATTACTAAACTTTGAGCTTGTAATAGATTTTACAAGTTTTGTGAATTCTCTAGAGGAGTATTTTGAGAGTGTTTCCACTTAAATATATATATTTAACTTCCAAACAATTGCCTTACAAATAAACTTTTTACTTATTCAATATTTTTTTATTATAAGTAAAGGTATCTCTTCTTGGTATTCTTTATATGAAATTAAGATCTAAGGAACTTTTTATTATTTTATTTTATTTATTTTTTTTTTTGCGGTACGTGGGCCTCTCACTGTTGTGGCCTCTCCTGTTGCGGAGCACAGGCTCCGGATGCGCAGGCCCAGCGGCCATGGCTCACGGGCCCAGCCGCTCCGCGGCATGTGGGATCTTCCCGGACCAGGGCATGAACCCATGTCCCCTGCATCGGCAGGTGGACTCTCAACCATTGTGCCACCAGGGAAGCCCCCAGGAACTTTTTAAACAGGGTTAAAGTTGTTGTGATATCAGTATGCTTGCTTATTCCCTTGTTTAAAAGCATATGCTAGCAAAATAATAGAAATGGTGAGAATTTTTCTTATTTCTATGAATTCAATCATAAATCAACAATAACTGTCCCCAAATTGTTATCTCTAACCTTGACCAAATTCGCAGACCTGAGAATTACTGACTTAAGTGACATCACCAGATCTCCTTTCCATAGGCAACTTAAACTCTAAAACCCCACACTGAACTCACATTCTTTTTAAAGCATACTTTTCTCTGTATTTGCTCTCCAGTCAATTACTCTAATATTATTCAATTAACCAGCTCAGATATCTAGACTTTTGTCTAAATTCCTCCCTCTCTACCACCTTTGACCTGGAAAACCTTTAAATACATGTTTTTAAACATCTCCCAAATGTGTCTCATCTTAAACATGTCATTATTACTGACTTCACTCAGATCCACATACTTGCCTAAGACAGGAATCAGCAAACTTGTCTTTGTAAAAGACTAGATCACAAATATTTTAGGCTTTGTAGGTCACATAACATCTATGAGTACCAAACGCTTATCTCTGCTATGTGAAAGCAGCCATGGACAACAGACAAACAAATGGGTGTAGCTGGATTCTAATAAAATTTTATTTACAAAAAGCAGTTGGACCTTGGGTTGTAAATAAACCTTAACATGAACAAATTGGTCTAAGAGAAATTAGTCTGCGTGCCAAAATAAACTTCAGCACACTTTAAAGGAAGACAGTAGTATTCAGACATTCGACAATGTAATATTCACAATGTCCTGTATCCAATAAAAAAATACTAGAAAGAAGGAAGCAACTTTAACACATAACCATGAGGGAAATAAATCAATAAGAAAAAATACAGAAATAATAGATGATAGAATTAACAAGGATTTCAAATGAGATAAGTTCATGCTTAAAGGTAAATATAAACATAACAGAGGGAGAAACAGAAGATATAAAACAAATGACATTCTGAAGCTGAAAGCACAATATTCGAAATGAGAATTGATAGACTAAATAACAGATGAGATACCGAGGGGTGGGGAAAAAAAAGTGTGTATAAGGACACAGCAATAGAACTATTAACACAGAAGCAAAAAGAGTAAAAGGGAGGGAAAACCCCTGAGTTTTGGATACCTGTGGAAAAATATTAAGCAGTCTAACATATACAGACGTGGAATCCTAGAAAAGAGGAAATGTGGTTGGAATGAGAAGAAATATTTTAAAAATTTTCAGAATTTTCCCTAATTTGTTTGAAGCTCTGTTTACAGATTAAAGAAGCTCAATGATCCCAAGCAAAATAAACACACAAAAAAACTAAAACCAAACAAATCATATTGAAATTGATTTGAAAAATGAAAATCCCAAAAGCAGTCAGAGAAAATGAACATATTTTATGCAGGCCGAGAAAGAAAAAAAAAAAAATCATTCTCATCAAAACCATTGCAAACCAGAAGATAATTCAATAATGTTTCTAAAGTCCTGGGGAAAAAACACATATTTTATCAGCCTATATTTCTATGTTCAGTGAAAATATACTTCAAAAAGTAAGATGAAATTAAATACATTTTTAAACAAACTAAAGTTCAGAGAATTTGTGAATAGCTGTCTTGTACCACAACAAAAGTTATAAGATGTTTTTCAGGCTGGAGGAAAACCCAGATAAAAATAGAAATGCACGAAACAATGAAAAAGAGCAGCAAAAGTTTGTGGCTAAAGATAAGTGAATATTGTACAAAACTAATGATAATGTAGATTTAAAATATTTGTATAATTAGAATAAATTGTCAGATTTATGCTACTGGTGGTATAGGAATAAATGGAATTACATGTTCCTAAATTATAGCATTATTGAGAAAGTGGTAAATAATGTGTATGCGATTGCAATAAGTAAAGGGTATATGTTATATAAACACTAAAAGAATAGTAAAAATAATGAGTTGAATCTACCATATATTCACATAGAAGAAAAATGAATACTGACTCCCAGTCTGACACCATGCATAAAAATCAATTCCAGATGGCTTACTTATTTAAATGTTAAAAGTAACAAGCAAATCTCTTAGATGAAAGCACAAGAAACTGTCTTCATAACTTTAGAGTGAGCAAAGATTTCATAGATAGGGCATAAAACAAGCTATCCGTAAAGGTGTGATGTGAAAGGTTGTGCTACACAGAAAAAAGAACACAGTCCCAATACACGTTATTTGATGCTTTAGTAACCTTGATACCAAAACCAGGAAGTATAGCTGAAGGGGAAAATTATAACTTAATCTTAGTCAACAACAGAAATCCAAACATCTTAACAGAATATCGTGAAACCAAATCCAGCAATTTATTTAAAAATTAGATTTATATTAGAGTTAATTTATGTCAAAAGTGCAAGATTAATTCAATATTAAAATACATATTAATGTAAATCACATTAACATATTAAGAGGAAATTGCCCTCTCAGTAGATGCAAAAAACAAATTAAAACCTAGAGAAAATTCAACATCTGTCTATGATTAAAAAATAAAAATGTAAACCAGAAATAGGAGAGAACTTCTTTGCCTTATAAGGACTTTGTCAAATACTCTATGACAAACAAATACTTATTGGTAACATATTAAAAGTGTTTTCCTTAAAGTTAAAATAATAAGGATCTTTACTTAAGTGGATCATCTACCCAATGCAATAATCAGGCAAAAGAAGTGAAAATGATAGCTGTTGAGAAAATTGTCATTATTCATAGATTTTTGTCTCCAGAGTAAATCTAAATAATATCCAAATTATCATTATTAATTAGTTTAGCAGCTTTGCTACAAAAGCCAACTTCATTTTTTATGAGGAAATGTAAGTTTTAAGTGGTAGAATTTGCCTCAAACAATAAAAACTGGTACTTAAATCTGGGGAAAAAGTGTATAATGTCTTAGATAGAGTCAAAGTCATAGTGCTACCAATTTTTTCCCAAATTAGTAAAATATATAATAAATTTTATCAATAATATTAACAGAGTTTTTTTAATGGAAATTTACAGGGGAATTCTAAATTATATGAGCATGCTTAAGGTGAGCATTCAAGACACTTGGGGAATAGGAGAAAGAAGAAACAGTATAGGAGGAGGAATGGGGAATGCTTTTAGATATCAAAATCTATTATAAAGTTACATAATTAAAACAGTGTACTGTTGATGCAGAGATAGATAAGAAGCATATATGCAAAAATGAAAAAGTGATCTAGACAAAGCTAGCATTGCAGGTTGATGGGGAAAAGGACAGGCACTCAATAACTGTGCTGGGACAACTGGTCATCAGTAGAAAAAAATAAATTCTATCTCAAGGTATATACAAAAATTATTTTAGTTATATTGATGACTCAAACATAAAAGTTAAAATATTTTTAATTTTATAAATATAGAGAATATGAAGTGAAAGAATCATAGAATTGGGCTACACTAATATTAAGCATTTGTCTTCATTGAAAAAAAAACAGAAAAAGATGAAAATACAAGCCACAAGTTGAGAAAAGATATATGCAATACATATAACCAACAAAATATTAATACAAAGAATATATAATGAACTCCAATGAATCAAAGACCAAAAATAAAACATGGGGAAATGATTTAGAAAAGGCATTTCACAGAAAAGGAAATATGAATGGTCAATAACATATATTATTCTCAACAAATTTCTCAGTAATCAGAAAAATACAAGTTAAAAACTCAAAGATATATCATTGATCTCCACCAAATAAGAAAAATTGTTTTTAAAATTTGTTGGGATTCTTTTCTCATTCCAAATAAAAATACACTTCCATTCCTGTTTTGAGGCTATTTTTAAATAGCAGATGACATGATATTATACACAGAAAATCCTAAAGACAGCACCAAAATAAACAACTAGAACTCATCAATGAATTCAGTAAAGTTACAGAATACAAAATTAATATACATAAGTTTGTTGCATTTCTAAACACTAACAATGAACTATCAGAAAATTAAGAAAACAGTCCCACTTACAATCACTTCAAAAAGAATAAAATACCTAGGAATAAATCTAACTAAGGACATAAAGAACCTGCCCTTGGAAAACTATAAAACACTGATGAAAGAAACTAAAAAGGACACAAACAAATGGAAAGCTATACTGTGTTCATGGGTTTGAAGAATTAATATTGTTAAAATGACCATACTACCTAAGGCAATCTACAGATTCAGTGTGATCCCTATCAACATGTTGATGGCATTTTTCATGGAACTAGAACAAATAATTCTAAAATTTGTATGGAAACACACACACAAAAAAACCCTGAATGACCAAAACAACGTTGAGGAAGAACAAAGCTAAAAGTATCAGATTCCCTGATTTCAAACTATGCTACAAAGCTACAGTCATCAAAACAGTATGGTACTGGCACAAAAACAGACACATAGATCAATGAACAGAATAAAGAGCCCAGAAATGAGCCCACGTTTATGTGATTAATTAATCTACAACAAAAGAGGCAAGAATATACAATGGGGAAAAGATAACCTCTTCAACAGCTGGGAAAACTGGACAGCTACATGCAAAAGAACCAAACTGGACTAATTCCTCATACCATACACACACACACACACACACACACACACACACAAAGAAAACAAACTCAAAATGGATTAAAGTTCTGAATGTAAGACCTGAAACCATACTCCTATAGGAAAACATAGACAGTATACTCTTTGACATCAATCAGCAATATTTTTTTGGATCTGTCTCCTCAGGCAAAAGAAACAACAAAAGCAAAAATAAACATATGGGACTACATCAAACTAAGAAGCTTCTAGCAACAGAATGAAAAGACCACCTACTGAATGGAAGAAGATGTTAATAATATTTGCAAATGATGTATCTAATAAGGAGTTAATATCCAAAATATACAAAGAACACATAAAATTCAACATCAAAAAAACAAACAACCCAATTAAAAAATGGGCAGGTGAAAAAAAATGGGTAGGGGACCTGAGTAGACATTTTTTTCCAAATAAGACATACATATGGCCAACAGGCACATGAAAAGGTGCTCAACATCATCAATCATCAAGGAAATGCCAATCAAAACCACAATGAGCTATCACCCCACACCTGTCAAAATGGCTACTATTAAAAAGACAACAAGTAACAAGTAAAAAGACAACAAGTAACAAGTGTTGGCAAGAATATGGAGAAAAAGGAATCCTCATGCACTGTTGGTGGGAATGTAAATTGGTTCAGCCACTGTGGAAAACAAAGTATAGAGGTTCCTTAAAAAAATTAAAAGTAGAATTATCATATGATCCAGCAATTCCACTCCTGGGTATTTATCTGAGGAAAACAAAGACACTAATTCAAAAAATATGTGTACCCTTATGTTCACTGCAGCTTTAATTACAGTAGCCAAGATAGGAAAGCAACCTAAGGGTGTCCATCAGTAAATGAATGGATGAAGAAGATGTGGTATACATACAATACAATATTACTTAGCCACAAAAAGGAATGAAATCTTGCCATTTTTGACAACATGGATAGACATGTAGGGTATTATACTAAGTGAAATAAGTCAGACAGAGAAAGACAAATACTGTATGATTTCACTTATATGGGGGATCTAAAAAATAAAGCAAATGAGTAAATATAACAAGAGAAACAGAGTCACAGATTTAGAGCACAGACAGGTGGTTGGCAGAGCAGAGGAGAGTGGTGGGGATGAGAGAAATAGTTGAGGTAGATTAAGAGGTACAGATATCTAGTTAAAAATGAGTCACAGCTATGAAATATACAGTGTGGGACATATTGTCAATAAAAAAATTTGTTGTGACTTTTTTCATTCCAAATAAATAGACACTTCAATTCCTAATTTGGGGCTATATTTTAAAATAAGGTCCCTAAATTGTAAAAACCTCAGATCTATAAAACCTGGGTCCATTTCTTATTCTAGGTGTATACCCAAGAGAAACTCATGCACATGCAGAACAAAAGACATGTTTGAAACTAATTATAGCAGTACCATATGTAAGAGCAAAACAATACAAATATCTATAGACAAAACAACAATGGTAAAAAACAATGATGGGGACTTCCCTGGTGGCGCAGTGGTTAAGAATCCGCCTGCCAGTGCAGGGGACACGGGCTTGGGAAGATCCTACATGCCACGTAGCAACTAAGCCCATGCACCACAACAACTGAGCCTGTGCTCTAGAGTCCGTGAGCCATAACTACTGAAGCCCGAGTGCCACAACTACTGAAGCCCACACGCGTAGAGCCCGTGCTCCCAATAAGAGAAGCCACCGCAATGAGAAGCCCACACACAGCAATGAAGAGTAGCCCCTGCTCACCACAACTAGAGAAAGCCTGCGCGCAGCAATGAAGACCTAATGAAGCCATAAATAAATAAATTTATTTTTTAAAAAATGATGTATTCATACAATTGAATACAATCTATGAGTTATAATGAATAAACTTCAGCTACATGGATGAATCCCAAAATGTACTCAAACTAAGTGTGTTGAAGGAATATATATTACTGCATAAGTCCATTTGTAAAAATCCAAAAAAAGGAAAAACTGAAAGTGACAATTTTTAGAGTTACATATATATGTGGTAAAACTATAAAGAGTAGCAAGATAATGGTAAACACAAAATATAGGATAGTGGTTACCTTGGTGGTGCAGGTAGGAGAGTATCAGATGAGGAAGAGCAAATGAATGATGGCAAAGGTAATTTTCAATACTTAATTTCTGAAGCTGGATGGTGCATATACTGGTGTCTTTATTAATAACATTTAAACTATTCATACTATTTCCTAATGAACATTTCTAAGAGTTCTAAAGCCAACAGCTAAAACTCAGTAACCTTATTCATTAAGAAGAGTGGCTGGCAAAATATCCCTTTTCTGGTTCCATGCATTTCCCTTGGTGATGATGAGACAGTTATATTAATGTGTTATTTAAGCTATTCCTTAATCCATAAATCTTTCAATTTACTCTGTATTTTTGGAGCCTAGTAGAAAAGGATTGGAGTTCTTGAAATAGTCACAGTTATTTTGAATATATCTTAAATTTCTCTTGATTGTCATGTCTTGGGGATTGAGATGTGCTGTGTGATGTTGGAGAAATTAACATTTCTGTTTCAGTTTTCTCAAAAATATTTTTAATATTTATATCCCATTGACTTCCTGATACTCAAATCTATTCCTCTACTCTTAAGATAGAAAACACGGGGACATACAAAATGGACAACCATGGTCCAGGAGATATCATCATGGCATCCACAATAGGTTTCAACTACAGTGGGGCTTAAGCATACTCACAGACCAAGAGACCAATCACTCAGGCTTCTGTTACCTCTGTCAAAAGTCTTCAATATCCAAAAGGGAAGCATGGCCAGATCTATGAGAGACTTTTATTCTGGGGTTAGAAGTAGAGAACCTTGTGTCTTTCTTATCTTTCCTCTTTGTTCAGTATCCAGTAAATGAACTTTTCCTTCAAAAGCCTGCCAGTTTTGATGCTTAATTTAGTATTAGGTGAATTAGAAACAAATGGACCAGGTTGCATATAAATTGTTGAAACACACACAGAGTCAGTTCTACAAAAACCCTCCCAGGAGTGTACTAGAATGAATCAAACATATTTGTGTTTTTCCTGCCTTCTATCAAAGCACTGAGCAGCATTCCAGAATCAAATTTTGAAGTCTTGAATGTCTGCCCTGCTTCTCTCCTAAACATTATTAAAACATTTTAGCTTGTTGAAAGCACAGACTATTTCTCCCCTTCCACAGCCTCAACCTACCTTAACTCTCTCTATGGCTTTTGATAAGTAATTAATCCCTCTGGACACACATTTTTTTTTTTTTTTACATAAATTGAAGGCAGTAGTTGAGCTATGATTCTCTTATGTATTCAGTTAAATAGAATCCTCCCTCTGATTTTAAAGGGAATTAATATAAAATTTAATGTTCCTCTTGATTTATTAGCAAAATTGCTTTTGCTACAGTGTATTTCTGGTGTGATAGGGTATTTGAAAAATATATCACTTGTTTTCCTTCTAAAACCTTTGGCTAACACTAACTCAAACTACTTTTTATTTTGCTCTTGAGATAGAGTCACTTAAATATTATTTTCCTTTTGCTAACCTCAACAGCCTGACACAGTATATTACTTTCTGAGTCACTGTTCTCCTTTTCATTTTCAATATTTTCTTAGCCATAACTTTAAGAAAAGCCTTTTGTAAAGCCACATTGAATACTTCTAGCTCTTTATTTTCTTTTCTGTGAAAATTGTAAGGTATTGTAGTTCAATTATAGAACTTTTACTCTCTGCCCTAGAGACTAAGACTTGACTTGACTCCCATGTATTCATTTTATTTTTTTCCTCTTTCAATTCTAGATTCTCTTTATTTAAAACTTTGGGTGTCCAGTTTAAAAATCCATGTGGTTAATTTCTTTTTATCTAATTCTAAAACAGCTCTGATGTGTTCTCCTTACCAGTTGGCTATAACATGATTAGCAGTACTATCAGGCCAAATGATTGTGAGAGACAGGAAACCAAAATGGATGACTCCACTGTCTTTAAGTGTTTTGAAAACATGTGGTTGGTTCCACTGGCCTCCTAAAAACCAAAAACACCAGTCTTCATATTTTTAACACTAGAATAGATTTTTCTTAAAGAGTAATATAAACTAAATGTTAACAGCAAAACAATACTTAAGTGCACATTCTCTAAAAATTATTCATCTCCTAGAAGCTTACAGTCTAAGACCAACACATGCAAGATAGAAGACTGTTGATGCTTTATGTATAAACAAGTTTTTATAACACGGATTAACTCTCTTCTAACTTCAATGCTCATACGTAAAGAGTGTCCACCTCACTGTTGGCTTAAATGGATTGGATTATGGGAGGAAGTCCCACCTCCTAGAAATCTGAAAAACAAAAACAATGGCAAGAGGAACGATAATGATAAAATAATAATAATGGCTAATGTCATTAATCCTTGCTGTGTGCTTGGAACTAGCACTTTATATACATTGCATTACTTAATCCTCACAAAAAACCCTAAGATATATGCTGTGTCCTTTTGTACATATTATAGATGAGAAAATTGAGGCTTGGAGGGGTTTTGTACATTTTTCAAGATCACATAGACAATTAGTGTGGAAGCTGGAATTCTATACAGATTTTTGCTCCAGAAAACAAACATTTAATCAATCCTGTATCCTGGAAAGAGGGGAGAAAAAAAGCTGTATCTTGAAAGGCAATGGCAGAAAATGTATAACTATAAAAGAAAATATGAATTTATAGAAACAAAATAAATCTATACAGGCAAAATATGGAAAAGTTGGTTATTTTTTCATTTTTTCACAACCTTGAAAAATGATACTTATGAATAGATTTTACCAATTAGTGTGGTTATTAAAGATATAAACTTTAATGATATATGAGTGTGTTAATTCAATGGAACTCTTCAGTACCATTGATCAACTAGCATATACAAGCCTTTTCAGCAATGTGGAGAATTCTCTTGATACCTCTCTTGTGTGTTCTTTCTGTGGTCTATACAAAACCTTGGCTAAGTTTGCACTTAATGAATTTCTAGTTTCTAAAGTCTCTAATTCCCACTCTTGCCCTAAGACACACTCTTCTCCTCAGTGCCTCAATCCAATTTAATTTCTATTCTGATCCTGTAGCCTATTAAAATAGATGGCAAAGGGAACATTAAAGTAGTAGATAGATGAATCTATTGAAAAAGGAATAAAGAAAATGATGATGAGATCTCAGAGCAAAAAATGTGAAGAAAAAAATGAACAAAGGTTTTTTTTTTTTAAGCAAAGAATGAGGAAGCAAAATTTTGAACAAAATAGATAAACACAGTTCTGAAAATAGCAAATATTTTTTAAAAATACGGGATAACCCAGGGATGAGTTCAATCTCAGTAGCATAAGACATAGACATTTCTAGATTTTAAAAGTACCTGAGGAACTGGATAAAGACAAAAGACTATTGACCTGATCTTTCTTTTAATGGAGGTGAGTCTACTATAAAGTCAAAGAGATGATATATACTCTCTGCAACAGAATAGCATGATATGTGAGCCCAGGTGGAGGTCTTTAGATCATTCCCAGAGTTTGGAGAGAACATAGGAATAGGAGAGAGAATTAAAAATCTTAGTTCTGTAAAAATTACAGCGTATATATATCCAGTATGTAAGTGCAGTCTTCCTCATATTCATGATCAGAAATGCTGTTTATTCCAAAGTTAATCACAATATACCTGTGAAACCCATTCATATCTTAGCCAGCAGTCTCCTGCAAGGAACTTTGGGATGTAAACATCTAACACCATCCTGTTGTTTAGGATTCTGACCACTGAGAGAGAGTTGATTATTGGGTAGGATATGAGGTAGACAGGAAGAGAAATTGGCTAAAACGCTGATAATAGGATCAGAGTCTGGAACAGATTAATATGGAATCATATTCTACTTACTAATTTCTTCTAAAATAAGTTTACTCGTTTCTACATGCAGCTATTGGACACAGCTTTTAAAAACAAGCAGCTTTTAATGGAATCTAGAGAATGTGCTAGGAGTATTTTTTAGAATAAAGATCTCTATTAGGTGGATAATGTAATGATCCTCATGTGAGGACGTTTACTAGGAAAGTGTTAGGTAATTGATTCTTCTTTTTCTCCTCCTCCTCCCCCCTCAACCTCCTCATTCTTTTTCTTCGTCATCAAATACTTGTTGATTTTAAACTAACATCTATTATCTTTCTCCATCTATGAAATTATTCTAAGATTTGAGGAATATTTTTAGACAATGGGAGATACATATAGTTACAATTTTGGAGAATACACAGGTATTTGTCATTAAAAGGGTTAGTTTATATCAAGTTGTCTTCTTTTCCCGTATACTTAGAATAAGGATCTTAATCTTAAACATTACATAAATTGGAGAGATTTAATTAAAACTTGAAGAAATGTGTTACTGTTAATTGAATTCTTGATACAGTTACCTTTGCAAACCAGTGTTAATGAAACTCCAGTTCAAAGTGGATGGGTTTGGGGAATTGAGATAGCTATTTATTTCCTTAACTGAGATGCCGTGATCATCTTCTCAGTAAAATAAAGAACCCAGTTAGGAGAGTTCTCATTTGTAGCTATTGATCAAGTTTACACAAACTGGAAGTATTTCTAAGCAAAACAAATCAGAGATTCAAAGTCCGGTAAACAAGGTCAGTGAGTGAGAGATGGAAATGCTTCTATGCGTTTTGAAAGACTTGCACCTGTGGAGCAGAGCCAGGACTTGGTCCGACCCCGAGCCAGGTTCCGCTCCGCCCCTTGCCTCGCTTGCTCTCCCTGCCCCCCACACGCTGAACCTCCCAGTTTGGTATCTCTCGGTATTACCAAGCTATAAATTGCCCTAGAGCTTAGAGGCAATCAGGTCAGCACCGCTGTCACAGGGGAAAAGCTTCTTACTCCCGAGCAGAATCGTTCGGGGAAAAGAGAGGAAGGAGGGAGGGAACCCACGCTTTAGTCGTCACTGCGCTGGCAGGGGGTGGAGAGATGGGGGAGGGGGCTGGCAGAGACTGCATCCTCAACAACGTCGCCCTTGACCCAAGTCTACAAACTTATTGGTCGCCACAGTAGAAACTCCCAGTGCACTCTCCGCTGCCTGACAGCCCCGGCTGCTGGGTGGAGTCGCGCTTCCCGGCCCCACCTATGGGAAGGAGCTTCCCCTGCATCTCCGATCCACCGCACCCTTTACGAAAAGTCTCCAGGTACCTAGCAAGGCTCAGGTTGTTCTACCCCCGCTTCCACCCCTGCACCCACACGATAATATTATCAGCCTCCTACAGCCCAGAGGGCCACCTTCCTGTGTCCTCAGTTTGAGGACACTCTTGCGGAATCCTTTCTTTTCCCCGCCCTGCTTTGCTTTCACAACTCCAGCGGGTCGAATGTCCAAAGACAAACTTCTGCCTCTCCTTCCCGGCTCCCACATTTTCAAAACCCCACAGCCTGCAAACCCACACACATCGGAACTCCAAGGGTGCTGTTGCAGTCCGGGCATGCTCAGTATCAAGGCAGATTTTGATTGAAAGTAAAAAAAAAAAAGAAAGAAAGAAAAAATAGCTTTGTATTATGCAGTCTCCCTCTCATGTGCTTACAGCTTGCTGAACAGGTTGCGGGGCATTCCTGCGACTACCCAGAGGGTTTATCTGGTGCCCTTGATTACGTCTCCTTGGCATCTGTACCCCTCGTAGTCCCCCCCCCAACCCTTCTCAAACCCCCCTTCTCAGGTCCCTGTCCGCTGTGGGGATGGAGAGACACTAACAGAACTGGGATGGGCGCTGTTGGCTGAGCGGATCCACCTATTATTAGTGCGCCAGGATTGGCTCCTCGGCGCAGCGTACCCCAGGTGGAACCAATCAGGCGGCCGGGGCTGGGAGCTGATGGGCGGCCGCCTCCTCACTGGAGGGATTCCTCGAGAAGCTGCAGTGTGGGGATGCTCTACACCGAGTACTGCCCCCAGTGTCTTTCCACCTCTTCTTCCTGCAGCGGCGGCAGCAGCGCTTGGCAGCGGCAACTTGGGACTGCGCCCAGGGCAAGCCCCCCCAGGGTGGTGCTCAACTGAGGGGGGGGGCTCAGTGCCCGAAGGTGTGTGTGTAGGGTGGGGGCGGCCAGCTGGGACCAGCTGGTGGCCCTGGAAAACCTCCCACACACCCACACCCACACCCCCCTTTTGTGTTGCAGGCTGCCCCTCCAAGAGCAGAGGCAGCAAGAGGACGTGTGTGCACCGGTCCGCACGGAGAAGCAGTAGGGACGGAGCCCGGCACCACCTCCTGGTTCTCCCTCCAGGTAAGACAGCCGGGACTGGCGGCACAGCAGCCTCAGCTGTGCCTATTTGCTTGAATCCGTTCGTAAGATTTTGTTCTCGGTACACTTAGGTTTTGGCGGTGGGAGACTGAGACCTGGGTAGGGAGCCCCGGGTGGCCTATTGTGAGCGATGTAATGAGACCACATGTGCCTCTCCTGGAGAAGCACTTTGCACAGCGCCCGTGATTTAGAGCCTGGAGTTGATGATGTTGGTCATCCCCCATCTTCTTCTTTCCCTCTTTCATTTCCTCTCCTCCGTCCCCCACCCCCAATCTCTATCCTTCACCTCCCCCCCAACCCCTTTCAAATCTCTCATCTTCTCCCTCCTCCCATCCAAGGCATGCACAGTGTTTCTTTCTCTTCCTGGAAAAGATTGCCTTTTCTCAGAGGAAAGAGGGGGGTAGTGATGAAAGGAGAAAGATTTCTTTCTACCCAGGGGGAAAGAACAAGATAGAATACAAGATAGAAAATTAGAGTACCAAAAGCAATTAAACTGAATAAAGGAAGTAGACAAGCCATGCAGCCCCAGCTGCCAGAGAGGGGAAGTGTCAAGTTTGACTTGATCTTCTGCTTGCAAGGGGCTGTGTCTCTCACTAGATTCCTTCAAATGGAACAAAAATAAACCACCGATCCAACCCACTTTCAATTGCTTAATTGTTGTTGCTTTTAAGTGCCCACCATCTGACTTTTCCTGGTTCCATTTGTCCTGCGGGGCTGACTATTTGGTCTTATCCATCACTGGTAATGTCTGAACTTGGAGAGGTTTCTCGAGTGGAGAAAAAATTTTAAAAACAGATTATTACTTTCCTGAGGTTCTTTGGCATGGCCTTTATGTTGAGGGGCAAAAAAAAAAAAAAAGTTTCAAAACATTTGTTAGTGACACCAGTATTATTAGGAGGCTTGGATTTCTACTTTGAGAAAGCTAATCTAGTTAGCTTTGTGTACATGGTGATTTTGACTTTCTTGAATATTAACCTTCTGAAATAATGCAAACATTTAACTTTTGTGTTAAAGCTGCATTTGCATATGAATTGTGATTTCATTGTACCTTTCTGCTGTTTGCATTTTGCTGCCCAGGTATCGAATTCATGCCTTGCCTTATTTTCTTTTAATAAGTATATTTAATAGATGTACACATGATGCTTATACAATTTCAGTACTCGATTTAGAAGGTACGTGGAAGCTCAGTTGGCCAAGAATCCTCTTGTACTGGAACAAAGTTTAGGAAGTAATGGTAGGAAGATAGCGTCAAATTAAAAAATCTTGAAGGGGAAAATGCTTTTACTTTCATGTCTTATTATAATACAGAGAAAGGTATCAAAAGAACTGTGTGCCCTGGCTGCCTGCATGATAGGTCAAGTGAAAGGGTCTTGCTGGACAGAGCCTTGACAGCAGCCTCAGAAATTTCTAATTCCATCATCAATGGTATAAGCTTTCCTTTCCTATTATTCAGCTAAGTGATGACCGTCAGATGGGAGGAGATAGAGAGAAGTGCTTAGCTGAATGTAATGGGAAAGCATCCCAAGTGGATGCTACACGAGTGCAGAGAAATCAGCAGATGTTAGTGTCCAGATAAATCTTTTCCTCTGATTTATCAGGGGAAATGCCAAGTCTTACATTTTTTTTTTTTTTCTACGTGTCCACTTCGGATAAGAAAAGGGAGCCTTCTTAACTCTGCCTGATCTTCCACACTAATCTATGTACCCCAGAAAGTATTTTTTTCACCACATATCTTCAGTGGACAAGTTTATACACTGACCTAAAGAAGAGCTGCTTTCATTTACCATCAACGTAATATATGTTATTTTCTAAACCATTTTCCATTTGAGACACTTATCTTTCCTATCTAAGTAGAATTGCCTCGAGTCACAAAAACAAGATCTTCTTTCTAGGCCTTTGACATTTAGTGCCTTTTCTTTTTTCTTTTTAATGTAGTATTTCTGTTGAAAGCTAAAACTTATTTTTAGTGGTGCCACCTTTTGGTTATAAGGACAAAAGGACAATCGTTTAATTGCCTTATGTGTGTACAACTGAATTAACAAGTTTAGACATGAAAAGATATAGAAAAAGGAAGCCAACTGCTTTTCACTGCGAGCAAAATATTTTACTTGCTTATTTCTCCACTGTCTTAGGAAGGGTAAAAGTTTGGTCTTGGTTTGTGACATTTATGTTCAGGACTCTTAACAAATGCTAATTATAACAATGACATGTAAAAGACATGCATATGAGTATTGAGTTTCTCACATACAAAAAAATTAAGCCTTTATATACCGGAAGTCAGAACTAATTCCAATATATATTGAGTGGATTAAAGTGAGACTTTAAATGATATATTATGGGAAATTATTACCCTGTCTTTCCACAAAATGTTCTAGTGTAACAGTTTCATACAGCCTTCATCTTTTCTCCTTTTAAAAGAATATCTTAGTAAATCTTATTAATGTTTCAGAACAAATATGGTAATTAGACTTTAATGTATTTTTATCAGAACTAAAGGTTGCTACCCTACAGAGGAAATCCTAAAATGCTAATTTCATAAAATACCACATGATAGAGAGTTGTTACAGAGTAGTTTTGAACTTTATTTCATAATGGAGAATATTAGTTATTCTGTCTGGTCAAATTGTCGGAGAGTTCTAATTCAGAAATATGAAAATGGTTAGCATGGTATGTACAAGATTTGCACATTAGACTTGGTGCTAACTGAAAATAAAACTAGAATATAGTAGCTTCTCTTAACTGTACTTACAAAATGAACTGGATGATTAATAAATAAAATACAGAATGTGTTAGATCTAAAAGCTAATTCAAACTTCCTGTTTGCCTAATGACACCATGGACATAATATCAATTCATTCTTTTGAGTTCAATATACTAAATCAATTTATAGCGAATTCCCAAAACAGATTTTTACAGTCATCTAATCTTAAAAAACTCACACTTAACACAGACAATTATGTGAGCCTGAAATACTTATACCTCTTAGGATTTCCAGTTTGTGTAATAGCTAGGAAGAGATACCATTAACTCCAAATTGGAACATCATAATTCTTTTCCTAATGGTAGTGATTAAATGATTTGGGGAAGGGAAAGTAAAAGTAAACAGTTTGATTACATAATGGAGCAAATTTGGTCTACTATTACAGAAAACCAAGACCAAAGTTAGACTTTCTGGCATTAGAATGACATAGGTGTGGGTTTTACAAGTGTTTTGCTAAAAACGAATGCTTTCTAAAATGAAATACCTGGAACACTTGTAATTTAAAATAATTTTTTTTTTTTTTTTTGTGGTACGCGGGCCTCTCATTGCTGTGGCCTCTCCCGTTGCGGAGCACAGGCTCCGGACGCGCAGGCTCAGCGGCCATGGCTCACGGGCCCAGCCGCTCCGCGGCATGTGGGATCTTCCCGGACCGGGGCACGAACCCGTGTCCCCTGCATCGGCAGGCGGACTCTCAACCACTTCGCCACCAGGGAAGCCCCTAAAATAATTTTTAATGATTTTCTTGTCATAAATACATCCGTATCAAAAGTTTAATATATGATATTCTTTCTAACTGAATTTGTTTGCCATCGAAATTGATCAAAGCTATTTAAATAGGGATAAAGTATATGGCTGTGTAAAACATAATTTCAACTAGCATTTAAGGATATATATATACGTATGTGTGTGTATATATATATGTGTACGTGTGTACACATATATACATATTTAATTATGTAACATTTTCTAAAAGGATTTGAGACTAATGGACAGTAGCATGTAATCTGCTGAAACTAGGGAGTACTCCTGTAAAAAGTACCATTTAAAGAAAGATGACAATGTCTTGGGGATGCTTTTAATATTTCTTTGGTTGAAAAGACCAGGAGTACTCAGAGGCAAAATTAATGGAGGTCTAGATCTTTTCCTTTATACAGCCCTTCTGTGGCTTAGGGAAGAAGTGATTTTTATATGAATCATGTATTAAAAAAAAAAAAACACCTCTCAGTGCAAGATGCACTTTTATATACAGGTAACAAACTGAAGTCACATTTTCACATGATTTGGACATAACAGGGCATTAAAGTTTTTATCTTTCTAAGATTTCTTCAGTGTTTCTTTCAGCATTTGCACAAAGGTAAACTTGTTCTTAATCTTTTACATAATCGACATGATTATCATTGCTTTTTCAGGTAAGGGGGTTTAGCTTGGTATCTTAAATAATTCCTTTAGGAGTGATCAATATTTTTCCTAATAGTTTTATAAATTTGATTCAAATCTCTCCATTCAGTGTGGCCACTTTTTTAAAGCAAGATTTTAATCTTTCCAATCTGAAGAAAACAGTGTTTTTCCTTTAGCTTCTCTGTCATTTTAGGAGAGTTCTTGAAGAGCCACTTTTATATTGACTATAAGGTGAACTGTGATAGCAGGGCATATGAACATCGTTCTACTCATATGTGTTAGTATAAAAGAAATGTATTTTAAATAATATTGCAAGTATATCTATTGGAAATAAGAGAGCACCCAGTCCTTTCTTGCTATATATGAATAAAACTTCAACCTTTGCTATATTGTTTAAAAAAGAGAAGCTCTTATTTTAAAGTGTACAACGCGAAGTTATTGCTATGTTATAGAAGGAGTAAGCACTGGGGGTGTTATTTCCGCAGTTTAAAAAATAATTATAGAGATCCTATTGCAAAGAAGCCTCCTTTTAAAATATCCACTTTCTAAATCTAAAAACAATATTTAAAAGAGTTCTAAACCAAACTGAAACCTAGGTTAGCATAACAATAGCACATTTATGACTGTGTTAGAAGGAAGTATTCTGCTGTCTTTGAAAAATGCAAAGCAGATTAAAAAATGTTTCTGTAATTTCTGTAATTGTATTTAGTTAAACCACAACTTCTAGTTGTTTAGAACTAATTCTGATTCTCTTTGGGTTTGTTTCGTCTCTACAAATACACTCAGTGCTTGGAAGGGATGTGACACACTGGTTTCCTTAACTTACCAGTAATGTAAATGAGAGGAGGTCAGAGTTCATCATTTTTGGTTACTGCTATTGTGGAGATAAAAAGGAAAGATACCGATCGTTCCTATACTGGTCTCACATGTAGTATGTTGAACATATTAGTTATACACATAGGGAGTCATTTTGTTGAAGAGGAGCTCTGGAAAATTGGAAAGCTTATGAAGATAATAAACGCCTTCTGTATTTTAGCTGTCTGTACAGAACGGGAGCTGGAAACTTTCCATGTAGATTGAGAATGGCCTTTCTCAGCTAGTATGAGAATCTGGTGAAATAATGTGGTTTCTGAAATAATTTGGTTAAAATACCATTTCCTAGCAGCCCTGTCAGACATTTCATTGGAAATACTGGATTACAACCCCCCTACCGCAGCCCCCAAAACTATGCCTAAGACAGTTAGCTAAGTGCCTCAGTCAAGAAGGAATTTTGGTCGAAATAGGCATTTAATCAAATCCAGCTATGGATGGTACTGAAACTTGGTCTTGCTTACCCCGGTAAACCTGTTGTTTCTCTATTTGCTCAATGTAGTTTTGCTTATAATTAAAAAGAGTTAAGTGTTGTTTCCTGCAATAGATGAATGTTTTCCTTTTCTTTCTAAATCATTCACCTAATCAAGGATAAAATGCACACAGGCACTTAAACACAAATAGAATCGGAGAGTTACTTAAATATGAGAACTTCTGATACTGCAGTTGTTTAAATGAGACATACTATCTCTTGTCCTCCTTCTACACCCTCCCAGACTACAGCCAACTTTTCTGTCGCAAGCAAATGAAGGGGAGAGCAGGCAAACCCACCTCACACCTCTGGGCACAGTTCCTTGGGTGTGGCCTCCAGGGGACAGCCTCCTGTTTTTACCTGAGGCCCGTCTCCCTTCCGGGCCGGTCTCCTTGCATATCAGCCCAGGCCCTACTCTAGCTGAAAGCAGATTAACTGAATTTAGGAATTGCTACTTTGAGATTTATTGGCATATTTTCGTCAACGTGAGGGCAAAAGCACACGGAAATACTCAGACAGAACATACTCAGCTGTAACAAACTTGGTGTTAACACTTTTCAAATGTGATGCTGAATCTTATATAAGATTTAGATAATTGATAACATAGTTTTCTTTCATGGAATTTCTTTTGATTACTCACAAGTGATCCAAGCAAAAGGTGAGATTGTTAAACCGTGAAGCCCCGTATAACTTTTTAACTTATTAGCACCAGCGGATAAAGCTGAGATAATTATTTAAAATAATTTCAAATCCTTCAATTGGCTTTAATACTTCCAAAATCCACCTGTGTCTTGTTATGGAGACCCTTAAACATTTACATACCTCATCCTGCTCATCACAGATAATTGAGAACTGGTTTGTACATCTACAGACTGGATATTATTGTGAAACGTCACATAGGGGTTCTTTTAGGATGGATTATTGCTAATCTTTTTTCAGGCATAATTTTATGTGAATGTAACTAAGTGTAAACAACAATATAGCATCACAGCAGCAGACTACACTCACTACAATGTCAATTTGGAATTGTTTGCTCTTTCCTTGAGAAGGAGAAAGAGTCGATTAAGTATATTTTTTCCTGATGATGTTCTGCCCCCCAGCATTCTGTGTATTATAAACAGCGAAATAGGTCCTTGTTCTCCACCTATGAAATATGGAAGCTGCTTATTTTTGTGGGGAAAGTCATTAACAAATGTTTTTTTGGACAAATGACTTTTGAAACAAGGACAAATGATATAACACAGGTTACTGAGGCCTAGCTAAGCTCCTCTAGCAAGCAGGCTCTGCGTTAGCAAGATTATTAAGAAAAGTTGACACAGCTTCTCAGGAGAAAGGCAAGGTAGCAAAGCTCTGAATCTCTGTCTGACTTGGAGTGTCTGCAGATCCTTGTTTACAAGGCTGGCTTTCTGCCTAATCCCTAGCATTTTTATCAGATTTGAGAAATGAATAAAGTGAACCATTGGGCCTGAGACCATATTTCTAGAGCACTAGCATCTTTTTATAAATAGAATAACATCACTATCCTATTTTAGCCGGTGTCCAGAATCCAAGGCCACTAAAAGTTTTATATATAAATATAAACCAGACCATTATATGCCTAAAAATGCTTGAATTTTATCTGTCTGTGTACAGGAAATTCTTGTTTTGAAAGCTTAGTTAACAGCATGACTGTACAAGTAATTTACCTATTTTTCGTGTTTTTATTAAATTATAATATTAAATTTAAAATGCCAAACAATCACCTTGAGAAACAGTTGAGTTTAATAATTCAAGAAAGTGACATTTCAACAAAAAGCCAACATATTCCTAAATTCTCCAACACCACCCTGCTTTTAAATTGTGGGAGGAAAAAAGTACTTCATATGCAAGTTTCCAGTTTTGTCTTGTTTTTTTTTTTCCTGTGGAATCATAGATACTTTCGGAACCATTCCTAGATACCACAAAATGAATATTAATGATAGGACAGAGCCGACTCCTTCAGGACAGAGTGGAGTAGACAAGTTGTTAGCCTTGGAGAATCTGTTTCATCATTTAGATATTGAACACATAGCAACAGTTTGATTTCTTTGACTTCTGGACTTTTAGACCCATATGTGTTGGAGCGTGTTACTACTCACTGCCAGGGTAGAAGGGATTTGTTCAGCTCTCCAGCTAAGAGCGTGATACAGCAATTCTCTTGCATTCTCTTCCTTCCCCACCATTTTGTTCCTTTCTCATCTCTTTTTTTCCTGCCCTCTTCTGCCTTCCTTCCTTTTTTTCTTTCTTATTCATCTCCTAACAAATCATCTTCCCCTAGAATCACTGGGAGCTTGGTACTCTAGGCCCCATTACTAATCTCCACATGCTGAATTTATTTTTTGTCAGTAACCAAGAAATTTCACTCTTAGTCTGTATACATTTCAGGTTAGTTTCACAAAAGGTTTGTATAGATAAATAAGGGAGCATCCTCTTAATTTGTTTAAGTAGTTGGCACACTTAAATGGAATGTGCCGTGATTTGAATGTTTTTAAGACCTTACATGTAAAGACTAGCCCACTGATAATTTTTAGAACAAAATGGATTGAAGAGAGTTAAAACAATAATGTTTAAAATTCCAAACGGCATGTACTTTTAGGCACCTTTTTTTCTCTGTTTTGTTCTTCCAGTGGTAACTTTTACATCATTGTTTTCACAACAGTTGTATCTCACTGTATTTAAAAAATATTATGTTGCCTTATTTGATTTTGATAATAGAGAGATTCTCCATTTTACAGGTGCAATAAAGGAGACTCAGAAGTTAAGTTACCTGGCTGTAATTACACACTTAGGAAGGCTTTTATAATTTTCACCTGCTGAATCATACTGCCTCAGCAGTTAATCAAGAAAAAAGTCAAGTATATTTTTAAACTTCCTCGCTATATAAGAACTAGTTTGCTATTTCTTATCAAAAATAAAAACAAAAATATAACATCTTCACTGAATATTGGATATACAGTTGTTATTCTTCCCATTGAAAAGAGAAGGACAGTTTAATATACTGTCATTACTTCTGTGACTCTAACTTTGGAATAAATTGTATTTTAAAATTATTCAAGGAACAGTTCTGTAATCCATAAGACAATTCACCAATCCTGAGTCACTAGGCTTAGTTGGCCTTTAGTCATTGCTGTATCACTGTGATGTTAGATGTTAACCTCATTTGTTTCCTTATTTGGAAACTACGGAGTCATAAGCCACCTCCTAGAGTACACAGAGATGTGATGAGAAAATGAACGTTGTAGCTTTACTAGAAGCTTTCCAACCTCATCTCTCATTATTTTTCTCATTGGTACTTACACATAAAACTTCTCACTGTTTCCAGAACCTGACATTAATGGAAGTTGTTGAATCTACTGGTGCTTTTTCTCTCCTATTTCAAGATAGAAAGGGCTAAGCAGGGAACATACTCAAGCCCCAATTATTATCCAGCCCTAATGTGAAATCCATCAATTGGCAATTCTTTATGTTAAGAATCAAACACGTTTGGAGATGATTGCCAGTAGGTATACACACTGCAATGTGGATTATCGTAATTGACTTTCTAGCTGATCTGATAGAAGGAAACAGAAGTTTTAATTGGGAAAGGCTTATAGAAAGAATGCAAGATTAATTGGAACAGAAGACAGGTATTTATGGGGATTTTTGGACAAACACAAGTTAATCATATTCTCGTGTTCTTACTACGATTCTATTTAATATTCCCAAGAATTTTTTGAGACTGGTACTAATTTATCTATAACTTTTAGATGAGAAAAATGTGCAAAAGTAACTTGCCAAGGTCATACAACTGTTATGTAGAGGGAATTGGATTCAAACCCAAGCAGTCTATTTCTAGAGCCAACACTCAACCATAAGAAATCATGATCATTAAACTCCTCAGTGGTAGAAGATGCGGAACAGTTGGAAGCAAACAGATAGAAGTGATCAAAAGAAATTGAACAGTCATAAGCAAACTGTACTTCATAGTTTGAGTCAATATGACCATCATGGCAATGTGCTAAAAGATTGAAACTTGAGTCTCATAGGTCTGGGTGTAAAGACCTACTCTGGCATGGTGAGCTTCAGTAATATATTTCACTACTAAAAGCTTCATTTCACCAGGAATGGAAATGTTTGCAAATTGTCTGGTACTCTGTTAATAAATGGCAGATCTGACCACTCTTGCCCCCTTTTTTTATTAGTCAGGAACTCTTTCACTTTCAAAAATGCCACCTAACTCAAGATGGTTTAGAGAGAAAAGGGATTTTAGAGCTCATGTTACCATAAAATCCAGGAATATTCTGGATTTCATCATAGCTGGAAATAGGAAATCAAGCTATATGATCAAGACCAGGCCTATCGCCCCCCACCCTCCCACCCATCCCTACCTCCTTAATTTTACTTTTCCCTGCCATTGCTTTATTTAGAATCAGGCTCTTTCTTTACAGTGGTAAGAATATTCCCAGGGAACAGGCTTACATAAGAAATCTCCATGTAAAGAGAGCATCTTTTTTTCCAAAAATTTCTAGGATAATCTTGACTGGAACAACTTGAGTCACTTGCCCCAAACTCATCACTATGGTGAAGGCTGTGAAATATCATATTTTTCTAAGCTGAGCCTTGTGTCATCCCTGGATTTGAGAGTTGTACAAAGCATCACTCAACTACATAGAAAGAGAGTTCTGCTGTTAAAAGAAGGGAAATGATTAGATTTAGAGCAGGCAAAACAACAAATGCCTAGCTCATAAGGTATGGGCACTGCCGGTCGAGAGGATGCCTGCTGGCATTAATGCTGGAGCAGGCTCCTGGAGGGCCCTTATTTTTCCTGGCACTAACCCCTTAGTTGATGGGGTAAGATCCAGGGAATTCTAGGGGAAGGTCCATAGTAGTTGAGGATGTGGAAAGGAGTGGCCCTCAGAAGGCTTGAAGCAATGCCATTTACAAACAGGTGTGGATGTAGTCAATAATTAAACAACTGGTATGACTATAGCAGTGTGAAAAGGCTGCCTATCAGGGGCTGAGGGCTGAGTTGAGTGTCATTTAACTCTAGTTGGGTCCTTGCCTTATTGCTTTGGCCTCCTCTTTTTTAATGCAGTGGGAAAATACTTATAGGATTTGAGGATTCTTAGATTCAGAGCTCAGTAGGTCTGAGAACTGCCAACTAAAGATATGTACAAGGCCACCTGTGTATATGTCAATACCTCACATTTTTGTTGGTTTTGAGTAAGGCTGGTTATTTTCAGGAGTTTATAGAGTTTTATTTTATGATTACCCTAACTACCTATGTATTACTACAGATACAATAAAATAAATTTGCACAAAAACACTATACATTTTTCCTTGCTATACCCCAAACTGAAAGGGAATTATTTAGGAATAATGCACTTCCTCCGTAAGCACCAGGGCATGCCTGTTATATGCCAGGTGCTATTTTAGTGCTGGGAATATAGAAGCAAATGTAGTAGATAAGTTCCTTGCTTTTAGGGAGCTAGCATTCTAGGGAAGGAGACAAAATAGTTAAAAACAACAACAAAAGGTAACTAAGGTAGTTTTCAAATAGTGAGAAATGCTACTACATAATAGAATAACCTAATAAAACAGTAAAATCAAGGACTCTGGTAAACCAAAGCTATGTAAGTTGAGGCATGAAAGGAGAAGGATCCGGCTATGTAAACACCAGGGGAAGAGCTCAGTAGACAGCAGAAATCCTAAGTGCAGAAGCTTGGCAGTGGGGGTGAGTTTGTTCTACTTACAGAAGAGAAAAAAGCAAATGTAGCTGAAGTTGTAAAGATGCTGGCTTCATGAGTGTAACCCTGCTTTAATATTTTAACTAAAAGCAAACTACAAACATTATTAAGGAAATTTTCCAAACAAGTTGATCACGTCACCTCAACATTATTTAAATATATGTAGTATCTTATTTCTGTGTAATACATTTCCAGTCTATGTAATCATGCTTACACATTTTATGATTACAGTCATGGAATACATACTATTTCCACCCTGACTTTCAAAAGGCACTCTCAGGTGACTTACAGGCATATATTTTTATCTTCCAATTTCTCTAGAAAGGTAACTTCTTTGCTTTTATGACATAGATTCCTTAGACACTTTCCGTATATCTTTTGTTAAATCTTAATAACCTTTCTCCTTTTGCCCTCCTTTCTAAGGGAATTGAACACACAGCCTACCGTCAATTTTATTGTTTCTCAAAATTTAAGTGAACACCTTGGTTTTTTATCACAATAATGTTTTTTTCCTCAATTTAATTTCCTTTTGAGTATATGTTTGATTATATCCAACAAACTTCAAATTTAGATTTTGAAACAAGAGTAGATAAACACTGAAAGCATAATGAAACAACTCATTTTGTGTCGATTATCATTTAGACAACATGGGTCTCAGAGCATTAACCGGAAATTATTTTTCCCCTATCTGGTTTCATATCCTGGTTTCAAGAACTCAGTAACCCAAGTCTACCTCGGTCACTCTGTGACAGTAAACTAGGTGCTTACACAGGCATATTAACATTGCGAGTGGTGCTGCAGTACCACTCCCTATGCTGTAGCAGTAATGAAGTAATAATTACAGTGTCAATCTTAAATGGCCCTCTTTTTTCCCCTCAGACTCCCATAGACATTATATTGCTGATAATAACATATTTTGTAAAGGGAGTGTTCTTTGCTGAATTCACACAAAATCATCTGTATGTGAATATAGCAAGAGTGTTATAATGGACCATTCTCATCAGTAAGTGATAAACTCTGTTTTCCTTATCTGTGGAAATCAGGCTCTTTTGTATCCTAAATATCTTATGTGTTTCTACATCTGTGTGTATATATATATATATATATATATATATATATATATATATATATATATATTTGCATATATAGTAGATTTGAAATTTTTAATTATGTGATCACTCCACTAAGTGCAAGTTTTTCAGGATTTTGCAATGATGTATGTATATTTTTTATCATCTTTTGACTCTGCAGTGCCTGACAAACATTAGGAAGAGAGCATTCCATAGAATATTTGTTGAATGAGTGAATGAATCCACTAAATCTATATTTTCTAATGTTTTTGAATGACATCCAAACACTGTATGCTTTCAAACACACATACACACTATATGAACAAAAGTTCTATGAAGTATTTCTTACTGGTGTTGTATTCTGATACCTCCTTTTCAATTCTCTTTTTTACCTAATTTATTTTTTTTATTTTTATTTATTTATTATTATTTTTTTGCAGTACGCTGGCCTCTCAACTGCCGTGGCCTCTCCCATTGCGGAGCACAGGCTCTGGAAGCGCAGGCTCAGCGGCCATGGCTCACGGGCCCAGATGCTTCCCGGCATGTGGGATCTTCCCAGACTGGGGCACGAACCCGTGTCCCCTGCATTGGCAGGCGGACTCTCAACCACTGTGCCACCAGGGAAGCCCTACCTAATTTATTAAAAAAATACTGGTCATGACCAACAAAGTTAATGTAACAGCATACCAATGGATAACAATCTGTAGTTTTAAAAACAGTTTCCTAAAAAAGTATTACCAATTTCAAAAAAGTATATTTAAGATCCCATTAAGCACACATAAGTATAATATAATGGATATACAGGAACTTGCAGTGCCTTATTTGGAACATGAAGTATCATCATACTGTAAATGAATGAAAGTTAATAGAATTCCCAGACCAAAATGCTCTTGCTGTATTCACATACAGGTGATTTCGTGTGAACTTACCCTGTATTTTTTTAAACCCACAATGAATCTGGCGCCAATGCTGTTACTGGTCATTCTCAATCAAGCAGATTTATGTTGGTCTGCTGCCTTCTGAGGAATTCAGTTAATAGCCATTAGTTAAAATAAACTTTTTTATAGACTAGAGGAAGATACAGAGATGTGATAGGAGATGATATCTGTTCTTTAAAGTAGTGAATACAGAACTAGTCTATGGAACCAACAGACAATGAAGACTGAGCATAAATATTTAGATTTTTGTGTTCAAATATAAAAACAAGCAAAATTATAAAAACCCTCAATCTGTCACTAAGTTTATGATATGGCGATTTTACAGTATGATCTCTCTGATACCTTTCTGTGCTAACCGGAGAGGATCTGTAATTGATCATGATATTTCTCTGCAAGGTAATAGACATTCAAGTGGCTCAGCCCAGTAATGCTTCTTTGGCTTTCCTACTATCCATGTGAGTTTTCTCATGATAGTGGATAAGGTGGAGATTATGTCCTCAATCTTTCAGTCATTCATCAAGCTGCTCAAAAATATTTAAGAGTACAAACTCTCAGGCACTGTCAGCCACTTATAGAAAAGTGTAGTTCACTTACGAGAGACATCATAAGCAAGTAGTGATAATATATTCAGATGTGAGCTGTGAAATAATCAGGATAGGGTAGGAAATGCTATGGTAACAAACAGTAGGAAAACCTCAGTGGCCTAAACATCTAAGCCTTATTTCTTGCTTATACTATGTAATCATTGTGGAAAAGTATGTGTGTATTTGAGGGGAAGGGTGGCAGAAGACCCTCTGATTTGAAGTCATTCAGGGACCCAGAATGTTGAGAGCTTCAATGACTTATAACACCGTCATCTCAACATAATGACATTAATGATACAATGACATTAAGGATTCATTGCAGTTGGGAGGAAAGCGCTGGACAGTTTCTCACCATCCAGTGAGAAAATTAACTACTTTGACCCTATAAGAGGCATATGCAATTTCTGGTCAGAGACCATTTGCCAGATCCAGCCAACGTGGCCTGTAACTACAAGGGCATAGGAAGTATAACACCCTCCACCCCAACTTGGGCCTTGAAAGGAGAGGATATTGCCAAGTTCTTGAAACCTCTTTTATTAGCTGCAACAGAAAAGTGAAAGCACATGAGAGTGAATGATCAGTTAGTCAAGGAAGCTATGGCTTCACAGAGGAGGTGATGCACGGGCTGCACTCTGAGGGACCTTTCTATTATCATGAAAGATGCTTAGCTTATTCTTTAATGAAATCTTCTCTCTCTCTCTCTTTTTTTTTAGCCTGAATCTCAAACACAGGATATGTGTTTTATTAAGAATGCCAGCACTCCTGGTAAATTTGGTGGATGAACTAAATCATTTCTGTCGTACTAGGAGTGCTGATGTATAATACAACTGTCAATTTAACAAATCTATTTGGATGTCTCAAAGACACCTCATATTTACTGTGGAAAAACTGAACTTTCAGTGTCTTTGATCCTAATGAATGATTCCATCATCCATCTAGTTGTGTTATCTAGAAACCTGGGAGTCATCTTTGTTTTCATGTCTCTCATTCTTAACCCCAAGTCTAAAATATATGATATCTTTATTATTTTTAGTTTATAAATATCTTTTAAATCTCATTATTTTTCTTTATCTCCATTGCCACACCATAATCAAACCAACCTTGCCTTCTCAATTCTACTGTTCTTATGTTGACTTTCAAGTGCATGCATTTTCTGGCACCTCCTACTCACCAGCCTAATTTCTCATATTGTTTCTCTCATTCTCATGCTCAGGCCACACTGGCCTTCTGTCAAGTTTTAATATTCCAAACTCCTTCCTGCTTCAGGGCCCTAGTACATGCTGCTCCCTATGCTTGGGTTACTGTGGACTGTATTTACTATTGGCAGACACTAATGATGTAAACCCAGCAATAAAGTTTGGCCAGCTTTTTAAAAATAAATGTTTATTCTTTATAGACAAGAGTAAGTGTTCGGTTTTTTCATATTATGAGTATGAATATGTCACTTTTCAAAATTACTGCAGAATTGTCAAGAATTGGCAATCACCGTGTGGTAGAAAGGGATTTGAACAGTAATTGAAACTTTTTTATGGTTTGGGAAACCCTGAGTATAAGTTTGAAGATGTTGAATAGTTAGCTGCTTTCTTGTATTTATAAATTCAAATCTTACAGGTGAGGATACTGATGAAACGAAATTTAATTGAAGGAAATGTCAGTGGGATATAGAACAGTGCTTTAAATATATACTGCCAGAATTTTAACCTTAGGATTTTTTCCAATTATTTTGAGAACATGTTTCTTCCAAATCATGCCATCATAGAGTTTTTTCTTGTTTGTTTCTTTTCTTTGTAATGGGAACACTCTGATCTTACATCCTCTGGGTGTGAAAACACACTTTTAGAAAATACTTGAAAAAATGCAGTGAAAAATAAATCTAGCTAAAGATAAAATAGCGAGACTATAAGAGAAATTTTAAAATAAAGATTTTAAAAATCTTTAAAATCTCTGATTACTGAGATTACTCTGATTACTGAGACTGAAAAATCTCTGAGATTGACTGTGTTAAGAAATCTCTTATATTTATGTGTATATTTCTGTACTTTAGTTCAAACAGTAATTCATTGTTATAAAATTATAGCAATAAAGATTAATGTTTATCATATTGTTTCCAATTATATCTTCAATGTCAACTGACCTAGCAGTGCTTAGCACTTTACTAAGTAGGAACTTAAAAATCTTTGGTGGACATTGCTGGATGGATCATCCTTGTTGGTGTTTTTTTCATTTGTTTCTCACGCATTTATATTTTTCTTCCAACTTAATGTTTAGCCTTGGTAATGAATCTTCATGAACTGGAATTAGTTATAGTTGACTCTTATTTCATCCAAGGTGAAATATGACTTACTTTCTTTAATCAGCCTTTACTTCTCTATAATAAATCATCCCAGTAGCTCACTACTAAGTTGCAAATGAATGTGTGCTAATTTAAATGTATAGATAATTAAGAGTAAAAACATATAATTTATTCCAGTTCCACTTTAATGGGGCCACTATTGTGGATTATTTGGGTCAACGCTAACTATCTTTGAAATAGATAATCAGTCTTTTGCTTTACTTTTTCCCTTTCATCTCTTCTCCACCTTTTCTTCCTTCTCTCTTTTTAACCATTTCCTCAATTTTATCATAAATATCTATTGCATTCAAAGCACAGAAGAATTCTACTACTAAGCAAAAAAAAATTCTTTCTGTATGGATTTTAAATATATGTTTAATATTCTACATTGGAAACTGGTATTTTTTAGAAAATTATGGATTATTGCTAGTAAAGAGCAATGTTTTTAAAGAAATATTTTAACTTGATTTTTTTTTTAATTGAAGTTGGTTGATTTACAATGTTGTGTTAGTTTCTGGTATACACCAACAAAGTGATTTAGTTATACATATATATACATATTTCTTTTTCATATTATTTTCCATTATGGTCTATTACAGGATGTTGAATATAGTTCCCTGTGCTATACAGTAGGACCTTGTTGTTTATCTGTTTTATATATAGTATTAACTTGATTTTTAAATGAAAAAGTATTCCCTAAAAATATTTATAATATTAAAATAATCCAAAAATACGTGAATTGAAAAGTAAGTCTCCTTTCAAACCACTGTTGTCTTCCCAAAGGCAACCATTGTTAATAACCTCTTATATCCCCTAGCAGAAATATTATCTCTGTATGCAAACATACATCACATTTAAAATTAATGTTCCATTATATACACAATGCTCTGTACATTTTAAGTTATTATATAATTTTATTTATGTTGGATAATATTTTATTTTATACAATTATTTCATAATGTACATAATATATTTTACATGTTAGAGTTATAGCTAACACTTTTGGTTAATGTAACAGGAGCTAATTCTATAAAATATGTTAATTGCAAGTGATTCAGTTTAACTTTAAGCTAAATCAGTTTTATAATTTTAAGTATTTTCTGGTATAATTTGTGATGATTGTGACAATTCACATTAGATATATTAAATGATTTTATAGATTTGATCATATTTAAGGATTTTTATAAAGTTTTACTTGTCTCATATTGCAAAGTATCTGTCAACAGATATTATAATATCTTGTTTAAAATGAATAATTATCATTAGAGAGCATAATCTTCTGTAGTATTTTTAATGTTCAGACACTATTATAAATAACATTTTATAATCACGTTTATTATGTCTTTGGGGGCTTCAATATGTTAATCTTAAGGATTTTAAAATATTTCAAAATGTAAAACATTAAGAATGATCTTGCTTGTTTTGGGTGCATGACAAGTATTTTACAACAGAAAGGATATGGAAAATATTTGAAGGAATATGAAGTTTTTAGGGGTCTTTACAGAATATGTTGATTTAATAATAGTAGCTTACATGTAGAGAGCTTTAATTACTGCCAGTTGCTATTCTAAGTATTTACTCATTTAATACTACTTCAAACTCTTTGTGAGGTGTGTACCATTATTACCATTTTGGAAATGAGAAAGCTAAGGGTCAGAGAAATGATGCTGTCGGCTTACAGTCACATAGCTGTTAGGTGTTATAGCTGGGACTCAGTTCCATGTGAGGGGAGGGTGGCTTTAAAGCCAGTAGAATCTAGATTATTTATTCTGTCATTAATTCAAAAACCTCTGAGCATTAGTTCAAAATTATTCAGTATCAATAACTTTCAGCCCTCCAAGAGCTTATCTTTTAGGGGGGGCAGAAAAGAAGTTAAGTGGAGAAAAGAAAGAAAGGAGAAAGGAGAGAGGAAGGGAAGAAGGAAGAGAGGGATTTGTTGGTAGTATGTTTTATCTTGGCAAGTACTATCAAAATAGTCAAGATAAAAAAACAAGGAGAGAGAGCAGAGAGTGCCAGGTTGTGGTGGGTGGGGGAAGATGAAGGCAGAATGCATTTTTAGATAGGGTCCTCAGTGAAGGTCATAATTGAGCACAGATCTGAAGGAGGTGAGGAATTAAGCTTTGGTGAGAGGTGGGACCATGCCTGGTGATTCAAGGAAAGCAAAGGAGGCAATTGTGGCCCAGGTGAAACAGGCTGAGAAAGCACCAGAAGATTATTTCAGAGACGTAACTTGAGGGCAGATGGAGTAGAGTGCTGGGTCAACTTTGGCTTTTATGCTGAATGAGATGGAAAAACCATTGGAGGGTTTTGAGCATAAGGGTAACATGTTTCAACTTGGATTTTTAATGATCTTTTTGAGTAGAATGTTTTTGCTAGAAGAGACTGAGTGGGTTAAGGGTGGAAGCAAGGAGAAAATATGCTCTTTGTAGGTTTATATTTGAAATGAAATTGCCTGCACCTTCTCTCTCTGTTTCCTAGATTTTGTGGCCTTTAAGTACATTAAGAGAGCGGTGGAAAGCTCAGGAATATGTTACCACAGAATGTTTATGAAAAAAATGGGTTTAATTTCCATCATAGAAGGTTATCATAACATTGTTTTTTTGTTTGGGGGTTTGTTTGTTTGTTTTAACATTTTATACATGCATTTCCCAGCCATCTTTATTTTGAGGCAAGCAGATAAAAGGTGGTCTAACTTCAAGGCATCTGGGAAAGTGGCAGAGAAAATCTTTTTTTATTCTTTCTATGCTTGAAAGACTTACTAATGCACTCTCAAATATTAGAGGAAGAGAAGCATTAAGGGTTCATGAATATAGAGTGAGTGCAATTAGTTCTAAAAGCTGTCTTCCATAAGATTGGATTGGCATTGCTTTTCAAGAAAATTTTTTCTAGACAAAATTCTTTTGCTTTTCAATATTTTACATTTAATTTCATCTTAAACAAAAATAAATCAACATTCCAAATGATACCCACCCTACTGAAGGCCGATTTTGAGACTTAGAAGACATTTGATATAATTCTCTAAAATTAGCCATCATCCAAATAGTGCTTATCATAGTCAAATTCGTAGCAATAAATTCAGAATTAAAAGATATTTATAACCCTTATAGCTAAGTTGATTTGTGTTTTAGTCAGTACATACTCCTGGTGTTTCAGTATACCATCAGCAAATAGTTTTCCTTTGCTTGCTTACTATGAGATGAGCATTCAGCCAGATATTCTAGATTTTTTTAAAGACTTTTTTAAAAGGAGACTATAATATAGTTAAAAAGCTATGAAAGACCCACAAAATACTTTCAGGGAAAAATATAAAACAGTATATTATTTTTTGCTGAAGTGGAGAAAATGAATGTTTAAATAAAAGACATGGTGGATAAACAGATATAAGCTATTTAAGGTTAAGTCATTCAACAAGACTCCGTGATCTATAAATGCTATTTAGTCATGTGGTCTGGGAATGCCAAGGGGTGGAATTGAGGAGGTATCTCCAATGACACTTGTACTTTATACCTTATAATATAGTTGTTTGTGTACATTATTTCCCTTCCCTATTACAATATAAGCTCCTTGATAGTTGAGAAGATATCTTAATTATCTTTATATCCCAAACAATATCTCACACATAGTTGATATTCAATAAAAGTTTACTAATTGAATGAAGTATGTGCTTTCCCCTAAGATGCTAAAACATAATTTCAATATCTAGAACTTTCATTAGGAGAAATAGATTATTGCTTGCTTGAGAGCACTGATTATGTTTCCCAAATGTGATATTCTTGGCTTATTGAGAAAAAGCTTACCTTTTTGGATGGAATATTTAAAATTAACTAAATTTTATTTCCAAAGAGGCATGCTTAAATTTTACCCCCCCCACAAATTATTATTAGTAGAGTATTTAAACTAAGTTATGTTGAGATTATAGTTAGTAATCAAACTTACTACATATGAAAAATGAAATATTAATTAGTATCATTAGTAGTAGTAATAAAAAGTATAAATTAGTGCAATTTCCAATATAAAAATATTTTTAAATCATTTTTTTAAATAGAGGGGTTTTGTTTCAATTTTTATGATTTACAAAGATTACATATTGCCCTTGTATGTAGAAGACTACATACCTGACTGTAAAGTAGGTGTAAGTAGGTTTAATAAACATATTCAAGCTGCTGAGATAATAAAACATTCAACTTAATAATAATGCATGTAAAGTGATTAGTATGGCAAAATCATATTAGTGATTTTTGACACAAAGAAATGTTCAATAAATGATAATGATATCTATAATTGCTATTATTATTCTTACTAATCTTGTTGGAGTTGTTCACTTTTGAAATGCTTCGGAGATCACTTTTTGCGTTTACCTTCTGAACTCTTCTTCACTTTACATTGTTCAGTATACCTCTGCCTGGTGATTGGTTCATATCTTTGGTAGCTTCTGAGTCATGCTTTATCAGGAAACCAAGGCTGTGATTTGCATCCCAGAATATCCTCCTCCTTCCTCCTTCTCACTGTCACTTCTATTTTTACTTCGGAGCACAAGGTTCTTTAAGGCTTATCTTGTATTCTGAGGTTTCCCGCATCCACAGATTTACTACCTGCTTCTCTATAAGAAATGCGTACTTGGTAACAAATCCTTACTAGAAAAAGACCGCTGTAGCTAGGTTAATACCTAAGGACAAAGCTTTTCTTTTTTCCTAAATCTCCCATTCTTTCCCCTCCTTGAGCTGACTGTTAGCAATTTTCTGCCCCAGTTTTCCCCGAGTGCCTGGTCCAGTTTATCTTGTTAAACCAATAAAAAATGATTTGGTTACCTGTAGTTAGTCTGTTGAAAAGCATATATTGAATTACTACTTTGTCCAGGGATGTTTGTTAAACACTAATTCAGGATATCTTATCTTGGCATCCATGTTGCCTCAAGGGTTTCAGAATATTTTCCTTGAAATTATGTGGAAAACGTGGTGTGCATGTTTGCAGTTATGTTTTTTCTGGGGAATAAGCTCATAGTTTCCATCAGATTGTCAAAGGGTGAAGATGCCAAAAAGATCAAGATTCACCCACGACAGAGGCAAAAATGCATTAAACACATTCCTCTGGTTGAGGAGCTTACAATACAGGTGAAATTAACAGGTAAATGACAGTATAAAAATAAGGGTGAAGAGTATATAGTACAATAGGTAAGAAGAGAAAAATCACTTAGAAATAAATTGGTGGGAAGAACTGGGACTTCATCTGGGTTTAGAAATAAGTTATTTAAAGTTTTATGGGACTTTCAACCTGAGAGAGAGGAGTGAACAAGTCCTTGGAATTAGTAGTATTGATTAGAGTGTCTGGGAAGATAATGAAGAGCCTACTTGAATTATATTTGTTTATAAATAAAAGTGTTGTTGAGTACATGATATATTAATAATTGCCATGGTTTAAAATGTTGAATAGTAAAAATATTCATGGCAGATCATCTTTTAGCTAATCTTCCTTAGACTTAAAAACATTCAGATTCTGAAAACCTTAAATATTCCTCAAGATTTTTTTCTGTAAAATAACAATGATCTGCATGATATGTCATTAAGAAAGACACTATGGTCCATTTCACAAAGACATGAGGTACAGTTCTTCAATAGTAAATTATATTATAGCAGCTTACACTGACCTAGACTGAATATTTTAGTTTTCTTAAATATATCCAGTGCATTTTGTTTCTAAGCTTCTGTTTTATCCAATTAGAAGGAAAAAAATGGTCAAATTTCATGGCTTAAGAGTGTAGACATCTGTACTCAAATATCACAGTACTATCTCAAAATTAAGCATCTTAAACTGGACCGCTCATGACCCTCTTCTTCCTTCAACTCACGTCATCTTCATCCTCCTTTTCTTTCCCTTCCCTTCCAAACTTTGCAGTGTCTCAAGTGCAATCAGTCTTTCATCCTCCAAGTCACTCATTCTTCCCAAAATTAATCCCTTCTTCCCGGAAAACTTTCTTCATCTTCTTCTTATACCATCTTTTTCATCTTCATTCTCCACTAACATTTCCATTGCCTCGGATCTCCTATCCAGAGTCAGACTGTTTTTCCTTTCCATCAAGGTAAATATTGTCCTACCTTCAAGGCTTAACTGAGAAACCATCAGCTAGAGTGTTTCTAAATAAGAACTATACAATAGTAATCATGCTCCTAACATGAATACTTCTAGATTTTAGGTATGTAGATAGTACCCTGTTTTATACTATGTTTTCTGTTTGGATTTGTGTAGAATTAACCCTGCTGATTTTTCACATATACATATGTTACTTATCTTTCCACCTTAACCAAAATCTTTTTGCTGGCTGGATCAGGTTTCCTATTCCTGGTTTTCTTGTTTGTTTGCTTTGTTGTGTTTTTCATCCGTCAGATCATTAGGCACAAAATGGGCTCTTTACGTATAGCTATTTTTAAAACACAGGCAAGATTTTAGGAGAGAATGGCATGTAATCAACACTCACATACATTGTAATTTACACTGTACATACAAAGTATTTTCACATACTTTATCTCATTTACTAACACTATTATGTATCATCATCTTCATTTTGCAGATAAGGAAACAGACTTGGTCAGGAATAGGAAACTAGTGAATACCTGACCTGAGCATTAACTCAAAATGTCTGCTCTATACCCAGCTTTCCATGTTAACATAGCTGCCTTCTAGGGCTGCATTTTATAAAAGAAAGTTAAAAGACTGAATAGTTTCTAATATTCAAAGGGCAATAGATCTGGAACAAATTTGTCAAGATAACTAACAGAAGTTCTAGATGTTGCTGAATTGTAAAGTGTCCACCATGAAATGACAGTTAATTGAAATTTACTTATATATGGAAGGAGGCATTTTTGACAGCTTTTTAATGTGTAAAACTTATAAGATATCTCAGAACATGTAGGATAAAAGGAAACTTTGTCGGTATTATCACCAGAAACCTGTGACAATTTGAATTGTGCCCAGGAGGAAGGTCACAAATCACTCCTTTAGGGATACCCATTAAGAAATCTTTCCTCTCTTCAAAAGCTAGGTAGTGGGTACCAAAATAAACCAACCTCAAACTTAGATGCATGTCATTTCATGTGTGTCTTCTTAGATCCACAAAGCCAGCACCGTTAAGCTCAAGTGCTGAGAATTGTTCAAATAAATCCTCCTTTGTGTGACAAATAATCAAGAGGTAAAAGTCTAAGAAAACTACGAACAGGTTAATAATAATAATTTTATATATTGGCAGTTTTCCATTCTATTTCTCTTGACGTGTATTCTTTTTAGCCTTAGTGCTTATGAATCAAGCGTATTTGGTATTTGTAGGATACAAATGCATATTTGATTTAGCAACATATTTTCTCTCCAAAAATTATACCAAGGAAAAGAATTTGATGACAAATATATAAACAATTAGGGTGAAAGTTATTTTTGAGAATTCTGCAATATTTTAAAGATAACTACATATGAATCCTAGTTTGAGAAAATCACTTTGAGAAAAAACAAAGTCAAATTCTAAAATTGAAAAAATAGTCCATATAAGTATCATCGTGATGCTCTTATTATGATTTGTGTTCCCTAGTAACTTAGTTGCCTAACAAGGTTATTCTGCTGATGACCTTTGCCATCACAAATGGTTACCAAGCTCTATGAGGATTGTGCAGACAAATGGCTGCCCGCCATGATGGTAGCCAGTATGAGCACACTGAGCATGAGCATACGAATGGAAACCATTCCACATTGTTCGCAGGCAGTTGCAACATCGAAAGCAAGTGTGATTAATAGTTAATGACAGGTTACTTCTTTCAAGCTACTAATAATGATTCTTGCCTTAATTTTTTTTGACTTTCCATTGGCTAATTTATCAAAACTTATAGATTAACACTGACAGTAAAGTTGTTAGCATCTAGACCAATAACATTATTTCTGAATAGAATACTATGCATATTTCTAAATTAAACTTTTTTAAAGTTTGCAAGGTTTGTTTTCAATACTAAGCATAATTTTCAAAGCCAGGTCATCTAGGTACATACATTCCTCTTCATTTTATCGAAGAGGAAGCAAATCTAAGTACCAACATTCACTGAATACCTGAAAAATAAAAAGACTGATAATTTTGATACTCATGAAATCCAAGCTTTTAAAAGCGGATATTATAGAAAAGTTGAGTCAAAAATATTTAGCCTTCTACCTGAATAAAATTTAATATATTGATCCTATGATTTCTGCTGTAACTTGACCAGTGGATGATGATGTGTTGCAGAGAACAAACTTCTCTGAAGTGAAACTAAACCTAACCTAAAGGTAGTTAAAGACTGGATTTATCTCCTGTTATATAGATAATCAAAACAAACAGATAAACAAAAACCATGATGCATTAAGTTAATAAATTAGAAATGAGTTTAAATGCATACTATGTAGATACCCATTTCTGTCATCACCAAAGTAATGATACAAAACATAGTAAAATGTCCTCTATGTTTCTTCTTCAGATCTCAGTTTTCAGGGCCTCTCGTGCACACGAGATCCCGGGGAAATAGGGAGGTTAGCAGTGGATATGTTTTGTTTGTAAAATTTGTAAAAATAAAATATTTTAACCATAATTAGTGAGATAACTCTGTCCTTTCCACCTAACTTTGTATTCCTATTGCTTTTGTGATTTTTTTTCTTCAAAAGGGCCCTCAGAATTGTATAAATGTCAGGAAACTCAATGCCTGGAACTGCTCCTATATGCTTTACCTCTGCCTAGATCTCTCTCCCCTTCATCCCTACTTGTTAGAATCCTACCTAATATTCAAAGCCTATTCCACACACCTCTTCTTCTATGCCAGTGTTCTGATTTGTTTATAGAACTTTGAGCCTGTTTATTTTCAGTGTTAGTTTTAATTTATGGCTTGTGTATGGTTATTCTTGCTTTTCACCACCCACATAATCTAGTAACAATTGGCTCCAGCCTAATAGACTCTTGGAGACTCACTCCCAAGCCTCATGACTTCCTAGTTGTGTGACACCAGGCAAGTCACTCATTCTCTTGCTCCCTCTGGAACTCAGTCCCGCACTATCAAATGGGCATCAAAATAATAGTATTCTCCTCATAGACTTGTCAGGAGTAAATGAGATGATTAATATTAAGTGCTTATTAGAAAGCTTGGACAATAGTAAAAACTCATGAGTTATTTCTTACAATTATGATTATTTAAGTAAAAATTTTAGGTTTCCATAGCATCCCATAAAATACTGTGAAAATAAATATGTACTGACATGAATTATTGATAACAGATTTGATTATTTCAGGCTATAGGGTCATTTTGAAATACAAAATGAGAAAAGACAAAAAATGTTTCTTCGTAAAACTACTTTATGACATTTAGGATTAAGTAATCAACGTGGTAAGTAAAACAATCAAAAATCCTTTGATGTAATATTTATTCTAAGTGCTTAATGTAAAATAATGTTAGTTTTAGCAATTACTAAAGAGTTGGCATTTGTGTACTTCCCACATAATAAACAGACTCTAAAAAAACACATTTGGTGGTTTGAACTATGGCATTTTCATTTGAAAAATAAAATATGTTATCACAGAAACATTTTCATTTCTCTGTGATTGACTTATTTTAAAAATATTTTTGAAGGTATTCTATAAAAATACTGCTTTTTTTGTTAATCCATGTTTTTGATTCGAAAATATTTTAAATAAGGCATATATTTGAAGTCACAGGACACAATAATGAATGATTGTGATATGTGCGAAGTATTTGAATAATGAAAGCTAATTCTAGTCTATTAAGGACAAAAAAAGATGCAACACTATCTGTGTCAAATGTTTTCTTAAGTTTACTCTGTATTTGGATCTATGGACACCACTGCAGTTTATAGCCTCTTTGACTGTTTGGAGTTCCAAGGTAAAGAAATCAGGCCTCCTGCTATAATTGGGACCTTGTGAAAAATGTAATGGTATAGGAGAAAGAAAATGGCCAAAAGAAACCTAAGGGCAGGAGGCAAGCTCAGCTATTTGGTTGCCATGCAATGGGCAATTTCTTTACCCTTGAGCCTTTTCCTCATATATAAAATGGAAATCATTATGCTGACTTCAAAGGTAGATGTACATAAAGCACCTAGATCAATTTCTGGAGTATAGTCTGTGATTTTACCATATACATAGATGAAAGAAAGAATTTGTTTCTAGAAGTCCAACTCTAAGTATCACAAAATCCCTTTCTTCTTTTTTTCCTAAGCATTTAGTGTAAAGTTAGAACTGCATTTATTCTTTTCTAACTTTAATTGCTACTTGCCCTGTTCGCATAAAGAATTGTCTATTTCAACAGTCGTGCTAACTAGTGAATGAGTATTGTCTTCACAGGAATTATAAGATAAATACATTGAAAAAATGTGCTTGAGAGAAAAGAGATATGGAAACACACAGTAAATAACTAGGGAAATGTCTCAGGGTAAATGATGAAGAAGAACATTTTAGCTTTTTTTGTTAAACAAATAAGAAAATGTGGTCAACGGAACAAGTATAAATCTCCTGGAAGAAGAAATTTATCTGAGACAACCCAAAATTTTATCTGAAACATATGCTTAATATAGGAGATGAAAACATTCTGAAACACAGATGGGGGGAACTTAATTTGAAATGAACAGCAACCACTCTCCCTGAAGGGCAAATGTCCCCAAACTATATATCCTCTAAATACTGTAAATAGAGACTTTACAGTATTTAGAAGTCAATGATATTTCTTTTTTGTTTTAATTTTTATTGGAGTGTAGTTGATTTACCATGTTGTGTTAGTTTCAGGTGTACAGCAAAATGAATCAGTTATACATATACATATAGCCACTCTTTTTTAGATTCTTTCCCATATAAGCCATTACAGAGTATTGAGTAGAGTTCCCTGAGCTATACAATAGGTCATTATTAGTTCTCTGTTTCATATATAGTAGCATGTATATGTCAATCCCAGTCTCCCAACTTCTATTAATTGTTTATAATGTAGATACCAAAGTCATTTAATTCTGTTTTAATTTAAAACAGTATAAAATATATTACATATTAAAAATTGTTTGAAAAGAAGGTATTTTTGAATTAGCTTCATTTCTCCTTGATGAACACAAAAAGGAAAAAAAGAGTGATTTTATATATTTTACAAAGGATAATAGGAATTTTAGAGTTCAATATATAAAAAATATTTTCTACAAAATTTTAGTTTCAATTAACAGAAATGTATAATTAGAAAATTTACCTTCCTTAAATCTTAGAAGCTCACAATAATGCACTTTAGTCTTTTTGACCTATGTATAATATCTAGATTTATGACAATATCTATATGTAATATCTAAATAGATTTGTGACAGTGTCAGCAGTCAACTAAAAGACAAGATGTTTAAAATTTTATTTTAAACTTTTCTTAAATTTGTTACATATAAACTACAGAAGTAGCAGACCATGCATTTAAGTATGTAATACCTTCATACTGATTAATCTAAAATGTACCATAAAATAGCTTTTATACTTTGTTTCTATGAAATATCATTTGAAAAATATTCAGGCTAATTTATTTTTATCAAATGTCAAATATCAGGATATTATTAATGATTTTTGAGCTTAAGAGAAAAGCTACTTTCCTTTCTTTGTATTTCAATGGTATCAACATAGAAATACTACTTAATAAACTATCCTCAGAGTACTTCGGGCAGGATTAAATGTTTAGTGACTAGAAGTTAAACTCTTTTTTATTAGACCAGGTCTTGGATGCTGTTCAATCCCAGAGGTGGATCTTCATCATTGCATAAAAATTTGTAAGCCTGAAAAAATGACAGTTCAAGACTGTCGTCTAGAGGCATATGAAGCAGTTTGTCTTGATCGTTTAAAAGGAGTAGACAGTTGGGCTTCCCTGGTGGCGCAGTGGTTGAGAGTCCGCCTGCCGATGCAGGGGACACGGGCTCGTGCCCCGGTCCGGGAGGATCCCACATGCCGCAGAGTGGCTGGGCCCGTGAGCCATGGCCGCTGAGCCTGCGCATCCGAAGCCTGTGCTCCGCAATGGGAGAGGCCACAACAGTGAGAGGCCCGCGTGGCGCACAAAAAAGTAGTAGACAGTTGATGCTTTATTAATGATTTTACTAGATCCCATCCACTGATTTGCTCTGTATAACTAATAAGGATCCATATAATTTATCAAGTGCCACAAGGTAAAACTTATAGTAGGGCTTTTCATCTATCAGCTCACAAAGATCATACTTAACCTGTGGATAAGTGTGTACTACAAAATAAATATTTGGTAGGGGGAAGGTTTATCTTCTCAGTTGTTTTGGAGTATTACGTTGATCAGAGAATATAGTGCTGAGGCTCTGGTATTTTTTTCTTTTTTTCAAATTATTTCTCCCATTGATATTTTTTAAAGTGAATATGAAATCTTTTTGATTTTCCATAGGCTCCTTGGAAAATCTTAAAGATAGTTATAGAGGTAAAGGATATCATGAATTTATTTTTTAATTTATTATTTTAATTTATTTTTTTAACATCTTTATTGGAGTATAATTGCTTTACAATGCTGTGTTAGTTTCTGCTTTATAACAAAGTGACTCAGTTATACATACACATATGTTCCCATATCTCTTCCCTCTTGCGTCTCCCTCCCTCCCACCCTCCCTATCTCACCTCTCTAGGTGGTCACAAAGCACCGAGCTGATCTCCCTGTGCTATGCGGCTGCTTCCCACTACCTATCTATTTTACGTTTGGTAGTGTATATATGTCCATGCCACTCTCTCACTTTGTCACAGCTTACCCTTGCCCCTCCCCATATCCTCAAGTATATTCTCTACTAGGTCTGTGTCTTTATTCCCGTCTTACCTCTAGGTTCTTCATGACCATTTTTTTTTTTCTTCTTAGATTCCATATATATATGTTAGCATACGGTATTTGTATTTCTCTTTCTGACTTACTTCACTCTGTATGACAGACTCTAGGTCCATCCTACAAATAACTCAATTTCGTTTCTTTTTCTGGCTGAGTAATATTCCATTGTATATATGTGCCACATCTTCTTTATCCATTCATCCAATGATAGACACTTAGGTTGCTTCCATGTCCTGGCTGTTGTAAATAGAGCTGCAATGAACATTTTGGGACATGAGTCTTTTTGAATTATGGTTTTTCTCAGGGTATATGCCCAGTAGTGAGATTGCTGGGTCATATGGTAGTTCTATTTGTAGTTTTATAAGGAACCTCCATACTGTTCTCCATAGTGGCTGTACCAATTCACATTCCCACCAGCAGTGCAAGAATGTTCCCTTTTCTCCACACCCTCTCCAGCATTTATTGTTTCTAGATTTTTTGATGACGGCCATTCTGACCAATGTGAGATGATATCTCCTTGTAGTTTTGGTTTGCATTTCACTAATGATTAATGATGTTGAGCATTCTTTCATGTGTTTGTTGGCAATCTGTATATCTTCTTTGGAGAAATGTCTATTTAGGTTTTCTGCCCATTTTTGGATTGGGTTGTTTGTTTTTTTGTTATTGAGCTGCATGAGCTGCTTGTAAATTTTGGAAATTAATCGTTTGTCAGTTGCTTCATTTGCAAATATTTTCTCCCATTCTGAGGATTCTCTTTTTGTCTTCTTTATGATTTCCTTTGCTGTGCAAAAGCTTTTAAGTTTCATTAGGTCCCATTTGTTTATTTTCGTTTTTATTTCCATTTCTCTAGGAGGTGGGTCAAAAAGGATCTAGCTGTGGTTTATGTCATAGAGTGTTCTGCGTATGTTTTCCTCTAAGAGTTTGATAGTGTCTGGCCTTATATTTAGATCTTTAATCCATTTTGAGTTTATTTATTTATTTATTTATTTATTCTTCGGTATGCGGACCTCTCACTGTTGTGGCCTCTCCCGTTGCAGAGCACAGGCTCTGGACGCACAGGCTCAGCAGCCATGGCTCACGGGCCTAGACGCTCCGGAGCATGTGGGATCTTCCCGGACCAGGGCACGAACCCGTGTCCCCTGCATCGGCAGGTGGATTAGGTGTTCTAATTTCATACGTTTTCATATACCTCTCCAGTTTTCCCAGCACCCCTTATTGAAGGGGCTGTCTTTTCTGCACTGCATATTCTTGCCCCCTTTATTAAAGATAAGGTGACCATATGTGCATGGGTTTATCTCTGGGCTTTCTGTCCTGTTCCGTTGATCTATCTTTCTGTTTTTGTGCCAGTACCATACTGTCGTCATTACTGTAGCTTTGTAGTATAGTCTGAAATCAGGGAGGCTGATTCCTCCAGCTCCGTTTTTCGTTCTCAAGATTGCTTTGGCTATTCGGGGTCTTTAGTGTTTCCATACAAATTGTGAAATTTTTTGTTCTAGTTCTGTGAAAAATACCAGTGGTAATTTGAAAGGGATTGTATTGAATCTGTAGATTGCCTTGGATAGTATAATCATTATCACAATGTTGATTCTTCCAATCCGAGAACAGGTTATATCTCTCCATCTATTTGTATCATCTCTAATTTCTTTCATCAGTGTCTTATAATTTTCTGCATACAGGTGTTTTGTTTCCTTAGGTAGGTTTATTCCTAGATACTTTGGTTGCAGTGGTAAATGGGAGTATTTTCTTAATTTCACTTTTAGATTTTTCATCATTAGTGTATAAAATGCCAGAGATTTGTGTGCATTAATTTTGTATCCTGCTACTTTACCAGATTCATTGATTAGCTCTAGTAGTTTTCTGGTAGCATCTTTAGGATCCTCTATGTAGAGTATCATGTCATCTGCAAACAGTGACAGCTATACTTCTTCTTTTCTGATTTGGATTCCTTTTATTTCTTTTTCTTCTCTGATTGCTGTGGCTAAAACTTCCAAAACTATTTTGAATAATAGTGGTGAGAGTGGGCAACCTTGTGTTGTTCCTGATCTTGTTGGAAATGGTTTCAGTTTTTCACCATTGAGGACGATGTTGGCTGTGGGTTTGTCATATATGGCCTTTATCATGTTGAGGAAAGTTCCCTTTATGCCTACTTTCTGCAGGGTTTTTATCATAAATGGGTGTTGAATTTTATTGAAAGCTTTCTCTGCATCTATTGAGATGATCATATGGTTTTTCTCCTTCAGTTTGTTAATATGGTGTATCATTTTTATTGATATGTGTATATTGAAGAATCTTTGCATTCCTGGAATAAACCCCACTTGATCATGGTATATGATCCTTTTAATGTGCTGTTGGATTCTGTTTGCTAGTATTTTGTTGAGGATTTTTGCATGTATGTTCATCAGTGAAAATGGCCTGTAGTTTTCTTTCTTTGTGACATATTTGTCTGGTTTTGGTTTCAGGGTGATGGTGGCCTCTTAGAATGAGTTTGGGAGTGTCCCTGCCTCTGCTATATTTTGGAAGAGTTTGAGAAGTATAGGTGTTAACTGTTCTCTAAATATTTGATAGAATTCACCTGTGAAGCCATCAGGTCCTGGGCTTTAGTTTGTTGGAAGATTTTTAATCACAGTTTCAATTTCAGTGCTTGTGATTGGTCTCTTCATATTTTCTATTTCTTCCTGGTTCAGTCTTGGAAGGTTGTACATTTCTAAGAATTTGTCCATTTCTTCCAGGTTGTCCATTTTATTGGCATAGAGTTGGTTGTAGTAATCTCTCATGATCCTTTGTATTTCTGCAGTGTCAGTTGTTACTTTTCCTTTTTCATTTCTAATTCTATTGATTTGAGTCTTCTCCCTTTTTTTCTTGATGCGTCTGGTTAATGGTTTATCAATTTTGTTTATCTTGTCAAAGAACCAGCTTTTAGTTTTATTGATCTTTGCTATCGTTTCCTTCATTTCTTTTTCATTTATTTCTGATCTGATCTTTATGATTTCCTTCCTTCTCCTAACTGTGGGGTATTTTTTTGTTCTTTCTCTAATTGCTTTAGGTTCGAGGTTAGGTTGTTTATTTTAGGTGTTTCCTGTTTCTTGAGGTAGGATTGTATTGCTATAAACTTCCCTCTTAGAACTGCTTTTGCTGCATCCCATAGGTTTTGGGTCATCATGTCTGCATTTTCATTTGTTTCTAGGTATTTTTTGATTTCCTCTTTGATTTCTTCAGTGATCACTTCGTTATTAAGTAGTGTATTGTTCAGCCTCCATGTGTTTGTATTTTTTACAGATCTTTTCCTGTAATTGATATCTAGTCTCATAGCGTTGTGGTCAGAAAAGGTACTTGATACAATTTCAGTTTTCTTAAATTTACCAAGGCTTGATTTGTGACCCAAGATATGATCTATCCTGGAGAATGTTCCATGAGCACTTGAGAAAAATGTGTATTCTGTTATTTTTGGATGGAATGTCCTATAAATATCTGTTAGGTCCATCTTGTTTAATGTATCATTTAAAGACTGTGTTTCCTTATTTATTTTCGTTTTGGATGATCTGTCCATTGGTGAAAGTGGGGTGTTAAAGTGCCCTACTATGATTGTGTTACTGTCAATTTCCCCTTTTATGGCTGTTAGTATTTGCCTTATGTATTGAGGTGCTCCTATGTTGGGTGCATAAATATTTACAATTGTTTTATCTTCTTGGTTTGATCCCTTGATCATTATGTAGTGTCCTTGTTTGTCTCTTGTAATGGCTTTATTTTAAAGTCTATTTTGTCTGATATGAGAATTGCTACTCCAGCTTTCTTTTGATTGCCATTTGCATTGAATATCTTTTTCCATCTCATCACTTTCAGTCTGTATCTGTCCCTAGGTCTGAAGTGGGTCTCTTGTAGACAGTATATATACTGGTCTTGTTTTTGTATCCATTTAGTCAGTCTGTGTCTTTTGTTGGGAGCATTTAATCCATTTACATTTAAGGTAGTTATTGATATGTATGTTCCTATTCCCATTTTCTTAATTGTTTTGGGTTTGTTATTGTAGGTCTTTTCCTTCTCTTGTGTTTCTTGCCTAGAGAAGTTCCTTTAGCATTTGTTGTAAAGCTGGTTTGGTGGTGCTGAACTCTCTTAGCTGGTATTTTTAATTTATTTACATTTTTATTGAAGTATAGTTGATTTACAGTATTTTGTTAGTTTCAGGTGTACAGCATACTGATTCAGTATTTTTGTAGATTATATTCCATTTATAGGTAATATCAAGATGATGGGTATAGTTCCTTGTACTATACAGTAAATCCTTGTTGCATATCTATTTTATATATAGTAGTTTGTATCTGTTAATCCCACACCCCTCATTTGTCCCTCCGTTCTTCACTCTCCTATTTGGTAACCACGTTTGTTTTCTGTATCAGTGAGTCTGCTTCTGTTTTGTATATACATTCATTTGTATTATTTTTTAGATTCCACATATAAGTGATGTTATTTTATTTTATAGAGTTAGTCCCCAAAACACTTCTGCATGGGCAGAGATGAAATTCCAAAGTTAGGAAATGAACTACATATAATATGAAAGTTCATTTGTACCTTGTGCTAGGTATCCTTCCTCATCTTTAGCTCCCAAAGGGGTGGAACACCTCAGACTGAAAAATCTTACTAACCTAACTCCTAACCTTACTAACCAAGAATTTCTTAAGGCATTCATGAATGCTTGAATGTCAGTGATTATAGTTCATAAATCTTTTACCCTGTCTGTATGGTTAAAAAATGTTATATGGAGTAAAATTCTTATACTAAAACTGTACTTAATAACTATACAACCTTGAGTAAATTACTTAACTTTCCTGTCTCATATTTCTTACCTGTAAAATGTGCATAAGAATAGTACTACCTAAAGGCTTGTCTGGAGGATTTAAGTGAGTTAATAAACACCAATAATCTTGGAACAGTGCCTCGAAAAAGGTAACAATAACTGTCAATTACTGTGATTGTTATTGTTTTGTTATTTTCTCATATACAGGCTGATCCTATACCAGGCCAAGAGAATTCAGTCAACTTGAGGGGGGAAATGTTAGTCAAATAATGATTTGGTGCCAGAACTCATTTTACTTTCTGTTTGGCTGTTTAATCATTTTGTTAAAGAATAATAAACAGCATAATCGCTATTCTCAAAACGTCCTCAGCCTTCTGATCTTCACAGAGTCACAGAAAGTAGGATTTAAATGGCTTTCATCTAGTTTGTCTTAGTAATAGACCCACAGTCCATCAAGAAACAAATGTCATTCTATGGCCCTAGTTAAACAGAATGCATGATTGTTTTTCCCCCTAGGACGGCATTGCAACTGCAGATGAGAATGGCATCATGCCAGTGGGCCCTGCCAGATGGCTTTCCACTGCATTCTGAGTTTTGGAGAACAGGAGCACAGATATTTTTGATTCTGCAGGCCAATTCGAGCACAATTTACAATAAGGAAGAAAATATTTAACAGCAATTTCATATGCAGTGAAGTTATAACTTTAACATTGAAAAAATGCAGTTTTTAAATATATATCCTTTCCAAATGGATACTAGCAAATTATCAGCTAAAAAACCTGGGTATCTATAACAGAGCATGTTTTCCAATAGTTAACTGCAGATTCAGTAATGATACAAAATGATATAGTTGTTGACATTGAAACGTTTCAGTCATTCCTTTCATTCATCTCTTCAGTACATAGTGCCTCCTGTGTGCCCAGCACTTAACATGAGACGCCTTCACTTCATTGTTGCTGGTTTTGAGTTGGCAAATTCTGATGTGATATTGTTTCTTATGCTAGGCTAGTTCTAGATAATAATGCTCACTAAATATCTCCATGTTCATATAAAATATGAGATTACATTTCTCATTTAACTCTATATTTAAGGCTATCAATGAATTCCTCATGAGTGTCTCTAGTGTAGGACTTTGCTTTATCCTCCAGTGTATTCCTGGAGCTAGAGCAGTGTCTGGCACAAGTTAAAATATACAATGCAGTAAATAATTGAGTTAATAAATATGAAAATCTAAATAATTCCGAATGTCAGTTAGGAGAATTGTGGTAATGATGAAAAGCTACAAACCCTGGGAAAAACTGTTTTAATTTCAAAATCTATGTGATATTCTCCAGATAAATTTTTTTCCATTTATTATATATTAAACATATATTAATGTATTATTTGGTTAAAAAAATGTGTTTCTGTAAGTGTAGATGGATACAACCTACACCATTTTAAAGTTTTTAAGGTATACTTGTGAAATATTAACATTTTTCCCCAAAAGAGATTTTTCTGTTTTTTTTAATCCAAGATGATTTTTGTCTTTGAAATTTAATGTAGCTCTTAAAAATGTTCTGTCCTCTCTATTTAATCTGCAAACTTAACATAATTGGATTTTTTTGAACCTGGTTTTTAAAACACTATGTGAAACCTTTCCCTCTAATATGCTTAATTCAATATGCTTTATATTTTTTATTGATTTTTTTAACGAGGCTCAAAAAATTTTATACTTAGATTATTTTATAGGTAAAACAGAATATTCTTGCAATAGGAAGACCTTTTGAAGGAAGTCATTAATTTTGTTACATAATTGAATTTAGCTCCTAGTTTTTTATCTGATACCTTTAGAAACACAAATTAAGAAAATTATATGAATAGACAGGCTCCTTATCTAAATTAAAAATGTCATTACCTTGTAATTATAGTATGGTAAGACCAAACACAAATATGACAAAACAGGTTAATCGAATAATTGGTCATTGAAAATTGCTAATAGACCCTTTGGTGGTGATTAAGAGAGGCAGTAGATAAGAGTAGCTGTATTTTGGTAGTTTTCTGGTAAAATGTTTTGATGGCGAAAAATAACTGAAAAGATGGTTATTTACTTATTTTATTCTTTCATTCAACAAATATTAATCTGGACATTTTGCCAGGCACCCTTCTATTACCAGGGCTAGACTAGGAAACAAGCTAGACAACATACTGTTCTCATGAAACTTACATTCAAGAGGACAGGACATATATATGTGTTAGTATACGGTATTTGTTTTTCTCTTTCTGACTTAATTCACTCTGTATGACAGACTCTAGGTCCATCCAGCTCACTACAAATAACTCAATTTTGTTTCATTTTATGGTTGTATATATGTGCCACATCTTCTTTATCCATTCATCTGTTGATGGACACTTAGGTTGCTTCCACGTCTTGGCTATTGTAAACAGTGCTGCAATGAACATTGTGGTACGTGACTCTTTGAATTATGGTTTTCTCAGGGTATATGCCCAGTAGTGGGTTTGCTGGATCATATGGTCGTTTTCTATTTTTACTTTTTTAAGGAACATCCATACTCTTCTCCATAGTGGCTGTATCAATTTACATTCCCACCAGCAGTGCAAGCAGGTTCTCTTTTCTCCACACCTTCTCCAACATTTATTGTTTGTATATTTTTTGATGATGGCCATTCTGACTGGTGTGAGGGTGGGAGGGAGATGCAAGAGGGAGGAGATATGGGGATATATGTATACGTACAGCTGATTCACTTTGTTATAAACCAGAAACTAACATACCATTGTAAAGCAATTATACTCCAGTAAAGATGTTTAAAAAAAAAGAGGACAGGACAGATATTATTAAGTACATAAGTAAATACATATGGTGAAATCTGTTAGCTTTAAGTGCAAAAGAAGATAAAATAGGCTAGAGAGTGACTGTGGACAGATGCAGCTAATATTGAATGAGTAGTCAAGAAAGTCTCATTTGAACTGAGATGCGGAGATGCCAGCCCTGTGTCAGATGCTCTAGGCAGAGGAGCTAAAGGCCCTAAGGGAGTGTTTGAGAGATGGAAAGAAGGCACATTTGACAGGAGCATGTAGAACTAGGGAAAGGAGGGGAGAGGATGCTAGATACCTCTAAGTAACACCCTGTGGAAACTATAAAAAGTGTTGGGCTGTACTCCAAGTGCAGTGGAGTATTGTAAACAGCATAGTGTCAGGCTCTTTATAATTTTAGAAAAAAAACTTATGTGAAAGAATATTTGTTTTATACTTTTTAAAGTCACATACATTTGGATCCCTGTTGGCAATGCAGTCTTGTTTCTTAATTTAAACACTCAATGCTGTCAAAATGCACATAATTTTTAATTTAATGTGGTTTGTCAGAACACTAGAAGGCAATTAAAATCATTTGACATACTATTTTCCTTTTTGTCCATTTTCACAAATGCATTTTAAGTTTTTTTTATAATATTTCAATTAAACAATATCTAATCCATTTATTTAACTATATCCTTCCTACGTAGAAACGTCACACATTATTTTTAAAGGTATATGCATAAGTGTGTCTATCTAGCTGACATGATATTAATTCATTGCTTCTCTAGGAAGGATAGTCATGAACAGTGTTTTTCTGTTCAACCATTTTACCATCAACATTTTTCATGTTGATAAAATTTATGTATTTTCCAGCAACAGAAACTTTGAATTGAATTTGGACCTCTTAAAAGAATTTTTGCCCAATGGCGATAATCTTCTTCCTTGGTTGATAAAGATTAGAATTGGTTAGAGATTTTATTTTGGTATAGCATTTTTCCTTTTCTTTATTTTCCAGACATGAATAACTGCCAAGCAAACACTGTATTTAAACCCCTGAGAAGTTCAAAAGGGTTTGGAGACAGCAAAGGGAGTTCTTTTATATTTCATTATCCTCTATAATTAACATTTCTGCCTCAGCATTAATAGAACTAAGCTTTTGTCTCCTTTTGATTTTCATTTTAGTGGTTGAGGCCATTATTATTTGTGCAAAAGGACAAGCTAGCTGTTAAAAGTAGCCCAAGTACAAATTGGAGGGTAATTGAAGGAGATAATTTGCTGTTGTGAAAATATGTCCAAATATTTGTTCATGTCATTGTCAACAAAATGGTGATCATCAGACCAAGCTAATTCCCTTTCCCAGGCACCAACTGGTTGTTGTTGAGTGTTTGGCCTTCACAACACTCATGTGATCACATCCCATCATATGTGCTTGAGACAGTGTCTTTAAAACAGCAGAAATGTGGGTGCTGCTTCTTTTCTTCTTCATCTTAAGAATTATTTTATGTTTTAGCTGTATGCTATAACCAATCTTTAACTTTGATCATATAAGGATACTTTATCTTAACATTACATATGTAACTATGCCCATTGATTCTTGGAAAAAGAAAATTCATTTCCTTACATAGATTTTTAAGGACCCAGTTGAAGATAAGCTCAACATATAACAGTAGTCAAACCATAAAGAGTACTTTAGGGATATCTCTGTAACTTCTATATACATCAAGCAAATAGCTCATAAGACTATATACAGGGTGTTATTTATTTATGAACTGTGAAGAAAAATGACATAGATAATACAAGTTGGTAGACAAACTGAAATTATGGAAGTAAAAATAATTTCTTAGTTATAATAGCTGTCACTTACTGAATATTAGCAGTATCATTAATGAATATTGCTATTTATTTTTTCCCCAGGAATTTTCTGTTTTTCTAAAAGGTAGAAGACCATGAGTTAGTTAACAACCAAATAAACATCATTGAGTAGATATCAAATAAAGATATATGAGAAATTTAAATTTATTTTTCATCTACAAATACTTGATTATTTCACTGGTAGTTATGTGATTTTGCTTCATCTTGACCCTTTGGAGAAATAATATTCTGTCCTCTGATGGTCATGGAATTTGTAGCCTGCTTTGAAAGACTCATCACACGATGTTATTGACAATCTGAAGTCTCAAAAAAACATTGGATGTATCCAGTATACAGCATTTGGTGTTTCCAGTTTTCTGAAAGTAATTGGTGGGACTGTACGATAAAGCAGGGGCCTTAAAATTCAGATCTTACTATTTAAACCCTAGTAATATATGTTGCTAGGAGCTGAATTGGGGTTAAAATATTGTCAGCTGAATTTAGCCACAATTGTACAGAATCAATTTTAAACTCAAAGAACCAATAATAGTCATTTATATTACACCTTGTATTAGTTCAAAGCTGGAAGTATAATATAAAGTTATTAAATCTCAAATCAATCATTCAAGGTAAACATGGATATATCTTTGGCATTTTATGTCAAAAAGGTAGGAAAGCGTCTCTAAATATTTAATATTTTATTTGTAATATTTGTGCTGCAGAATAAATAGGATATAGTGCTTTTTTAATACTTCTGCATTTGTTAAATTTTTTAATTGGTTAAAAGGATACACAGATATAACAATTTCAAAAATTGCCGAGTGAAAATGATATTTAGGATATTCTGAACTACAGGTATATGTTTACTTGTAGATTATGGGTATATATAAACATATACATTTACAGTTCTCATAATCTTGTATGATAAATAGCCTATCATTTTATGTTTGTAACTTAATGAAATATATAATGTAAATAGTTATACATATATTTACATATAAAAATGTCATGAATTTTTTAGAGTCTCCAAACCATACAGTTCTTTGTATTCTTTAAGCCGGGAGTCAATAAAGATACCAATTTATCTTTACTCCTGTTAAAGGATCACAAGATATACCCTCTGAATCTATATGATACAAAACTTGATCTATCTGATTAATGGAACCAATAACTAGTGTATTCAGAAAATAACAATAAATTAAATAATTATGCATCATAAGAGTATCAGAATCCCAATTAATTAAAATTATTATAAATCAAATTTATCAATCTTTATTTTGTACGATACAGTTTGAAAAGCAAACTAGAAATACTAGTGTGTATTATATTTTAATTTATCTTTTCTTAGAGAAATTTGCCATTAAGTATTATAAAATATCAAATCAGTCATTATCTGTAGGTGACTGAGCCCTTAAGATAATTGTATATTAATTTTCATACGTGATTCATCCATTAGAAAGCTTATGCAAAGTTAGATGTATTGAAGACAGCCACCATTACCCCATAAAAAATATAAAAATTAATTGCTCTCTAAGGATTTAATGTCCACCTATTCTGAGGAAGTCAATATATTGGATCTGTAGTAAATAGACTCAGTGAATCTAAATGTGGACATGCTTAATTTCTTTAATAGTGTGCATTATTCTAAAGAACTGTAAGTGAAAGAAGGTAGTGTGTGCAATGCTATGATAAGGAACTACAACTACTCAATTTTAATTCTCATCCGAAAAGCATACAGAATTTCACAAATATTTGGGGAATGTTGGAAGAAAAGAGTTTTAGCTTAAATGGAATTGTATTTTAACTCTTTAGTTTTTATTTGTTTTAAGTAAGGAAGATAATATGAGTATTGCTGGCTCATTGAGCACTTTCCATGAGCAGGTGCTGAACTAAACTCACTACTGCCCAGAACTTTTTATATGACAGATATATATCTATATCTATACTCACTACTGCCCAGAACTTTTTATATGACAGATATATATCTATATCTACATAGATATATACACATATACACGAGACAAATAAATACATGAGACAAAGCATGCAGAAGTAAAGTTGAACCAGTTTTCGAAATTAGGGTGATATTCATACATTGCAATTAATTAAATTTGTATATGTTAATCTAAAGAATATTTCCACCAGATTGGCTAAATGTTTTATAAATAATTTCTTATCGGACATTTGAAAATTATTTACATTCTTAAATTTGGAACAAATCTTTCTGTAAATCTCCTTGAATACTAATGAAATCTTGCAAAATGTAGTATGTATATTAAGTAGTTTATTAAAGGGAGATTATGGGTTATTCAGATTTTTTACATTATTAAAATGGAAGAATCAGTGGAACAATTTTCATTTTTTCTTTCTCTACAAGAAAGAAAAACATGAGATAATGCAAATACGTAGCAAAATAAGGCTAAAAATAATAGAAAAGATGTTAATTGTCTTATTTCTCTACAAAGTGAATAACTTAAGTACCATAATAGAGGAAGCAATTGCTCTCTATTTTCAATTTAAAAACAGACTAAATAAAGTGTTAATTATAGGAATAATAAGTAAAACAAATCTACTTTCAATATTTAAAGGTAAAACATAATGGAGATTTCAAAGAAATTTGTTATCACTAATTTATAGTGGTTTCGGTTCAGCATGACCTTGAATCTATTAGTTAGGCATTAAATTTCTTTTCTGTCCTGTGAATTCTGGAAAAACTTTAAGCCTTAGGGCAGGTAAAATATGAACAATAGTTTTCTCAAAGGTAGTTACTTTTTAAGTACCACAAATATTTGTTTAGCTTCTCCTGGGAAACTAGAGCCATCATTCAGCATCCCCTACTTCTGAATCTTCTTAATTTAAAAAAAATGTCAAATTTTAGCTGATGAAGGTAAGAGTGTTGGATATTTTGATAGTTTCTTTTTTTTTGACATTTAAAAAATTTATTTTACTTGCCTTTATAATCAAGATTTTTGAATAATACCTTCTAAGCTAACGCATTTTAAGTCCAAAAATTTTGTATTGTCATCAGTGATGAAATTTAGAGTAAATATAAAAGTATTATTTTCACAGGTTTTTAAGTACTTTTAAAAAATATTTAAATGACAAAACAAAACACAAATTATACTAAATTTTCATTAAAAGATACTTGGATAGCTTCTTAATACAGAACGTTGCACAGGCCACTTGTTCATACAAGGTGATAAATTCTGTAACCATTCACATGGCCCCGGAAAACTGCTCTGTAGATCAGCTTTTAGCATCAAATTCTTTGGAAGTTTGCTTACCTGAAATTATAATTGTCAAAAAATAAATGAAATTGTATCTATGTTATTAAAATTTGTTAATGAAGAAAATGCAAGAATATTCAATATGCTTGCTTAAAAATATGCTTTTTGAGACTTGCAAGATAAAGCTTGTATGTAAATAATTTTTATTGTTGATATATGCTCACTTCCACAGCAGCAGTATTATCTGGCAGGACCTAAATGAAATCTAAAGTTAACCTACCTGTTAAGTTAACTTTTACAAAGCCTACAATAAGGTTTCACACAGAGGTTGTTTAATTCAAAAAGCAAAACCTGAGTCGCTATTGTATTGGAGTAGATGCTTTGCTCTAGCAGAAGTGGCTTAAAAATAACTTATCTGGATAGAAACTTACCTGGATAGAAAATTGTTAATGGTGGGGTCCCTAAGTGAAACAATTGTGCTCACAGAAAAATATCTGTTCTTTTAAAGTGGACCTAAAATATTTTTAAGATAAAAGGCAACTTTTTTAATGCAGAGAGTTTAGTTAGACTTATGGTACATGTAAATATTAATTCAGAACCTCCAAAGATTAGGGATCCATCCTGGAAACACAAAAGTTGGAAGGAGATATTATGAATATTTAGAAAATGATTAAGATTGTATAACATAAATAGAGACATTATTCACTCTCATCCCCATATTGAGATGAGGCCATAAGAAAATAATTTTGGATAATTGAAGAAATTATATTTGTATATAGTAATACATATTTAATATATATGTACAACTATATTTTACACAAGTAAATAGTTAAGTTATGGAACGAAGAGACAAAAAGGCTTAAAGTGTGCAATAGACTTCAAAGTTTTGTAGTTAAAATGGTCTATCAAACTATCGTCACCATGCTGTACATTATGGCTCCAGAACTTATTTATCTTATAAGTGGAATTTGTGCCTTTTGACCCCGTTCACCCACTTCGCCCACCTAACCACTCCCCCACCAACTCCTGCCATCTCTGGTAACTACCAATCTGTTCTCTGTATCCATGAGCTTGCTTTTGTTGTTGTTGTCTTAGATTCCACATATAAGTGAGCTCATACAGTATTCGTCTTTATCTGACCTATTTTACCTAAGTATAATGCCCTCAGGGTCCAACCATATTGTCACCAATGGCAAAATTTCCTTCTTTTATATGGCTGAATAATATTCCTCTTTGTGTGTGTGTGTATATCACATTTTCTGTATCCATTCATCCATTGATAGACACAGGTTGTTTCCATACCTCGGCTATTTTAAACAATGCTGCAATGAACGTGGGAGTGCGTATATCTCTTTGAGTTAGTGTTTTTGTTTTCTTTGGATAAATACCCATATGTGGAATTGCTGGATCATATGGTAGTTCTATTTTTAATATTTTGAGCGACCTCCATACTGTTTTCCAAAGTGACTACACCAATTTGCATTCCCACCAACAGTGCACAAGTGTTCCCTTTTCTTCCTTGCTGACACTTATTATTTCTGGTCTTTTTGATAATATCCATTCTTACAGGTGTGAAGTGATATCTCATTGTGGTTTTGCTATGCATTTCCTTGATTATTAGTGATGCTGAGCATGTTGTAATGTGCTTGTTGGCCATCTCTGTATGTCTTCCTTGGAAAAATGTCTATTCAGACTCTGCCCACTTTTTAATTGGATTAATTTTGTTTTGCTATTGAGCTGAATGAGTTATTTATATATTTTGAATATTAACCCCTTACAGATATATGATTTGTAAATATTTTTTCCCATTTGGTAGGTTGTGTTTTCACTTTGTTGGTTGTTTCCTCTGCTGTGGAGAAGCTTTTTAGTTTGATGTAGTCCCACTTGTTTGTTTTTGCTTTTGTTGCCTTTGCTTTTGGTGTCAAACCCCAAAAATCATTGCTATAACCAGTGTCAAGGAGCTTGAAAATAGTTTTTCAAGTTTTCTAGGCTTCATGTGTTATACTTAAGCATAAAATGCCTCAAGCCCTATACTTGTATTTTCTAAACAAACTGCAAATATTATTGTCGGTTATTAATTACTGAAACCTTTTTAAAGAACGACTTGTGCATTAAAAATCTTCAAAGCAGGAACAATTTGGAAAAGGATAAACCACTCATTTTTATACCTCTGACCTTTTAATGTGTATATCTTCTACCATACATTAGCTTCGCTCTGCTTACTGTTTATTTTAATTTCAGTTTCAGTAAAATAAATAAATACCTGAATGTAGGAATCCTGTTCTCTTTAAGGGAAATAACCTTGGAAAAGGAAAAATAGGTTCTTTGACCTATTTAAGTGATTCAGAAATTACAGCACATTACAGTGCTATTAAATGTTGTAAACGACACAAAACCTTACTTAACTCTCTAATACGGAGAAAAATAGTTGTGATTATATGAGATGTAGCATCAGGGAAGTTTGTTTTTTTTCCTCCAGAGAGGTTTGTCATATTTTTAAACACTGATGAGTTTTTCCTTTACTGAGGTAAGATAAAAATATTCATAATTGAGGAGTACTCCTCCTTCTCATGTATTCAAGGAATCTGAAGAAATCAAAGCAGTATTTTTAGCATACTCTCAGTCAAGCCAGTGAATAAAGATATGAATTAAATAAAGAAATTTGTATATTTAGAATGTACAATTATAGAACATGTTTCTTTTAATAGAAGGAGGGGATGGATTCAGTTATGTTCAGTAATATTAAGAAAGCCTTTAAACTCTAGAAAAAAATAGTACTCATATTAAGTGCTGATAACTGATTTTATTCTAGGCACTTACGTATATATCCCAAAGAAAAGGAAGGAGCTACCATGTAAAAATACATTTCCTCATGAGGAATGGAAGTTCATTCAAACATTCAGCCAATAGCTCTGGGTGCCTGCAAAGTGCCAGGCTGAGTGCTGAAGATATAGCAGTAAATAAAACAGATAAAAATGTCTGTCCTCATGCAGTTTATATTCCAATGTGGAAGGCAGACAGATATAATAAAAAATAAAATATTGAGCATGTCAGATGGCAAAAGTGCTATTGAGAAAGAAATAGGGGGGAAGGACCTACCAGCAGCAGGAGTGTGAGTTGTCCCAGGCCACCTACTCATACAGTAACTAAGAGGAATGACACAGAAGTGAAATTAGAGCAAACAGAATTAGTTCTGCCTGTCTTCACACAGGGAGTGATCAGACTGGGAGTGTTCTTCAAGAGAGTCTCACCAGGGGAAAGCAGTGTTCTGGGATCCGTCTTCTCTCTGCCAGAGCACACAGTATCCCTAGGTCATATGGATCATTCTGCCATTTCATTCCATGTCACCACTGAAACGTCGATTTGAGCACCTGCTATGCCAGGAGTGTGTTGTATCTTGTGAACACAAAAATGATGAAGACCTCATAACTGCACATGAAAAGCTCAAACTCTGGCACTTCAATAATACTACTGGTATAACTCTTTGATTTAAATTATTTAGAGACTACATTTTCATGTTTTGATTCATTCGAGTATGTATTTATGGTAAAGTGCTCTCAGAATGGGAATTTAACCTTTTCGTGTTTAGGTTCTGGAGTAGGGGCTTCATAAAATCAATAAAATATTCCCAGGAGTTGGATATTATGATTCTTATTTTAAGAAAAGGAAAAAAGAAAAGGTATCCAAGTTCATGGGGTAAGCAAGAAGCAGGAAAGACTATTGAATCCAAAGTCTCCATACTTTCTGTCAGAACATGATGTATACAAAAGCCACCCCAAGAAAGAGATTCATTTGGTAGTTTGTTATCATCATGATTGAATGTATAATATGGAAAAAAAATTATGTGAAGATGTGTTAAATCAAAAGATAATGCCGTGTATATATATTCAGAACATTTCTCTAAGAAAGGACCAAGAGATGGAGCTCTTCCAAGCAAAGTGATCAAGTCTAGGTGATGATGCTTACAGATTTACATCCTCAAAGAAGTCCTCCTTTCCAGAAGTTCCATACTTATTAGAGCCTTAACTACTAAATTCTCCTTTTATGTACCGATGGAAGTCTCAAAAGACGAGCTGTCTGAAGCCAAAATTTAAAATGCCATGTGTAGTTAGGTCAAAAACTCTGATCTACCTCCCAGTTATTACTGTCATGAAGCTACTTTTTATTTTGTCAAATGAAATAAAAATGTGAGTTTGCATACGGCTTACAACCTGAAAAGCGTTATCAAAACCACAAGTTCTTGGGACTTAACAGAAGCAAAATGATCAAGATGGTTGCTTACATAAAACGTTGATTTAGTTCTCTGTCTGATGCTTTGAAAGGAAGGAATAATTTGAATTACTGCTCAGGTATAGAGGGGAGAAAGTCTTTTCTCCTACCATTTCCTGAAGTCTGACTCTGCAATATTTGGAGCTGCTCAGCCAGCCAGCAGCCGTGTCGTTGCATAGAAAATATGCAAATTACATTTTGTGCCCAAAAGGTGTAAATAATTGGGTTTATTAGAAATAGAAAATTTTAGATCACACTAGTCTTTTTTTTCTGGTTTCTTCATCTCTTTGTTTACACAAAGACACATACCCTTCTGTATAAATCACTCTCTCTCTTTATATATTTATAAACTCACTGTGTCCCTGGCAAGTGATAGAAAGCCAGAGTTTTCAGAAACTCAAGGAAAAGAATCTGTCAAAGGTTCTCTGGATTGACCTTCACAGGCTAGTGGCTCAGTCTTGAGTAAATCACTTCACCCCACTTAGCCTCAGTTTCCTCATATCCACAGTATCCAAAATTCTGTTTACTCATTAATATTCATGGAATTTATAATTTCCAAGCCTATGGGATCTTTCTTATTCCATTATTCTAATCGAAATATTGTATTTAAACTTGCAGAATTTGAAGATCAGTGAGACGTTTTTGAGTACCGGTTATATTGTTTCTAAATACAATGTTACCGTAAGGGCCATGTGGTACAGCTTCAGAGATAACATAAACTCACACCACCATGTCTCCAGTTTTGATGATTACGTATCTTAACAATAGAAAGCTGAACAGAACTCAACAGTTCATTTTTAGACCAGAATTTCTGTTAATCATTTTGGTCTACTGATAAGAATTTAAAGCCATATTTTTTTCCCCCTAATCTCTGAAGCATAATCGTGCCATGTTCCAATCATGATTTGATGTTTCCAGTTTACCCTATTTTACTCCTTATTTCTGTAAATAAAATAGGCTTAAGAAAATGTTGGAACTATAACGGATAAAGAAGGACTCATGGACAGGTTGAGGGCAGAATCTACTATTTTGGCCTTTAGAAGAATCTCTACGTATCTGGGTTGAATCTCTTACCTGGCATTTCTAGGAAATCAGTTTCGATACTTCACTTAGGAATGATCAGTTTCTAGTACACTGATCAATATTGAACATTTTCACAAAGAATTGATTTAAAATCAGAACACGGGCTTCCCTGGTGGCGCAGTAGTTGAGAGTCCGCCTGCTGATGCAGGGGACATGGGTTCGTGCCCTGGTCCGGGAAGATCCCACATGCCGCAGAGCGGCTGGACCCGTGAGCCATGGCCACTGGGCCTGCGCATCCGGAGCCTGTGCTCTGCAACGGGAGAGGCCACAACAGTGAGAGGCCCGTGTGTAGAAAAAAAAAAAAAAAAAAAAAAAATCAGAACACAATTTACTAATATATAATTAATGCCATTTCAATCAACCAAAATGTTCATAATCTCTGCAGGACAAAGAAAACTTGGGAACTACATTTTATTACAGAGAAATGTTTATCTTACTTGACTAAATGTTTATTTATTCAAGTGGTGTTTATTGATTTCTTGCTCTCTGCTGGCCATTTGGGACACAAAGAGGAGCAAAAACAAGTACAGCCTTTGCCTTCATGAAAATTTCAGTCTAGAAAAGGAGAAAGAGTAATTACACCATGATCACAGAAAATGTTAAGTTACAACTCTGAAAAATGCTACAAGAGAAAGTAAGATATACAGTGTTCTGAGAGCTTATTGTAAGGACATTTTGCCTTACTGGGTAAGCCAGGCTTTCCTGAATAAGGTACCCATGAGCTGATATCTAGAGGACAAACTGGAAATTAACTTGGTGATGCATATGGGGGAAAGAATGCAGGCAAATTCTTGAGAAAGGGCAGACAAGGGACTGAAAAGGCCACTCTGCTAAAGTACAGGGAATGCCTAAGAGTATGCTCTAAGAAAAGATTAAAGTAGCAGAGAGAGATCATATAGGGCTTATAGGACATGTCAAGATTTGTCCACGAGTGATGGGAGGCCACTGAGAGGTGTTGAACAAGGGAGGGAAGTGATCAGATTTTCATTTTTAAATGATCATCCAAGCTGCAGTGTTGTGAGTGAACTAAAGGGACACTGAGCTGGGTGTGGATAAATTAGTTTGTTGTCAAGATGAGTTGTACAACTTGTACAACTAGATGGGTGTGAGTGTTATTTATCGAGATAGAAAATGCACCTAGTGGGTGGGAAGATTGTGAATTTTATTTTGGACATGAATGTGTGTTTGGAAATAAATCCTGGAAGGGATGTCTTATAGGAAATTGAATATATTGGCTTAGAGCTCAGAAGAAATCATTTGTGTTTAGGTCATATTGCAAACTGTGGAAGTGGAAGAGAGCATAGAATAGGGCAAGCCTAAGTCTGAACTTCGAGGTACTCCACTGTTATAAATGTTATAAGTGTCTATATACACACAAATGAACCCACAAGTAACAAAGAGCTGGCACAGAGGAAGGAGTATGATAAGACAAATGTGGCAGATGACCAGGGAAGAATATGTTTTGAAAGGCTGGGGAGACATCGTCTATGTCAAAAACTGCTGTGACATCATCTAAAATCTGAAAAATGTTTATTAGATTTACTGACAGTGGAAATCACTGGGAATCTCAGCAAGAACTGTTTCAATGGACTCAGGAGACCAGATGCCAGAATGATGGGTGAAGAGTAAGTGAAAGTTAAAATGGACATAAGTATAGACAGCTTTAGCCTCTCTGATGCTTTGTGATGATGATGTTGGTGACTTCCTGGGGAAGTGAGGTGACTTAATTCCCAGGAAACACTTTTGCCATTGCCTTATTTCCTGTTCTCTCTTTATTCTAAACAAGTCAGTAATGGAGTCCTAGAGTGTATCCCCACTTTGTTAAATTACTGAAAGTACTGAATATTTGCTCACTATACTAACTGTATGAATAGAATCGTAAAGTCTTCCCCAAGGCTCAAAGCACAACATAATTGATGACATCTATGTCTGACTTCCTATTTCCATGAATATCTGGGTGAGTTTCTATGATATTTCTGTAAGTTTCCTCTGTAGAATGTGTGCAATGGAATTTAGAATTGGGGTACATAAGAAAGGTAATATCAGGGATGGAATATTTGGTATGGGTCAGTTGTGATATCTCAGAAAATGAAAATGGATTTATTTTTATACATTTACTCCATTCCCTCCCTCCCTCCTTTCCTTCCTTTCTTCTTTACTTCCCCTTTTACTTCTTTCTTTCCTTCTCTTTAAGAAATGAACACCTAATGATTCTTCTGTAATATGCAGAGTACTAGCTGATAAATAGTAAAGGTAAATGAAGAGTTAAATGATAATAAGTACACTGAAATTGCTAAAACAGAATAGCTATGTCAGAATAAACAAGATAAGATTGAAGAGAATGGGATTAAGAGAATGGGAGTGATAAATACTTTTGAATGCAAGGCTGTGATACAGTGATGAATAGAACGTTATTAAGAAAATAAAACTTAGAGATTATCCTAGAAGTTCTGCACAGGTCTAAAAATAAAGAGACATTGGTTATCGTAATAATCCTAGACATCGATTTTGGGAAATGAATATAAACAAGATGCATTATGCCATGGAAGTATTCTCAAGTCTCAGTAATCCCTGAGAGCATGTCACAGAGAAAGGCAGTCAATTTGGAGTCAAAAGGAGCTTTACATTCAAGATACATTGTGAGGGAGATATTTTTAATAAATAAAAGTATAATTGGGGGCTTATTAGGTATCAGGTGTTGGTAGGACATCCAAGCACACATATACTGAGGCAGAAGAAAATAAAACACATGTAGAATTACTGTTCAGGTATCTAAACATTTTCTCAAATACTTCTTGGGAAGGCCCACTCAGTAACCGGAAATTTCTAACATATGCCATAGATTGATAAAGACAAGTGAGAAAGTTGATTGGTTGAAAATATGTTACAAATCTATTTAGTTATATTTACTTACATCAGAATGGAAAGTTAAATTTTACTTTTAATTGTAAGTGAAATCCTTTTAAGTTTATTCATTGCCAGTATGTGCTGTTGAGTCTGTTCTCAGAAGACGTAAGTAAAACATCTCAACTTTGTCATAAGCAAATGTACACAGTACTCTTGATTTCCTATAGAAATCTTAGAGAGATAGCTTATTTTTAAGGAACCCAATTCTAAATTTCTTTATCCTTTAAAGATATGTTTTATTTATTTATTGTATTTCCTTTTGTTTTTTTCTAATATAATTTTTAATCATACTCACTTTTGATCAGTCTCTGCTTACTGTGAGATCTAACAGTGACCCAGAATTGTTAGATAATTTTAGACTAGGGAATTCCCTGGCGGTCCAGTGGGTAGGACTCCACGCTTCCACTACAGGGGTCACAGGTTTGATCCCTGGTTGGGGAACTAAGATCCTGCATGTCGCGTGGTGCGCCCAAAAAAAAAAAACAGAAGTTAGACTAAGCCAAACACACTCTTTTTTTCCATATTAGTTGAGTAAACACTTGAGTAGAGCCTTAAAGTTTGAAGAATGATATTTCTTCAAAAAAGTATCAAATTTCTACTTAATATAATATTAGATACTTCATTGGTATTTAAGAAACTTTTTGTACTTTCTCTCTAGATCTCATAATAATTTCAAGTGCATACATGCTTGCAGAATGCTCTATTATGCTCATTTTCCAGATTATTTGAAAAGTTTCCTCAGCTGATGATAGTTATGATTTTTATAAAATGCAGAATTCTTCCTTCATTCCTTGCTCTGAAGAAATCTTTAAGTACATTTTACCAATATGTGAGTTGTTAGGGGTTTTTGTTGCTGTTGTTGCTGTTTGGTTTTTTGCTTTCATTGAATAATAATCAAATCTTTTGCAATATTTACTTGGTCCAGTAAAATAGATGATTTATTTGACTCACAATGATGTAAATAGGAAATGATTAAACTGACAATAATTGAAATTAATTATCAGTGATCTAGATGATGAACAAATTAGCCTTCTGCATCGCTGGTCACATAAGTGGGGAGATTGAAAGGGTGTAATATATTCCTATTAAAAATTTTTAATTGTGTCTCTAGGAGTCCCCTAAAACTTTAAATGTCTTTGGGAAAACTGGGTATTTTGGAAAGGGCACTAAATTGGACTTACCTTGGGAAAATCAGTTTTTCATCTTATTTAGTTTTTCATATGCAAAATGCAGATATTAGTTTTTACTTATCATACAGATTGTTCTGACTCAAGTAAGATAACATATGTGATTTTTTTTAAATAGAAAAATGGCATTAATCTTCAATTAATTATTCTTTTGCTCACCTATCAAATCCATCCCTTAGTAAAATTCTGAGGAAATAGATATGGGTCAGTTTTCAAAAAGGTTTTGGGAAAATGATTGTGGGACTTTGACATTGGAGAAATGGGGACTTCAGTAGAATACGCTGGAAAGTACTTCTGTGGGTGGAAAGAAAGAAGTTGTGCTAATACTGAAGAGTGAGGCGCATAATTGGGGACTAGAAACACAGTGAAAAGGAACTTCTATTTCCTGGTTTTGTCCCTGGAATCTATTCTGATAATAGCCTGTGACCGTCTACAGCAGATGTTTTCATGTGTTTAGCCACCAAGCAGTTTAATGAGTTAAGCCTACTTTAACAGCAACAAATTATAGAGTAATTTGTTTTCCTTTATTGATGCACATATTATATATACGTTTCCACTTCAATGTCCTCATTTGCATAAGTTTAAATAGGCGTATGAATTACAGCTCTGAGTCTGATGTGCAATAGCGTATGGGTCCCTACACCTTGTGATGTCTGCTAAAGAAGTATAGAGCTCAAATGCTGTACCAGAAACATTTCTTATTTTTCTCCTTATGAAACCTCTGAATTTAACTCTGAGTCAAGAATGCTATTTTCTACGTCTTTTCATGCGTTAATTCATACAAATGAATATCTACTTTTGTGAGAGATGTGTGCATAATGCATTGTACCTATCCTCAATTTACATGCCATCTAATGTAAAAGTAAAACATGCACAGATATTTATAATACAAAAATGAAGGTTATAACTACACCGTGGGTGATACAGAATGAATGGGGGTTCCAAATAGAGAGTGATGACTTATCGAAAGTTGTGAAGGTGGGCATCTTAGAGGAAGTGCCTTTTGAGCTGTATGTTGAAAGATGACTGATAATCTCTTGAAAAAGGCAGACTGGACAACAGTTATGAGCTATTGGAAGTTTTAGAATCAGAAGGTACTATCATTAAAGAAATGCTTTAAGAAGATTGAAGTGGTGGTTTGAGCCATATTGATTAGAACACAGGGGATGATTCTGCAGATAAAAGTACAGTTAGGGGACTATTTTAATAATAGGTCCATGATTCCCAAGCACCGGTTCCCAAGCACCCCTGCTACAGAAGCATCTGCAGAGATGTTCTAAACAGCAAACTTCCAGGTCCCTCCTGAGACTCTGATTCAGTGGGTCTTAGTTAGGACCCCAGAAACAATATTGAAAACCCATCAGTGATTCTGATGCATAGCCAAGGTTAAGAATCACAGGTTGCAATGATAAACCCTCTGGCCTTATTAGTAGAAACTAGAATTAAGATAATGGGAGAAAAAAGAAACAAATGTAGGAATGCCATAGAAGGTATTTTAGCTGTTAATAATTGCCCAACATTCAAAATGACAAGTTTTACTATTTGCAGTTTGTGAATTGCACTCGTGGAAATTTTTCTGTCTTGTTTTGTTACTATATTTATAGAGCATTTTTAATCTATTTTCCTACCATTTTGTTCCTCATTTGACATCACAACAAATTCTGTCAAAATAAGTTTCAAAAGTGTTTCTTCCTTCTACTCATGCTGACAATAATTCTGAAGTTATTTTAAGATTTTAAGCCTTTTGCAATTGCACCGAATATTTTAAATTGCTACCATAGATACTTTTAGAAAGAATAATGTCAGCTGATTATGAAAGAAAAACATTATGTTTGAAACAGTTTTCCAGGCTTTGCTAGCCACTTTCAAATTCTCTATATTTTTATTAAGATTCCCAAATACATAACAATAGAAACTGATTTATTTTTAAATGTACGTTTAACATATTGGTATTTAATTATGCCATGTTTATGGGGATGTTTTATTGTAGAGTTTAATTAGATGTTTCTGGGTCTAAACGAAATCCAGTCTTATTTTAATTAAATGGTACATGGTGCTAAAAATGATAGGAAAAGCTAAAAGAAAAGAAGCCCAATGGAAGACTTGGGTTTCAGTTGTTGTTTTTTTTTTTAAACATAAAGCAGCTCAGCTCTCTAGGTGAACTAGCCACACAAGATTTGAAATCAGGTATAGGACCCATTTGTTGAGCCAGGATTTTCTCTTATTTAGTTTCACTGATATGTCTGAATAAATTACTTAGCCAAATGTACGGTTTACTATTAAATCATATTGGAATCATGGCAAGACCAAAAATCTTATATGAAATAAGTGATGATACAGGTAATACAAATAAGCTCATTCAAAACATTTTTTTTAACAAATACTTGAGGAGGGCTCAGATTGCTTATTGAAACCAACATTGTTTTTTTTTCTTTTTTACATCTTTATTGGAATATAATTGCTTTACAATGGTGTGTTAGTTTCTGCTTTATAACAAAGTGACTCAGTTATACATATACATATGTTCCCATATCTCTTACCTCTTGCGCCTCCCTCCCTCCCTATCCCACCCCTCTAGGTGGTCACAAACCACCGAGCTGATCTCCCTGTGCTATGTGCCTGCTTCCCACTAGCTATCTATTTTACGTTTGATAATGTATATATGTCCATGCCACTCGCTCACTTTGTCACAGCTTACCCTTCCCCCTCCCCATATCCTCAAGTCCATTCTCTAGTAGGTCTGTGTCTTTATTCCTGTCTTGCCCCTAGGTTCTTCATGACCTTTTTTTTTCTTAGATTCCATATATATGTGTTAGCATATGGTATTTGTCTTTCTCTTTCTGATTTACTTCACTCTGTATGACAGACTCTAGGTCCATCCACCTCATTACAGATAGCTCAATTTCTTTTCTTTTTCTGGCTGAGTAATATTCCACTGTGTATATGTGCCACATCTTCTTTATCCATTCATCCAATGATGGACACTTAGGTTGCTTCCATCTCCTGGCTATTGTAAATAGAGCTGCAATGAACATTTTGGTACATGACTCTTTTTGAATTTTGGTTTTCTCAGGGTATATGCCCAGTAGTGGGATTGCTGGGTCATATGGTAGTTCTATTTGTAGTTTTTTAAGGAACCTCCATACTGTTCTCCATAGTGGCTGTACCAATTCACATTCCCACCAGCAGTGCAAGAGTGTTCCCTTTTCTCCACACCCTCTCCAGCATTTATTGTTTCTAGATTTTTGGATAATGGCCATTCTGACCAGTGTGAGATGATATCTCTTGTTGTTTTGATTTGCATTTCTCTAATGATGTTGAGCATTCTTTCATGTGTTTGTTGGCAATCTGTATATCTTCTTTGGAGAAATGTCTATTTAGGTCTTCTGCCCATTTTTGGATTGGGTTGTTTGTTTTTTTGTTATTGAGCTGTATGAGCTGCTTGTAAATTTGGGAGATTAATCCTTTGTCAGTTGCTTCATTTGCAAAAATTTTCTCCCATTCTGAGGGTTGTCTTTTGGTCTTGTTTATGGTTTCCTTTGCTGTGCAAAAGCTTTTAAGTTTTATTAGGTCCCATTAGTTTGTTTTTATTTCCATTTCTCTAGGTGGTGGGTCAAAAAGGATCTTGCTGTGATTTATGTCATGAGTGTTCTGCCTATGTTTTCTTCTAAGAGTTTGATAGTTTCTGGCCTTACATTTAGGTCTTTAATCCATTTTGAGCTTATTTTTGTGTATGGTGTTAGGGAGTGTTCTAATCTCATACTTTTACATGTAGCTGTCCAGTTTTCCCAGCACCACTTATTGAAGAGGCTGTCCTTTCTCCACTGTACATTCCTTCCTCCTTTATCAAAGATAAGGTGACCATATGTGCATGGGTTTATCTCTGGGCTTTCTATCCTGTTCCATTGATCTATCTTTCTGTTTTTGTGCCAGTACCATACTGTCTTAATTACTTTAGCTTTGTAGTATAGTCTGAAGTCAGGGAGCCTGATTCCTCCAGCTCCATTTTTCGTCCTCAAGATTGCTTTGGCTCTTCGGGGTCTTTTGTGTTTCCATACAAATTGCGAAATTTTTTGTTCTAGTTCTGTGAAAAATGCCAGTGGTAGTTTGATAGGGATTGCATTGAATCTGTAGATTGCTTTGGGTAGTAGAGTCATTTTCACAATGTTGATTGTTCCAATCCAAGAACATGGTAATATCTCTCCATCTATTTGTGTCATCTTTAATTTCTTTCATCAGTGTCTTATAATTCTCTGCATACAGGTCTTTTGTCTCCTTAGGTAGGTTTATTCCTAGATATTTTGTTGTTGTTGTTGCAATGGTAAATGGGAGTGTTTTCTTAATTTCACCTTCAGATTTTTCATCATTAGTGTATAGGAATGCCAGAAAAATCCTCAACAAAATACTAGCAAGCAGAATCCAACAGCGCATTAAAAGGATCATACACCATGATCAAGTGGGGTTTATTCCAGGAATGCAAGGATTCTTCAATATACACAAATCAATCAACATGATACACCATATTAACAAACTGAAGGAGAAAAACCATACGATCATCTCAATAGATGCAGAGAAAGCTTTCGACGAAATTCAACACCCATTTATGATAAACACCCTGTAGAAAGTAGGCATAGAGGGGACTTTCCTCAACATGATAAAGGCCATATATGACAAACCCACAGCCAGCATTGTCCTCAATGGTAAAAAACTGAAACCATTTCCACTAAGATCAGGAACAACACAAGGTTGCCCACTCTCACCACTATTATTCAACATAGTTTTGGAAGCTTTAGCCACAGCAATCAGAGAAGAAAAGGAAATAAAAGGAATCCAAATCGGAAAAGAAGTATTAAAGCTGTCACTGTTTGCAGATGACATGATACTCTACATAGAGAATCCTAAAGGTGCTACCAGAAAGCTACTAGAGCTAATCAATGAATTTGGTAAAGTAGCAGGATACAAAATTAATGCACAGAAACCAACATTCTTCTGATGACATTTCTCCTTTTTTTATTCCAGAGTTCAGCCCAGTTAAATCCATTTATTTCCCTGCTATCTTACCTTTTCGTTTATGGGCCAGCAAATATAGTTTATTGCTTAGTATTGTACTGTCTCTTTGATCTATACAGTTTTATTTTACTCTTGATATACCTAGAAAAGGAGCATAGTATTCTTTATTTATAAGTACCTCAGTTAGTTGTATCTATTGAAACTATGAAAACCCCTTTTTAATTACAACTAGAACTCTATTCTCTGTCTAAGTCTCTGGCCTTACTATTTATGAAAACATAGTGTTTAATTACTGTTTTGCCACCTCATTTCTTTTCTAGTGATTTAAACTTGAAAACCTTTTCACGGTCTCAGTATAAATTCTGAAAGCAGTTGTAACTGACCCCGTGCTTTATTAGAAACTTCTTTCCTATATTGAGTTGAAATGTCTTCTTATATTTCTACCTATAGCTCAACCCCTTGTGGCTAGACAAAACAAATCATATTCCATGCAACAGCCTTTCAAGTATCTGAAGATGGTTATATTCATACTTCTATACCATCTCTGCTCCAGGCAGTTTTTCATGAGTCATGTCTTTGATCTCTTTACCATCCTGTCTTCTGAGTATAATCCCAATTAATCTTTATAATCAAAGCTGACTGTAGGACCCTGGCATCACAGAATAAAATTGGACCAACACTAACTTTGTTCTTGAGAATGTATTTGCATTAACACCCCTAGATACCCAGCCACACATACCCTTACCCATCTGATCAGATTAGTTTCCAGAATGATTGTTTCATCACATTGGCTCATATTAAATTTAAAATAAACTAGAATGTGGGCCTGAGATAGAACACAAGCATCAACTGTTGGATAGATCAAAGAAAGAGTAGCTACATCTTAAGAACTCATGTTCGTATTAAACAAATCTTTTAGAACTTTTAAAAGCCATACATTAAGAGATTTTTAAGTCCTCTGTAAGGTTTTTAAGTGCTCCCATATCAAATGCTATAAAAAATAATTTATCTCAGAAATGTACAATAATAACATGGATTTTTTTTTTTGCTTAAGTAAGACAGTGATGCCATAGGTACTCAGAGTGGGCTTGATTCTTCCAGGGAAGAGACTGAGAAAGCGTTGATGTGAGAAGAGCCTCTCGCTTGCTGTTCTCTCCATTCCGGGCTGGTTGCCTGCCAAAGCCTCATTCCTACCTGTAAAACTGCCAACATCAGTTCATGCAGCAAGCCTATGTAATTTGCTTTTCTGGGGAGCTATATTAGGGCAGGGTTGACTGATTGAGAGAACTGAAAGCTACAGGCTCTGGGACAAGAGGGCTTTCCTGTGGCCTCATGAGCTGGTTGGTCCTTTTTCAAGCTTGAGAGATAAAACTCTTGGTAACATAGAAAAGGCCTTACTGGCTAAACTGACAGTACTTTCCTGAACAGTGCAAATGACCCTCATAGCAGGTGCGTTATTCATGGAGCATTATTCATCAGAGCACCACCTAGACAAAAGCAAACAAACAAAACAATAGAGAGAGAGATTAGTTGGGAACAAATTTTATATAAAGGATGTTCCTTGTAGAATTATTTAGAATGGGAAGGAAAAAGGATTCAGTCTGAATGGCCAGAAATTATAGTATTAATTATAGGACATCCATACAAGGAAATGTTATGCATCCTGTGTGATGTTAAAGAAGAACCTTCAATTTCTATAAAAGTTGATGAGATACTTAATCAAAACTCAAATTTTAAGGCAGTATTATGGTGGCAGCTTGTTAAAATGCATAAGTGATGTACTGGGAGAGCGATAGTAATTGAGAATGAGATGTGGAAACAGAAGATAGGAAGGATTATCAAACAAAATTTTAGAATATTATTGCTAGAGGGTAGAGAGTTATTGATGACTTGTTGATTATTTTAGTTTCACTATTTGTGCTTATATGTGTTGTGCAAACACACAGACAATAAAGTTACTGCTTTTGTAATAAAAGCATGGATAATTTAAAAACAATTTTGACGGGTATAAAAATAATGTTTCCAGGTTCTAAACAACAGAACCCAGCTCTAGGGAACTTGAAAAAAAAAAAAAAGAATATGTTGGAAGATTATCAGAGAACTCTCCAAATCTGCTGAATCCAAGATTGGGAAAGATGTCAAGGGAAGCAGGATACCAAGCGAAGCCCGGACAGCTGAATGCAGAAATGGATCAGGCAGAACAAGGGGATGGTCTGCTTATAATTCTTCCATTGGGACCTTTGTCACTGGACTGTGATATGTGCCATAGTCTCTTGACACCTCTGTTCCTGTGCCCAGAATAATCACTAACTCTCCTTACATCTTTGCCTCACTTTGTTAAGATACAAAAGTCCAAGTTGGGATGGTGTATATTAGTGGCCCTTGACCCATAGTATGTGTCCATGCCCAAGCTTCCAGGGCCCTGCATGGCTATTCTCTGCTTCCCTTGGCTTCAGGTGGAGACCCACCTCTTATTTTGAGATTTCTGTCACCTCCCTCCAGTAGAAAGCTTCTTGGATGCTAAGTAGTAGCAAATGTTCTGTACATCAAATGTTGGAAGAGTTAGTAAAACATTGTGTTAATATTTCTCTGGAGATGCTTAAAAGCCTTAAATAGGATCCTTCAGATAGATTTTTATCTGTACAATTAAGTCCAATTGTGTATGCCACAATTCCTAAGACCCTGGAATATTTCAGTAATGTGTATTATGTAGCTCAGGCATAATAGAAATGCATTCTCCTGGAGACCAACACATGAAACGATTTATGTATGCATTGCCAGCGTCAGACACCATATATTAGTGTCAATATACTGTAGAGTACCATCAGGATGTTTTTTGCTCAAGAGAGCTATGAAATTTAGTCCTTTTGAAATACTAAGGCAGAGTGAACTACTAAGCTAACTGCCAAAATCCAAATTTAAAAATATATACAAATATTTTTATTTTTTGAGGGATATGTAGGAGCCTGTCTTCTGATTAACAGACTCAAAAGAAAAATGTCAGTTAAATTAAAGTCATGGGAATCCATGATTAGGTTAATAATGTAGTGACCACGTCTTGCTAGTAAAACAATAATATTTAATAAGAGTGTTCACTGCACTTTTATAAGATGGTTTACAAGGTCACAAAGAAAGTTATAGTTGTAGTACCTGCCACTGAGTTGTTTTATGAGCTAATAGATGACATTCAACAGATGAAAATGAAAAGGCAGAATATACATCATAGATAAATGTATGACTATATTATTTATAAATGTGTGCTAAGGGATATTGGAATGGCTTAAACACATTGAGATTACTTTAATACAAATTCAAGAAGCTGTTGAGTTTTCAAAAATTCAGATGCTTTTCATTTCTTAATTTTATGCAGTCAGATGTATTTTTGTAAACTTTGCAACCGAAAGATCTCTGAATAAGCATTTTTAATTAAAAGTCCCACATAACCACTTTGAGAATATTGTTTTCATTGAGGAAAGGGGGAAAGATCCCATTAAATATTGTTTTTATTTTGTATGTATAAAAGAAGTCTCAACTGGCAATTCAAAGCCTTCTATGATTTGTTCAGTTGAAATTAATTCTCTTCCTTCTCCTCCGTGTTTCCCCTGAACTTTGCTTTTACCCGTATTATCTCATTTAAGTTTGCATCATATGACGATGAGAATAACGATAATAATGAACCCTTAGTGATTAGGAAATCAAAGTTTAGACAGATAGCTAATTTGTTCAAAGTTGTGCTGCTTATAAATAAAGTACTAAGATTCAGTCTTAAGCAGTCTGACTCTAGAGTCCGTACTTTCAATCCCTGCGCTATTAATTGAATATATATTTTCTTCTCTGGATCTTTAATTTTTAAAAGGAAAGGCATCCATCTTATTTAGCAATATAACTTTCATGGTACGTAAGACCATGATGACCACAAAATAAGATTAAAAGGAAACAAATCAAAATGTTCAGTATAGTTGTTACATAGTGTGATTATAAGTAATTAATTTCATTCTTTTACTACTTTAATGTTTTCCTAATATGCTGTAATAAATAGAATTCAGCATAAGAGATAGTTAAGAGTAGGAATTCTGGTCAAACATACCTGATTTCAAATTATTTCTCCCTCACTTTATGACTCTGTTTATTTATGGCTTCAGTTATCTAATCATAAAATGGGAATATTACAATGGAAATGGTATTTAAGACTGTTGTAACAAAAATACACTTATCAGAGTATCCGGTAGAAAGCAATCAATAGAAGCTAGCTATTATTTTTAATCAAAAAATACTTAAGGAGAGAATGCTAATAATATATCATAAATAAAGAATACTGAAATTTATGGTCATTGATGAGTCTTTGAATCCTTAAAATGGATTTTTATCCATACAATAAATTCTAATTTTGTGCACTAAAATTCCTAAGACTCTGAAACATTTCAGTAATGTGTTTTGTACAGCTCAGGTCATGATTCTAATGCTCAGGGTGGATAGAATAAGTAAAAATGCTACTTACAAAGATGTACCTGACCAGACTTCTTCCTTTTGGGTATTCTACCATGGTACAGTCATATTTAACAATGAACGGTGTTTGGAATCAATTTATATGTATACACAGTATGTTTACGTGGTATTTCTGAGATTATTACAATGTTATTTAATTAATTTTATTTGGAATTTCTGCTATGGCTTGAATCACAAAATATTGCAGAGACAGTCAGGAAAAAATAAAAGATGGTGAGAATGAGGTGAAAACTTTAAATAAATAATGTTTGGATTTTATAAATAAGCAAAAGAACATCTTTTTTACATGTCGCTGTAGTTCATGAAAACTGTATTAGAACAAGTTTAGGTCTAAGAGAAGATAAGGGATAATATTTTGAAATCAAAACATTTTTTACTATCACTGCAGAAATTTCAATATATTTTATCTTGCATCAAAAAATTACATCTAAATATTTCTTTATAAAAGTTTCCTTAGGACTACACAAACCCAGAGAGGTACAGAATTACTTGACTTTTCTCTGTGCAATCCTAAATCAAATGAAGTTCTCTCAACTGAGATTCTGTGATTAATTTGGAGGTCTTGAACTAGACTGTCCCTTATACTGACCATAGGAGACAGTTCTCCATGTTCGTTATCATTTTCCCAGTATGTACCAGCATGTCCAGTACATACTATGTTCTCAACAAATATATAATGAATGCATAACTAATGGAGTTACATGGCATAAAGGTCTTGGAATTACAAGTCCTATCTTCAGTCCTGGGCTTTGCCACTTGCTGATTATTTAGCTTTGGGCAAGTGATTTAACATTTTAGAATGTAAATTTATGTATCTGTAAAATTTTAAAAACAATTCCCCTAGTCTCTATGAAGGAGATACATGTAAATTATCTTTGAAAATTATAAATGCTAACCATTATAAAGCCATTTCTAAGGCAGAATGACAATGGCTTAATATCGTGGAATCATAGAGTCTCTGTATTGAAAGAGACCTTAAAAGCCATTAAGTTCAACCACACCACTGGTACTTGATTTTCTTCCTAAACAGGGATGTAATGGATATGAAATGCATATTTTATTTTATACATAAGGGGTTTTTCATTCTGCCCCTGATATGACCCAAAACATTCCCTCTGAGTTATAAAGGAGTGATATTTTCAGTACTTTACTCCACACTTTTAAACCGCACACAATTCCATGAGGTAGACACTATGTTTATCCCCATTTAAGAGATGAGGAAACCTAAATAAAAAATTGTAATGTTACTTGCCCAGTGACTCACAGTTGGGAAGTTGTAGAGCCTGGACTTGAACCTAGACAGTCAGGATGGAGACAATCTTGAGTCCATACTCCTAACCAGCACAGTGCACCCTCCCCAGGTGAAGTGGAATGTGGGAATCTTCTCTGCTCCCTGCATGCAACTGTGGATGGTTGTAAGGCGCATCCTATTAAATTCCATAACAGTCTGGAGTCTAGACCAGCAGAGTTCCATAGAACTTTCTGAGATGAAGGAAATAATCTATATCTGTACAGTCCAGTATGGTAGCTAGTAGCCACTTTTGGCTTTTGAGCAATTGATACGTGAATGGTGTGATTGAGGAACCAAATTTTTAATTCTGATAATTTAAGTTTAAATAGGTAGATGTAGATAGTGATTACGCGGTGACCACACGTTGAACAATGCAGTTTCAGGTTCTAAATCAATGCTTCTCTTTTTTTTTCCTCCTTGGTATATATGACAGCTGGCATATATTTGTGAGACACTCTCCCATGAATGGAGCCTGGCAGGACAGAACCAAGTAGTGGCTAAGAATTTAGAGGCTGAAGTTAAGCCGACTTGAGCTCAAATGTCGGCTGTCGTGCTGAATGTGTGACTCAGAGTGTGGAGTTGACTTACCCTTAAATCAGGGCAGTAATTAAATTACATCACTGAGCTTTTTAAAAACTGAAAAAAAATTATTTGACATAATTTCAGAGTTACAGGGGGAAATGCAAGAATAGTACAAGGAATTCCTGTGTACACTTCACTTGGAATCCCCGAAGTTTATTACTTTTTCTCTCTGTCTCTGTCTCTCTCCCTTCCTCTCTGTCTCTCTCTCCTCTTCCCTCCCTCTCTCTTTTTCTCCCTGTCTCTCTCTGTCTTTCTCTGTGTATGATTATTGCCCTGAACCATTTGAGAATAAGTTGCAGGAATGACTCCCCTTTCCTTTTACTAAATACTTGTGTGCATTTCCTAAAAATAAAGACATTATCTTAGACAAGGCAGGAAATTAACAGTTACTAGTCATAATACTATTATCTAATCCACAGACCTTATTCAGTTTTCAGCCGTTGTCCCAATAATGTCTTTTATATCCAAAGCAAATACCATCTTATGCTGTACATTCAATTTTCATGTCTCTTTAATCTCTTTTACTGTAAAACAGTTTCTCAGTCTTGATATTGTTTCATGACATAGATGTTTTTTAAATGATGTAGGCCAGTTAGTTTGCAGACTGTCTCTCCGTTTAGGTTTGTCCTTTGTTTCCTCATAATTTGATGTACTTGTGCACTTTCGTTAGGGATAAGAAAGCTATGACATGTCCTTTGCTGTGCATCATATCAGGAGGCATATGATGTCCATTTGCCCCATAACGTTGGGCCATTATGGTGATAATAACTTAGATCACTTAGTCACTTAAGTAAGTTTCTGTCTACCAAGAACATGTTTTCGAGTTAAGCTTATAAATTCATATAATTATTTTTTTTGGATACTCTAGTTCCAGATTTGAGTAGAGAGAGCCCCCCTCAAGCTGACCCTTATATCCTTTTGACATGACTCCATCATTATTTGAATACATCCCTAATTTCTGGCATAAGAAGTCACTTCAGACTCAGGTCTTATCTTCCCTGACTACCTCCTGGAATCATTAATTTCATCAAAATGCTTCAGTTTATAGGAGTAAAAGAAAGGTATTTCGAAAGCAAGATCTTAGAGCCTGGTGGACTTGTTGTTGCTACTGAATGTCATTACTTCTAGGCTTTTTAGCAGTTAGAACTAGGCTACACACACAGAGATGGGTGTATGTACCACCACATATATATATATATATACATATATATATATATATATATATATATATGTAATTTCTTCCTCCCTTCCTACCCTCCTTCCTTCTATCTATGTCATAAAAGTTGTAAGTTCAAACTGGTTCAAGTTCAAACAAGTTCAAGTTGGTTTCAATTCCAACCAGCATCATGGAGTTAATTATATCTTTCCTCTTTCCCACATTTGTAACTCCCTTCTCTGACAGTACAAGACCTAGATCTCATTATCCACAATATATTTATTTATTTGTTCAGTCCGAGAATACATAGAAAGTAGTTTCAGAAGTATTAACCAATAAATCTGAAAAAAGATACCTGCTATGTAGAATTCAATAATTGTTTAGAGTTCTTTGTGTCTTCAGACTGAGGTTATATAGTCCAAATATGCAAAGTCCAAATAGTCTAAAAGTTACCTGAATTCTCCCCCTCTGCCACCATGCCCAATGTGCCTATGTTATTCATTTGATATAAAAACATGACTCTGTTCATGTTTCTGTTTTGGGTTTTTAGATTTGGGTCCCTCCCCAAAGTGTTGTCCATTTTCTTTTTTTAAGTATGTAAAACATTAACCATTTCCAAAAATTAGAACTTTACCAGAAATTCTATTCAGAGAAATGTTATCCCAACCCCCTCTTCCTTCATAGATTTTTTTTGAGGAATAAATAAGATTATAAATGTTTAGATTTTTACACACGACCTGGTACCTATTTAGATTCCAGGAAGTCCCATCTAGCTATTCACTTAATAATATTGCTTTACCTTTGTTCATTTACACACTCCTCAAATACTTCATGCATTTTCCTCCCATCTATGAAACCAAACTGGAAAGCAATTGTGTGAATAAAATTCTTCTCAACATTTCATATTTTAGATCTTACTAGGAACAGATTATGTTAATATCCTTATCACAGCTGATCACAAAAACTATTGTGTTTAGTTACCCAGTTAATCAGTGGCCTATTTTGTTCCTTAAAAGAGAAGAATATGCTTACTGTCTGTGGGATAACCATAATGTTATTGCAGGAATTATGTAGAAAACATATCACAGTAAGACCTCATTTCAGTGATGCCCTAAACAAAGCTGTAATTCTGTATGAAGGTAATAATTGTTAGATTGGACTGAAACAAATAAAGAATCCTGAGACATGTCTCAAGAAATAAGTGAGTTAAGTGGAACTTCCAAGAATCATCACCAGATTGCGTTCGGGTTCCAGCTGCATGCTGAACCCCAGGAATTTCTTGGGATGCTTTAGAGACCCAATCTTTGTGTAAGGTTATTTTTATAATAAATTGGTTTCATTGTCCTCAATAATACAACTATATGTTTTGCTCTAAGACTATTGCAGGTCATGATTTTTCTTAAATCTTGTATCTTGCGTTCATTGTGAGCCATGTCCCAGTCCATAATTCTGACCATGGGATCATGCCTAAATTTTCTTTGCCTTTTTGAAATGCCTTTTCCAAATGCCTACAGTATGTTTCTAACTAGTTGCTATCTTTCCCCTTCTTGTTGGTCTGAATTAAGCATTGAAGAGAAATTATCCTAACAACTTTCTTTTCCTTCTCTAGATAAAATTGTTAGCAGGGCGAGGAAAACATTTGTTAGCTTTTCCACTTTGATTACAATAAGATTTGTAGTAGATGGCAGAATTTAAGCCCCCCATTGCTACAAAGCTTGCCTTTGTCTCACCTGATCTTGTGGTTGTCATTAGGAATAAGGCATCCATAGCCTCCAGCCAACCAGGCATCTATAGCACCGTGCACCTCCTTGATAGGATGCTTCTGTCTGCCTTTGTGTTCATTTATGCCAATACTATTCTGCATGCTTCTGCTCAGAAATCTACAGATTTCTCAATACCTCATTTTTCAGCATTTCTCCCTATTTCCCCTCACTGGGATTCGAAAGTATGCCTTTGAACTTGAAGTAAATAATACCTATTGGCACACAATTTTTTAAAAATTCTGTTGTTATAAGATGGGGACAAAGTGATAGCTTAGAAAGATGTAACTTATCATAGCAATGAAGGAGTTTGGGATATTTTCTCTTCTTAGCTCATCTCATTAGTAACTACTGCAGGAGTCATTTGTATTCCATTTTAAAGTATAAATATTTGATTCATATCCAATTGGGAATAATTTGTGTAAGATATAGCATACAATGTTTTACCTCTGTGTATAAATCATTACCCCTGCATTTAATCATTGCTAAGAGATCGTATGATTTAGCAATATAGATGATTTTATATTTGTTTCTAGGCTTCTTTTACCTTTGGATCAATTAAATAATTTAATATATTCACCACTTAATGCAGCTTTTTTAAAAACTGAAGTAAAGATCATAGAGGAACAACTATGGCCTTAGAAAAGTTTGTGACTTCATTAAACAGCAAAAACAAAAAACAGCAGGAAACGTAAGTTTTTTAAAAATCCAGAATTTGGGACATAGAAATGACACCACAAATAGGGCAATCACAGGAAATCTGAGACTATCCTTAAGACATGTCATGTTGTTACTGACAGTTATACTAAACTATATAGTGAATTCTAACACATTCTGAATCATGAATCCAATCACTCGGGTTTGGCTGACTGGAATTATCCCAATATAGCACATGCATTCATTTTGAGAACAAAAAATATGAAAGCTAGTATTTGATTTCTCTTGTAATCATCTGGATATATGGTAGATAGTTTTAATCCAAAATTTCCTGTATGAGAAGGGAATAAAATGGAAATAATGCTGTTGAAGTTGAAGGTCAAATTCTATCAGCATGAACAAGGAACCTAACATCAGACCAAAGTTCTCCTTCAGAATCCCAGAGTTTGAAGATGCTATGAAGTCCTGCACTGCAGGAAGAATAATTAAACAATGTTATCAGTTGGATTCTGTCAAACAATCTGGTGCTATTTTACCATAATAGTTCTAATTGATCTTTCCATAATCTGAACATTGTAACTTGAATGTGACACTGCCTTAAATGCCCAATAAAGTGCCAACACAGAGGGACCATTTGGGGCCAGATCCCAGCCTATTTCTAATTCAGTTCTATTCTATTCTATTTTATCCTATCCTATCCTATCCTATCCTATCCTATCCTATCCTATCCTATCCTATCCTATTCTATTCCATTCCATTCCATTCCATTCTATTGATTCAAGTAGTATCTACTAGTTACAGGGTAGTTTTAAGGTGAAATTTAAGATTTTTAACTAAAAAAATTGTTAAAATAGGGTTGCAGAAAATAATATATGCTTTTATCCTGTATCTGAAATAATTAATAAAAATAATAAACCAAAGAATCTGTATAAATACACAAAAAGTTATTAACAGCAATTATTTTGGGAGAGGGTAGGAAGACTTTTTATTCAGTAATTTTACTTTCTAATTTAACAACTTTGTAGTGCGTGGTTATCAATTAGCAGTTATTACCTGATTAGGAAAAGATAGTTTTTCAAAAGCTAAACTTTATAGAAAAGTCAAATGATGTAATGAAAAGTCATAGAATTTATAGTCAGAAAACATGGCAACTGTCTAGCCATGTGACTCGGTAGATGTCATATATTTCTTCTGAGCCTCTATTCTTATCTGTAAAATGTGATTGATAATAAAATTACCAAGGTAAAAGGTGGTTGAAAATATCAAAATGCAATGTATGAAAAAGTACTTTATAAGGTCAAGTATCAAGATACCTTTGGTAGTTATATATGTACAGTTTTATGCTGACTTATAGGTACTTATTGATAATTCAGAGAGAGACATATTGGGTAGACCTATTTGTAAAAAAGAACAAAATCCTATAAAGAAAACTGACAGTGAAAAACTGAAGGCGGAGGTGAAAGGAAAAATACAATGGAAATATATCAGAACACGTTTTCAAAAAAGACAGAATGCAGCCCTGGGAATAGGGAGGAGAGAATTAAAGAAAAATTAACATGGTAAACAAAAAAGTCAGAAATTGGGGGAAAAAATAGATAGAGCTAATGACTAAGAGACTTTTAGAAATAGCACTAAGCTGTGAAGCCTAAGATGGTCATTAGATTTGGGAAGGGTGATTGAGGCTCTGGCACTCTTACATGCTAAAAGTGACTAAAGGACAGAATGAAAATCTTTTCTAGGACTGTCAAGTTAGTTATGCTATATAGCTGGAGGTTGGAGAGTGGTTAAGGTTTGAAAATAATTAAGTGATATAACCAGGATTTGATCTACTGAATTCGATTTATCTCTTCAGTGGCCGAAGGTTAAAATGATCAACACGTAAAGCTAAGGCATAAGTTGTCGCGTGAGACATCTAAACTCAGATCCCGATTCGAGCTTGCTTCTGCCCATAGAATTGAGGACTTCAATCCATGTCTTGAGAATTCCAGTTGGTTACTTAGGAGTGAGTGAACGCGTGTGTGGCCATGATGGATTTATTTATTTCTATCTTAGGAGTTATTTTCATAGTTTTCCTTTGAGAATTCTAACAGACTTCTACCAGCTTCAGTTGTTCTGTGTCTCTGGCTGCTGCGTACGTTCTGTCAACAGAGGTGGGCCAATTTATCTGATATTGCCTCTGCAGAAAAGACAGGAGCTTTGGGGGGCAAAGTGTGCCTATCATGCAGGTAACTTCCCTGATCTAACCAGGTAGAGAACTAAACAGTCAGGAGAGGTAGTGTTGGTAAAAGCAGAATCTTTTCTGTAGCCACCTCTCCTGTCCACGTAGGAATAGCTAGCACAAGAGCCACTTTCTATAAGAATTCTTAGCATTTGACATGGCTCGACAAGGATGACTCTGATAGACATTATCATGTCTGAATCTGTGCGTGGCTGAGTCTACCGGTGTGTTTGGACAGCCACTTTCCCTCGCTGCAAAGTATGTCTCCTTTTCATCCTTAGTGGTATTTTGGTTTATGCCCTTGTTTGTGAAATTATGAGAGGCTAAATTTGGTTTTTCCTCCAAATCTAAATATCTTCAGAATATAATCTGAATATCCAAATTTAGGGTTGGGTTGGGTTGGGTTTCCTCTTATATTTATTTTGTTTGTTTATTACCATAATGACTTCCCTAATAATTGTAGTTTGTACCCTAGCCTGAGAGCGGCAACTAGGAGAATATATGCCTGCTGCCTTTATGCTCTCTGTACCTCAGTTTCTTCCTATATATTCGTGGGAGGTATGTCAGTATTTTTTTATTTATCTCATAGGATTATATTGAATGCCAATTAGGTGTATTTTTAAACACTTACAAAGCTATTTGTGTCCCCCAAATTATCTACTCATAAAAATACTAATTTTAAAAGGATCCCTGTGGTAATGAGGTTTATAATTAAGCTGTCAGTTTAAAGTATTTTGATTTCAGTTTTATTTAAAAAGGAAAATCCAGAGAATGGACTTGAGGACACGGGGAGCGGGAAGGGTAAGCTGGGACAAAGTGAGAGAGTGACATGGACATATATACACTACCAAATGTAAAATAGATAGCTAGTGGGAAGCAGCTGCATGGCACAGGGAACTCAGCTCGGTACTTTGTGATCACCTAGAGGGGTGGGAGGGAGATGTAACGAGATATGGGGATATATGTATATGTATAGCTGATTCACTTTGTTATAAAGCAGAAATTAACACACCATTGTAAGGTAATTATACTCCAATAAAGATGTTAAAAATAAAATAAAATAAATAAAGTTTATCATACTAGCAAAAAAAAAAGAGGAAAATCCACTTCAAGTTTGCTATGTGAAGTTTTGAAATTTTGTGTAAATGCTAACATCACATGGAAATCACATTTTGTACAGTTTTATAGCCACCATTTTTTTTTACCTGACTGTTCTTGTAATTTTCTTTTTAGTTGCCTTCAGGGAACAATATGAGAGCTCTACTTAGAGCTTATTTAACTCCTATCAATTCTTATCAATAAAAATCAAAGATTATACAAAATTATACAAACATTCATTTGGATAAGAGGCAGTCCATTGAATTCTGCTAAAACAGTTTTTATATTAAAACTGATTCATTTTATTTCCTCACTTCAGTTATAGGCTACTAAACTCTTACAGCCTTCTGAAACACAAAAATTGAAAAAGTCTTATCCATGTAAAAAAATTTTTAATTCTACGTAAAGCAAATGTCTGTCATATCAAGATGTCCAAAATTATAAAGCAAATATCTGTCATATCAAGATGTCCAAAATTATAAAGGTTATCAGGCATCACTCGTGGTAGCCTTGGAAATTATTTGTTTGATTTTTGAGGAAATCCTTTAACCAGTCAAGTTCAGTAATATTTTTAACTTACTTTTCTCTGCATCAAAAGGATATGCCTGTTAAGATATATCTAGGTCATACATAATATATTCATCTGTCTTCTACCACCTCTGTGGGTTGAGATGCACATGGTTTAAGTGAATCTGTGTGACGAATGTTAGAACCATCTTGACCCCAGTGTGTCAACTTCTGTGAGTCTGGCGGTTCTCAAAGAATTTGTTGGCTGAGCTATAGAGTCTCTAAGAAACTCTAATTTGAAGAAGGAAGACTAAAGTTTGGGGAGGGAAAGTGAGAAAGGTTGAAAAATACATATAACTTCCTAAATAAAAATTTTGTCATATATCATCAAGAGTAGCCCAGGAAAACCATTCTTATGGCTTCTAAATCCTTGAATCCAGCAATATAAAAAATTTTTATTTTGATTTAGGTTTAAATGTCCAGTTTCTTGAGATGCCAGATTCTTTACAACCTAAACCACTTGTCAAGTTCAGACCACGGGGAAGAATATTACTATTTTTCAAATACAGATTATTAAATCCATTCCATTTGAAAGAGTAGAGATGCAGGTCAAACATCCTCTACTTCATGTTTTGGATCCCCTGGGAGATAATCCAATTTAGGAATTGTTTAATACTTTCTGAATACTTGTCATAAACTTCGATCACAGATACTTTTTCTTAAATCTGCAAGGCAAGTTGTCTTTTTATATGCTTGTTTTGCCTCTTTAAGAGAGAAAAGGGAAGAGAGAGGGAATGGAATTAAGATTTAAAGAAACATGCCTGGTTTGTGTGTTTGGTGCTTTCCAGAAACAGGAAATTTATTAGAAGAAATTGAGGGTAATCTATATTTAAGGGAAGCAGTTTATATGTCTTATGGGCCATGGTTTCCCCAATGAAAGAATGTTTAATACATCTGTATTGAGTAAATAGGCTTGAATAAAATCTATAAATTTATAAAATATTTTTGTTTGATCTTTACGGCAATCCTTTGGGCTGAGTAAAAGCAATATTTTATCTCTTTCTGGTGTTGTTGAAAGACCTAGGAGTCATCTGAACAAGCAGGAATTGAGATGTTAAAACCACTGGTTTTATCTCACATCTGGAAGTGAGAAGACCTGTCAAAACATAGGTTAATTGTTTACATGGTAAAAAACTAGATGTTGAAATGAAAAATCTAAAGCACTAAATATGTTAATTATAATTAAATTTGAGCTGTTTTTGGAAAAGGTCCACTGAAATTTACTACAGAAAGAATCCAAGACTCTCTCTGATGAAGTTGGTATACAACCTCTTTCTTTAGAGAATAGTACCAGCACAGGGAGCAACTGCAGGACCCCCAAATTCTTGGAGGTAAAGAATATCTAGAATTTAGATAGATATTATTATTATATCTATTAATAATAAAATATAATTATTCTGTTTAGAATAATAGAATTTGTGGATTCTAACAGGTCACATCACATGTTGGTAACTGAGGTGTGAAAAAACAAAGGACCATACACTCTGGCTTGTACTCCACAGAAATCACGCCTTACTTGTAACTTTAGATTTGGTTGGATCCTTTTCCAGTGAATTAAGGGCAGCAAGCATTAAAAAAAAGACTAAAATTGAACTTAGACAAATTTAAAATGTAAGACCTAAAGGTGGTACATTCTGGGCCTAGATCATTTGAATTCTGTCTTTGAACAGAAGGGCAGCCATGGGGAAATTAGGCTTCTTGTGATGACATCAGAGACACCTCATCCCCTGGGTGTCAATGGTCACATTTAGAACGTTGCTCTAAAGTCTGATGCAGACTCTCTGCTGATAAGTTTCTGAGAGGCAAGTTTTTGGGTCTCACTGATTTACTGAAACATTCATTCAATTAAGAAATTTTTGAGTTCCTGGAAGGAGCCAGTGGTATGCTAGGCCATACAGCTACTACATAGGCATGGCTCACGTGTGGTGCAACCTAAATTTTGTTGTTTGGTAAAGATAACATTACTTCCGAGAAGGGAGGCTAAATATTATAGAAAAGAACAGAACAGAAGTAGGATGCCTCCATAAAAGGAGGCAAATACATAAGACTGGAAATTGAAGTGTGCGTTCAGTCTGGGTAAATAAAAATATGAGATTAATCGCTCTTATATGGGTAATTAAATGGAGGTTGGGGGAGGTGTTCCCATGATGTTAATCCTTTCTGAGATTAACATGCTTTTATATACTGGCTTCAGTTAGTCATTTGCCAATGAAGGCTTTTAGATAGCATTTAAGAGAAATCTGTACGGGTCAAAACAAAAAAAGAGACAATCTTTCCTAGCAGAGCAAATTGTTAGAGGTAAGAGTATACATAAATTACGAAATTTGCTGTAAAGTCATTCGAAATGGGTGTATTCTTCTGTGGCCACCTTAGCTATATATGTATCTCAGAACAGAGTAAGCCCATCTAGATCATATCATCTAGAAACCAGTATTTGAGTAGCCTCATAAAATATTTCAAAGTATAAAGTCTCAAATTCCCTTTGATGTTAAAGAAGAGAGACACAGTAAATAGGTAAGGTTTCGGATATAAGATAAAGAAAAGTTGGAAGAAAATTATTTCATTATCATCAAAATCAATTATTGAGTTTCACTGTATTTATATCACTTCTTTTAGAGTGGTAAAGTTAGGAGAAAATTTAAACATTTTCTTCTAAGAATGTACAATTTAAAAGGATAATTCTAATATAGAAAAGGTTAACTGATGAATAGAACATATTCTATTTAGGAATGTTTACTTAGATAAGGACAAAGTATTCATGTTTCCTTCAATGGTAGTTGAATCAGCAATATCTCTAAGTTTGCTAATAACTTGAACACTATGATTTTGGACTTGAACCCTAAGGAGTCAAGTTCAAATGATGACTTGTATGTTCTCTATTATTTAGTTGGGAAATTAGACCTGGCTATTTAAGGTTTCTTAAATCATTACATATATGTTACATATTTTAAACAGCTTTCAATATAATTCTTGTGAATTGGCTTTGCAGATATGCCTGTTTATTTTTTTAGATTATTTAGGAGATTATTTAGCATTAGAAGATACGTGTAATTACAATTTTTCCTTATAAAGTAGGCAAACTTTCATGTTTACTAAATAATAAGAAATATAAATTCTTTATTTATTAGTGAATGTGGAAAATAATTTTCTCTGAATGTAGCCCAGTCTGGTAACTTTGCATAAACAAGCCCTAATTCAAAGCTATTGCAACAGGAGGGAGAGACCGGAACTCAATCTGAGCTATACTCCAGGGGAAAAAAAGGGCAGGAGAGTTTTCAATTAGCAATAATCACGCCTCGGATAAACCTCATTGGCTACGATACTGCCACTGCGCGAAGCTGGGCAGGAGAGTTTTTTTTGTTTTTTTTTTTTGTGAAATATATTTTTATTTTCCAAATATAATATGTGAATATATTTTTGAAAGAAATACAAGCATAAATAAGTTCAACAGCATGAACATTGGCATTTGTTTTTTTTTTTTTTTTAAACATCTTTATTGGGGTATAATTGCTTTACAATGGTGTGTTAGTTTCTGCTTTATAACAAAGTGAATCAGCTATACATATACATATGTTCCCATATGTCTTCCCTCTTGCGTCTCCCTCCCTCCCACTCTCCCCATCCCACCCTTCCAGGCTGTCACAAAGCACCGAGCTAATATCCCTGTGCCTTGCGGCTGCTTCCCCCCAGCTATCTACCTTACTACGTTTGTTAGTGTGTACATGTCCATGACTCTCTCTCGCCCTGTCAAAACTCACCCTTCCCCCTCCCCATATCCTCAAGTCCGTTCTCCAGTAGGTCTGCGTCTTTATTCCTGTCTTACCCCTAGGTTCTTCATGACATTCTTTCCCTTAAATTCCATATATATGTGTTAGCATACGGTATTTGTCCTTTTCTTTCTGACTTACTTCACTCTGTATGACAGACTCTAGGTCTATCCATCTCATTACAAATAGCTCAATTTCATTTCTTTTTAAGGCTGAGTAATATTCCATTGTGTATATGTGCCACATCTTCTTTATCCATTCATCCGATGATGGGCGCTTAGGTTGTTTCCATCTCCGGGCTATTGTAAATAGAGCTGCAATGAACATTTTGGTACATGACTCTTTTTGAATTTTGGTTTTCTCAGGGTATATGCCCAGTAGTGGGATTGCTGGGTCATATGGTAATTCTATTTGTAGTTTTTTAAGGAACCTCCATACTGTTCTCCATAGTGGCTGAACCATTTCACATTCCCACCAGCAGTGCAAGAGTGTCCCCTTTTCTCCACACCCTCTCCAGCATTTATTGTTTATAGATTTTTTGATGATGGCCATTCTGACTGGTGTGAGATGATACCTCATTGTAGTTTTGATTTGCATTTCTCTAATGATTAATGATGTTGAGCATTCTTTCATGTGTTTGTTGGCATTCTGTATATCTTCTTTGGAGAAATGTCTATTTAGGTCTTCTGCCCATTTCTGGATTGGGTTGTTTGTTTTTTTTGATATTGAGCTGCATGAGCTGCTTGTAAATTTTGGAGATTAATCCTTTGTCAGTTGCTTCATTTGCAAATGTTTTCTCCCATTCTGAGGGTTGTCTTTTGGTCTTGGTTATGGTTTCCTTTGCTGTGCAAAAGCTTTGAAGTTTCATTAGGTCCCATTTGTTTATTTTTGTTTTTATTTCCATTACTCTAGGAGGTGGGTCAGAAAGGATCTTGCTGTGATTTATGTCATAGAGTGTTCTTCCTATGTTTTCTTCGAAGAGTTTGATAGTTTCTGGCCTTACATTTAGGTCTTTAATCCATTTTGAGCTTATTTTTGTGTATGGTGTTAGGGAGTGATCTAATCTCATACTTTTACATGTACCTGTCCAGTTTTCCCAGCACCATTTATTGAAGAGGCTGTCCTTTCTCCACTGTACATTCCTGCCTCCTTTATCAAAGATAAGGTGTCCATATGTGCGTGGGTTTATCTCTGGGCTTTCTATCCTGTTCCACTGATCTATCTTTCTGTTTTTGTGCCAGTACCATACTGTCTTGATTACTGTTGCTTTGTAATATAGTCTGAAGTCAGGGAGCCTGATTCCTCCAGCTCCTTTTTTCGTTCTCAAGATTGCTTTGGCTATTCGGGGTCTTTTGTGTTTCCATACAAATTGCGAAATTTTTTGTTCTAGTTCTGTGAAAAATGCCAGTGGTAGTTTGATAGGGATTGCATTGAATCTGTAGATTGCTTTGGGTAGTAGAGTCATTTTCACAATGTTGATTCTTCCCATCCAAGAACATGGTATATCTCTCCATCTATTTGTATCATCTTTAATTTCTTTCATCAGTGTCTTATAATTTTCTGCATACAGGTCTTTCGTATCCTTAGGTAGGTTTATTCCTAGATATTTTATTCTTTTTGTTGCAATGGTAAATGGGAGTGTTTTCTTGATATCACTTTCAGATTTTTCATCATTAGTATATAGGAATGCCAGAGATTTCTGTGCATTAATTTTGTATCCTGCTACTTTACCAAATTCATTGATTAGCTCTAGTAGTTTTCTGGTAGCATCTTTAGGATTCTCTATGTATAGTATCATGTCATCTGCAAACAGTGACAGCTTTACTTCTTCTTTTCCGATTTGGATTCCTTTTATTTCCTTTTCTTCTCTGATTGCTGTGGCTAAAACTTCCAAAACTATGTTGAATAAGAGTGGTGAGAGTGGGCAACCTTGTGTTGTTCCTGATCTTAGTGGAAATGCTTTCAGTTTTTCACCATTGAGGATGATGTTTGCTGTGGGCTTGTCATATATGGCCTTTATTATGTTGAGGAAAGTTCCCTCTATGCCTACTTTCTGGAGGGTTTTTATCATAAATGGGTGTTGAATTTTGTCGAAAGCTTTCTCTGCATCTATTGAGATGATCATATGGTTTTTCTCCTTCAATTTGTTAATATGGTTTATCACATTGATAGATTTGCGTATATTGAAGAATCCTTGCATTCCTGGAATAAACCCCACTTGATCATGGTGTATGATCCTTTTAATGTGCTGTTGGATTCTGTTTGCTAGTATTTTGTTGAGGAGTTTTGCATCTATGTTCATCAGTGATATTGGCCTGTAGTTTTCTTTCTTTGTGACATCCTTGTCTGGTTTTGGTATCAAGGTGATGGTGGCCTCGTAGAAGGAATTTGGGAGTGTTCCTCCCTCTGCTATATTTTGGAAGAGTTCGAGAAGGATAGGTGTTAGCTCTTCTCTAAACGTTTGATAGAATTCACCTGTGAAGCCATCTGGTCCTGGGCTTTTGTTTGTTGGAAGGTTTTTAATCACAGTTTCAATTTCAGTGCTTGTGATTGGTCTGTTCATATTTTCTATTTCTTCCTGATTCAGTCTTGGCAGGTTGTGCATTTCTAAGAATTTGTCCATTGGGCAGGAGAGTTTTAAGAGGTGCATGGAGACCTCTAAGTCCGCCTTTGTTTGCTAATTGGATTTACCTACAGGAAAAGGAAGATAGTTTTACAACTTGGAGCAAGGCACCTATCAAATTTAGACTTCTACCTTCCTACAGACACTGAAAGATGGAAGTACTGTCTTCCTGGATGGTTACATTTCAAAGGAATGACTTTCGGGTCTTTGAGAAAGACATCTGTGGGTTGTAAAACTGGCAAGGGCCTTTGAAAGATATTTACATTTCAAAGGAGCAGAGAAGGATTTTACAATGACATGTTTTCTAAAGTAAATGCTCTAAGAAAAGAGAGATCAAGAGCTTAGAGTCAGGAAGATAACTAAAGTTTAGTCAAGCAGAGGGGGACCAACTTGAGCAATATATTATGTCATGATTATGTTATAATTTGGACTTCCTCTCCAAGGTTCTTTGACTGTGGACCTCTGGGTGTGACTCATTTGGACTTCTGGAAAGGGGAAGGAACAATAGGGATGATGCTTTGGTACCCTTCTTTACTCTGTTACCAACTATTTATGTCTTGAGAAGCTGCCTTTGGGGCCTTTAAATTTTATAAGTTGAGAAGAAATTAGATATTTATTCTAGTAACAAACAATAATGAAATAAATTATTGGAATTGCATAGATTATCATAGAAATACGATTAGTAGTAGTATTTTAGTACTTGTGTTGAACTTAGCCATCACGATGCATAAAAAAGAGATGTTATACTATAAAGATAAGTAAATTTAGGTAAGTTATGCTGAACAATTACTTAAGCAGAATAGCCTTATTCTTATACTAGCAGCTTCTTACCTTCAAACTGGAATTAAAAGAGAAAGTGTTTTTATGTCATTCTGTTAAGGGGACAGTGATAATTATAAATTCTCGTCCTCCTTCAGAACCTTAACCAAAAAGCCTTACTTTCTGGAAAATTCTATAGTCCTATAATGCTGAAACATTATTTAGAATAAAACAACTCATAAAAATGTTGATTAAAAAAAGAACTACCTAGCTAATTCTTAATTCTCTGAAAACTAAAGCTCTCTAATACCTATTTTTTGAATGCTGTTGCGGGTAATTAGATATGATTTTCCAGTTATTGGGGAAAGAGCAGGTGTGACTGGGATTGCTGAGATCATAATTTTATGGTGTAATGTGATGCTGACCATGTGAGGGGATGTGAAGATGAGGCAGTTAACAGTAGATGTAAGGATTTGGAACTGGGAGTCTTTGAACTATATTTGAAAGAATCAGAACAAGGGCTTGAAGTCATTTTATTTCTCTTTTTTCTTCTTTCTTTGTTTCCTTCTGCCATTCTTATAGCAGCTGAATTCTTGGGGTCTCTCTCCTCACTCTTCTTTTCCAATGTTTTCCTTCTATTTCTTTCTCCTTTAGCACTGCTCTTTAAGTAAATAGGACACTGAAAGAATATATAACGTCAAACAACCATCAGACAGCAGGTCCTAATCATGCCAGTATTCAGTAAGCCATGTCTGAAGACTACCTTTCCTCTGGGTTTGATAGGATAAAGCTAGTCGTGGAAAAGGAATTGAGAAGTGTGGCTCTACTGATAAGGAAACATCACCATAAACTATGAATTAGCAGCAGGTCACAGGATTTACATCTGGAGTGTTTCACTGCTATTAATAATGCCTTTTTTACTCTTTGACTTCTGTGGACATATCACCTAGGATAATGACCCTCCATCTATTTGCACAGGTGCAAGGAAATAAAAAAAGGTCCTAAAATGTACATACAGACTCACACACACATAAGCATCCTGGGCATACTAAATTATAGAAAAGAATAATTCATCAATAAAGTAAATGTTGTGAAGTCCTGTGATTCATCATTCATGATTCATTCATAACGCAAATTAAAAAATAATCTTGAAAGAAGCTGACAGATTGGACCAGAGGCATAAATCTAAGCTATCCAGGCAGTATAACTCTGTACAGTAACATTACGGGAACAGCTGCTATCTTTGTGGAGCTCACACCTAGGTTGTTTTTGTAGACCCTAATGATGACAAAACCAATTAGCAGATTAGAAACTGCCAGAAATCAGGGAGGCCTTGCTGAAGAATCTCTAAAACTGAATAGTATTTTGCCTAATGCTATTCTTTGTTCATCTCAGGATTTATAGAATAAGAATGTTTTGTGTGTAAACATCTGTTGCTTCAGGGGAGCATCCATCATGCAGTTGCCAAATGAGGTAGACATATGTGCATATGGAAAGCCTTAAGATCTGTGGTACTGCTGAATTTCTTAACATAGATTAAAACTTCTAATCAGGTTTTTTTTTTTAAAGTAAACCTACTCTATAAAATGAACTGTTGAATAGTTTGATGTAAAAGAAAGCATTTCAAAGGATATTTCATTTAAATGTAAACTATGCATTATTAAAGAGAATGTGACTTTTCATATTCTTGTTTTTCTAGACACCTGGGATCAAAGTCACCTTTTGAACTTACACAGTAAGCTTCTAAACTTAAATCTTACTGTTAAGGATTTAAGTTCCTTATTTTCACTGTTAAAAGACAAATGCTACCTAAAGCTTTATCTGCAGCATTAATTTTCCTGTAAAGACAGGGGAACTGAATTAGCACGGGAAAGGGTAGGACTCTGGAACACTTCGGTCGTACCTTTGGAATCAGAGCTCTCAGCAGTTTCATGCTTTGTGGATAATTAAAATCGATACAAAATAATGACACAGCTGGAAGGATCTCCAGATATTTAATCCAGTCCCTTTCCTCCAGGAGAAACTAACTCTAGTCTAAACCAACGTCCACACAGGCATTCAGGTTACATGAAAGAAATAGGAACCCTAGATTTATTTTCTGCACTTACTATGAACATTGCAAATGTGGCCTGGTAATAAGTGTTCAGAAGGAGATTATTATGATTATTATAAAGACGATGTAAGCATCATACAATAGCCTTCTGCAATCGCAAGATAATCGATGGAAGGCAGTGATGGCTAAAATGACTGTCATTTTTAGTGTTTCTCATGTCATATCTTAAAAGTCCAGATCAAGTGCTATTCCTCCCTAAAATCTTACTAATCTCCATATCTGTTGGTTATTTAACTTTTGGTACCTATATTTAGTAAGGCTTTAGGATATATACATAAATCTATAAAATGAATATAGATAGCTGTATAAAGTAGCTTTTGACATCTCTGCACCTTAATGAGAAGTCCTTGAATGCTAGTTGCCAGAGCCTAGCACAATGCTCTGTACTTAGTCATTACTCTGCAAATGCTGGTTTTTAATATTTTTCTTCTAAATCCGGTCGAAGCTAGTTTTTCTTTATTGTTCTGTCCTCAGGGCAGGTGAGGACAATCATGAGAAGTGTTGAGTCTCCTGGCTGATTTCAGTTCTCTATTCCAACATTATGTTTCTCTTTATTTCTTTTTTAAGGCGTCTTTGTTTTTTTTTATTTTATAGAGATCAAATATTGTAAGAACATAATAAAACAAATATTTCCAAGTTCCATTAATGTTCCACATTTTTCAAGTAAAACTTAACGTGACGAAGTTAGTCTACAACAAAAGATTTTTAGATGACCTCTTGGAGTTCAATTTTATTTGTTAGGTACACTTTCCTAAAGAAAAAGGCCATGGTTCTTGAAGCTTTTGGTAAATCAGTAGAATTCACAAATTGTAAAGTAACGTGTCAAGTTAGATTAGTGGGTTAGTCCAAGGCATCTACAAAGTTTTAGGGAAACAATGTATTACAATCACTACATGCTTTGAAAAAAATAAATAAAAGGGGACTTTTCATCAATATTCATTATTGGGCCACCATATGGAACTGCACCCTATTCACACTTTTTATGTTTCCTTTAATCCTGCTGTCTTTGACTAGTGGTCAAAATACAAGATTTCTATTACAGAAGATATTTCCCATCAATTGTTATTTCTACAACCAGCTGTCTTCACAATCTCTTTTCTTTATTCTCTGACCTACATTCCACATTTCTTTACAGTATATTCTTTCTTCTTCCTTTAGCTAATGAACTTCCAGTTCCTTCACTTGCCAAGAAACAAAGGCAACTCAAGTGGAGGCTGTACATTCCGCTACAGCCAGAAGGGGATGGGGGAGTGGGGAGGTGAGGGCTGAAAGTGGGAATAACATTCTAAATTTCCATGCATTCAAATACCATCACTTTCTTTGTCTGCAAGACCCTTACTCTGCATACACATCCCAGACACACTGTCTTCTAATCATTGAGGACACTGGAATCTGGCTCCCTATCTTCCTTTTGACCCCCAAACCCAAGCATCCTTGTGTATAGCTTCAGTGTCATTATGGTGAACCCATCAATTTATCCCAAGTAATTTTACCGACACTTCACTCAACAAACATCATCAAAGCTCAAGTCCAAAGAAAAGAATGAATCTCTCTCTCTTTCTCTCTCTCCCCCATTCCCTCCATTCAACCTCCATGCTCTTCAACCCTGTAATTATCTATTTAATTTTCCTAAAGCACCACATTAATCCATGCAGTCACTGATTCCTATTGCCACATGTTCAGTCTTCCTATTTCTGGTGTTCAAAGACCATCAAAATTGGCCCTCAACCTTTGTCTCTAGACAATTTTTGTTACTTGGGCAAGATTATAACTGATCCAGCAATTCTCCAAATACGCCTAATTTTCAAGAATTCTAAGCTATTCTCATGGCCTCTGTCAATTGTGTCCTACCCTCCCCCACAAAAAAAACTACTTTCCTTTAAGATCCAAATGGCCAGTAGTCTGTGACCACGCCATATGAAAGTGTCTGTGTTCTTCTCAGAAGTTCTGTGGATTGGGTTCCACTGTTTGAAAGCGTTTATTTCCTTGTTTTGTGGTTAACTGTAAATTTATCTGTCTCCTTAATTGCCTAAAAGGTAGAACCAGCTTACTGTGTTAGTAAAATAGGGTATTAGTTCCATGTCTACCTCTAATGAGCTCTTTCTGACTTACCACTTCACCCTACTGAACTACAATTGCATATGTATGTAACAGGAGAATGAGGACATCGATTAAAATGATGTGTTAAATTTTGTATGTGTTCTATGAAATTATCAGAAAAGTGGCCAGGGCGTTCTATGTTTATTATTTCCATATCACTCTCTTTATAGTAGGCTAAAACTGGTAGACATTCAATAAATATTCATTAATATTCATTGAATAAGGAGGGGATATTTACTAATTTTTTTTTAACAGAGCACAATAATTTTTAAGGAGTCAATAATCCACTTAAGGATACAGTTCTCAGTCATCTACCTCTTCTTTTCATCACATCCGTGATTAGATTTCTCCACTAGCTCTGTCTTCTGGACCACATCTTTAGCCTATGGCAAATACTAAAACTAGTATAAAAAGCATGGCATATCAGGTTTGAAAAAACAGACTTCTAAGTTTTAGTGGCAAGTTGTACAATGCCACAGTTTCTTTGAAAAGCCTTTGCAAAACACCTCAATTACACCTCATCATTATGGTTCTTGTGCCTTCCTGGATATTTCTCTAATAAACTATGTAAAACTCACCTTGTTAATCACCATTTACAAAGCTCCATCACATGGTTCATCTTGTTTGAACCTCATAAGAAATCAGAAGATGTACCTTCTTCCTGTCTCATTGGTTGCCTCAAGTTGTAAATTTTGCATAATTATATAGATTTTTCTTCAAATGATGATATCTTATAAACATGGCGAGTTATGTCTTCTAGAAGCCCATATCTTCGGGGGGTTTTACATTGATAAGAAACATGGAAAACTTAGTTCATTTTTACAAAGATTTCAGAATTTTAAATATCTTTGAGAAGGGTTATATGCCAACAGATGCTTAATTTTCAGTGTAGCCCACATTATCCAATGCCCAGAGGATGTTTTTTCTTTTTTAAATATTTAAATAACAGTAATATCAGCAAACACCGTCTTCTCCCCCGAGATGTGTAATACAGGAATGATTTGTTGGCTACTAAAGAGATTAAATTTCATTTGTCTTTGCCCTAGAGATAAACACCAAGTAAAAGATGGAAATATTTTTGATAAGTAAGTTATCACAAACAGCATAGTTTCTACTTAAAAAGTAAAAAAAAACTAACTCAGCCTCGGGACTCTAATTTTATTTGTGTGCCATCTAATATTTGTAAGTGGACTTCACTTTAAGCTTGTTTATCCTGGCAGTTCAGAATGCAAATATAACAACAAAATTCCCTGGAAAAAAAAATTTCAGCTGATCAAAACCCCTTAAATAATTGTTTAAAAGATAAGTTATTTTCTTTACTACAGTAAGTAAAGTATTATTGTGATCAACATGTGAGAGAAATAAAGTTAATTTATATTAAATACAGAAAGGAATAAAAATAACTCATAATATATTCAAAACAAGAATGTACCTTATTTATAACTAGCTTACCTTATCTCAGTATTTGAATTTTCCTTTGAATATAATTTTGGAGGAATTGCGCTTTTCTTGGCTAAGGTTCTGTTTTAAAACACACACATATATGTTGTTGACAATGTAGCCCTCCATCCTAATAACCGAGATTAATATCCAGTGACATAAAAACACTACCAAATGTAAAATAGCTAGTGGGAAGCAGCTGCATGGCACAGGGAGATCAGCTCGGTGCTTTGCAACCACCTAGAGGGGTGGGATAAGGAGGGTGGGAGGGAGACGCAAGAGGGAGGGGATATGGGGATATACGTATGCATATAGCTGATTCATTTGGTTATACAGCAGAAACTAACACAACACTGTAAAGCAATTACACTCCAATAAAGATGTTAAAAAAAAAAGTACTTGAGATTAAAATAGAATAATTGTGAAGTAAATGTGTTTTTTCCCCCTTAGACTTGGGACATGATTCAGCATTTAAAACTTATAATTCCCCAAAAGATGTTACAGAGACAATTCAGCTGTTGGATTTGTTTCAGAATAAATAAGGGACTTAATATAATATGCATATAATATCCATATGTGTACATACATATAGAGTCTTACATATCTAACCTATGTATCATGTGTTGATATATTTTTTCTTTTTTAATGTGCACAATTTCAGTTCATTCAGTGATATACTTAGGCAAATGTTACCAAGCCTCTCTCCTCTGTTCAGGAAATGAGATCAGCAGTGCTTATGAGAAACGCACGTGGAACCATCAGCCTTTGGTGCTCATCTAGTCACATTAGCATTGTACTTCACTAATAATGTGGGGTTTGGCACAAATCTAATGATATTAATGGGGAATCACTTCTGTTTGTATAGAGAGAGTAAATGGTGGATAACTGTGCTCTTTCTGCCCTTATTCAATCCTTTGTTCACTCTCCCACAGCCAACACGCCTCCCATATCCCACCTGAAACTGGAGGCAGCCTTTCTTGGCTTTTCTACTTTTTCTAATATTTCTTAGCCTTGTGGGAGAAGATAGGAGGAGGAGGAATAGAAGAAGTCTAGTTCAAAATATGCAGTTTCCTCTTTAATGTCACCACTGGACTTGTTCAAAGAGAAACTCAGATCCTTTTTTTTTCTTTTTTTAAAGTAGTATCCAGACAAAAGTTTTAGGCTGTAACTCAGGTATGTAATGTTACAGCAGCTTTATATTTATATATTAGAGAAATCTGTATATTTATATGTTAGAGTCTAACATAAAAACCTTTTTATTTATATTTCAGTAAAATGTCCTTTTAAAAATATTTAAAATCTGAAAAAAATATTTCCCAAAAGATAATCTCTCTTACAAGGAGGGAACACATTTATTCGTTCCACAGGAATTTGCTGGGTGTCTTGTATGTGCCAGGCATCTCCTCACTGGAGATACAGTAGGAAAAGGAGGACAAAGTTCCTTTATCCAGTAATACTTAAAGGGTTAAAGCTTGTATTTATAAGAACTGGAGCTACCCTTAAAACCACTAGACTCAGTAATTCTATAGTGCCCATAACATCTTACACTAAACATGTAGTAAGTACTTTAATGATACATTTCCTCACCAAACTGGAAAGCCATTACATGTTTAGCTAAAATATCTCCACTTTGGAGTGAACAAACAAAAGCACTGGGTTTGATCAAAATGTAGAAGAGAAATATCTATTTGTTATGAATCTGCCTCTTAGTATAAAGGGTATAAGAATTATTTACATCTACTGGAGAGAAAAAAAAACTTTGCAAGTTTTGTTTCCAAAATGTTTCGTGACATTTATTTATTAACTACGAATTGTTTGTATATTGTGATGGACTACCACTTAAGGTGTTTTAGTTGTTGTTGTTTTTACTATTCCTGAAAGGTTTGCAACTAGTTTACCCCATCAGCTTGGTTTCTTTCTCCCCTCTCCTGGAGCCCTAGTTTCCTGGCAAACAGCAGGAATGTTATAGATTTAGGAATTAACCTTCAAGAAGGTGCTTTAGTTGGCGATGTCTCCATGTACTGCTCAGTACTTTAGTCTCTCTTTTGGGCACAACTTGGCAAAGTGAAAATATGCCGAAAGACGGAGAGGAAAGTATTTTGCATTGGAAATTTTTTCTTTTCTTGAAAGAAACATCACTCACATTTAGGCTAGATTATACACCACGACCTGGAATTGGAAACCTAGCAGTTGATGAATTGGAACTTTTCTGTGAAACCAGCCAATTTAAGTTAGAGTCATGGACTGTTCACACAGGCTATCAAATTCAAACAGATGGAACAGTGCCTGGCAAAAGTTTGACTGAATCTAGAAAAGAAAAACAGATTCACTTAACAGAAAACGGCTGGTAAGAGATTACAATTTTTAAATATGTACTAAAACTACTGTTGTTCAGGCTGATAATTTCTCAGTGCTAATAGGCCACAGAAAGGCTTGATACAGCCGGTGTAGCTTTGGAGACAGGGATTTTGTTTGGTTTTTGTTTCTATGTTTTATTCAAATTATTGTTGTTCTTTATAAAACTGCTTGGGTCGTTTTTATTAACGTAGGAGAGCCTGGACTTGTTGCAAGAGATATTGTCTAAAGAGTGATAGCACTAAAGACCTTTAGTCCCTATATGGATAAGAGAAAAATAACTAAATTAGGGTAGGTCTTTTTATATAAACCAATCTTAACAAAACAATCTTAGTAAATACTTAATCTAATAAAATATCCTCATAGTCAAGTAGTGTTTTAAAATACCAGCTATACATTTTCAAGTTCATTTTTTTTCAGAGCTTTTAAAGAACCGTAGAAATACTGTATGTAAAAAATGAATAAATCCAACAGTAGTGATAGAAAAGGATACACATATAATACATGAAAGGTCCTGCAACTTACTTTAACCACCTAACTAAGAAAAGTAAGAACACTATTTCTCAGATAATTTTTTTAAGTCAATATTACTACAACTCACTATATTAAAGGCTCTCAAAATGAGGGAATTAGTCATGGAATAACATTTTCTACAATTAATGACATTTAATTTTCTTATTTAGTCATATTGCTTTCTTTACTCATAATCAAAATATAATTTAGAGAATATATTATTTCATCTAGAAATTAACAGCTGGCTTGTAAGAAAGACTTATGTCAGATTAATTACTGCCTTTTTAAATTTTATAATATACTGTGACAGAAAATTAATGATGCCTGCAGTATTTAGCATAGTTCATAACCCACATTTCAATGAAAATATACTGTTATTAATGATAAACATTGCACAGATATAATATACATGAATTGCTGTCCATTTTATGTCTGTTCTGTATAATTCTATGAAATGAAGCTATATTCATTCTGTTTATTAATTTAGGCTTCATGGATTAAAATTTGCATTCATTATATTCATGTGTATATAGGATTATATGAATTTAATCAACTCAAGGCATGACAAGTAGCGTTTGACTGACAGTTTCTTCACGATTCTAATCTGGTCAAGAATTTATTTCCCGTTCATTTTATCATAGACATATGAGCATTTTAAATTAGACTGAACACGTTAGCATTTTAGGTAGTATCCATTCCCTTCATGCTCCCTGTGCCAAAAGCAAGGTAGTGTCCACAGACAGACGTAGACTTGTATAGTGTCCACAGAGAGATGCTTCCATAGCATGCATGCACTGACATTTAAAGCATGATATCTCCAGTTTGGTGTCTCAGATTTACGTTTCTTGCACAGTTTTAGTTAAAATCTCTTTTTCCTGTAATGGATAGCAGGACCCCTTACATTATAGTGTAGCAGGTGTAAAATTCCAGATTCTCAAATAGGGTCACCTCTTTCGTTTTTAGTCCTACTGAATTCAGTCATTTTCTTTATACCAGTGGCTAGTGATTGGCTATGACGTCTCCAAACCAAGGACTATAGTAATAAGAAAGACATGGTATATCCCTGGACAAATATGGGAACAGTTATTTTTGGAACCATAGGCATAAAAATACTAAAAAGAATGCTTAATAGTTTTCCTGTAGAGGATCCTTTTGGAAGTACAGAATTGCTATGGAATACTTAGAGGAATATTCATAAATAGATTGAATGAATAGTCAAGATTTCTACATTAATAATGAATGTGAAGTAAAGTTATTTCCGTAAAATAACACCAAGTAATATTTGCAGAGCTATGATAATGAGTAAAATGTATCCACTGGTTTCAAGATTGTTCCAAGTGAGTTTAGAAGGTGTGAGTTGTCACAAAATAATACAGCGAAGTTTTCAAAACCTTAAGTAATACCCAGTCTGAGAGACTTCAATCACAACACCATTTCATTTATAATTCACTTTTAAGTGTCTGTATTCCAGAGATTGACTGACAATGGCAGGTGTTTCTGAGTGATTGCTGAAGAAAATATCTAAAATGAGATACAGCAGAAATAAGTCTCTCTAAAAGAAGAGAATTAAAAGCAACCAGGTAGGGAAATGCATTTTTGAGAAAATACAAGAGACTTTCAGATCTCTCTTTGAGGCATATGCCTCACATTGAAAAGGAAGGATTTGAGGAAAACAGAGATGCCAGAGAGAATAGATAGGGAGTTTCCCTCCCATTAGCCTGAACAGGGTACAGAGGTAGAACTGGGCAACCTAAATTACATTGAATAATCTGAACTATAAAAACCTTTGGGATATGAATTTGCCTCTACTTTCATAGGAACAGAGTAGATGTACATGAAGATTATAATCAATATTTGTGCATAGTGACAGAATAAAATTATGTTTTCAAAAGTTAGAAATGTTTTAGCATTTTTCTGGGAAGTCATAATTCTCAAAATTTTCAGAAACACAAAGAAAAAAGTAAAGCCTTTCTGGAATGGTAGCTCCTAAAAGTAACTAAAATTGTCAGTTTGGTGTGAATCCTTTCAAACTTTTGACAATATGCAAATATATACGTTTACATTAATGGGTTTTTCTGTAATATCCTTCTGTAGATTAATTTTTTACTCAATCATATAAGGTATAAATTAATGTGTGAATACATAGGAACCTACTTTATAGTTTTGACACTACCATGTTTCATTAAATGGATGCACCATAATTCACTGAAGCTATCCCTTTCTGAAGTATATTCATAATATGATAATATAAGCAATCATAAATTCTAGTGTAATTTAGGTTTTAACACAGTTTCTGATCCACCCCAGTGATGAGAAGGGACTTCCTTCAGTGGAGAACATTCAAAGTGCCAGCCAGTTTCTCATAGTATTTTATGAAATCACAACCACCTTTAGATGTAGAAATCATAAGCTTCATTTCACAGCACAAAACAGTGTGTTTCTGAGAGGTTAAAAAGTTTATTGCAAGACACAGCTGGTTTGGTAAAGAATCTGAAAAAGAATGAATATATGTATACGCATAACTGAATCACTTTGCTGTACACCTGAAACTAACACAACATTGTAAATCAACTATACTCCAATAAAATTAAAAATATATATATAAAACTTACCCAGTCGTTCAACCAGAAAACTGGTGGGTATGCAGTTATCGCCCAGCCCCTGGGGTACAGGCATGCCAAATACAGAAGAACCCTGTCAAGAAAAGATATCCAAAAAGTATGGGTAGTGTGTCCCTCCCATGTCATACAGGAATGAAGGCCTGCCCAGAGATGAACTTTTTGGTTTCAGGATCCATTTACATCTTAAAAATTATTGAGAATTCTAAGGATATTTTGTTTGTGTGGATTGTAATCTAATACATCAATATTTATGTATTAGAAACTAAACTGAGAAATTTATTTACTGATTCATTTTTAAATGACAATAATAATAAACCCATAGCCAACATTTTTAATTAAAATATGTTTTGTAAAACAAACAAGACACAGAGCTAGTAAATGACAAAGCTAATATTCAAAACCAGTTATGTCTGACTGATTCCCTGTCCTTGACATGCCAACAAACTGTGAGAAAAATATGTTATTTCATCATGACCTTTTAGTGAGAGAGTTTCATTCTCAAGTTGTTTTCCTTAACTACAGAGCCCTGGATTTAAGAGAATTATTGAACAAAATTGTGCCATTCTTTTTTTCCTCTAACATCTGTACCAGGAAACCTTGTTGCTTAGACCAAAATGGAGGAGCCATTCCACTGTCACCAAAGTACCAACCTACAAATAGTGTCATGAGGATTGATGGGTTTCTGTATCTTTATATTTTAAATATAAAGCAACATCACTCATGGACATCAAAGGATAAAGTTTTTTCATCTAATACAATTTTATACTAATTTGGAGGTGGTTGTTTTTAATGGGATATGAGATAATCCTCTATGTAAATAGGTAATGTATTTCATCCAGAATAATAGTGAAGTCCAGATGCTCAATATATGGATTACCTCTTTGCCCTAATTCAGTATAATCCTGCTGGTGTCATAAAGACTCAAATACACCTTTTTTTTAATACAAGACAAAGATTTTTCTTTTGGATAAAAAGTTGTCTCCTAATTATCTACAGGTCATTCTATTATGGAACCAGGAACTTCATTCATTGATTTATTAAGCAATTGTTACTGGATTTGTGCTGAATTCTAGTGATATCAAAATAAATTAGAAAGAGAGTTCATGTCTCCATTCCTCCAGCAACTACCAGTGTGATAAGTAGGGAAGGGACATGAGCAAGGAATTGATACAAAGTATGATACAAAGTAAAATGAGAGCCCAGTGCTGATTTTGGGTCCTAATACAGAAGACATATGAGAAATAGGGTTAAATAAGGTTTCAGGACAACAATATTGTGAGATTTAATATTATAAAATTTTTTAAGTAATTAGGATAATCCCAGGGAAGGGGGGAACGACTAGTTTAAAAAGTACTGTTTAATATGTGATGTCAGTTTGTAACTACATAAACAAAACGTCTGGTTAACGTTAAAATAAGACTGTTTTAGTCTGTGTTATGAGTCAGTGCAGTGAACAAGTTAGTCAACCCCCTTTCTGGCATCGTGTTCAAAACCAAATGAATGACCAGATCTTTTGTTCACCTGAGTGGACCTTTTGCCATCATCTGGTCACAGCCGCCATTGCAGCCCCTAGTGGTTTGGCTACTAGAGCGCTTGCCAGAGCTCATGTGTCATTTAGGATGTCCCCAGCCTCTGCACGTCTGTTTGTCCTAATGACCACCCTCAGCAAGCCCCAGCTTCCAAAGGAGACTCCACTAATTAACTTAGTCAATACAGCATCTGGTAACTGGTTGGTGGGATAAAGAAAAAAGACTCCTAAAGTGAAGGAAGGAAAAATGAATTCTCCAGGCCACGAAGACCAAAATGAAATTACGAGCCATCAACCCAAAGCCATAGAAGCTTGATCATGTACATCAGCCTTGTCTTTGGCATTGCCTGGCACTCCATCCTGGGCCAAAATGTAGATAATTGCAATTATACAATGCTCAGCACTTCAGTTGGGCGGCAGTTTCATAATATAATAAAATTTATCAGTTGTAAGCCCGTCTGCTTTTTTTTTCTGAAAAAAGCCCGAGAACAATTTGATCTGTCCTGCTAACAGCAGACACTGATGCAGGTGGTTTAAAAACAAAGCATTTAATCGGGCAGGGTTTTACTTAAACTACTTGATGATTCATCATCCAGCCTCTGCTCATTGTCAATTGTGCCTCTCTTAGCTATTATTTATAGAATATTTAAAGAGCCTGGACTACATGTGCCTCTGTCTTGGGTTCTGTTGTACTATAAATTGTAGTTCCAATTTGTTTCAAATGTGGCGTGGATTGTCAGGATGCCATGACTCATGCTTGGTTCAGATGAATACTGTATAGCGGTTATACCGAAAAGCACAGTTTTTCACTATTTATTTATTGGCAGTTCTAGAATATTCCTAGACTACAGTTTTCTCAGGTTTCAGCCCCGTAAAATCATTCTACTCCTACGTTTCCTTATGTTCATTTTCTTCACAGGGCAAAATTCAATCAATGGCTTAATGAACACTGTGTAGGTTCTGGCCCCCTAAAATGGCCATTGCCATATGAGGTTGCTCAGCACGACACAACCCTTTATCTATCAAGAAAAGAGACCAACATTCGTGGTTTTCCCTAAGGAGACACTATAGATTTCTTGAATCACATTCTGTCTCCTTAGGTACTTTATTTTTCTTTAAGCTAACTATTGAAAACAAAAATCAGAATCAGATGAAAGAAAGAAAAATTTAACTTTAAATGACAAAACCAGGAGGACAGAAAATTTTACTTGTCCTGCTTAGTCCTTAATAATTGCAATTAAATAGATATTAAGTTTAATTCACCCCCTAGGCTCCCTAAAAGCAGAACAGTCTTTCATCTCTGCACCCTCCACCTTTAACTATGTCCCATAGTAGGGACATAATAAAGATTAGTGGCAGGAATGAATGATTCTAGAAGACAAGTTATGTGACTATATCATTGGGAGGCTGGAGAAAGTTAGAAAAAATAGTAAAGTATAAGAATAGGACTGAAATAGTATGATTTAGAGAAGAGTTGAAAAGGATACATAATTATCCAGCCTAAGAGTCTGCCTCTATCTTATTCCATTCGGGCTGCTACAACAAATCACCGGATGGTAGCCTTTTCACTGTCCTCACATGGTGGATGGGGCCAGGGAGCTCTCTGTGGTCTCTTTTATAAGGGCACTAATCCCATACATGTGGGTTCTACCCTCATGACCTAATCACCTATCCGAAGGATGCATCTCCAAAGACCATCACATTGGTGGTTAGGAATTCAAAATGTGAATTTTGGGGGACAGAAACATTCAATCTATAGCAACCTCCGAATGAACAGCCCCTCCTCAGAGCACATATTGCTCATGTGCAGCTATGGCACCCGGCGCATTTAACTGTTATAGCTCCTAGGGGTGCTTCGATTGAGCGTGTTCATCTTCTTGTTCCTAGCACAGAGTGTGGCATGTGAATGAGTATTCAGAGGGCATTTATGGATGGACTGAACCAGTGCACACCCAATATCATTATCATCAAATGCTAAAGTCTTTCCCAGTTTAAAGAGAATTGAGGTGTTGTGTTGAGAAGTTAGACAAATTGTATAATCCACCAGAAGCAGTGTCTAAAAGAATAGGCATCCAGCAAACACAAATTTTGATGAAATTTGAAAATTTGAACCGCAGTATGAAGTTAAAAAAACTCAAATAGGCTTTGCCAGAAGAAAAAAAGGTTTTTGAAATTTTTCATTAAAAATTCAAGAAGAGGTGAGAGAGAGTCATGGACATATACACACTAACAAACGTAGTAAGGTAGATAACTAGGGGGAAGCAGCCACAAGGCACAGGATATTAGCTCGGTGCTTTGTGACAGCCTGGAGGGGTGGGATAGGGAGAGTGGGAGGGAGGGAGACGCAAGAGGGAAGACATATGGGAACATATGTATATGTATAACTGATTCACTTTGTTATAAAGCAGAAACTAACACACCATTGTAAAGCAATTATACCCCAATAAAGATGTTTAAAAAAAAAAAATTCAAGAAGAAAAGAAGGTGGGGCATGGAGAGGGAGAAAAAGAAGTAGGAAATATGAGGGAAGAACCAGAAAGAGTGAAGACAGTGGATCAGATTTTTCATTAGGTCTAGCCTGGTTTGCTTTGGACCCTTAACCAGGGATGATTTTTACCTATTCAGTTTTCAAAAGCAATCCTTAATGATATTTCAATAATATTTTAGTTATATTTTAGAGTCAGTGCTATCCAGGAGGATTATTCAGATTTACATGGCAAACAAAGGTACTTAATAAAAGTCTTGGACTACTTGGAGAATCAGAGAGAGATTTCCTCTAGCTGCTTCATTTGTAGCCTTAGAGAAATAATGCATTAATCTGCAATTAGATCATGTCATCTTTCAGGATGTTTAGCTAAGGTGAAACGTGTAATTAGACATTTTAAACTGCATGTCACCACCCACAGGGTTGACACATGTTGTTTTCTCTTCGGTACAGTTCTGTGTAAGGATTCACTCAGTATATCCAGAAGTCACCTTGACCATGAAAATAAGGCTCCTGCAAATTACAGCTTCAGAATGAAATCAAACGTTATCTTCCATTACTTGTGTATTCCAACTTGAATGAACATGCATTTGATAAATAAATTTTTCATTTTGCTTACTTATTAATTTAACATACATTTTATATTTGAGGATAGCTTAATAATTATCAAAATGACTAGCAGATAATGATTAAAAATAGTCCCACATGTACTCGGTCCACCTTTTATTATGGTAGGTATAGGCATGGAATAGAGGCTTTAAAAGAGAGAGAGAGGGCTTCCCTGGTGGCGCAGTGGTTGAGAGTCCGCCTGCCGGTGCAGGGGACGCGGGTTCGTGCCCCGGTCTGGGGGGATCCCACATGCCGCGGAGCGGCTGGGCCTGTGAGCCATGGCCGCTGAGCCTGGGCGTCCGGAGCCTGTCCTCCGCAACGGGAGAGGCCACGACAGTGAGAGGCCCGCGTACCGCAAAAAAAAAAAAAAAAAGAGAGAGAGAGAACATATGTAAATATCTTCTTAATATTGAACCCAGTTGAGTTTCCTCAGTTTGTTGTACATGTGATAATTGCCCTGGAGCATTTTTTTCAATAATGGCATGTTTGTTATTATAAATAACTTTATATATGTATTTTATCATTTGGGATTTTTGTAAAATATTAGCAGGTGAGGGAAAAGAAGTAATGTAACCCATCTCTAAGTGTATAATAATGAATGCTAAATGTTAAAGACATATCTGCTAAAATACACTTAAACAAATGCAGTATGGCCTGCTTTATATTTCTCTACCCTTTTATTGTGATGTTAATCAGGAATTTAAATTTTATTTTTAGGCATGGTATCCTGAGTACTATGTGAAAAGGAAGTGATGATGGAATTTTTATTTTAGTGTTAACAGCAGTTTTCAAGAGGCCTAATTAAAATCTTTATCTGAACCTTGAAGATGGGAAGGCTGTGTGAATGCATGCACTGAGTTCATATGCCTTTTGAGATTTTCTTTTCAATTTTATAGTATAAAATTTCTAGTTTTTTTATACTTTCTCCTATAAAAGCAGTAGTTCTTGTTATCTTTAAATACTGCTTTCACTTAAAATGACAGTTCAACAGAGTTTCTAAAATATTTTGAAATACTTTAAGAGGGAAAAACCTACTTTTCCAATTGTTTAACAATAAGATAGGAGTTCCAGTAATTTTAGGAGTTGCCTAGCCGCTATACATATTAAGGTGATGTCTGGATGCTTAGCAGGATCATAATTCAGAAGATAAGAAAAGTGTTGCTTATTTAATTTTCAAGTCCACCATTCAGGTTATGTCAGTATATCTTGAGTGGGGTAATACTGGTTAGTCCTCAGGGAGAAATAAATGCTTATTGGTTGTATAGGTGTTTATTTAGTATCTTTAGTAGACTTAGTGTCAATGAACTATACCTTTATAATGACCAGGAAGAAAATAATCTTTACTTGACCATTACCTAAAAGTTTTATGGGACCATGCATTTTATTTTCTGCCAAGACGTTGTGTGGGTATATGTAGGTAAAGACTGGGGATGGGGTGGGGGGAGGGCAGGGGTGAGAAACACTGAAATACAATGTCTGTTGGCTCTATGGTTACCTAGCAGATAAATTGCATCTTCTTATGTCTTTCAAAGTTTCAAGGTCAAACATCTATTAAGAGTAATATTTTTCTTTGGCTGAAAATCAGTGAGTTGATCAGCATAGGATGGGGTGGTGTAAGACTAGTGGTGCGAGTCAGAATGGAAACTCCTATAATATGAGAAATTTTGTGTTAAGATGAAGTTGCTTTACTCGTTTGAACTTAGGTCTTATTTTTCTGAATGAGGATGTGGTGTGTAGGGATTTGCGAGGAAGTGCCTCCTTGGTAATCATGGAGTACTAACATTGCTGGAAGGACTGGTTTTGTGTGTATGCTTGTATGTGTTTAACAAATGTGAAATGACATTCTGAGAGACAGCTGGAACAATTTAATACAAACATTAATGCAAAGTGCGCAAAGATTTTGGAGGCATACTGCTTGAGTTTGAATCTTGGCTGCTCCACCTGTTTTTTCTGTGACAGGCTACTTATGTAACCTACTTGCACCTCAGTTTCCATCTCTGTAAAATGGGGATAATAACAGCAGCTACATTATTAAATCGGCTTAAGGATTAAGTGAGTTAATATCCCACTCCCTCCTCTCCTTAGAAAGGAAAATTCAGGGGTTTTTTTTGTGTTTTTAAAGGATGTATCCTAAATACCCAAAACAATGGTGGCAATCATTTAGAATTGAAAATACCTATCAGAAATGGAGAAAAAATGTGTTTCTTAAACCACTGGCAAGGACATTTATGCATAGGCTTTGTGTTTTAGTAGCAGCTTACTCCAAGTTGCCTGTGTTACTTACTGAGATTTGACCTCTTATATAGTTGATAAATTAATCAGTAAAGAATAATTACAGAACACTGAAAAATACAGATTATCATCAGAATCAAAATTTGCCTTTTATGGTGAGTTTCCTTCAGATATTCATGGAGAAAATATTGTCTTAACATCACAGTTTACTGGACTAAGAAAGTTGGAGGGATTTTTGTTTGTTTTGTTTCTTAATGACAGACACCTTAAAAGATTTTATTGTTGTTCAGGACCATGAAGTCCATTATGGTAAAAAGCTAATCATTTCTTGAGTAATTTTTTTTTTTTTTTTGCTAAATACTAATATCAGTTTAAGTAAGCTTGATAGCCAGCCTTGATCACGATTGATTACACAGCATTTGAACTCATTGGTCTAGTGCTAACAGTAAATCTATTTTGTACTGTGTAACCGCTTAAATACCCTTAATTAAACTGTCTTTGCTCCATGGAGTGTCACCTGCTTGTAGACCAGCAAGAGATCTCTCTCTTCATAACTGCCCCTTCATAACTGCCCCTTCATAACTAGCACAGTGCCTGGAACAGAGCAGGCTGTCAGTAAATGGTGGTTAGATGAACAAATCATACTAAATGAAAAGGTGTCAGTCCATTTCAATTTCCTTCTACTTTACTGTGCTTAATTTTAAGGCATAATAAAATTGATAGTAAGACCTGCAGTAAAGGCACAATGGTGGGAAGCCTAGGAATTGAGGTACCATCAGTTATATGGCAATAAAGGACAGTCATCCCTTAGACGTGGCTCAGATCTATGGAAATTGACAACTAGTGTAGAGAATTGTATTATTGACATTGCCTACACCTGGGTAATATGACTGCTGAAGCACTAACTGTGTTCAAGCACTGAGCTCAATACTCATTTCAACTAAGAAAACTCTGTGGGGTTGATTTTATTAATTGTATTTTGCATCTAAAGGGACTCAGAAATGTTAAGTCATTGGCTCATGGTCACACAGCCAGTAGGTGGGTAGAGACCAGAATTGGATCCTGTGTTTTTCCACATGAAAAGCCTGTATTCTTTGCTTTTCTTTGGGAGTCAGAATACTCTGAGCTGGCCCAAATAGACTACACGTTTTCTTTGACTCAAATGAGTCATATGTACAATGGATAAAATAACAAAACACTGAAGATCTTAACATTGTAAGGTATTTCAAATAATACTCCCCAAATAAATATGAAAATCCTGCAAGATGTGGCAAAGCAGTAACCATTATACCATATTATTTGGTTAAGAAATCATCTAAAAATTTAAAGTCAATTTAGTCAACCTGCATTTTTATTTACATTCTAGCATTCACATAATTTTCGTTTCCCTCAATTTACTCTTATCCCCTAAATCCTTACGTAGCTTCACTTGAGATCATAGCTTCTTCTAATTCTATTCAAGGTGTAACTTTTCAGGAAAAGAAAAGCCATTTTTGAGTGTACTTTTCATCTTTCCTTGTGAAGAGAGTTATAATTAGAGATAAAGTTTGATCTCCCTTCTCCAAGTACCCTTTAATAAATGGATTATGCTTCTGAGGCCCAGATAGTTCCAAACCACAAGAGCCCTGCATACAGAGCTGTCACTGAGAAACCAAGGATGCAATAGATACTTCAACTTTCTCTTTTTAATTTAGTTTACAAATCCAAATACAGCAGAAGTTTGTTGATCACTTCCTTGCCATATTTTTGTTTGTATTTTTCTGTTTCTACATTCCAGTGTTAGAATTTGTACCTAGCCCCTACCAAGCAAGTTCAGGAACTTACCAAAGATCATTCAAAATACTATGTATTATTCTTTCTAGTGATTGAGTTTTATTACTTGCAGCTATAATTTAAGTAAAGGAAAGTGCACTATGCTTTGATATCGTTTTGTATCTTTTGTGCCAGTGTGAAAAACATTCAAGATCCCTTTAACATCAATTGAGAAGAACATTTATAGGACCAAAGAGTCTGTTGTGTATAACATATTTGAAATTATTTTATATGTAAACATTTATTCTTATAATATGCTAATTTTGAACTTTAGTCTCTTAATTGTTCAGCAAATCATTCAATTTATTTAGTTAATTTTTTTTTTAACAAACTGATAGAAAGCTGTATATATTAACTAGTATAAGTATTGTGTGGAGGTTAAGCAGTGTTCCAAAGTACTGAATCAGTTGGAAGAAAGATTTTCTTATTAAATATTTGTGTTACGAATATATTTGGAATAAAATTATATGTAACTAAAAATGCAATATTTTAAGATGTTTGCTTAGAATTATGAAAATTATAATCTTACTTAAGAGCAATTATAATCAAAAAGCTTCCTCACAAGAAAATACTGGTTTTAATATGCTTCAAACACCCTTTAATCCTTCTGCCCCCATCTGTTATTACAAACATGTTGCTTGTGCTACCTTAATATGTAAACGAGGGTGTATTCCATTAGAAGGACTTCTTTTCTATATGAACACAAAAGAGAGAGGTTAATAGATGCAATAATTCTGATGGATGATTCTTATAAGAGGCCCCTAAAAAGAAACAATCAATCAAACATATAGGTTCTAGCTCTTATTACAGAACAACAGATGTCAGGGCTTCTTAAGAAAATGTGTGCCCATCACAGAATACTGCTGAGTTCTACCCTGTTTGAAACTAATAAAAACACAGTTGCAATGCCAGCTATGTAAGCTAGGGAGGAATTCAGTGGGAAAGTGAGATATCAGAAATGCTTTCAATTCCTTTGAAATTGTAAGTGCATTTGAATGTTATGCCGTGAGCAGGGAGGCTGCATGAAGTGATTCTGTTTCTAAAGGTAGTTATAAAGAATCTGAACTACAGGATTCAAGAAACAGAGAAACACTACTGGTGATTTTGAAAAGCCGTGTAAAGCTAAAGTTAGGAAGAACTGCATTCCAGAGTGGTTTAAAAATGGCACATGATTTCAGAGTAATTTAAATATTTTTAAACTCATATATACTTGATTTTACAGTCTAATAGTTAATATCTTAGTTTTAAAAAACAATAAAAAGGCAACTTCACTACTTCCATGCTTTGTGGGGAGTTTTGCTTGTCATGGAAGAAAATAAAAGAAGAAAGTAAAAGAGAAAATCTTAACAGTTCGTGTTTCAACCCTGTTCAACTCCATTTTTTGAGAGTTTTTTCTAACCTTTAGCCTTTCTAGATTTTCTCTTAACAAGCATTTTAAGTAACGGCATGAATTTTAGGAATTCTCAAAATATTTTCTGCTATAATTTAAATATATACAGAATCTGGCAATACAGTGACCTGTTCATTTCTTGAGTGAATAGGTAAAGCATATTTAATCATTGGAAAATAGAAACACCCTTCTGACTCAATTTTTTCTCACCTAGTTATTCATCTCAAAGAAGAAGTTCCTTTAGCAACCAATGAAATCAACTGGTGAAGCAGGTGTAATGGACAGATGTCTTAATGTGCTGCCTGCCTGGGACAGCACAGTCTATCGGAAAAAAACAGAAAGTAAAGATGCCGGAACAGAGTAAATACATTAGTGTCGCATTTAGAGAGGTTCATGGGTTGCTCTGGGGGACACAGAGATGATTCTACATAGATCAGTGGGGTTAAGGATGGCTTCTGAGAGATGTGAATAGGAGCCTGCCATGGTTTTCCCTGTAGAATTAAAAACATCAGCTCATACTTGAACTATAAAACTTTCTTTCAGCTCATGGTCTATGCCTACATATTGGCAAAGGAACGTACAGTGGAGAATATAAAACTATTGCAGTTCTATTTCTAATAGCCCAGTATGGATCTGTAATCCATCAATTATATAAAGTTTTCCTTAAAGAAACTTATCTTTTCATTCTACCTCTCTGAAGTGTGCATTTCTATACTCGAAGGCCCACTTTGTGGACTATTTAATATTTGTTTTGTTGTCTTAAGTTTGCTATTTCAAGCTTTAAGCCGTTGTTACTCCCGTAAATTCTAGTGATTCAAGATTTCTATGAGCAAGTTCATGTTGACCCAATCAACATGATGCCTTCATGTCTTCATAGAAGTTGATTATATCCCCTTTGTTTTCCTAAGTGGAGATATTATCTTTGCAACCCTGTCTCCTGTAGCAGCCTGCTTTCCCTCTGAATCACAAGCAGTATGTCATATAAGAGAAATGAGAAGGTAGTTGTAGGCACTGCCTGAATGATGAGCAGTTCTTATGCATTACTAATGGCAACTTGAGAATACTTAGAATGACACTTAGCACCAGATAAAATGATCATCCTTCCAGGAGATGGAAGCTCTGTAATTGAACTGGAATAACCGGTAAACACTACATCCCTTTCTTTTCTGCTTGATGTGTCATATTTTGGTAAGTGAACATAATCATTTACTACATATCTGATGCTATACTTGAGCAAATTCATAGTAAAACCTTTGACTCATGAGTTACATAGAACCAGAGGCCAGATGTAATATTGTTATATACCTGTAGTGTTTTTTAATGTCACATAACCTACTATAACAAAAGTGTATTGAGATAAAATATTGGATTGTGTTTTTTGTTCTTCTGTAGGGCTTTTACTTCTTTTTTGGTTTTAAGGTTCATTAGTGTGATTTTGTTTTTCTTCAAACTTTTTGATTGTGATGATACGGATAGTCTAGGCAAGAAGCTTGGGTCACTTAGGGTATTATCTCATAGGATTCTTACAAAGATTAAATAACAATACAAGATAAAGTGTTTAGAGAACTGCCTGGCACACAGTAATCACTCAGTAGCATTCTTTTTAGGGCATTATAATTAAATATTATCGCTCCATAGGTCAGTTACCTTTACTTTTCTCCAAGCAGATTTATCCTAGGTAGCCTATAAATGATCAATAAAAACTGAACAACACTACTAGAAAACTAGCTCAAAGTCTATGACCTAAATATTACATCAACCAAGTATGCCAGCTTTGTAAAGCGATTGGAAAATGTGGCATCTGTGAGTCTCTTTGGGGCAAGGAAGCAGGGAGTTGGCCTGTGTGTGTTCTCAGTCCTAATCTATATAGGATATTCTGAAAGCAAGCTGTCATTCAAACTTTTTAAAAGAATTGGCTTATAGGAACAATGAATTTATTTCATAAGCTTTGGTAATAAATAATTGTGTCGCTTAACTCTTCTATTATTGTTTCTCTGAAATCTATTCACCATACCACAGCCGAAGTGGTGTTTTGAAAATTCAGCTCTGATTAAGTTACTGCCCCCTCCTACCCTCCTTATAGCTATTTATTTATTTATTTATTTATTTATGGCTGTGTTGGGTCTTCGTTGCTGCACACGGGCTTTCTCCAGCTGCGGCGAGGGGGGGCTCCTCTTCGTTGTGGTGCGCGGGTTTCTCTTTGCGGCGGCTTCTCTTGTGGAGCACAGGCTCTAGGCGCACAGGCTTCAGTAGTTGTGGCGCACAGGCTCAGTAGTTGTGGCTCGCGGGCTCTAGAGCACAGGCTCAGTAGTTGTGACACACGGGCTTCGTTGCTCCGTGGCATGTGGGATCCTCCCAGACCAGGGCTCGAACCCGTGTCCCCTGCATTGGTAGATGGATTCTTAACCACTGCGCCACCAGGGAAGCCCCACTTATAGCTCTTTAATGATTTTATAAAGTTTAAGAAAAACAGTCCAAAGTCCTTGCTGTGACATACAGGGACCTCTGGGATCTGAATCCTCCTTACCTTCCCAGCCTAGGGCTCCTCACTCCCAGTGTGCTTTCTGTGGTTCAGTGGGCCTGGTCATGGGCTCGACACGTCAGAAACTTTGCACATGCTGAACCACCCCCCTGGAATGCTTTTCCCTACAGGCCTTGCTCAAGTAATTTTTTTTTTTCAAGTAATTTTTAATTCTAATTTTGATCTCAACACAGCGCCTGGCACATAATAAGTGCTCCAAAATATAGGTAGCATAAATGAAAAAGTGAATGGTTAATGGAACGTGTACTTTCTCAGAAGCATTGTAATAAGGGATAATTTGACATTTTTTGCACTAGCAGTTTTCCCTTTATGTCACTTTATATTAAAGTTCAAACTCAATTTAAATATTCCCTTCTTTGGATTCACATTCATGTATCTGAATTGTTAAAAGATTCTCACCATGTTAGTAGAGAAAAAAGTCTTTTATCTGCTAGTATATTCTTTTCAGATTTAGGGTTAATACATTAATAAAGGGGGAAGGGGTAATACATTCTCTCTCTAGAATTTTGGAAGATTTTGAGAACAGGTCCAAAACTTAGCTCACCAAAAATGGAATGACTGCATGTATCAAACCTATATTGAATGGTAACAATTGTAATAGTGAATATGCTGTACATGATATAAAAACTGTCTTATAATTTGTGCTCTAAGGAAGATATTGTGAAACTATAGCAGACAGAGATAACAAAGTAAAAAAAAAAAAAATCTTAAAACGAGAAAAACCATACATGGAAGCTTTACAATAATAAGCTTTTGCAATTGCCCAAGTTCCCTCTCATAGCAGCCTTGGTTGATTAGAATGAGGAACTGTGAGTAAATAGAATTCCTTTGAAAGAAAAAGTGTTTGGGCTCCAGAAGCTGTTGAATTTTCTTCTATTCTTAGGGTAGCAAAAAGAAAGAAAGGTAAACTTCTGAGCTTTACTCTCTGTATAACAAGGTGGTTGTGACCAAATGAATGTGAAGAATTTAGAATACTGTACAATTCTAAACTATTGATATGAGTAATACTTTTTTATTAACTATTAGTAATGTCAATGCATTCTGTATGCTACTGAGGAAATTGATTTATTTTATGTGCACTAAATAGAAGTGAGACCCAATTAGAAATGAGAAATTATTCCTAATCTTACTCCTAAACTTTAAAACATTTGTTCATAATTTTAAATCTTTCAAGATTTCATTATTCATTTTTATCTCTCTTGTTAGTTTCACACATCTTGAAAAAGAATATTTGTTGTCTGAATTACTTCTTAAAATAGAAATTAAATATTGTCTGACTCTTTTAAGCCTTTAAGAAATGTCTTTTTTTTTTAGTTTATGAAGATGCTAGTTGGTGTACGTGGGTTTGTGTACCTAAACATCCTGAAATGTCCCACACTGCTAATATGAGTAACAATTAGAAGTGCACATACAATAGTATTACTATGCTTATTCTCTTGAGTTATTGTATATCATTATATTTTATTTCATTGTCCATTCTATGTTCTCACTCTTGTCTCTGAAGGAACACTGTCAAGAGATATACTTTGAATCTGTAACTTACTTGGTTTCTTGACCACACACTCTACTTTTAGAAGTTTCTTCTACTTTGTCTTTCGACACACTGCTCCCTTCTTTTGCCTATTCTTGGGTATATTGCATTTTCTCTGTCCATCTTTTAAGTGTTGGTTTTCTTCAATGATAGTCAGCCATTTCCTCTTCCTACATTTCATGTGTTCGCTGAGAGATTTCAGCTATTCCCTTAGCTTGTTTTTACATCTCTACAAACAATCTCAAATCTCTATTCTCAGCTCCCAAATTTGTTTTTTATTCCTTAGTTTTGCAAATTAGAGAGGGTAGTTAAGAGTGTGGACTTTGAAGACAAAATGCTTGGGTATAAATGTGAGCTTTACTTATCAGGTGACCTTGTGCAAGTTATTTAATATCTTTGTGCCCCAATTTCTCGTTTTCCATGGTATGGCTGTGAGAGTTAACTACATATGTAAAATTCTTGGAATAGAACCTGACACATAATAAGTCTTCTATTAATAAGTGCTCTGTTAGATGTGTTGTGCTGTCATTGTCATTACTGATTGAGCAGATAGCATGAGCAGGGAGATAAAATACTGAGCAAAGGAAACAGGACCTGACCCCTGCTCTCCTGGAGCATATAGTCTATAATCCTCTTTTTAGCTTCCCACTAGATTTGTGCACTTGGTCGGCCTCCTGGTATTTCCAATACAAGATATTTAAATCCAAAACAAGAACATGCTTCCCCCTCAAATCTACGTCCAATCCTCATAACACTTAACATCTTTACAAGAATCACCTGGTAAATTGAACATTACTTCAATTACATTTTACGGGAAACAACTTTTTGAATGTCTCACAGGTGTGGCATTGGTCAACCACTTGCCAGTGACCCCACAGCATAAGTCCTAGAGCTGACACTTGGACCAAGATTGTTCTTCAGGCCCTTTCTGTATGAGTCACTGCCAAAGATACCGTGTTTCCTGGAACCTGGTAGAACATCAATACATATTCTTAAACTAAATGAATGGAATGAACCCTAATTTATTAATTCAGAGTTTACATTTTGACTGTGTCTATTTTATGTTCTGTTAGAAGACAGGGAAGTGGGAAGGGACCAGTATTTTCTAAGCAGGAAACATTTATATACCTTAATCATTCGTGTGTCATACTTCACCTCATTCTATCCTCGTAACTCTAAGACTGGTACCATTATCACCACTCGGGAGTTTGAACAATTCTCTTAAGATTCCTGAGCTGGTACATGTTAAAGTCACAATTTAATTCCAAACCTGTCTAATTCTAAGGACCCGCAATCTTTTTACTATGCCATCTTGCCTATTTACTTTGCCTGACAATCTATGGAAAATAGTTTCCTCTTACACCATAGTTTTAGCTTTTCACAACATATATGTCAAGCATTCTGTCATAATACTTGTTTCAGATTAAGTCAGAATAAAAACATTGACAAGGTAAGTCACCTATCTGTTTATTTACAGAAGCTTAGACAGAATCCAGAGGTATGAGTCAAAAACTTAAGGATGTGAATTAATCCCCTATATTTTTGATATCATATTGGAGAAGGTATTATTCCTCCTGCATTCTTTTTATACATATAACACTCAAAAAAGTTAATATTCATAAACACCTTGTCTTGCTAATAACTATTGAGAGAAATTTAAGTGAAATAATCATTGGCTTCTGATAACATGTGACCATTAAGTCAATATATGCTTCTACTCTCTTTAATTTCTCCAGTGTATTATTGAACAATTCCTTGTTCAAAAACTAAATATCAAGGATAACAAGTAAGATATTTGAGCTAATATTTGAGCATAAACTATTAAGGACAATGATGTAGTTTTATTTTCTTGTGTTACAGTAGAGAAGGGCATCTTAGCCAGACTAGCACAGTGATGACATATTTTCTGAACTGTTTTTTCTCACATTATCTTATGCTTAATTTAACAAATATTTATTAAGTGCATACTGTGGGCAAGGGGTCACTATGGAGGGTACAAAAGAGGCTAGAATATCATTTCTCCCCTTGAGGAATTCATAATCTGATGGCAAAAGCAGACTTGTATGTAATCAACTGCAGTATCTGGAAGAAAAAAGTACATCTTTTAATAGCAACACAAAATACTCTGGTATTGTAAAAAGAGCAAGGCTAGAGGGCAGGGCACTGTGGAGCTTGGAATGAAGTGGCAGGATATTAAATGGAAGACATCAGTTATGAAGCTAAAGCACATATAGGCAATAACATGATAAGAGTCTGGATTCGTCAGTGGACTGAGAGAGTAGAAGGGAAAGAATATCAGGGACATTTCAGGGGAAGAATCAATAATATGTGACACTTAATCAGATGTGGGAGTGGAAGTTAGGTGGAGTCAAAGATGAATTTCAGTTTTCTTATCAGATAATGTGCCAGGGAACACAAAATAAGAAAAAGCATAAGGGAAATGTGCAACATTTCATTTGAGGTTTGTGGGTTTAATATACCAGTAGGACATCTATAAGTAGATAGCCAGCAGGAGGAAATTCGGGTCTAGAGTATAGTGAGGAGGAAGCAAAATAAGAAACTACAATAAAACACAAAACTACGGGAACCTCCTTGGTGGGGAAGTGGTTAAGAATCTGCCTGCCAATGCAGGAGACACGGGTTCGAACCCTGGTCCGGGAAGATCCCATATGCCACGGAGCAACTAAGCCTGTGTGCCACAACTACTGAGCCTACACTCTAGAGCCCGCGAGCCACAACTACTGAGCCCGTGCGCCACAACTACTGAGCCCGTGCGCCACAACTACTGAGCCCGTGTGCCACAACTACTGAAGCCTGCGAGCCTAGAGCCTGTGCTCCACAAGAGAAGCCACCGCAATGAGAAGCCGGAACACTGCAACGAAGAGTAGCCCCCTCTCACCGCAGCCAGAGAAAGCCCGTGTGCAGCGACAAAGACCCAATGCAGCCAAAAATAAATAATTTTTAAAAATAAATAAAACCACAAAACTACGAAAACCAAAAACTACAAAGCCCAAAAAGTATGGGCATTAACACAGAACCAAAGTTTTGAAACGGTGGAATGGTGCTTAACAATCTCAGTAATGCAGAGAAGTTGAAAATTGAGAAGTAGGTGTTAGATTTGACAGCCATGAGATGCATGATGACTTTAGTATAATGAATGAGGAAGTCGGATTGCTGAAGATTGAATAGATATATGGAAGTAAATGCAGAAAAGTTCACTATGAAAGTTTTATAATAAAGAGGAGAAAAGTGAGTAAGGGGTAGAAGGGTAGTTGATGTAAAAGTAATATTTTGGCTTAGTATGGAGAAAAATGAACTTGTTTATAAACTAGTAAAAAACAAAAATAGAGAAGAAGAAGAAGAAAGATTCTTAACTCAAGATCCATAGAGTAGGAGTCTATTTGGGACTTCAGGTTGATTTTGTTCTCTTAAAAGCATAAACAAAATATTGAGTGTATGTAAATTTTTATTTGAAGAGTCATGAGATTCTCATAAGGATCTCTACTTCTCACTGCAACCTCCCAAAAATAAATTTTGGAATCTCTGAAATACACAGAGGGAAGATTTTATGGACAATACCCAAGGAAGCAGGATGAAATTAATTCAAGAGGATGTATATTCTACACCATTTCATTGAAAATTTCATCTGTGAATCTCAAAGTGTTCCATGTATGTTTTAAACAAATTTGAAAAGAATAACTCATATCATCTCTTAATTTACTCTGAATTCTGAAAGGAAAATAGACCTAAAAGGATCATCACTGTACACATTATGTAAGAGATAACTGAGCACTTGCCCAATCTGTGCCAGGCATAGTGCAGGGTGGACTCAAACAATTAGGCAGGACACCTAACGTAGAATTTAGTGGAACCATGCCAATGTGGGATTCAGTAATGGCTTAGCAGACAAACTATTTGAGCTAAAACATGAAGAATCCATTCATTCAACAAATGTTTATAGAGTGCCCATATGAGCCAGATACTATCCCAGGTGCTGGTCTTATGGGCACGAATAAGACAGGAACGTCTGCCTTCATGCATTGTGGCAAGAGGGAGACAAAATAAACAAATGGACAAATAAACAAAAGTCTATAATATCAGGTCATGATAAGTGTTATAAAGAAAATATACGGGGCGGGGGTGGGTATAGTGGCAAAGGAAGAATTCCCTACAAAGGTGACATTTGATAAAAGACTGGAATAAACAGAGGAAATGAGCCATGTAAATATCCAGGAAAGATCATGTGTGGTAGAGAGAACAAAGGCCCTGGGTAGGAACATGGTCTGTTGAGCTGGAGGAATCGCCAGTGTGTCTAGAATAGACTGAGGAAGACAGATGAGGAGGGTATATGAGGCCAGAAAAGACTTACGAGCCATGTTAAGGAGTTGAAATAGGAATAAGTCAAGTGAGGATTGGAGGGAGTAGCTTGACTTATTTGGCTCCTTATTGAAGGAAAGTGTGGAGAAATGAAGTTGGAGGTGGGGATAAAAGTGTTAACATTTTCATAGGATAGAAAGGACTTGATGAATGGTTTACTACCAACTAGCCGTCAACAATACATGAGAAACCCAAGGTTTGCAGATCAAAGACATCACTAGATAATTTCATCATCCAAGATTCTCTACCAAGAGATACCAATTGTTTTTCTTTATACAAGACACTGTATTGAGTACTATGCTTTAGACTGAAATGGGTATATTCTAATATAGTAGCTTTAGATGATTTTATAAATTTTCTTACTTTGCAGAGCCTAAAGTTCTGAGAGTTTCCAAAGTAAACATATTTCACTGATTTACATGTACATATTTTAAAGAACATGAAAATAAAGTAGACTGATTTTTTTAGTTATTCTAAAATTGGTTTTAAACTTTATAAAATTTCTAACTTCGTTTTTTTGAGTTGTTCTCTTTAGTACATAATGTTTTTAGAAATACAAGATAATTCTAGGAACTAAAAATAAGTACCCTATTCTCCCTTCCCCCATATAACTGATGGACTCAAAATGTTAGTGATTCTTGGGTAGCTTTAGTTGTTGTAAATTATGTGCTTTTACGTCTGATTTAAGAAACAGGTAAATGTTTATTTAATTGTTCAGTTGAGATTGATACAGTTGGCTTCTACTTATGCTATCTTCTTATTGCCCAAATCATACATAGAAGATATGTAATTATTTTTTAAATATAGGTAATTTATAAAGTTTAGAATGAGAAGTTTATGGTTACTATTACATGAACAAGCTATTTCAATAGAGGCTTCCTTATTCTGTTGCATCGTACTTGCTTAAGTCTGGGTTTTCTCATATCTGGGCTCTTATGACACTGACAATGTGATGTTAAAAATGTGGGACTAAATATTTTGTGCAAAATAAACTGTTATACCATAAAGTTTTTTTACAGTTTACTTCATTTATTTGTTTATTGATAGGCTCTTTTCTCATCAAAGTTGAAAGCCTCTTTTGTAAATTATAAAAAATTTTATTGTGACCTGGTTCATTTAGTACTTATTTACATGAAAAAAGCTTGAAGTTGATAATCATACAGAGCCATTCAAACAAGGTCAGTATACTCTGCCTTCGTTACTACAGTTAATTTTTCATTTCTTCTGTTGTCTTTTTATGAAAGTTTACACCTTTTACAATTTCTTACATTTTAAATACATTTTCTAAAATATTTACTATGTATATATTTGTTCATGTCTTTATTTTTGTATTTGGCACTCCAACATTGGCACTGGTATAGAATTTAGCAAATACAGTAGTAACAGAGTTTTAATTGAATTTTGTAAGAACTTAAGCAACATGAAAGCAGGGATCTGATCTGTCTTGTTTGCCTCTGTAACTTCAGACCTACAAAAGTGTCTAGCACAAGGTAGGTGCTCTATAAATATGTTAATGTAAAGGAGAGAAGAGAGAAGAGATAGAGGACAAGAGAAAGGGAAAGATGAATTAGTAAGACAGTTTTTGTCCTGAAGAGACTTAGAGGCCAGATAAGGAAATACGACATGTGCGTAAAAACTAGAATAACAATACAGTGATGTACCCTCCAATATACCATAATTAAATGTGCCTTCAGCGTTCAAGAATGGGATTTAGGCTGAAGTGTTTTTAAATTTGAAGTTGTGTTAACTTGATATTAAAAAGAATAATGATGTCAGTAATGGTAACATTAACGCCAACCCAACAGAGCTTATTATACACTAACATTTCAAGTAAATTAATTTATCCAATCCTCACAATAGCACTACTGGATAATTATTGTTATTATATTTGTGTTTTTAGATGAAGGAATTGAGGATTATAACCAGGAAGTTCTAAAGACAACACAGTGACAACCAAAAAATAACAGTCTGGGCTTCCCTGGTGGCGCAGCGGTTGAGAGTCCGCCTGCCGATGCAGGGGACACGGGTTCGTGCCCCGGTCTGGGAAGATGCCACATGCCGCGGCGCGGCTGGGCCCATGAGCCATGGCCGCTGGGCCTCCGCGTCCGGAGCCTGTGCTCCGCAACGGGAGAGGCCACAACAGTGAGAGGCCCGCGTACCGAAATAACAGTCTGTGAAAGCTCAATTCAGTCCTTTACTGGAAATATCACTAAAAAAAAAACTTTTTTTTTTTTTTTTTTTTTTCTCGGAGCACATGCTTGTGTGTTTTTCCTAAATCTGTTCTCCCAGTGACTTTTACCTGCACTTCAGATCAGAGTTCACCTAAATTCCCACAGTGGTCAAGTATTGCTAGTGTTGCTAGTTTGTTATCTAGTAATTAGCATACCACTAACAACGGTCAATAGATGATGGCATAAAAAAATGGATCATGTGCATCATGGCCAGTTTTAGCAAATCTCTAGACTAGATTCCTTTCCTAACTAAATTTATCTTATAAAGAGGTCCAAACGTATCTTGAATAATTTCAAATCAAACCTGAAAATACATTTACAAAAGAAAAAAGAAATATATTCATTTGTCCTCAGTAACAAAGGAATAGGGGAACTGAAGGCAATCAGTTGAACAAAAACAGGTTGTTAAAATTCACAGTGTGTTCTATGTTGAAATTTTAGAAATAAAAAAGAAAAAGATGAAAGCAGATGCACTGTTTTGTGGATTAAATCAGACAAGAGAGCCAAGGCTTTTCAAACTCCTTCTTCTGTCCAATTTACAAAGAATAATGATATAAAATTCTTTGTAGCTTTTATCCCACATTGACTAATATAGTAAAAGATTTCTCCCTGGCATTTTTTTGCTTTAAAAAAATCCAAATAGGGCTTCCCTGGTGGCGCAGTGGTTGAGAGTCCGCCTGCCGATGCAGGGGACGCGGGTTCGTTCCCCGGTCCGGGAAGATCCCGCGTGCCGCGGAGCGGCTGGGCCCGTGAGCCATGGCCGCTGAGCCTGCGCGTCCGGAGCCTGTGCTCCGCAATGGGAGAGGCCACAACAGTGAGAGGCCCGCATACCGCAAAAAAAAAAAAAAAAAAAAATCCAAATAAATTTTAATTCTAACTGAGGTCCTTCCACATTCTATGTTTCGAATACAGTTTGTAAACATTTTGTCTTAAACTATTTTTTAACAGGGAAAAAATTTTTGAATGGTGCAAGAGCCTACCTCTCCTGCTTTCTCCCCCACTTTTTGCCTTTGCACATTGCAAACAAGATTCTTCTTATGCAATTATCCTACAGGGCATCTTGGCATAAGGATATTCAAATGTAATTATTCTTTACATTTTCATGTCTCAGGTAATTTGGCTGGTATATTGTCTGTGATTTGCTTATACATAAGGTCAAAAACCTGACCCCTGTTGGTAATACATCATAAACTAATCATTTATATTTTCTTTGCCAAGGTTCACTGAACCATTTAACTTACACTGACTACTGCAACATTAAATTTTTCATATTAAAGCAGTATTCAAATTAACCTTTTTCAATTACACTATAAAAAAGTGGATTTACATAAGTAAAAATTAAGGGCACCGTAAGCAAATAAGTTGGGCAGTTTTTCTTGGGAAAACTGTAGCTTAAGCACATTCCTCTAGATTATTTAAGCTGTTTGTTGTGTTACAACAATTTGTATCTAACCCAGTAAAATTTATAGTACATGTGTTCAATGGAAGAAAATAATTGATAAATTAAACATCTCACTCTGTGGAAGCAGTCTATTAAAATTCCTAACTTATTAGATATTTTATTTTGTCTATGAGCTTTTATGAATTCATCTATATCATAAAAATATAATCTTTTACTATTACAAAATTTGAAGTACATATATTTGGTTAGTTCCTCTAAGTTCCCCTGTCAAATAAATGGTACCAGAGAGCCCTTTATCTATATCCATTTCTAAATTGATAACTAAAAGAATTTAGAGTTTTGTGAAAATACCAAGAGAATTTACTGAAAAATGATTGACTCTTACCCTAAAATGAGTGAACCTAAAGTCTAAGAGAAGTACGTTAGGACAAATATATTTTGCTTTCAAGTTAGGTTCCTCATCTTTTATTTTTTTATTCATTTTCTTTGCCCAAATAGGTTTATTTATACCTTTTCCATAAGCTACAATTATAAATACTTTTTTTAAAATTGAAGTATAGTTGATTTACAATGTTGTGTTAGTTTCTGGTGTATAGCAAAGGATTCAGTTACATATTTGTGTGCGTGTGTGTGTATACATATATATATTCTTTTTCATATTCTTTTGCATTATGGTTTATTATAGAATATTGAATATAGTTCCTTGTGCTATACAGTAGGACCTTGTTGTTTATCCGTTTTATATGTAGTACTTTGTATCTGCTCATCCGAAACTCCTAATTTATCCCTCCCCACTCCCTTTGGTAACCATAAGTTTATTTTCTATGTTTGAGTCTGTTTCTGTTTTGTAAATAAGTTCATTTGTATCATAGTTTAGATTCCACATATAAGTGATATCATATGATATTTGCCTTTCTCCTCCTGACTTACTTCACTTAGTATGATAATCTCTGGGTCCTTCCATGTTGCTGAAAATGCCATTAGTTCATTCTTTTTGCATAATTGAGTGGTATTCCACTCAGTTGTTACGGTAGTATCTTCTCTATCCATTCATCTGTCGATGGTCATTTAGGTTGCTTCCATGTCTTGGCTACTGTAATTAGTGGTACTGTGAACACTGGGGTGCATGTATCTTTTCAATTTAGAGTTTTCTCCTTATATATGCCCTGGAGTGGGATTGCTAGATCATATGGCAACTCTGTTTTTAGTTTTTTAAGGAACCTCCATACTGTCTTCCGTAGTAGATGCACCAATTTGCGTTCCTACCAACAACGTAGGAGGGTTCCCTTTCTCCACATCCTCTCTAGCATTTATTACTTATAGACTTCTTAATGATGACTACTTTGACCGGTGTGAGGTGATGTCTCATTGTAGTTTTGATTCACATTTCTCTAATACTTAGTGAAGTTGAGTATCTTTTCATGTGCCTGTTGGCCATCTTGTATGTCTCCTTGGGAGAAATATCTGTTTAAGTCTTCTGCCCCCTTTTTGATTGGGTTGTTTGCTTTTTTGTTATTGAGTTGTATGAGCTCTTCATATATTTACAAATACTGTTTTTAATGACGAATCACCAGAAGCACATTTTATTAGTCTAATAAGCTCTACATTAACATGCAAAGCTGACCTGGCATGAAAGTAATTTAGGGATAAAAATAATAGTAAATGATTGCTAGCAGCAGGAGACAGTTTTCTAAATTATCCATTCATTTATACATTCAACATGTATTTGTTGAGCTACGACTGTATAGAATAGTAGCCAAATGGTGTTCTAGGCACTAGATATGTATCAGTGAACCAAACTGAAAAAACCTCGAGCTCTTACAGATTTTTGAAGAGGTGGTCGTGGTGCCAGGAAGAAACAGACAAGCATATATGCAGCGTAATGATAAGTACTGGGAAGAAAAATACAGCATTACTGAAAAGTTAAGAAAACAAATAAACCTAGACCTATTCAACGTCAGGGAGTCAGAAAATTAATTTTTAAATCAATACGATAAATTTCACTCCTATGAATAGGTAAAAGAAAGTTGTTTTTTTTTTTAATAGTGATAAATATCCTCACCCCAATCCATTCTCCAAAGAGTCACTAAAGGGAGTCGATGCTTCAGTGGCTTCCAGGGTCCCCTCACCTAGAACCCTCATCAGAGGCTGCCCCATGCCTGCCTCCAGCCTTGATACGCCCATGCCTCTCCATACTCACTACATTTCAACCACATTGACCCTTTGTGTCGTCCTTGTTTCTCAAGCATACAGAGCTCAGGACTTTACACATATATTGTCATAGTTTGAATCTACCCCTTTACCCCATCCTACCCGTAAATCCAGCTAATTCCTGAATGGGATTTCTGCAAGGAAGCCAATTCTGGATGAAGCTCCCCTGCTCTCACTTTCCCAGCATCTTTACCTGTCCTTTTTGGAATTTATTACATGTAAAGTGTGTAATGACACATGCTCTGTATGTATGTTTTCATCATCTCTCTCTTTCATTAGCCTGCAGTCTCCGTGGGGCGAGGTGAGGTGGACACTAGAGGCAGCCGTTTGTCTCCTTTGCCAGTGAGCGTTCAGTGTCTTGCACCCTGCCTGACACGAATAAGCATTTAGAAAATCACTTCTGAGAGAAAGAATGAATTTCTATAAAAAATGTCCTAGGTTTACAACCCATAGTTTTATGTAACACATTGCAAAGTGGGTTCTGGTGGGAGCTGGTAATATCCTTTTAAACCATGTGACTGAGCTAAATCTAGTTGAATCTTTTGTTTTTAAATCTGTGTTACATACTGTTCCTGCCACAGACTCTGCTGGAAGTCTACTGCTTGCTTGTAGGCTCACAATCCCAATGACAGATGTTTTTTAATCTTTGCTATTTGGCTTCCAAAATGGGTATATATTACTAACTCATGTATTCTCACCAACATTTAGAAAATGACCCTGCGGGCTGTGCTCTGAGAAATCAGATACTCTCTGGGACCTGTAGCCATGGGAAAGAGGTTTTGAATGCTTTCTGGTGGGAAAAGCCATTTTATGCTTGGAACCATTGTTGAAAGAAGATCCAATTGTGAAAAGCCACAGTTGTGTAAACTATTAAAAAATTCCAGGGAGTGACATAGATCAGGACTTTATTGTTTTATCCTCTTACTTCACATGTGTGTGAAGGGCACACACATAGATGTGCATAAACACAGTGTTGGTGATGTTTTCTGCTTCATTCCACATGAGAACTTAGAATACTCCTAGAGGATGGGAAGAATCTTTATCGATGCCTACCACATCCTACATCTCCATTGTGACACTTATCTATGTGTAGTAATAATTTATTTCCTTACCTGTCTCGCCAATTCTTTTAGAAGCAAGAAACTTCCATTTTTTATCCCCAAAACCTGGCCAACAAAAAGACGGTCCACAATAGACACTCAATTAATATTCATTGAATGAATCGCAGATTATAAATAAGTACCTATAATGGAAATAGCCTGAGCTGGAGTCAACCTTCCCTTGTCTATCTCAGCCAGGCAAAATGGAGCTCAGAAACCACTCAGGGAATTACACTGTCTTATGCAGCATCTTCTCCTTTAAACCAACAACTAAGGTTTTCCCAAACCCAGAAAACCCCCAAAAGATTTTCCTACATGGATTTATGCCAGAACGATTCTGGTCCATTAGTTGGCAAAGAGGACTCCATAATAACTTCAGAGGAACTGTAAAATTCTATTCAGGATATAATGAAAGCTGCGGGGGATTGTGTGTTCATTTATCTTGAAGTAGGAAAGCTTGAATCCTCAGATAACAGGGTGTTGCCATATTAGCTTCCTCCAGAAAACTGAAACTTCAACTGTGAAGAGAGCAGAATGGTCTGATTAGTATCAGAGCTGCTGGAATCTGCAAAGCCTCCATTCTTAATTGGAGCTGCAAGATGCAGCTGATAACTTGAAGTCTCCCTCTGTGAGTTTCTGCATTCGTGGATGAATTCTGTTACTTTAGTGTTTTTGAGATTCCGTATTCTAAAATCATTATTTAAAAATCTCAAATATAAGATAATACCATAGGTTGCCCTGTATCTAAGAATAAATAAATACGATAAAACAGTATATTAAAGAAAACAGAAAGAATAAAAGGAAGAAGGAAAGAAAAGAAAAAAGAATGGAAAAGAAAGGAGGGAGAAGGAAAGGACAAAGGAAGCAAGGAAGGAAGGGAACTATTAGAATATTTGATAGACCTGCTCCGCAACGCAGATGTTTTTGTATGTGCAGTATTTCAGTGTCCTTCCTAGGTACATACAATGCCTTTCTTTTTTATTAGCACGGCTGCCGCTGCTGTTGCTTGCAAAGAGGTTCACAAATCAAAATAGACACAGTTAGCTATTCAATAATTCTAAAATATGGGGGAACACTGCCAGAGAAGGACAGCACTCCAGTATCCTAAACAAGGAGTCTGGTTAGCAAAGCAAAGTATGAATTGCTTAGAGATAATCCCCCCGGGCGGTAATTCCACTGGGTGCCTTCTGTGGCGGCACGTGCTCTTTCTCCTCTACGGAGCAATGCCATAGAACAGGCTACGTCGGAAGAAAGAGGGTAAAAGTTGCTTTCTTGAAACATTTCTTCTTCTAGATTTTTCTTTATGTCCACATGATTCATACCTCTTGGTTCTTAGCCTGGAGCACGTAGTGCAACCAGGAAATGAGGAAGCTAGAGCTGGCTGTGAATAATGAATGGGCCACATCAGCAAAAGTCTATATACACACTCAGTAGCAAAGGCGGGTGCAGAGTTGCAGGCCAGCATTTTTATGAATTTTTTTCCATTCTCCTCTTTCTCTCAAAGGAAACCAGGAAAACAAGAACTAGCAAGAGCTTGACAAACGCCTGGCTTTGAATTGGAGACCATTCACCTGCCTATTGCTTCATTCCTGGAAATCTCACTGCAACTAACTAAGGTACGTGGAAAAAAAACAGAAACTTTGATATGTTTTGCTGATGAACTTGTGATATGTGGAAGAAGAATGCATTTGTGTGGAAAATTGGAGGGCTGTATCTCTTACTTCAAAAGAATGTTTAGTATTTGTCATGTCTTTTGAAATTATTACTAGTATTAACGCCCTTGACGTGCTAGTTTAGTTGATGGGGCACTGGCCACTTATATAACATTTTGCTTTCTCCCACTCTCGTTTTGTACTTCATCAAATCCAAAGTTGTCATGGTTCATTATCTGTAGATGATCTTGAGCAGCCTTGCATTCTAAAAGAATATGCCATAGCATCTGCCTATGTGCTTTTGTGCCCTGCTGTACGGATGATATTTTAGCAACAATATTGGGTAAGGGGTGGGAGTGGAGGCAGGTTTGTCTCAGGCTGATGTTTCTTTGTGCCATACTATGCCTTTACTCTTTCCTATATGCCTAATTCAACAATGAAGTACATATATCACATTGTGACTGTTACCTATGTTAGAGTACATAATCGGGGTTGTAAAGTATCTGCTTGAATGTCCCAACTAATGAATTCCATCAAATTCAATTATCATTCTCAGACTCTTCATTAACCAATCAAATTGCTTCTTTGGTCTGTCATTTCTAACACCCTTTCCCTCGGCATAACCACAATTCTCTGAAGTAAATTGGAGGTGATTAAATTATCTCACTAATCATTATTGGGAGTCTCATGTTACTGAAGTTTTGGATTTCTAAAGAATCGTCTTTCACATGATTCTCATTGTATATAGGAGAAATAATGTTATAGTATGAGGCCGTGTCTTGAACTTTATTCTGCTATCTGCATCTTAGTTTCTTCCTGAGGAAGTTGGCTACAATAGTAGGTCTCTGATCCTAAAATCATACAGAAATAAACCAACTATACACTCCTATAAATTCACCATCTTATTAAATAAATCTGTCCAGTAGGCTTGTGTTGTAACACAGTTCTTCACCTTTGGGGAATGAACCATTTGAATGCTGGAAGTTCCTCTTATCTCTGATGCAGTATGATTTTACAGGATCACAGTTGTTATTGCTGAAACATGTTTTTTGCTAATTTTTATAATTTCCTTACATAGATTATTAAAACAAATGAAGTGGTTCTGAAAGTGCATATTACCTAGAATCAAAAGTTTCTTTCTTAGGCAATAATTGTCAGTGCTAATATATAATGGTTATTTCAATCATTTTATAGTGAAAGGCACAGCTGATGATCTGACAGTGTGGTTCTTACCATACAGTTCTTAAAATGCTCCCATTTTATACTCTTCTACTTTGTATTTTAGAAACAGTTTCATCTTCTACTCTGCAAATATTTTGAGAAACATCTCAAAATGTAACCTGAAGCCAACCTAAGAAAATTTCTATTCCTGGGTTCCATGCCAGACGTACTTAATCAGAATCTTTGTGAATGGGCTTTAGGACCAGCATTTTAAATATGTATATCAGATCATCCCAATGCACTTCAAAGTTTAAAAACCACTACTCTATATAATATGACAGCAAAGAAACAGCCAAGTGGAAAACATTTTAAAGCTATAGACATATAATTAATATAAAAATGTTGAAAATAAATTAGGATTTTGACTTTTTTCCTACATATTTTTATTTCCTAGGTGTGTACAAAGGACTTTAGACTGTTTCTTTCCCCTTTCATTTGAGTCGTAAATATTTTGAAATTAAAAATTAAATGTTAAAGATGTTAAGGGTATGACTGTCTATCAATTGAAAAGTTTCCCAGAGTTGCCAAATAATAAATGATCTCATAGTAAAGGGTATTAAATTCATAATTTCTACAATTATTTTCACATTTACATCTTTAGTTTTACAAAGGTTTCTAAATATCAAGTCATTCTTTCAATATTAGATATGTCTAGTAAGCATCACTTCTTTAAGAATTCCAGCCTGTACTTCTGTTATGGTTTCTACTCATACAAGTCCTGTGGATGTCAAACTTTCAAAAGATAATTTATTGGTACAGCTAAGTAAAACCTTCTGGCTAAGGGTATCCCATTTATTCATAAGTGAATATTTTTCTTTTATCTAATTTTAGTAAGGGAATTTCCTCATAGCTTTATTTTTAGTGCAAAAATGTCAGACAGTTTGCCAACTTAATAAGCCAAACTCTGAAGTATACATTTAAGTTAGAAGGGACAAAGAACTTTCTTCTGAACCATGAAACGACAGAATATTGTGATTACCTCTGGCACTGAATGAGGGCAAAAAGTAACATTAGATTTAGTAGGAAAACTGCAGAGACTGTTTGACCCATAAAATTAATTCTTGCTTCCTATCTTGTAGAATCCACTGAGACAAGGGTCTAAAAGGGGAAAATGCTCAAAATCTTTAGGTTTTCAGGTGTACTTACTTTATAAAAGTGTCCTAAAATAGTTGGAATAATTGTCTTCCAAATTCATACGAATCTCTTTATAAATAAAAATATTCTCGGTTTTCAACTGGTTTTAAAAATCACATTTACAATACAGGCAGGCACTAATTTCAATTGGATTTTATTTCAAAAGTTTAATTTATAAGTTAAATATTTAGAACCCAAAATGTTTTCACACAGAAACGATGTTATAAATGATGTTAGATGCACATTCAGTTTTTTTTAAACATGTTGGGGGGTAGGAGTTTATTAATTAATTAATTTATTTTTGCTGTGTTGGGTCTTTGTTCCGGTGCGAGGGCTTTCTCTAGTTGTGTCAAGCGGGGACCGCCCTTCATCACGGTGCGCGGGCCTCTCACTATCGCGGCCTCTCTTGTTGCGGAGCACAGGCTCCAGACACGCAGGCTCAGTAGTTGTGGCTCATGGGCCTAGTTGCTCCGGGGCATGTGGGATCTTCCCAGACCAGGGCTCGAGCCCGTGTCCCCTGCATTAGCGGGCAGATTCTCAACCACTGCACCACCAGGGAAGCCCCACATTCAATTTTTTTTAATCCACAAAATTATAGTCAAATTATATGATTTGTAAAAAAAGAAAAAAAGAGCTCTAAAGTGGAAAATAGTAGAAAACAATACTATGGGATTCTAAAAAGTAAACCAATTGAACAAAATATTTTTTAAAATTCTTATTTACTTTGAATATCGACACTAAAGAAAAACAAGTTTGGTTATAAAGTAAATGAGAAACTGAAAGAGAGGGTAGGGTGTTTTTGTAAAACACAGAGAAACTGGTTATAACATGAGCAGTATTCTCTTGAGCAGAGGAGAAGTAGATGGAGGGAAGAGGTGCAGCCTGGAGATAGAGCTTAAGGGGCAAGTGGTCTCAAATACAGGTTGCCAAGCAGTATTAAACTATTAAAGAGACAGGATGCTCATTAATGTTCATGTTTATAGCTCAAGGAAACAGGTGCATTCAGTTATTTTTAAATGAATAGATACATATTGTAGGTACACATTCATTTAGAAAGCAGATGAATAGAGGAAGTGTTTAAGCAGAGACAGCGAGCATGAATGCTAGTTCAATGGACACCAGGGAACGATGGAAAGAGAGAACTGGTGATCTCATAGCCTTCTACCAACAGCTTTTTCTCTGAATGACTCAAGTCGCCACTCAGGGTTTTATTGTACCCCACTTTCTAAGGAATTCTATCCTCTGTGTTTTTCGAAAAGTTCAGCATCATATTCAATTGGATCAAGTTTACCTATTTGCTGCATTTACCCCTACAGGTGTTTCTTTAATTTGCCAAATATTTCTTGAATATCTACTGTGTTTTAGGCACTTTGCTAAATTTGCTACTTTTAGCCCAGACATCAGACCAAAAAAAATATTTTGTTCCGTTTGAATTTTAGTATTTTCTGTTTTACTATTTCTCTTTCGTTCTATTCATTAAATTTGGATGGTTTGAAAAAACAGGCAGCACCTGTACCTGGCGTGGAGGACAGGAGTCTGAATAGCCCAGGGAATGAGGCCCAAGTAAGGGCTTATCTGTCTCATTCCTCCTCTGTTCTTTGGATGTCAAGGAAGTCTTAGCAGCTCTGAGTCCCCTTTACCTTCATTTAACCTAAGGAACAAATGGTAGAGGTAGAAAAGCAAACAAACTAAAACTCTTCATTCAAAGAAAAATTGATAATTTCAAAATAAAGGCCTGTAATAGTTAACATCTCTTGTTTTGGTCAAGCCTCACTACTAGGCTAATCTTCAGTGTAAGAAACAAGAAGTTAGATACCTTTCCTAGAAAAAGGGCCTGTAATACTTCATCAGTTCTAATTTTTAGTAAAATAAAATGTCTAAAAGAAAAGTTTCCAGAATCTCTATTACCGTTGAGGTCGAGGCACAACAGAAGTTATCATGTAGGCTCCTAAAATCCCTCTTCACTCTGGAAATTCCACTAGGAAAAAAAAATGGTTCATTTTCCATTGAAGAAAGTTTTAAAGATATTTTTAAATGTAAAGCACCCTTCTTTTCCATTCCATTCTCAAGAAACAAGAGTAAAGGGTAATATGGAGTATTGGCAACATTCAAATGAGTCTTAGGACAGGAATGGTCAATAGGGCCTGGGTTGAGTTATCTCAGTCTCTACTTCACAGCTTTCAAAAACTACTAGGAAAACCTGGGCTTAATGAGACAACAATGGTATTGCCACTCAGCCTTGTTTGAATTTCCCAATTGCTTTTGTTTCCTCATCCCTTTGAAGTGATGCTTCAGAATTGCTTGACCAGTCCTATATCACCAGTTATCTTCACACGTAAGCTTGTTTGATGTTTCCTACACTTAGGTTTTCAATCAGTATATCTTCATCCTCTACTTTCCCTTAGCCCAGCAAACCTTGTTCATCGTGGAGCCTGGGTTCACACTTCCTATGCCAGTCAGCACTTCCCATGCCAGTCAGTCTTCCAAGCCGTGTGTCCAGGCCCCTGTTCTATGGAGATTTCATGTTAGTGGAGAAACAAACAAGACACAAGAAACAAACACATAAATATTCAGACCCACTAAAATAGTGATCATCCAGTAACTCTAATCATATTCTTCTCTGCATTTTTTTCCTCCAAGTTGTTTCCAGTCAGTGATCCTACTCTTTTTAATCTCACTGATTCTTACTGTTGTCAGTTATGCACTAAAATCAGTCTGGTCCACTTACTTTAAGTCTTTTTAGTCTTTATACCTCCTTAAATGAAATGTATAAATTTGCATATTAGATAAAGCTATATTGCCTGAGAAATCTAATCCATAAAGCTAGGCCTAAGTAATGCCACGGTGGCTACACTGTGGCCATTATGGAATCTAATACCCCACAACCCAGGCCACCAAAGGCATCATTTCTGATCCTGAGATTTTTCTTAATTACATTTCCCAGTGACTAAGTGTCCTGTTCTGGGATACATCAGAATAAATCTTTTGCTCTGTTGTTCTATCTGGCAAAGTAACTTCACTATGGATGAAATTGGACTAGCCACTTTTAAATTCAATAAGGATTGTGTGTGTGTATCTGGTCAATATAAAAGAATAGACTTTCGAGAATTCATTGTGGTAATAGGAAGGAAAATTACCTACTTGAAGATATTGGATGTAATTCAGGAAATAGATGATAAGGAAAGAATACATAGCAATTTGTGAGAATGATGCACTATTTAAGAAGAGATAAACCAATAGGCTGAAAAAGTTATAGAAATTGGACATTCATTCTTAACAATTTTCTTTACACTTATTATCACTTAAAAATAAACTAATAACATTAAAATGCAATATTTAATGAGAGAAGAACCACTCTAATAATAAAAATGATTTTTATATTTGCTTATGCTGATACTTATTTCAGTTTAAAAATGTTTTATGGAGAAGTTAATACTTTTCATTGTAATTTAATAAAAGCAAAAGTTGTGTTGCTCTCATTAGTTTATTTAGGGTTGATTATATTTGAACATATTTTTGCCAATTTTAAGGCATTTAAAGAATCTTCACTTTGCCATACATTAAACTCCCCAAGCAATGTGCAGCTAAACATATCTTAAACATATATACCCAGGAGAATAATACAGTTCACAGGAGCATCGAAGAGAACTTGATAGAATCTTCTAGAAAAACTGAACCAGAAGGAAATGTATAAAATAGATGAAAGGATATTTTCAAAACCCAGTAAGAATGTGAGGTCACAGGGGGATATGTTGAAGGACATAAAATTGTTTCAGGTGCAATAATAATGAACTCCGGAAAGCTATCCTTTTCCTAACATTGTGAAATTCACACAGAACTATGTGAAGCATTGTCTCATTTCACTGTATGCATCTAGGTTAATCACTGATTACTAATTCGTTTCATATCTGAGATGGAGCATTTACCACCTCTTGTTCATACATACATAGCTATAGTATTATCACTGTAAATATTTCTAAATATGTAGATCAACAACACATTAAAACCCTGAAAATCCTCAAGCGTCAGAAAAGAAAGAGAGCTCGAAGGCAGAGTAGAAAGACGAAGAGCTGATGTCATGACTGAGTAGGGAGAGGTCGGTCCTTTATCAAGTCTCTAATGACTACAGGACTTGGGTCTAAGCAGGTTCGAGATCTGGAACTGAAATTCTCACGTAAATTCAGGATCGGCGAAGAGCTGCTTGCTTCTTGATGAAGCAGCAAGAAAATGCACCCACTGATCCAGGGAAGTGACTAGAGCTTATCTGCCTAGGAACCTAGATGAAATACAGGGAAAAAAATAGTCCTACTGTGACAAATCGAAACACCAGGCTTTGGCATATGTCAGTATGGGGCTTGAATGTATGTTATTCACAGTGCATGAATCCTCCAAATGTAATTTATATAAACTAATGGGAACCTACAATTCTGTATGGAAACATGTCTGAACCAGGACACACAGTACTCTTTAAGAAAGAAAAAAAAAAACTAAAATGAGTTTACAATTAAATGAATAATGGTAAAACCACACATGAGAATTATCCAACATAGCAGAGCATAATGAGGCACCATAAGCAAGAACATTCAAATCCTAAAGTTTTGAGATAGCTTAACAATACGAAAAAAAGCAGAAACTAATCATTTAAAAAATTATAAAAGTAAAGAAGGAAGAAATAGAAGCCAACAGTAAGACACTATGAAAACAGATTAGCAGATCTGAAAAAGAACCAAATACTCATAGAAAAGAAAAATATAGTTTTCAAATTTAAAAATTTAATAAAAACTTTTAGGATGAAAAGAGAAATGACCTAAGATGATATTAATGGACTGTGAATTACATCTGAAGAAATTTTCTAGAATGAGCACAGAATGTTAAGAGATGGAAAACTTAAGAGACATAGAGGAATAAAATGAGAAAGCACACCAGTATCTATTAGGAATTCTAGATGGTTAGTTACAAGATAATAGCCGAGAATTTTCCATATTTGAAGAAAGCCATTAATACCATATAGAAAATCATTCCCAGCCACTAATCAGGTAAAGAAAAACAAATTCAAACATAAACATTTTAACAAAGCCACAGAACTCCAAAGATAGTGCAAGATCTTAAAAATCAATTAGAACGAACAACATATAAAGGAGCAAGGAAAAAATAATAGATATCTCGTCAACTACAATAGACAAGACGACAGGGCAAAAAATAATTTCATGTGTTGAAGGGAAATAACTAGCAAGTTCCATATTTATATTCCATATTTATATAAACTATGAATTGATTTTGCTGTCATTATTTTTCAATAATGACAACAAAATCAATGTACTTTTTCAGAAAATGATTAAAGAAGTTCACCACTCATAAATAATTTTGAGTAACAAAATATATATTATCTGCATTTTGGTGAAACCCTAGTTTTCAGCCTTGAAAACTTGGTTATTCTAGGATTCACTAAACTAAAAAGACATCACTGGGCTTCCCTGGTGGTGCAGTGGTTGAGAATCCACCTGCCAACGCAGGGGACACAGGTTCGAGCCCTGGTCTGGGAAGATCCCACATGCCACGGAGCAGCTAAGCCTGTGTGCCGCAACTACTGAGCCTGCACTCTAGAGCCCGCGAGCCACAACTACTGATTCTGCGTGCCACAGCTACTGAAGTCCGCATACCTAGAGCCTGTGCTCCACAACAAGAGAAGCCACTGCAATGAGAAGCCCGTGCACCACAACGAAGAGTAGCCCCTGCTCATGGCAACCAGAGAAAGCCTGCACACAGCAACCAAGACCCAACGCAGACAAAAATAAATAATAAATAAATAAATAATAATTTTTTGAAAAGACATCATCAGTAGCGTATTGTTACAGACCAAGTTCATTGCTGACATATCTTTATGTGTCAAAAGGTTGAAATTTTAATAGCATAAGAGAGGTGCCTTTTTGATAGATAGTTAAGTGGCCTAAAATACAGAAACTGCACTGTCCTGATCATTTACTTCTTCAGTTAGCTAGTCTGTAACATTGCCATTCTTCTGAACAGGAACTTCAAATGTAAAACCTTTATGTTCTCCTAAAATCATTGTTATCATTCTTGACCCATCATTAAATGTAAACTATTGCATTTCAAAATGCACATCCAGACATTTGAATGTGTACACATGTAAATGCTTATCTTGCTCAACTATTCTGTAATAGTGTGAGAGATATATAAATAATCAATAGTTAAACCTATAAACCATCTTTGTGCCAAGCACACTTAGTAATTATAGAATAGCTGAGCTAGAGATAAAAAAGACTGTAGGGGTAATTGGAGTAAGTTCTTGCCAGACAGCTTATGATAATTAACAACTTCTTCATGTAATAAAGTGACTCTGTGAAGAAGATGGAAGGGCACTAGGAACTAGCATAGGAACAGACCTAATGACTGAGTGGTTTAGCAAGAGTGTGGTTTTACCCAGGACAAAGCCTTAAGAACTAGAGACAGACCAAATACTAAGACAAAGAAATTTGCATTAGTAACTTATCTACCCCTTAAATTAGCTAAAACATTCACAGGTCAATTATACCCCTACTTGTGCCTGTGATGTTTTCTTATGCCCTGGACAGAATTTACTAAGATAATTAAAAACTCAGGGCATCCTATCCGTACAATGACATATAAACATTCTCATTCTATTTAATTCTTGAAGCTAATGTGTTTATTTATTATGATGATCAGAAATTAGGAAACATAAAGGATGAATTTAATAGGAGAGTATTAAAACATATTCATGAAAGGAACATACTACAAAGACGAATTAAAATTTGCTATCAAATATGTAGAAAATTAGATGGAGTTTTTGGTTTAAAACAGCTGAAGAGCTGGCAATGTGCTACTATTAAAAACCAGCATTATTCTAAGATATTCAAATAGAAACATAAGAATAATGCTGGACAGATCACTGTATTAGAGAGCCTAGTTCTAATTTAGATCCATAGTTGAAACACAACATCAAGAACTAATACAAGGACTGACATATACACACTACTATATATAAAACAGATAACTAATAAGGACCTGCTGTATAGCACAGGGAACTCTACTCAATACTCTGTAATGGCATATATGGGAAAAGAATCTAAGAAAGAATGGATATATCTATATGTATAACTGATTCATTTTTCTGTACACCTGAAACTAACACAACAGTATAAATCAACTCTGATCTAATAAAAATTTTAAAAAAAAGATTTAACAGAGGGAACTATATTCATTATCCTGTAATAAACCATAATGGAAAAGAATATGAAAAATAATATATATGCATAACTGAATCACTTTGCTGTACAGCAGAAACTAACACAACATTGTAAATCAACTATACTTCAATAAAATATATTTAAAAATAAAAGAATTAAAAGAAATTGAGAAACAGCAACAAAACTAAAATTATTTAAGGTTTGAGACATCACCTTGTCAGAAAAGACTAAAGAAATTTCAGGATGTTAAAATGAGAAAAAGAGAAGCGTCAGATGTGGATTTAAAGTAAATATAGGCCATTACAAGAAAGGTCAGACACCAAGGCCCAAAAGGGAGAAATGTGTTTAAATTGTCGGAAAGAATAGCAGTTGAGATGATGTGATGTTCTACAGAAGAGAATGTTGAAATTCTGTTCTTGAATTTATTGAAAAGACAGAAATTTGTCTTTTGTGAAAAATGTTATACAGTTCTGCCTGACAGTAAAGAAATACATGTTTATAACACTTCCCAATTCTCGTATATGTATATTGATAAGTTTTGACACTGTATTTGGAAGGCTTAGGGTAATCAACCCAAAGGTTTCCTGAAGTAGAAGCGCAACATTACAATTTTCTAGGTGATAAGTTATTTTATGACTTTGTTATTACATTGAATGAGCAACAGGAGAGTCCAAAAACATAATCTTCCCCCCCCCACAAAAAAAATCTGTTTCCAAAATAACTCCTGTCAAGATGGCAGCCAAGTCCAGAGAATGACCAGATTAATCGTTTGGATTTCGTGGTTGTTTTGATGTTGTATAGAAGGAGAAATGATCATTCTGTGATGGTATTCAAGGAAGTGCTCCTACAGAGATAGAGTCATCCGCTCACCATCCCTCACAAACCCCCTTCATAAAATAGGAACATTCCAGGTGGAGGACAGATAATAAATTCTGTATGTTGTTTTAGAATCTTTAATTCTAAAACTATTGGAGGTTTTTATGTACTGCTGTTTTACTTCTGAGTATAAATGTAAGGAAATTGTTTTATAATTTAGACCCTTGAATAAGGCTTATAAACTGATATATGGTCATTATGCTTCAAGTTTATTTTGGATGCAGAATGTCTTACAGAATCTACTGAAATCAACAAAGGAAATAATTTCAAAAATGTTCATCCAATAGAAATTCTCTGTGGTTAGGAAAATTTACATTAATCTATTTTTACTTACCGACACCCTCGTTCTTTTCTTTATAAAAGCACCTTTGGGGGAAGGAGAAAATTTAAAAGAACACAAAGGGAGGAAAGATTACATAAAACTTTAAAAATTATATGGACTCCTGCCTGCTTTTCACATGGACTACTGTCTTACACTTATTTAATCTTCTCTGATTGCATTATGTTGTGAATGGGCAGGGTAGTGTTTTCCCACCAGTTTCTTTTGTACAGGCAAGAATTTTCAAACCAAAAACCTAACAGTTTGTGTTTTTATTTTATTATTTTTTAATTAATTTATTTATTTATTATTTATTTTTGGCTGCATTGGGTCTTTGTTGCTGAGCCAGCGTGGATTTCTGTAGTTGCAGCGAGTGAGGGCTACGCTTCATTGCGGTGTGCCGGTTTCTGATTGCGGTGGCCTCTCTTGTTGCGGAGCTTGGGCTCTAGGCCCGCAGGCTTCAGTAGTTGTAGCTCGTGGGCTCTAGAGCTCAGGCTCAGTAGTTGTGCTGCACAGGCTTAGTTGCTCCATGGCATGTGGAATCTTCCCGGACCAGGGCTCGAACCCGTGTCCCCTGCATTGGCAGGTGGATTCATAACCACTGTGCCACCAGGGAAGCCCAGTTTGTGTTTTTATACTGAAAGAAATGTCTCTGGTGAATAGGGAAGATGATTTATATGCATACATCTGACCTTATAAAAATAATCTTTGTTTTTCCCATAAAGTTGAATTTATATTGCTATCATTTATTCCAGTTTCTTTTTGTGTATCTCTAATACACCATTTAGTTTGTAGATCTTTGATACTTTAGAACATATGACAGTTTAAATAAATCTATTGTATTTTTCCAAAATTTTTTTACATTTATAGTTTTTCTTCTTTTTTTAAAAAATGAAACAAATAGTTAATTACATGGTTACAACAATTTTTGCAAAGTTTCAGCTAACACATTGTAATGACTAAAAATTGCCTCTGCCTGTTATTTATTGTTCAGAAAGTAAAATTTAATTGTATTGATTAACAGTTCTATGAAGAGTAAAAGTTATTAGGTTTCTAATACTTACAGTTCTTTTTTATATATAATGAAATTCAGATTTCTTCTAAAAGGGAAAAATCACTCTTCCACAGTAAGAAAGGCTTTCTATTCATATCCTGAAACTACATTTTTTAGCTTGTGGAATATAAATCATCCACTTGCTTGGTATGAATGCAGAAATTTAGTTCACGAAACTGAATATATATTTGTTCATATGTCTCTTTATAATAAGATTCTGGACTGTGATGAGTGGTTTTTCCTTCATGTTTTCCATACACACATGAAGGATTAAATACATAGCTTTCTTTTTACCAAAAATGCCATCAGCATTATCAGTCTCTGAATATAGGTGGAAAACTGCCTCAGTGTTTCTGATATTTCTTTTTTCAGAAAAAACCACAATGCAGAATGAATAAATACTAAAATTTTATAAAGTGTGATCATGAAATAACAAAACTTTTTTTCAAAAAAGCTCATGTACTGAAATTTATATTCAAATGAATGTCGTCCTTCACTGTGGTCACCTTGGATTTCAGAAATGCTGCTGCTCTTCAAAGTATTTTGTTAACACATTTTGGGGTCTGTCTTTAGAGCCAGTTTGTGCACCAGGAAGCATTCCTCAAAGAACACTGGGAAGGCAGACACCATCCATGTCTGCTACAGGAGACATTGGCTTTAAAGTCACATGATCATGGCAAATGTGAAGGCAGACTTTCTGAAATGTATGTTTCTTCCTTTCTTTTTCTTTCTTTCTTTCTTTCTTTCTTTCTTTCTTTCTTTCTTTCTTTCTTTCTTTCCTTTCTTTCTTTTTCTTGCTTTTGTGAATATATTTATTTACATTTTTCAAAAGCACTAAGTCTACAGCCCTAAGATACTCAGAATGACTTTCCGTGCTTCCTTTGACCTGAGATGTTTCTTTTAATGAGTTTGTGCCCTCTTCAAGCAAAATAGGCATTCATAAATTATATTTTTATTTTAAATAGTACTCTTTTTTTCTGGACAGAAAGATATATCTATCACATAGGAGGAGGGATCTGAGGCTGATGGAATCGTGAGATCACATGTTGGTTAAAAAACTTCTTAGGCTATGCCCAGAACACTGGATTCTTTAAGATATTAAAAAAAAAAGAAATCAGGAAACACAGATTTTTCAGGCTAGATGAAGGATTATGGGCTCATTGTTTTACTCACTTCTTATTACATCATTTAGTTATATCCTTATCCTGGACAAGTATATAAGGTCCTTACTAGAACCCATAGGACTATACATGACCTGCCCCTGCTACTGGTCTTTAATGGGATATAAAACTTTACCAGAGCCTATAGTACTCTGCATACCTAATTACTGTTTAATATTCACTTTGCATTAGGGATTTATAAAATGGACCCTAAAAAGCCAGTATATACCAGGCTCACATGGGTTCACTAGTGTATTTGACCAAACATTTAAGAGAGAAATTATACCAGTTCTCTAAAATCTCTTCCTAACTCATTCTGAGGCCCACGTTACCCTAATACCAAAACTAGAAAGACATTACAAGAAAAGAATATTGCAGACCAATATCTCTCGTGAGCAGAGATGCAAAAATCCTCAACAGGAGCCAGCCCATGAGCTATCATGCCAGGTGAAAGAGGTAATGGAACTGTGGAGGGATGTTTCACCTTCTATTACAAACTGTTTATTTATTCAACCAAAGTTTACTGTTCTGAGTACTATCCTGTGTGGTCGAGAAGTCAGACTAGTTACCATCCCCCATTCAGTCAGTCACTTATCAACTAACTTATCCAACAAGTATTTCTTGAACATCTACAAGGTGTCAAGCATTATACCTGGTACTGGGGAATGTATCAGTGAGCAAAATAAACCAAACTCCTGCCCTCGGGGAGCTTACGTTCTACTGGGGAAACAGACAACAAACAAGATATACACATAAGATGTAAAACATGTTAGTGACGTGTGTTAAGGAGGAAATGTGAGTGTAACATGTATGTGGGGGTGAAATGTACATAGGTTGTCCAGAGATGGCCTCACTGAGAAGACGACTTTATGTAGAACCCCAAAGGATGCAAGGGAGAGAGTCTTGACAACATCTCCTGGAAAAGAGAAGGTAGAAGGAACAAGGAAACAAAATAACTAGGAGGCCAGTGAAGGGTGAGAGAAGGGATGTGCTTGGTGATAAAGTTGAAGAGTTAGGTGGAAACCTGGTCACGCAGGGAGGGCCTTGTGGGAAATGGCAGGGAGTTTGGATTTTATGCCAAGTGTAATGGAAGACCGTTGGAGGGTGTTCAGTGGGAAAATGCCATGCAGTGATTGACTATTCTAGAAATTCATTCTTATTTCTGTGGAGAATGTATATTTAGGTGTCAAAAGTACAGGCAGAAAGACCAGAAGGAAGTTCTTGCAGCAGTGCAGGTGAGAAAGCTATCAGAGGGTTAGTGGCTTTGATTAGGCTCATGGAAGTATAAAGGGGAAAAGTAAAAAGACTTGAGACATATTTTCAAAGTAGAACTTACATGACCTGTTGATAGATTGGTTATGGAGAATAAGAGGAAAAAAGTTAAGAATTATCCTAGATTTTTGGTAAAGTCATTTACAATGATGGGGATGATCCAAAACAGGATCCAATAAGGGAGGATAAATAGAGTTTTATTTTTTACATAGTAGGTTTGAGATTCTCATTGGACTTTCAAGGGATGACAAAAAGGCTCAGGTGCAGGAGGCAGGGCCCCAGGAGAAGTGACTGGGATGGAAATATCAAAAGAAGATTTGTATTAACTAGGATGCTCTCAGCAGCAAATTAAAGAACACCTTACCAGAAGCTGCTTAAAAATAAATACTACTGACATTTGTTTTGTCACTTTACCATGTCTGTTTATTAAGGTTAATTTTAGAGTTAGATAACTCAGCAGATAATTGTTGTAAAAACCCTGGGTCAGCCTCTATGAGAGTCTCTTGGCCTGGCCGCCAGGTATGCAGTGTCAGTGCAGCCATCCAAACATCATGTCTTCAAGTGGCAACAGAGGAAGCAGGGTAAAGGAAAGAAGAATGTACAGCCAAAAAGTTAGCTCTCTCTTCTGATTGGGGAGCAAAATTTTTTCCAGAAAATTACCAACAGATTCCCCCATGTCTCTTGTCCAGAGCAATATCAAATGCCCACCCCTTGCAAAAGGAAATAGTATTATCTAAATTGATAAGACAAATGTGTCATTTCTTATAACCAAGATTCCATCATTAATTTTTAAAAAGCTAGGCTGTCTAAGGAAGGTAACCATCCGTGTCTACTACAAGAGACATTGGCTTTAAAATCAGGACAAATGATGTCACCAAAAATATATCCACTGTACACTCAAAATATTTCACCCTCTCTCTACAATACCCTTTTTTAAATGGCCACTGGAAGAACAAAATCTGGAGTATCACCTACAAATTAGTTGCTTCTGGAAGGGAAAGAAAACCATAACCCAACAAACTTAAGCTGGCTGTAATGAGGATTATCTCTCATCACAGATGAGAATTACACACACACACACACACCATGACTTCCAGTAACTTCATGTTTCTTGTTAGCTTAGGGAAAACCACAGCCTAAAATATCATAATCTTACATATATTTATTGTGGACTTAAATTCAGCAGATCTGGATAACAGTCATTTTACCTTCATGAACCATGACTGTCTCATCTCTGGGCTTTTGCTCTTGCCCTGCCCATTCTACCTGGAAATCACCTCCCTTAGATCTTTACGGGGCCAATCAGTTCTCATTATTTGGATGAGAATGTCATTTTCTTAGATCCTCTTACCTTGACCACTTTACTGAGGGCAGCCATACCTGTACCAAGTCCCTCCGTATTTAATACATATTTAAATAACTGCTTTTAATGCACAGAAGTTATCCCTAACTGAACATTGTATATATTTTTGCTTGGACCTATAAGATGTTTCTTCCCCACCCTTAATTAGGTCAAGGACGTCTGCTTTCTTCTCCATGGGCTCTCAGCACCTATGACAGCACGTGCTATGAGGTACATACTCAGTCAAGATCCATTTGTGCATCTGTAAATGAGGATACTTTGAAAATAACGGGCCTATATGATCTTTAAGAATACATATAACATTTATATTCTGTGATTCCTGAGAAGATTTTTTTTTTGAGTGACATGTGTTGGAAGCTTTTTTTTTTTTCCCTGATCAGGAAAATAAATTACATCTAGAAATCATTCTTAACTCACTGTTCTATTAGTGCCTGTGACTTAGCTGACCTGCTTCTTTCTTTGAGAGACTTTTTTCCTTTTAATCCACATTTTCTACTTCAAAATATAGGATGAATAAAAGTACATGACTGTGTTTTCTTACACATAGTAGTTGGTTAAAGTGGGCACTAAGTGCAAGAGGAACCAATCGTGAAACTTTTTCATACGGTAGTAATCATTTATGTGCATATTCATGTTTATACTTGTAGGCTCTTAACCTATGTGCTCCAGTGCCTCTTAATTTGGAAATGAAATGTCTTAACAGTGGCCCACATTCTATACTTTGTTTTTATAACTTTGAAATTAATCATTGGCCTATGAACCAAGATATAAATGAAAAATTTCCTGGGGAAAAACTGTACCTATATTTCTGGGCTTACAGGTCTCAAAGATATAAATTGGAATATAGAGAGGAAGAGTAGCTAGTATCACAAGGATTATTTGAATTGCCTTTGCTAAGTGACAGTAACTGAATTCGATATTAGAATTTTTCAGATGAATAAGATGTGATTAAGGCATTTGAGTGTTCCACAGCCTAGCTGGAGATTATAGGTAGTGTGTGAAGTGAAATAAACAGGAAGGAGAACAGGATGTGTCTAGGATAAATGAGACCCAGGGAAAGAAAGTTTTCTGAGGAAAAAAAAATAGAGCTCAGATGTAAACATATCTGATTCAGAGACTGTGCTGGAAAATTAATGAAATCAGTAGGCAAAAGAGAGATTAAATCAGCCTAAGAGGGGGGATATAGAGATCTGTTAGACAATCAGAAATACTGGGAAGAGACTTAGAAAATTTACAGGAGAATGGAAGAAACTGAATTCCAGAAAATAAGTTTCTGGGTTCGTGCACCTTTAGTAGAGGGTCTCTGCTACTATTTGAACATGAGCTTGTGTACGTGACTGTGTTATGCGGCCTGTGAGCATTGCCTCACCTGTCGCCTCTATGAGTAGGGTTTATAGGTATTAACTGTTCGTTTGTTTACTGAGAATCTCCCATATGCCAAGCACCCTGGCAGAGGCAAATAAAAGAGACCACTGTCCTCAAAAAGGTCATAATCTCTGATTGGGAGATAAGTATTAAATAAGCAACGTGATAAAATATACTTGCCACAATTTCCTATTATTGCAGGGTGGTTTTTTTTTTTTTCTTTCTTTCTGATGTCAAAAAGTAATCCAAGCAACCCACTGGCGTTTAAATCATGTATATCTAGTTTACAGTGTCCTTCCTTACAGTTACTTTGTTCTATTTGTTCTATTACAGAAAAAAACAATGTGAGTTGATATCTACATGAGTTTTTAAGTACAAATTCTTATCTCTGTCTGCCATATCACACTGTGTTGTGAGAAGTCCAAAATTTAGGCTCTTTCTTAAATTTAATTATCTGGTACTTCCCTACAATAGTCTGTCTCTTATTGACATGTCAGATTTCATTTTGTTCACATATCTTTTGTGTATGTCTACTTGATACTGATAACAGTGGCTGGTGTAAGAGCTTATCTGCTTTTGATTCTGAAAATGTAATAAAGAAGGAAAACACAAAGGAACAGCCACATGTACTCGCTATTCAAGCATACATCCAACTTTTATATCAAACTAATATTGGGGAGAAACGTGGGCTGCATGTTGCAACTCAGTCTCACTGGTATCAAAGACAGACACCAATGGCAAGGGACAGCACGTCTGTGACAAATGTGTGAAGGGATAAATTATTGAAACAAAGCACGTGAAAGCGGTCTTATGAGGATCTGTGTTTGACTTTTAGGTACAATAATTTCACGAATGTGTCCCTTTGTATTACGTTACCTTTGACTTCAGAACAACAGCATTTTTCTTACCTAACAATTTATGAATAAAAATGACATGAAAATGAGAAGAGACATTACCCCTTAGTGCTCCATTTACTCCATTTGAATAGATCTTAAATAATTAACAAATTAAAAAATATTTGAGGGAAAACATAGTATTAAAAGAAACGCCAAGGGCTTCCCTGGTGGCGCAGCGGTTGAGAGTCTGCCTGCCGATGCAGGGGACACGGGTTCGTGCCCCGGTCTGGGAAGATCCCACATGCCGCAGAGCGGCTGGGCCCGTGAGCCATGGCCGCTGAGCCTGCGCGTCTGGAGCCTGTGCTCCGCAACGGGAGAGGCCACAACAGTGAGAGGCCCGCGTACCACAAAAAAAAAAAAAAAAAAAAAAAGAAGTGCCAAGAAGTTATGTAGTTCTTGCCTAACTCTAGGCAGTTTTGAAATTAGTAAAGGCCTTCTAAAAAGGGAACCTTACATCTTATAGAAACACTTCCTTCTATCTAACTCAAATGCTTTATTTCTATAGTAACCCTAAGTTTTCTTTTCCTTAGAAAATTAGTAGTAGAGTATCATGTCTTTTGGGTCTATAGCTAACACCAAAAACACTGTAGTTAATTAATGTAGATATTTTTAAATTGTGGACCCCTAGATAATTAATTTTGTTTCTCTGGACTTCACAGATGAAAGCAAAATTCAATGATGTGTAATTAGAAGAAAGGCAGAGTTAGTCCTTTTGAATCATTTTATGTGAAAGAAGATTTTCATCATTTATTTAAAATCATAAACCGACATTTTTATCCAAGAAAATTCTAGAGGAAACATTTTGATTTTCAAATGTGATTAGAAAAACTCAGACATTCATCCTTGCCCTTTCTATGAACTCTTTCTCAGATTAACAAGTTTTCTTGATCTCATCATTTGGGGTGCTGTTTATAAAACTGATAGCTGTACATAAGCACTGAATCTTTTTATAGATTTTATAAAATCATGCTGAATTGTTTTGTGGATAAGTATGTTTGTGTCAAATTGATTTGGCTGTCTGTGGATTACTGTTGGAGGAAAAGACTGATCATTTTGTAGTGAGGGTCATTTTGTGAAGAGCCGTTATTTCCTGGAACCTTAATTTTGGGGCCCCAGAATGTAGACTTAGGGACCAGGCTCTTCACCAAGGTCATTGTTCTGTTCTTACCATTGCCCTTTCCCCAACTCAAAGTCACCCTTGTAGTCAGGAACATTCATTTACAGGGAAAAGAAACGAATAGCTCTTTCTTACCTATGCTCCAGAGCAACGAACAGCAAATATCACCCGAAAGTCACTGCAGATGGACGGAATATTCAAGTTTTAGAAGTGGTTATATCTACACCTGAATCTGCCAGTTCCGTGTGACTCTGCACAAGGTGATTGACCTTTCCAGCACATTCCATCCAAAAACAACAGAATACACATTTTTCTCAAGTGCTCATGGAACATTCTCCAGGATAGATCATATCTTGGGTCACAAATCAAGCCTTGGTAAATTTAGGAAAACTGAAATTGTATCAAGTATCTTTTCCGGCCACAACGCTATGAGACTAGATATCAATTACAGGAAAAGATCTGTAAAAAAATACAAACACATGGAGGCTAAACAATACACTACTTAATAACCAAGTGATCACTGAAGAAATCAAAGAGGAAATCAAAAAATACCTAGAAACAGATGACAATGGAGACACGACGACCCAAAACCTATGGGATGCAGCAAAAGCACTTCTAAGAGGGACGTTTATAGCAATACAAGTCTACCTTAAGAAATAGGAAACATCTCGAATAAACAACCTAACCTTGCACCTCAAGCAATTAGAGAAAGAAGAACAAAAAAACCCCAAAGTTAGCAGAAGGAAAGAAATCATAAAAATCAGATCAGAAGTAAATGAAGAACAAATGAAGGAAATGCTAGCAAAAATCAGTAACACTAAAAGCTGGTTCTTTGAGGAGATAAACAAAATTGATAAACCATTAGCCAGACTCATCAAGAAAAAAAGGGAGAAGACTCGAATCAACAGAAATGAAAAATGAGAAGTAACAACTGACACTGCAGAAATACAAAGGATCATGAGAGACTACTACAAGCAACTCTATGCCAATAAAATGGACAACCTGGAAGAAATGGACAAATTCTTAGAAATGCACAGCCTTCCAAGACTGAATCAGGAAGAAATAGAAAGAAATATGAAGAGACCAATCACAAGCACTGAAATTGAAACTGTGATTAAAAATCTTTCAACAAACAAAAGCCCAGGACCAGATGGCTTCAGAGGCGAATTCTATCAAACATTTAGAGAAGAGCTAACACCTGTCCTTCTCAAACTCTTCCAAAATATAGCAGAGGGAGGAACACTCCCAAACTCATTCTACGAGGCCACCATCACCTTGATACCAAAACAAGACAAGGATGTCACAAAGAAAGAAAACTACAGGCCAATATCACTGATGAACATAGATGCAAAAATCGTCAACAAAATACTAGCAAACAGAATCCAACAGCACATTAAAATATCATACACCATGATCAAGTGGGGTTTATTCCAGGAATGCAAGGATTCTTCAATATACGCAAATCAATCAACGTGATACACCATATTAACAAATTGAAGGAGAAAAACCATATGATCATCTCAATAGATGCAGAGAAAGCTTTTGACAAAATTCAACACCCATTTATGATAAAAACCCTGCAGAAAGTAGGCATAGAGGGAACTTTCCTCAACATAATAATGTCCTTTATATGCAGTAATTTAAAAGGGTCCTCCCAACATCATTCCAAAGACAAAAACTGAAGGTAGATATGGTTCTCCAAACTATTCTGACTTCTAGTTTATCAGTGGCGTGAGGTTCTATTAAGATATAACTTAAAATAGTGCCTGTTAAATGGTGGATGGTGACCTATTAGTGGGTCATGGAACCAAATTAGTGGTTTGTGACAAACATTTTAAATGGAATAAAATAGGACAAAAATTAAAAGTGTGTAAGTTACATCAGATGCAGTGAGGCTTAATATTGCTTTGTGAAACAATTATGTATTCAGTTACGTATTTGCATTGTGTGACTGAATTGTGCTATAAAACGTATTTCTTACCGATGTCATTGCATTAAGTAAAGTAGCTGAGCTGTAGATGTCCATGTGTAGGTGGTATTTAGAAACTCACCATGCCCATTCGGTTGGATGCTTGTGAGAAGAAAGCAGATAGATTAGTGCATTCTTATTTGGTTTACTTAAGAACCGCTTTTAGGCACCTTTCCTCAAAATCCGTGGTGCTAAGACTACTGCAGAGAGAATTCTCTATTTGTTTCCTCTTCACACTCTGATGTTTGTTCTCTGACATTTTTGTGTCAGCCCCACGATGGCTCCTTTGGGCTAATAAATCCTTGTGCACCAACTCAAAACTCTTACGTTCTGATAGCACTCTATCTAATGACTTAAAGCCTGTATTAGATTTCTCTGTTTCCTAAAACAGCATATGAAACTGTTGGACCTAAATTATCCTGGACCCCAAACTCTGAAAGAACATATAATCACAGGAAAAATATATTTCTTATCAGAACAAGCAGGTGTGCTTGAATATTGACTAAGCTGTTTAATCTTTTGGGCACGGTATGTCTTGCAAAGAAGGACAGTAATGTTCAAATACCTGTACTTCTATTTGCTGTCAGTTTGATATTTTTCCCTTCAGAATAATCATTTTCCACTTTCCTAATGAAATCAGTTTCATGCATCAAATCAGCCATCCTTGAATATTTGAAGCCTTTGACATCAGGTCCTGTAATGCTGCTTTACATATTGTTTGCTGATGTGGTTGCCTGGTCAGAAATTCAGCTGTTCCACTGGGACCCCACCGTTGTTTTTCTAGGAGCAGTTGAACATCCATAGCATCCAGCTTCTGGAAAGAAAAGCTTTCAAACTAAACAGACTGTGTTCATTTAGGTTACCACAAATTCTTTAACCATATAAAACTGCCCTTTGACTCATTTTGACCTATCAATGTTTCGTTCAGGCAGTTTCAATATTATGTTTGAAAAGACAATATCCTATATTCAATTTACATTTCCTTTTAAATAGCCAGACTCTGAGTTCAGCCAGCATGAGATAGCGGCTGATGCTTTTCTTCATTCTTGTATTTAGTAAATATTTTCCTCAGTTCCAACTATGTTCAGAGCACCAGGCATGTGGTAAAGACAAAGATAAAGCCGACAGATGCTTAAGAATCATGTAATATTTTTTCTGATTGCTAGTAGACTGGTGGCAAAATAAAGTTATATCCTCCTTTTCACTCATAAAGTAACACAGAACTTGATAGCCCATTAAGGTATGTGGTTTTTCTTAAATACGGGCTCAGTGTCTTATTAGAATCATCAAACCCCTTCCTGTGTTGTCCCTATATTTATTTCCTCCTGAGTAGATACTCTCTCCAATCAACCTGCCAGTGTCATTTAGTCTTTCCTAGGTATCTGTCCCTGATCTTTAAATACTAATGATCTACTGTAAGCATTTAACCACCTAAAGTCTCATTGCATCTTGAAGCATTCACAAAGCACTAAGGTGGCTCTTTAACGTTTTAATTGCACCAGCCACAATCAATAAAATATTACAGATGTTCCTATGTTATTGTTTCTTCGTTTTTGAGGTGAGAATGAGTGGATATCTTTGTAGTTTGCCTCTTTGTAAGATAGTCACTGCCTGGCCTGTCTGTTGCTATTTCTAGTTCTTCTCACGTTTACTTTAGAAGTTGCATTATTCTTGGGTTCAGTTTTGTTTTGTTTGGAGGGAGTCCTTTGCTCTGTGGTTGATATTTTTGAAATGATTGCTCCCATCACTATCCAGTGTGGCAGGGCTTTTGTTTCCTTCAGAGACTCCTCGTTTTGTTTCTTCCAAATGACCATCCCACCCGCCACTGCTGCGCTGATGCTACCAAACTATAGACTGAGTACAGCAAGGCGGTGCAACCATGGCAGTGATTCTCAACCTTGGCTGCACGATAGAATCCCCTGCGGAGTTTTAAAAATACTGACGCCTGGGTTCTGCTCTTGACATTCTGAATTAATTGGCTTACACTGAGGCCTGGACATTAATATTTTTAAACATTTCCCAGAGGGAGTCTAATGCACAGTGAAGTCTGAGACCCACTGATTAAAGTTTTCATAAGAGTTCCCGCGTCGAGCTAGCTATGTGTCTTTAGTCTCATTGAAGCTGGTCCAGACTTTGGAATGAGCTAAAAGCTAATGTGTATAACTTCTTTTAGTAACCCATTCTGATGATTAGCTCGTTACTTTATAAAGGTTTTACCACCTGCCCTACATTTATCAGAGAGGAGTTCAGATCTCAACAAGAGTGAGAAATTATATCCATAATATCTAATAGCCCTGAAGTCACTCTTTGGGATCCACTGCAAGATTATCTTACACACCTGACACTTTGGGCAGCTTTCCTAAGAGTAATTAACATCTGTGTAAAGATGTAATCACCTGAAGCAGCTATGTAAGCAAGAACAATCTCAAGAGCTTTTCATTTCTAGCAGCAAAGAAATTGTATTACAGCAGCATTTTGCCAGCAGAGCTTAGGACATCAGTGTAGCCAGTATTAGAATGAAGCATTGGAAGACTGAATAACAGGAAAAGATTAATTTCTATTAAATATCTACATCTGCTGGTTCTCCCAAGTAGATTAGACTGGAAAAGCCAAATGGAGGATTTTACCCAATCTCCTTTGACTCTGTGCACAATTCCTGCAGTTGCTACCAAGTTTCCCCAGAAAGAAAAAAAAAAAAAGGAGTAAGAAGTAGCCCCAAACATGTAACCAATCCCCAAATTAATTGCTGTTTGAATGAACTGTGTTGTTATTTGTGTTGTCTTAATTTACATGGACATTCTTCTGTTAAGAAAGAAAGATTTCTTTTACTATGTAACATTATACACTTTTAGAATCAAAAATTTGCCTGAATTTCTGAACTGAACTTACTGTTTATCATCTGTCAGTTTCACAAATAATCCAGGTCTTTCTCCATCCATTATTGTTACAGAGAGGTCTACAGATAAAAGTATGGGTATAATTTTACCCCTATCTACCTTAATGTCATTTATTTTAAGAGAATTGGAAGATCTTTGTCAGCTTTTGCTGTTACTTTCATGTGTCTCTGTCTCAGTGCATTCGGTAAAAAAATAGACTAATAGTAATTTTCAGTGAATATAATTTTTCTGTTTTATATCAAAGTCCAGCTGCTTTCAAGAGAATCCCTTGATCACCTCTACAGCCATGATTTGGGCTTAGGGAAATGTGACTAAGCACTGATTTCCACCTGAGGGAAAGGTTGCTTCTAAGATATAGGAGAGCCTTGCAAAAACACATTTCTTTTTTAGTGAAAGCTATACTATATTGATACCAATTAAGAAGAAAGAATGGGGCTTCCCTGGTGGCGCAGTGGTTGAGAGTCCGCCTGCCGATGCAGGGAACATGGGTTCGTGTTCCGGTCCAAGAAGATCCCGCATGACGCAGAGCGGCTGGACCTGTGAGCCGTGGCCGCTGAGCCTACGCGTCCGGAGCCTGTGCTCCGCAACGGGAGAGGCCACAACAGTGAGAGGCCCGCGTACCGCAAAAAAAAAAAAAAAAAAAAAAAAGAAGAAGAAGGCATGAATGGGAACTCTGCTGGGTTTCTGAAAGTTCTGTTTTACTACAACTTTATTAAAGCTCTGGGGAAGACCTTTTTTTTTTTTTTTTTTTTGTGGTACACGGGCCTCTCACTGTTGTGGCCTCTCCCGTTGCGGAGCACAGGCTCTGGACGCGCAGGCTCAGCGGCCACGGCTCACAGGTCCAGCCGCTCTGCGTCATGCGGGATCCTCCCGGAATGGGGCACGAACCTGCGTCGGCAGGCGGACTCCCAACCACTGCGCCACCAGGGAAGCCCAGGGAAGCCCCCTGGGGAAGACCTTTAAACTTCCCTTAGTGGTTAGTTTTGATGCTAATAGTATAGGGTATTCTTGAAGAGCCTCAGAATTCAGAAGGACCATATTGACACTCTTAGATGGTCAAGAGATTGGTTTCTAAATACTACATCAAACAGTATATGTAAGAATAACCTCAAAGCACAGTAAGAGTTGAGGATGCTATAGAGTCATATATCAAACCCTAAAATTCCATCTGTCTGCCTTACCCTACCCAACCAAATCCAGTTTGGCAAAACACAGAAAATGGATCAAATAAATCAGAAAGATAAAGAGCAAACATAAACTCACACAAGTGGCTTTGGAAATGCAGTGCTTAAAAGAAAGTCAGAGAAACAGGAATTAGATTGTTCACAGGATAAATATAGGTCTCGTCGCAGTATTAAGTGAGAATCTCTGAATGGCAAGCCACAGAAACTATTTGAGCTGGCATAAATCTCAGTGATACAATAGGAAAGGCACTGGGGTATCTACAGTATCCAAGGAAGCATTAAGCTTTCACATCTCAGGGAGAGCGGAATCCAGTGTATCGACAGAGATCTCAGGGGCAAGAATACGTTCTCCGGGCTTCTAGAATTCTCCTAGAGGCCCAACAGTTTAACTCCCAAATTAGCAGGAAAGTAATTTGATTTTCCCATTTGAGGTAAAGGGCCTATCCTGTGTTAATTAGCAATAGCCCAGAAAGCTGTTCTTGGAACAAAAACATGGCCCTTGGGAGTCATTCCTATGGACAGTGTGGTTGTTCTCAACTAGGAAGGACCAGACAGGTAATCCATAATAGGATTCTATTATGAATATTTTCAGAGAGTCCTGAAAACAAAAAGAAGAGATCTTCAAATTACAGGGACATCTGTGGATCGTGTTATTCCTGAAGCCTCAGGCCTTTCTATTTTGCCTAAATTGTCTTATATTTGTGACTGCTAATGTTAAGTAATTGTGCCTTGAGAGAAGGTGGTCATGTTTTGCTTTGTGAAAAGTAGAAGCATGAACAATCTTGAGAATGGGCGGTTTTTCCTTTCCCTCTTGAGTTTGAGTGAACGCAGGAGGAGGAATGTGTACCGAGATGACCTTCTTTCTTCCCAGAAGCTGACTTGTACCCTAAGCCTATCACTTTACATTTCTTTTCCTCTTTCTTGTTCCCTGTTTTGGAAAGAGAAAGAGAAGACAGAGGAAAGAATGGGGAAGAAGAGAGTGTGCCTTGCAGAGGACACCATGTTCCGTGGCTTCCCTCGCCCAGTAACCTAATGGAGAGGTAGAGGAAGCAGCTGCTGCAAGGAATAGTTCTAGACAGTTGAGGCTAGTCCTTTCAGCCACCCCGCCCCTCTCTTCAGTGCCACAAATGCCTAAAATGACTTTACAAGAGCTCAGGGCCTTCAGTCCACATTTAAGAAGGAAGGACCAAGTGGATTTAAGCTCAAAACAAGTTAGAAACTGATTCATATCAAACTTTTGCCCAAGACCAAGTTTTGAAAGACTTGGAGAGGAACAGGAGAATTATAACAACCCAAAAGGAAAAGTGGGGGAAAGAGCAGGATCTGAGAGCCTGCCCCAAACCCTCGCTCTCTTCATAGTTTACCCGGTGCTGTCCTTGATTAGAAGTCATTTTATTTTGTTTGCCTATGAGAAATAAAAATACTGAAATTAAGTCCGAGCATGGAGATATTTTATGGATATTGACCTTTAAATTAGGTGAAGGGAGAGTTAGGAGTTCAAGAGCACAGGGGTCAGAATTTCATTAAGAAGCAACTTTTATTTGCTCTCCTTGGCAGGTAACCCTAAATGTGTGAATTCAGTGCCATCCTTATTCCTTACCCAAAGTCACCACTCTTTGTCAGGGAAGAGTTCTGCTTGCTTTGTCCAGGCCACTGGACTGGAAGCTCCATGAGGACAGCCACCATGTCTTCTGTGTAACAACTGAATACCCAGCACCTAGCATGGAGGCACTGAGTAGCATGTGCTGAAAAGATATTACATCATGAAGCAGTGTCTAAACAACAATGTGACCTTGGGGAAATGCGGGGAGGCAGTGTAGAATTAGCAAAGTGTTTAAGAACGAAGACCCTCGAGTGAGTTAGACTGAATTGATTCTAATCATGACCGCCATTTTCTAGCTTTGTGAACTCTGCTGATTTGTTTAACCTCTGTGAACTCGGTTTCCTTCTCTGCAAAACTGGAATAATAATAGCTTCCTCCTGAGATAGTTCTTAAAAATAAATCTATTACACATAAAACATTTAACATATTTCCTGCTACACAATGAGTACTCAGAAATATTAAGTATAGCAGGTTGTCATGTGTAGTTATATGCAAAATCCAATCAAATTTTGTAAGTCCTTTGAGTTTAGTGTTGGTAGAAAATTTCACTCTGTTACATTTATTACTCATCAAGGGATGCGTGCGATAAAGAGAGGTGATATAAAGGTCCTGCTCTTGGCTAACAACAGTGAATTTCTAGAGCAGCAAGGCTCCATGATTATGTGACAGAAAATGGCTTCTTATATAGTTCTTCTATCAATTCACCAATAAATACATTATAAAATATTCACACAGGAAGCTCTGATTCACCAAGGGTTTTTAGACATTCATATCTGCTGTTTTTCTTCCAACACTGGCGTGATTGAAAAGCATTAGCATGCTCTTGGCTGTGACTGTGAGTGTTTTGGAACCTGCATTTGTAACTCCCCGCGTAGAAGAGCAGCAAGTGATTTGGAAGCAGCATGATGGTATGATTTCTAAAGGGAGATTGTTTTGTGTACCTATGGTTTCCTTTTCTGGAGTTTATCTTTAAAGAGTCTAAGTCTTTGACATGCTTTTATATTTTTTGTCTACAAATGGGAGACTAATGGCAATGCTCAAAATCAGGATAACCATGGTATAAACTGCTTCTGACAGCCCTTTCAAGGACAAGTTCAATTCTGACTTGTACTGCCCTTGCTTTTATAATCCTTCCACCCTGGCAGAAATAGTCTAACCTGGATTAAATTTACATCTATCAGAACATATGTACTTAATAGCAACTAAATTAAAATAATCCCATATTCAAACTTTAAACTTGTGTGTTTGGAAGAGGAAAGGTATGTATCATGCAGGGCCCAGTGCAGTCCTTTGCCACCTTATCAGAGATTTTTCAGGAATCAGTCACTGTTAGTAGTTAACGTATTCAATATGTTAGTGCAAAGGTGGGGAAGGGATCAGCACTGAAATGTAGAAGCTGGTTAATATTCCTACAGAGAATTCATCAACTTCAACAAGATGTGATTTGAGAGAAAAGGTTCTAATCACCACACGTTTTAAGTAAGTACTTGCACTTAATAGGTGGCAGGATTTTGATTATACAATTGGGTATTTCATACTGAGAAACGCTGACTATTTTAAACATATCAGTGAGGTTAGTGAAAATATACAAAATATTTGAAACGTGAAATAAATGCAAACATTACTGATGTTAGATCAGATTATATTAAATTGGATTAGGGTATGTTAAAATACAGGACAGAGTCTACTTCAGAAGTAATTCAAGATTTATTCACCGTTACCAAGCTGTGATTCGGATGCAAAGCAAAATGGAAAGGAGAGTGCTGTTCTTCTTCTTCAGCTAAGCAGTGGAAAGATTAAAAACTGTAAACTTACTCCTTGGAAGCAAAATACCTCTCTTGCTTTTGAACATAGGTGGTTTTTTAAAAATCACTTTTTAGAACTGCCTTAACTATTTCTTCATTTTGAAGATATGAAGGTCTCTGTCCTTAAAAGAAGAGTATACTTTGTGTCTACACTTGAAACTATCAAGGTTGATGCTGGATTGTCTAATAATGCCTTAGTCACACACGCTATCCTGGGGCCAAAAGATTCCAATCAGTATTTTGTTTTCCATATAAAACGTTTTGTCATCATCTTTTCATGAATTGAAAATACTGTTGTTGGACCTTTATTTCGATGTCCGTTGGTGAAATGTCCATGTACTGAGACACTCCAAGAAATGCCAACTTAAATTCCCAAATACGTCTTTACTTGAAAATAAAAAGCGAACGATAAGCAGAAAATTGTCTTAGCCAAATTAGCAACAGAAATCATCTCAAATAAATTATGTAACTGAATATTAAAGAATTCTAAAAGTTAAGACTTCCAATGTGTTTGCCTTTGAGTATCCTTTTTTAATAGTCAGAATACCACTATTGTCTACACCTTAATTCATTACTATTCTAGTATAAAAATCACAGTAAGTTTAAGGGGCTCTCGGACAATTCGTATTTAACCCTTAAAATAGCTAAAAGCTGCCAGTATGATAATCAGTTCCTCTCTTTTACGTGTTATATTGGATAGACTAAAATGGTGATATTTTACAAATCCTTTATAAAGTTCACTTCAGTTAAAAAGAAAAAAAAAGTCCCCAATCTCACTAACAAAGCCACTGCTAGAGTGACAGTAAAACCTTCTGTAGTTTCATCATTCATAGATAATTTAAAGAACGTCAACTGTAGATCCTATGATTAATTAGATTAAAAAAACCAATGCTTAGGGATTTTTTTATTAGTATACATTTTAACTCTAAGCTGTTTTACGAATAAGAAGAAAGTACAAACATGTTATTTAAGAAGAGAATGTGACCAGAGTTGAGAAGACTAAAGATGTTACACTGCCATCCCTACAATCCATTCTATCGGTTGGAAAGATTGTGTGCTATTAGTGGCTACAAAAAGGCTGCAAAGAAGTGAGCACACCACCATTATCTGACTAATTTGCTTTGTGAAGTGCTTTTAGAAAAACCGAAACTGAAAGGCACTCTAAACTACCAATTTACGGTCTATTCTTGGTGTCAATGATGCCTGAGAGAACCGCACAATGTAAAGTCTGTTTTTCAGATGAGAAGATTTTTGTCAAAGTGATGTGGATTTTCAAATACAGTCAGCCCTCCATATCCAAGTGTCCCGAATGTGAAGGATTCAACCAAATGTGGATTGAAAATTTCCAGAAAGTTACAAAAAGCAAATCTTGAATTTTCTGCACCCCAGCAACTATTTACATAGCATTTTCATTGTATTTACAACTATTTACATAGTATTTACATATGTCTTTTAAGTAATCTAGAGAGGATTTGAGGTATATGGGAGTACGTACGTAAGTTTTATGCAAATACTGTACCATTTTATATTAGGGACTTGAGCATCCTTGGATTTCGGTATCTGCAGGGGTCCTGGAACCCATCCCCCAGGATAGTGAGGGAACAACAGTGCTCGTGATCATCTGCTTTTCATCATGTGAAGTTTATCATGTGCATTCACTTTCACTTCAACTGTCTTCATCCAAATAAATGTTCTTTTTTTTGACACTTGCTTCAAAATTAAAAGAACGTAAACAGAGTACGTGGATTTATTTCAGTGATTGGATTAACTGAGAGGTTTTGCTTTTAGTAATTTCAAGGTTTTCTAATTCCATTTTAAGAGTGTGCTCTGCGTTAAACATCTGCATGGTAAAATCGCTAAAATATTGAAGGAAAAAACTGCTGTTGCAGGATGCATAGAGATGTTTGCAGATCCTTTTTTTAATAAAAGGATAGAAATATGTATACCTTTTTTTTCCTCCTTATACTTTTCAAAAAATTAAAGAGATTTTACTGTAATTTTTTACCATAATCTTTCACTAGTTAAAAAGAATGGCAGAAAGGCATGGATGTGATAAATTTAAGGGGATCAAGGGAAGCACGTCAGTACAGTGTGCTCCCTCCTGGCCAGAAAAATTATAAATTAAAAGTCATCCTGGCGTGTGCTTATTGGTCACTTATAATGATTTTCATTTATGAACAACTTGTTTACCTTAAGTTGAAATGTCTTTGGCAGAAAGAATAACAACGCACTTGTGAATGCAAGAGGAAATATTCCTTGTTTGGCTTTTTCTCGCATTGTCATTTTTTTAATTATTATTATGAGGGGAAATTTCGTTTAGAATAAAGTCTCATCATTTCACAGTTTTAAAAGTTTTCTCAGGTGAATGAAATTTGGCTTTTGGACCTCTCAAGTTCAGTATCCAGGTAGCAAGTGAGCTACGCAGAAAATGGTCTCATGCTGTGTTTATTGAGATGTCCTAACTCTTGCCCTGAGCTTATTTCATTTATATTCCATATCTATTCAAACTATGAATTTAGTTTAGCATCACGAAGTACATTACATTTGTGTATTCCTTGAATCTCAAATTCACTCAGTCACTCCTTTGGGATTCTTCTATCATGGTGAAGTAAGGCAAGATGAGAAAAAAATGGGATCCAACATAAAAAAAAACAGCTTGAACTCTTATTCACTTTGTTTGGAAAATGATTTCATGAAACCTGTAGTATTGGGCTTTAAAACATAAATATCTGTTTTTCTTTTAAAATGAGTAGAAGGTACATTTGTGCTGCCCCTTTCACCCCCTAAGGAGTGTGTTACAGACTCTATACAGAGCACAGAAATTACTTTTTCCGTCACTGGAGTGGAACAGAGCAGTTGTTTAACAGAATACAACAATACTGCAGAATCACTGAAGAAAGGAATTGAATGAGAGTACAGCCTCCAAAAGAAACGACAGGGGGGATTTAAGAAAAGCAGACTGCAGTCTCTCAACTTGGAATGTGGCCAGGACATTCAGGCCAAACACTCCAATCTTTCCCTGAAACATTACACAGTAGTGCCTTTGACCCATGATCAGTGTCTTGTCATTTTAGTGTTTATCACATGTGACATCTCCTGGATCTAGTCCCTTGATAATTAACTAGTCCAGAACTGATCGAGAAAAAAAAATTCCTTTAATGACTTTCCAATGTCCACTCTTCTAATGCACCTGGGTTCCCACCGTCAGGTCTCCTTGCAAATGTCACCAGTCCTAGCCAATGTTAGGAGTGTAATGCACGTGTTATTTAAAACCCAAGGTGTCAAAGTTGTAGGTGGTAAGATAGATTTTTCTAATTTCAAGTAAATATAAATAGATCCAAGCTTAAGACATCAGTGCAAAATTAGAAAGTTTTTGAGAGATTCAGTGAAGCCAAGTGAATAGACGTAATATGTGTCATTGAGGGGTTGTTGTTTCTTTGTTTCCTAATAAAAAGGCTCTACCTTCATTTACATTGTATTGTAGATCTTTCCAAAGTCCTGAATGATAGTGCTCATTCTACAGATGAATTTATTTTGAAAAGCATGTATATATATTTCATTTTCCATTTTGAAGATACACTAGACGTTTTCAAAACTTTTGACCTACTCACATTTTATCTTTTGATGATATAATCTTCTCCATTCATTAGTACGCTGGACAGTCCCTTTTCATTTTTTATAATTCTATACAAACTCTTCTGCTTTGAAGTCAGATTAGAGCTATTTCTTTTTTCATCTGGCAGGTTTGAATCAGCACTCCCTCTGAAAGGATTAATTTCTTTTGTTCCAATTTTAAAGTAACGATTGCCAGCATCTTAAAAAGCATCAGTTATGTGGAAAGACTGCCCTGCGCAGAAACCGTAATAAAATAGTTAACCGTCATCTTTAAAGCAACTGCGATACCACCAAGTATTCAACTTTCTATGCTTTCAAATATCTAATAACCCTGCTTTTTTAACCTCATATTCTAATCAAGAAAAGACAATCACATGTAATTTATATATGTACAAAGCAATATGAAGAAAACATGCTTATATTCATTTAGTTTGATTTATAGTTATTTGTGGTGAAAGTTACCAGTTGTCTAAACTTCCCAAAGTAATATATTTGGACATTTAAAAGTAACTTAAATTTTTAATGAAAATAAATAAATTAGATCATAAATATAAAGGTGATGACAATTGCAACTTCTCTCTAATAATTACAACACGTAATTAATTTAGCTAATTCTTACTGACTTCTCTTATGTGCCTAATAAATTCCATGATATAAAGCACTTAGAAATACTGAGCTCTATACAAATTTTATCATTATTATTGTTTACTTTAGTTAGTATAAGTAATTGTATTTTGGTAAAATTTCAATATCTTACGATTAAGTTGTTTTGTTCGGTTGGAGCTAAAGATAAAGAGAAGTATTTGATGTTGCTATTGGTTTGGTTTATTTCAATAGGATAGTAGCACTTAATACAAGGGTGAAAATCAGAATGCAATTTGAATACAGATGTGGGAATTTTACAGGTATCTAGTATGTCCCGTCTCCTTTAAGCATTTTATCTCATTTCACTTCACCACAATATTATAATGAAAAAATTATTTCCATATTTAGATGAAGAAAATAGAGCAGAAAGGGGTTCAGTAACTTACTCAATGTCACTTGATTATAAATAATAATTCAAAGTAGCTGACTCCAAAACTCTCTCCACTCAATAATGACACTGATTTGGTGACTAATATGTTCATATGCTCATTTTAACTTCGAATGAGAACTTACACAGAAACCTGAAGCTTAACTCTGCATGTATAATACTTCCATGAGAAGAAGGGTTTCCTAGAACATAACTTGAAAACCCTGATAGACGGCATCTCATAAAAGAATCTAGTATCCTCACTGTGTGAGCACAACAAAACTTTCTGGTAGCCCTCGCATTCTAGCAAACAAGAAGCCCCCTCTAAAACTATGATAATTTTCCTTGCCCCAGCGATACATGATGAGGTCAGCAGAACCCCTTGTTTCAAGGGTCCCAGCCAACCTTATGTGTTAGAGGCCAGCTATAGACTTTAGAAAGGGAGCATGAATGAAGTCACAATATGTCTGAACCCATTTAATGTTTCAACATGACAATGTTTTATTCATATTATGAAATCAATTAAACAAATGTTTATGAATAGATAATAAACATGGATTATCTCTGTGGGATTACCCACAAAGATTAAAAAACATGGATGTTTAAGGTCACACAAACCTAGATCGCAGTCCTAGTTTTCCTTTTACTAGTTCTGGATCTAAGCAAGTCTTTGCAACCCACTAATGTGCAGTTTCTTTATAGGAAAAACAAGGCTAAAAATAGTATCTGTCTCACAGGGCTTTTGTACATTAACATGTATTAAATGAGATAATACATGTAAATCACAGTGTATCTGCTCCATAGGAAACACTTCAGAAATTATTTTGTTCATTTACTAGCATTATTATTAATATATACCGGATTGTATACAAGATCCTTAAGAGCAGATAGACATGGCCTCAACTTAGACATAGAGGTTATGGATTGAAAAGATAGGCAAACAAGCATGGCCGTGTAGTTTACCAATTACTATGCTGGAAGAGGATTAAAGTCATCAAGAGTTCCAAAAGGTTCAGTTTAAAAAACCATTCCAAACTGAGAACTGGTCCCATCGAAGGTATGCATTTCATGCATGTCCCAATCCAGTCCCACATCTTCAAATTGCTCTTCCCACCATGGGCACACCTGAGCCCTGGTGGATTAATATCAGACATCTAGGGTAGTGCTGTGGTTTTGACAGGCACTCTGTTTGCCTACCTTCCTTTTCTCTAATTGGTTTGCCTTGAAGGGTGATGGTATGCCTTTTAGGATGCCAAACGATTAGACACCTTAGTTCCTAAGAAATGGTTGTGACTGTGGGTAAAAAAAAAACCTAGAAGATTTTTTACTCAAGGTCCTCTTCCAGGGAAGACCAAGCTCTTGAAATTGACTAGAAATATCAATTCCCATTCTAGCTTGGAGAGGAAGTGATGGCATTCATTACTTTAGGATTTTCTCTCTCAGGCAGGTCTACTTGTGCCGATGTATGAAGATCACTTATATAAGGCATGGGAATTAAAGTACTCGATTCTGGGTCATCAAGGGAACACTTAGTCAGGACTGGCCAATGCAGCAGTTTGCCAACAGCTGGCACCTGTTTGGCCGAAGTTGCCAAGGCCAAAGGGTGGCTATTATGCAAGGAATGGTTTCCATAATAAGTTGTAATTGGAGTGTGCCATGAGGGGACAAGGGAAGGCAAAAGTGGCAGTGACCGTGAATGAGCTCCAGGCAACAGGTGCTCTTTTTGGAAAACTAGTCGTATTACTGGGAATGATGGCATTGCAGGCTTGGATGTTTGGGTTTTCTTGTCTTTTGGCAATCAGTAAGGATGACTGTTTGGTGCCATCTTCTGAGAGTCCCTGAAATGACGTATCTCCCACCTGTTTTTGTTTGTATTTTTTTTCCTTTTGTTTTGTTTTGTTTTGGGTTATCTAAAATGTACTATATAGGATCGTTAGAGATTCACAGAAGATATTCTCGGAAAGCTTCAGAGCTTTGTTTGGTAAGTTTGATTCTAATGGAGGATAAGAGGGAGGTCCTGCAACACGGTTCCCACTTTACCCATGACGAGCCACGTCAAACCATATGGTGAAACACATTATCATTGTGGTTAATAACTTTGAAGCACAGTTTGGTTGCAAGTAATTAAGATGTTATGCATTGATGATTGACTTCAGTAAATCTATAGCTCCTGCTATTTTGTTGTTTTGTACCTGTTTAAAGCTGCCAAGAGAAATCTTAAAAAACAAAATCCATACAAATATACAAAAGAAGTCCACACAAATATACTCTTAAGGTGCTCTACCCATTAAAATTTCAGTTTGTGGACATTTCAAGTGTTTTCAGCCTGAAATTATTCACAGTTACCTTGTTGGCCATTTTTCAGCAAAAGGGCTGCTACTGTTGACAGGCACGGCAGCCAGCCAGGAGAAATTGAGCATAGAGGAGATGCAAATTTCCCCTCACAGTTAGGTGAGGGCAAATTATGCAATTAAGTATGGTAGCTATTTAAATCCAATTGTAATTCAAGGCCCATCTCAAGTCCCTCCGCCTCCTCCATGAGGCTTTTTAAATTACTTCAGGCCATGATGACCTCCCTGTCCTCTGCAGTTCTATAGCTCAGTTTATTCAGGTAGTTATGAAATGAAAATGAAGATGTATTTTATAAGTTTATGTGTCAGTTAGTCATTTGGCACATGAAACTATTTTCCAGGAGTTGGGAAAAAACATATTTTATGTGGTGGTTCTATTTTTTTCAGTCAGCATTGTTACAATTATTAGGAAATTATTGCCTAGATCAGTCCCCAGGGCCACCAACCATCACATAAGCAGTGACAGTACTGCAGGAACTTGATGTCCTAAGGACTTTTATGTTTCCATATTTAAGAGTTCTCTTCCTCTTAAATTAATATAGCATCTGAACTCAGAAGGTAGTTGAAGGTCAAGTTGGGAGTGGAGGGGAAAAAGTAGATAATACTTATACTGTTGTGTGTTACATATGTCAAGTTTCATCTCCTGGGAGGTGTCAAGAAAAGGTTTTGGGAGAAGGTGAATAGAAGATTGAGAGGTTCAATTCTCGTTAGAAGGGTAAGGAGAGATTTTTAATGCAAAAGCTCATCAAAGACAGAAAAGAATTCTGGGAGGAGATGGCTTCAGAGATTGGGAATGTACCTGGATGATTGATGTGGGTAATGGTCCCGTTCATTCTTTCAACATTCAACTCACAAATGCTTACTAGACGTCAGGCACTGGTTTAAGGAGGTACTTGGGGATACAGCAAAAATACGTTAACCAAGATCCCTGCCCTCAAGGAATTTTCTAGTGAAGTAAAAAAGAAGATATACCCACATACATATAAATAGTTATGACTGTGATTAGAAAAAATACATAAATGCAGTCGTGAGTGAGTGGTGACTTGAGGGTGAACGGCCATTTATATACAATCGTCACAGAAGGCCTCTCTCTGAATCGAAACCTAAAGAGTAATAACCATCCTGGAATATCTGGAAGGAGAGGGTTCTAAGCAGAGGGTTCAGCACATACAGGAATCCCGAGGCAAGAGCGACCTTGGTTTGTTCTAGGGGCAGAAAGAAGAAACGTACGAGGAGTTCAGTGCAAGCTGAAGGAGAGTGTTAGGTGAAATAGGCAGGGGAAAGATGTACGATCCTATAAGCGTGAGAAGTGGTTAGATTTCATTCTAATTGTGATGGGGAGCCACTGAAGAATTTGAAGCAGAAAAATGCTATGACCAAGTTTATATTCGAGAAGCTTATACAGGCTATTGGATAGAATATAGACTCCTTTCTGTAGGTAGAAAGGAGTGATGTTAAGAGACAAAAGCATTTATCCAAGGGAAAGATGAAGGTATTGTGGTCTATGATTGTGGCTGTGCGGATGGGGAGAAGTCAAATTTGGACTTTTGTGGAGGTGGAATAGGTAGGTTTGATATAAAGATTAAGGGAAAGAAAGGAATCATAGATGATTCATAGTATCCTAGCTTCAGCCTCAGGTTGGATGCATAAGGTGTTCCAACTGATGACTGTGCCATCTCCCACTGTTCACTCCTGTTTTTTGCTAGCCTCATTTCCTCAGATAATGTCCTCATGGATAATTGCCCCATTTTATTCGTGTCCGTAGTGTTTACCATAGTAGGAGTTGAATAAATACTCCATTGATTTATTTTCTCCACTACTTGAACAAGAAAATATTATTCAAGAACAATTTTCTTCTATAAGAAAAACATTATGGTGAAATTTTTAGAAACTTTAGCATTGCTTTAAATATATTTATGCTCCCAAGATTACTTATAAGATTATTACTCCATTTAGACACCTTACATCAAATTTAAAATCTGAATTGCTCGCTTTCATTAAATGTTTAAATTACACGAAGACTACTTTTCTGGTTACCGTGTGACAACTTCTGTTGTGGCTGGTGTGAAATACAAGATGGCATTTTAAAACCTTTATAAGTTTTTAGTACTTTCCATGAGAAAACCAATATCTATCAACACTTACGTATTTCTAAAACAATATTTTAAGTCTTAGTGGTTTTATCTTTACCATTTATGTAAAGATCCCTCTGATTTTTTTTTAACTTTCAATAGTTTATGCAAAGCCGTCCATCCTGTGAATTGTCTAAAGCACTAGGCAACCCTACTTTCTGTTTTCCCCTGACACCCAGAATAAACTTTGGTTGCCTGCACACTTCATTATTGATGAGTATTAGCAAAGGCGGCAAAGCAAATCATAGCTATTAATACTAAATTACATGTATTAAGTTCTTACTTGCTTCCTGGCACCATGATAAACACTTGTATGTTTTATTTCATTTAATCAATGTAAATACCATATGAAGTAAGAAGCATCATTATCTCCATTTTACTGATAAAGGCTGAGACTTAGAAAGAGTGAAGGCTGTGCCTAAGATCACCTAGCTGTCAATCAAAAGAACTGAAGTCAATGTAAGTCCACAACTCAGACTCTCAACTATAAGGTATATTGCATATTGACATAAGAAGGTCAATCCAGCTGATATTTTGGTTATTTTTATAATTTGGTTAACTTTAAAGGTTTATATTTTCTAACATTTTGAGAGTCTATACTTTAACCTGTGTCTCATTTTCGTTTCCCATCATTATCAATTCTGTTTGTTTCTTTATCCTTTTACTCTACCTTTCTTTCGCTATCATCTTTTCTCCCTAGCCCAGATTTAGTGCTTTACTCCATAATACTTAAAGCTCTGCCCAGAGAAGGCATTCTTTGTACTTCATGACACTTTACTGCCATTGCTGTCACTATGTTCTTTCCTGGATTCGCAATCCTGAGCTCCAAGTGTATTTCCAAGATTTCTTAACCTGCCTTTCGGTGTCTCTGGGTGGAATACTGCTGTGTGGAGTCTGAGGTCTTACCAGAGGCTTTATGGGTTTCTTTTGCTAAATGGATACTATGGCATTCCTGTTACAGTAGTTTGTTTCTTTACCCCGTTCTTTCAATATTTTTCTAGTACTATGGAGAAAGAGGTAGAAAAATCAATAGAATTAGAATTGAAAAGAAACTGTGACAAGATGAAAATTGGACAGAAACAAATTGAATGATTTTTTTTTTCCAGTCTAAGTTGAAGATTAGACTAGATGTCTCTCACTTCTCTTAGAAAATAGAAGATGGGGAATATCTCACATGTATCCTGTCCTCACTTTGGTTGCCTTCCCTGAAATGCTCCATTTCATTCTGAACAAACTCTCCTCTCAAAATCATGTCCCCTTATGTGTTCAAAACAGGAAATAAGTTGTCCATAATAACATGTTCCACTGCCTTTTTTTTTTCGTGAAGATCATACCTTTTGCTACTCCTCTTGATATAAAAGTGAGGAGGAAAGTCATCCATATTTGAAACCCCTCTTATCAAAGCCCACTGAATTATTCTTTACTATATTCTTTATTAAATCTGGATTCTTGATTAACAAATTCAGTATCTCCTTTAATGCCTCCAAGACGCCCAGATCCTGATCATTTTACTCTCACCTGTACTTGCTCTATTTCTGCAATATAGACTTACAAAGTCTTGTTCTGCAATCAGTTGTTAAGCCATTCCTGTAGATACTCAGATTCTTTTCAGGACCCCATCCTAACTACTTTATTATCTAAATTTTCATTATTTATCTCAATCTCTGAAGACAATTTTCTCCTAAAGCTAGATCCTCTGAATGTACCCTCTATTTAACACCCATCTAATTCCTGATTGCTAGCATGAGGATGCCTTTATTTTCCAAGTCTACTTGATTTCCTCTTCAAGGGAAAGATGGAGGCATTTTGGACTAGGATTGCGGCTGTAGAGAGGGTGAGATGTGGCCAGATTTGGGCCGTGATGCCAGTCATTGTTGAGAAGTCCTACCAGAATTTGATGTCTGTTTCTTAACATTAGCCTAAAAAGTTGCTTTAGGATCTCATATGAAACCTTAAATGAAATATCTTTTCACTGGTAAAGAGGAGGTTAAAAGAGATCATAGTCTTCAAGTAATGGAAACATTTATTTAGTATTTACTGCATATATTTTTCATTCAGTAAGTATTTATTAAGGGCCAGGTGCTCTGCTAGATATTAACAGTTCTACTGAGCATAAAGTAGACAGTGTCTCCCGGAGTTTACTAATAACTTAGAAGAAAAATGATCAGTTTACTACAAAGAAGTGTGATGAGTGATTTGAAAAATTACAAAGGTTTGTGGGTCTGTAGCAGGAACATCCCGTCTAGTCAAGAAGGCAATTACGTTTCATTTGAGGTTAAAGAAGAGTAAGAGTTAACCCTATCCTAGTGCTAAAGAGAGAAGGTTGAAAAGATAGTGCCCCTGACCTCAAAGAACTTACAATACAGGCGTGTATATGCTTTCTGAGAGACCTTACTAGAAATAGTTCAAATAAACTAGGGAAAACTTCTAGACCAATGGCTCTTTGCACTTAAAATTCACCTGAGCTTTATGGGAAAAAAAAAATCTATGACTAGTTGCCACCCCAAATCTCCTGAATTAAAATTTCTTGGTATAAATCCTGGGAATTTGCATTTTATAAGATCCCCAGCGACTCCTATATTTATGAATGCTTGGGAATCATTGCCTAAGATTTAAACATAGGTTTTCTTGAGAATCACCTACGATGTTTTCTATCTGCAGATTCTCTGGGCACACTTAGGAACTGGAAAGTTTAGAACTAAGAGGCCCAGAATCTTCATTTGCAGGCATCAGTCCGGTTGATTCTAGTTCAGGGGTAGGTGGACCATACATGGATAAGCAGCACTCTAAAGTTGTATGACAACATTATCTGTTATAGAATATTATGGACTAGATATGGATTTAATTTTTAGAAGAAGACTGGATCCAATCACCTGGAGGGTATCTTACTTTCTGGCCACATCTAGCTCAAGCCGTCTCCCATTCAAGCATAACTGAGCACGTACTACTGTGATATACAAATGGCAAGCCACATTTCATTGTTCATAAAACCACAAGTGTATGCAGAGTTTTCAGTATGGAAGGAAAGGAGTTGGGCTTTTCCTATTCTCTTATTTGTTTCTGTGACACTTCTGAGATCTATGGAGTCAAGTCACCATTATATAGCTCTTGCTTTCAGAAGGAGTCAAGAAAAAAATGTTATAATATCTCCTGGTTCTTTGTGAAGTACGTAGGCAAAAACCGATAGCTTTCTGTAGACAAGTGTTCATTCCTTCTGATAAAAACAGAATGTACCTTTTAGCTGCTCCCGTGCCTCTTCCCAGGTGGTCACTGCTCTGCAGCCAGATTGCTAATTTTCCTTCCATGGTTTCTCATCACTCTTAGGATGAAGTCATCTCCTTAATGAGGCCTACCATGCTCTATAGGACATGCCCCAACTCACCTCCAGACTCATCTCCCCTCTTTCTTTGCTTCATTAAGGATGACACATATGCCTTATGGTCACGTGGCACCTCTTTCCATGCACTCTCGTCTGACTGAAGACCCCTGCCGTCTCTGCTTGCTTCCACATCAGCCTAACTAACACTCATCTGTTTCACATGGCAGCTCGGGAGTCACTTAGAGAATCGTACCTTGACTCCCAGTCAAGGTCAGTTTTATCAACATTATTCTATCTCCTAGGGTGCTTTTCTCAGAGAGTTACTGTATATACTCCTTCGTGGGTTTATATGCTTAATGTCTCCTTAACTAAACTGAAAGCAGAAACAGTGTGTGTGTATATGTGACACATACCACATTGTCTACACATAGTAAGTACTTAATAAATATTTGTTGAAGACGTGAATGAAGAGTGTAAAAAACTTGAAGAAAGTCAGAGTATTTCAGAGTAGGATCTCAGTCCATCCAGTGGGTTCATCAAATATTTATTCAGTATTTGCTATGTTCTGGACACAGTAATAGGCACCAGGAAGACACAGATGGCTTAACTGTTTGTGAGCTGTAAACACAACATGCGCTCTCAGTTTTAGGCAACTTTCTTCCAAGGAGATGCTGTTGTATCACTCATTTGTGTAAGTGGTAGCTCTTCCGAACTCATCTCCAACTTATCTGCAAGCAACTTGGGCATATTCCATTTCTGTTTCTTGTTTTCCCCATACGACACCTAGCCCATTTCCAGGAGGTCCAAGTAAAGCATTCAGTCAGGCCCAATTCTAGAAACAAACCAAAACCTCAGATCAATTCTTGATATAGTATAAGAAAAAGTACCTTTTTTTCTAGATAGTTATAGAATGGAAATGCCAGCAAAATATATTAGAAGATTAAATAGTACATTGTTTTTTTCATATACAAATGAGATTCATGACTATATCAATTTTGTTTGAAAAAACAAATCTAGGGTATTTTGACAACTTCTAGCGAAAAATCAATTCAGATACTTTAATCAGAAATAACTCTCATGATAAGTACCATGTATTTTTTCTTAAGTCTAACCTAAAATTTGCACTCAAGTGTGATTAGAACTCTTTTCAAATACTTGATACCATTTAGGATAGTGTTTAGAATTCTTCCCTCTAACCATTCTATGTCATGCCTGTATTTGGTGGAAATATTTCTTCTCCTTGAAAACATATTCCGAAATCTTCATATCGAATTTAAGTTAAAGATTCAAAGCTAAAGTTAGAAGATATAGCCACATAAATAAATTTGTACAGTGATGACTCATAATAAATGCAAACATTGTAACTCAGAGTGTCTACCTTATAGTTGGTATTGTACCTATTAATAGTTGGTATTGGTATAGACGTAATGATCAAGCGTAGCCAACACGAGAGACTGTTTTTTTTTTTTTTTTTTTTTTCCTTTCTTTGCGGTACGCGGGCCTCTCACTGTGGTGGCCTCTCCCGTCGCGGAGCACAGGCTCCGGATGCGCAGGCTCAGCAGCCATGGCTCACGGGCCCAGCCGCTCCGCAGCATGTGGGATCTTCCCGGACCGGGGCACGAACCCGTGTCCCCTGCATCGGCAGGCGGACTCTCAACCACTGTGCCGCCAGGGAAGCCCGAGAGACTTTTTTTCTATGAAGCATCTGGTTGGTAGTACCATGTTTGTTGGTTTTAACTTTGCTAGGCAAAATGCCATTTAGGGTTTTGAGGGTGTTTTTAAGAAGTGGGGAAACAACCTTCAGCATTTTTTTCTTACTAAACTCCATTCATGTCCGAGAAAGAGAAGATTGCTGGCTGGAGAAACCAGAAGCCAAATTTGCAAGTGAGGTCAAACAAAATACTAATAGATTCTTGCAATATGCATTAAAATGCTTTCATTTTCACAACCCATTTAACAAGTAGGTGTTTCCCGTGATGCAAAAATACATTAATTTTTTTTTCTTTCCACACCTCTACAAATTGCTTTTGTGTAATATACTGCACCATAGGGTACTTACTCAGAGAGCTGATGCAAAACCTCATTTTGAGAAACAAAAGCAGTGTTGATTTCTATGGCAAGAAAATGAATACTACATTCCAAGTTGATTTAGGATCTGACAGTTCAAATCTAAAATAAGTTACTTGGAAGGCCCACTATCTTTTTTCCCTGACCTTGGGTATTCACAGCATTTGTGACCTTGAATGAAAATGAAGTCTAACACTAAGAATGTTCTTCATCGGCATGAGTTAGCAGTTTTTTAATGTATGTTTCTGTGATCATCAGTTTATTTTCCAACGTGGAATTTCTATCTCCCTGAATCCATTTACCCAGCAGCATGTTGTAAATGTGACTCATTTCGTCTGTGCCTGTGCTTAGCATTATGTTGCTACGACCAGACCACCTGACAGATTTTCGAGCCTAGGAAGTTGTCCATTTCAATTAACAGGACACCCAGGACATTTCCCTGTCAGGATAATGAAAGTATGCACGAATTTGCCTCCTCTCTGAAAAAGAAGAAAATATTATGTACTGTTAAAATGAAGTCAACTTCCTTTTTTTTCAGAACACAAAGTCTTAGCATAAAATGAATATAAATAATGGAAAATTACACATAAAAATATACAATATATATTATATGTTGTTTGTATTATGTATATTATATGTGTGTGTGTGTGGGTCTGTGTGTGGGTCTGTGTGTGTATTTTTTTCCTCCACGTTATAGTGTATGTGCCAGGCATCCTTTCCTAATTCTTCGACGTCTATAGAAAAATGGATGGATTATGGACACAATCATCAATTCATAATGCTAATATGACCTGCTCTTACCTGTCCATAGCAACAGATTTGTGTTTCCTGTGCTTTGGAGAGGAAACACGTAGAAGAAAATGCATCATTCTAATGTTTACGTATCATTTACTTCATGAACCCTTTGAAGAAACCTGCAGTGTTTAATTCCTCCTAGGCTATGGCTAAGCAAGGCAACCTAATGGGTGGTAAAGTAGAAACACGGTATGACAAAGGCTCCAACTGGTTTCATGAAGAATTGACGCAGTTTTGCAATAATGCTTTAATAAGATTAGAAACTCTGACATTTTCTCATCCTCCGTCAACATTGGTGCGTGCTGGACTTTTAATATAGTTGCACATGTAAACCTTAGCTTTTCTAGTCCAATTCAGTTTCTCCAGGTTCTATTCTTGATAGATCTCTTTTTGTTAATAGTTTTTGTAAGCCTACAGGAGAAAGGAGAAAAGGGAAAACAAACTGAAGCAAAGCTCCTTTCAACTATAAAAACGTCCCTACAGATATATGCGGGTGCTCTTTAGATATACCATTTTGTATGGTTAAGCCTCACAAACTCATCTCTGCAGCAGGCTGCACATTTAGCTGGGAGACAACTGAGTTATAAAATTCGTTTTGGACTATTGAGAAAAGAAATGGAGCTAAAGAAAGGTTCGCGATTCTATCGTGAGCCCATAAAATAGGAACTTTTACTTCTTCTGGTGAATTTCTCTAATACTGGTTTATTTTCCTTTGTATGGAGAATGGTCATTATTAAGACACCTCGTAGGTTTCCTCCATGAACAGTGGCCCTTAATTAAAGTTGTGCATATATATGTAGTGATGAGATGAGCCTGACGTTTTGCAAACACCTGCTTTCTTTAAATAAAATCCAATGATTATTTTATAGAAAGAGAATAATAATGTTATACAATTTGGGAGCTGAAAAGATGGATCTAACCCCTCAATAAATCATTTTAAAGATGAAAACTACTGTCCAAAGAGGTTGATTTGCTCCAAATCAGAAAGTTATCTAGTGATGAGAGAACAGACAGAGTGCCATCGTCTGCCCCCTAGGAAAGCATTTTACTCTTCAGTGTGCTTAACAACTTGACAATAAAATGAGGGATTTAGAAAACGTATAGTTCCTGAACCTAGACTTTTTAAGGAAATAATTTACCATAACTCATATTTTTATTTTATCTTTCAAAGAGCTGAATTTGGTCTAAGTACCAGACTTATTCATTAACATTTTTATTCTATTGCCAATATAAGTGCATTTCTTATATTTTAATGTCTCTTCTGCTTTTTCAAAGCATCTCAAAATCTGCCATTTTGTTTTGTCACCATAGCTCTCCAATAAGGTAGCTATTCATATCTTCTGTATTTTGTTTTTTCCCCCCTCACGGAGGACACTGAGAAAGAAAGAGGTCAAATATAACCCTACCACGATCACAAACCAACCTATACAGACAATGACAATATACCTGTGTGTCAATGAATTTGTAGAAGGAAGTATAAGAGAGGAAACTTACTTACACCAACTATTGACTGATCTGTGCTAAACTAGTAGGAGAAGCTTTATATATGTTATTTCATTTAATTCTCTGTGAAGAAGCATTATCTCAATTTCCTAAATGATGTACTAAGTCTCAGACAGGGTAAGTAATTCAACTGAGGCCTTAAAACCATGTAGAGGCACAACTAAGATTCAAAATCAGGATTTTTACTACAAAAACAAATGCTGGGTGTTCTAGACTAGTGGTTCTCAGATTTGGTCTGGGGACCCCTGCAGGCCCAAAGACCTAGTCTATGAGATCAAAACTATTTTTATACCTTTTCAATCTCACTGCCTAATGATTTTACAGTGTTTTCCAGAGGTTATGTGACGTATTGCAACACAACAAATTGACTGAAGCAGCAGACATGACACTTCAGCTACCTTCTATTAAGATAGAGATTTTTTAAGATTTGTGAATATGTAAAACAATGACATTGCTTTCACTAATCTTTTTGTTTGGGAATATAGTTACTTTTTAAACATGTTGACTATATTAACGAGTTATAGTTTATTGTTATTTTAATAAGTTAATAAAATTTTACATTTCTTTTAATTTTTAATAGGTTATGTATATGCAGACGTAACACATACGCAACAGATCTCGTGGAATCCTTGATAATTTTTTAGTATAAGGGAGTTCTGAGACTAAAAACATTTGAGAACCATTATGTTAGATGAAGCCTCCTCATTGAACAAAACAACCCAGGACCTGTCTTTCAAAGGACAAGAAAATCTATGTGTACATCAGTCTTAGTGCTAGAAATGACTTTCAGATAAAACTTTGCTTCCATGTTGTTTTTTCACTTAACTTATCCTAGAAAGAAATCAGTAATTATTGTTCTTTTCTTGGAGGTCCTGAGTTATGAACTGTCACTATAGTCAGGTGTTTAAATCTAACTCTTTTGACTTAGTTTTAGCAAAGGTCTCAAAGGCCAAGAAGGAAATGAGAGGTGATAAACCCTGCACATTCCAAAGTGAGGGGCGGTAATCTACATAAAACTTTCAAAGACAATTTTTAAAATTAGTTTGACAATACCTCTCTTACCTGGATGAAATAAAAGGGTCAAAGTAGGAGAAGCCAGGTTGTTGGAAACTGAATAATTTCTTTAAATATAGTTGTTAGTATGCTGAGTCTTTATGGAGGCAGGAAAAACACAGCTTCCCTCTAGCCTGAAACCTAGAGAAAAGGGGCTTTAGAGAGACCATCTGAAGTTCCTCACATGATGGAGTCTCTGTGGCCCTGCAGTTGATGCCTGGCCCACAGTAGGAAAAGCCAGAACGTAGGATATTGTGACTGGCTCAGGCCTCAGATGGAGGAACGTGAAGAGACTTCACTGAGAGCAGTCTGGACTCAGAAGTTGACAGGGCCAAGTATGGTGAGCATTTCCTCTGGGATCAGGTATTGAATAAACAGCCTGGAGTTGTTTTTAGTAATTTTAAAATGTTTTATTATTGTATATGGTATAATTCATAGTAATACATTTATTATTACATAATTATTTCATTCCTACAGAAAAGTTACAAGACTACCACTAAGAATTACCATACACTCTTTGCTAAGATTCAGCAACTATGTCTATGCTGTACCATTTACTTTATCATACCCTTTCTTTATCAGTCTTTCTCCATGCGCACGCATGCACACGCACACACACACACACACACACACACACACACACACACACACACTTTATTTCTGAACCATTTGCCTGTAAGCTGAAGACATCATGCCTCTTTATCCCTAAATACTTTAATGTGTATTTCCTAAGAATAAGCACATTTTCATATATAACCACAGTGTAGTTACCAATATCAGGAAATTCCTCATTGTTATCATAGTATCACCTAATCTATAGCTGGAATTGTTTCACATTTTTCCCAAGAAGGGCATCCTGACCCCACCTAGGGGTAGAAATGCTGATCTCCCAAGGGTTGAGAGAGGAAGTATGAAGGGGGAACAGATGGAAATGCGCAGATCTCTAACCCAGCCTTGAGTGACTGGCAAGGATTCTAGGAAATTGGGATTGGCGACAGAAAGGACTCATTCACTGAAGAACAATTCAAAGATTTATTTTCTGGGAAATGGGGTTGAAAGAGGTACCTAGCCGACCAACAGCAAGGCAAATTTAAGCACAGATTGGAATGCACCTATCACAGGCTCCTGGTTGTGCTTTCTCTTTATTGTCAGAATTGATTGAGGAAACCAGGGCTGTGCTTCTTCAACAGGTAGAGATCGCTCACGCTCAGTGGCCAAGACTAGCTGCTGTATCAATATCCAAAGCCAGAATTTTGCTTAACAGTATGTATCTGTAACATATCTTTACCATTCTAGAGCTATGGAGACATTTATTCATTTAATTATCAAATATTAACTAAATGTATACATTGTAAAGTCCTAGACTAGGAATACATTCCTGCAGTCTCAACATTCAGTCATTCATTCATTTATTCATTCAACAAATACTTTCTGAGAAGTACTATGTGCCAGACTTTCTAGGTGCTAGGAAAATAGTATTTGACGAAAATGGCCAAGATCCCTGCTCGCCACGAAGTTAGTTAGTTACTTTCTAGGGTGCATTCTGTTGTCCTTGTTGAGCTTATCTCTGCAGGGGGGATGCTGCAAAGATGTTTTGTTATATCTGTGCTATAGTTTTTATGCTGTAATGATTAAGAGAATGAAGCTAATGGAGAATTTAGTCCAGCTTTTTTCCACTGTGGTGACGTATTGTCTTCTTGAAGTCCTGCTGTTTGCTACATATTTTATTTTTTAATAGCTCCAGGATAATAGCTACTTAACCCTGCATTTATTGTGACTTTTTGACAGTCAGTTGCAAAGCAGAATACCCTTATTTATTTTTTATTTATTTATTTTTAATAAATTTATTTATTGATTTATTTTTGGCTGCATTGGGTCCTCGTTGCTGAGCATGGGCTTTCTCTAGTTGCAGCGAGCAACAGCTACTCATCAGTGCAGTGCGCGAGCTTCTCATTGCAGTGGCTTCTCTTGTTGTGGAGCATGGGCTTCAGTAGTTGTGGCACATGGGCTCAGTAGTTGTGGCTCACAGGCTCTAGAGCACAGGCTCAGTAGTTGTAGCGCACAGGCTTAGTTGCTCTGCGACATGTGGGATCTTCCCAGACCAGGGCTCAAACCTGTGTCGCCAGCATTGGCAGGCGGATTCCCAACCACTGCACCACCAGGGAAGCCCCAGAATACCCTTATTTAAAATATGCTTATGAGGGACCTGGCTCTGCCCCAGCAGCTGAGAGGAGCTGCGTCTCCTCAGGACCCCCTGGAGCCTTGGCTTCTGGAACAAGCAGGGCCGAGGCCATGCTGACGGCCCCGGCTCTGGGATGACAGGCATCAAGTCCACAGTAACGGAAGCCTGGTCTCCTCAGGACCTGCTGAGAGGTGGTGCCGCTGAAGGAAAAGGGTCTTGGTGTTCCGGCTAGGTGTCAGGCCTGAGGCTCTGAGGTGGGAGAGCTGAGTTCAGGAATTGGTCCACCAGAGACCTCCTAGCTCCATGTAATACCAAATGGTGAAAGCTCTCCCAAAGATCTCCATCTCAACACTAAGACCCAGCTCCACTCAACGACCAGCAAGTTACAGTGCTGGGCACCCTATGCCAAACAACTAGCAAGACAGGAACACAACCCAACCCATTATCAGAGAGGCTGCCTAAAATCATAATAAGGTCACAGGTACCCCAAAACACACCACTGGACATGGTCCTACCCACCAGAAAGACAAGATCCAGCCTCACCCACCAGAACACAGGCACTAGCACCCTCCACCAGGAAGCCTACACAACCCACTGAACCAACCTTAGCCACTAGGGGCAGACAACATAACCAATGGGAACTATGAACCTGTAGTCTGCGAAAAGGAGACCCCAAACACAGTAAGTTAAGCAAAATGAGAAGACAGAGAAACACACAGCAGATGAAGGAGCAAGGTAAAAACCCACCAGGCCAAACAAATGAAGAGGACATAGGCAGTCTACCTGAAAAAGAATTCAGAGTAATGATAGTAAAGATGATCCAAAATCTTGGAAATAGAATGGAGAAAATACAAGAAACGTTTAACCAGGACCTAGAAGAACTAAAGAGCAAACAAACAATGATGAACAACATAGTAAATGAAATTAAAAATTCTCTAGAAGGGATCAATAGCAGAATAACTGAGGCAGAAGAATGGATAAGTGACGTGGAAGATAAAATAGTGGAAATAACTACTGTAGAGCAGAATAAAGAAAAAAGAATGAAAAGAATTGAAGACAGTCTTAGAGACCTCTGGGACAACATTAAACACACCAACATTCGAATTATAGGGGTCCCAGAAAAAGAATAGCAAAAGAAGGGGGCTGAGAAAATATTGGAAGAGATTATAGTTGAAAACTTCCGTAATATGGGAAAGGGAATAGTCAATCAAGTCCAGGAAGGGCAGAGCGTGCCATACAGAATAAATCCAAGGAGAAACACGCCAAGACACTTATTAATCAAACTATCAAAATTTAAATACAAAGAAAAAATATTTAAAAAGCAAGGGAAAAACAACAAATAACATACAAGGGAGTCCCCATAAGGTTAACAGCTGATCTTTTAGCAGAAACTCTGCAAGCCAGAAGGGAGTGGAAAGACATATTGAAAGTGATGAAAGGGAAAAACATACAACCAAGATTACTCTACCCAGCAAGGATATCATTCAGATTCGTTGGAGAAATTAAAACCTTTACAGACAACCAAAAACTAAAAGAATTCAGCACCACCAAACCAGCTTTACAACAAATGCTAAAGGAACATCTCTAGGCAGGAAACACAAGAGAAGGAAAAGACCTACAATAACAAACCCAAAACAATTAAGAAAATGGTAATAGGAACATACATATCGATAGTTACTTTAAACCTGAATGTATTAAATGCTCCCACCAAAAGACATAGACTGGCTGAATGGATACAAAAACAAGACCCATATACATGCTGTCTAAAGAGACCCATTTCAGACCTAGGGACACCTACAGACTGAAAGTGAGGGGATGGAAAAAGATATTGCATGACAATGGAAATCAAAAGAAAGCTGGAGTGGCCATTCTCATATCAGACAAAATAGACTTTGAAATAAAGACTATTACAGAGACAAAGAAGGACACTACATAATGATCAAGGGATCAAACCAAGAAGAAGATGTAACAATTGTAAGTATTTATGCACCCAACATAGGAGCACCTCAATACATAAAGCAAATGCTAACAGGCATAAAAGGGGAAATCGACAGTAACACAATCACCTTAGGGGACTTTAACACCCCACTTTCACTAATGGACAGATCATCCAAAATGAGAATAAATAAGGAAACACAAGCTTTAAATGATACATTAAACAAGACGGACTTAATTGAGATTTATAGGACATTCCATCCCAAAACAACAGAATACACTCTCTTCTCAAGTGCTCATGGAACATTCTCCAAGATAGATCATATCTTGGGTCACGAATCAAGTCTTGGTAAAATTAAGAAAATTAAAATTGTATCAAGTATGTTTTCCGACCACAATGCTATGAGACTAGATATCAATTACAGGAAAAAATCTGTAAGAAATACAAACACATGGAGGCTAAACAACACACTACTAAATAACCAAGAGATCACTGAAGAAATCAAAGAGGAAATCAAAAAATACCTAGAAACAAATGACAATGAATACACGATGACCCAAAACCTATGGGATGCAGCAGTTCTAAGATGGAATTTTATAGCAATACAATCCTACCTCAAGAAACAAGAAATATCTCAAATAAACAACCTAACCTTACACCTCAAGCAACTAGAGAAACAACAACAAAAAAACCCCAAAGTTAACAGAAGGAAAGAAATCATAAGGATCAGATCAGAAGTAAATGAAATAGAAATGAGGAAACGATAGCAAAGATCAATAAAACTAAAAGCTGGTTCTTTGAGAAGATAAAAAAAATTGATAAACCACTAGCCAGACTCCTCAAGAAAAAAACTGAGAAGACTCAGATCAATAGAATTAAAAATGAAAAAGGAGAAGTAGCAACTGACACTGAAGAAATACAAAGGGTCATGAGAGATTACTACAAACAACTATATTCCAATAAAATGGATAACCTGGAAGAAATGGACACATTCTTAGAAAAGCACAACCTTCCAAGACTGAACCAGGAAAACATAGAAAATATAAACAGACCAATCACAAACACTGAAATTGAGATTGTGATTTAAAATCTTCCAACAAACAAAAGCCCAGGACCACACGGCTTCACAGGTGAATTCTATCAAATATTTAGAGAAGATCTAACACCCATCCTTCTCAAATTCTTTCAGAATACAGCAGAGGGAAGAACACTCCCAAACTCCTTCTACAAGGCCACCATCACACTGATACCAAAACCAGATAAAGATTTCACAAAGAAAACTACAGGCCAATATCACTGATGAACGTAGATGCAAAAATCCTCAACAAAGTACTAGCAAACAGAATCCAACAGCACATTAAAAGGATCATACACCATGATCAAGTGGGATTTATCCCAGGAATGCAAGGATTCTTCAATATATGCAAATCAATCAATGTGACACACCATATTAACAAATTGAAGGAGAAAAACCATATGATCATCTCAATAGATGCAGAAAAAGCTTTTGACAAAATTCAACACCCATTTATGATAAAAACCCTCCAGAAAGTAGGCATAAAGGGAACTTACCTCAACATAATAAAGGCCATATATGACAAACCCACAGCCAACATCGTCCTCAATGGTGAAAAACTGAAACCATTTCCACTAAGTTCATGAACAAGACAAAGTTGCCCACTCTCACTGCTGTTATTCAACATAGTTTTGGAAGTTTTAAAACTTCCAAATAACAGCAATAAAAGAAGAAAAATTAATAAAAGGAATCCAAATCGGAAAAGAAGTAAAGCTGTCACTGTTTGCAGATGACATCATACTATACATAGATAATCCTAAAGATGCTACCAGAAAACTACTAGAGCTAATCAATGAATCTCATAAAGTAGCAGGATACAAAATTAATGCACCGAAATCTCTTGCATTCCTATACACTAATGATTAAAAATCTGAAAGAGAAATTAAGGAAACACATTGCAACACAAAGAATAAAATACCTAGGAACAAACCTACCTAAGGAGACAAAAGACCTGTATGCGGAAAACTATAAGACACTGATGAAAGAAATTAAACATGATGCAAACAGATGGAGAGATATACCATGTTCTTGGATTGGAAGAATCAGCATTGTGAAAATGCCTGTACTACCCAAAGCAATCTACAGATTCAGTGCAATCCTTATCAAACTACCACTGGCATTTTTCACAAAACTAGAACAAAAAATTTCACAGTTTGTATGGAAACACAAAAGATCCCAAATAGCCAAAGCAATCTTGAGAAAGAAAAACAGAGCTGGAGGAATCAGGCTCCTGGGCTTCAGACTATACTACAAAGCTACAGTAATCGAGGCCATACTGGTACTGGCACAAAAGCAGAAATATAGATCAATGGAACAGGATAGCAAACCCAGAGGTAAACCCATGCACATATGGTCATCTTATTTTTGATAAAGGTGGCAAGAATATACAATGGAGAAAACACAGCCTCTTCAATAAGTGGTGCTGGGAAAACTGGACAGCTACGTGTAGAAGAAGGAAATTAGAACACTCCCCAACACCATACACAAAAATAAACTCAAAATGGATTAAAGACCTAAATGTAAGGCCAGACACTATCAAACTCTTAGAGGAAAACATAGGCAGAACACTCTATGACATAAATCACAGCAAGATCCTTTCTGACCCACCTCCTAGAGAAATGGAAATAAAAACAAAAATAAGCGAATGGGACCTAATGAAACTTCAAAGCTTTTGCACAGCAAAGGAAACCATAACCAAGACGAAAAGACAACCCTCAGAATGGGAGAAAATATTTGCAAATGAAGCAACTGACAAGGGATTAATCTCCAAAATTTAGAAGCAGCTCATGCAGCTCAATATCAAAAAAAACAAACAACCCAATCCAGAAATGGGCAGAAGACCTAAATAGACATTTCTCCAAATAAGATATACAGATTGCCAACAAACACATGAAAGGATGCTCAACATCACTAATCATTAGAGAAATGCAAATCAAAACTACAATGAGGTATCACCTCACACCAGTCAGAATGGCCATCATCAAAAAATCTACAAACAATAAATGCTGGAGAAGGTGTGGTGAAAAGGGCACCCTCTTGCGCTGTTGGTGGGAATGTAAATTGATACAGCCACTATGGAGAACAGGTTCCTTAAAAAACTAAAAATAGAACTACCATATGACCCAGCAATCCCACTACTGGGCATATACCCTGAGAAAACCATAATTCAAAAAGAGTCACGTACCACAATGTTCACTGCAGCTCTATTTACAATAGCCAGGACATGGAAGCAACCTAGGTGTCCATCGACAGATGAATGGGTAAAGAAGATGTGGCACATATACACAGTGGAATATTACTCAGCCATAAAAAGAAGCAAAATTGAGTTATTTGTAGTGAGGTGGATGGACCCAGAGACTGTCATACAGAGTGAAGTAAGTCAGAAAGGGAAAAACAAATACTGTATGCTAACGCATATATATGGAATCCAAAAGAAAAAAACGGTTCTGAAGAACCTAGGGGCAGGACAGGAATGATGACACTGATATAGAGAATGGACTTGAGGACACGGGGAGGGGGAAGGGACAAAGTGGGAGAGTGGCATGGACTTATATGTACTAACAAATGTAAAATAGCTAGTGGGAAGCAACGCATAGCAGAGGGAGATCAGCTCAGTGCTTTGTGACCACCTAGAGGGGTGGGATAGGGAGACTGGGAGGGAGACGCAGAGGGAGAAGGTATGGGGATACATATATATATATGTATAGCTGATTCACTTTGTCATAAAGCAGAAACTAGCATACCATTATAAAGCAATTATACTCCAATAAAGATCTTAAAATAAATAAAATATGCTTATGAAATGTTTCTTTAGGCAGATAGAATTCATACATTCATAAGCTAAAGCCCGCATGTATGCACACTAATTGATTTTTATGAATACCAAGTGTGAGTGTTGTTTTCTATCCAAAGTTCTCTGTGTGGTTTTACCATTTAGGCAGCACTGATTTGTCTAGAAGTATTTTGACATGGTACACGTACTAAACATTCAAGCCTGAATTCAGAGTAATTTTCCCTTAAAATTACTTCGAGGCAAAAAAAAAAAAATGATCTGAGCCATCATTACTCTTACTTCAATGTGAATCACGTGCGTCATCAGCATGATTCCATTTCCTCTAAGTTCACTCTAAAAACTCTTCAACTCAAAGCCAAAATATAATGATATTTGCTTGTTAAGCTTTATAGAAGCATTGGGAAGCCTGGAAATGAGGCTTAAATTATATTGAACGTTGGAGTTTCTAATGTCCATTTTTACAATCATTAGTAACTAAGTTTAATGGCTTGCTTTGGGATTGTCATTCTAGACTCAAATCTAGAGAGAAAAACCTGAAGTATACTTTGTGTATTATTTTACACTGTAAAATAAAAAATGTAATGTGATTTCTTGATAATATGTGTATGTGTGTATATATACACACACATTGACATAGACACATGCGTATACACATATATATACAACATGCGTATGAAATAAGTGTATACTGGTACATCTATGTGTTTTTATGCATAAATATAATATACATGTATATACAGGCTGTTTTATTCTGACACGCATGCAATGTATACACATATATATGTTTATATACATTTGTGTGTAGAAGAGCTATTAAGCAGTAGAAAGTGATAAAGACTATCTGACTCTAGATCTTTTTCCTTCTTTTTTTAAATGCCAAACACTGTACCTGTGTAAGTGACCTTTTGAGAAGGTTGGTAGTATTGATGCATATGTACATTGTTGGAAATTGTATTGTGATATTGCTAAAGGGAAGTAGCTTATGTCTACATATGAGGGTGCAATTGCTTCAAAATGAATCTTCCTCCTCAGTGGTAGATGTCAGCTACTGAAAATAGATATTTAAAAAGACCCTTGAAATATAAATGCTGTGGCATAATAATCTTATGGTGAAGAATTGTATTTAAAATCTTGATTTGTTAATTTTATGCATGCTTTATTTTAGTTTCTCTTTTCTTAAGGAAATACTACTATTCAAGCATGTAAAATTGCTTGCTTTTGTAAGTTAACAGATTGGCTACAGCATTTATGCTTCTATTTGAACACTTTCAAGAAAGAAGAAAGTTATTAACCCATTCAGAATAGGAATTATGTCTGTTCTATAAACATATTTCAAGTATGCAGTTATTATTGTTTCCCGATCAAGGAGACTTTAGTGTCCCGGTTATAGAAATGAGGAAGATGAACACTCAGAGATAGTTTCATTCTGTGAGTGTTCAATGCATTTGTATATTGATTACTGAGAAAAAATTGCCCATTCACATCCTTTTAACGTGTTCTTCCCTGATAAAGAAAATGCCATTCTGCGGTTAGGAAAAAACAAGAGGCCATTATTAAATTTAAAAAGCACTGTGCCTTTATTTTATTGGAATCACTTAGTTTATTTGCCTGATTATTTGTTTTCAGCTATTAGAATGTATTTAAAGCTGCTTGAAAACCCACACAGCACTGAACACTGATGTGTTCCTTTTACACCCTTTAGTAGATGCCTTGAAATTCTCCATGTAATTTGGAAAACTATTTGGAAAATGCTTTACTCTGCTGCATTAAGGGAACTTAAGTTCTTGTTGTTTTGCTGTTTCTTGAGCACAACCAACTTTCCCTGCCTCAGACATGGTGCTTCCAATTCTCTCCACCCAGAAGGTTCTTACCTGGCTGCCCACACAGCTGTCTTCCTCACTTTAGTCTCTGTTCAAATATCTTTCCAGAGTGGCTTTCTGGAACCACCGTACCTAAAATAACCTCTCCAGCCTGCTTTCTGCTTGATTCTTTTAAGTCTTGCCTACCTATATTTTTCTTCATAGCCATTATTACTACCTGGAGTTGTAGTGATTCACTTTCTTATTGATTCCATGAGGATAAGGATCTTGTGTGCTATATTCACCTCTCTCAACAGTGCCTGTCATATTGGAGGTGCTCTCAATATTATATATATTATATATATATTTATACTTATATATGTATCAAACCCATGCTTAATCAATGTAGAAAGCAAGTTGAAAACCAAAAGATTTAGGCAAGTGACAACCGCACACACTTGAAGCCAATTTATGATTAAATAATACCATACCCAAAGTATCCGAAAAAATGAATTCCTTTTTTCCCAAGAAGTAGGCAAACTAAAACATAATATGCTCTAGTTATTTTAACTTGTAACAAAAGAATTGTTATTTAAAAGCATAAAAAAGAAACTTTATTAAGATAAATTCTATTTGCAACAATTAATATAACGGCATGGCATAACATACCTTTATTATTTTGTAATTGCTTTAAATAAATAGAGACCAATTTAGCTATGGGATTTGCATCAACTACTGGCCGAGTTTTAATGGTCAGATTGCCTGTCTGTGGATGGCGAGATCTCCTTATACCTTCCCAGGCTATATTTATTTGAGTTTGCCCATTTCTTTGTATAGGCATAGTATGAATTGATAAAGATCTCTGTATTTGATCAGGATAAAAGAGCAAAAGAGGAATATTGAATATCACCAAATCCATAGGATGAGATTACTGCTTGCTTCTTCAAGTAATATTATAGAAATACATGTTATTTTAATCATCTCAAAGATGTCTCCATGAAAAATGTGTTAGAAAACTTCAGCAAAATAATGCATTGTTGGTTGACAAGCCACTTCAAATTTCCTTTCTGTGGAGTTATTTGTGATCTATCATCCAGTCAGACCTTAGCAGATATTTCTTTACTCCAATAGAAAAATACACTTTTCAACATAATCTTCTCACATTATTGTTGTCCTTCTGAGGACAACAATCTGAGAATTTAAGTGTAAATTCTGTAATATAATACATGTTCCTGGCCAGCCTAATGCTTTAGAAGTTCAAAATCCAAAAACACATAAATAAACTAATATGGACAGAGCTAAACTAATGGATAGAGCATGATCATTGGGTAATTCAGTGAAGATTTTGTGCTGACCTTGTCTCCAGAGCAACAGAGTAGTTTAAATGGGAATAAGAAATAGAAAATGCATGTGGGGTACCTGCCAGTCATTGTAGAATAATAACAGTAATAGATTTTCTAAGAGCATTATTTCAAAGGGCTCTTTACGTTAACAATCGTCGCACAAATATTTTTTTTCCTATATTCAGTGGTTGGAACGTTTCTCTCTTACTCAGGAAGCTGTACAAGATATATTTGGCTTTGGAAGTCCTACATGGTAGTAGGATACATTCTCCTTCCTAGGTAATTTCTACTAATGCAGATATCAATTATGCTTTCATACTTTGCAATATCTCGCCCTGTGTGTTATGGGTAGTGCAGATTGGTTTTGTTTTATAGTCTTTGTTAATGCGTTTGTAGATTGCATTGAAAGAGTCTGAGAAAATTACTCCATACATCAACATCAACGGTGCAAATTGTTTTTTCCTTTTTTTTTTTTTTTTTTTTGGAAATCTACATACTGTGCTAGTGTACTACACTGTACAAATCAGTAAAAAAAAAAAAATTGAATGATTAAAGTTGGTTCTGGAAAGTTTTAGGTCGGGAGCAAATGTACTTTTTGAATGCTTCTCAAAATTGAGCAAGAGAAAGGGAAGTAAATAAAAACGACTGTGAAACCAAACATATGTGCTGCTCTCTTCCTACCATCCAGATTCAGAAATACTTGTGACTTCTGACATGGTGATTAATGTAACATCACTTGTGAAATCAATGAAACTAAAACATTTTCCATACATTCATTGCTTTTCTCTAGCTAATGAACCTTAAATGAAGTTTTATTTATATAGATGTGCTAAGTGTGAACAGAGGAGGTTACTTGGTAATTGTAAGTTAATTAATTATAGCTGTAATAAATGTTTCTTTAAGAATTCCTATGGTAACATTTTGCAAGTAAAGATAATGTTATAGCCAACTGTGTTATCAAGATAATGCTCTTCTTTACTCAACCATGTGTAGAAGAATAACCTTAACTGAATGTTGCAATGTTTCTAACCTGCATAGTATAAATTCTAATACATTTAAGTGCCATTGTGCTTAATTTTTTTTTTTTTTTTTTTTTTTTTTTCCGGTACGCGGGCCTCTCTCTGTTGTGGCCTCTCCCGTTGCGGAGCACAGGCTCCGGACACGCAGGCGCAGCAGCCATGGCTCACGGGCCTAGCCGCTCCGCGGCATGTGGGATCTTCCCGGACCGGGGCATGAACCCGTTTCCCCTGCATCGGCAGGCGGACTCTCAACCACTGTGCCACCAGGGAAGCCCGTGCTTAATTTTTGTATCAGACTTGCTTCACTGTCTACGTGTAGTTTTCTTTTACCCTCCTGGGTACAGATTGTCTATGCCACATGGAACAAATGATAGGACATTTTGTTAAATCAGGTAATGTCTTTCTCTTCCATGTGTCATGAATTTCAGTGTTAAGAACACTTTCATGGAAGAAACAAAAACTTTGCACACTTTATAATACACTTTCAAGACTGCCTAACAATACTTTGTTATATTTTACTCATATTTTTATAGCACAAAGTGAAATAAAGCATTACCTAATCAGAAGACTACTACCCAATTGCTTTGCTACACTGATCTTCTGAGAAACCTGCATTGGCTTCTTGTTGCCTTCTGTAATCTCATTCTAAGATTGTCTACAATATGATCCAACCTACCTTTCCAGCCTTATTCCTCTGTCCTTGCATACACCTGGTTCTCCTGCCATACCAGCCTACTGTCTAGAAAACAAAGATGCCTAGTGCTTTTCCTCCTCCATCGCTTTGCTTCTCCATAACTGGTCCCTCTGAGACACTTTTCCCTATCAAAACTCAAGCAAAGAATAGATCTTCCATGTACCCTAAGCCATTAGGGCTTTTGCTACTCCTTTGGATTTTAGTTTACATACAAAGAGAACTCATTATAGTCTGCTTCAGGTAAGAGTTATGAGTGGGTTCAACGCTCCCTCCCCCACCCTACCTTTTGGATAGAAATTTCTTGGGATTTCCGTTTTTGTATTCAGCACAGTGTTGGGCAGGTGTCTTGCCCAAAGTATTCCATCAGCAAAATCCATTAAATGAAAATATATCATGAAGGAATTGCATCATTTGCCTTGGTGAGGCTCTCACAGAATGAAAGAAATAAGAATAGTTGTTTAAACAGTCTTATGTTTAAGTTAAATGGAGGGGTAAAGTGATAGTGTCAGCTCAGAAGTACACCTACATTGTCCTTAAATAATGACTTGCTTTAAGTGAAACAGGTTGAGTTTCCTTCAGATGTGTATCATGTCTCCAGTATTGTTGCTTCAATTCTTATCTCCAGTCTGCACTCACCTCCCATGATCACCATCTAGACTTTTGGAGCTATTGCTCATGTATATATGTATATATGTATGTATCTTTATTTATAATTTCTTTATTCCAGAAAGAATAAAATATTTGTATTTAATAGCAGAATAAATGCTCATCCAATTTTAAGGATTGATTTACATAAATGACACCTACTAAATAAATCCTTGATAAAAGAGAGATGAATTAAAATAATCTCAAAATAGTATCATTTGCAATGAATTTAACTATGAATGGCACAATTATTTGATTCCTCCCATGTTAAGAGTCTATTTTAAAAGGCGCTAAGGGGCTTCCCTCGTGGCGCAGTGGTTGCGAGTCCGCCTGCCGATGCAGGGGAGATGGGTTCGTGCCCCGGTCCGGGAGGATCCCACATGCCGCGGGGCGGCTGGGCCCGTGAGCCATGGTCGCTGATCCTGTGCGTCCAGAGCCTGTGCTCCGCAACGGGAGAGGCCCGCGTACCGTGAAAAAAAAAAAAAAAGTCGCTAAGAACGTTTTCCTGACCTAGAGAGCTTGTAAATTTTATTATATACCTCCTGCAAATACTTCTGATCATCAATTTTAAATAATATTAAATTTGAGGTTGTGGTACACTGTGCCCGATGTGTTGATTGGGTCTTCTATGTTGACTTCTTTTCTTGGCATTTGCTTCTTTTCAATAAAGGAGCATGAAGACCATCCAACATAGAAACGGCCTCTTAGGGCCATGAATAATCTGTTATAGCTAATCAAATAAATGCAGAATTTTATATTTTAGGCTTGAATGTCCCTAATTCACCAAGACAGTCACCTCTCACCCCTTGTTAAGGTGATGATCCATGTTAGTTCCCTATCATGTAACTTTCATAGTAGACACATCACAGAACTAACCTGGCTTTTTCTTGTAGAACCTAAAAGAAAAGTGAACAAGTACACAGATAATGGGCAAGAGAATAAGGTTTGAGAGGTAGTAGTTTTCTACCTGGGAGAGAGAGAATGTGGTGTGGAATAGTATAGAATAAGATACAATATTCTGCACTTGAAATGTCTGGAGTATATGATACAACCGCACCATCAAATTGGCAAACTAGATTTTTAGTGAGAGGGTACTGCATAGAGAAGGGAGACTGATTGGGTTCTTCAATTGTTTAGTTCAACAGACATTTATTTAGAACCTCATATATGCCAGGCAATGTACTAGGTGCTTCCAAGTACATTGTCATGGAGTTAAACAACCTCAAAAACTTTAACGTGATGTGCTAAGTGCTATGATACAGATATGAATTGGCATTCTATTGGACAGAGACCTTTTCTTCTACTTCATTTTGTTCCACACAACTCCTGGAATGGTACTACAGAAACACAAGGACATTTGTTGAGATTTGCCTGATTAGAGAGATGGAACTGTGACTTGACTTGGGGCCACCTCCAGTACATGGACAGTAAGACTGTGATTTGTATTCAAATCGGAAAAGGTCTGTGCTTCCCATCAACCTCTGCCAACGAAGTTTACTATTCTTAATATAATTAGCATTTAAATGATTTCATTATGTTGACATTTTAGTCCATGTTATGATAGTTAGTAAAATTAGAAATCCACATGTGGTAGATGATACTTCATAGACTTCACTGAAGTCTCTTAAAGTGAATGATTACATGATTAGTTTCTGAGTCTCCCCTATATCAAAGAGATGGAAGTGATGATAATAAAATCAGTTTCTTTTCAAAAATGACATGACCTTAAACTATAACTAAAGAGGAAATTACAATGCTGGGGAATTCTATGGCAAAAACCAGAACACCACTGAGAAACACAGTAAAAGTTCACCTGCTGTAACATCTAAATCCAAAAGAATTTTTATTTTAAATTGAAGGTTGTTCTCTTCAGTTGAGTTTTCTATCAGTGGGCCCAAAGCTCAGGCCCTTATAATCCCTGCCTAGAATCCTGCCTCCAAGGGAATTTCCCTGTTCTAAGGAATTAGTTCTAAGGAATTAATCTTGATCGTATTCCTTTTGTCAGTGAAAATTAGTCGCCATCCACATTAGACCCCTAAAAGATCAAAGAATAGAAGCTGGGAAACCAGCTCACCCATGTTATTGCCTCACTGGACCTGTTGTTATTCCATTCATTATATCATTTCATGGGTGAAATGAAAGTCTTTTTTCAAACCCAAGTAAAATAGTGTCAAATTTTTAAGTAAAATTTTATTGAACTCTCCCCCAAATTTCTAATGCTAGATCACTCAACTGCTTTCTCTAGTGAAAAATTTAGTGTGACTTAACTATACATTCCCCATGTAACTTGTTGGACATTCTTCATTTCTCTCAAGTATATTTAGGTTTTGAAAACATCTTTGAGTTCTCTGAGTAAATCATTAATTCAGAATTTTATAGGATTGCATTTATGGTTATTTTGAGAAAAATAATTTTATCAGAATTAAGTGGTTTGTTCTTATAGCAAGTGTCTTATTTTATTTCTTCTCCCCTTTGGTCTTTTCTATTCATCAATTTGTTTTCATCCACTGTTGGGGGATCTCGAGTCTGGTGTTCTGAAACTGACTTCATGTGCATTCCCTTTTGGAGTGGAGATCCCATTCTATTCTTTGAAATGCTTACCATTTCCAATACCCACACATCTAATTCTAAGAACTAGTTTTTAAAATGTGTTTTCTCCAAGTAAAGTTTTTTTGTTTGTTTGTTTGCTTTCTGTTTTGTTTTTTTTTTTTAATTTCTAAACCTCTTAGAATTAAATAAGCATTGTCCATTTAAAGAGTTGAGAGTTTGAGTTAACACAAACCTTTGTGCTTTGGGGTCATCACATAACGTCTTTTAGCCATCCCCCCGGTATGTAGCTCTTAACTTAGGTATTCACTCAAATTTGGTTGACTCTAGTTAGAAAATGTATCTCTAGACATCCATGAGCATGCGACTTTTACTTCCTGCCTAATTCGATGTGAACTGTGTAGATGTTTGTAGGACAAATGTTTTATGCGTCTCATAAATATATCCTTGAAGGTAGTCCCACAATAGTAAATCCTCATATGTAGATGAAACTATTATGTTGATTTAGAAATCTTTTGTTTAATGTAGGAATAACGCGATTCAGGTAAAAGTTCCAGGAGTAGTAATGAATTTTACAAAGGTTACATGTTGAACATTCCTTGAAAAGACTTCTACTTTTAAGGCTTTTAACGCTTCAGAGATTAGATATATTCAATTACTTTTAGAAACCAAAGATACCTCAATAAATCAAGTAATCTAGTCTTTTTCCTTAGGGTAGGTATTGTGTTACCCCATCTTACAGATGAAGCAGTTAAGATGCAGAAAGCATGTGAACTGCTTCAGGTGATACACACTGAATAAGTAGAAGAGGAATGTCTAGAAAATAGGCTTTTTACCTTCTCAAAGTCCATTCCAACACTACAGAGACTTTGTTGCAAAGGAAAGATGGGATTCAGATAGAGAGCTGAATGTAGATACTGACTCTACCATTTACTAATTCCAAAGAAGTTGTGACCTGAGTTTGCTCTTATGCAGAGATTTAACACCTACTTCACCACGTCCTTGTGAAGATGAATGTGATAAATATATGCAGTTTGCTGAGTGCAACTAAGTAAATAGCAGTTATACTTACTTTTTTATATCATGCTGCTTCTCAAAAAATAAGCATACAAACCCCGACAATGAATCTTTGAAGAGGGCAGTTTTCATGGGAATATAAAGGCCCAGGATACTATAAGCAAATTTGTGTTGATTTTTTTTAATGTACCAGTAAGAAAGAGATAAATAAGACAATGTCTTGAGAACTAGTTTAATGTGAGAAATCACTAATTTTCTATTTTATCTGTACAATTTTTCCCCGATTAAATAGAAGCGACTGAAGACCACTTCTTCTAGGCTATGGTTTTGTCACAGCTGGCCCTGAACTTCCAGCTTGGTTCTTTCCCATGGTGCTGAACTAAACTCAAAACACAACAGAATTTGAGCCAATCAGCATAGACCTGTACAGATTTCACGCCGTATCCCAACATCACACTTATTTGGTCACTGAACTTTGTTGGGCTTGAATTTGCAGCAAATCCAGGTTTAAATATCATTTTCTCTCCTTCAGTCTTAAATCTGTATACAGAATTGATGCCCCACTCCCCCTACCCAACCTCAAAATATTGGGAAAGTTGAGTCAACTTATTTTCATTGCTTGTCACTTCATCATGTCTTATTAGGACAGGTGTGGTTTTTATAGCTACCTTAGAGCCCTTTGTAAAGATATTTGGTTGGCTTCTCCTTTTCCAGCAATTATGTCAGCATCTATGTTATGTAAATATTCTCCACAGTCTCTAATTGTTGCAGCACCAGAATCTGTAGAGAAATCAAAACCCTCTGAAAATAGTCCAGTTCGTTTGTGTTCTCTTTCCCTTGTGCCTTCCTCCTCTTTTGTGCCCCTGGCTGCCCACAGAGACACTAATTCTGCCATCAACGACCCTCCAGCTTTCTTATAGTGGTATCACCATCAGTGGTCTTGATTTGAACATAGAACCATAAGAAACATTCTGCTCTCTTCTGACAAAGCTGGGAAAGTGGCCCCTCTCACCTCTCTAATAGATCAGACTGAATTGGCAAACTAATTTCAAGTCATAGATTCAGGTGCCTTTCAGGCTATTTGACTAGGTCTTTCTAGTTAAAGAACAGTATACCTTTCATCCACCTATAATAGGTCCTTGGCCTTTCTTCCCCAAAATGCCAAGAGGAATAGGTGCTGATAAGAAAGCAAGGTAGGGGATCCACAGAAGTCCCAGGATCACCAACCATGTTTAATGGCCAAGAAGTCATTTTTTGGTATCTGCCAATCAGTATTCCAGTACATTTTCTGAGCTCAAAATATACTCTGCCCATCTCCATCAACAGATGAGTGTTTACCATGCATTTACTCATTTTAAGTACCACCTTATTGTAGGGAAACACAATGCATAGCACATGCCTCCTTTAGTAGTCAATTCAAAATCAGCATAGATGGGACTGGGGAAAGTAATGAGGTCATATATAAGTAAGGGCTAAGTTATGTGTTATTGAATGTAAGTGCTCCACAAGCTTGTAGGAAAGAAAACATGAGGAAGCTAGTGGGGGCTTTTTTCAATTTGTTTTATTGAAGTATAGTTGATTTACAATGTTGTGTTAGTTTCTGCTATACAGTAAAGTGATTCAGTTATACATAAATATAATAGTTTGCATTTTTTAATCCCAAACTCCCAATCCATCCCTCCCTTACCACCCTCCCCCTTGGCAACCACAAGTCTGTTCTCTATGTCTGTGAGTCCGTTTCTTTTTCATACATAGGTTCATTTGTGTCGTATTTCAGATTCCACATATAAATGATGTTATATGGTATTTGTCTTTCTCTGTCTGACTTCACTTAGTATGATCATCTCTAGGTCCATCCATGTTGCTGCATTATTTCATTCTTTTTTGTGGCTGAGTAGTATTCCATTGTGTTTGTGTGTGTGTGTGTGTGTGTGTGTGTGTGTGTGTGTATATATATATATATATATCTCACATCTTCTCTATCCATTCATCTATTGCTGGACACTTAGGTTGTTTCCATGTCTTGGCTATTGTAAAGAGTAGGAAGCCAGTGTTGATCATCAAAGGCATCATGGAGGTATCTGCAACTGTGCCTGGTGGGTCTTGAATTAAATAACTCTTCATGGAATTAAATATAGATCCTAAGACTTTCTTCAGCTTTTTCTTCTCTAAGATGGACAGTAACAATTCTATGACCATGTAGTAACAGAATATTTCTATAAACTCCTGCCATTTCGTGGCTTCTTTTGAACACTTTCCATTTCTATTCACTTGCAAACTCTAGACGTGGAAGCAGAGTGTGTAGTGTCACAATAATAATAAAAAGATAAAGATTTCTACATCTGCATGCTTCTATCAGTAGTATATGTAAATGTCACTTCACACATGCCAAAGCCATAAAGCACATTTTGCCTTCCCTCTTCTATATTAAAGTCTCTTTCGATGGGATTTATTTCCCATTACTTGAATCAATGCATTGCTCTTTTATTCATCTTTTCTTTTCCACCCTCCATTTGTCTTCATTTAAAACTCATATCTGGCTATTCTCTTCTACAAAAAGGTTCACAGTTACCCATTTTAATAAACAGAACCACATACAGAAATACTTAGAAATGGAAGGCACCTTAGAGAATCACCTTTTTCCACACTCTCATGGCTGATGACGTTGAGGTTAAAATAGATTAAGGGATTTGCCTAAAGTTACACACTAGATAAGACAGAGACAGACTAGGATTATATGACACTTAATTTTACTTTTATCAATATTCAATATTATTCATTCAACAAACATTTATTTGTGTGATAGGAACAATTCTAGGAGCTGAAGGCCAACAGAGGCTCCCCTAGGCATAATTCTGGTCCTGTGGCTCATGTTTCTTTGGGTTTCTTCTCCCTTTGCTGTGCTCACTGTGGCTTCCTGCTATACCTTTTTAAAAAATTGTTTTATTTCTTCATGTATTGATAGTGTCTTTATCTTCACTCAGTCCCAATTAACTTTCCCAAGCTTTTCATTTAATTAATTCCCATCCTCCTTTTCAAGGTACACACTGGCTCTCTCCTGGCTCAGTGCCATTCTGCCTCATTATCAGGCCTCCATTCTAAAATAATTATTTTGAGTATAATGAAAATGTTAAACATGGTTGAACCCAGTATGTGATTTGTTATAACTCTGACTGCCAACAGCTGTTTTATAGTATGTTTTGACTTGTATAATAAAGTGTCACATCAAAAAAATAAGCAAACCCTTCATCCTTCCCCCCACCCACCCATTTCATTCTTTGTTGGTAAATATTTGCTTCTATTGTAATGAGGACAGGCTTATTAGACTTAAGCCTCTTAAGTGACTGTGAATGGTTAGACACAAAACATAGAAAATGTTCTTTCCTCTAATATGAGGTACAATCTTTTGGCCTTCTACCTTCCTTTGAAGGAAAGTCCATATTCTGTGTTATTGCCTTGTTTACTGTTCCTACCAGCAACAATAGTGATTGCATTTAGTTACAGAACATTTGTTTGTTTACTCTATTACTTGATGGAATATTTTTCTTTTACCACCTAATATTCTCTAATAGTTACCCAGATAAATGTCATTGTCTTATCTTTTGTAGCTATAGACAGAATAAAAGCATCTTGTGCTTAGTGATCAAAATAAGAATAGCCACAGTTCAGTGTAATGTTTTGTAGAGATACTGAAAGATGGCATTTTATATTTATTTAATTTTTTTAAAAGATAGTTTTAGATTCTCTTTTTTGGTCGTGTTTGTTTTGCTCTTTCAAACTCTCATAAAGCGTTGCAAGAATAGGACAGGAAGATCTCATATTCTCTTTACCTTGATTAACCAACTGTTTACATTTTATCCTATATATCAGTTTCTCTTTCTGTCTCATAAAAAATGATATATATATTCTTCATATTATATATGTTACATATGTGTGTGTATATACGCAGTTCATAAACCATTTGAGAATAAGTTGGAAACATGGTGTGACTTATCCTAAATACTTTAGCATATATATCAGTGTATTTCCTGAGTACAGGACCTTCTCTTACATTACACAGAACAAGAATCAAACACAGGCAATTTATCGTTGATGTAATACCATTATCTAATGCATAGTCCACATTCAAATTTCATTCACTGTCACAATAATGTTCTTAACGGCTAATTGTTTTTTCCCATTGGTCCAGGATCTAATCTAGAGTCATGTAAGCCATTTAATTGTCATGCTGTGCTTTACTTTTTTGTTTAAAAGCTTGCATTCAGTCACTAATGACCTGGATAGTGTCTCTTTTTAAAGTAATTTCTGCTTGCTGACTACTGTTCCAAGAATAGGAATTTAAGCCAAAAGCTGTCTAACAAAATCCCTTAGGAATAATGTTATCTGTGCCGGAAATGGCACGACAACTTTGAAACCCTGTTGTGATGACAAGTTTTGGCATTTCAGTAGGAGACAGTAAAGAGAACTCTAAGTTAAGCAACATTTTGCAGTTTTGAAATTTAAATCTTGGAATAGAGATTCTGTTGCCATTCCAGTCAAGGGGTAATGTTTACAAGTAGCCGTGTTGCACACAGATTCACAGTGCAGACTTTAAATCCAACCCTAAATAAATATTTAGTTCAATGATCTGTTAGTGAATGCTTAGTAAAAATCAATGTTTTCATCAAAATGAAATACTGGAGATATTTTTTAAAGTTTGGATGTAAATATTAGTTATTTGTCATTTTTTAATCTAAGTCCCCTTTTTTAAAAAAGCTGTGCATTTTTAAATGTCTAGCATTAAAATGAATACAAGTAGTTCCCTCCCCCCCAAAAAAAACAAGGAACACTGATCTGTAGTATTTATGATGCCTAAAGCATGCAGTGTTTTGCTTAGTTCTGTAAATAGAATTATGATTAGGGCTACAAGGTTTCCACAGCAATTTCTAGCCACTGTCGAGCAATAGTGATACCTAAGTCTCAGACAATTTTCTTTTTTCTCCATGTCAGGCTTGCTTCTAAAACTAGATAAAAAGAACGTGAAAGAGCCATCGGTTTTACTGACTATGAATACATATCATGTTTTGTGAAAATTATATGAACCTACCTACCTAAACAGATTCTTTTTTTTTTTTTTTTTTAAGTATTGTAAAAACAGGCAAAAGTACCAAGTACCAGGAAACTGAGTCAGACCTACCAGTAGCAATTACTCTACTGAAAAACCAGATGGTTGACGGGAGGTGCAGAGTCATCCCGTGTTATTTTCACGTTTTCCCTCTAAAAGAGAGAGAGATGTTTATACATGCAAGAGACAAATTAGCTACCAGAAAAATACTATGCACATCCATATTCAGCACGTAGATTAAAAATAAAATAATTGTCTGTTCTCTACAGTAGAACAGGCTTGCCCATTCATCCTTGTGATAGATATGCATGCAAAACCAAAATGAAACCAAATCCCTGCAGATGGCTCATAAGTCACAAAAACTGTTTAATCCTTTCATTGCATCCCTTTGGGAAGCCTGCCCCTTGGTTAGTAGTAACATGCAATATGTATAATGTCAAGTATTCTGTTAGTTTTTTAGTAGAAAGCCTTCGTTTTTTCTAACAGATTTTTGTCCCTGTATTTCATATAAAGAGCTTTATGCCACTCTGTTACCTTAATATGTACGTCCATAGAATTCTGTTGTAGCTTTTGTTTTAATAAGAAAAGTGTCAGTAGGCAGAAACCATGTATGGAAATCTTATCTAAAATTGATTGTGGCTCTTATCTAAATTGATTTTAAGAGGCAGGCAGGTAAATCTAAGGTGCATTTTTACATTGCTCTTTCTAGTGGATTTTGCTAGAAAACAGTTGAGTTTCAAGCAGGACTAAAATGAAAGGAGACCTTGGAGTCTTAACCATTGAACAGATGCAGTAAATGCAGCTTTGGAAATACAGCTGTCACTTCACATCTTTTCCACTGAGTACCTATGTAAGCCAATCACCAGAGCTGCTGTCATTATAATATTTTTGTACTTTTGTTGAAAATAGACACTGTGAGAACTCTTTAAACAGAGTAACGTGCCTATTATCAACCTATTTTTAAATATTTCATTCCTTCTTGATTTTCATTCCACTTAAATTTTTTGATGACCAGAACTGATGAGAACTTATAACAAAAAGGTACTTGTCTCTAGCACTGTGAAACTGTTCATTTGTGAGTTGCTAACTTATCATACCAAATCAGAAATTCTTGATATCTTTATAACATTAAAGCAGTTCCTGGTATTGACTCTTGGGAAGGATTTAATTTTCTTATTCTCTAAACTGAAAGTTGTACTGCTCTCTGTGATGACGTGAGATTATTTTTCTCTTTATCCCTGACGGGATTTTATATATATGTGTGCATATATTATATATATAGTATATATGTGTATAAATGTATGTGTATGTACTTATACACATAAACACACACACTAGAATAGTTTTAGGTTATATCCGAACCTTGATATGGCTCCGAAAATAGGCAAATAGGTAGAATATATTGAATCAACAGGCATTTAATTGACTAATAATTGTATGATTCCTTTTTAATGAATAAAATAATGCAATCTTCTCTAACAATGGCTGCCTAACTTAGTAGTATTTCAGTTTTCAAATGGAAAAACTATAATGTAGGGAGCATAATGAACTTCCACAAAATCAGTGTATAAACTACGCACAGAACGTTGATCTCTAAATCTTCAACTTTAAAATCCCTATCTATCTATCTTATACTATATCTACTAAGTATATATATGATATTGTATTGTATTTGGATGTATATAGTGTAAGATGTTTAAGTAGAAATATTAAATAATAAAATGAATCAGTTATAATTCATGACAATATGAAATGATTCTGAACTATGTGTACTCACCTAACCATTGCGCATATTGTTTCCTTTTAGGAAAAAAAATACCAAGAAAGAAAACAAAGAACAAAATACCCGAGAATTCCTAAAGAACAGTAAGTACTTTAATGAGACAATGATTATACTAGAGCTTCTATGACCTTGCAAATTTCTTTTATAGAAATATTCACCTTTCTATTTTCTAAGATAAGAAACTAACATACTAAGTAAATGGAGCCTTCTAAAACTCAATTTCAATTTACTGGAGCAAACTGAAAATCATTTATCCTATAATCCTCTTAGATAAGAGGCCAGGGTAATCCTTGTGATACATATATGTGGCAGAAAATGTTTATGTTGATTCCATCATATCTTTTGACTAGCATCATATCATTTTAAATTCTATAGAAGAAAAACAGTAAGTAAAATTTAATCAAAGTACCTCACGTTCTCTGTATGTGATACAAATTTTTTTTCACTTTATACAAAACTTTAAGCAGAATCAATATGCTTGGTTTGTTTATAGTCATTAAATTAGAATTATTAAAAAATGGCAGCCATCTGCAGGCATTAAAACAGAGCTTAATCTCATTAGTACATTTCTTTCCAATCTTCTCACAACTTAATTATGACGTGTATTTCCTTACATAGCTATTATTTGTTAGTAATAATTGTTTTTATTAAACAAAATTAAGTGCATTCTTGATATAATTCTTTCTGGTAAAACTAGTAATATTGTAATGATTTCCTAGTTGTAAACAATTACATATAATGTAAATAATTATAAATTTTGAATATGTGAATATCAAAAAATAGTAAAATAAATATAGGAAAGCAAAATCCACTTTGGTGACCCATGGTATATCACTTTTAATACCACAGTAGTTTTGAAATGAGTTTTCAAATGCACTTCTCTAAAATTCATAACGGAAATGTTGAAGTAAAATGTAGTGAATTAGCAAAATGATAGATCTATATCTTGATATATATCAAAATAGAATAAAGTCCAATGGAAAGGCTATAAATATGATATAAAAAAGAAATTCATGAATAATTTTTCTAGGATATATACAAATTACACATAATAAGATTTTCTAGCACCCAAAGAACTTTAAGATGTGATTCATGCATTAAATGATTAAATATAATTAATCATGGTAGTGATGATATATATGCAATTTATCTTAAACTTATTTTACTTTTGAAGTGTGAGAGAAGCAGGAAGAAAAGGATTTTCTTTTACTTACCTATCTGAATATTATCCCTGTGCTGCCTCACTTTATACAAAGTAATTTACCTCACTTTTTGCTGTGGTTATGGATGGCTATACACTTTCAATTTTAATCAGAGATTTACAAAATTCAAACTTCAGAACTTTCAAAACCTGTTCCTTGTTTTAAAAAAGAAACTCCAAATATGTGAATTGCTTTTCTGAGGTGACATAATATGTTTACATCGTCTTGGGTATAAGAAGGATAATTTAAGAATTAGATTTTTCTATCATGGTTAAAAAAAAGAAAAAGTGCTGCCAATTCGAGTGAACTGCAGAATATGAAATAAATGGGCAATTTCTTTTTGACATGTTTTATTGCCAACATCTTACTGACCAGAGAAAGTCAACTGAGTAATTCAGCCAAAACATAACACCTAGAAGTTGTCCCACAAGAAGTCTAGCTTCCCTTTAAGTTGTGTTTTTATGTAATTAAGTCAGTTTTTAAACATAATTTCAATTCCTTACATTACTTATTGGGGAAAAGGTTGGATTTTTAAATGAAAGAACCATGCATATTTGTTTTAAGGTCTTTATACAAGAGCCAGATAATACCTACCCTAGCCTCTCATAATTTCTTAGTCATCTTCTTATAATTTTATTGTGAAAAGCTATCAGTGGCTTTTTATCTGATCTGATTAATCTATAACTTATTTGGTCTGTTATTCAGTGTGACTTATATAAGTGATTTGATTTGAAATGTAATTTTCAATAGGATTTAGTACGGCATACTTTGGAAGGACCTGATTCAAGTAATGACATCTTTTGCTCATTTGGAATAATCCTAGGGAAAATAATGTATGTTTCCAAGAAAAAAATCATGCCTTTTCTTGGTGCATTTTGTGGTATAGGGCAGTTTTTCCCTTCAGTCTCTAATTGTCTTTTATTTAACAACAACATGTTAAACTACTCGTAAATAATTGTAAGGAAAAAGTGACTCTTTTTAAGATACATATCATCTGATTTAATGGTTCCAGAATTCTTATGCCCTAATCCTTCCTTCTATTTTTTTTAATTTTTATTTTATATTGGAGTATAGTTGATTAACAATGTTGTGTAAGTTTTAAGTGTACAGCAGAGTGATTCAGTTATACATATACATGTATCTATTCTTTTACAAATTCTTTTCCCATTTAAGTTATTGCAGAGTATTGAGCAGAGTTCCCTTGCATTACAGTAGGTCTTGTTGGTTACCTATTTTAAATACAGCAGCGTGTACATGTCAATCCCAAATTCCATATTGATCCCTCCCCACTCATCCTTTCCCCCCAGTAACCATAAGTTCAATCTCTAAGTCTGTGAGACTGTTTCTGTTGTGTAAATAAGTTCAATTGTATCATTTTTTTTAAGATTCCCCATATAAGCGGTATCATATGATATTTGTCTTTGTCTGTCTTACTTCCCTTAGTATGATAGTCTCCAGGTCCATCCATGTTGCTGCAAATGCCATTATTTCATTCTTTGTAATGGCTGAGTAATATCCCATTGAATATATGTACCACATATTCTTTATCCGTTTGTCTGTCGATGGACATTTAGGCTGCTTCCATGTCCTGACTACTGTAAATAGTGCTGCAATGAACATTGGGGTTCATGTATCCTTTCGAACCATGGTTTTCTCCAGATACATGCCCAGGAGTGGGACTGCTAGATCATATGGTAGCTCTATTTTTAGTTTCTTAAGGAACTTCCATAATGTTCTCCATAGTGGCTGTACCAGTTTACATTCCCATCAACAGCATATGAGGGTTCTCTTTTCTCCACACCCTCTCCAGCATTTACTGTTTGTAGACTTTTTGGTGATGGCCATTCTGAAAATTGTGAGGTGATACTCATTGTAGTTTTGATTTACATTTCTCTAATAATTAGCGATGTTGAGCATCTTATTGTGTGCTTTTTGACCGTCTGTATGTCTTCTTTGGAGAAATGTTTATTTAGGTCTTCTGCCCATTTTTAAAATTTTTTCTTTAATATTAAGCCACATGAGATGTTTGTAAATTTTAGAGATTAATCCCTTGTCGGTTGCATCGTTTGCAGATATTTTCTCCCTTTCTGTGGATGGTCTTTTCGTTTTCCTTCTGGTTTCCTTTGCAGTGCAAAAGCTTTGAGTTTAATTAGGTTCCATTTGTTTATTTTTGTTTATATTTCCACTACTCTAGGAGAGGGATCTTGCTGTGATTTATGTCAAAGAGTGCTCTGCCTTTATTTTTCTCTAAGAGTTTGATAGTAGTTGGTCTTATATTTAGGTCTTTAATCCAGTTTGAATTGATTTTTGTGTATGGTATTGAAGAATGTTCTAATTTCATTTTTTTACATGTAGCTGTCCAACATTTCCAGCACCATTTACTGAAGAGACTGTCTTTTCTCCATTGTATATCCTTGCCTTCTTGGTCACAGATTAATTGACCACAGGTGCATGGGTTTATCTCTGGACTTTGTATCTTGTTCCATTGATCTGTATTTCTGTTTTTGTGCCAGTACCATACTATTTTCATGACTGTAGTTTTGTAGTATAGTCTGAAGTCCAGGAGCCTGATTCTTCCAGCTCCACTTTTCTTTCTCAAGATTGCTTTGGCTATTCAGGGTCTTTTGTGTCTCCATACAAATTTTAAGATTTTTTGTTCTAGTTGTGTGAAAAATGCCATTGGTAATTTGATAGGGATTGCATTGAATCTGTAGATTGACTTGGGTAGTATAGTCATTTTGACAGTTTTGATTCTTCCAATCCAAGAACGTGGTATATCCTTCCATCTGTTTGTGTCATGTTCGATTTCTTTCATCAGCATATTAAAGTTTTCAGAGTACATATCTTTTGCCTCCTTAGGTAGGCTTATTCCTAGGTGTTTTATTCTTTTGATGTGGTGGTGAATGGGATCACTTCTTTAATTTCTCTTTCTGAACTACTGTTGTTAGTGTATAGAAATGCAATAGACTTCTATGTCTATATTTTACGTCCTGCATTACCAAATTCATTGATGAGTCTAGTAGTTTTCTAGTAGCATCTTTAGGATTTTCTGTCACCTGCAAACACTGACAGTTTTACTTCTTTTCCAATTTGGATTCCCTTTATTTCTTTTTCTTCTCTGATTGCTGTGGCTAGGACTTCCAAAACTATGTTCAATAAAAGTGGTGATAGTGGACATCTTTGTCTTGTTCCTGATCTTAGAGGAAATACTTTCAGTTTTTCACCATTGAGCATTATGTTAGCTGTAAGTTTGTCATATATGGCCTTTATTATGTTGAGGTAGGTTCCCTCTATGCCCAGTTTATGGAGAGTTTTTTTTACCATAAATGGGTGTTGAATTTTGTCAAAAGCTTTTTCTGCATCTATTGAGATGATCATATGGTTTTTATTCTTCAGTTTGTTAATGTGGTGTATCACATTGACTGATTTGCATATATTGAAGAATCCTTGCATTCCTGGGATAAATCCCACTTGATCATGGTGCATGATTCTTTTAACGTATTGTTGGATTTCGTTTGCTAGTATTTTGTTGAAGATTTTTGTGTCTATGATCATCAGTGATATTGGCTTGTAATTTTATTTTCTGCGGCATCTTTGTCTGCATTTGGTATCAGGGTGATGGTGGCCTCATAGAATGAATTTGGGAGTGTTCCTTCCCCTGAAATTTTTTGGAATAGTTTCAGAAGGATAGGTGTTAACTCTTTTCTAAGTGTTTGATAGAATTCACCTGTGAAGCCATCTGGTCTTGGACTTTTGTTTGTTGGAAGATTTTTAATTACAGTTTCAATATCATTACTTGTGATTGGTCTGTTCGTATTTTCTGTTTCTTCCTGGTTCAGTCTTGGGAGGTTATACCTTTCCAAGAATTTGTCCATTTCTTCTAGGTTTTCCTTTTATTGGCATATAGTTGCTTGTAGTAGTCTCTTGTGATTCTTTATTTGTGTGGTGTCATAACTTTTCCTTTTTCATTTCTAATTTTATTGTTTTGAGCTCTCTCCCTCTTTTTCTTAATGAGTCTGGCTAAAGGTTTATCAATTTTGTTTATCTTCTCAAAGAACTAGCTTTTAATTTCATTGATCTTTTCTATTGTTTTCTTCATCTCTATTTCATTGTCTTCTGCTCTGATCTTTATGATTTCTTTCCTTCTCCTCACTTTGGGTTTTGTTTGTTCTCCTTTCTCTAGTTGCTTTAAGTGTAAGGTTAAGTTGTTTATTTGAGGTTTTTCTTGTTTCCTGAAGTAAGACTGTATTGCTATAAACTTCCCTCTTAGAACTGCTTTTGCTGTGTCCCATATGTTTCTGGTCTTCATGGTTTCATTGTCATTTGTCTCTAGGTATTTTTTGATTTCCTCTGATTTCTTCAGTGATCCCTTGATTATTTAGTAGTGTATTGTTTAGCCTCCACATGTTTGTGTTTTTTACGGGTTTTTTTTCCTTGTAGTTGATTTCTAATCTCATAGCGTTGTGGTCAGAAAAGATGCTTGATATGATTTCAATTTTCTTAAATTTACCGAGGCTTGCTTTTTGGCCCAGCATGTGATCAATCTTGGATAATGTTCCATGTGCACTTGAAAAGAATATGTATTCTGCTGCTTTTGGATGGAATGATCTATAAATATCAGTTAATCCATCTGGTCTAATGTGTCATTTAAGGCCTGTGTTTCCTTAATGATTTTCTGTCTGGATGATCTGTCCATTGATGAAAGTGGGGTGTTAGAGTCCCCCATTATTATTGTGTTACTGTCAGTTTCTTTTTTATGGCTGTTAGGAGCACCTCAGTATATTAGGCAAATGCCATGTTGGGTGCATAAATATTTTCAATTGTTATATCTTCTTTTTGGATGGATCCCTTGATCATTATGTAGTGTCTTTATTTTAAAGCCTACTTTGTCTGATATGAGTATTGCTACTCCAGCTTTCTTTTGATTTCCACTTGCATGGAATACTTTCTTCCATCCCCTCACTTTCAGTCTGTATGTGTCCCTAGGTCTGAAGTGGGTGTCTTATAGACAACATGTATACAGGTCTTGTTTTTGTATCCATTCAGCCAGTCTGTGTCTTCTGGTTGGAACATTTATTCTGTTTATGTTTAAGGTAATTGTTGATATGTATGTTCTTATTGCCACTTGGTTAATTGTTTTGGATTTGTTTTTGTAGGTCTTTTTTCTTCCCTTCCTCCTTTGTTCTCTTCTTTTGTGATTTGAGGACTAACCTTAGTGTTGTGTTTGGATTCTTTTTTCTTTTTTGTGTGTGTGTCTATTGTATATTTTCAGCTTGTGGTTACCATGAGGTTTTGCTATAGCAGTCTATATATAAACAAGATTGTTTTTAAGTTGCTGGTCTTTTAATTTCAAATGCATTTCCAATATCCTGCGTTTGTGCTCTCCTCTTCTCACAGTTGCTGGTTTTGATATCATATTTGTGTGAAAATGATTTCCTACCTTTACTGTATATCTGCCTTTACCAGTGAGCTTTTCCATTCGTAATTTTCCTGTTTCTAATTGTGGCCTTTTCTTTTCTGCCTAGAGAGGTTCCTTTAGCATTTGTTGCAAAGCTGGTTGGGTAGTGCTGAATTCTCTTAGCTTTTGCTTGTCTGTAAAGCTTTTGATTTATCTATCGAATCTGAAGGAGAGCCTTGCTAGGTACAGTATTCTTGGTTGTAGGTTCTTCCCTTTTATCACTTTAAATATTTCATGCACTGCCTTCTGGCCTGCAGAGTTTCTGCCGAGAAATCAGCTGATGATCGTATGGGGATTCCCTTGTATGTTTGTGCTTTTCCCTTGTTGGTTTTAATACTTTGTCTTTAATTTTTGTCAATTTGATTCCTATGTGTCTCGGCATGTTTCTCCTTGGGTTTATTCTATCAGGGACTCTTTGCTTCCTGGACTTGGGTGACTGTTATTCTTCCCATGTTAGGAAAGTTTTCAGCTATTATCTCTTCAAATATTTTCTCAGGTCTTTTCTCTCTCTCTTCTCCTTCTAAGACCCCTATAATGCCACCAACATTTGTTGGTGCATTTAATGTTGTCCCAGAGGCCTCTTAGACTGTCCTCATTTCTTTTCATTCTTTTATGTTTATTCTGTTCTGCAGCAGTGATTTCCACCATTCTGTCTTCCAGGTCACTTATCTGTTCTTCTGCCTCAGTTATTCTGCTATTGATGCTTTCTAGTGTATTCTTCATTTCAGTTATTGTATTGTTCATCCCTGTTTGTTTGTTCTTTATATCTTCTAGTTCTTTGTTAGACATTTCTTGCATCTTCTCAATCTGTACCTTCATTCTTTTTCGAGATCTTAGATCATCTTTACTGTCATAACTCTGAATCTGCTTCAGGTAGATTGCCTATCTCCACTTCACTTAGTTGCCCTTCTGAGGTTTTATCTTGTTCCTTCCTCTAGGACATATTCCTCTGCTGTCTCATTTTGTCTAACTAACTTTCTGATTGCAGTTTCCATTCTGCAGGGTTGTATTTCTTTGTGCTTCTGCTGTCTGCCCCCTGGTGGGAAGGACTGGTTCCTGTCCACCGGTGGGTGGAGCTGGGTCTGTCCCTCCAGCAGGTAGGGCCATATTACAGGGTGTTTATTGGGCAGCTGTATGCTCAGGAAGGCTTCAAGCAGCCTGTCTGATGAAGGGTAGGGCTGTGTTCCTGCCCTGTTGGTTGTTTGGCCTGAGGCATCCCAGCACTGGAGCCTACAGGCTGTTGGGTGGGGACAGGTCTTGGTGAGAAGGGGTGGCCTCTAGGAGGGCTCATGCCAATGAGTACTCCCCAGAACTACTGCCACCAGTGTCGCCACACTGTGCCAGAGCCACCCCCACCTCCACAGGAGACCCTCCAATACTAGCAGGTAGGTCTGACCCAGTCTCTTATGAGGTCACCGCTTTTTTCTCTGGGTCCTGGTGCTCACAAGACCCTGTGTGCACCCTCTAAGAGTAGAGTTTCTCTTCCCCCAATCCTGTGGAATTCCTGAAATCTTACCCTGCTGGCCTTCAAAGCCACAGTCTCTGGGGGCTCCTCCTACCATTGCCAGACCCACAGGCTGGGGTGCCTGGCGTGGTGCCCAGAACTTTCACTCCTGTCGGAGAATTTCTGTGGTTCAGTTATTTTCCAGTTTGTGGGTTGCCCACCCCCCAGGTATGGGATTTGATTTTATCGTGGTTATACCCTTCCTACTGTCTCGCTGTGGCTTCTCCTTTGTCTTTGGATGTAGGGTATCCTTTCTGGTAGGTTCCAGCATTTTTTTATCAATGGTTGTTCAGCAATTAGTTGTGATTTGGGTGTTTCTGTAGGAAGAGGTGAGCTCATGTCTTTCTACTTTGCCATCTTGTCTCCGCCCACACTGGATCCTTCCTCCTTTCTTTAGTTCCTTCCTTCCTCAAAAAAAATGACTCAATTTAAGCCTGAATAATAAAAAACATATTTCTTTAAAATTCTATAAAATATTCATGAAGAGAAATAATCTGAATTAAAATGATGTTGTCAAATATGTGTTAATATATGTCTTAAGGGTGTCAGTGCATGGAGTAAAGCATGATATTAAGTGACTATTTTTCTTGTCTTTATCTGTAGAATACATGCTTGTATTATACACCCATGACTAGTAAATAAGCTTTTACAACTTTTATTTGAATCAAACCTTACAAATGAAAGATGTTTTAGCAAAGGAAAGCCATACAGACCTCCTATACTTTTTCTTCAGAGCCCATAGCTTAAGAATGATTTGGTGGGGACTTCCCTGGTGGTCCGGTGGTTAAGACTTCACCTTCCAATGCAGGGGGTGTGGGTTCGATCCCTGGTCAGGGAGCTAAGATCCCACATGCCTCATGGCCTAAAAACCAAAATATAAAACAGAAGCAATATTGTAACAAATTCAATAAAGACTTTAAAAATGGTCCACCTCAAAAAAATATATATATATATTAAAAAAATTTGTTTAATGATTTGGTGATTAAAATATTACTACAGATCTTTAGAGCACATTGCACTTATATTGCACAAAAACTTTTTGTGCTTAAGAAAGATAAGGAAAATAAGGAAAGAGGACCATTGGATATTGTATTTTATATTAATAATTTTCCTCTCAGTTGCTGAACACTTGGTGGTGCTTTCAAGAGCTCAATGGGTCAGCACTTTATAGACTCTAAACACACTGGAAAATAATAACAAAGAAAGAGGATACATATTAAAAATTCAGGTGCTCAAGGATGCTTCTGAAAAACTATTCACATTACCCTAGATTTACTAAACCTCTTTAAATACTATTGGGAGTTGATGTGCTCACTCAAGGCATGACTATTATTAACAATCTTGCTTTCCTGGCACACCAAATAGAGCAAGAAGTTTTCAGTAAGAAAGGTCCTAATGGAAAGCAGATTTTAACTAGGAAAGGGTTTGTGATTCACTGGAGAATAAACATTATTTGTAAATGCTCTGCTCAAGCTTCATTTAGTCAAACCTCTCTTTATTTGAAGTAGTTAAGTCCCTGTAATCAAAAAGTATAGACGTGTGTGTGTGTGTAGTAGTAGCATAGAGCTAGGGATAAAACTTATCTATCTGGTCTAGAGTTCTTATTTTATAGACATTACCTCCTTTAATATGCTCATTTATAGAGGGCCAGGTAAGACAAGACATTTATCCAAGCTGTTGTATCTAGTGACAGAATCAAGAAAAATTCTGGCTTCATTAACCACCCACTGTTTTTCCTATCTGTAGTATTAATTGAAAGAGCTTATAGAAAAACTGAGGGTTTCAGGTTGGTTCAAGAAGCCTATTCTCAAAATTTTAACTTCATTCAACCAAAACTCTAACAAAAGGTTATTTAAATAGCATGGCCTACTCTCTACCTGCCAAAAATTTTATTGTGATATGGCTCACTAGGATGACGTTTATAGTGGAAAGACTTAGAGTTAGTTAGAGAATCTGAGTTTGAATCTTGACTTCATCTATTCCCCCTCTCATAGCAAAGAGTCCTGGGGAAGGTGATGACTTTCAAGATCACACAGGTAAATTACTACTGGATAACAATAATACATACATACAATCTACCATCAGCAAAAGTTAAGCAATTACCTCTTTGATTCTCTACTTTTTTTATCTAGATGATGAAAAAAAAATCTGTCCAGTCTGCTTCCTGAGACTCTCTGAGAGCTAATTAGATTGCTGTAGTGATGTTATTACATTATTTTATAAAATCTTATACTATGTTACTATAAGAAAAACAAGTTCCTTTTGTGTGAAAATTTGACTTTACTGTTTTGGGAATCCAATATTTCATTTTACAACGACAGTCCATTGCTGATGAAATCACAGTTATTGATTGACGTCTGTTTTGGACAATAATGGTCATCCAGAAAAAAATTCCCTTTTCCTTGAATTTATAATTTACCCTTAATCCTGATCAGCCTTTCTCACACATAGACCTAAGAGAGTTCTTATAAAAAAGGAAGAGTGTTAGGAAGGGAAAAGGAACACTTATTGGGCTCTTAGTTTGTGTCACATGCTCTACTAATTATACAATTAAATTTCATTTGATTGTCAAAAGTACTCCTCCTATGTTATCATGGGTTCATCGATAATGAAAATAAGAACTGAAAGCCTTATAAAGTTAACCTAATTTAGTAAGCAGAAGTTTTATCATTTGAACTCAGGTCTGATTTACCCCTTTTCAAGTTATCACTCTTAAACATTTAACAACGGGTGAAGGCAAAGCCTATTTCATTCTCCTGTATGCATGATGGCATGGTGGGAGGAGGTGGAAGTAAAGAATATATCACTTTTTAAAATGTGATTTGTCTATGAGAATACTTGATGTACAGATAATACTACTTTATCACTTATCGTCAATAAACATTAGCTTGCATCATGCCTATTTGTCCTTCAGATGCTAAAATTAAACCATGATAGGAGAATTTAATTATGAAAGACAGCTATCTTTAGATAGAAAAAGTAGAACCAAAATTTAAACGAATGATAGCCATAAGTGTAAAAGATCACCTAAAGAGAAAGAACTATATTTACTCTACTTTTGTTTGAAATTAACAAATGGATGTTCACAGTATGTGCTTCTTAGATTTCTATGCTTATGTTATTATCTGGACTTGTTCCCTTTAAAATCATTGGTAAAACTTCAGAAATTTATCCCTTTATTCATTAATCTTTAATATTTGCTAGTGAGTGCCTACCGTCTACACTATCCCAGGTGTTAGAGATACAGAAGTGACCAAAGCACAGCCTCTGCCATCAGGTGGCTTATATTAAGAGTAATGACAAATACTGGAATGTCTATTTTATAAAAAGAATAGTACTTTGACTTACAGTAATTTAAGGTTCTCATATGATTAACCATGGTCAGAATCACTTTATGTATTTATTTACTAGGTGACTGAGAATTTTGTTGCTTTCTTTGGGACATTGGGTATGATGGGTTTCCCACAATCATTACTATTCATTGTAAAGCAAAGCTAAACAAATTTCGTGACTTAGGGCATTTCCTAGAACACTAAAGAAGGAGCCTTCTATAATCATATTATAGCAATGTACTGGCTTTGGAAACTCACTCTCTGTATTCACATCCCAGCTCCACTGCTTATTAGCTATGGGATTTAGGGCAATTTAGTAGACCTCGTGATTGTAGGTACTACACTGAAGTTAGCTATTATACTCATTCAATAGAAGTTGATAGAATTCAGTCCATTTTTTATTTCTAGAAACATTAAGCTTTGATTTGGCTGCTCTTATTGAAATTAGTCTTTATTTTGTTCTGAAAATTTTATCATCGTTCATGACTCAAATATAAGTTGTATAGTTACAAAAGAGAAGGGAAATGCTTTCAAATCAGCAATATGGTTTTAGAGATATGTGAAGTCTAAAAGAGATATGTGAAGTCTAAAGTTAATAAGACTTTAAAACAAATGATTCAGCCGAGTGATTAATGCTAATTTTGATCTGCTCTAACATGGAGATTTATTTACAGATTTGTCGGCACCAGGGCATTACCGTGGGTTGCATTCATTTGTGTAATTAAGAACATTGGCAGTGGAGGAAGGAACTGCATTCAGGTCCTTTTTCTGCCACTTACTTGCTGTATGACCTCAGGAAGACAATTTAACCTCTGCCTCAATGTCCTCATATATTACAATGGAGATAATAAATCCTATTTTATAGGCTTCATATGAGAATTCCAGTACACGTTTTTTAAGTGTTTATTACAGAAGTTAATACAGTAGCATCAGCAGATAGTACTTCCGTTGTTATATTTGCGATTAAAGATATCTCCTTTGCAATATTAAAGGGGCATTTTTAAAAAATCATAAACCACATACAAGTCTGCAAGGAATAAAGACGAAGGAAAGTACAAAGGACGAAGACTAGTGAAGCCTGGTTAGAAAACCTGAATGCAAGATGAAATTTCGTTTCAATACAGTAGTAGTCTACCATGAGCCCTCTCCTAGAAGGCCTCTTCCTCCTTATGCCACTGAAGTTAGACAAGGCCAATCGCATGGCTCCCTTTCAGAGAGGTCAAAAGTAAGACTTGAGACATTTTGCCAGTCTTCATGGTTCTACAAGTAAGCTAAATCAGCATGCATCCTGTTGTGAAGGGTACCAAAAAGGCTTTCTACCCTACCAAGAAATGCCTTCCTTTGGGGTCACAAATGGGGTCATTTTCTCCAGAGAAAATAACCCTAACCCCAACTGTAGGCTGAGCAGGTTTCCAGAAATAAATCATACCTAACACATGCTATTACAGGCACCATTGTAAAGTGAAGGGCAGTTTTATGCCACTGCATAGCAAAATGATACACTCTTCCTTTAAAGAAAGTTACATAAAGTTTTGTATGTGATATATGTAAAACTGAAATCGCAAAATTATTCTTTCACCAAGGAAATCTCAGATAACAGCACTTCTTATTTTGCTGCTTTTTCCCCCATGTTAAGGAATCAACTGGGTTTCTCCTCATTTTAGTACCTCACCTATGTTGTTAGTAAATTTCACATCTACCATTTTAATCTGCTTTATTGTTTGTCATTCTTTTGCAAATATCGTAAAAATCCCTTTATAATACTGACATGGAGTATCAATACCGACACCACTCTCCTTTTCATGTCGAATCCTGTTCTGCCTCTAAAGACAGGTATATCCCAGCCTTAGTAATAAGGATTCATTTATCACCAGAATGTAATTCACGGTAAATATCTTATTTTTCTCTTCTCCTTAAAAGTTAATCCTTACATAAACTACACACGATTTTATTTCTTTCCTATTCTAAGATATAAAAAATCTGGTTCAGCATATGCTCCATTGTACATTTGAGCAATTTATGTCTCCTTATGGCTAATATGAGTGCTTAACCCTGCTATTGTTTTTATTTTCCACTTTCTAAAGTATCCTGGCAAAGCCTATGTTTATGAATTGGTACAAAATGTTTCAGACTGAGGAAGGAAAGTCTCTAAACAAATGCCCAAAGTGCACTGGCTTCCTAACTCGATGACCCCCAAAGTGGTATTATATGAATTTTCAGCAGTCTGAAATGTAAAAAATAATTCTTAGCAGTTTTGCCAGTTGCTCGGGGTTTTTGCTTATCCGTTCTATTTTGGCATGTAGCATTGACACGTTTGCTTTAACATCTCCTGGGAAGTACTTATTTATTTATTAACTATGTAATATTTGAACATTATTTAGCCTTGAATTTTCCTTCTCTTTTGTATTTAAAAATACATTTTCCTCACTTTAGAGAAGGTTTTCATAATGCCCCCCCATTGTGTCTTAGAGCATTTTATATGTGATAGTATTTATAATATCATTGTATTCTAGAATGCATGATTTTTTAAAATTCATCTGAATTATACCTAACATAATTCTAGAAAAAGATGGGTTTGCATAATTGTGTAATTATTAATATGCCCATTGTTTCCAATTACGATGAGATTTGAACAATTGTCAATATAGTTCACGAAAGGCAAAGCCAAATTTGTTATTGAGACAGCTAAAGAAATGGAGAAAAAACAGGCAGTCCCCCACCTATGAAAGTTATGTTTTCTATTTCATGAGATAGGTATTTACTCAGAGTCATTGCACAAACAAACCCATGAAAAGCCACAGTCTCCACTGAGCCACAGTATTTAGAGCATTGGGAGTGGGGATGGCATGAGTGAAAGGGGGACAACAGCAAAATGTCTCTCCATTTCTCCTGACACTGAATTGACCCTGCCCAAAATTTGAAAAATAAGTAAAGCTGGCTTTCCATACTGCCTTATCTCTTTCTGACCTTTGCTTTTTTCCTGATGTAATTATGTTTCCCACCTAATGTTCTTGAGATGCCTGTTCTTTAAAGCGGTTTCAGCTTCTAATTTCCTAACCCCACTTTTCTCTTGCTCAGCACTCCTCAGTGCAGCTGATATAGGGAAGCTCCTAAGAAAAAAGGAACCGGCTCAAAGTACTCGCACTGGTCCTGCATTCTCTCTGCTCTCCCCCATCCCCTACACACAATAGTGTTAACTCAAAAAGCAAATGACAGAGGGGATTTTACACAGTGAGGTCCTGAAATGATGAGCTCAGATGGTATGGGTGGAGATATTTGGAGACACAAACTTTCAGTCCATCGCAACCATCTATACCAACCATTCTATTGGGACGACTCAGATCAAGAAAGTAGCGCTTAAATTTTAATTTTCAATTTGTATCATAACTAACTCTGGATGTAAATATAATTAGTAATGATGAAACAAATGCTGTGTTCCTTCTGTGCTGGTATCAACAGTTATGGAAGTAGCACAGTGAGGCCAAGCCAGCCCATGCCTCTGTCCTCAGACTGACGGCAACGGTGGTCACCATTAACTGAACGCTTACTTCCCCCTGAGCACTTTACATGTAATTTCCCCTATTTCACAAACGAGCAAACTGAGAGGCAAACTAACTTTCTTAATGTAACATATCTTATAATTTTTGAGCTAGATGCAGACTCGAGTCTATATAGTGCTAAAACCCGTACTCTTAAACAGACAAACTTCAGACTTATACCAAAACAATGTTTGAAGAATTTCTCTCTGCATGAGAGGGTGAACTCCTCGAGTGTGGTCGGCGAATCATCTTTGTGTCCCAGACTCTGTGCCAGAGTTCGTGCTCAGTGCTAGTTGAACCAAACTGATGACTTTTTTACTCAGATCTATCATAGTAGTGGCTTTATTGAAAATTTTCTTTTCTCTTATTTTTCCTCACCAAAGCTAGATTAATCCACATCCCCAAACACTCCATTGCAATAAGGTTTTCTTTTCAAGAGTTGTATCTTTAGCCCTATACAAATTTGTCATTTATTTTGACCTTTTTTTAATTATGATAAAATATACATAATATAAAATTGACTGTTTTAACCATTTTTAAGTGTACAGTTCAGTGGTATGAAGTTCTTTCACACTGTTGTACAACCATCACCACCATGTACCTCCAGAACTTTTTCATCTTCCCAAACTGAAACTCCATATCCATCAAACAATAACTCCCCATTCCCTCTCTCCACAGCCCCTGGAAGCCACCATTCTACTTTCTATCTCTATCAGTTTGGCTACTGTAGGAATCTCATATAAGTGGAATCATGCAGTATTTGTCCTTCTGTGTCTGACATATTTCACTTAGCAAGGTCCATCCATGTTATAGCATGCGTTAGCATTTTTATCCTTCTTAAGCCTGAATAATATTTCATTGTATGTATATGCTACATATTGTTTATCCATTTATCCTATAATTTATTGAATAATGTAGCTGTCCAATGTGGAATTTTTTGCCATTTCCTAACTTAAGATGCAAATATAGAAATGCAATGAGTTTGTGACTTCTAGGACAGCTATCCTTTTATGTCATAAACTCTAAAATTAATCACAGAACGCTAGTTGAATATAGGCAATCAGCAAAAGAAATAGATGAGTTTAAGATAATTAGGGTGTCTGAGTCATAAATATGCCATGTTTTAACTGCTCCAACTAGAATTAGCCAGTCTTCATCTGATTATCTGATGTTTTTACACATCAACTTTTCTTTAGAAGATTTGAGAAGCCAGTGGTATTTTTAAATTGCCATTTCTCTAAGAATAAACAGAGGATTGTTGATTCAAAATAGGAATGCAAATTTATAACCTTCAACTTTTTTAATACTACCATTTAACTTCTAATCTGTATATTATGAAATATTGTTCAAGAATTACTGGATGAATCTTAAATCAATAAGAAAGAAATGATCTATTCATCCCTTCATGTTTTCAACAACTGTTTCTTATGTGCTTACTATTTTTACAGCTAGCATTTACTGAATGCAAGAGACACACACATATGTTTATAGCTGTATATATCAAGTGATTTTCACAGCTAGTAAGTGGCCGAGTTGGAATTCTAGATGCATGGCTCTTGCTCTCTGCCACCTCACACTGTCCCCCCTCTACATGCCGTGCATGGTGTTATATGCAGGGCAAGACACCATCTCCACCCTGGAGTAATTCACATTACAGTGGAATTGGTGAACATTCTAAAATGCATCATAATAGTACGATAAGAAATACTTGGAATCCAGTTGGCCATGGCTTAACATCGCCTGAAAAACTTTACAGAATAAAGGGCAGTCCATCTTGACCTTGCATGGCTTGCTTCCATGCTGGTTTTCCACTTTGATTGCCAAAGAATTTACTTAAGCACATGGTATGGTTGGTTAGGGTTGAGGATGTAATGAGATCATGAAGGTCAAGTTCAAGTGTTTGTTTGAAGTTAATCTCTAGCCAGTGGAAAACCATTTTTCTAATGTTGTTATTTTTCTGCTTAATCTCTCATTCTGTAGAAGCCTTAGTAATAGTAACACTTTTTTTAAAAAAGATTAATTTTTGTTAGCTTGTTAATGTTCTTGCATTTTAGAAATGAGGCAAGGTTTAAGTGTATGACCTTGGCTTTCGTTCAGAACCATCCCTTCTCTCGGGTGATCCTCGACAGTATGATCCGTAATAACCTTTCGTTGCTATTTTCTGACCTGTTGGGCGAGGCACTAAAGCCTGCTTCCCAAGGTCTGTGTTGCTTTAAGTTACCGCAGTGAGGAAATTTCACAGTGCTGTCATGCTTTTGGTTAATACAGTTTTGTGTTTTGCTTGGAAAAGACAATTCTGATAGTGTCCTACTGATTCAGATGTTTTCTGACAGTAGCTGCCTACCAGGTTTGCCTTCATTGACTTGTCAATGTTCTGTTACAAATAACTTGCATGTACAATTTGATATTGAAGGGCATAGAAGGTTCCCCACTGTGCGTGAAGTTGGAGCAGCCCTGAGTCACGGGGTGGTGTGTGCTTACTCTCATTCTGAAATCACCCACTTGTCCTAGGCTGTTGCCATTACGGAGTTGCGTTTTCTCTGTCACTCTTTTTTCTTCTCCCTGTTTTCTTCTTTCAGACATTCCAATGCTCCTCTTATTCTTTAAACTTCATTCTTAGAAATCCCCCATGATGAGTGAAACTTGATTGATACAGAAAGTCATAGGTGTTTTCTTATTTTTTTGGACACCTGGAATCCACAGTATATTGAATTGCAACTACATATTTTGTTAGTAATTTTAAAAGAAACCTATTTTTCGATTCTTCTGAAATTGTGGATGGTTAGAAATGTCTGTTATAATCATAATAAAAATAACTATCAATCATTTAATGAATGCCTCCCGCTTGCCAAGCTCTGTGCATAGCAATTTTCACATGTTATCTATAATTTTGACAACTCTACAAGGTAGGTTATCATTGCCCCATTTACAGATGAGGCAACTAAGACTCTGAGAGATCAAGTCACTTGCCCAAGATAATAATAAATAATCACTACTCTCTCTCTAATCATGCTTGACTTTTAGTATCTAAAATGATAGTAATTAATAGTGTTTGGATTTGTAGAGCACTTCACAGTTTGCACGGCAGTTCACATACGGTACCTCTTTTAACCTCACAAAACTGGTATCTGTACTTTCTATTTCGTCTTATTCTCTGTAAGACCATTTTAAGGCTCCAGATTCTGAAATGGATTATGAATTTCCTTGGGCTGAAATATCACCCTTTGTTAAGTTAGCATCATTTGAAATAATAGCTTCATTTCTACCATTGCTAGCTTATGTTTGTATTTTATCAGTGGAGAAGGCAGCTGGAGAACTTGCCTGTTGATACCCTTGAAGAATTTGGGGGATTATGCTTACCCAGACAATAGCTGCCTAAAGCAGAAGCATAATAGTGTTTTTGAGACCATAATTCTCTGCCCAAGAAATCTGTGTAAAAATTATATACATAGCTGCTGTTTTTTACTGTCTCCTACCAAGATCCCAGCCCACAGCATCCTTGCCATTTAAAGACGTTCCAGTCTATGCAGACTGTTCCCATATCTTCATATGAACCAAAGCATCCTATTCATTCATATACATGAATAGACATAGGGAAGAGGGGGAGGAAATAGACAAGTGCACAGAGAGAGAAAGGACACCTTACAGTATTACACAAGGATAATGTTACAGGAAAATCGATACTAAGTACATTTCTGTCTCATCACTAGTAGTTCCAAAACTCAATGACCTTAGATTCTCTGACGTAACTTAGGGTGGAAAATACCAATTGGGTAGTGGGAACAACAAATAAAAAAAGTTTAAATAGAAGAAAAAATAAAACAATTAAAGCCACCTGTTATCTCCCGTCCCCCATGGACCACAAAACCACTCTACTCATCATTTCAGAAAGTTCCCTATTCTTTCAAACACAAGAGCTTTGGCTTGAGAGTCCGTCCCCACTTTTCCTGACCTAACCTCCTCCTATGCTGAGTTTCTCCGTCTCATCTATATCCCCAGAGCATCTACCACAGCACTGCTCGGGTCTGCTGGATGGCAACAGAGTCAGCCATCAGTAGGGTTACCTTGCCACCTCCTCACCCCCATCATTCCAGAGAGCAGTCCAGCACTTTGAGCACAATGCCCAGCACACAGCAGAGGATTCTATGGCACCAGACCCTGTGCTAGTTCTGAGGGTTATCCTCAAGGAATATGAGAAGAAAGGGAGTGAAGAAGGGAGGGAAGGGAGGAATGAGAGAGAGGAAAAAGAGACAGAGGGAGGGAAGGGGAAGGAAGGAAGGCGGAAGGTATAAAAAAACAATGTAATGATTTAACCTATCACGTAGGTTTTCATATAAAAGAGTTTTTTCAGCAAAGACATTTATTTGAAAAAATAAATATTTCAGAGTCATTCAGAACTCACAATGGGGATGAGGGAAATGAGTTTTATGTAGGACTAGAAGTCAGATCTTATCATTTGTTTTCCCACTATTTTGGAAGTTTATTTTTCTTATTACTATTTCCACTTTTATTATGACAAGGTCTTTGTTCACTCCTTAGCTAACAAATTTTAGAAACAGACAATTTTATATGTTTTTATAACGTAACAAATAAAATAAGAAGGCAAAAGAATTTTATCTCCCAATCTACAAATTACTGCATTAAAATATTCCTAAATAATGCAAAATCCACCATATACATGTGTGCGGGTGAGTGGGTTTTCTTTTTTGGTCTCTGTGAGACTGATTATGCTAATTGATACCAGTGCTCCTAATAGGAACTAACTACTCCCCAAGGAAACACCATTGCTCAGGCGCTCTGTAGCTTTACTTTCTCCTTTTTAAAATTTCTCAGCCCTGCCCTCATCAATCCTAAGAAAACTCCTGATTTTTCTAGCACTTCTAGGCCTTGAGGGGCTGCATGCTACCATTCTACTGCTCTTCATACATTCCAACAACTAGAAACTCATGGATAGAGCGTTGAGCATAAGACACATTGCTCCGCTTAATGATTGAGACTTGATTCCAATTCTTGCTATACTTGTGGGCAGACAGACAATGTATTAAATAAAAAGCCGATGTTTTATTTTTCTTCCTATCTCTCTGCTACTCAAAAACAAATATCCCAGGAACAATAGTTAGTTAGCAGTCACGGAAGGCAAGAAGATTAAACAATCTTGAGAAAAAGAAAATCAAGGATGATTTTTGAATAGTACCTTGAAATGTATTATAATCACTTCCTAACTTCTAAATCAGATCTGGCCAACACATACCCCAGTATCTATTGAAATCTATAGGTCAGTCAAATATTACACAATGAGAAAGGAATATTTATTAGTCTTTGTGTGCATTTATAGGCGTAGAAGATGCTGTGTGAACTGGTTTGAAGTTTTCCTCTGTTCATTATCTTATGGTTTCAATGAGTAATGAGCAGAAAATTGAAAAAGATGGGAAAAAAAGAGGGGAGAAGGGAAGAGTAAAAAGATCAAGGGTTGCAAACATTACAAAAGAACAAAGTAGTTATTCACAAGATAGAGAAAGAGATATTTCACAAAAACGAGTTGGATTATGGGTTGGAGGGAAAAGACCACACATATGCACAGCCACGTACACATCACCCACACATGTGATATACTGACCACACACAAAGATGTACACACATGCACAGACTCCGCCTCAGCTGTATCATCCACACACACACACAAAAGCACAGGCTAGCACACTTGCTCATTTCCTCACAAGCACACACAGACACAACGAAGTTATGCTCCCATATCTCATAGTGGCTTCCCTTGGTCCTCAGTGCTCTGGGGGCAAGGATGGGGAGGGCGGGGCTCACAGTTGCCTAGGACTGGCCATGCGACCAGATCTGTAAAGCTCCACTATCTTTGCTGTGCTGTACAGTATCATTCCAGAAAATCTTAAATTTACAGTCTATATGCTTCAGATATCTTTGGGTTCCTAAAGCAAATTCAGTGACCATCTAGCGTGAGAAAGCAGAGTCAGTGCCAAGGAGTTATGAGCAATATTGCATTCCCTTGAATTAAATATTGTGGATTGTACTTATCTAATGCTGAATTCATACAGTGGGAATAATAACACTGGCCTGATGAGGAATAAGTGAAATAATGTTTGTAACACACCTAATACAATGCCTGGTGCATAAAAGGTGCTCTTTTAAAAAAAAAAATGGAGAAGGGCGAGGCGTAATTTTGCCTTCATTATAAAGATTTCTAGCTGCTCTTGGTTTGGTTGATTTCCCTCATATAATCTACTAGCTTAGACCTTAAATAAAGCAATTGCATTTTCCAATCTGATCACCTTTTAGTGTCCTAAGAAATATTAATAAAGACTACTTAGTCCACATTAATCTGTCTCTGAAATCTGAATAAAACTTTAAAACTTTCAAAGGTAGTTCAGAAATACACACGAAGTAAGTGTTACGTATATATTTCCTCAAGGCAGTCAGCTGCGTATGATTTTAGATCATATATCCGTGCACTGGAGAAACCCTTCTGCTATGACAAGCTAGTTAAATTGTGAGATTCACCCAGTTCATAAAAATCAACATGCTTTTTTAAAAGAAAGCATTTTTAAAAATTCTTTGAAGTGTTAAGAAGAGGATAATGTTATAGATGTTGGTTAAAGGTAGTTGTATGGAATTAAAATCATCTAGCTCGTGACTATTTGTTCAGATGTCCCTCCTACAAAAATAGAGTTCTTATGTGTACTGAATTCTCATAGTTGACTTTAAATTCTGCTTCCTGTATTAAGTAGAAAAATAGAGTCGTGGAACTGTGGAATTGGAATTTGGAAATATGCATTTCAATGCCATTTGAATATTAAAAGTATTAGGAAACTATATTGATACACAGGCATTTTTAAGAGTCAGTTCTAAGTCATTTTTTAAAATTTTAACCTTTAAGCTTCTTTACTTGGAAAAAATTTCTTATAATTTTAAGATCATATAAAAACCATAGTGTTCTGAATGGCTTTATGTGAACTTCGAAGCAAATAGCTAACAAGGTATGAACCCAAGCAAGGCCCCAGATGATTCTCTCATTAGTTAGTTTGTAAGGAGACCTTGTAATATAGACTTATTGGGGTTTCCAGGTAAAACATCAAATACCAGCTGTACTTTCATGCTCAGTGGTGTAGAAAGGCAGACAGGAGAAGTAAGGATGTGGGCGCCAGGTCCTGGGCTAAAGGTTCACGTAAACGTCCCCAATTCTTTATGCTAGCCTACATCCTCCTCTAGGATCAAACTGCCCTGGGCTACAAACTGAGACTCGGAGAATATATTTGTTCATGACCACACACACCAAGTACAAACTGATGTAGAATATGTTACGTACCTGCCTATTTCAGGGTTGAGTGTCATCATTTGGCATTATTGCCTTTACACTTTTATTTCCACCACGACACACCCATGAGGCAAGTCTGAAAGAGGAAGGCAAGACTTCACATCATTCTTAGAGCCCCTGCCAGGCTTTGGATTTCATTCTTCTTAATTTGGGTTGTAGTTGCAAAAAGCCAAGCCACAAATGACCTTTGATTATTTTATGAAACCTAAACACACTTGTCAAACCCAACCATGCAGAACGGTGCAAATTAAGTCAACTTTTACTCTGGTTTTGTGCCAAACGGGATGAAGCCTCTGGTGGCCTGGACAGCTCTATTTCCTGCTTTCAATTTCAGAGCGTCTAATTAGTAAATCAAACTTTTAAAAGCTGTCTAAAACAATTAATTAGGTCATAATTACTTAGAAGCATATTTTATAGTGTACTCTAATCTACTATCTGGTCTAAATGCTTGAAAATGGTATCAATTTCATTATTAAAGAATTAATTATAATTGGGCATAATCCTTTGGTGATGGAGGGTGAAAAGAAAACATACTCTAGCGATAAATTGTTCACATATGTGAAGTAGATAAATTCTTCCAGAGCTCAAGAGTGCTAGTTGTGCTCTGGAATTATTTTCTGGTTTTAATAATATTCCGCTTTAAAAACCTTATAAACATCACCCAACAAATAAATGCCTCATAGGAAAAAAGGGCCCTCTGTCTGAATGTGTTCATTGCACATGGACAAGTTATTTTCCTCCTACTCTATCCAAAGCATTTCTGGTCATCATTACATTAGTACAATAAAGACAAGGAGAATGTATGTGTCGTATCAACCTCTGTACTAAGGAGTTTTACCCACATTATCCCATTTGTTCTAAAAATATAATGTTATAAGGAATGTGTCATTTTTACAGATTGAGGAGGAGAGGTCCAGGGAGACTGAATGATTTTCAGAGTTAATAAGGGCAAGATCTAGGAATTGAATTTAGGCTTATGTAATTCCAAATCTCACCTTTTTTCTTTTTTTAAACTATTTCAGGTTTGTTACATTGGGGACCCTAGTAACAAATTTTCTTGAGGGTCCATGAGACTTCTAAAAGAAATCCCGTCCTTTCATTTCAATAATAATTTTAAAGTGTATACGTATTACCACTTATGAATACAAAACAGCTACTTGGCAGTGATCAATCAAACAAGAAAAATATTTTAATACAATATAATTTCAGTTGTTAAGTCATGATTTCTCAAACAGGGTCTTCAAGCCCCACTGAGGGACCCTCATAGATTTCTTTCTTTTCCTGAAAGACACCTGCGCATGACTTGTGCTTATAAAACCATGTCCTGCACTACCATAGAATATTTTATGGACTCCTCAGTATTTTAAATTAATTCTTCAGATTCCAGATTGCACTTGGCTATTTTCACAAGCGTTAATGATCTTCAAACCCTACGTGTTACCAGATGTAAAAAATATCTAGTCATAAACTCTTGAGTTTGAATTGTATCATTGTTTGTTATGGAAAATTTTCTTTGACCAACCATTGGGAGCCGACATAAGCGTCCAAAGCAAGAGCAAGTATTTGCTCAAATGATTCTTAGCGAAGATGATACTTGTTCTTTTATGCATTTAATATTCGTTTTACTCAGTTTTAACCAGGCCCCTGAGTTCTCCTTTATATATTTTTGTTCCTGGTTTACATACATTTTAATGAGTTCCATGAAGCGTGGTGTCGTAATATCTTTGTCCCTTTTATATGCCAGTACAGTGTGCTTTTATTTGACAAATAGCTTTTTTCAACCGACATTTTAATGCCACATTCACAAAAAATCAAGCAAAAATGCTAAATACAATTTGGTTTGTCTGTGAGGTAGGGTTTTATGAAGAGCTTTCCATCAGAAAAGCTCCATGGAAAAGATAATATATGAAAGCTGGGAAAATATAGATAATTACCTCACATCCTAATATTTACACAAGACAATGTAACTTTTTACCAATTACAAATAGAAAAAAATCTTTTAAAAACAATATTATATCATCCCCTAAAGACTAATTCTCAATTTTTTTAAGATTCAACAATAGAAATCCTTTCTGAAAATTAACCTAAAATTTCTCATTTGGAGCGACAGCTTATTTTGCTTGTATTCTGCTCCTAAATGTTACTATCTTTAATTATCTTTAATATAAAGGCTCTTAAGCTGCATGAAGACTAATTTTCCCCAATCTTGTCTTTCATGGACTATGGAGGAAAATGCCATGAGGTAAAAATGTTGCTATTTCTTTAAGCTCCTACTCATTTCTTTTTAATGTTTCTATCTAGCAAATCAAATAAGAAAATTTAACTTATAAATCTTGCCTGTGCCCATCCATGTCAGAGAGAAAATACAAATATGAACCATTTCAAAATCTTCTTGCATATTTAGGCCAAAGAGTATTGTAAAACTAAAGCTGTGGACTTCAATTAATCATTACAGTTTTATGGGTATACTGTTGTAGTGAATTAATGTGTTTCTCAGAAGAGAAAGAATAGAGGTGACCAGTGCTCATCTATAAATGACAATGAGTAATGTGAAAACGAGAGCACAGATAATATACCTGTTAAGGGTTTCACAAATGTATAAACCACAAAAATGTTAGCTTCATAAACAAAGTAATCAAGAACATCTTTTAAACACTGTTGTCCTCCTAATTTTTTTTAGGTTTTACAAAATATATTACATACATAAGTAAAACCATAATGCAGACTTAAGTGCTTACTTAAAATGTATTTTTGGAATGAAACTGGGTCATTTGTAGAGACATGGATGGACCTAAAGAGTGTCATACAGAGTGAAGTAAGTCAGAAAGAGAAAAGCAAATATCGTATAATAATGCACATATGTGGAATCTAGAAAAAATGGTATAGATCATCTTACATGCAAAGCAGAAATAGAGACACAGAGGTAGAGAACAAATGTATGGATACCAAGGGAGATTGACATGTATACATTACTGATACTATGTATAAAATAGACAACTGATGGGAACATACTGTATAGCACGGGGAACTCCACTTGATGCACTGTGGTGACCTAAATGGGAGCGAAGTCCAACGGGGAGGGGATATCTGTATGTGTGTGGCTGATTCATTTTGTTGTGCAGTGGAGGCTAACACAACATTCTAAAGCAACTACACTCCAATAAAAATATTTTTAATAAAATTAAATAAAATGTATTTTTGAAAAATTAAGAAACGTTTCATTTTTCCACATAGTGTTATATTTATGAATTCTTTTTTTAAATTTTTTGAATTCCTATTTTTATTATTTGCACATTCCTGTTTTTCCACAACTGTGTTTGAGTGTTAAGACTGAGTTTTTTCTTTTTTATGGACATTATAACATTAGCTTTAATAGTAATTAAAAATTAACAATAAAGTGTAAAAAGGAATCTAAAAATTCCTGCTATGTAGAATGATGGCTACTAAAGACCATTTGTAGGTGACTTGGCATTGACAGAAAAGTATACAAGGGTGGATTTAGTCAGATGTTAAAATTCCTTTCTGGAACTCAGTCCTCTTGGCAAACATAAGTATTGTGTAACTCTTTATATCTTAATTGGAGAAAAATGCCTGCGTGAAAGGATAATTTTTACTTTTTATCTCTTCCAGCAGCATGTGCTGCTGTTTGACATGCCAAATGGAAAAATCAGAAAGAACTGAATTAAATATCTCATTATCCAACAGATTGAATAAATTATAAATAAGAAAAATAAATACAAAGAGAGGCTCAAATATAACCTTGACCATAATGCTTTGAAGGGTTGTAAGAATTTTCAATATGCCTTCTATTTTCATCCTCTTAAATATTTCAAAATATACTTAAGGTGTCATAGATAAATAAATAATTATGCTTCCATTTTAACTATAGCCTATCTTTTGAAAGCTGTTTATCACCAATTCCTGCTATTTTATATAATGGGCCTACCAACCTACAGAATGAATGACATCCAAACTGACCAGGACAGACTTAGGAAGCTAAGTACACACCAGTGCAAGAAGAGCAATTTGTCTAGTCATAGGATTTTTGTCTTCAAAATGCTTTACAGGCCTCGAGAAATTCTAACCACACCCCAAGAGGTAATTTGCTATTACTGACAATTTATGATAAAAAAAACTCTTGGCTATCTCTAATTTGCCCAAGGCCAAAGAAAGTCAGATTAAGGTTTTTGGCCTCAAGTTTTTAAGTCTGATTGATTATTTGGATTGCACTTTATTTTTTAACTTTAAGTTTTTTTATTATTTTAGGAATTTGGCATCATTTGTTACTGCAAACCTATACTTGTACTTGAGATTACACTTCTATTTTAAATTCCTATTTTAAATTCCTATTTTCATCACTAACAGCTCTTTATGCTTTTCTCCTCTTTTTTTCCCCAAGCTTTATTTTCTTCCAGAAAATTTAAAGAGTTGTATTAAAAAACTGCTTGGTCGTATTTCAATTAGTCAAAACTTGACACCGATAACAGTTGCAAGTGAGGAGTATTCTTCAAGCTCTGTGAACAGAAGAGTAGATAATTCAAACCTAGGTCCCCCTCAGAGCACAGTCAGAATACAGGAAGAGAGTTTTGCCTCTCAAAAGTGAGGAGCTATGGACAGAAGACAACATGTGACTTGAAATCCTGATCCTCCCTTTTTAAAGATACTACCTCTGAACTCTAGCTAGAGAAACAATGTAAAAGTAGAGGGAATTCAGTCTTTGTTCAACTTTGGGTTGGTGTTTGAAAGCCACAGACTCCTCTTCAGTACATTACTGGGCTGAAGTGTAGAGAAACCTTTGTAAATCAGTACTACTTATTTAAAAAATAATTTGTTGATTAATTCAAAAAATAATTTGTTGATTAATTCACAACATTTTATTTACTATCTTTTATGCCAGACCCTATTAAAAGCACTGGAATTATGGTAATAAATGATATGAACCTTTCCCTTAAAAAGCTCAGTCTAAGAGAGAAAGAGAGAGGAAAAAGGAAACAATAACAAAAAAACCCTCTAATAAACCTGTGCTAAGAGAATACAAGGGAAAAAATAATTACTTTTGTGGACAGTAAATATTTCAGACTGGAAAACTGGATCCCAGAGAACCAATGTTAATTAAATGCCTACTGTATTTCTTTCCTAGGAGTGCCATAAATTATCAAAAATTTGGATGGCTTAAAACAACAGAAATTTACTCTCTCACAGTTCTTTGATCCAAAATCAGAGTTAGCCGGTAACAAGGTCCTACTGTATAGCACAGGGAACTACATTCAGTATCCTGTGATAAACCATAATGGAAAAGAATATTTTAAAAAAGAATGTATATATATATATGTATAATTGAATCACTTTGCTGTACAGCCAAAATTAACACAACATTGTAAGTCAACTATACATCAATTAAAACAAAAAGAGTTACCTGGGCCCTGCTCCCTCCAAACTCTCTCAGGAAGGAGCCCACCTTGCGTCTTCCAGCTTCTGCTAGCCCTAAGCATTCCTTGCTTCGTGGCAGCATAATTCCAATCCCAGCCTCTGTCTTTGCATGGCTGTCTTCCCTCTGTGTCTCTGTCTCTCCCCCTCTTCTTATAAGGACACCAGTCATATTGGACTTAGGGCTCACCTAACTGCATTATGACCCCATCTTAACTTAGTGACATCTACAAAGACCTCATTCCCAAGTAAGGTCACATGCACCAGTACAAGGGATTAGAACCTCAACAAAGCTTTTGGGGGGAAACAATTCAACACACGACACTAGATACTCATTAAAACATTAGGTACTTGTCCTCCTTGGTTTAAAAAATAATAGTGGTTTCATTCAAAAATCAGACAATAAAATAATTCATCAATTTTTTACAGTTTGCAGATCTATGTATATGAGCTTTTATACATACAGCTCTCAGTATTTCATTATTATCTCTAGCACTTCCTATTCTGTCTTTAAAGCTGAAGAGGATTCTCTTTCTGAACAAGGAGAAAGATAAACTAGATTTAAGTAGCAATTAAAGATAGGGCTGGAAAAGAACAATGGCTCTCTAATACAGACTTATTGTGGCTATTGTGGGATGACTCTCACTGGTGATTTATTGAAATAGGTAAACTAAGGAAGTGAAATGATGAAATCTTGCCCACAGTCGAGAAAGGGTACTAAATGACCTCCTGGAGTAACTTCACTGGCAGTCATTTGAATACAACAAAAATCTAAAATTTTTGCGAACATAGTATGACACATAAGCAGGAATGCTTACATAGACTGACAGATTTTACCTTTAAAAGGTATTTACATATATAATGCACGTCCAACCTGAAAATATACTATTTTGTGATATTTGAGTTTCCTACAGTCTCTCAGAAGGTGCAAATGGTACACAGAAATATTTGCAGCGTTTTGTGTACTGTAGTTGACTATTATAAACTTATTGTACTCAGCAAATTCCAAACTATCTACTGGACACTGCAGAGAAACAAGACTTTTGCCATGACACCAAGGACCATATTATTACTATAATATGCTTTATTTATATAAATAGGGGCCTTAAGAGATTTCACCAGGATGAGAACTACAGGACAAGGGTGGATATTTCAGGAAAAGAGAATGACTAACTAATTCATTCAACCAATATATATTGAGAACCTGCTTTTTGCCAGGCCCTGGGATTTCAGCAGTGAACACAATGTTCCAAGTTCTTGTCCTCAAATAGCTTAAATTCTGGGGTGGGAGGGAGGGGGAAGGAGGGGTGGGGAGGGCCGAGAGGTGTCATCAGAAAAAATACAGCATGCCCTGTTAAATTTGAATTTCAGGTAAACGACGGATACATTTGTAGTATAAGTATGTTCAGTACAATATTTGGGACACTTGAATAATTATACAATGAATAAGTTTTCAGTATAAGTAATGACAAGTAATAAGTTTTTAGTATGTCTGATACAATATTTAGGACACACATACTAAAAAGTGTTTTGTTGTTCATCTGAAATTCAAATTTAACTGGGTGCCTTGTATTTTTATTTGCTAACTCTGACAGTCCTAAGGTAGGGAGAAAGAAAATAAACATACAAAAAGTAGTATGCCATAGATGATAAATACTGGGAAGAAAAAGAAAGTAATGTTAGGAGAATTGGGGATGCTGCAAGAATACGGGGTCACCGTTACATTTATCAGAGAGAAGGTCCCTCCAAGAAGGAGATATTTGAGCAGAGACCTGAAGGAAGTGAGGGTGTGATCTACACCACTACCCGGGTGAAGAGCTTTCCTGGCTAAGGAGACAGTAAGTAAAAATCCCTGAGGTTGGAATACTGTAGGCTTCCCAGGGAACCAAGAGTCCTGTATGTTGGAACAGAGGGAGCAACGGGAAGGGCAAAATTTTTATTGCCCTTTCAGAATTTATTATGAGTCAGAACGAATTCTTTGGCATTACTCAAAATAGGACACTAAGTTGTATGTCTGTCCATCTCTGTCTCTTTGTTCCTCTCTTTATCTCTGCCTCTCTACAAAGGCATGTGTGGGTGTGTGTCTATGTGTAAGACATATATATATATATACAGAGAGAGGGAGAGGCTCAACACAAAGTAATGTCTGCTACAAGGAAAAATAATGAGGAACTTAATCTGGGCCTTATTTACACTTGTGTTGTCAATTTTGATCATTTGCTTATTTAACTAAAGTGTTCTGCTTTCATTACAGTCATTAGCTTCCACCTATAAATAATAATGTATTCATATTCTGTAAGTATGTTATAGAGTTCCACACATTTAGCAGCAGAGACCAAGACACAGAGAGTATTGTTATTTAATGAAACCTCTCATCAAACCCTGTGGATTTACTAGCAGTTGGTTAACCTTCAAAATAACACCACATATTGGGATTCTAATGCCCAAATTTATTCATCTCATTCTTTGTTTTGAAAATTGGCCTCCATTAGACATTGTCACACTGCAAATTGACCCTTCTCTCCACATGGAGGTGGTCTCTGTGGCCCCAAAAGGTGGACTCAGCAGTGGCCCCCATTTTAAATACCAGGGATTTAAATAGCTCTCAATCCAAGGGACACTTGTACAGCATTTGTGTTCCTGTTCTGCCCCCATTCTTGTGTCTTAATCTCTGACTTGGTAGCTTCCCAATATTCCAGCCCCTAGAGGCCTGGAATATGACCTTTCTCTTGTTATTAACGCTTCTAAAATACACTTGTTTTCTAATCTCTGGCCTGGTTCTTGAGATCATTTTGCTTACTGATACAATTTTCTGAGTAAAATATCAGAGTATTAATCATCCTTCACCCCTGAGGTTTGCTCACTCAGGAGCCAAAACATCCCAAATCAACTTCTCAACTCCCTTTCTTGACTTTTCACTTGGAATTTTGTCCTGCTATTGTCATGCTTCCTGACATAAGTCATGTTTTGCTTGGTAGACTGACTTCCTCTGAGCACCAGCATGGGGATCTGTTCTTAGTGTGCTAACTCAATTCAGAATGTGATTCCAGAGGAAACTTACACAAGCCACTTAGATAGCCTCATCCACCAGAGGGCAGACAGCAGAAGCAAGAAGAACTACAATCCTGCAGGCTATGGAACAAAAACCACATTCACAGAAAGATAGACAATATGAAAAGGCAGAGGGCTATGTACCAGATGAAGGAACAAGATAAAACCCCAGAAAAACAACTAAATGAAGTGGAGATAGGAAACCTTCCAGAAAAAGAATTCAGAATAATGATTGATAGTGAAGATGATCCAGGACCTCGGAAAAAGAATGGAGGGAAAGATCAAGAAGATGCAAGAAATGTTTAACAAAGTCCTAGAAGAATTAAAGAACAAATACACAGAGATGAACAATACAATAACTGAAATGAAAACTACACTACAAGGAATCAATAGCAGAATAACTGAGGCAGAAGAACGGAGAAGTGACCTGGAAGGCAGAATGGTGGAATTCACTGCTGCGAAACAGAGTAAAGAAACAGAAGAATGAAAAGACAGCCTAAGAGACCTCTGGGACAATTTTAAACCCAACAACATTCGCATTTTAGGGGTCCCAGAGGGAGATGAGAGAGAGAAAGGACCCGAGAAAATATTTGAACAGATTACAGTCAGAAAGTTCCCTAATATGGGAAAGGAAGTAACCACCCAAGTCCAGGAAGCACAGCGAGTCCCATACAGGATAAACCCAAAGAGAGACATGCCAAGACACATAAATCAAATTGGCAAAAAATAAAGACAAAGAAAAATTATTGAAAGCAGCAAGCAAAAAATGACAAATAACATACAAGGGAACTCCCATAAGGTTAACAGCTGACTTCTCAGCAGAAACTCTACAAGCCAGAAGGGAGTGGCATGATATACTTAAAGTGATGAAAGGGAAGAACCTACAACCAAGATTACTCTACCCAGGAAGGATCTCATTCAGATTTCGATGGAGAAAGCAAAAGCTTTACAGAAAAGCAAGAGATAAGAGAATTCAGCACCACCAAACCAGCTCTACAACAAATGCTAAAGGAACTTCTCTAAGTGGGAAACACAAGAGAAGAAAAGGACCTACAAAAACAAACCAAAAAACAATTAATGGTCATAGGAACATACATATCGATAATTACCTTAAACGTGAATGGATTAAATGCTCCAACCAAAAGACACAGGCTTGCTGAATGGATACAAAAACAAGACCCATATATATGCTGTCTACAAGAAACCCACTTCAGACCTAGGGACACATTCAGACTGAAAGTGAGGGGATGGAAAAAGATACTCCATGCAAATGGAAATCAAAAGAAAGCTGGAGTAGCTATACTCATAGCAGATAAAATAGACTTTAAAATAAAGAATGTTACAAGAGACAAGGAAGGACACTACATAATTATCAAGGGATCAATCCAAGAAGAAGATATAACAATTGTAAATATACATGCACCCGACATAGGAGCACCTCAATACATAAGGCAACTGCTAACAGCTATAAAAGAGGAAATCGAGAGTAACACAATACTAGTGGTGAACTTTAACACCTCACTTACACCAATGGACAGATCATCCAAAGTGAAAATAAATAAGGAAACAGAAGGTTTAAATGACACAATAGACCAGATAGATTTAATTGATATTTATAGGACATTCCATCCAAAAGCAGCAGATAATGCTTTCTTCTCAAGTGCTCATGGAACATTCTCCAGGATAGATCACATCTTGGGTCACAATCAAGCCTCAGTAAATTTAAGAAAATTGAAATCATATCAAGCATCTTTTCTGACCACAACGCTATGAGAGGAGAAATGAATTACAGGGGAAAAAATGGAAAAGACACAAACACATGGAGGCTAAACAATACGTTACTAAATAACCAAGAGATCACTGAAGAAATCAAAGAGGAAATCAAAATATACCTAGAGACAAATGACAATGAAAACATGACGATCCAAAATCTATGGGATGCAGCAAAAGCAGTTTTAAGAGGGAAGTTTATAGCTATACAAGCCTACCTCAAGAAACAAGAAAACATCTCAAATAAACAATCTAACCGTACACCTAAAGGAACTAGAGAAAGAAGAACAAACAAAAGACAATGTTAGCAGAAGGAAAGAAATCATAAAGATCAGAGCAGAAATAAATGAAATAGAAACAAAAAAAAAACAGTAGCAAAAATCAATGAAACTAAACGCTGGTTCTTTGAGAACATAAACAAAATTGATAAACCATTAACCAGAATGATCAAGAAAAAGAGGGAGAGGACTCAAATCAATAAAATTAGAAATGAAAAAGGAGAAGTTACAACAGACACCACAGAAATACAAGGCATCCTGAGACTACTACAAGCAACTCTATGCCAATAAAATGGACAACCTGGAAGAAATGGACAAATTCTTCAAAAGATATAACCTTCCAAGACTGAACCAGGAACAAATAGAAAATATGAGCAGACCAATCACAAGTAATGAAATTGAAACTATGATTAGAAATCTTCCAACAAACAAAAGTTCAGGACCACACGGCTTCACAGGTGAATTCTTTTAAACATTTAGAGAAGAGCTAACACCCATCCTTCTCAAACTCTTCCAAAATATAGCAGAGGGAGGAACGTTTCCAAACTCACTCTATGAGGCCACCATCACCCTGATCCCAAAACCAGACAAAGATACTACAAAAAAAAAATTACAGACCAGTATCACTGATGAATATAGATGCAAACATCCTCAACAAAATACTAGCAATCAGAATCCAACAGCACATTAAAAGGATCATACACCATAATTCAAGTGGGATTTATCCCAGGGATGCAAGGATTCTTCGACGTATGCAAATCAATCAATGTGATACACAATATTAACAAATTGAAGAATAAAAACCATATGATCATCTCAATAGATGCAGAAAAAGCTTTTGACAAAATTCAACACCCATTTCTGATAAAAACTCTCCAGAAAGTGGGCATAGAGGGAACCTACCTCAACATAGTGAAGGCCATATAGGACAAACCCACAGCAAACATCATTCTCAATGGTGAAAAACTGAAAGCATTTCCTTTGAGATCAGGAACAAGACAAGGATGTCCACTCTCTCCACTGTTATTCAACATAGTTTGGGAAGACCTAGCCACGGCAATCAGAGAAGAAAAAGAAATAAACAGAATACAAATTGGAAAAGAAGTATAACTGTTAGTGTTTGCAGATGACATGATCCTATACCTAGAGAATCCTAAAATGCCACCAGAAAACTACTAGAGCTAATCAGTTAATTTGGTAAAGTTGCAGGATACAGAATTAATGCACAGAAATCTCTTGCATTCCTATACACTAATGATGAAAAATCTGAAAGAGAAATTAAGGAAACACTTCCATTTACCACTGCCACAAAAAGAATAAAATACCTAGGAATAAACCTACCTAGGGAGACAAAAGACCTGTATGCAGAAAACTATAAGACACTGATGAAAGAAATGAAAGGTGATACCAACAGATGGAGAGATATACCATGTTCTTGGATTGGAAAAATCAATACTGTGAAAATGACTCTACTACCCAAAGCAATCTACAGATTCAATGCAATCCCTATCAAATTACCAATGGCATTTTTTACGGAACAAGAACAAAAAAATCTTAAAATTTGTATGGAGACACAAAAGACCCTGAATAGACAAAGCAGTCTTGAGGCAAAAAAACAGAGCTGGACGAATCAGACTCCCTGACTTCAGACTATACTACAAAGCTACAGTTATCAAGACAATATGGTAGTGGCACAAATACAGAAACATAGATCAATGGAACAAGATAGAAAGCCCAGAGATAAACCCACGCACCTATGGTCAACTAATCTATGACAAAGGAGGCAAGGATATACAATGGAGAAAAGACAGTCTCTTCAATAAGTGGTGCTGGGAAAACTGGACAGATACATGTAAAAGAATGAAATTAGAACACTCCCTAACACCATACACAAAAGTACACTCAAAATGGATTGGAGACCTAAATGTAAGACCGGACACTATAAAACTCTTAGAGGAAAACATAGGAAGAACACTCTTTGACATAAATCACAGCAACATCTTTTTTGATCCACCTCCTAGAGTAATGGAAATAAAAACAAAAAAAACCACATAGGACCTAATGAAACTTCAAAGCTTTTGCACAGCAAAGGAAACCATAAACAAGACGAAAAGACAACCCTTAGAATGGGAGAAAATATTTGCAAATGAATCAACAGACAAAGGATTAATCTCCAAAATACATAAACGGCTCATGCAGCTCAATATTAACGAAACAAACAACCCAATCCAAAAATGGGCAGAAGACCTAAATAGACATTTCTCCAAAGAAGACATACAGATGACCAAGAAGCACATGAAAAGCTGCTCAACATCACTAATTATTAGAGAAATGCAAATCAAAACTACAGTGAGGTATCACCTCACACCAGTTAGAATGGGCATCCTCAGAATATCTACAAACAACAAATGCTGGAGAGGGTGTGGAGAAAAGGGAACCCTGTTGCACTATTGGTGGGAATGTAAATTGATACAGCCACTATGGAGAACAGTATGGAGGTTCCTTTAAAAACTAAAAATAGAATTACCATATGATCCGGCAATCCCACTACTGGGCATATACCCAGAGAAAACCATAATTCAAAAAGACACATACACCCCAATGTTCATTGCAGCACTATGTACGATAGCCAGGTCATGGAAGCAACCTAAATGCCCATTGACAGACGAATGGCTAAAGAAGATGTGGTACATATATATACAATGGAATATTACTCAGCCATAAAAAAGGAACGAAATTGGGTCATTTGTTGAGACATGGATGAATCTGGAGACTGTCATACAGAGTGAAGTAAGTCAGAAAGAGAAAAAAACAAATATCGTATATTAACGCATGTATGTGGAACCTAGAAAAATGGTACAGATGAACCAGTTTGCAGGGCAAAAGTTGAGACACAGATGTAGAGAACAAACGTATGGACACCAAGGGGTGAAAGCCACAGGGGCTTGGGGATGGTGGTGTGCTGAATTGGGCGATTGGGATTGACATGTATACACTGATGTGTATAAAATTGATGACTAATCAGAACCTGCTGTATATAAAAATAAATAAAATGAAATTCAAAAATTAAGAAAAAACTAATACTAAACTTTCTTTGGGTTATTTGTATGGAAATTTGTTAATATAAATGTTTCAGACATTACATGAAATTCCTCAAAGTCTTATATATTCTGGTATAATGTTATAAGTCATAATTCTAGTTATTACTTTAAAATGTATATCTCAGAAATAACTAAAAACAAACAAACAAAAAAAGAATGTGATTCCAGCGGCTGCTATCCCTGTCTGCCCTCATTGGATGTGGCAGGACCAGGACACTGGGGCATAAGCTAAGCCCGCCCCCCTTTGTGCCCAGTAATCGAACTGGTTGGATATTGCTCCTTGTTTCTTGCTTTCCAAAGTAAGAATAACACCAACATTACTACATACTTTACTCTGAACTTCAAATCAAAAATGTTTTAAATATCTCACATCTCAAGGATCACGAATTAGAGACACCATATACATATTGTTCTGTAATTTCAGAACCAGGCATTAGAAGAGCCCTGTGTTTGCAGAAACTAGAACTTTAAAACATTTCTAATCCTACTCTTGCAAAAAAGATAACATGACTTTCTCCCTCTCAATTCATGCCATCTTTTGCTTCCTGGCCAAAATCATCAAGGCTTGTTGAATTTCATAATGAATTTCTCTTTTTGGTCTATGGACCCACTCTCCACCTTTTTTACATCTCTTTTGAGTTTTTCCACTTACACCCACTAGAACATTTCCTCTTTGTGCTAGCCCAAGCAGGCTTTTCTGTCTGCGTCAGGCCAACATCCAGCTCTTTCTTCCCAGCAAGTGTCTGTCTCTGAAGTCTGATGCAGAGCTTAGCCAGAGAACCTTTCCGCATGTAAGTAAACAGAGCCATGTTTAACTAGGTCTCGAGATGAAACACATAACTGTCCTTTTTGCTGTGGGGAAGTGCTTCTGATGCTTTAATATTTATGCTCTAGATCTAAAATATCTACTATTAGTTCTGTGAACCTAATCCCCAAGTCTTAGTTTCCTCATTTGTAAGATACTGGCTATGTGATCTCCAAGGTCACCTCCACCTCTGCGGTCTGTAATGCAATTATTCATCACATTCGGCAGAGCCTCTCCTCTTTATAAAACTCAAGTCTATGGAATCAGAGAGAACAAAAATGATCCCAGGCATGATTTTGCTATGTCAGGATTTCTACCTTCATAGTCATATACTCCTTTTTAGAAAACCATAAGAAGAGGTAAACTATGCAAATTGGAAATGAATATATATCTGATAATTATAAATCACAAATTATATCAGCTTTAAGAACAGAGAGATTACTAAAATTTCCTAAGAAGATGTACTGTGACATCTTATATATTGTTACCTTTTTATTTTCTGTCAATTCTTTACTGCTTTATTTGGAGGTGAGTTACATACACAGTTTTCAAGTTAAGCAGATCAGATGAAACATAATCGTGATTCCTATTCCTCTGCTTTTGCTTTCCATAGTGGATGCTTTAAGTGTGAAACATTCAGTGTGTCTATTTACAAGACTATTAAGTGTGAGGAATATTTGTATCATAAAACTCACACTCCAGGAATAGCTATACATTAATAATGTTTTAAAAACTTATTTGAAAGTGAACACTCAGCCAGTCACATTGTCTGGGAGGTCCCAAATAATTGGAATAGCTTTTTTTAAAAAAATTAATTGTAATTTCTTAATTTTCTGAATAAATGTGCATAGTTCACCAGTGGATTTGTCTTCTCCATTCTCTCACTTGCTGAATCTACCCTATCAATCAATTCCTGAGTCATTCTTGAGGCAGTGCAAATGTTTTATAGTCAGCCTCAACCCAGCAGTGCATAGGGTCTGGAATGTCTTACTAATATGCCCAGTAAGTTTTAGTCCTGCTTTTGTTGCCCAGCTCTAGCCACTGCATTGACTTACCATAGAGTTTCTGCTTCAAGTTCCCGATAGACCTGAGCCCCTGTAGAAAAAGCCTTGGCCTCACTGGCTCTTGTCAGCCCCACCTCTAGAGAACAAGAAGCTGTTTATTCCCACAACACTACCGTGTTCCTTCCAGGAATGGGCTCCTCACCCAAAGGCGCAACACTGCCATCCAGCTATTTTGACCTTGAACTCGTTCTTCCACAACTGGCCCACAGTAATGCAACACCCACAGTAACCACACAGAGATTTGCCATTTTACGCAGGACAGCCCCATGGATAGGTCTGCTTTCCGGTTTCAGTGTTTTGTCCATATCTGTTTCCATTGCCTCTTGTCGGTGAAATAGCACTCTGACCCATTCTGACATTTCCAAATAGGAGGGGAAAGTACATAATTGTTTGAACCATTCATGAATAACTTGGACATTCAATGGGAAAGTAATCAAGACTGTTTATGAATATTCCTCTTTTAAAATAAAATGGTATTAAGCAAGGGATTGAGGTGGTCGACCATGCTGTATTTGCAAAGATAAATGAGATTTAGAAAAAGACATAAACTTTGACAAGAGCGTTATGTACTTTTTGCTTTTCAATCTGTTTTTGCTTTTCCTACATGTTGTTAGCTGAAGGGGACTTTTAAAAAGCTAGTTGAAAATAATGACACATCAAAATAAGCATTGGGCCATTCAACGTTATCACTTTAATCTTTCTGGCCCTTTTAGAAATAATATGCTCATTTTAAAAATTACATGCTTTCTTCTGGTAATTGTATGTAAATTTCAAATCATTAAAAAGTACTATCACGTTTTTTTTCTGGTTCATTTTCTGACATATTTCTGTACAAATGGGTATATTAGTAGGAATAGGACAAAATTTTTTAAAACTAAAATTGAGCATTGTATTCATGGTTTTTAAAACTGTTGTATCCCATGAAAGAATTGTTTTCTAAGATTTCGATAAGCTATTCATAGAACCATCAAATTAAGCTTGCACTTTTTTTTTAACTCACTGACCACTGTGCAGTTCTAACTTAATGACCATCATTTGATGGGAAAAGCATGTTGACTGCAGAATCAGCCAGAGTTGGCAGCTAATTCTGGCTTCTCCACCTACCTCCACTCCACTCCTGGATCTTACCCCAGCTAGCCCACCAGTTCTCTCATCTCTAAATAGTCAGAATGTCAGTGTCTTTCTTATTTGAGGGTCATTGTGAGAACAAAAATAGACAATATATATAAAGCACTTAGTTCACTGCCTGACACACAGTAGGAGCTTAATAAAAAACTATTAAAAACTAACATTAATTATATATATCTGGAGTAATTGAGGCAGATGTTATAATGCAATGCTCGAATCTGTTCTAATTATACCCATGCCTTTATTAAAAGCCTTTCATGCTTTCCATTATCTTATCTAATAGTAATAAATTGTCTTTCACAGGTAGAACCCATGGCTACTTTTTAAGGGACAAAATATTCTGTAAGATTCTATTTTATGCCAGAATCACGTTTTTTCAGAATTATATATATTATTATATATAAAACCCATTATAAAATATAATTATATATTGCATAATTATGTAAACTATATAATATAAATATATGATGTAACTATATTGTATATGAAAGCCATATATATATATATATATATATATATATATATATATATATATACATACACACACACACATATATATACACATACCTCTACAGGGAAAGAGAGGGGAGTTATTTCCTGGTTCCTGGTTTAGATTTTCACAAAGGTCTTATATGCATTGGCTTGCCCCAGAAGCTAATGGATACTTAAACCACATGATACAACTTCACAGAGAGTCAACTGTACTCAATGCAATGTGATAAGTAAACTCAGCTATGTGAAGGGGTAGAATTAAAAAGTCATATGAATTAGAGACGTCCCTGGCAGTCCAGTGGTTAAGACTTCGCCTTCCAAGGCAGGGGGTGCGGGTTCGAGCCCTGGTTGGGGAGTTATATCCCACATGTCTTGCGGCCAAAAAACCAAAACAGAAGCAATATTGTAACAAATTCAATAAAGACTTTAAAAATGGTCCACATCCAAAAGAAAAGAAAATAAAAAGAATGCAGAGATAATAAAAAAAAATGTCACATGAATTAAAAGACTGCACAAGATCCACCTAAAAATTCTTTTCTGACAGGGGACTGATTTAGGCTACACCTCAGAATCCCCAGCACATTTAACACTTCTGATTTGGGGTATTTTTGGAATACCCTACAAAGTTTGGAGAAAAAAAGAAAGAATAGAAAATATTTAACACAAAATCACAGTGAAAAAAAAATAAGACTAATATAGAAACTATTGTCATAAGCTGTAAAGAACATGAGAAGGATATTCCAACTGATTTTAACCTCTCCCTACAGCAGAGATTAATAGAGTGATAATTCTTATTTTGGTACCTAATCCATATTAAAAACAGTGATTTAAATAGCGCCTGTGGTGTATGGAGTATTAGATATATCAAAGGCCCTGAGTCCAGGGTATGAAAAGCTTAGAACTTTATAAGATGATTGGCATGTATTTGTGGGATTATTTTTTTAGAATGTGGAATGGGAAATTTTATCTAGCTAAATTTAAATTCCCACTAATACAGATTTTCATCTTCTTTAAATTGAGATCTGTATGTTATTTGAGTTAACTACCTAGATATATCAAATAAAATTAATGTATCAGAGTATGATAGTAGAAATGACATTTTCAGATATTTGAATTTGTTTTTAATTATAGCAGTGTCCTCTATCAGCTACAGAAACTGTGGAATATGTATGTATGTTATAAACATAAACATAAATAACCTTATCCTTTTGAAAGACCACAGTAATTTCAAAGAACTATTCGCTGTTGATATGCACGAAAATGAAACACACTAAAGTGATAAAACAGACTTTGGATCTTAAGGTTATAGTGACTGCTATTAACATTGAACAGATCCAGAGACATGAAAAATGGGCTGTCTGTACTCTTTGCCAACTCAGTGAGAATATCTTATAAACAAGATCATTACTTGTGTTTAGCTGATTGGTATGGATGAAGAGAACCTTAAATTCACAGTACAATATTTTTCTATTCCTCATATGTCAGTCATCGTTGCAAAAGTAAAACCTTCACTTCCTCAAAAATAAATCTCCTGCTGTTTCAATGAGATCGAGCATTTCAGTAATACTCATTTTAAATTTAATATTATATTATTGGGTCCTACGGAAAAACAGACAGAGGGTTTAGTGTGTAGACGTTTACCCATTTATATAAAATCATTATATTTGGGCCAAAAAAGGGAGAATTCTGCAAATCAGTTGTTTCTTTTTATGTTGTACCAAACATCTTGAGACATCCGGATGTTTGACCATCACTAAACTTAATATGATTAAGCAAGCATTATATTTTTTATCTAAATGACTTGGCACCTAAGAGAAACAGATTTAATGATTATTTATTAACCTTCAATTCCAAGGAAAGTTAGATAATTTTCTACTGTGAAACAGAAAGAGAAGCCATTCACTACAATAAAAGCTGTTGCCTAAATCTGTATCTGAAAGAAAACATAATTGATGTCGGTAGATGTACGTATATTGATCTTTAAGACAAAACAAATCACAAAAAAAGATGGTGAATTAAATATATGTAAGTTTCACAGGCTAAATTTCACAAGCGAAAACGATGAGAAAGATTTACTGGCTCCCACATCAGTGAGCAGCAAGGACACCAGGCAAGACTTAAACTCTGTTAAAGCCTTTGGGATCTTAACACAGCCACTCAGGCCTTCTGCTTGGGTACCACAGCTCCAGAGAGGCAACCTAGCAGCCATAAGGATGCTGTTAGACTAATCGAATCGGTCTCTTCCACTGTCAATACTTTGTCAAAATAGTCTAAGATGACAGATGGGTCAGGGAATTTAGGAGTCTTGCCAATGGGCATGAGATGAGAAGGTGTCAGGTTGTAGCTTTATGATAAGAGCAGACCGAAGGGAAAGTGAATGCAACTAAATGGGGATTTGGAACCATGCTGCCAAGCTGCTTAGATAGTAGAGCTGTATATCTGGGCAGTGAGGAATCTGAGTGTGGTAGGAATGGAACGGACAAAGTTTGGGACTGAAACGATTAAAACATAAGAGAGATTGGAAGAGCTATGTATCATGTCAAAAGCAATCACTGTATGCATGTATATGTATATGTGTTTGTGCAAACCTGTACACATAACGTATGTGTACCTATCGCGTAACCTGTCGCATCCTCTTCCTCAACTCCCTCACTCCAACTCCCCTTCCAGGGAAGACCATATAGCTACAAACATTTTAAAGCCTGTGCATAAAATCTACAAAAAAAGAAAAAAGTATATTACTACATTTCTACCTATATGATGCAATATGGACCTTGTTATGCTTCACAAATTCACTTGTTGTCCAAGTTACATATGACGCCTACTCTCCTGTATCTGGTAACCGGTCCTGATTTCTCTCTTTATTCCGCAGTTCCTTCTCCCTATCAAATTATCAATTGCCTTCTGTAATTTGTTTCTCTGATGTAGCATATTCTCTGTCAATTCAAGTGCATCTGCCGGCTTTCCTTGGGAGGTTCTAAGATGACAAATGACTGCTTTATCATTTATTTCATCTCACTGTAAAGGAGTGTTTGTCATTATAAGCTTCTTATTTTCTTACACTATAGCTGGCTGATGGTGTGACCGTAAAACCTTAGTTTCGTTGTATCTCAATCGTCTCTACAAAATAGAAATAGTGTATCCATTGTCACTAAAATTTCTCTTACTGAAACTGTTGTGGCCAAGATGAATAGTGTAGTAAGCTGGGCCTCAAATATATTGGAATGCTGGTGGAGATTCAACATAGATCTGGTGGGGAGGGCAGATTCTGACCCTTCTGTAGACACTACCTAAGAGTGGAAGTCACATGGCTTTTTATCCAGACATGTATACTTTTTGGTTTATCAATATTCACAAAGGCTTATAAACCCATCTTCAGCTTAGTGGTCCGCAAGAAGTAGCTTCAGTTAGCATCAGAGAATAGCAACCTCCCAGATATTGCAAGGAAATTTAATCTCTCATTTATCAGCGTAACAAATTTTTGTATACCTGCTCTATCCCAGCAGTACCATAGTGTAACTATGAACAGACATGGTTCCTAGCCTCAGGGAACTGACAGAACAGAGAAGTCAGACAATAAAAGAGGAGAAAATAACAAGCACCTTGTAAAAAAAAAAAAAAAAACCATTTCTGCTGTGATAAGAGAATCACTGCTAGGGAATTCTGAGAAGACAAGTAAAATTTCACGTATAAGCACACACCTTAAAATAAGCTCAATGAAAGAAACAAATTGGTCAATGATAGAGAATAACTACTGGGTTATTATGGGAAGATGATAGCTTGAATATATCCCTGCTACCCTTGCTGCTACTGTATCTGACCCAAGCAGCTACCTAGGCTTCCTGTGTTGCCAGAGCCTTGAAAGAAAGAGCACTTGGGGGAATTTTTGCTTCATGAACCAAGGAAGAGGCAAGGACCAGTGGGGAAAGGCCTGAAGGGAGGCCCCAATGAATGTGGTAGATTCTGGTGAAAGTCTGGCCTGCGGGGTGGATGAGCAAAGGCTGCCTGCAAGAGTGGTCCTTGCTGGGTCTACCAGTCTCCCCAGGCCTTGAGCAGCTTCCGGGTGCAAGAAGGATTTTTTTAATCACGAAATAAAAAAAGCAAAAACCATGAAAGAAATGATTATTCAACATGACTGTACTAGGATAAAAACTTATATAAAAAAGAAACTTTAAAAAGTAAAAGGATAAGCCAGATGAAGAAAGTATATTTTTTAAAAAAATCAAATAGCCTAGAAGAAAAATGGCCTAAAGCATTTTATTCAGAGAAAATTAGAATGCCAATAAAAATATCAAAAGATATTAAAGCTCACTAGTAACTTCTGAAATACTAATTAATAGATACTGACCCCAATTAATCTTACACCAAGGTGGTAATAAAGATGTAGAAAGGTAAGACTCACAGACGTTATTGGTTGAAGTAGAAATTAGTACCACTACAGAGGAGAGCACCTTCAAAACACCTGGTAAACTTGAACATGCTCACAAGCCCTGATTCACTAGTTTTCCTACTAGATGAATGAATTCCCTAGTGAAACTCTGGCACACTTTTATAAGGACTTACATGCAAAGATGCTCAGATCAGCTCCCTTTGGGAGAGTGAAACATAGCAGCAACCTAATTATTCTTCACTACATAAATAAATTATTCTTCACTACATAAATGAACAAAGTGAACTTTGTTCACACGGTAGGATAGTGAACCAAAATGAAAACAAATGAATTTACATACATTGACCTGAATAAATTGCAATAAACAGGGTGATTTTGAAACACCAAGTTGAATTTTTTAAAAGTATTAAATGATTTGAACTTGTCAAAATGTATTCAACGTAAAAAATGCATTTATAAAAAAACGTTATATAAAAACGTTAAATGTAGAAAATAACATGTATTGTTCATAGAGATCCATATTTTATAAAATATAAAAACTGGACGTAGAGACTGTCATACAGAGTGAAGTAAGTCAGAAAGAGAAAAACAAATATCATATATTAATGCATATATGTGGAACCTGAAAACATTGGTATAGATGATGTTATCTACAAAGCAGAAATAGACAAACGTATGGATACCAAGAGGGAAAGGATGGGTGGGATGAACTGGGAGATTGGGATTGACGTACATACACTACTGATACAATGTATAAAATAGACAACTAATGAGAACCTACTGTGTAAGCACAGGGAACTCTACTCAGTGCTCTGTGGTGACCTAAATGGGAAGGAAATCCAAAAAAGAGGGGATATATGTATACATATAGCTGATTCACTTTGCTGTACAGTAGAAACCAACACAGCATTGTAAAGCAACTATACTCCAATAAAAATTTTAAAAAATTATGCATACATCTACCAATGTCAGGAAAGTGATTACAGCTGAGAAGGAAGGGGGGAACGGAATGGGACAGTCATTAGCTACATGTGTAACATTTGATACTGAATGAGAAAGCACCTTGACACAGAGATGTCAGCATGTCAGCATCTGTTTGTGCACGGAGGCGGACATCCTTTGTAATATTATTTTTATTTGATGAAATCACGATTATTGTGGGAGATTCACAGACACACCTCTTAATAAGAAGAAAAACCACAGTTTCTCAAGGAATAAGGTAGAGTTGAAAGGTCAAATGTCATAGAGGTGAAGAGGACAGGGGCTTGGTGGTGTGCTTTGGGATCAGGTGTGAAAGAATCCAGAGCCACCACTTACCAGACCTGAATCTTTCAGATAGTTATTTAACCTCTTAAAGAATCGAAGTTTTCCTCTGTAAAGTGAAGATAATAATGGAATCTACTTCCATGGTATTATAGTGAAGCAAAATGTACTAATGTAGCATATATAAAACAGTCGGCACTGTGGCCAGAATAAATGGTCCAGAAACGTTGACATAGTCCATTCATTCATCAAGATATTATTAAAATTCCCAGTCTAAACACATAATGTCATGAAGATATTGTGAGGGCAAATGGAATGATATGGGAATTTAATAACAAGCATTAACTGAATATCCACTAGGCTCCAACACTTCCCATAATTTACCTGTAAGCCTCCAAATAACCAGGCAACAGCAACTCTTATCCTGTGTAAGCAGACCCAGGTCCTAAGAGGCTCAGTGTTTTGCCTAAATCTCCAAGCTCGTGAGAGCTGTGAGGTCCAGATTAGAGCCGACGTCTGACTCCTAAACTCGTTTGTTTACAGTGATATTCAAACTGGGCTTCCATTGGCTATGGCAGCTTTAAAATGTTTGAGAACCATAATTCTACACTGTGTTACCTTTCTGCATACTAGTAGATACTTCCTAAGGCTCAAAGAAAGGCCAATACATACTTTGGTGTCAATATTTCAATTATCATATACAGTATAATGCAGGTAAAGTTTAAGAACAAAACTGCCTAACCTTAAGCATGATTTTTTTGCTGTTTTACATTGTGTGTTATAGAATTTGGTATAGGTGAATTAGTTGACAATAGGTTACTGACTTAATATGAAATAAATATAGACATACATACACACACACATGAAAATAATGCAACAATGAACCTTATGTTTGAAACCCTTACACCAGTCTCTTCTCATTTTTAAATAAGTTTATATGTGGTGAAAATGCAGCTAACCATGTCCCATGTCCCAGGGCAGAAGCCTTCTTCAAGTGCTCCCTGTAGAGGCTACTAAAGTGTTATATCCTCTTTCCGTCAGTGGTGTGAACCTTTCTGAGGGCTCATGGTGGCATGGAAAGATCTGACCTAAGTCAGGGGAGCTGGGTCCCAGTTACACAACTACCATTCACCAGGAGGAGGTCTGTAACACACCAGGGAACCCTGAGCTTCACCTTTTCCAGGCTTCAGCTTTTCTTTCAATATAATGGAAGCATTGGCAAAAGCATGGAAGTAGTTTTCAAATGTATTTTAAGTCCTAGACCCCTTTGTTTACTTAAAATTTTAAGCCAAAGTCAAATATGTCAATTGCCTGGAAAGGGGACATTGAGAACTCTCCCCAAATTCTTGGACACATCTCCAGGAACACTTTGGAGCAATCCAGAGATAAGTCAGAAAAAATTAGTGGACAAGATGAATTCTAAGGTTAAATTAATTAAGGAGAAAATTGTGGGCCCCAAAGTATGGCCAACGTAGTTTGAATCTCAGATCCTCCACTTACTAGTTGTCTTACATTGAGCGAATTAACTAACTGGTATAAAACTAGTTCCCTGTAACCTACCTTATAGTGTTATTGTGAATATTGAATAAGATAATGCATGTGAAGCACTTAGAACAGTGCCTGGAACCTGAAAAAGAGATCAATAAAGTAACCTACTGATCAGTTTACCACCACCAACATCATCATCATTATTGTTATGAAATTAATCAAATGTATGAAAAAAAAACCTAGCAGTTGCCTGGCACAAGATGTGTGTGTATTACACCTCCATCATTTTCCTACTTTTATGCCAAGATATTGACTCTATATTAGGCTCTAGAAGCTGTTAGATTATATTAAAAGGTAATGATGAATGAGATAGCAACCTCAAAACACACTGATGAAAGTTATTTTCTGCAGATTAAAATGAATATTGAGCTAACGGTATTTTTGTGAGAAACTTTCCTCCATCCCCAGTAGTTTTGTATCTGCTTCTCTGGATATTTTAGTGGTTGAGACATTCCTGGCTACACAGGAATGTGAAATGTTCATTAAAAGAAGAGTCCTAGTCATTGCCTTGTAAAGATGATTCTGACAGCCTAGTTCTTTATGAACTATTTGTGTGTTAGCTTGTCCAGACTTTGGATGAGTTGGCCACTGAAGCAGAAGAATCACCACCAGGCTTGTCATATATCATTGATGCAATGTGCCTTTCTATGTGCCTGGCTGAGCAGCTTCCAGTGACATTTGACATGGGGTTTTCTCCCAAGGCCACGGCATGCTGTGTGCAGAAAATCTGAGCTAAAAAACTAGTGTATGGCCGGGTGTTCTTGGTAGGCCTCCAGGCATTTCATGTTCATTTGTAAAATGCCTTCTTTCTACTTCAAATTAATCTTATGTTCTTTCCAATCACCACTGTAATACTCTTTTGACTTTATTTTCTGACAAGCATGAAATAGCCTGATAGGATTGAACTGAAGTATAAAAAACCAGAGTTACTACAGTCAGAAATAAATGAAACGCCAAAAACCAACTCTGCAAATGTACCTTCACAGCTGTGTTAGTGCACAGCTCAGGCCGTTTCTAGTTTTAGGACTCTGCATTACCTCTACATTATGTCTTTGTGTTGAATGAAGTTGTAGGTATTATGTTTACAGAGCAGTTAACCTGTCTCCAAAATCTGTAACGCTCCTGGATGTTCTCTGACTTTCACTGCAAATGGAACTTCAGTGTTGGTTTATGGAAAAGCTACTAAAACAACAGAAGGACAGTTATCACAAGTCTCTTTATGAAAAGCATGAGCTTGTGGTAATTAATCTGAATAGGACATTTACTTTAGTTCATCTAAGCAAATCAATCTAAATTTTATTTTCTTCCTGGATATGTCGTTTAATGCCCATTTAGGTTCAAATATTATATTTCTTTAAATTGTTAGTCCTAATGTGTGTTGTTGGGTGATCCATTCATTTAATAGGCATGTATTTGGCACCTGCTATGTGCCTGGCTTTTGGAATTCAGAGGCAAATGGCACAAAGTTTCTGTCCTCAGAGGGTTCCTAGTCTGATAAAGGAAGAAGAAAAGTAAACAAGAAATGTGTGTGGTGCATCAAAGCCCAGTGGTAGTAATGTGTACCAGGCATAGGGGCGACAGAAGAGAATGGGAGTTCAAGGAAGGCTTCCTGGAGAAAGTGACCTCTGAGCCAGACAAAAAGGGGTAGGGACTTCCCTGGCGGTCCAGTGGTTAAGACCCCGTGCTTCCACTGCAGGGAGCATGGGTTTGATCCCTGGTCAGGGAACTAAGATTCCGCCAAAAAAAAAAAAGGTAAAATGATGACAGGCAGTGATGGGAAGTTTGTTAACCAAAAGGATCCAAGTAAAATGGAATTGAATTAGGGAAACCGAACAATTTGTATGGGGCTTTATGTTTAAACAACACTTTTACGTATTCGCCCACTCATTTCTTCCCTTGAGGTATGCAAACCAATATCTATCTTATTTTATAAGTTAGAAAACTGGCTCTCAGAGTTCGCACTCAGTGACTGTTACCTGAATGAGATAACTCAACAAATATTTATCGAGTGCATAGTACCTCTCTGTGCCTCAATTCTTTATCTGTAATATTAGCATAATAATCATACCTCTCTCTTAAGATTATTACGAGGAATAAATAATATATGCTAGTAACATAGAACAGTGCTGGGCTCAAAATCAGTGTTATATAAGCCAGTTATTATTACTAGTAGCAGTAGTAGTAGAATGCCAGATACTGTCTTAAACGCTCATTGTGAACAAAAGCTAATTTTCATGGAGTTTACAGTGTAGCTAGAGCAGACAAATGGAGACAGTAAAAGGAAATGAAGTTGAAAGATTTGCTGGAGGAGGGAAAGGCACACATTGCATAGGAATTTATAAGTATGCTAAAAATGTAGAATTTTAAGCAAAAAAAGGATCTAACTTATGCTTTGAATGAATTACACATTGAATAGATTGAAGAAGGGCAAGGATGGAGAGAGTAGACCCGGTAGAAGATTATTCAGAAAATGGTGGCTTTGGGCCAGTAGTGGTGGGGGGGGGGGGCTGAGTGATGAAGGGGCGCAGAGAGAAGTGGTCAAAATCTGGGTATATTTTGAGGGTTACCAGGCAGAATTCACTGATGGATTGGATACATGGTGTTCAAGAAAAGTAGATTCCAGAATTTTGGCCTAAGCAGGTAGATCAAAGCTGGCATTTCTTGAGACGGAGAAAGATTTATGAGGAAGACAACTGACAGCAAAAATGGAGATTTCAATTCTAAACAAGTTAACACTAAATAAATTGATGAATATATGGTATTGCAAAAGACCAAGGGATTGACTTGGGTTAGGAAAGATGAATAGAAATAAAATGAAGAAAGATACTATGATGGCTTGAACATCCAAAGTGAGAGGTGGGAATAAGACTCAGAAACGAGAAAGACTGTTAGGCTCTGAATCAGGGAAGAATCGGGTAATGAGGATTAGAACTGGAAAGAAGTGATCAGCGCATGGACTGCTAGGGTGAACAATTTAAGCTACATTTACTAGTTGATTGGCAACAGTTAAAACTTTCAAAACAATTTGAGCTAAGGATCTTCATGCTTATCATATTATATTGAGCTAACCGTTTATGTGGTTTGCTCTCCCACTAGATTATAAATTCCCTGGTACACTGTTCACCTTTGTGTCATCACTGCCCAGCACAGTGCCTGGCACATAGTGTGTACTCAGTAATTGTGGAAGTAAATTGAAAAGAAATGGTTTGTGCCCATACAGAAATTCGAGCTGAGATTGTAGGTTTCCTGGGTCTGCTGTTGTATAAATTCAAACCACTCATGCTTGGGGTTGCTGAGAAAGTTCCAGATATCTGCTTAGCACCACAAAGAAGGGGAACCCTCACTTCCACATCCTGCAAACAACTCTTAGCATCCTGCTACTTCCTTATTTTGCCTCATACCAGAGTCAAGAGCAACATTTCATCGTGTCTCTTACATTTAATTTACTAAACTCCAGGTCAAATTGAACCCTGGTCTACTTGAAGAAAAATACACAGATGTAGTTTCTCCTTCCTTGTGCACGTTCATCTATCTTTACTCTAATTCACTCAAAACTCAGAGAAAAACGCATCTGTATCAAAACATTTGTATGGCGTTGATTGTTCCCCATGCGATTATGCCAACAACAACAGTGTGAAAGAATGGGGCTGAAAATCATCTCTGTAGCTTGTCTTTTGTGGATTTACACCCCAGTGAGGTAGGACAGATAGCCTAAGGTGTGTCTCTACATTTCTCTGAGATTTGTCGTTTCAGTAAGAGTGTATTTATTATACCTCCTGCTTGCTTTTAGTGACTGATAGATTTCTTGAAGGTAGAACAAGTTCTTTTTCACTTGAAAAAAATTTATTTCTGTTGTAGTAAAACTGTTTCTTTAAAAATTTTTTAAAGATGTGAGACTAGATGTCATTTTAAGCTGGTACAAACTGTTCAAACTTTGATAACGATAAATCAGATTAGAGGTGTAGGATACCATTTTGTTTTCCGCTAGCCCCACTTACAGCCAAGTGCCCATCATTCCAAACTATCTGCCTCCATCTTTGTTCTTCTTCCTTCTTCCCTCTCCCCTACTATTCTGATCTCCCATAAGACCTCTCACACTTTCCTATCTTATCTGTCAACCCAGTGATCCCTCATAATTGAGTATTTGAGACCACTGGAGAAGCCTAAGCAGTATTGGAGCTCATGAAAGTTATATTTGCTAGGTGTATGGTATACCTGCTCACAAGGATCTTCTAAACTCCTGAGAGACAAGATACATAAACAAACTTTATTAAGTGTGATTCATGCTTCAATAGATATTATCCAGAGGAGAGGGCTTTGACTTTTTCTGGGTCAGTCAAGGAATATTTCACTGCAAAGGTGATATTTAGCTGAATCTTCAGGGATGAGTGAGAGTTTGCCAATGAAGGAAGGCATTTTAGGTTAAAAAAAAAAAAAGCAATATGATAAAGGGAATAGAGGAAGGCAATGATATGATCCATTTGGAGAAAAGAAGTTAGATGGGACTGGAAGGAAGAGTAGTCAAAGGTGAGGGACCAGATGCTGGCTGGGCAGATGTTAAAAGACTGTGAGCAGAGGCATGCCATCATCACATCGTAACAGTATGGAAGATGAATTAACATAGGTACTAAGTTCACATAAAAGTCTATGGCCATAGTCAGAGTGAGGTGGGACGGAGTCAAGGGGATTAAGAGGCTGGATGGAATCAAGAGAGTTACAGGAATCAGAATCCACATCAATTCGTAACAAAGTGCAGGAGGGCAGGATGAGGGAGAAAGCAGAAGTAAAGGTTTTAATTCCCAGGTGCCATTAACCAAAATAGAGAATAAAAGATATTGGCTGGGGTTGAATCAGCGTGAGGAGCATAATATAGCTGATTCTGAAAGTGCTGAGTATAAGGATCCTGTGAGCTAAGCTGAGTTATATATTTGGGAGTCTAATAGGCAGAAAGGTTGAAGTCATAGGTGTGGATGCAGTGACTCAAGGTAGAATGCCCCTGAATGGGCCTGGTTCCTCTAAATTAGTCTAAGGGATGTCAGCCATACTTCTGAGAGATCTCAAATATATATTCCCTGGTTTACAAAATTCAAGTAAGATATTCTCATCCTTTAATGATGCATGAGACTGCCAGACAGTCCATTAGCCAGAGGTCGCTGATATCATCTAGCCACAAGGTTTAAACCTCTGAGGTCTTAGAAAGCAGTTTGCCAAGGGGCTGCAGAAATATACTTCTCCTTTTCTTATGAATACCCATAGGAGCTGGTATCACTATAAGATACTATGCAATCTAACTCCCTCTGGAAAATCAAAATGCTCATAAAATAATGCTAAGATCTTGTCAAATAAGGCCTTACCCAGCCATATTCAAGGAGGAAAGCATTCCTTCTGACTTCTGAAAAATGGCCTATTTGCCTTCTCCAAAAAATAATGTCAAAACGTATCACAACTATTACTGTATATTTAATAACGATGGAAATTTTAACTTTCAAGGATCCTACTTAGAAATCAAAAAGCAGGACTTTCAAAGTTATGTTGCTTTTTTCTGTGTGTCTGTGTGTTGATTTTTTTTAACCTCTTTATTGGAGTATAACAGCTTTACAATGGTGTGTTAGTTTCTGCTGTATAATAAAGTGAATCAGCTATACATATACATAAAAAACAAAAAAGGTGGGGAAAGGAGAAATTCCTCCCTCTTTCTTCTTACCCAGTTGCTTGAGCTGGGGCATCTATCTTCTGCCCTGGGCTTCCATGGTTCTCAGGCCTTGGGACTCCAACTGATTTACACCACCAGTTTTCCTGGGTCTCCAGCTTGCAGATGGCAGCTGGTGGATTTAAAAAAAAAAAAAAAAAAATGTTACATTGCTAGTTACTAAGTAGAGAAGACCCTTGTTTTCCTCACCTCCTTCAGGGTGAGACCAGAAGGTTAGTCACTTTAGTGTGTGTGTGTGTCTGTGTGTACATATGCACACCTGAAATCTGATAGATAGTCCATGATCTTTTAAAATTTGTTTTGCTTTCCCAAAAGTTTGTTTGGTTATGTTTTTACTTAATCTCTCTGGGCTTACGTTTCATCTTAGCCACCATTTAATAAGTTTCTTGGATGTGCCAAACGATAGGAGTTTTACATTCTTTATTTCATCTCCTCTTCTGTTACTTATATGAATGAGATATTAGCATGGAGTTTTTTTGTTTTTAGTTTTTTGGGGTTTTTAGTTTTTTGGAGTTTTTCTGTTTTTAGTTTTTTGGGGTTTTTTAGTTTTTCGGGGGTTTTTTTTGTTTTTAGTTTTTTGGGGAACCCGCGTCCTCTGCATCGGCAGGCGGACTCTCAACCACTGCGCCACCAGGGAAGCCCCTAGCATGGAGTTTTATACATAAATCTGAATCTGCAAAAGGTTAACCAACTTGTCCAAGGTCACACATCCACAAAGACACACAGCAAGTGTCTGAAACTAAGTCTTTCTGACACAAAAGCCCCCGCTACGAGACACAAGGGATGAACTTGCCCAGAGAAAGAGACTACGTGAGGATACAGCCAGAAGGCACCATCTGCAAACCACGGAGAGAGGCCTCAGGAGAAGCCAAACCAGCAGATACATTGATCTTACACTTCTAGACTTCAGAATGATTTCCCAGGAGCTCTATGACCCTGTGACTTTGGTTACTGGATTACAGCCCAGGGATAAGCAAAGCTGACCTTCAGCAACATTACTGATCTCTCTTAGTAGTAATAATTATAAGGAGTTTATCTCAGAATTTCTATGTGAACAATCTTACTGTTTAAAAATAATGACTTTTTTTGGGCTTCCCTGGTGGCGTAGTGGTTGAGAGTCCACCTGCTGATGCAGGGGACATGGGTTCTTGCCCAGGTGTGGGAAGATCCCACATGCCGCAGAGCGGCTAGGCCCGTGAGCCATGGCCGCTGAGCCTGTGCGTCCGGAGACTGTGCTCCGCAACCGGAGAGGCCACAACAGTGAGAGGCCCGCGTACCGCAAAAAAAAAAAAAAAAAGACTTTTTCAGAAGCAAGAAGAACTACAATCCTGCAGTCTGTGGAACAAAAACCACATTCACAGAAAGATAGACAAGATGAAAAGGCAGAGGGCTATATACCAGATGAAGGAGTAAGATAAAACCCCAGGAAAAAAAACTAAATGAAGTGGAGATAGGCAACATTCCAGAAAAAGAATTCAGAATAATGATAGTGAAGATGATCCAGGACCTTGGAAAAAGAATGGAGGCAAAGATCGAGAAGATGCAAGAAATGTTTAACAAAGACCTAGAAGAATTAAAGAACAGGGATGAACAATACAATAACTGAAATGAAAACTACACTACAATGAATCAATAGCAGATTAACTGAGGCAGAAGAACGGAGAAGTGACCTGGAAGACAGAATGGTGGAATTCACTGCTGCGGAACAGAGTAAAGAAAAAACGAATGAAAAGAAATGAAGACAGCCTAAGAGGCCTCTGGGACAACATTAAACACAACAGCGTTCGCATTATAGGGGGCCCAGGAGGAGAAGAGAGAAAGAAAGGACCCGAGAAAATATTTGAAGAGATTACAGTCGAAAACTTCCCTAACATGGGAAAGGAAATAGCCCCCCCAAGTCCAGGAAGCGCAGAGAGTCCCATACAGGATAAACCCAGGGAGAAACACGCTGAGACACAGAGTAATCAAATTGGCAAAAATTAAAGACAAAGAAAAATTATTGAAAGCAGCAAGGGAAAACGACAAATAACGTACAAGGGAACTCCCATAAGGTTAACAGCTGACTTCTCAGCAGAAACTCTACAAGCCAGAAGGGAGTGGCATGATATACTTAAAGTGATGAAAGGGAAGAACCTACAACCAAGATACTCTACCCAGCAAGGATCTCATTCAGATTCGATGGAGAAAGCAAAAGCTTTACAGACAAGCAAGAGATAAGAGAATTCAGCACCACCAAACCAGCTCTACAACAAATGCTAAAGGAACTTCTCTAAGTGGGAAACACAAGAGAAGAAAAGGACCTTCAAAAACAAACCCAAAACAATTAAGAAAATGGTCATAGGAACATACATATCAATACTTACCTTAAACGTGAATGGATTAAATGCTCCAACCAGAAGACATAGGCTTGCTGAATGGATACAAAAACAAGCCCCTTATATATGCTGTCTACAAGAGACCCACTTTAGACCTAAAGACACATACAGACTAAGAGTGAGGGGATCGAAAAAGATACTCCATGCAAATGGAAATCAAAAGAAAGCTGGAGTAACTATACTCATATCAGATAAAATAGACATTAAAATAAAGAATGTTACAAGAGACAAGGAAGGACACTACATAATGATCAAGGGATCAATCCAAGAAGAAGATGTAACAATTATAAATATATATGGACCCAACATAGGAGCACCACAACACATAACGCAACTGCTAACAGCTATAAAACAGGAAATCGACAGTAACACAATTCTAGTGGGGGACTTTAAAACCCCACTTACACCAATGGACAGATCACCCAAAATGAAAATAAATAAGGAAACAGAAGGTTTAAATGACACAATAGACCAGATAGATTTAATTGATATTTATAGGACATTCCATCCAAAAACAGCAGATTACACTTTCTCCTCAAGTGCGCACGGAACATTCTCCAGGATAGATCACATCTTGGGTCACAAATCAAGCCTCAGTAAATTTAAGAAAATTGAAATCATATCAAGCATCTTTTCTGACCACAATGCTTTGAGTTTAGAAATGAATTACAGGGAAAAAAACATATAAAACACAAACACATGGAGGCTAAACAATACGCTACTAAATAACCAAGAGATCACTGAAGAAATCAAAGAGAAAATCAATAAATACCTAGAGACAAATGACAATGAAGACACGACAATCCAAAACCAATGGGATGCAGTAAAAGCAGTTCAAAGAGGGAAGTTTATAGCTGTACAAGCCTACCTCAAGAAACAAGAAAAATTTCAAGTAAACAATCTAAACTTACACCTAAAGAAACTAGAGGAAGAAGAACAAACAAAACCCAAATTTAGCAGAAGGAAAGAAATCATAAAGAGCAGAGCAGAAATAAATGAAATAGAAACAAAGAATACAATAGCAAAGATCAATAAAACTAAAAGCTGGTTCTTTGAGAAGATAGACAAAATTGATAAACTATTAGCGAGACTCATCAAGAGGGAGAGGACTCAAATCAATAAAATTAGAAATGAAAAAGGTGAAGTTACAAAAGACACCACAGAAATACAAAGCATCCTAAGAGACTACTAAAAGCAACTCTGTGCCAGTAAAATGGACAACCTGGAAGAAATGGACAAATACTTAGAAAAGTATAACCTTCCAAGACTAAACCAGGAAGAAACAGAAAATATGAGCAGACCAATCACAAGTAATGAAATTGAAACTGTGATGAGAAATCTTCAACAAACAAAAGTCCAAGACCACACGGCTTCACAGGTGAATTCTATCAAACATTTAGAGAAGAGCTAACACCCATCCTTCTCAAACTCTTCCAAAATATTGCAGAGGAAGGAAGACTCCCAAACTCATTCTATGAGGCCACCATCACCCTGATCCCAAAACCAGACAAAGATACTACAAAAAAAGAAAATTACAGACCAATATCACTGATGAATATAGATGGAAAAATCATCAATAAAATACTAGCAAACAGAATCCAACAACATATTAAAACGGTCATACACCACGATAGAGTGGGATTTATCCAAGAGATGCAAGGATTCTTCAATATATGCAAATCAATCAATGTGATACACCATATTAACAAATTGAAGAATAAAAACCATATGATCATCTCAATAGATGCAGAAAAAGCTTTTGACAAAATTCAAAACCCATTTCTGATAAAAACTCTCGAGAAAGTGAGCATAGAGGGAACCTACCTCAACATAATAAAGGCCATATACGACAAGCCCACGGCAAACATCATTCTCAATGGTGAAAAACGGAAAGCATTTCCACTAAGATCAGGAAAAGACAAGGATGTTTACTCTCACCACTATTATACAACATAGTTTTGGAAGACCTAGCCACGGCCATCAGAGAAGAAAAAGAAATAAAAGGAATACAAATTAGAAAAGAAGAAGTAAAACTGTCAGTGTTTGCAGATGACATGATACTATACATAGAGAATCCTAAAAATGCCACCAGAAAACTACTAGAGCTAATCAATTAATTTGTTAAGCTGCAGGATACAAAATTAATGTACAGAAATCTCTTGCATTCCTATACACTAATGATGAAAAATCTGAAAGAGAAATTATGGAAACACTCCCATTTACCATTGCAACAAAAAGAATAAAATACCTAGGAATAAACCTACCTAGGGAGACAAAAGACCTGTATGCAGAAAACTATAAGACACTGATGAAAGAAATGAAAGGTGATACCAACAGATGGAGAGATATACCATGTTCTTGGATTGGAAGAATCAATATTGTGAAAATGACTCTACTACCCAAAGCAATCTACAGATTCAATGCAATCCCTATCAAATTACCAATGGCATTTTTTATGGAACTAGAATAAATCATCTTATAATTTGTATGGAGACACAAAGACCCCGAATAGCCAAAGCAGTTTTGAGGGGAAAAAACGGAGCTGGAGGAATCAGACTCCCCGACTTCAGACTATACTACAAAGCTGCAGTAATCAAGACAATATGGTAGTGGCACAAATACAGAAACATAGATCAATGGAACAAGATAGAAAGCCCAGAGATAAACCCACACACCTATGGTCAACTACTCTATGACAAAGGAGACAAAGACATACAATGGAGAAAAGACAGTCTCTTCAATAAGTGGTGCTGGGAAAACTGGACAGCTACATATAAAAGAATGAAATTAGAACACTCCCTAATACCATACACAAAAATAAACTCAAAATTTATTCGAGACCTAAATGTAAGACCAGACACTATAAAACTCTTAGAGGAAAACATAGGAAGAACACTCTTTGACATAAATCACAGCAACATCTTTTTTGATCCACCTCCTAGAGTAATGGAAATAAAAACAAAAATAAACACATGGGACCTAATGAAACTTCAAAGCCTTTGCACAGCAAAGGAAACCATAAACAAGATGAAAAGACAACCCTCAGAATGGGAGAAAATATTTGCAAACGAATCAACGGACAAAGGATTAATCTCCAAAATATATAAACAGCTCATGCAGCTCAATATTAAAGAAACAAACAACCCAATCCAAAAATGGGCAGAAGACCTAAATAGACATTTCTCCAAAGGAGACATACAGATGGCCAAGAAGCACATGAAAAGCAGCTCAAGATCACTAACTATTAGAGAAATGCAAATCAAAACTACAATGAGGTATCACCTCACACCAGTTAGAATGGGCATCCTCAGAAAATCTACAAACAACAAATGCTGGAGAGGGTGTGGAGAAAAGGGAACCCTGTTGCACTGTTGGTGGGAATGTAAATTGATAGAGCCACTATGGAGAACAGTATGGAGGTTCCTTAAAAAACTACAAATAGAATTACCATGTGACCCAGCAATCCCACTACTGGACACATACCCAGAGAAAACCATAATTCAAAAAGACACATGCACCCCAATGTTCATTGCAGCACTATTTACAATAGCCAGGTCATGGAAGCAACCTAAACGCCCATTGACAGACGAATGGCTAAAGAAGATGTGGTACATATATACAATGGAATATTACTCAGCCATAAAAAGGAATGAAATTGAGTCATTTGTTGAGACGTGGATGGATGTAGAGACTGTCATACAGCATGAAGTAAGTCAGAAAGAGAAAAACAAATATCGTATATTAACGCAGGTATGTGGAACCTAGAAAAATGGTACAGATCAACCGGTTTGCAGGGCAGAAGTTGAGACACAGATATAGAGAACAAATGTATGGACACCAAGGGGGGAAAACCACGGTGGAGTGGGGATGGTGGTGTGCTGAATTGGGTGATTGAGATTGACATGTATACACTGATGTGTATAAAATTGATGACTAATAAGAACCTGCTGTATAAAAAAACAAACAAACAAACAAAAAACAACTAATACCAAACTTTCTTTGGGTTATCTGTATGGAAATATGTTAATATAAATGTTTCAGACATTACATGAAATTTCTAAAATCTTGTATATTCTGGTATAATGTTATGTCATCATTCTAGTTATTACTTTAAAATGTATATCTCAGAAATAACTAAATTTCCTTGTCAACTGCATTATTATGAACTTTCATCAAATCTTTAACCGTGGTCATTATTAAGTCTTTTGTCATTTACAGACAGTTCTGGGTGTACTCTGATGCCTTTGCAAAAATGTTCCTATAAAAGGGTTTCATCTTCAAGGAATTCATGGAAAAGACTCTGACAAGTACAGGATTCTGGTAACTGACTATACTGCTGAACTGAATGAATAAGCATTTTCAGAACTCTGATGGAAAACTGATGAATTCATAAAAGTCCTAACAAAAGATCAAGATGAAAAGAAAATTAATTACATGGGACTGAGTGAACTGATGAGGATAATTATAATTTTTGTGACTTTCTGTTTGAATAAAAAAAAAAAATGCCCCCCAAAATAAATAAATAAATAAATAAGACTCATCCTGTTCAAGTGTAAAAAACAGAACTCAATCTAAGATGCAAACTATCATATATAGGATGGATAAACAACAAGGTCCTACTGTATAGCACAAGGAGCTCTATCCAATATCCTGTGATAAACCATGATGCAAAAGAATGTGAATAAGAATATATATGTGTACAACTGAATCACTTTGCTGTACAGCAGAAATTAACACAACATTGTAAATCAGCTATATTTCAATAAAATTAAAAAAAAAAAATAACTTGAGACAGCAAATATCAATAGAAAAGAATACAAGAAGACTGCCAGAGTGAAAAATAATTAAAAATTTTAATAATAGCTACCCAGGATTTGTTGTTTTGGTGTATTATTCTGGGCTATTGTCATTGGGAAATAGTTCATGTTTATAATATATTACAATGTTATGTGATAGGTTATTATCAAAAATATTGTGTTGACATCATTCAATGAAGTCAAAATAAATTTTTTGTAGTTTGGTCTATTCCACTATAAAATATTCATCTCCAAAGATACCTCAAACTATGAAGAGTTCTTTTTTAAAGTTTAATAGAGATGTATTGAGAAACTACAGAAAAACGTATAAATAAGGAGTTACGGTGCTTACAAAACTGAGTAGGAGACCATACTTGCGCTCTAGGAATTTGCAAACTAGCTGTGGAGTAGGATTTTAAAAGACACAATATGCAATATATACAATGTAAATGGCATGTTCCCTAATAGTTACAAAGTGCTAAGTTATGACCTCTCAAAGAAAAGAGGGATCATAAACCAGTATGATTGGGAAATAATAGTGAAGATGCAGAGTTCACTGTTTTTTTTAAGTGGTGGCTTTATTTTAGATACTGACTGGTTGGTAAGCTTTTAATAGAGATCTCTTTGTTCATTAAACAATTATTAATTTAGCACTCTAGGCGGGCTTCCCTGGTGGCGCAGTGGTTGGGAGTCCGCCTGCCAGTTCAGGGGACATGGGTTCGTGCCCCGGTCCGGGAAGATCCCACATGCCACCCAGCGGCTGGGCCCGTGAGCCATGGCCGCTGGGCCTGCGCGTCCGGAGCCTGTGCTCCGCAATGGGAGAGGCCACAACGGTGAGAGGCCCATGTACCTCAAAGGGGAAAAAAAAAAAAAAAAAAAAAAAAATTAGCCCTCTATTATGCACTTTTTCTAAGGCTAGGCAGAGTGATTGAATAAAGCTGACTAGATCCCAGCTCTCATTCATTCTAGTAAACAAATTCTGATATCGATAAATTCTTTACAACAATAAAATAGGATAATATCACAGTGAATGAGTTGGCTAAAAGAGGGGAGAAAAGGGCCTTTTTTTCAAGGTAGGACTTTCTGGAAATATGTCTCAATAAATGATAAGTGAGTAACCTGAATATTAAAATAGATTTTAATAAAATATTGAGTAAATATTTGGCATGAGCCCAGAAAGGATTCAGGCTTAGCCATTGAACACACATGCACTTTAGAAGCAAATGGCTTGCCTTCAAGATCTAGCTCTTCTGCTTTCTAATTGTTAGCATTGGCCAACTTTCCTATTTCTGCAAGCCTCACTTTCCACATCTTTATGCAAACATAACAATGATGCCTACCTTACAATTTGTAATGAGTACTAATAGGCATAATGTATTGTAAAAGGCTTAGCCAAGTGTTTGGCACTAATAAAAGTGACCATTTTAGAGCATTTGGGGGAATACAGTTTAGTCCAGCTTGACTGTAACATATGAGGAGGAGTAAGGGAAGATAAGTCTACAAATATAATTGAAACCAGAATAAGCAGAATGTGCAACACCAGCCTATTCCTTAAGCTGGAAAGAATCGTGAAATGTTTTTTGAGCAGGGAAGTGATGTCTCAGTGCTAGGCTTTTGAAAGATTGATAGATCAGTTGTTTACAGAATATTTTGGATACTGGAAATACAGAAGTAGAAAATCAGTTAAGAAGCAGTTTAATTACTCCCACAATAGAGACCAAAGCAAGAGAAAGTATTGCAGACATTACAGAAGTCAAGTTGACAGGACTTTGTGACTAAGTGAATGAGTACAGGTGTCAAGGCTGGGGGCCTGAGAGAATAACTGAACAGAGATGGCAATGAAAGGACCCAGTTTGAGTCAGAAGAAGATGACTCAGCTGTGGGCACACTGGTTTGAGATTCCAAAAGATACCCAGCCAGCAGTGGAAAATGTAGAACAAAAATAAAGGGGAAAGCACTAGTTAGAAATGTAGGTTAGAGTATCATCAACATTCAGATTGTAGCTGAAGCCCTGAATGCTGGCAGGATAGCTCTGCCAAGAGAGAATGGAGATAAAAGAAAAGGATGGTAAGGGCATAGTCCCAATGTCTGAATATTTTTCACTAAAGAAACTAGAAGAATGAGTCTGGGAATGAGACGGGGAAGGGAGGGATCCATATGAACAAAGGACAGCCAGTAGACACAATGAGCAGATTCTACATGTCAATTGCTGTATGTAACTAATACCTAAATAATGAACTTAAACACTTTTATTCAGATATTTAGTTTATAGGATGCCAAAAAAGCTAATTTAAAAATTGTTGGTAATGCTTTTCACTCATCATGAAAATGATGTAAAATTCTTGAGCTTTGTCTTTTTTCTTGTATATATCTAATTTATTTACAAAGTCCTCATACAGAGGTCTTTTTTAAAATGTTCCATTTCTAAAATATAGAAGCACTTCTTAAGGAAATTGTGAAATATTCAGACTTAGCTGAATAGCTACCTAGAAAACAAGTCCTGTCAACAGCATGAAAAAAGTTTCCTTTGACGTAATAGCTAAAGGTGATGAAATTATTTCCTCATTAAATGACTCAATTCCCAGGGTGGCATTAGGAATGCATAATATATGAGGTGTTATCACAAAAGCCTTTTTTTTTTTTTTCTTACTGCTACACCTCTCCCCTTGCTTTAATTATGATAGAAACAAGGTATAAACAAAATCAGCAAGTATAAATTAAAATGATATAGATTGTTTCATATCACTAGTTGTTCACCCCCATATTTCACATTGTGTTTTGCAGACCAGAATTCAAGTTAATAGGGGAAAAAAGTTTTTCTCCTTCAAACAGGCAGACTTATTTACATAAATGAAATTATGAATGAAATTTTAAAAATAGAACTGATATAAAATATTGAAATACATGCTATGACCAAGTATATGTTAATAAACCTGAAAATGTCAATTAAATAAATATGTGGAAAACTAAAAATGATCAAAATTAACTCAAGAAATATATAACATAAATAGAGCAATAAATCAGATGAAGTTATTATTATTGTCAAAGAATTCCAGAGCCAAGAGAGTTTACCAATTGAATTTTTACATTCAAGTAATAACGTATTATATTATTTTCTATAATATAGAAAGAGTAAAATAGTTATCCATCGTTATTCTTGATTTCAAAATTTGATCAACATGAATAAACATACAACAAAAATGCATGAAACCTCAGCTATTAACAAAGTTGGATACAAATTTACTAACAAGTAACCAGTAATACATTAAAGGTGTAATCCATTATGATGAAGATAGGTTTGTTTCAAAAAAAATTAAGTTAATTAAATCAGTGAATTTGATAAAATTTTACATTCTCATTAGAAGTATTATCGTTAAAATCAGAAACGCGGCATGCTTATTCCCTCCATTATTTTAGAATAAGCTAGATTGTCATTCTCTAAAGAGCACATGCTTGTCTTCATAGACTAGTCCCAGAAAATTATCTAAAAACCTATTAGATATTCTTAAAGACTTTAGCTACAGGAATTTAGGTATAATATAAACACCTGAAAAACAGCAACTTGAATTTGTATCACCAGTGAGTAGTTACAAGACAGAAATAATTACCAACTAGGAAAAAATTAAAATGTATCCAGAAATAAGCCTTAAAAATTTTTGGCAACTATGTCAAGGAAACTATAAAGCTTTATTTAGAGATAAAAAAGGAAAAAAATTAGATAGGAAGATGTACTAGATGGGCTCCTGGATGGGAAACTTAAATATTGTAAAAATATGAATTCCTTCTAACTAAATTTAGAGATCTAATGCAATCTTTGGTAATATGTCATTGGAATATTTTTGAGAATTTGATACATGGTTCTAACATTCATCTGGAATAATAAGATAGAAAAATGACTACAATCAAATGGCATCACTTTTTTTGTGTACGATAAGAACTAATGATTTTCTTAGAGAGCAAAAATGAAGACATGCACCAAGTTGATAACAATACTAATATCTTGAGGGCGGGATTAAAAGAACTTGATGGAAGGGAGAGGCTTTTTTTTTTCTTTGTTTCTATATTTTTTTTTAGTGGGAATGATTTTCACTTTCTTCTGACTGTAATTTGCAATTTTTAAAAGATCCTATTAAAACAATAAAAAATGATCCTATTAAAACAAAAAAAAGGAAATATTTTAAATGAATATAATGAATGTTTAGTATGTTTAATATATAAAGATATATTTCATTTCAATAATAATGCTAAATTATTCTAGTAGAAACTTTAATATTACTAGATAATTGGCAAAAGAAGAAATTTCCTTGAAAGTTCACTATCATTAGTAAGTAACAAAATAAATTTAAAACAAAATAGAGATACCCTATTTATCTTTTTGATTTTGTGGTTTAAAATGTTAATATTTATGACTGATAAGGTAGAGTGACAGAGGCCCTCCCAGACTCTTCTTGTAGGAATGTAAATGGGTCAGCAGAAATCTTGCCTGTGAGATCACAATGGATTTTGATTTTCCAGCTCACATATTTGCGGATTTTTTTTTAACTCCTACAGTATTTACACATTTAAATAGTACGATATTAACATATTCTACACTATTTACCTATTACTTTTATAATCAGAAAAATAAAAAGCATTTTTAAAAAAATCAATAAAGTTGTTTAATGTAAATTCAGCAATTAGGATTTTTTAATATGGATTTTAATATTTTAATTAGGATTTCTTAAATCACTGCTTTTCTTAATTTATTTGTGAGTGACAGACATGGGTATGGCCTCAATTCCTCTCCCCAGTAAGTTCATTCATAATATTCTAGTAACTGAAATGAAAATACACAAATTTCTTCTCATAGGGTTGCTGGGTGATAGGTATAGTAATAAATGTAATAATATTAGTAGTAGTCAAAATATTTAACATTACCATGTGCTGGGTACTGTGTTAAGCTCTTCAGAGGTATGAACACAGTTAATCACCAAACCCTATATGGTGGGTATTATTGCTTTACCAATTTACAGATAAAAAAACTAAGTGTCAGAAAAGTTACGTAAATGTGCAGGACAGCACTGTGACTCCAGAGATGGGATGCCAGGATCTTATGCCCTGCTAGACTGCTTGCTTGGGATTTTTTTTGAGAGGTCATGTAACTTACTTGAGCCAAAATGTTCTCAACTCCGCTGTAAAATGAAAATAATAACACTTGGCAGTGTTGTGAAACCAAATGATGTGATATATATGAAAGTGCTCTGAGCAGCAAATTCTGTAAATTTAAAACATGACTGTAGAAAAAATGGAGTTTAGTTTAAGTATTTAGATAACGGTTCCTTTCTAAAAAGTATCTTTCTTAGTGTCATCAATTATTTTTCCCTGTTCTTTTAAAAAAAATCTATGCTATTTTGTAGGAGAAATTGTTGTTCTTTGTTGAGTACAATGTCTGAAGCATTGTTCACCCAGTGTTGCTAGTTAGAATTTTACTACAGACCAACCAATCCCAACCACAGAAGCTGTCTTTGTGTATAAGACTTTAGATGCAGCAAATAATAATAATGTATCTGTAGCAAGTTTTCCAGTATATATTACTACTGCCAAAGGACCCCGATGAGATGTGAGAGAAAAGAAATTAACTATTTGTGATTAAAGATGTAGTGAACACTTTACAGACAAGTATTTTTTCTGACCTTAATTAAATTTTGGTTGACTTACATTCTATTTATGATACCTCATTGCCCCCTAATTTCATCTGGGTAAAATGTTCTTCTTGTTGTCTCCTTTTGACTTCTGCTCCATTTTACAAGAAGTGACTAAAATTTTAAAACCTTTTTTTTTTTCCATTTATGACAACAAGATTGAAGGAAGACTGCCATGAGTACAGAGTCCTACACAAGAAATAGAGATCTAGGTCAATTTTTCCAATGGGGAAAACAAAAGTGGGCTGACCTCCAATATTACCTCCTGCCTTTTCTCTGTGATAAGGTACAGTAAGAACCAGAAATGAACTTGAAAACAAGAAGTAGCCTCCTTTAGTTCCGTAGCAACCTATGAATAAAGACTTCAGAAATCTATCCTTCTCTAAAATAAAGATTTTATGGGGTTTAGATCTTATTTTCCTTTGAGTAGTTGGAGACTCTAATCACTTTAAATCATAGGAATCTGTGGAAATCTAGAAAATATTTTATTGTGAATTCAGGTATAATACATTTATACTTCAATTCTAAAGCTAATTATTGATATCAGAAGTTTGCTTCTTAAACACTGATTAATAAAATGGATTTTTAATTTTATAAACCTTAATGCTTGATTTAGCAGTGTGGTTTAACCAGTATTTATAGATACAGATATCAAAGAAGAGCTTTAGGGGCTTCCCTGGTGGCACAGTGGTTGAGAGTCCGCCTGCCAATGCAGGGGACACGGGTTTGTGCCCTGGTCCGGGAAGATCCCACATGCTGCGGAGCGGCTGGGCCCGTGAGCCACGGCCGCTGAGCCTGCTCGTCTGGAGCCTGTGCTCCGCAACGGGAGAGGCCACAACAGTGAGAGGCCCAGCTTTAAACGTGTATGCACTTGAAAATAAAGTATAAATAGAAGAGCACAGAGAAATTTGCTAGTTATTGGTTCTTAAATAATAAAGCTAACAATTGTTAAATTCTTACCAAGTGCCAGATGACTTAGTTATCACAAGTATTACTCCCTTTAATGCTCACAAAAATTTTATAAATAATTAGCATTTTTAAGTCAAATGATTAAGTGACCTGCCCAAGGACATGCAAAGATAAAGTGATGAAGTTGGACTACACTCCCATTGGTCTAACTCTACAAAGAGTACTCCTTACCACTCATCCAGACTATGGGTACTTTACTTACTTGTTTTTTAAAATAGTCACTATAGTGTAGCGATCAAATATAAGAATATTGTGAATTTAAATCCTCCTCTCTTAAAATTAAAAAATACTAGTCTCACTGCAAAGAAAATCCTGAGGTGACTCCATGGTCTACAGTAGTATTCCTAACAAAATTTGGGATAGGAGGCTGTGGAGCAAAGAAGGGAAAACCTTTAGAGGAATATATAAGAATCCAAGAGGGCTGTTTTTATACTATGCTCACCCCACCTCCCAATTCCAGTATTTCTCCCTATTCTTTTCATGCCTTACGTATGTACGTACCATTTCAAATACTCTTCCTCTTCCTGGAACATGCTTTCTGCTTCTACCCTACTTCATGGCTAAGTTTATCCTGCAGGTCTCCACTCACATGTTACCTTCCCCAGGAAGCCTACCTGTTCAGTTAGGGTGTCCTTCCTCGTGCTCATAGCACCCTGTCCTCTTTCCTATCATATCACGTCCCTCTCTCTCTCCCTTTCCCTCTAACACACACACAGTATTTTAATCCTTTATTTATACGTTTGTCCATCTAGTCCATCATATCCTTCCAAGCAGAGACAATGAGTTTTTCATTCATCTTACTGTAGTAATAAATTTTAAAAATAAAAGACAACTATTATTTTTATCCCAAGTGAGTACCACAATGCCTGCCAGAGACTCAACACTCAAAACGTATTTGTTGAGTGAACAAATATATTTCAAGGCACCTCCCAGTTTTCAATGTATTTTCTCATGTGTTCCCCCATTTAATTTTCATGTTACACCTCTGTGCTGAGTGTAATATTCTTATTTTTAAATAACGAGAAACCCAGAATGCAGAAAAGTTAAGAAACATGTCCAAGGTCACAAGTGCTACAACAAAACAAAACTGAGACTGAAGCTTATGTCTTTGGACTCTGTCCATTAGGGTTTGCCTTACAACTAAGACAAGAAATCAGTCTCCTAGGAAAGTACGAGGTATAGTTCTGGCATACCAAATTTCACTCCCTGAAAAACTTTACTACATTGAAGTGGTAGCATGCCACAGAAATTTTTAACTGTACATTTCAAGCTTAATGGACAAAATAAGAGTTTTCTTCAATTCAGTAACTGTTTATTACAGAGCATAGAGTCAGTAAATAACAGAGACAATCTCTGCCCTTCATGGAACTAAAAGTTTAGTTGAAAGGATTAGAGAAAAATGCAAATAATTTTAACTCAAGGCAAGAAAGAGATGCTACAAGAGAGTCAGTAGTTCATCGGACAAATTAAATAACTAATTCTATGTGCCAAGCTTCATGCAATGGGTTAGATATATGAAGATTTTAAAATGGGATTGTGGGCTCCCAAAAGAAAGCGATATCCAGTGGGTTGAATTAAGCACAGAGTCATGTGACGGGGACAGTGATGGTGGTGGTGGGATGAATTGGGAGATTGGGATTGACATATATATGCTAATATGTATACAAATAGATAACTAATAAGAACCTGCTGTATAAAATAAATAAATAAAATTCAAAAACTAAATAAAATTTTTTTAAAAAACAGAAAAAAAAGTTCTTCCCTCCCCTTTAAAAAAAAAAATAGAACAGAGTCATGGAAGTTGTAGAAACTGAGGGGATGCTGAGAGAGCCGGTTGACTTTCAAAGAATAAGGATAAAGGTGGTCATTCTGGGAGCTATGGAGACATTAGACAAAAGCTACAAGATAGAAACATGTGGGGCATGTTTTGGAGAGAACTAGTTTGATTAGAGTGTTAAAGGGGGAAAATGGGTGAAAAAGAATGAGTGTCAGGACCTTATATGCCAGACTAAGGAATTAATTCATAATTTGATAAGTAATGGTGATCCAATGAAAATTTTGAGCAGCAGAATGACATCACTCGAGGTGGGATTTGTAAAGATTTATCTACCTGGTGTATGTAGGATGCAGCAAGAAACTGAAGTTTTCAAAGCTAAGGATGATAGAGCAGCGTCATTTAGTCACACCATTATAGTACAGAAAATATTTAGGTGATCTAAAATGAACACATTCTTTTATTCCCTGAAAATAGATGAAACAATTTTAAGAGCGTCCCCACTGATGAGTTTTCATACTAAAAAAGCCTATCAGGGCGAGAGATTGCAACTCAGTACAGTTAAATTAGATTTGTTATTTCTTGGAACGAAACTCCCTTTGGTAGTTGTAGAGAAGTTCTATTGCAGATTTAAAAAGAAAAAGAAGAACATGAAGCACACAGCAATTTTTCATAGTTATTACAGGTGACATCTAAACTGGCAGGGTGCAGACAAAGAAAGGGCATGTAAATTAGACTAATAAAAGGGTTTCTTTAGACTCATCCATGAATACCAACAGAAGTATGTAAAGAGATAATGAACTTGTCTAGGGTAACTACTGATAAATGAGCAAGCCCAGATTATCTTTCAGTTCCAAAATGTATTTCACAGGAAGGTCAAGTCACTTTTGATTATTATTTTCAAAAGGAGTCATTTTTAGGATATTTGTGTTTCACATATAAGTTAGCCAAAATATTTTATGTATTATTATTTTAATTGTATTAATATGTATTACTAAATATGACTTTAACAACTGACATCCCAACATGCCTTAGAGATTTAATGATGCTTTTATCAAATAGAATAAGAAGATACTTGTCCTAGTGCTACACCATTGAAACGTGCACTTACGGACATTTAATAAATAGTTCTTTCATGATAGAGATTTTATACTCAAGAGATATGGCTTACAAACTATATTGTATTAGGTAGCCCCAAAACTCTCTGTGTTATAAATGCCATGAGATGATCTGCAAAAGAAAGAAATTTTCTATTGTCAATTACATTTTGGAAATTTGCATGTCTCTTTCTTTGGAGATACAAACTACATATTAGCATAGTAAAGTCTGATATATCCTGCCTAAATATAAAACCTATTTAACTGTATTCAACCCAGTGCTTTCCAATCTTATGTGATAAATATAATCTATTTATTTTCCTTTCGTATCTATTCATATTCCATGCTGACCTTAGGAAATATTGCCAGCGAACAAAGAAGACAGCATTACATATTTGGAAAATGTGAACTTTTAATGAAAGATCTGCTCACCACTAACGCTACTTCCCAAAAAAGCTACTGGCATTCTGGTCTGAGTCAACCCATGGGGTGCTCAAATTTATCATAGGTGCTCATGGGGTCCCCATAGTCCTATTTAGCCCTGCCTCAAAAATGAGACATTAGGGGCTTCCCTGGTGGCATGGTGGTTGAGAGTCTGCCTGCCAATGCAGGGGACACGGGTTAGTGCCCCAGTCCGGGAAGATCCCACATGCCACTGAGCAGCTGGGCCTGTGAGCCATGGCCGCTGAGCCTGCCGCGTCCGGAGCCTGTGCTCCGCAACAGGAGAGGCCACAACAGTGAGAGGCCCACGTAACGCAAAAAAAAAAAAAAAAGAAAGAAAAGACATTATCTCTGATGATTTTGTCTCCCCAACTCTGTTGCCTCCATCCATTCATTTGATCAATGTTTTCTATGTTCTGACTCCACGACGGGGAGCATGATATATTCTGGAGATAAATGGTATACAGACCCCATGGCCCTCACCTTCACTAAAATAGTGGAAGAAAGAGACAAGAAAAGAGCCTGCTATGTTTCTAAGGAAAATACCTGCACTGTGGGAACACAAATGAGGAGCATCCATACCGCTTTAGTGGATTAAATGCTGAGAATAAACTGAAATCTGAAGAATAAGTGAGAGATAAGGAAGATTGTCATGCAAGGCCTTGGTGTGGAGAGCTTGACTTTTAGGGAAAAAGTAAATGTGGTACTTCACTCCATCCATGCAGTATGGATCCCAAGGGAAAATCTTTCTTATTATTGAATTTCCCTTCTCAGAAGAGTAGAGACGATTCAAACCTTGGTACCTGTAGGGTAATCCAAAGGTGAGAGGAGGTGGCATCATGCCTTTGAGAAGCTTGACCCTCTGCCCCTTGATTAAGTAACTGCTGTTACTTGGAGGCAAGAAGCTAATGTTGGAATCACCCCCACCTGCCCACCGTGATTTAAGTTTGGAGCTACAAAGAGCCATCCAGCTAACCAACAACTCCTCCTGCAGTGCTTCCTCTGTGGTTCTGTCCAACCCTGGAGAAGTTCCTTCAGGCAGCATTTGACTCTAAGTCATGAAGGCAACCATAAGTCAAGACCAGAAACACTTCTTTGAGACAGAATATAGCTCTTTGAAGTATGTCCACTAAATAGGAGATGTGTTAGGATACTGCTGGCCAAGCCTATATGGATGTTCATTTCTTGTCGAAACACTGATTTGTCTTTCACAGGAAGGTCTACTGGATTGTGAAATCAATGTATATGTCACAAATGAGCAAAAGCAAAGAGTACCTAAAATTGAAAATGTCAGTATTATTCACACAAACTCAAAAACACCAAATTGGTAACACTCTAATAAAATGAAGATGAAAATGTCTTAAAAACGAGAGACCAGAATATGTTATTATATGCATTGGTTCTACATTTTCAAAAGGAAACAGTCACAGGAGGCTGTGAATCATTTATCATCCTGACCAGACCTCTCCTACTCTTTTCTCTTTAAATTTGAAAATGGTGTAATTATTCTGTTATGCTTCATAAAACAGTGAATTATCTCCAATTATTTCAGATTCATAGGAGCAGTAAAATGCTTGTGTAAAACAACACACTCTTGGAATTTATTACAAGATTATAAAATTACAACTCTGAAAAGAGTTTCAAAAACATGTCTAACTCATTTTCCTTGCCTCTGGGCAGGACTGAGTTGCAAATAATTCCAGAAAAGAAAAACTATCTAAAGAGATGGTCCAACAATTATTCTTGTTAGCTACAGGGTTCAATTACACTTATAGAGAGACAAATATTTTTTCCATATGCCACAATTCTTAATGTCTCCTTATGTTTATATTCAGCTAAATTCTCCAAAAAAAATCACATTCTATCATGTCAATAAAAGTGAATGGTCTCTGAACAACAACAAAACCACAAAATTAAGTAAAGAAATCTGTCGATGACTTTCCCCCATAAGCTTTTGAAAACCCTTTCATTTATTTGCCTTGATATTTCTCGTTTTGTCTAAAAGACAGCACTGGCTAGACAAATTTTTAATCACCTCTACGTCAAGGATTTTTAAAATATCTTAAGAGTGGAAGGATAATCTACCCTCTGCACAAAAACATTTTGTTATTCCCACAGAAACCATAAAGTAAGCATAGCTTTTCCTCCACTGACATTAGAGGATATTAGTGGTTTTCTTAAATTGTAATTTAAAAGCGTGTTGGGAATCTGGGAGATGCCAGATGTCCCCTAAAGTTTTATCATAGTGTACTATTCTCCTCTGTCACTCAGCACACCATCAAGGCTCTCCTCTAGAGACTGTCCATCCACAATTTAGGGCTGCTTTGAGGATTTCTAGAACAGTTCTGAGACCGTGTATTTGTCAGTCAAATCTGTATTCAATTCCTATGAAGTTTCTCTCTTCCCCATACTCTGAAAGTTACAAGGAGCAGAGGGTGGACGCTAGTGATACGAAAATAGTAGCGTACAACCTCTGGCGCGAGAAAGATCTGTTTGACACCTGGTTCTGTTACCAACAAGCTAGTTGACCTTGGAAACATCATTTATATTGTCTGAGTTTCAGACCCTTTGGCCTTTAAATGGGAATGATACTGCCCACCTCAGAGGGAGAAACGGATTGAGATAATTTATGGAAAGCAAATAGCAGCCGGACACGCTGGTCCTCAGTCCATGTCTGCAGTTATCGTTTTCTATCATCGCTGGTGTTCTTGTTGTTAGTATTACTGTGTCTGTTGGGAACGATGGGGCACGAAGGCCAAAAAGCCCAGAGGAGTTTAGGATTGGTATCAGTGCCCCCAGAGAAGTGGTTGGAATGTGCACGATGTACAGTGGGGGAAACGCTGGGAGACTAGTAAGAAAGCAAAGTGTTTCCTCCACGTATTGATTTAAGAGGCACACAAAATCGCTAGCAAAGCAGAAAACCCTCTCATAAGTATCCCACCTTAGGTGGAGACACAAGGCTCAGGGTATTAACGTAACATACCCAACATGATTGAACAAGGACTCAAACCCAGGATTTCTGCGTCCAAAGTCAGTGCTTTATCTGCTTATACCAGATGCCTTTTAGGACACCAGTCCTGCCCATAATATTCTTCCCCAGCCAGCCAACCTCCTAGTCATTGCCTGTTTTTAACTCCCGTTGTATGTTATACTCATTTTATTTCAGCATAAATATTTGCTGTATTCTGTCTCTTTCTACTGAATTTTGAGCTCCAGGAGGTCAAAGAGAATTTCTTGTGCATCTCTGTATCTTAAGGCCTTATATTCGAATCTGAGTTCCACCTCTAGGATTGGTGGGCGGGTCACTTCTTTCCACTCCAGGGAGGGTGGCAACTAGGCCTCCCTCTGGGTTCCTTTAGAATCCAGAAGCACCTCTTGTAAATGGAGAAACGGGCACGTAGAGATTGGTGAATAATAAAGACTAATGAAAAAGCCAGGGTATAAAATTTAAAGTGTTTCAATTCCGGACTAAGGATAAATTCTTGAGCTTGGGAGTTGCTTCTCGAAAGTCCTGTTATTAGAAAGATTAATCTAGAAGCAAAGTACATGGACAGACTAGCAAGAGATGGGGGTTCCAGTAAAATCATTCCTAGGCTAATTAAATTCCCTTTTCGCGCACTTTTACTGCAATTAAAACATAAAATGTCTGTTGACATTTTTGGTGCCTTGATGCGTATGGAGAGATACTATATTGTTAAGTGGGTTTTCCCTTTCCTTTTCTGTGCTTCGTATAATGCAGTCACTATCCACGTGAACCCACAGTGCTCAATGTTAAGTTCACCAAATGCTGTTCAGCACTGTTCCCTCAGCCAATTTTTCAATCTCAGAAGGAGCGACCACCTCCACAGTGGATGACTGCCGACTGCAGTTCCGCACCATCTCTCTTCAGGAGCAAGCTGCACTCAAGCAAAAAGCTCCCACCGTGTGAGCACGGATGCGATCAGTCCCTTGTCAGCGGCAGCAGCTGCGGGCCTAGGAGACCCCACTTTCTGCCCATGGGGTGCAGAGATGCAGACAGCTTATCTACCTCTAATGCAGGACGGGATTTTTATCTTTAAAAAAAAAAAAGCTATAGAAAAGGTAAGGGAAAATATATAGGTTGCACAGGGAAGATTATCAAACCAGTCTTCATCCCATGTAAGAGCTAGGTCATATTTACAGCATGATTGGTGGTAGCCAGATATCATAAATGCTTATGTTTATTTTTGGAAAAAATTATAGAACTTTCAGGGTAACAGCTAAAACTTCTAATTTTCATGGTTAGGGGGTTAGAGCCTAAATGTTCAGAAATTTTCCACAAACGCTATCATCAACTTAAAATAGGTGTATTTCGGGCTTCCCTGGTGGCGCTGTGGTTGAGAGTCCGCCTGTCGATGCAGGGGACACGGGTTCGTGCCCCGGTCTGGGAGGATCCCACATGCCGCGGAGCGGCTGGGCCCGTGAGCTATGACCTCTGAGCCTGCGCGTCCGGAGCCTGTGCTCCGCAACGGGAGAGGCCACGACAGTGAGAGGCCCGCGTACTGCAAAAAAAAAAAAAAAGCTGTATTTACTAAATGAATTTGTATTGCGATGGACACATGCGATAGCAAGTCTTTGGCCCAGAGCCAGGAAAGCTTTACCTTTGTCCATTTGACCTCCCTCCTCTTGCCTCTGACTTTCCTTATATGCTGATCCCATCAAATAATTTGATGATTATAGAAACGATCCTTGACAAGATCCTTTATTCTTGAACTATATTATCATTTACCTTATCACCTTGCATTTGTGAATTGCATGTTAGAATAAGCCATTTTGCTATTTCACATGTGTACTTATTATTGGTTATGTATTGTCACACTCCGACTAAAATTATGATTTTAGTAAAGAAGTGGATGTTTCTAGAAATGTATGCACAACATGGAGTTTTTTCAAAATTTGACTGTACATCATAAGGGTAAACATTTTTCAAGTGAAATGTCAAGGGAAATTTTTTTCATGTAATTTGAATCGACAAGCCATTTGATTCAAGTCTACATACAATTTTCCTGTGTAAGTAGTGGCGCAAAAACAAATGGCATACTGTCTATTCTTCTCGTTTAAAATCATAATCGAGTTTACCATTTCTGCTATGTAATAAAGCAAACAGCCCTCGTGTAGAAATTAGAAAGAAAAAGGAGAATTTAGCGAACATCAAAGTTGAGTCCAACACTGTACGTGTGTTATCGTCTGTAAATTTCACAACACAAAAATCAAGTAGTTATCTGAGTTTCCAGAGAATTAAGTAATTTAACGAATGTGTCCTGCTGGCTCTTTAAATGCTCTAACTCCACAGGCTTCTGTCCTGAGTACTGTCTTTTGCTACAGTACATGATTTTCCTGGGTGCTCTCATCTCTTTTCAGGGTTTCAATTGCTGCTTATATACTCCAATTGCTCTCAAATCCATTATTTCCCACTGAAACCTTTCTCCCAAACCTCAGACCCAAATGCCCAACTGCCTAAGATATCCTCCCTTCCTTGTTCCTAGACACTTCCTCCTCCAAATATCCACTAGTGGTTTCCCTATTCTTTCTACTCTGTTTCCTATGTATGTTCCCCTTATACACTAGCTGAGTTAAATCAACACATTAAACAAAGGACTCAATATGAAAAATTTATCAAAGTTATGTGACATTTCATGTGATCAAATATGTGATTCCAATAAGAGAATTTCCTTAAACATTTCATTCTTATACCTCAGAAGCCATACAGGCATCATCTGATCCAGATTCCTTGCTTTGCAGCTGGGAATCTGATGCTAATAGCAGCAGTTCAGTCTTTCACTCGTGATTGCATGGCCAGTGTCAGCCTTGAATCCCAAGTTCCCTGACCTGGGAGGAAGTTCTACTGGACCTTGTAAACTCCTCCTTTTTTCAAAAAGTAATGATTTAGGAGTGTGAGCCGGTATTTAGAGTAGTGAGCTATCATGTTTCAAATCAGCAGAAATCATCTATGTGTCATCTCAAATTATCCCTTATGGGAGAGTGGGGCCTAGGTCCATATTGTCACACTGTCTTCTGTATACGCTCCACGGTTGGGGTCAGTTTCTCTTCCCTGCAGTGGCTCCTAGCCTGTATTTTCCTTTCCTTCTCCTCTGGCAAACCCATTTCCCAGTCATGAGGATCCCGTTGTTCACATCCACACCACTCACTGCCCTACCTGACTCCCAAAATGTGGGGCTTGAGTTTAGCTACCAGGAAACATGCTTCAAGTTACCTCTTTCCCAGACTTGGGGTAGGAATGTTTTTGGTCTATAGAAATAGGCAGCCTCACATGTTAACTGCAAATGAAAACTTACTTTGTCTGTTGGGCTTTCTAACATCCTAGAACAATCTGGAATAAAATGTAGAGTGCATTTTTAAGTGACATTGAATAAATCTAAAAAGGAAGGTAGACCGCTATTTGATTTTGCTAGCCTCTTGTTGATTTCAGAAGCAGGGCCTCTGTCATGGTGAATTCAATTTTACACTTTTCTCCTCCCACTCAGGGCTCGTTAACCCCATAGTCACTCTCCGCCTGCACCATCACCCACAAGCTCCTCTCATGCCCATCCCTGGCAATTTATGCCTTAGGTTAGCTTTAAGGTCACGTTTATGAGTCTGCTAAACTTGCAAACTTAGCCACCTGAGATGCTACTAGAAAGGAAATGTTCTTATTAGCTGCTTTCAATAAAATTTTCTGGAGCTCAAGTAGTGTTTTTAACACCCCAAAGAGACACCTTGTAGAGAGAAGAAGTCAAGCCTTATATTTGCTTAATTAGTAATTACCTGTTAAGGTATTGAAATGATATACAACATAGTAGATGCCATGCAAGTCAACTAGCATTTATTGAGTTCCTAATACATGATAGCCAGACATAAACAAAAATCAAAAGTCCTGCTTGCCCTGGTAAAGGGGAACTTAGAAAAGCTGCATTTTTAGCCACACACTTTAATGAAACTGTTCCCCTCTGGTCACTGCTTTTCAGCACTTTTTGTAGTAGATGTCTTCTGTCTATCATGTTTCCTTGCAAGATTTTTAAGTTCTTTCAACTTATAGAACTATAGCATGTGTCTTAAGCATATTCTCTTTCTTCAAGCCCATCATCACTCACATAATTAGATATAAAAGACTAGAAATTTCTTTGAAAAAAGGTCAGTAAAAAGATTCACGGGCTTCCCTGGTGGCGCAGTGGTTGAGAGTCCGCCTGCCGATGCAGGGGACGCAGGTTCGTGCCCCGGTCCGGGAAGATCCCACATGCTGCCGAGCGGCTGGGCCCGTGAGCCATGGCCGCTGAGCCTGCATGTCCGGAGCCTATGCTCTGCAATGGGAGAGGCCACAACAGTGAGTGGCCTGTGTACCGCAAAAAAAAAAAACAAAAAACAAAAAAAAAGATTCACACTCCAAATAAGTATGAATTTTTAACTAGTTTCCTAAAAATTAATTTCCGGGGAAGTTTTTCAGTTGGAAGACTTTCCTATAAATTGGGCTGTTTTGAACTTGAATATAGCTAATTTAGCATCCAAACGTGGTAAGTAAAGCAAATTTTTGTGGTCATATATATGTTCCATTCATTTTTTTTCTTTTTTTCTTAATAGGAATATAGTTGCTTTACAATGTTGTGCTAGTTTCTGCTGTACAATGAAGTGAATCAGCTATATGTATACATATATCCCCTCCCTCTTGGACCTCCCTCCCCCCCCACCCCATCCCACCCATCTAGGTTGTCACAGAGCACCGAGCTGAGCTCCCTGTGCTATACAGCAGGTTCCCCCTAGCTATCTATTTTACACATGGTAGGGTATTTATGTCAAACCTAATCTCCCAGTTTGTCCCACCCTTCCCTTCCTGCCCTGTGTCCACACGTCTGTGCTCTATGTCTGTGTTTCTATTCCCGCCCTGCAAATAGGTTACCCTCTTGCACTATTGGTGGGGATGTTCCATTATTTTATTGCCAATTAATTAAGTTTGGTAAGTTTGAGAGACAGATATGAAAATGTCTGAAGGATGATGATGTTTAAAGTGATTCTTTTTTCCACCAAGTTCTTAGTAAATAATAAATTCTCAATTACTTTGAGAAAGATTATTTTTATCTTCCCATATTTCCCTAGCCTCCCAGTAATCATTCTAACTATTAATCTAACTCGCTCTATTTTTTTAAATAAATGATGACATCTCCTAAGTAAGGTGATCATTAACGTCCATCATTTTTATAAGCAGTTTGACTGAAAATGAAGAATTATGATGAGGGGAGAGCCTAGTTTTACAGGAGAGTATTTCACCCTTCCTTTTGGAGACAAGTTCTACAGAGCCACCCAATGTGTGTTTAATTCACTTATGATAGAGAAAGAATGAAATATCCTTCAAAAGCTTCAAATCAACTTGCCATTTAATCCCCATGTTTCCAATAGGCTCTAACATTAAGCAAGAGAAGGAGCTCTTGGATTCCTACCGTAAGCTCCCATCTGTCTAAAAAGTTGTCTGCCTCAGCATTGCAGGTCCCATCATCCAGTTCAATTCTTTGGGCCATGCCACTGTTGCTGAAGGCATCCATCTCAAAGCACTGTGTGTGTGTCGGGGCCGGGGTGGGGGGCGGGGAGTAGTTGCAAGAGAGAAAATAGAAAAGAATAAATGTCCCATTAACGAAGTTATAGAACTGATTTTCAGATTCCTTAGCTATCACTTCAGAAATAAGGGAGGGGGGCATGGAGAATCTTATAGAAAAACAAACAGGTAATTATGTTGAAAATAATAACACCGAATGGTTGATTCTTCTGATCCTCTAGATACTAACAGCATCCCCACTCTATAGATAAGGAAACAGGCTCACAGGGATTGAGGAACTTATTCAAGCCTGTGCTTGAAATCACAGCACTGCACTATGGTAACACAAACGTTTTGTTCAATTACATTTTAGAAGCACATTTACTGCATAAATCTAGTTCTTTTGTGCATATAATCATACTATATTTTTTTCCACTGGCTAAAATAAAATTGAAGCATTTTACATTTCCTTAAATGGCAGTAGGTGTCTAAAGATTTAGTTTTCCATTTTTGGTGTTAGAACTCAATGAGCTCCAATTAGTGATTCCCCATAAACCTGAAACAAATAAACAGGAATGGTTTTTTAAAGTTAATAAATAAAAGTTCTCAACCCTCAGAATGGGAGAAAACATTTGCAAATGAAGCAACTGACAAAGGATTAATCTCCAAAATTTACAAGCAGCTCATGCAGCTCAATAACAAAAAAACAAACAACCCCATCCAAAAATGGGCAGAAGACCTAAATAGACATTTCTCCAAAGAAGATATACAGAATGCCAACAAACACATGAAAGAATGCTCAACATCATTAATCATTAGAGAAATGCAAATCAAAACTACAATGAGATATCATCTCACACCAGTCAGAATGGCCATCATCAAAAAATCTAGAAACAATAAATGCTGGAGAGGGTGTGGAGAAAAGGGGACACTCTTGCACTGCTGGTGGGAATGTGAATTGGTTCAGCCACTATGGAGAACAGTATGGAGGTTCCTTAAAAAACTACAAATAGAATTACCACATGACCCAGCAATCCCACTACTGGGCATATACCCTGAGAAAACCAAAATTCAAAAAGAGTCATGTACCAAAATGTTCATTGCAGCTCTATTTACAACAGCCCGGAGATGGAAAGAACCTAAGCGCCCATAATCGGACGAATGGATAAAGAAGATGTGGCACATATACACAATGGAATATTACTCAGCCTTAAAAAGAAATGAAATTGAGTTATTTGTAATGAGATGGATAGACCTAGAGTCTGTCATACAGAGTGAAGTAAGTCAGAAAGAAAAAGACAAATACCATATGCTAACACATATATATGGAATTTAAGGGAAAAAAATGTCATGAAGAACCTAGGGATAAGACAGGAATAGAGGCGCAGACCTACTGGAGAACGGACTTGAGGATATGGGGAGGGGGAAGAGTGAGTTTTGACAGGGCGAGAGAGAGTCATGGACATATACACACTAACAAACGTAGTAAGGTAGATAGCTAGGGGGAAGCAGCCGCAAGGCACAGGGATATTAGCTCGGGGCTTTGGGACAGCCTGGAGGGGTGGGATGGGGAGGGTGGGAGGGAGGGAGACGCAAGAGGGAAGACACATGGGAGCATATGTATATGTATAGCTGATTCACTTTGTTATGGAGCAGAAACTAACACACCATTGTAAAGCAATTATACCCCAATAAAGATGTTAAAATAAATAAATAAATAAATAAAAGTTCTTTATTTCCTTGACCAGTAAATTAAGAAAAAACAGGAAGAAAAGTCCAGAATAGCTCTACTCTTCCCCTAAAATGAGGAGGAGACTAATGAAGGACTCTTTCAGATACCAATGGGAGAAATAGCTTTGCCTGCCTTCCTTCTTTTTCGCTGATGCTCTTGTCGTATTTTTAATTAACACTTATCAAGCACATACTATGTACCAGACACTCTGACAAGAACCTACATTGATATATTCAACAAGCCCATGAGGTTTTCAGGAACTACATCACAGTGAAATTTTCAAACAAAGCTCTCGCTTATACAGAAGACCAGGATTCCCATTCTAAAAGGTCATCTCTAATTCACACTTTTGACTCTGCCCTATGCATAGCCAGAAGTCTATTGCCTTTCAAATTATGTGGCCTGCCTTAGGGAAGAATTCCCCAGCACAGATATGATGTAATGGGAATAGCATAGACACCCAGTGTTTGAATACACTCTGCAACTTTCTTGTTTTATGATCTTGGAGACAATACACAACCTCTCAGAACTTCCATTCCCTCATCTGAAAAAAAAAGGGTACCAAGAAATTATCATGAGGAAGAATTTAAATAAGCCATAGATAACCTGGAAGTAAGAGCCCAATGAAATAATTTTTTTCATCATCATCATCTTTATTAGATGGTACTTTCTCAGATTCTTTGACCAGAAAATAAGAAGGACTTGAATAAGACTTCTCCATGGAGTAATTGTATACATTGTATATATATAAAACTATATATTATTGTCATTTCATACTTGGTGACTAGACAATGATACCCCTATTCTTTTTTTCTAGATTATCAATCAAATGTCCATCATATAAAGATTTGAAAAGTTAAGTATGGAGTAGTCTGAGTAAAATTAAAAGTATTAATTCACTTCAGGTGAAGCTGAGGGGAAAAAATATTTGAGGTTACTCTAGGAAAGAAAGGAGGGAGAAGAAGAGATAATTGAGAGAGAGGAATAAAGAAAATACGCTCGTTATTTCTTCTTTATTCTCTGCCATTGTGTGATTTCTTTACAGGGATTAGAGCATTGACATATGCAACCTTGATTCTTGTTACCTCTGATGAAGAGTAATCCATCCCTTCTACGGTGTGTGTCTTAGGGCTTAGCAGATCGCTCTATTTCAGAAAGTTACAACACAGAAACCTCAAGAAAAAATGGGTAGAAACTATTAAAAACTGCGTAAGCAAAAAATCACATATCGTTTTTTCTTCTTCTTCCCAGTTGAGGACTCCATTCTTTGGCAGACATTGTAAAGTAACAAAAATGTTTAGTCAGAGTCCTCAGCTTATATATGAAAAAATCGTTTTCTCTCAACTGCTCCAATATCATTATCACTTTGTTAATAGGCATGCCGCATTCCTAAATTGGGAACGTTCACTCTTCCTGGAACAGGCAGGCCCCAGATTCCTCCTGGTTTCTGCTCAGTCTACCTTATCAAAGACACCTTTCCTATCTTCTTCCTAGGCAGCAGTTCCTCACCCCATCACTTGCTACCCTCTTATCCAACCTTCTCTTTATTTTCTTCAGAGCACTTATCACCATGTGACATCTATCTATTTAGCGTTGTTCTCACCTCATGAGGATGTAAGCACCATGAGAACAGAGATTTTCTTTGGTTCACTACTGTATGGCATGAAGGAGGAATTCAGTGGTTATTTGTTAAATTAGTGAACGTAAAGAACTATTGAAGGAGCAAAGGCCTGATTAGGTCTCAGAGACTGGAAAAAATTAATATCAGCACATTTAAAATAAAGAGCTTATATCTTTATTATGTAGTCCTTGTGAGTGTGTGTATATGTGTATATATACATATATACAGAGAGAATGTGTATGTGTATATATACACACATATTGAGAGAGAGAGAGAATGGCACTACCAAAAGTATAACATGCTGGAATCGTCACTCAGGTAACTCCAGTGACAAAGTCACTTTGGAGGCTATATGCAGTGTCAAATGACCTCATTTAGGGTGTCTATCTGGACAGCTTCAAGATGGTGTTGGTAAAAATATATTCAGACTCAGAATAAGATAGGGCCCCAGATGTCCTGAATTACTGGGTGAACTGGTATGGAGCGGTACTAGAGCGAGAAATACAGGAATGGTGACCCTGTGACCATATCTTGGACTCAAGATTGTAGTTAAGGTAGGGCCTACCAATTACATGAATTCTGTTTGTCAACCTTGTGGTGTTTGTTAGTACTGAATTCACTAAAACTTGGACTTGCAACTTGAGAATTATCACCTAAGCTATTTGATTACAATTTTGTGTCATTCAGATTCATGGGAGACCCCCATCTAGGACCACACCTCACCAGGAGGAGGCTGTTGAAATTCTGCTGGTGGCATCTCTCAGCATCGAATCTATTATCTCACACAGTTAAGATGTGGCTCTCAAAGTTTTATATCCTGTTCAACAAAGACTTGAGAATGATCCAGACCTACCTTCCCTTAAAAGTAGTCAAATGACATTTGTTACTAATCATAATCCCTTAATCCCTTAGAGCCTCATACCCATCACCCAAGCTGTTCAGAGTATTCTTCCCAGTGACAGAAGCAAATTTTTATAAGTACAATTTTCTCCATTTCTTACAATCCAAAGATATATTTTAGTGCCACTTACGCATTGGTTTTCTGGAAAATGCCTGACTAACCTACCCTTGATCTGACTTTGCCTTAACTTAGCACTGGTTGCAAGAAAGATATGAACAAAATCAGAAGGACAGTTTCTATCATGAAATAAATCGAGGGTCAAGAGTTTAGTAATGTTTAAAAGCAAGAGCTTTGAAGCTAGCCGGGTTTGTCTTATATCTGAATCTGAGAATTACAGCCATATGAATATGAGCAAACTACTTAATATTTTAAAGCTTAGATTTCTCAACCATAAAATTGGAATAATGACAGCACCTAGCTCAGAGAACTGATGTGAGGATACTGGGTAAATACTGGGCAAAGTTGTCATGACGACTGGGAAGAATAATGGGCATGAAATGACTTTCATGGAGCAGGTCAACATGCCTATTTCCTTCTCTTCTCCCTTCACTTGGGAAAGATCCAGTCCCTGGTACTCTCTTGTGCTGCCAAAATCCTGCCTTGGTATGGCTGTTTCTGTTTCCAGCTGTCTTTAATCTGCCACATACAAGAATAAAAGCTGAGAGGAAACCTAGAAAATAATGATTACCTTGTCTTTATTTATTAAGAGCAATAGAAGAGGCCTTTTCTTAGGAATAAATGTTGAATCATGTTAGCAGGAGTGACTGCTATTATTTAATATCGTTTAAATTCAGCTATTTAGGAAATGAATTATCTAGCCGGGTAGAGAGACAGAAAGATGTAGATAGACACATAGGTAAATTAATGCTTGGATGGAAAGAGAGACATAGGATCATACACGGGTGGATGGACGAACAGATAGACAAATAGGTAGATATATGCATGGATGGTTAGGTAACAAATAGACTCAGAAAGATGAAATCATATATGGTTGGATGGATGGATAGATAGATGGATGGATGGATGTTATGGTATGAATGAGGTATGAGAAACATCACGGTATGGAATTCAAGGTAAAGAGGGAAATTCCTAGAAGCCTATCTCCCTTTTGAATTACAGCCAAGCATACTTATGTTTCAAACCTGTGATCTTCAGACTGCAGCATGGTGTACTCAAATTACAAGAAAAACCTGTTACATTTTCCTAGAAATTCTATAATCTTCAAGTATTCGGGAGGAAGTTTTTGTTTTTGTTTCAAAAATCCAAATGTATAATGAAATAAGGTACAAATACATAGGGTTTTTTTTAGAAAAAAGCTCGTGTGTTTTTATGTTAGAAAAGCGTGGCCTTAGGTTACAATCCCCTAGACTCTCCTGATGGTATCCCTTCTTTCCTCTTTGTCTTTATGGGCACTTTGGTTGAAAATTTTAGAAGTACATTGTCAATCAAAGGGTCACAACAGTTGGTGTGGTCTGAAACACAAACTGTTTACAATTTTTGTTTTCTTTTTATTTTAGCAATGTATATATTAATTTTTTGCTAAAACCAAACACACGTGCTATTAAGGTCACGCGGATCCGATGAAACATTAAGCAGAACAGGCCGTGAGGTACAGTGGAGAACAGGACACAATCTGCTATGAGTAAGAGAGAAAAAGCACAGATGCATGTCAAGGCAAATACTCAATAGACCCGTAAAACTTCCCTTCATGGGTCTGTAAGAGAGCACAGTCAGGTCGATGAAAACTGTATGAAAATGAAGAGTCACTACTGAAGGAATTGAATAGTGCAGTGACATGGGTGCTTTCCTAAATCCACGAAGGAACATTGATGTACTCTAGGAGGAATTATATTGTAAAATATACTGCCTCATTCACCATATTTGAGTATGAGTTTCTACAAATTTAGTATCTGAAAGTGTGCTAAAAATACAAAATGGTTGGGAATCTCTGGGTTAAACTTTGCAGTTTAGATCAGGAGATTTACTGACACCTGTTAGCAAAATACCATAACCAGATGGAGACAGTGGCTTTTAATACGTGAATCTAACTATAAATGTGTAAAATTCCGTTTAAGTCACAGGGCTTTGGATGGAATGTAAAGCTATATCAAAGATGATTCAATGTGTGTACATTATAAACATTTTCAGAGATGTTTTATTTTGCAAATGGGTACAGACCTCTGCAAATGGACAGATGAAAAGAATTACATACAAACAAAACTCAAGTAACATTTTTGATGAAAAGTTTGCAGATCTTTCTCAGAAATCCATATATAAAGAAGTAAATTTTTCTTGGTACATAAAAATGTGGGAAATTTGCTAAGATTCATCAGGAATTCCTGTGTATATAGTCATAGCAATCAATGAAAATTTTTCATGATCTGGAAGGTATGCTTTTTCAAAAACTGAGTGATTTCTCACCCATAGTGAACTATAGGTGACTATACAATTTACATACTAAAGTAGGACACTGTTGAGAGTTAGAGGCAGTGCTAAACCAAATTAAAAGGAATTGCTTGATCTATACCTGGCTTTGCCATATGCATACTGGAATGCATTCACTCTAGGAATAATGGCCATTACCTGGAAATCATTTGTCATCCCATGCATTATATTGTCCAGCATCAACCCAGTGGAGACCCATCATTATTGCTCCAAGACAGTTCATGGGTGTCATGTTTCTGTACATCTGGAGAGCATAGGAACCAGCTGCCTTGGTTCTCAGTCTTTTCAAGAATGTTTGTGTGGCAAAAGCTTTGGAAGCTAGAGATCCAGAGCAAAAGTAAGGCTGGTTAGCTTGCATATCATTACAAAAGATTCAGGTTTTCTAAGCTTAGGATTCCTCATCTGTGACACAAAGCCCATATGTGCAGAACATCCGCATAATCCTCGTGGGACCTGGACCGTCAGGGAGAACTGACACAAATATGAAGCTCATGCTGCTTGCTGTGCCACAAATAAAAGTCCTCTATCTTTGGCCCTGGAGTTTCATGTCTTCTGCCAGTATCCATGGATATTTAGATGGCTAACTGGTTCACTTACAAGTAGGGCAAAATCTCAGCCACTTCATAGCTTTTAACACACATGGATAGGGCAAGAGCAAAACAAATAACCATTGTGATAATAATATTTAATCTGAGTCCTAGAAAGGGCATTGGACAGGGGTCCAGAGATAAGTTGCTAATCCCACTAGACTACAGCCTTTTTGAGTGAAAGAACAAATTACTCCATTTCTCTCTGGTCCTCAATTTTCTTATCCATAAAGTAGTCAGAGGAAGGAGGTGGCCTTTTCAAGTCCTTCTGATTCTAAATTATTTGCATTTGTGATTCTTTCAGTCTGTCCATAACTCTGTCCCTCATTCCCACCACATGATTTATAGATGCATCTTATGTACATATGATATGTGCTATATGGCATATGTGTTAAAACTCACAGAATATTAGCATGCAGAAGCTCCTTAGAGACAGTGTACTCTAGATATTTCCATAACTATGCTCTGATAAATCCCAGGATTCTTCAAAGAAGATTTGGGAACTCCAGAATTCTTGATTGGTTTATTTTTCATGTAAGTGTAAACTAGTTTTTAAATTGAAACAAAACCACATGGATACCGCAACGTGTTGGAAGCTAAATGCAACCACGTAGAAGACCAACAGTGAGGGAACATATCCTCGTTGACCTTACAAAATGCAAGTGCCATACAGTCCAATTTCTAAAATAAACCTACACTGATAAAATTATTTCTTTTGACTGCTATTTAAATGAGTTATAAACAACAACCACTTTGAAATGCTGACTTTATCAATCAGAGACATGAAACACTGATGCATTACAGCACTATTAGTCTGATGAAAGGGAGTATAACGAATTGGGGTAAAGAAGAGAAGTAGAGGCAGAAAAGCTAACTATATATACATATGGAACTATTATAATTATTTGAAGCTTATTTTCCTTTTGAGTTGAGGATCCTATTGTTTCTTTTAAGGTCATATAGTTGAATACTGCAAGAATTTGGAGTATGGGTTTACTACAGTAGCCTTTGTCCCTACTAGCAAAATCATAATTAAAGGTTTCCTTGAACATAAATGTTTCCTTGAACAAAAAGTTTTCTTTTGCTCTGGCTTGGCATTGCTGTCCCCAAAGATGAAGGGATGGATCTGAACTTTGGAGGAACAAGCCAGAATGGAAAAGAGATGTGTATAAAAGGCAATATGGGAAAAGAAACAATCCGATGGCTGATTCATGTGCAGAAACACTTGAACCAATGCATCTCGGTGACTGGGGAAATGATGGCAACTTGGATAGAAACAGGAAAGTTGAACAGAGTAACCAGTTTTGAAAGCAAGAATTATGAGCACAACTTGAGAAAGGTGGAATTTGAAGAGATAACAGGCCACGTGGTATAAATCCCTAACGAACAGGCCAGAATTGAGGAAAGAGACCTAGCTAGAAATATGGATTTGGTAGTCATCTGTGTCCACAGACTGCAGGCTTCAGATATCAGAAATTCGCTTTTATTCTTGAATCTGGAAGTGCCAGTAATGCTGCCACTCTTTCCAATAAAAAAGTCCACATTCTGATTTCGCTGTCACTCAGTAAATTGCCTCAAATCGCATACACCGTTTTCCTTGTTGCAGGGTGTCAAACCCAAATCTACCTTCACTTTAAGTGTAAAAGTTTTTAAAAACAGTGTTGTGCGTTTGTAAATTGATTAATTACATCTTCCTTTCCCTGAGCAATATGGAAATGTGAAAAAATAATAATAAATCATCTTCACCAATCAATGCAAGGAATTCAGGTTTGCAAAGCCATGTTTGAATTACTATGAAAGGAAAGGAGACCTGACAATTTCTGTTTGATTGTGGGATGTATAGCATCATCAGGATGACAAGGTAAATGCTGAGGAATATTTTTCTAAATATCGGAAGAATTGACTGGGTATTCAGCAGAAGCTAAGTGAAAATGTCAGGGTAACGATTACGATTTTGCACTTCAGCACACACTTACGATTGGGACGTAGCAAGATTTGATTGTGGCTTCATGAAAGTATGAAATCGAACTTTCAGAGACATCGCCTGTACTAGACTCTACTTGAATGCTCCTTTATTTTGCATGCAAGATTTTTTTTTAATATATACTCTTTTTAATAGTATGTTATTTGGTTAATATATATGTCACACTCATTAAATTTCATACCTTGAATTTGAAGGTATTTTTTCTATCTTTGTTTCTTTGTAAGCATAAAATTATTCTGAGCTTTTCTCAAGATACCAGTAAATAAGTAACAATTGTTCAGTGAGTATCTACCATGTGCCTACCGCAAGGCTGAGCATTATGGACTTTTAAGACGGAAGAAATTAACATCCACTGGGGAAGCAGGTGTAGATACTCATAAGTGTTCAACTTTCTATTCTGTGATAAGGAAGATTAAGAGTTGGGTGCAGATACCTCCTTGGTTGACGTGAGCATCTTGCTTTTGATCGACAAAGACACTTATGGGAATATCAGCTTATCCTACTCCATGGCTTTACTTTTAGGGCCACAGGACACGGGTTGGTGGTGGTCAGTGGCTGATTATCCTCTTGGCAGAAGTCAGGGATTGCAGGATTCAGGTGTCTTTTGGAGTGGCTGAGTTTCTGAACAAATAAGATCCTAGCAAGAGCAATTAAAACAAGCTCTTAATTAAAAGCTTTTGGTATCTAAACTTGAGGAAAGCAAATCGATGTGGCAAGCTTTCACTCCAAGTCATATCATTGCTCTGAAGCCCAGAAGGGTAGCCTGAGACAACACTGTCTGGAAATTTCCTGAATGCCTAAAAGGACTTGGGTTGAGTTCAGTCTAGACTGGAAAATATGTCTATATTTAGAATAAATGGTGAATGTTTAAGTTTAACATTTAGACGGAAAATCACTTAATTTTCCATTATTATAAAACTAAATGTGTCATTCTCATGAGTAGACATCCTTTCAGCTGCTGCCTATTGAACTCTTATGAGCAGCCAGACATCTGCTGACAGCATTATCTTGGTTAAATTCACACCGTATTATAGATTGGTACTCCATCCCATTTTTACAAAGGAAAAAAAAATCCTGGAGAAGTTAAGTAACTCGTTCAAGATCCATCACCTCACAAGAGGTGGGGCTCAGATTAAAACCCAAATATGCTGACCCCGAAGTCATCCTGTTAACTACTACCTGGTACTACCAAACTTGACCAGCAGTGAACTTCAGGTATTACATATGAATGTGCTAGGTAAATTAGTTCCTGACTGCATACAAGACCTCTACTCTCCAAGCATTTTTTTTTAATACCACACATTGCTGATAAACTATTTTCCACTGCTTCTAATAATAACACTATAATAATGACAATTATTACTGAAGATGGCCAGTGTACCTCTGTAATTTTCATTTTTAACGTTATCTAATGCAGTTTTTGCATAAATAATTCTTCTTAGCCAATAATTTATTGCTTTTGTTAAAAGAAAAGAATCTATAAATGAGCTTATTACATGTAAATGGTAAATCTCTTCTATTTATAGAAAATCATGTTTCTTATGTTTTTCATTAATTATAATGGCACTGATCAACTTTAAATATGGTCTCCCTCTACATATTAAAATTGATTTTTCTCTACATTTTTAATTCTGCAGCTATTACGTATCTGGGAAACAAGAAAAATGTTCAATTATTTTCATTATTCCACCTATGTGAGGTATGGCTAGTCATTTCTGTAGGTCATATCAAATACTTGTTCCAAAGTATTATTACTTTGCATCCAAAAACATCAATAACAACGAGTTAGATCTATCATTTATTGAATGACTGATATGTTTTAGGTACCACGCTTAGAACTTTTTTTGTACTTGGCACTTTATATCCATTGTATCATTAATATCCACGACCATCCCATAAAGTAGTTATCATTACCCACAATTATATAAGAGCAATCTGTGGATCAGAATTGTTAAATAACTCTCCTAAGTCATAAATGAGAAGTGACAAAAGCTGTTTCCAAAACCTGCCTGCATCCTGGCACTAAATTTTTAGCCTATCACCATGCTCCCTCCAAGATACCTTTGAAAATATTGAAAATTAAACTATCTGTAAAAATAAGATCTTGAGCATGTTTCATTTTAGGTTTGCACTTCATAAACATTTTAACAGATATCCTTTGATCTTAGGGGAATAAAAATTAAAGTTAACTGTAACTCTGTAATTTGTTTCTTTATATATTCAGTATCTTATCAACCCTTTGTTAGCATGGCTGACCTTTCCCAGCGCTGGTATTTATGTAGAGGATCATGCTTTTGTATTAACTGTAGACATTTCTGTCTTTACCCCTGCACAAAATCTCTTTCCTGTCACGTTGTTAGCAGATATTTATTCCACTCTGCAAGCAATAATGCATAAAAATATGACTGTAGATATGCATGTCCTTTCTCAAGCCCTAACACATACAGATTTAACCATCACATCATTCATAGATACTTATTTCATCATGACAAGAAGAGCAACATATATAATTAATATTGATTTCCCTGATCTTGCCTGAACCCATACAGCTTTCACTGGTACAGACTGATGGGGAAACACTTTACCTCTGAAACTCTCCGGCGTTTAAATATTTAACTTCCATTTCATAGATCACTAAATATTACTGAGGTACACAAAAAAACTACCAAAAAACAGTAATTCAAACTAAGAACTTAAGAAATCAACTGAAGCCAAAAAATCTTTAAGATTTTAAAAAGATATCACTAGGAACTTACATTTCAACATCAAATTTATATTTCAGTCTCAGTGAAAGAGACATAAACATCATTACTCTTTAATAAAACCATAAATAATATTTTGTGGTATTTCCTAAATGCAATAATACTAAGAACTAGTAGTCTGTTAGAATTTACAACCTACTTTCCAATTTACAAACAGATCACTGTCTCTGACTTTCATTCGCTTCTTCCTTTTGACCACAGATCTGCAACTTTGGGCAAGTTACTTAACTTCTCCAAGCTATCTTTTCCTCATCTTTAACACGTAAAATAAATCCATGGATTAAATGAAAATATGTGTGTGTGCATTATATATGTCACATTTGTTGAGATAAATATATTCATTAAATACTATCTATCAGGAAATAGATATTATATGATTATATATATATGTGTGTGTATATACATATATATATCACACAGACAATGCCTGCCACACATGTAGTAGGGTCTCAATAAGCGTGAGTTCCCTCCCATTTTCTCCTTTTCATATACGTATTGTATACTAGGTACGTATCTGTTAAATATATTGTACTTTATCACATACTATAAAGTATATGTATACTCTAAAGTATAATGTATAAATATACGTTATACTTTACCCTATACCTTATCACCTCTGTATCACACACTATATATATAATTTGTTAAATACATTGTACTTTGCAAGGCTTTCACTCAGGGTGGGACCAGAATGAGGCACTTGCTTCATGTACAAAACTTAAGATGATGCAAAAAAAAAACAAACATAATCAAGTAAATAATATTTTAATGCAATTTTTAAAAATAAGAATTTATCGAAATTCCATGATGAACAAAATATCAAAACATTAAGTAAGGGCAAAATCAATATCACTGGTCTTTCCTTTGCCTTGGGCTTTTATATGGCTCAGCCCAGCACTGCTTTCACCAGAATTACCTAAGCATGTTTCCGAGCTCTCAGCCTCTCCGTAGAGAGAATATTCAGCATGTCTGTGTTTTTATTCCAGGGCCTCTTGCATGAGGTAGCTCATCACAGCCTCATTTTTTTTTCCCAGTTTGAAGCTGAAAGGTTTAAGGCTTGAAACTGGAGATAGGAATACAGGCTGAAGTATGAGCTGAGAACTTGAGAAATCAAGAATGCGAGAGGGCAGGGCATCACAGAGATCTAGTGATGAGAGAGCTTTTGTTCTAAAACTCGCCAACCTTGAAAAGGCTACAGACTACTGTCTCTCTGCTCATTCTGCTTCAACTTCCTCATCCAAGAATGATTTCTGACTATGACATGTTTCTATAACGATTTGGGGAGGCACTAAATACATTTCTGGTTCTTAGGCCTATGAATATAACAGAGTACTCCATAGTTATTTTCCTTTCTGTTGGACTTGGGGGGGGGATGCCTTGATGAATTACAGTTATCTAAGTACTCAGCATATGTAGGCATAGAGTTGATTTTAATAGTGCTTTTGAAAAATGAGAATGGCACATCCTCTTTCTACAATGTTTTCTTATTTCATATTGCACCTATTCCTAAATATTCAAATCAGCCTCTACTAAAGCCAAATTGTAGACCAAGTTAGTGCTTGATGTGACTTGGTTTTGACCGATTCTCTCACTGAGACAAGACACATTGCTCTCTTCGGTTTACCCCAAGGGAAAGAATTGTATCACCAGTAGGCAACCCAGGAAACAGATTAACCAAGCCATGGAGTAGAATGAGTAGGTGACGGTGCTTCTATCCCTCAGTTACCAAACTGTGCACAAAACGTATCTGTAGTTAATGTGGCCATGTATGCAGCATTTCAGGTGAGCTATGGATGGCAGGAAAAGACCACATGAGCCTACAGAAAGTCCCTGGTTTATTTAACAAGAATTCTGAAATTAACGGAAACGCAGTGGCTCCCCACAGCGGGAGCAGATAGGCAGCATATGGCTTTCCTCTTGCCCCTGGCTTCCCTGAGGGGCACACAGCTGCCAGAGACTCACTTCATCTGGGGAAGGCCCTGCTATCGCTGAAAATACAGCCAAGTTCTTCTATGCCACAGTCTTTCAAAATATGGAGTCTACGACACCAGGGAGACATAGGCTAATAACCTATGTGCTTCCATTAAGGGAATATTTACAGACTTTATAGACTCTTCAGGTTCTTCTGCAAACTCTCCCCAGGAAGCTCACGTTTGCTTCTGGTATAGAAAGCAGAGTCGGGTTTCCTTCACAGTATATCTGCCTCTAGAATTCTGGTATCTCCAAAAACCATTTTCTAGAACACTCCTTGATACAGACTTAGTACACTTTAACTAGGTGGTTTCCACATACAGTTTGGTCTGAAGATAACAACAGATTAACTTTTCTGAAATATATTTAGTTCTTACCACATGCAAAGTTAAGTGCCTATTGAGTTCTCAGAGCAAATGAATGAGTTTGGACCCAGGCATACCTAATTTATAAAAGACTGTGTGTTTCATTACCATGCATTAGAGTCAATTGGAATGCTTATCAAATGCAGAATTACTGGGCATCTCCCTAGATTTACTCCTGAATTATAATGTTTGGGGGTGGGGCTAAAGAATTGTTATTTTTCTGAGCTCCCACTTGACTCATGCACCCTAAAGTTAGTGCATCACTGATTTGCATCCTCGTTGCATTGACTCCTTTAGGATTTGAAGTTCTGTTTATCTTAGGAGAAGTCTGTAGGTTTACATGTTACCAGTACCATTGTGACAACTGTCTTTGCGTCCCTCAAAAAACCCATATAGTCTCTCTCTATATATATATAGATAGATAGATATAGATATAGATATAGATATAGATATATACACACACACACATATACTCTAGTCACTACCCCAAGCTAAGCTCAGCTTGCCTATATCATAATGAACTGACAGTCAGGGTCAAAGGAGTCAACTTCCTAAGTGTTCATCTTGAAAAAAAGTAGGCCAGCTTTTTCGCCTTGCCTTCTCTCTTGAGTTTTGTTAAAATAAAGCCTATTCTTATCTGTGGAAACCAGCATGTTTTGCCATCTGTCTCCTTGCAGATACCAAAGGTCTGTATTTTTCATTCAGCACCAAATATTTATTTCACCCCTCCTTATGATGTTTTTCATCCTCATCTCCCCTTCCATGTACCAGTTTTCTGTGATCAGATTCAATCTGTGCATTGGCACATTAATCTATTCTTTACGCTTCATTTTATTCCTAATTTAGGCCTAAGGAATTTTATATTTTAGTATCTTGTGACACCCTATAGATTCATTTCTTTAAAAAAATGTACTCCTTTGAAAGTGTACAAATAACATATTTGTATCTTTGCTGCTTCTTCAGTTTATTATTTGGATGCATGAAATATTACATGTGACATTAGACAGACATGCTAGAATGGATGGCTTAACTAAAATAAGCTATTTTGTTTACTTCCATTAATACTGCTGTGGTTATATAGGGTAACACATTTGAAAAACATGAGGAATATATGCTAAATTATTTTGCATTTCCTTTTTTTTTGAATTTTTGAATTTTATTTTATTTTTTTATACAACGGGTTCTTATTAGTTATCTGTTTTATACATATTAGTGTATATATGTCAACCCCAATCTCCCAATTTATTCCAATTATTTTGCACTTCATAGCACAAGTAAAACCAATGTTCTAGTATTGTTGATGAAAAAGAAATCATTGAGTAATTGGGGCAAAGACTGAAAATATTTAGGTTAGTAATGATTATTTGAATGTGGAAGACCAGGTATCTATTTAAAGAACAGCACATGTGAACCTAAAACTGCTCTTTAAAAAAGTTTTTAAAAATATAAGCTATTTAGAAATATTTCATTTAACATAATTAAGGTGGGCTCAGGAGGTTATTTTCATTGCTTCTACTGCTTTCATGATTTTTTGTAGTTTATGGATCCCATACTTTCTAAGGAGTATCATGGGTCTCTAGGAACACATGGCATTGGTCTACATAATTCATTAGGTTAAACAGTCTATGTCATTGGCTTGGGTTTCTTTCTTCAGGGTGTTCCCAAAGTACATCAGGACCCAGCTCAGCTAGCGGCAGTTTGAGATAGAGAATTAGCATATAGTATAGTTTCTTAGGGAATGGCTGCCTTGTGTGAGGCCTGAGCAGAATTGCTGAGAGCCAGAGAGGAAACAGGCTCCAGGCGGTAATCCTGCGTGACTCTGTCTAGTTTGGTATCTCAGGAAAGGAAATGTCAGGATCATTGTTGAGTGACGAACACACAGACAGTGCAGATCAGTGTTGCATCTGGGGCCCGCAGCTTGCTCACGTTACAGCACACTTATGCAGAATTCCAAAGCAGCCCCTGTGGTACCAGGTAAGCATCTCACCTTCATTTCTACTAGCGTGAAGTACTGAAAAATCATTGAGAAGTTAAGACCCTTCTTTGCCTACCACTTGATGATTTACATTATTCACCTTTTTATGAGAGGGCTTAAAAATGTCCATTTTCTAGAGCGTACTAAAGATGGAAATAAATACATGGCTGGCTGGGTTAAGTATACTGAAAATGTGGCCAGAATAAAGAAAAACAAATCAACAACCTACAATGTAGACCAACCGTGAGAGACTTAACAATACGATTTTTTATTAATCTCCCATGCCAGGGAAACAGACACTTACTAAGACAGATGAAATAGAATGTTTCCATTTGGCAAAATGCTTGGAGGTGGAGACAAATTTAAACAGTCAAATGTGAACATTAGTAAAATGAGAAGAAATGACACTATAAGCAGATTACAATTTCATATGGACTTTCATTTGTCTTTTGAGAAGCAGAATAAAATGACTGTCACTGTTTTAATCACTTGAGAACCAGAATTCTTTTCAGAGTTTTATCACTTATTGTTGAATGTACCTGTGTTATGAGTTCAAGGTCCAGGTTCTGAATCAGAGAATCATTTATTTGATTTGTGTCAGCCACAGATTGCTTGAGGAATGTCACTTTTGCTTACAGAAAACTGAAATAGGCATGGTAGGATGTATTCCTATACTTAAAGTGCATTTTAAGACGAGGTCAAACTCAAGTTGTCCTTAGACAAGGAAGAAGCAGAAATAACAATACTTCAAGCACTAGATTTTTTGTGTGTAACCTTATGGGTTTATGATTTTGAGAAAATTTTATGTTACAAAAACGATGGATGATTGGATATAGAGAGTAACATACCGTTTTCTCTGATGATACTCCAAAAATGGATTCTTAAGAGCAGATCCTATTAAGATCTTTTCATGTTGCTAGGAGAATTGTTACCATAGAAACAATGGTACTAGTAAGCATCACTTACACACACATAACCTCAAAAGTAACTTAATTAAAATACCTTTAGAATTTTATAGTGTTGTCTTTTGCAGCATTTGTGTGTGTGGTACAACTTATTAAGCCCTTTTTTAGGCAAGCATGAGTCAATTTGCCCACTGCCAGCTTTTATTAGTTTAAATTCTCACTCACTTCGTTACATTGAAGTTTTATCTTTCTTCAGCATATAAGGCAGAAAAAAACTTTAATATTCTCAATTCAACTGTCATTTTTATTGGGAACATTGAATCAGAGCAGTGGTGGGTGCTCAGCCCTGATGGGATGCCATAATCAAATAAAATCAAAGAAAACTTTGGCACTGCTACAGATTTAAGTCACGCTTTACCCATAACCTCATAATCTTGAGTATTATTTTGAAAATGCAAAATCAGAACAAGTAGCCATCCTCAAATTCCTTAAAATATGCTTCTGGATTTTTCATTAAAAATCACAAATTCTGATCAAGTGGAAGAGAGTTCAGCTCAAGCAACTTTGAGAAATACTCTTCTACGTTTTCCCTTAAAAGTATAGTTAATAAGACTCCGTTACACAGGTACTGATTACAGGCCCATAGTTTACTGTTCAAAGAGTATGCTAGCTCACGTTACAGATTTCTCTAAAATCAAAAGCTTGAAGTCTGAATTCAGGATGTAAAGTGTTAACATATTGCCAGGAAACAAATTGAGAGAAGAGTTCCCATGTCTTGGTTGGGAAATTGTGCATTGCTTGTGGATACCCTGAAATACTGTAAGTTGGGAGTTTTGGAGGGGTATTGTGGAAGATACAGCACACCACACTTGACCACTGTAGGCTTCTGCTAATGTCACACCCATCATCACCTCTTTGACATACCATTTCCTCCAAAATTAGCTCATTTCGCTTACTATAGATCAAATTCCTTTTCAATTTTTGTCAATAAAGTTTGCTATCTGTTACTGCAACTATACAATAGACAGGGCACCAGAGTTATTTCCCCTGAATTCCAAAAGCCAACAGCAAAGCAGAGGCAATAACACCTGTTGACAAGGCTGATACATCCAACAGCTGACATAAAATACTGCCTAAATGACATAGAGAACAGAGATATGGGCCCCCAGACACGAATCTCTTCCGTGACATTCCTTAGTGAGACACTCCCTCATTTTCCCACCAGCCAGGAGGGCACGGCTTAACAATCTTGTCAGGCCAAACTGGGATGAGGGAAGGGGGCTTCTAACTGTCTCTCTTTCCAAGAATACCGACCCCAGGCATCCATGGCCCACGTGGCACAATTCCACTTACAAATGACTGAGCTAGACAGCAACCAAGAAGTGATCCTTCCACCAGACCCCTCCACCTGCATAGTCATGACAACTGCTAACCCAGCACTGAGAACACCAGAATACTCCTTAACCCTCTTCACAGCTTGGTTCATTTTGCATTGAGAATCTTGTCTCCCAGGGAGTTATCCATGGGATAAGCCTCCAATAGGCCTTCATTTTAAACTAGCGAGAACTCTGTTTTACCTTTCCAGGGTGGAAATAGCCTCATATCTCCCTGCACCAGCCAAATCAAAAAACTTTTCTATCCCATTTAGCTGTAGCTTGAAGGCACTTTCTAAGTTTTATATCATGTCAGTGTCCTCCATTGTATTCAGGGCTTGGTAGTCTTAGTAATCAAGAGTATCAGAGTCTGACCTTGCCCTGGACAACTTGCTTTCCCTATCATCGTAGAAAGAGCAAGAGCCTTGATATCAGCAAATCTCTAAGCCTCTGTTTCCATATATAGAAAATTAAGAGCATAACCTTACTCTGTAGCCTTGGAGTATTAATGAGGATTAAACTAAATAATGCATATTCCAGCACAGTATCTGGAATATCAAAGCTCTTAAAGAGAGGATAGCTTCTACATTATCTGCAGGGCTGGTTGGAAGGAAATCGGACTAATATCTCTAATTGTAATCAGTTTTACTTGAGCTTATTTTACAATTCACTTCTCTTTGTGACTATCATTCATGAAACTTCACTTTGAAATCTAAAATTAATTCAAGTTCCAGGTGGGTGATAAAAGGAGATACCCATGGGACAACAAATATATTGGTAAAAAAAAAAATTACTGCTACAAGAGGCAACGAGAACACTGTCGGTCATAATTTAAGTAGTGCAATGTATAAAAATCATAAAGTCAGAGAAACCAAAAATTTTTAAAGCATAACAAGTCATCAGTTCTGCTTGCCCACCCCTTAGGGTTTTGTCCAGTGTTCATCTCTAATGTCGTAATGGTGAAGCAGCTTCTGCTTCCCTTGAAAAACTCTCATAATCAATAACTCTTACTGTCAAAGACCTTTCCTGATAGACCAAATTTTATATTTTCATTCATTCCGTTCTATTATTTTTAGTTATGAGCCTGAGTACTTCCAAACTTTGTAATTCTGCCCCTCAGACTTCCATATACTGGATGGCCAACCTAGTCTTTTTTTTTTTAATCTTCATGATTTCCTAAAGATTTTTTCTCACTTACTGTTCTCCTTTGATCAAATCACCAGCGCTTATTTACATCTTTTGTAATACAATGTTTGCAGTCCCTACTGTTTATTAGTGTAAGGTTTTGCAATTTCTACTTTTAATTAAATTGCCTCAGAAGACAATTTAACTTTATCCCTTTCATTGCATTGCCAAGTCCTTATTTTACTTATCTTCTATACTTCTCAATCTCACGTATGTCTTTTAGATCCTCACAGCAGTGTATAAAAGAAGGACTCCTGAACACAGATGTAACACACATTGCACACTGTGTCAAAGCTCCTTTGGAGGGCTTCCCTGGTGGTACAGTGGTTGAGAGTCAGCCTGCCGATGCTAGGGGACGTGGGTTCGTGCCCCGGTCTGGGAAGATCCCACATGCCGCGGAGCGGCTAGGCCCGTGAGCCATGGCCGCTGAGCCTGCGCGTCCGGAGCCTGTGCTCCACAATGGGAGAGGCCACAACAGTATCACATAGCTGAGTGTTTTGCATAGTAGTTGCTCAATAAATGTTATATTGCATTCTCTTCTCACACAGCAAGTTGAAATAAAAGCAATAACTCTCTTGAACTTCAAAGGTAAACTAGTAAATTTTACTAAATTAGAAAAAAAATAAGACTTTTAGAGAAACTTCTTAAATCAAAACTTATCTGTGCAAAACTTAACAATGGAGATTCATTTAAACTCAACTTTTACATTGCTGCATAAAAGCTAGCCACAAAATAAGCAATAAAACTACCTAAGTTCCCAAAGAATCACCAGAGGTTCTATTAATAGCATCTGAAAGAAATATTTCTATAAGCCGCGCCACAGAGGTTATGCTTTTATTGGTGTTTATTTCTTCATTTCAATTACTCTTTCTTTTTCTCACTCTGTTTCTTACCGTCTTGGAACCATTTGTCATAACTACTCTTGCAAGTGCCCTAGCATTGCACTGCAGTATCAATTTCATATTTCTTTAGCAAACTTCCCATGTCAACTTCCAGATGAGTACTTTAGACTTTTAAATAAGCCTACTTAATGAGCACTCCTATAAATTACTTTGCATGGATTTCATCCCTTTTAATGCTCTGATAAGACCTTATGCTTTTCCTTCATATAATCCATCACAAAGGTAATTATGTAATTATTTGTTTGTGTATTTCCTGAGTCTTCAGCTAAATTGTAGGCTCCATGAAGGGAGTACCTATATGCCTTATTTACTACCCTATCTCAGCTCACTGCTATGTGTCTAGCACTGTGTCTGGCATTTAATAGTTATACAATAAATACTTATTGAACAAGTGAAGAAATGAATGAGAAGATGGACATAATTTTATTCTGATAAAATGCCCATTAGTTTAAGCAGTTGATAAATTAATCTATGTACATCTTCACTTTTCAGTATTCCTTGCATGGTTATGAATGGCCTAGAAATATAAATATGAGCTTACCTTTCGTTCATCTATGTCTAAAGAACAGCTAGTGATTTTCCCAAACTGCCCTTAACAAAGATATTGGTGGACAAAATGTATTGGCTTTCCTGGTGAGTCATTTCTTACCATTGGAACTCCATTCCCTTAATGGAGCACCCAGCAGGGAAATAGGTGCTGCGGGAATGAGTTAAATTATACCTCAAGAAGGGAAAATGGCTTGGCATTGAGGAAATAATAGCCAGACTCTTTCTTTAATAATAATTAAACAGGTCAATTAAGTCAAGTATCCATCATTTAGGTTAAATATCTTTACAGCTGTTGATGTCTGGAGACTGAAAGACTGACTGATATAATTCCTTATATTTAAGTTTCATAGGAGATATCTTTATTAAATAGGAAAATTCTAGTCATAGTCACTAGTCAATAAACGTGTAGTGTTTACTATGCAACTTACGACATGTCTTTGTTTTAATGTTAATAACTATACTGTATTTAACAAGTTCAATACTAAAAGCAACTATGCTGGTTTTTCTGCATATTTTCCAGTGCCCAAGTTGCTTGTGGCTTCTGCACTGTGGATTTTTGGAAGTTCTTTTCTCAATATTTATTTCATCAATTTATTAATTGACTTTACAGCACAGTCTCCACTCTAAAAAAATATCAAGACCTTATCTGCTCATTACCTCAAATTGCTTTAGACAGTAACAAATTAACAAATTCTATAATTTGTACTATACATGCCTAATAGTACATTATCCAGTGTTCTAAATCTATGTGGCTTTGGTTCATATTCATTAAAAATCTGTTTTGCTAACTTTATTTAGAGTGTTAACTTTTTTAAAAATATGATTTAGTATACCTTATCATTTTGTTTTACATAAATTTTAAAGATGGTTATCTCACAGAACTTATCAAAAATACTTAATGCTTTATTTTTTAACAGATTCATTTAAATCATTTTGTTTATGGCAAGAACTATTTAGCCATACTGAACATAAGTCATTTAAGAATTAGTAGTAAGTAACAGGTATACGTGCCAGCAATGTACAAGATGCCATCATCATTCTTTTATTTTTTTTTAACATCTTTATTGAAGAATAATTGCTTTATAATGGTGCGTTAGTTTCTGCTTTATAACAAAGTGAATCAGCTCTACATATACATATATCCCCATATCTCCTCCCTCTTGTGTCTCCCTCCCACCCTCCCTATCCCACCCCTCTAGGTGGTCACAAAGCACGGAGCTGATCTCCCTGTGCTATGTGGCTGCTTCCCACTAGCTATCTATTTTACATTTGGTAGTGTATATATGTCCATGCCACTCTCTCACTTCGTCCCAGCTTACCCTTCCCCATGTCCTCAAGTCCATTCTCTACGTCTGTGTCTTTATTCCTGTCCTGCCCCTAGGTTCTTCAGAACCTTTTTTTTTTTTTTTTAGATTCCATATATATGTGTTAGCATAAGGTATTTGTTTTTCTCTTTCTGAGTTACTTCACTCTGTATGACAGACTCTAGGTCCATCCACCTCACTACAAATAACTCAATTTCGTTTCTTTTTATGGCTGAGTAATATTCCATTGTATATATGTGCCACATCTTCTTTATCCATTCATCTGTTGGCCATCATTATTCTTAATGCTTTTATGTATTAAAATTTTCTCCTCTTGGCAAAAACCCAATGAGATTGGCATCATTATCAACAGATCTACTTTGGAGATAAGTAAAGAGCGGCAGAAAAGGTTTAAGTAACTTTCCCAACTTCACAAAGCCAATGATTCAAACTCAAACAATTGGACTCCAGAGCCCAAGATTTAAATAATTTTGCTATCTACATTGCCTCTCTTTACACATATAGTATTTTAGGTCCTGGAAAAAATGGAAAAGCAAATAGCAAAAGAAACAACCAACCACAACAAATGAAAAACACTTCAGACCTCAAAGAACTTTTAATCATGAGAGAATTTACAGCCCAGTACGTTAACCACCCTTGTAGCCCTACACATATTCCCACAAAGAGACTGAACACACTCACAGCAAAAACACTTTATACATGTACCCATATACACACTTAAAAGTGCAAAGCAAGTTACAGGCGGATGTAAGTTAACCTATGTGTAGGAAACAGTTCATCAGAACTATCAGAACTAACATGTAGAGATTATAAACTATATGCCAGGCCTTTTCCATATACCATCTCCTGTAATCTTCATCACTTTATAGAAGATAAATCTGAGGCTTAAAGAAATTCAGTAGTTTGCTGAGGACCACACAGATGACTATGAAAGAGCTGGAATTTAAACCGGGTTCTGAGTCCAAGCCCATGACATCACCACGCCACAGTACAGAAAAGACTAATATACTCCAGAGACGCACCACAAAAGCCAGTAGGAGATGCCCATAATGAAAATCAGTGTCTCCACTTCAGCAATTCTGGAAAATAATAAACTTCAAAATATGGCCTTATGGAGTATAAGGTAGAAGAATGGTCAGAGCCTGTCGAAATTCACCAGAAAATATTTTCTGAACGTTATTAGATCTGACCTGGGGTTTTTGAAAAATTTAATTGTGATTTATGTCCACAATGTAAAGGAGAGAGGAAGACTAAATAGCATATTATCTTTTTAAAAATACATAAATCTCCAGAGTGTAAATATAGTTTATAAGATGAACCTTTACAATCATCACCACACATAACTAATTAAGTTGCCTATTTGTTCTCCTCTTGCACATCTAAGCTAATTTCACACTTATTCTTAACAATTACCTCTTTTATTTTCCAAGCATTTGAAAACATAGGCCTTTAGCAAATATACTTTTAGTGTTCCCCTAATTGTAGATTTCCATGAAAATTAAAAGACAAGGAAAGGAGCTGAAGTGTGTGTACTTTAAAGTCTACACCTGCTTCACTCTAAATTTAAACTGATTTTTCTTCTATCTTTGTGAGTGCTGAAAGTGGGGGAAAGAGTTTATTATTATAACGTTCATTGTAATGACTATAACATAGGTTTGAACAATTTTAAGTAGGCTTTGTAAAGTTAAACCACATTAAAAGGCCTTAAATTCAAAAGTTTGTCAACTAATAACTATGTTTCTTAGAATATGTGGCTCAGTGCCGTATACTAGTAGCTACAATATTTAACCTGAATGTTCCCATCACAAAAATGCAAAAATGTCAACTTACAGAAAGGAACAGTTACATCTAATGAGTTCATGGAAATCTGTGAGATCCACATGAAATATTAATCCTAGGGATTTTAAAGTTTTAGTATTTGTAAGTCAGGATGACTCAAACTTATAGTCTTTCAGAGATGTATAAGGGAATCTTTATTTGGTGAAGTTGCAGTGAATTCCAGCACTACCATATAATTGGTTTGAAATAGGAGCTTTTGATGCCACATCTGGAGAATAGAATAATATAAGCCGCTACAGGTAGTAATTACTGAAGGCAATTGTAATGCAGCTTGAATGGTAAACATTAATGGGGAAAAAAAAAAAGATTTCTAAGCAAATAAAAATCTCAAGCATCGAAAAGACAAAAAGTTTGTGATAAATGGTTCATTTAGGCATGCAGTGCTGTGTGGGCAAAATTGGATTGCAATCATAGCCATTTCAAAAATGAAAACATTAGGAGAAAAGAAAATTGGACAGAAATGGCATGGAAATTACAGCCTTTGAACCATTCTGAAGAACCTTTTTTTTTTGAAGCATCATCATGAGTGGGCAGCAAATTCCTTGCAATCTCCTGTTAAAACCTTTATGAAAGCCTAGAGACCCTGAGAGAGATACAATCAATTCGGGGCAGACAATGGAAATATTTTTTAGTGATAATCTTCTTTTCCATAAAACTGTGCAAAATTAATTCTACTGTTAAATTGCTACTTGATTTTTCAATTGATACTTTTAATTCCAGGAGATAAATCCTCCCTAATTATCCCTGACCTGTCCAACTAAAGATCAGTTAATAAGCACATGCTTCATGGTAACTATTGGGTTGGCCCAAAAGTTCATTCGGGGTTTTGGTAAGATGTTACGGAAAAACCTGAACGAACTTTTTGGCCAACCCAGTAATAAAGAGGTGACACAGTTTCACATAAATAAAGAGTATGTTAATGTTCCTGGTGTTATATTGTTGGGAATCTCACGGGTCCAAGAATTCTGTGATTAACAGTGCACACCTAGGAATGTAAGTGGGCATTATTCTATGGAAACAGATCTTTGGCCCTTATAAATGATGCATTATAGTTTCCAAAGACATGTTGTGCTGGGTCTGTATTTGCAAAAAGTTAAATTAATTCTTACAGCTTTGAAACAATAATGATCATAGACTTGTTCAATCACTGCTGAAATGTCTGTAATTTGATGCTAAGACATTAATATTGAAATTACCCATTGGCTTTCTTTATTAAATACTTGTAATTAGTCATTTCATAAGGTTTTTTTAACCTATTTGTTAAATCCAGGTTTTTAAATTAGCTTCCCAATAATCATTTAAATTATTTCTTACAAATAAAATAATTTTAGATTATTATCTGGAAGAATGTTACATCCTGACGTTAAAAAGGAGAACTATTTGTAAATAAGTATAAGAACATTACTTTACCTTTCAGTAAATAGCAGCTTTAATCTTCTGAGAAGATTGTTTAAATCAGATTTACAATGCCTGAAGCAAAATCTTGGTTTATTTTTTTTTATTTGACTTGACTACATTCTGTTTTCATTAACATTTTCTATTTGACCTTTTGAGTTATAAACCCCTTCTAACCTAAAAAGATGTTATTATGAAAGAAGAATGTGTCTGTTTGTTTTTTATCTTTGAAAGTGAGTACTGTTTTATTGCTATTTGAAAGTATTACTTAAAAGATAGTGGTGTGAAATTTCAAATGGAATGACAAAAACACAGATTTTTTTTTCTGTCAATGATTTTTAACTCAACTTTGGGTGAAGAAGTTTCTTACTAAGACTCGTTAGCTATGTATAATTTCTGTAAGCAAAACGACCCATTTTTATAACATTTTAAGGCTTTCATGATATTTTTTCTAAATTATATCTATGAAGTTTAAGAAGCATAAAATAATTTTCTAAATAGACTTTCTCTTGGATACTGGCAACATACAACACATTTTTTTTAATCTGAAAGAGATGAAAAATCTTGCCTTGGTCCTTGAAGAACCCATAATCTAATGGAAAAGATGGACAAGGGGCAAATTGAAAAATTGTATGATGACTGCTCTAAGGGTGGCACTTAAACATCACTGCCTCAGGGACTGCTAAACTAGGTTTATCCCCTTATAATATACTACCTGAGCACACTAAATTGTCCCTATTAAAAAGTACTCCGCATTCTGTATGGCAATTACTTTTTCAAATCTGTCTTCCTGATAGACCGTAAACTCTATAGGGACCCATATCTTTTTTCTTGTTTACCATAGCATCTTCAATGCCCAGCACCATTTCTGACATGTAATAGCTGCTATATGCATTCATGTTGAATAAATGAATGAGAGTGAATGAATGAATGAATGAATGAAAGGTATAAATAGGATGTTATATTATTTAACCCAGAGCAGACCTTTTTTCTTTTGCGGTACGCGGGCCTCTCACTGTTGTGGCCTCTCCCGTTGCGGAGCACAGGCTCCGGACGCGCAGGCTTAGCGGCCATGGCTCACGGGCCCAGCCACTCTGCGGCACGTGGGGTCTTCCCGGATTGGGACACGAACCCATGTCCCCTGCATCGGCAGGCGGACTCCCAACCACTGCGCCACCAGGGAAGCCCCAGACCATTTTTAAGTGACAACTCAACTAAGCCGTAAAGGAAAGTCCAGAAGAATATGGAGAGGGAGGACATAACACATATAAATGTACAGAGGTGACAAGGAGTACAGAGCAGTCATCTGGAATGGCTAGAATATGCACAGAAATGCGAAATTACAGTGATGCAGTATATTTTTTATTTTCATCTTAACATTTTTCTCCACATCAAGCAAGTAACCCACTCCTTGTCTAGAGGGTTTCTTTGCAGGGAAGAAAAGAAAAACAGCCAGAAGTCAATAGCACTTATTGCTTTTGGTCAGAATATAAATACATCGAAGAAATACACTTAGTTCCAGAAAAAGGAGCATAAGGGGACCATGCTTTGGAAGACAAGGAGAGAGTAAGAAGAGAGACTCCTTGAGACAAATAAGGAAAGCTGGTTTGTCAGTACCTTAGGTTGACGGTAATGATTGTACCACAGACCCAGAAGCTGCCAGCTTCACCAGAAATTCCTGTGCCTGAAGCATGGGATGGAGAACAGAGAGCTACTGGGGTAAGAAACCCACTGAGAGACCATACTGGCTGAAACACTGGGCCTCGCAGGGGTGACTAGGATGAGCAGATGAATCACGAGCAGAGGAACTTCCATGATTTTGGCGTTCTGCAATTCCCCAGGACTTCGGAATAGCCTTGAGGCAATAAAGTCCATAGTTACTAAACTTGACATCCCCACCTGCCAGGAAGGATGGAAGCCTAGAGCCAGGTTTAAAGTACATTTAAGAAAATTAAGGGGCTTCCCTGGTGGCGCAGTGGTTGAGAGTCCACCTGCCGATGCAGGGGACATGGGTTCTGTGCCCCGGTCCGGGAAGATCCCACATGCCGCAGAGCGGCTGGGCCCGTGTGCCATGGCCGCTGAGCCTGCGCGTCCGGAGCCTGTGCTCCGCAACGGGAGAGGCCACAACAGTGAGAGGCCCGCGTACCGCAAAAAAAAAAAAAAAGAAGTAAGAAATGCAATATTTCTTGTAACTTTAGATTTCTTATGTGCTACTTAACCAAGAGAGTTAGGTTGAAAGACATCATATAACAAGCTAATAAGTTTCAACTTGATTCTGAGAAGAGTCAGCCATTCATGGTTTTCAATTAGGGAAATTACAGGTTTAGATTAAAATTTTATAAACATCACCCTAATGGTAATAGAAGTTTGGATTGGATAGCAACAAACTAGTGGGAAGTCGCCCAGGTATGAGCAATATTGCAGTCAAGAGATAATAAGTTGAACTTAAGATAATAAGAATAGAAAGAAACTGATGACATGAGAGCTATTTAGAATATAGAACCATCATGCTTGGATGTGCATGGTGAAAGAAAAAGAAATCTCAGGTAACTCCCAGGTTTCTGGTTGGCCTGGAGGATTGAGAGGGGAGGAGGAGGTATCACGTTATCATTTGTACGACAAAAATCTGAGGAGTGTGCTCCTGCAAGAAGGGAGAAAATTATCTAGAACACAAGAGAGAGGAATTTGGGGCTCATCAGTAAAGTTGAGGTTTGAGGCATGTATATGAGACCTAGCCCAGGAAATGCACAGAGAGTAAAAGGGCTGAGAAAGGAACTCTGTGCATTCAGAGAGAGAAGTTCTGTAGATGACTGAGAAGGAGTGAGCAGAATGCTAGAAGAACAGTAAAGAATGCTATCCCAGAAAAAACGAGAGGAAAAATTTTCAGGAAGGAGGAAAACAAACGTCAACTGTGTCAGATGTGATAAAAAAAAAAATAAGCAAGTAAAACAGATTTTGGAAAATTTGAACAAAAATAAATACCTGGCAAGGAAACTAGATTTTGGAAAATCTTGAATATGAGATCTTAGATGACCTGTGAGAAAAGAATTGTTATGATAGAAGGAGGTGTGGAACCAGGTTTCCGTGAGTCAAGAAGAGAATTCTAGGTGATGAAATAGATACTTTATATATAAAGTTTAATCAGAAGGGGAGACAGACACTCAGGCCTCTAAACGGGTTTTAGGATCAAGGAAGCCAAGTGATCTTGTTTTCATTGCTGCTTCATGGGGGGAGATTGGAACAGTTAATATTGTGGAGGGTGGGAAGGGAAAGTAGAGGACAAGAGGTTGAAGAGAAAATAAAGGATAAAGGAATGGTAGCCTGTGGCAGCGAGAAAAAGCAGAAAGAGACAAAATGCAGATAGACACAGAAGAGAAGGAAGTTAGAATCCTTTTGAAATCAGAATCACTTCACGTCTGTGAAGAGCAGGAAGAAGTAAATAAAAAGTGCAAAATGTCAAGGAAATTATTGCTTGTTTGCCTCTGTTTTTCTGAGAGAAAATAGGCAAGAAAGTAATTGTCTATTTTGTGAGGAATATTCTGTAAGGACTTATCTATTTTCATATTATCTAAATCTCTATGATGTCTATCCTATGAGGAATTATATAGCAGAATCTCTGTTCCATAAGAGGAATTGTCTGGTGGCAGTGAGGACACAGTTTGGAAGACTGAGTGCAGAAGTGAACATAGTTAATATTGGAAGAGCAGAGGGGAAGGGGGAGCTGACAGGGTAAGTGGAACACTTACATGGTTAAGTTTTGCAAAGAGCTTTCCTATTGGGCCTCAACTATGGATGTTAATTTACTAAAGACCGTTTACAAAAAGCAGGAAAAAAATGTAAAAAGAAGTAAGAGAAGTTGAGACCTAGGAGGAGCCTTAGGTTTCATCCAGCCATATTAGTCTGCTCATTTATATGTAAGGTAACTTGAGACCTGATGGGTCAAGTAACTTCCCCAAAGCTCAGCGTGACACCATACTCCAGTCGCCTCCCTGCTGTAACAGAAGTCTTTCATTCCTACAGCTGCCTCTTGATAAATGGCCTTCATCTACACTTAAGTAAAATTTACCAGGAGGCTAATTTTGCAAGATCAGCAGAGCCCACAGAACCTGGAAGCCACGTATACAACCTTTTAAATTCATCGTTTTCTCTGAATCCTTACCTCCTGTTCAGTTTTCAGAAATTGGAAACTGTTTGTGGCTAAACACCCTAGTTAGTAAGTATATATACACTTAATTTCACTGGTGAGACCTCATGACTTAGTCCTTTAAAAAGGACATACCTCAATAAACATATTCTTGGGGATTTTTTACTCCAAAGATTGTTTTGTTCTTAGCAAGGACAGGAATAATTTCACGAACAGCTTATGTAACTTCTGGAGGATATGACATTACCTACCTTTTGAATACTCCTAGGCTATATTTTCTCAGGGACAGTTTTGCCTGAAATTGTTGAACAACTGCTTCCTTACTGAATTTCTGGCATGAAATGGATGTCCCAAATTGAGTTACAGGTTATTTTTTGGTTTTAATTTTTTCAGTGATTGTAAAATGCCTTTCCCCCATCCCCAGCCTTTCCTATAAGTATTCCTGGTGTTCCCTATTTTTTAAACCTCCTAAAGGGGGAAAAAAAAAGAATTTTCCAAACTTTAGGCAAGTAAAAATATCACATTTTATAAATACGAAGTTTAAAAGAGTATCAGTATGTTTCTGGTTTGCACTTCACTTTGATCCAAAGAAAAAACGTAGGAGTTTAGAAAAACTAAGCAAGCTCCAATGATCAAAGCAGGGGAGCCCACAGAAATTTTCCATGTAGGAAAGAGAAGAATTTTGGTGGATCAATATCATGTAATATTGTTAACTTAAAAAGGAAAATCTACTTTTTTTCGTGATTGAAGAAATACTCAGTATCATCCAGCCTTAACACTCTCCTCAACAATTGTATACATGAAAATTCAAGAAAGGTAATTGTAGTTTACCTTAAAAGGTAAACTACATTTATCTGGACATTTATCTGGACAATGAACCACAAGCACCTATGTCCGAAGTCTTGATCAATGGCCCAACACAAAACATAAATTATAGTGCAAACTTAAAAGGAAGCCTCACTGGTGGAGATTGGGAGAGGTGGGGCTAGGTTCCAGCCCAGGGTCTGGGGATTAGACAAATTACTTAATTTCCCAGGTTCCTCAGTTTTTGTCATCTGGAAAATGGAAGCTTTAAACTAGTCTTTATGACCCCTTCCATCAGTAGGATGCCAATCAACCCAAATTCTCCTGGATTCAAATTTTTAACAATAAATTTATGCCTCTGGCTAACTTTCATCAGAATTACGGTTGGGGGAAAGATCCATTGAACATACAGGAAAATTCTGTTCTGTTTTACTATCTAAAAGAAAAATTGAGCTACACTTTTTAGTGGTTTATAGACTACCCTAATGCATCTATGTCACAGTATGGCTATGATTAAAAACTCAATTTATGAACAATAGGGACACATTAATTATGACTGGAACAATAAACCTAAGCCTAGAAGAGAGAATATGATATGTTTCTGTATAAATTATCCCGCCATAGGAGAATGCTGATGCAAACTTTGTAGCACTGGTAATCCTTCTTTCTCTGAAATGGTGTGACTTTCAAATGGGTGGACTTCACAGATGATAAGTTTGTTTTCTGGCATTAAAAAAATCATTCAGGGGCTTCCCTGGTGGCGCAGTGGTTGGGGGTCCGCCTGCCGATGCAGGGGACGCGGGTTCATGCCCCAGTCCGGGAGGATCCCGCATGCCGCGGAGCAGCTGGGCCCGTGAGCCATGGCCGCTGAGCCTGCGCGTCCGGAGCCTGTGCTCCGCAACGGGAGAGGCCACAACAGTGAGAGGTCCGCATACCGCAAAAAAAAAAAAAATCATTCAGTTGTCACCACAGTTTCTTAGGGAATTTTTAAATTCAGAGGTCTTTATTTAAAATGAGTCATCATGATGGTGCTATTTCTCTCCCGGGGTCTACCCATGTATTCAGTTAGATATCTGAGGTTCAGACGTGAAGTCAAGTTGCATGTTTATCAACTGAATGTAAAAGATGTACCACCTGTAAATCAACGTGGCTAATGATATTGTCTCTATTTTACAGTAAGAGAAATTGATGTTCAAAAAGGTTAAAGAACTTACAAGGCCAGGCAGATTTTAAGTGGCAAATCTGAGAATTGAGCCTCTGACTTTAAGAACTTCACGTCCAGTATGTGTTCACTGTATTATACAGTCTTCAACTACCTTCTCCTAATCATTAGTATGACTGGGATTTACAGGCTTGTGTTAATACTAACCTGATTCATAATTAAATTTCTCTGGTATTAGTCAGAGTTAAAATACTCAAAGGGACATTACGGAGCCACTGAAAGGTTACGATTTGAGAAACTACCCCCCAAAAAAACTATTCTTTTAGGTTATTTCAGTGTTACCTTGAAATAATAGTTAACACTTCTTGAGTGCTTGCCACATTGCTCTGAGAACTTTACAGATAGGAATTTATCTAATCCTCAGAATAACTCTATGTCATAGGTACATTTTTTTCTTTCCTCTTTAACAAATGAGGAATCTGAAGGACAGAATAGTAAAATATAAGCTAAGAGGTCTGACCCCTGAGTCCACGCTCTATACGACTCTCGGGTCGGGATAAGAGGGAAAAAGATCCTAACATTTCGTCCAGTTACGTACTTATATAGGACACTTTGGTGGAAAACAGGAAAAAGTGTAGAATGAATCATTGAGAAGATATTACTGTCGGAGCATGTGATATCAAAATAGTGGCCACCTAGTGACAATGGGGAGACAATTTGAAATGCCTAGAAAAAGAAGGGTCCCTGAAGACAAATTGCTTCATAGCTTCATTTGGGAATTCGTGATGATAAATTCAGAAGAAAAGGCATATGGATCTGGGCCCTTGGAATCAACATGACAACCAAGGTGTGGGGAGAAAATTGCTGCTTCTGTACCACTGAAGTTACCCTGTAAGCTTGGACGTACTCATTACTGAATCCATTTACCAGTAAACTTACAAAAGAGCCAGGAAGTTCTCTCTACTCCCACGTAAAACAGCCATATGGCCATGGCACCTCCATTCCACTCCCCCAAGCTCTTATGCTCAGGATCTGATAAGCCAGGAAAAGTAAATATTTGACTAAATGGAAAAATGAGATTGCTCTACTTAAAATATGTAACGTCTTGTTAAAGGACATACTAAAGAACGTACTTATTGCCACGGAGGGCCAAACAAATGCAAGAGAGATGAAAATAAAGCAAGATTGTAATTTTTCAAAGGAAGAACTGTTTAATCAAAAAGATAATAAAGCATTAGAATGGGCCGCCAAGAGGAGTTGTTTAGCCTCTGTTTCTGAATATCAGAAGTGATGCTGTTTATCCTTATTGATTAAAAATTGAGATGTCTAAAGGTAAAGGCTCCCTAGAATCCCACTATTTAATTTAAAAATCCATATTTAGCTATAAACATTGTCTTGAGGCATCAACAATACAAACATGCTTGAATTTCTCTGTTGACACTGTATTCTTTTAAAACAGAATAAAACTTTCTTTTCATCTAAGGCATCTGATGCCTTTATCTAGGCACCAAATCAACTGTACATATTTTGTTTAAAATCTGTGAATAATTTAGTAGTGTCCTCGATTCACCAGGTGATGTCTCTAAAGGATACAAATCATGTTTTAAATGCAATTTACGTATCAGGAAATAGCCTATCAGAGTTAACGATTCCGTTAATGCACTCTTTTGAAAAATTAGAAATATTTAGTTCAGCTTTAAAACTAGGTATTAAAATGGAATCATTTTCTCTGGCAAACTTTTAGCGGTAATTTCAGAAGAAAAAAAAAAAACCAAAATGGAATTCTTCTGTTGCCTTCCGGCCCCTTTTGAGAACTCCCTATTTACAGAGTAGGATTTAATGAGCATTTTTAACTAACACTTGATGAGAATTTGCTAACAATTATGTAACTTGAGTATTTGATTCGGTTGCTGAATCATCAACTGTTATATGTATGGAGCAGATTACCCAGTCATATGTTCAGTTTCTAACCAACATTTCCAGAGGAACCACATATTAAAATTCATGTGAGTCCAACCTTTGGTCATTATACACCTACATCAAGTACTGTGTGCCAATTGTGTCACACATATGACCTCATACTAAGAACAAGCTTGGGCAAGATGGGTACCATTATTAGTCTTTTTACAAATGACAAAATCAAGACTCAATAGGGTCTTACAAAATGAAATTCTTTTTGAGGCTAATTCAGGTAGGTCTAACTATAAAGCCCATGATCCGTGCACAAGGCCACATGGCCTCATTTTTATCAGGGAAAATCACTAGGTACTCACTTGATACACAGTTTGCTTTCATAGGGTCATTATTTGTGGGTGTGTTCATTGCTTTGAGGTAGTTTGCCTTCAGAGGCCATACTCACCCCAAACTGCATGAAAAATACAGGCTGTTCCGTTTCTTTAATTCATTTGTTTATTTACTTAATTAAAAATAGTAAAAAAATGAACACATCTTAAAGTCCTGATAGGATGCAATCACTGACATCACTCAGAAAAGGGTCCTCCTTGGCAAGCATTACAGCCAATTGCCACGAACAGACACTTCCAGGTCACCTTTCCCCTCACCAAGACAGGCACGAGGTGTCCAAAGCATCACCTCCAAGATTGGCTCAGACAGGAGAGAGAGAGATTGATGGAGAGGAAGCAAAGGGAGTGGCGTCAGAGGAAGGTGCTGAGAAGAAGATGAAGGGTTCAAGTAGGACCACTAGCATGATCATGGAGCACAGCCATCATTCCTTCTCCTGCCACCTCTGCACCCCACTGGGCTTAGGACTCCGTCCTTTCCACTGTCAGGCAAGCTTGTTCCACAAGACAGAGTGACCTACTTACAGTTTATTGCAAGGGAAACTTTTTGGCTGTGACCTTTAATAGCACAATGTTCTATAGGCATGACTATCATTCACCCTTTGCATTGATGTGTCTGGTTGGAGTTATGATACCAGGTACACTCCTTGGGCAATTAAAAACCGCAAAAGACAGACGGGCATGAAGTGAGAGAACCAAAATAGCTACCTCAGGCACAGCCTCAGTCCCACCAGTATTTTAAGATTTCCTGTTCAAAGCAGTAGGTGACAAGAAATCCCCCACTTAAATGAAACTCTAAGCATGCTTAACTCTCTCTGTACTTGAAATACGACCAAAAAAAAAAACTTCCCCAGTTGACCACATATGATAAATTTGTTCTTCTAGTCAATGTTTATCTGATGGCACTATTCATTCAGTAAGTACTTGTAGAGTGCAGACGCATGTCATGAACTAGATTGGGGCATGTTGAAGATGCAAAGAATAACAGGATATTGTTCCTGTCAGGGCAAGACTTACTCTTTAACTGGGAAGACAAACAATTATAGGGCATTATACTAAAAACTGTACCTTTGTTATAACCCTGAAACTCTCCTAAGTGATTTAAATGTATTAACTCATATAATTCCCCACACAACCTTTTAGGGATTTGCTGTTAACATCCCCATTTTACTGATGGAGAAAATGAGGCCCAGACAGGTTAATTTATCGAGCTAGTAAGGGCTGAAGCTGGGACTCAAACTCAGGCAACCTGGCTCCAGAGTCCACAATTTCAGTCACCTTGTTGTAGAACTCTAAAAATAGAGAGCGACCCTCTCCAGGGGATCCAGGAAATACTTCTGAGAGATGATGTTAGAACTGAACTCTTAAAGACAGGTTGAATTTAGTCAAAGAACGGTCTTTCAAGGCAAAACATACAGCATGTACTGAAGCATGACAGTTTGTTCAGGGAACATTGATACAGTTTGTAAAGATGGCATTTAAAGTGCGTGGGAGAAATTAAGAAAGGCAGGGAAATTCCATTAGGACAAATGGGGAAGGGCCCTTTATGTTATGCTGAAGAAGTTTGAATTTTCATTCTATGAACAATACAGAGACAGCAGAGATTTCCAAAGTAGGTAAGGAGAAGTAAACTTTAAGTTGAAGTGCAGGCTTGTGGATTCTGATCAAATGATAGAAAAAGTCCAACGTGGCAATTAGGTGGGCTTAGGGATTATACAAAGATGTCATAGTCAGCATTTTGTTTTTAAGACACTGTTCTGGCTACTTACAAAAAAATCACTGGAGAGGGAGGAAACAGAGAGGCTGGGAAGGTATTCAGAAAATCTTTAGAATGTTTCATCAAATCCAAGGCACCACTGATTTTAAAGTGCATGATTTTAAGAAATACTAAGAAATAAAAATGCCTACAATTAAACACCATCTATCATAAAATGCGTTCCAAGTTCACAGATGTTAAAATGTAGGAGTGAGTGCATCTTAGAACCTAGGAAAGGTGGTATAATGACTCAGGCAAAAGTAGGCTTAATTACTGATCCCAGTCACTGAGTTAATTGGAACCTAAATTCATTGAACAAATAAATACTTATTGAATATTGGTATGTAGAAATATAATGGAGATGTTGAGAGTAAACGGCAGTAGTGACTAAGGGAAAGAAATGATATTGGATATAAGATCTCTTAAAAATAGACTTGTTGAGCTTTGTTGTACTACTGAATGCAGAAAGGGAGGGAAGGAGCTTTAAGGATAACCATTAAAGGTCTAAGAAGGCTGACGAGGTGATGTTTTTAAGACAAGTATAAAAAGATCAAAATATTAGTCTGTGACATCATGAGTTTGGCTCTGAACATGCTGAGGTTGAAATAAAAATAGGACTTGCATGTGGGGATGTCAGCAGGTAGTTAGAATCAGTGCCTGGCTCCTGCTTAGGAAACAGGACAGGCTTGGACAAATTGATTTAGGAAGCATCCAAGTGATGTGGTGACACCATGGTAGTAGATGGAGTCACCTTACAGCAAGTCTCACCAAGAGGTGATGTTGGCTTGAACTAGGGCAAAGCCTTAGGAATAAATGAAAGGAGATGGATTCAAGAAATACTATGAAGATAAAGTTCCTCAGTCTTGATATTGATAATCCTTAAGGGTTGGGAGAAAGATGATTCCATTGGGTGATATGGGAAGTTAAGAAGTATAGCAGTTTGGTTGAAGAGGAATAAAAATTGCAATTCTAGATGTGCTGTGTTGGAAGTGCTATCAGGATATGCAAGTGAAAATGACCTAAGAGTAGTTTAAAATGTATAGTCTGGGGCTTCCCTGGTGGCGCAGTAGTTGGGGGTCCGCCTGCCGATGCAGGGGACACGGGTTCATGCCCCGGTCTGGGAAGATCCCACATGCCGCGGAGCGGCTGGGCCTGTGAGCCATGGCCGCTGAGCCTGCGCGTCCAGAGCCTGTACTCCACAGCGGGAGAGGCCACAACAGTGAGAGGCCCGCGTACCGCAAAAAAAAAAAAAAAAATGTATAGTCTGTATTTCTGGAGATGGGTCAGATCTAGAGATATAAATTTGAGAGTCATCTCTTCATAGTGAAAGTTGCTGCTGTGGTATAAAAGACTGCCAAGAGAAAAATAGGGATGGTAGAAACAATTCAACCATAGAACTTTAAAAAAAGTTACATTTAGGTGGAAGAAATAGTTCTATCTTATCCTAAATAATATTATTTAATAAGAAATGACATTATTTAATAATAAAATGCCTATGATTTATTGAATGCTTATATGTATGAGCTATTTCACATTTGATATTTATAATACTTCTAAATAACTGCATGGTAGAAACTCAAATCTCCATTTCAAAAATGAGGAAAATCTGAGGTTTAGTATCTTTCCCAGGGTTACACATCTAGGAAGTGGCTGAGTGGGGATTTGAATCTAAGGCTCTTGCTTGCAAGCTCTCCTGCTTCCTAATGCACTCCCAGCCTACACAAAGCCCATCTTCATGTCACTGTCAAACATTGCTCCTCTTCTTTACAGAGCACATGTAACAAATCCAAATGCCCAGAGAGGACACAAGTAAGTAATGTGTTTCAGAGACTTGAGCTGGATCTACCCCTAATGGTATCTGGAATTGTCTGCTTTTGACACTGCACCCTTGTTTTGACTATGAAGATATATTCTTAACTTCTACAAAAAAAAGTTTTCCTTAAAAAATGTGGTCCTCTTTATTTTCATTTTTCCCACTTTTGATTGAAACATGGAAACAAATATTTCTCTACCATAAGAAAACAACGACGTAATGAGATGAGAGCAAAAGATGCTTGAATTCAGTGCTGAGGACAACAGAGAATGGCGGCGACTATGGCAAAATGCAGAGTAAAAGCCCATCTAAAAAGGTGGCAACCCCTCAAAGTCTTGTGTTGCCAAATCTCCAGATTTTTTTCAGGGAAGGTGGGAACTTAAAATGCTAGGCAAGGGCTTCCCTGGTGGCGCAGTGGTTGAGAATCCGCCTGCCGATGCAGGGGACGCGGGTTCGTGCCCTGGTCCGGGAGGATCCCACGTGCCGCGGTCCGGGAGGATTCCACGTGCCGCGGAGCGGCTGGGCCCATGAGCCGTGGCCTCTGGGCCTGCACGTCCGGAGCCTGTGCTCCGCAACGGGAGAGGCCACAACAGTGAGAGGCCCGCGTATCGCAAAAAAAAAAAAAAAAAAAAAAAATGCTAGGCGAAACCGTCCACTTTTGATAGGATGCATCATTTTAAACACCATGCAGGCTAAAGAAAAACTGCCTATGAGTAGAATTAACACTGGTGCCTGTTTATGAACATAATCACATAATCAAACCAGTTACATTTTGTAGAGTGGATAATTAAGAAATGTTGGTACTTTACTATCAGTGGTGAATTACTAGTATGGCAAGACACTGCAGTGGAGAACCACTGAACTTGGAAGCATTCACAGAGAATTTACAGCGTGCTTTCCTTTTTCCTTCTTTTTTGGCTTTCTGTTGTTCCCCCAACTATTGGTTCATCTAAACTAGACTGTCCTTCCAGCCCTCATGTTTCCATTCGTTTTGCAAAAACATCGCAAGAAGCTATGTCAAATGCATCAGTAAATTAAAGTGTATGTATGAATAGATATTCACAGATTTCCCCACATCATCGTTAGCTGTCATAAGCTATGCGAGAAGTACGGAAAGGAACCGGGTCTCTTTACCTTTGGAGCGTGCCCAGAGGAACACAATGTAAAGAGAAATCCTTGGGAATGACTGTTCTCAGTATCTGCAATCTCCACTGAGCCCCTTGCTTTCTCTTTGGGAATTTAGTGTTTAACCATATTTTAATATGTCAAACTATTTGTTTCTCATGAGAGGAGGTATGTGGTAGCAATCATTGTTTGAGTCACAAACTGGATGAACTAGATTTAAATGTCATTTCTAAGTGGATTAAGAAATATTCCGTTTTTACATTTAACAAACGAGAAATGGCACAGAGGGAAGTGGTGATCTAGACAGAATCCTGGTAGATACCTAAATTTATGTTGATAGAGATTTACCTTACCCCTTTACTTTCTAAGACGTTGCTATAAAGCAAAAGGCATATGTCTAGAGGAGTGACCTGATGACTACCATTAGCCTTTCGTAAAGGAGTTGGCCACAAATTTTGGTATGAGGCAGGGACTGAGGAATCTTGTGTCTGGATCCTTGTGGAAGTGGGAGAACGGCAATAATAGGTTTTCTATCACATTCAAAAATTTTGTTCAGGGATATCCCATTTGTGTAGAGAAATGTAATTTTCCTCAGACATCATCTAAGCTCATTTCACGGAAATGGGGCGGCCTGAAATTTTTGCTGCATTTCTCTTTAGAAACAATTTTTAACTCTTTCTTTATATCACGGTTAAAAATTGTAAATGAACAGTTAGAAAAATAAAACACCTCTGTTGATTTAATTATATAGCTTACATGGTATTTAAATAGCCACTTTTATTACGTATTTGTAGCTTGAGAGGATTCTTCACAAATAAAAGCTTTTCTATGGGCTGGGCACCATCCCAACTCAGATTTAGAATAATGTGGGAAAGGTTTTGCTCACTGAACTTATTCCAAATTTTCTAAGGTTCTATATCGTTGAAGGAGGCTATGGTTGCTGATTTTATATGGTGGTGAAGACTCTTCTATTAAAATGTGTTTCACTGAAAATCTATCCTTTGAACAGACGCATAAGAAATTTATCTTGATTGCACTGGAAGATGGCAATTTGGAGCAATTATTTATCCTTATAATAACCCAAGAGCTTTTATCATCAATCACTTACCATTTGAAGACCTGAGTCCCGTTCCTAAATAAGTGAATAATAATCTGCCTGTTTAATCCTTGCAATACAACTTAATCTTTTGCTAGCCTATTCTATGAGCTAACGAGTTTATATTAAGTGGAAACTGAATTGTCCACCTTCTCCATTGTTTATACAGATACATATTATACATATGCAATAGGATGAGCACCAAAGAACATTTTCTTTTAAACAATTATATTATAGGAAAGTTTCTTTGGCTGCTTCAGGCTAAAATCTAATCATTTACTAAAAGTTCACCCACTGAACTCATCAAGTTTTCCTTACCTTTCATCATTTTGACTACCTGACTTCTTACACAAAAACATTTTACTGGAAAAAAGTTACACTTTTACATTTTCTGGAACTTAAGAGCCATGAGACCTGTCTTTGCAAAACACCATTTTGGTACAGATAATTTTTCAGAAGGCAACTTAGGATTTTGAAATATATACCAGTTGTCAGAATCTATAAAAAGTTCTGCTGGTAATTAGGATTTTTTCATTCAATTCTGGTCAATTCTACCATAATAATTGCAATAGAATGCATTAATAATGAGCATAAAAGTTTAATGCAATGCATAGAACAGAATTCAGTAGCTGATTTTAATAGTGGTCACTTCTTATTCTATGTAGGGAAGACCAAGCTCTATATTGATGTACAAACCGTGGAGGCTATCTGGGAGACAGAGATGCTATTCTAAAAAAGAATATTTTAGGGAGAAACATCAGGGTGTCGCATGGTCATCTAGGTCATATGGTTAGACCAAAATTTCATTTAATTTTATTTTTGCAATGCCCTACTAATGGTTCAATAGCATCACAAGCAGCCCTAAATCCTGGGTGATAACATGTTCTTCCTCCAGTTTTAGAAATCCAATTGAATCAAAGTACCTATAAAAATACCTATACCTCTCTAGGTCTTGTGAGGATCAAATGAGATAATGTACATGAAAGCACTACAGATGCTATACAAATGCTAGTCGGATTCTAAGGGAAGGCTTTTTAGAGACAGCTTTGGCACAGTAGAAGGATACTGGGATTCAGTGTTGGAAAAAATCTTAGTTTTACTAGCTCTGTTCCCTAGAGCAAATCATTTAAAATTGAGTCTCACTTCTGTATACGTAAAACAAGTAAACTAATTTCTACCACAGTGCTGTTTCGTAAATCACCTTCAAACAGAATAAGACCTATAATGAAAGTGCTTTGTAAACAATGAAGCACGATACTGGTATATTGTTATTAGAGTGGTTATTTATTAAATATAGCGAAGGCAAAGTAATGGTTATAACAAAGTAAATTGTTTAATTAGAATATCTGTTTAGAAAGACTAGGCAACTGAAGTGAGTTCTTTATTAAGTACTTATCAAATGACTATCTCAGTGTCCCTAAGCAGAGGGCAGAGAAACGGTGGGCAAGTCCTGGACTTGAACATCTTACCATTTCAAGAAAGTAAGGCATACTTTGAGTCTCTACAAGAGGTAAAGGAAATTTTTAAAAATGTATCCACATTATAAGCCACTTGAATGATTAAATCTGTCACCTAGCTTCAATAGTACTTGTTTGAGAATTAATTGTGTACAAAATATTGTCCTATGCCCTGATCTGTGGGAGTGTATGAGTGTACGTGTGGAGTAGTTGGGGAGGGTGGGAATGAAGTTGAAATGTATACTACAAAAGAGTGTAAACGTATCGTTCCTCCCTTCCTTCGACAACCTTATTCATTTGTGAAACTTCAAGATTTTATGCTATGAAGAAGCATAAAATGAATGTCAAGAGACTTGTACCAGGATGTATCATTGAAACATATTGCACCTGCTACATAGAAACAGGTCTTTATTTTTACGAAATATAAACGTCAAAAGACTAAATTGTCAGGTACCAAATATTTGTAGCTATACATTCCCCAAAGCCCAATATATTAGAATTAAAACAAAGGATTAAAACATTATGTTTATAGCTGATTCACTTTGTTATAAATCAGAAACTAACACACCATTGTAAAGCAATTATACCCCAATAAAGATGTTAAAAAAAAAAAAAAAAAAAAAAAAAAAAAAACATTATGTTAAGGTCTAACACATATGTATACACTTAGCTTCTTAGTCTTCTAGTGATTTGTTTAGACAGGGAGCTTAGAAGAGTCGGTAAGATCTGGTGGAAAGCCTTATTCGAGTGACAGTGTCAAGTTGTCTCACTGAGCCTCAGCTTCCTCATCTGTAAATGAGGAAAGCTCTAACTTGTTAGGTTGTGATAAGATTCAGCATTCTAGTGAACAAAAGTGACCCAAACTGTGCCAGACAAGTGCTTGGAGTTTAAGAAGTAAGCAATAATGTTCAGCAAGTAGGAATCTCCTTTTTGTTTTTTTAAACCTCTTAATCCCATACCCTTATCTTGCCCTTCCCCCCTTTCCTCTCCTCACTGACAACCCCTAGTTTGTTCTCTATACCTGTGTCTGTTTTTTTCACATTCATTCACTTGTTGTATTGTTTAGATTCCACATATTGTGATATCATACAGTGTTTGTCTTTCTCTGACTTATTTCATTTAGCATAATACCATTCAAGTCCATTCATGTTATTGCAAATGGAAAAAATTCCATGCTTTTTTATGGCTGAGTAGTATTCCATTGTGTATATATGTATCCACTACATCTTTATCCATTCGTCTGTTGGTGGACACTTAAGTTGCTTCCATATCTTGGCTATTGTAAATAATGCTGCTATGAACATTGGGGAGCATGTATCTTTTCAAATTAATATTTTTTTCCTTCAGCTACATTCCCAGGAGTGAAACTGCTGGATCATATGGTAGTTCTACTTTGGGTTTTTTGAAATGGAATCTTCAATTTTAATAAACACAACAAATGATGTTTCAGTCTGGCAAAGATGGCACACCTTGCTCTAAATTTAATTATTCTTTCTCTTTCCCACAGAATACTACGAGTTCTTACTGGTGAATCATTAGTATTTACAGAATAAAGACATCTCTTTTTCACATTTTAAATGCTTTCAATATAGTCACTAGGAAGACAAAGTAACAGTATTTGTTATGGTTAGAAAATAGCACACAGTTTTCTAAATTCTTTTTCACTGAAAGAAATGTTTCAGACTAGTGCTTTATCCTCAGAAATATGTGAGTTTGGGTATATTATCATGTTATTTGAGGTTAGCAAGTATGTGATGCTTGAGGTCATAACTAGCTATTGTTTACTAAACATGTATAAGATAAAGGGAGATGAGAGGCTAATTATCAATAGATTTGCCTTACATAGCAAATACCATTTTCTACTTTAACTTGGCCTCAATGATAATAATCAGAAGTCAAGTTTCTAAACAGCTTTCCCATACCCTTTTGGGCCATTAGTTCCCTCATCTTTAAAGTTTTCAATATTCTTTTCAAGACATCTTGAATACTTGAGCAGCAATTTTCCGTGTCTGCAGCAATCACCAGTGGAATGCTTTTGTGAATGGGAAATTAAATGGATTTTCAACAATGTAGATACTTTAAAATGAGAGTCCCGATGAAATTATGGATGAATCAAGGGACAGCAGGAAGTCTGTGATTTTCTGCATTTGAAAATGTCTTTCTAAAACACGGCATCCTTAGCTCTCAACAGATATGACCCATTAATGCCAGTGCCTCAATATTTTTTTTAATAATTCTTATTTTTAAAAAATTTTTTATTGAAGTATCATTGGTTCACAGCATTATATTAGTTTCAGATATATAACACAGTGATTCAATATTTTTATAGATATACTCCATTTAAAGTTACTATAAAATATTGGCTTTATCCCCTGTGCTGTACACTATAGCCTTGTAGCTTAGTTATTTTATACACAATAGTTTGCATCTCTTAATCCCCTACCCCTCTTATGCCCTTCCCCCCTCCCTCTCCCGGCTGGTAACCGCGAGTTTGTTCTCTATATCTGTGAGTCTGTCTCTGTTTTATTAAATTCATTCCTTTGTTTTATTTTTTTAGAGTGAGAACGTTTAGTAAACAATAGCTAGTTATGACCTCAAGCATCACATGAGTGAGAACGTTTATGGCTTCAGAATTTCACACAAGAACAGTCAGTAAAGTAGCCAACTTTATACATAAACTCTCAAATTGTATAAAGGGCATTAAATATGCTACTGGTTATTGGAGGACTCCTACAAAATATTTATGTCCTGACTTCTAGAAGTCTAAATAAAAATGGTATAAAAAAAGGTTTTAAAATCTAAAGAGAATATAAGAACTCATACAGGGAAAAACAGAAATGTATACAATGTTATTTAGCTACCTGCTTGTTTTTGTCACTCACATCTGTGAGCAGAACAATTTAGAGGCCCCTCAGATGCAGTGAGGCAAACAGAAGTCTAAAGGCCTTTCTGGAAGAGGATAGCATCAGCGAGGGCTCGGGGGATTCGTCTGCCAGGGCTGCAAGCAGATCTGACCTATTGGTGGAGTGAGATAAAGCAGCTGTCTTTGAAAGCTACTCTGGCATCTGCCATCTATGTTTCTCAGAAGGAGCGTGGCAGAAGAAGATCAATAATTAGTGAAGATGATTCCTGCTGTTACTAAATAACCACAGAAGAGGAAGAATCATTTGACCTTCATATTAGTCACATTGCTGTTTATAAAACAGGTCTTTCAAATGAATTCCCACTCACTAATTTCATATACTTCCTCCAGAATTTAACTATTCATTCAATAGAGGGTTAATCTGACAAAACCATTGCATGATTTTCCAGAAGAGGGGTAAGATAGCAGAGTGATGAGAAACACGGGGTCTGGAGCTGGACCCGGTGGGTATAGATCTCGGCTATACTCCTTAGCAGCTGTGTGACTTCAATAAACTATTTAGTCTCTCCTAATCTCAGTCCCCTCATCTGTAAGATCAGGGTAATGTAATGTCTCCCCTCTTATTTTAATGAGAAGATTAAGTGATAGAGTTGTCAAGAAAGCACTGACAATATTTGGTATTACAAACACTCAGTAAATGCTAATTATTAAGGTTTCTAGGCTTGAAAGAGGTCATTTATTTTTAAGGTATATTTTATTACTACACCATGCAAACCTGTATCTCTTTTCTTGATTTCTGTAATAGAGGAAAATACTGTCAAAACTGAAAGATTCAAAATGAATTACCCAGGTACCTAATTCAATGAATATGTATCAATATGCTACTACGTATAACACAAGTCAGTAAGAGTTCTTGCTGTCAGAAAAGGAGTTGTGCAACTAGAGATGCCCAAGGAGTAAAGCGATGTGGCATAAAAGGCATACCAACTCTTAAGATTTAAGGGGACTGGTTAATGGCGTAAGTATCTTTTTCCTCCAGAATTCAGAACCATATGAGACACTTTGTTACAAAGCAGAAACTAACACACCATTGTAAAGCAATTATACTCCATAAAGATGCTAAAAAGAAACATAAGAGAGGTAGGCTGAGGAATCAAGCTACTACTGTAGCTTTAGGGAGCACATTAACTGCATTAGGAGGCTTAAATGTGTGGCCTCAGTGTGGTTCCTTGAACTGAGCTTGCAATTCAAATCTACAATGCTCCCTGAAAGTGCAGACTGTACCCCTGTAAGTTCACTGCACGTCCAAGAGCGTGCACCTCTCTGTGGGAAAGCAGGTGTACAGTAAGAACCTCAGACACCCTGGGCCAAGCATGCTCAATTCCTTCTCTCACATTTATCAATAGGGCCAGGCATTCCTCCCCTGGGGAAGACGGATGGAGAGAGGAAGCCAAAAAGACAGAAACATCGCTCCTTTATTTTTTCCTTGAAAGAGTGCTATGGAAATTCCCCCTTCACTTGGTGGGGTATGAGGAGTGAAAATAAGTGTTCTTGTCCTGAAGGAGACAACATGCATAGGGGTTCAAAGAAGAAAGAGTCCAGAGGGTTGGAATGATTAGGAAACAATTCAGAGAGTAGATAGTACTGGGGATATGCATTTTTTGTTGTTGTTGTTTTTTTTTTTTTTTTTTTGCGGTACGCGGGCCTCTCGCCGCTGCGGCCTCTCCCGTTGCGGAGCACAGGCTCCAGACGCACAGGCCCAGCGGCCATGGCTCACGGGCCCAGCAGCTCCACAGCACGTGGGATCCTCCCAGACCAGGGCACGAACCCGCGTCCCCTGCATTGGCAGGCGGACTCCCAACCACTGCGCCACCAGGGAAGCCCTGGGGATATGCATTTTAAAGGAGTATCAGTTGGATAGGCAAGATGAAAGAACGGAGCTACCATGAGGAGCTGGTAGTAAGTCCTAAAGAAAAAGCTAGAAGAATTTTCAAGCATCAGAGAAGAAGACCCATCACAGTTGACACTGAAGTGCATTTTTAATGAACTTCGAACGCCTGAGACTTTGTTAATATTTAAGAGGCAAGAAATAGGCAGTCATCGTAAGGTGTTTAAGATTAGCAAGCACATGCGGTGTATATTTAAGATGATGTAACATTCTATGGAAATAGTATATTATTAAATAGATATTGTGAGGGTCAGTCTCAATTGCTGGGTAAATGAAACCAGCACCTATATCACACACTAGAATGGGTAGTAAATGAGGAAAATAATGAACAGATTTATAGGGGAAAGAAGACAGAAGGCTATCCGGAAAGAAAGGAATTTTGGAATGTATAATATGGAAAGTGGATCACTGCCCAGAGGTGAAGCCCAAACCATAATTACAAAAATCATTAGAATCAAAAAATAAAGGAATTTCGAGAGCCAAATGGCAGAGAATCATCAATGGACGTTGAAATCACTAAGAATGCCTCTAAGGATGTTAGCGAAATGCAGTACAAGCCAGTGGAGGAAGATGGACGCCCATCCTAGAAGTCCTGGTGACAGTGATGAAGCATTAAATAGCATAAGTACAGAAAATATAAGTGGCTTAAGAAACTGCTGGTAGTTAATTGTCTGGAATTAGTATTGAAATAAATTCTCCTGGCCTTATGGAAAATAAGGGACTAAGAGGCCTCAGGGGGAAGCTGGGTTTCAGTTAATAAAAGATGGAAAGAGTTTAGAAGAAAGATTTGAGGATTCATTACAAGGTGCAATCAAAGGCAGGCACTCAACTGACATACTATGCATGACACAGTAATAAGGGGATGGGCCAGAGTGTAAGTGACCTGGGGAAGAGGGGCAATCTAGATAGGAAAAAGGATGCGGGCATTATCAATAGCAAGGATTAAGGAAACGACGGTTTGAGAAAGAAGCTCCAGGGACCTGTTGACAGTACAGGAGGTAGCATAATTTGATCATTTTCAGTCCTCTGGGATGGCATTGCCGGGTCACTTGTTGAAAAATTATAGTCTTTCAACACCTTACAATTAGGAATGGGCATTGGCATCATCCTGTTGGCGCTTGCTGCTAACAACCAATGTGGGAATTTTGAGAGACAGACACATGGTCTCACCAACACATTCGAATGTAGTCACGATGCCATCCAGTGGTTAGTTTGGTTACTTTCACAGATACTGTCCATCTCTCTTTAAGAATATATTTTATTTTATAGTGAATATTCATCTAAGTTTCAGCAGGCTTTTATGAAAAGCATTTTATTGTATCTTCAAAAATCACAGAGGAGGGATTTGATTTGTTATTTACTTCTAAGATAATAGAGTTACACCCAGCTTGTTTTCTGTATGTGTTATGCTCTAGGAAACATGATTTAGCCTCTCTTCTATTGAAATTAATGCAATAAAGAACCATGAAATAATGGGCCTTACACTGTATTCAATTTTAGTCCTAATAGAAACACAATGGAAAATAACATCTGCGACATAGGCCTGGTTGAACACAGGAAAGTAATGGATATTTTCTGCTATGATTTTATTGGTGTTCTGGGTTATATCCTTCACAGAATGTTCATCGGTACAGTAATAATATGGTACATACTTTGACTTGACTTATATGTAGTCTCAGTTTGTCTATACGTTTACTTGGGCAAATTTAGCGGGGAGACTTTCATTTGGTTGCTAACAAAGTAGGATAAATCGAGCTGCCATTAGCAGGAACCCTTCTCAAAATTTTTGTAAAAGCACAGCTTTCAAATTCATTGCACATCTCTTTAAACATATATCTTAAAGTAATTTTTAGCGACATCCTATTTGGGATATGCAAACATTTGGCAATAAAATTCTCCTTTGCCACAAAAATTCATTATTTGAATCTCCATGGTAAATTAGCTTTATGAGGTAGCTACTTTATTTTTCTATGAAGCAAAGGCAAGAATAGAGACAGTTTCATCATCTTTATCATTGTTTGTATGAGGAATCACTAAACAGTTCACTGGTGGGAAGCTATGAAAAGGCCCTTTGGTTTACGCCTTTATCGGTAGGCATAAACATAACTAAACCACCCTAGAAAAATGTACATTAATATCTAACATTGTTTCTAAAGACCTAGAGGGGTAGTGTCACCACAGTCAACTATGCTGTACTGATGCGATATTTTAAATCATTTCAATTTGAAAGTGATTGGAGCCATTTGTCATTTGATTATTTTCACACTATTTGTCCTTAGACTGCTTAAATTCAGTTCAGAAAATACAGAATTGATTTGGAGAAGAAGGCGGTATTGACATAAACGATGGCAACGTCTGCAGATTTTCAGGGCTGGGGGAGCAAGAGATCAAATGCTACCCAGACTGCGAGGCAAAACTGATGACGACAATCAAAATAGAAAACTTTATGGTTCATACGAGTTATTGCATTTGATCTTAACTCATGCAGTTACATACTCCATACTACTTATCAATATTAAATTCTACCACTCTACAGTCTTCTTCATGCAATGAACTTTTGGTTGTTTGGTTGTTGTTACTATTTTTTAAACTTTACATTTGGAAAAATTTTAAACTTACCAAAACAATTGAAAGAATAGTACAATGAACACACATATACTCTTTGCTTATGCCAAATGATAACTTTTTGCCACACTTGCTTTGTGTATGTGTGTGTGTTCACTTTTTTTGGCTGAGCTATGTGAAAATAAGCTGTAGGCACTTCATCCCTAAGTTACTTCACTGTGTATCTTAAAAACAAGAATACTCTCCTACCTAACCACAATACCAGTATCACACGCCAAAAACTTGAACATTGGTGCAATAATATTATCAAATATAATACCTAAATTTATATTTCCCCAATTGTCCAAAAATGCACTCAATAGCTCTCTTGTAAAGGTACACTTCAACTTTTACAATGAATATCCCCAGGTACCTTTTACGCAATTTTTTTTTTTTTGGCTGTGTTGGGTTTTCATTTCTGTACGAGGGCTTTCTCTAGTTGTGGCAAGCGGGGGCGCGCGGGCCTCTCACCATTTTGGCCTCTCTTGTTGCAGAGCACAGGCTCCAGACGCGCAGGCTCAGTAGTTGTGGCTCACGAGCCTAGTTGCTCTGCGGCACGTGGGATCTTCCCAGACCAGGGCTCGAACCCGTGTCCCCTGCATTAGCAGGCAGACTCTCAACCACTGCACCACTAGGGAAGCCCTATGCTATGTTTTTAACATCTACGAATTCTTGCCTAAATAACTTATTATGCTGGGTATTGCAAAACAAGGTGATTTTCTAATTTTGCCATTTCTTCTACATTTTGAGACAGCATTCTACTGTAAAGAAGAAAGTTCTTTTCCTTTTATTTAATAGTATCACCCTGGGTTCATGGACTTTTTAAATAATTTTTTACAATTATTTTATTTTTTCACATCCACATTGTGCCAATTGTGGCCAGTAAGGGCCCCAAAGAGCAGCTCCGTGTCTTTCTGACACATGCCAACCAATATGGGGCGTATCCTTACATTCTTACACAATGAGGAGCTCTAGGCCCACCCAGTACCTTCCTTGCCCCAAACTTAAACACAAGAAATCCGTTCTGCCTTCCCTCCCCAATGGGTAAAGTTATTGAGAAATCAAAATATACTAATTTTTACTGGAATATCATCTTCTAGGCTCTTTTGGTGGAGAGAGCTAGGTTTTTTTAAAAGAATGCATTCAAACTTACACCTCTAAGTCAAGTTCAACAACACAGGATTCTTCTGTACTTTTTTCCATTCCATATGCATATCCCCACATCCCACTGTGAGAACACCAATTTCTAACATCATCCACATATTTCTCATTTGCTCTATCCTACAATACACAAAAGCTTCAGAATTACTACACCAATAGCAGTAGTAACAAACCTGCTGTCAGATTCAAGATTTTTAAACTATTCTTTTATGTCCTTAGATTATGTATCACTAAGGTGTTTCACTTAACAGTGCATCTTGAAGCACTCCATATCAGTTCATAGAGATATCTTTTATTCTTTTTGATGGTGTTATAGTACTCCATGTTATGGATACATCAGAATTTACTCAACCAATCTCCTATAATTTGGCATTTAAGGGTTCTTCCCCAATATTATGCCACAGTGACTAACTTTGTCTATTTTGTTTTGTATTTTCGAAGGTGTACCTTCAGGATAAATTCCTAGAAGTGGGATTACAGAAGCAAGGGTTACCAAGGATACTTTTGTCAAATAGTGCCAAGTTCCCCTCCATAGATACCGTGCCATTTTTCACTTCCATCACTGTACTTCTTAAAATAAGCAAATCATTATTTCTCCCTGAAAACGGTAATTATTTAAATAATAAACAATTGACAATTTTATAGAACTATAAGAATTCCTTACACACCCACTTCCTGATTCCAAACTCAAATTTAAATTATATAGGTGGCAGATGTATATAATCCACAGAAACAGAAGGACTATAATACTAGACAAACCTGGACAACTGGTATATTTTGAAATTGTAGTATTTATGATTATTTTTCTCTTAGACTAATTAAAAATAAAACTAAATAATTCATGTAATGGAAATTTAGAGTGAAAAGAAATCTCAGAGATTGATCTTTATGAATTATATTAGAAGAAAATGAAGTACTTGCAACATAAACATGATTGAATGTACATTACAGTTATTTCTTGGAGTATGACTATCTGTATAGTATATGTGCTACTCTCACTGAAAATGTAATCTTCTCTGTCTTAATTTTTCTTCTAGGGTTCTCAGTCTCTGTATCAACTTTATACCTTCCTAGATTTCTAATATTTCTATTTAAACAGTTCCTAAGATCTCACAATCTGATTTCTTAGTTCCCATTCCCAGGCCACAAAGTGTGGAAGACCAACTCGTGTGACTGAACCACTATAGATGTCCCTCCTGTGACACCAGTGGGCTTTCACTGCCACTCAGCAGTACTTCCTTCTCCAGACGTCTGAAATTCACCTTTCTACACCTTTTCTTTTAGCTGATGACCTTGGTTTTTACTTTACTTGAAAACCAAGGGCATTCAATTTGTATTCATACCAATTCTATCCTCCCTTCCTTGTAACATCTTTATTTTCACTCTTCCTGCGGGCTAACTCTCCCCTTCTCACCTCCACACACCTGCACTCTTCCTCTGGAGCTGTGCTCCATAAATCATCTCCTTTTCAGCTTACAATTTGTTAAATCTTTCTGTCTTCTGGCAACTTCTCTTTGTCTCCACACATGCTTAGGACTCACACATTCTAACAACAGCTTTCTTCGCCTTCTTAACTTTGGATTGTTACGTTTTCTTGTCCTTTCAATAGCAAAATTCTTAAAGTCGCTGTTTTAAAAATCACAGCTTCTGTTTACTCTCTTGTCAAGCCCTTGTAATCTGGCTTCCACTTCACTGAATATGTTCTTTTAAAAGTTTCTAGTGACCTCTAAACTCTAATTCCAGTAGTCTCTTACTGTTCTCCATCCTTCTTAAGCTCACTTCAATGTTTGGCGCTATTGATTGATTTCCTTTTCAAACTCCCTTTCTGAGATCATCTGGACTCTTTGTTACCAGTTTTCCTCCTCAACATTCCCTCTCCCTCTTGTTCACTAGTTTGTCCCAACTCCTAACATTAGGGATTTCCTAAAAGTCTTCCATAAGGTTTATTTGAATAGTTCATCAGGTAAACAATGTGTTGGAAGACCACACATGAGGATGTTTCCTGGATTGTGAAAATGGTAGAATGCATATTGGGGAGCTCATTGCACAAAGCCTGAGAGTTATAGGTATATAGATAGGTTCAGATGAACTATATGGAAGCAGATAATAGATAGGCAACAGGTATATATAGGTTCAGATAATGGGCCATGTAGTTCTAAGTCTATTTATTGGGCCAGTATGTATCACAATATTTGTGGGCCAGTATTTCTCAGGTAATTATATATCCAACAACAGTTTTTAACTGACTGAAAGCAGAGGTCCGAACTATAATTTTAAAATATTGATAAAATGTTAACCCTTCTTTTTAGCCTTTCTGCTGAAAAGATTTTCTTTCAATCTAATATCCAAAAGCAACCTGCATCATATTACTATGTCTAAACTGCCCTTAGTTAAATCATTAATAATCATCCATTACTTTTTAGAAATCAGCTCTGTTTCTCCATTTTTAAAGACCTAAACATTTTGAATAGGTTTTTTTCTACAATAAAAATACCGTTACAGCTTCAATTGACATAGGTCAATTTCTGATGTAACCTGGTCTTTATAGTAATCACTCAGAATAAAAACCAAAAATGTCACATTCCTTCAGTCAGGAACTTAGGCAATATTTAATCACACATCCGTTGCCTAAATTACAGCAAATATTTGTTGGGCACCAATCATATGCCAGTCTCTATTAGGACATTAGGGATTCAATCTAGACAAAAATCTTTGCCATGAGAGCATATACATTTCATCTGAATGAATCAGAATGGCTTAGATGGAATGGTATTTGTAGCTTATACCTGTCCTTCCTGCAGTGGGTGGTGCTGTATGGGGTGTACCAGCTTTAGTGAACCCACTAAATTGGGCAGCTAGGAAGATATTTAACTTCTATAAAGGGGAACTGTTCATCGTGTCCATGTTCAAAACTAAGGGTGATCTTGCCCCAGGGGACTTTTGGCAACGTGAGCCAACCATTTTGGTTGCCCAAGCTGATGGGAAAGGGTTCCTACAATGCACCGGACAACCTCCCAAAGAATTATCCCATCTACAATGTCAACAGTGCCAAGGCTGAGAAACCGTGCTCTGGGCAAAAGGGCTCATGTGGCTTGGGTTCTCTCTTAGAAGAGGGACATAAACCACATTCTTCCACAGCCTTTCTCCTACTTCTGACCATACAGATCTCCCTTCAAGTTTATTTCTCTGATCTTTTTTGTTCCATGGGAAAACATATAATATTCAACTGAGATCTGTACTTTCTGGGCTGTTCTCAAGGGTCAATCAATGCTTGCTAAAGTTTTCGAGCAAGCACTAAGGTAAGTTCTGTGCCTGCTGGGCATAATTATAGAAAACAACTTCAGTTTAAAAATCTCCTAATGGGAAGCACAGGCGCTATCTACAAATTACAATCTTTTTCTGGTGTGTTTGTGCCCTCAGCAGCTCACAGCAGGGCCAAATCAGTCTCCATCAGCCACCATTTTTCTAGCTACCTTCCTAAAATATCAGAAGCAACAAACCTCCCAGGGTGAGGAAACATTCTGCAGTTTTGCCTACATGGATCACTATTTTTCCCCTACAGTGGTTATGCTTCTATAAAATAACTAAGAAGTTATTATTTAATTCATGAATAGAAGGGCAAGTTAATCATGTTATTCTTTAGAAGTGTTATATTTCACATGGTAGAAAACTCACAGGGGCCTTGGTTGTTAGTCCAAAATTCACTTGCGTTTTTCCTTTCCTTTAGATACTGCCTAAACGTTATAGATGATAATGTCATCATTTTACCTGTATAACTCTATGGCAAGGTATAAACTAAGTCACGTAACTGTTGAACTCCGGATGGAATTTATACTTTTACTACTTATATAACATTAGATAACTCATTTAACCTTTCAAGGGCTGGATTTAGTAATGCATTAAATAAATAAGTTGAGCTAGTATCTGGCATGAGAATCCTGGGTTTGAATTGGGTCACACAGCCAGAAACTGGTGATGCCATCAGCAAGTCATCCCACCATTTAGACTCTAGAGATTATAACGTGATTACTTCGCGTATTACAAAGCTATTTGCCATTGCTCCTGTCATCACTAGATGGTTATCTTGAATGTGGTTTCTGGTTCCACAGACACAACTTAATATTACCCTAAACTGTATCTAAGACATGATATCCAATATTCAGGATGTCTGAATTGGCCAAAATTAAGTAGGGTTTTAAATTCTGTGTTTCAGCTTTTTTTTTTCCCCTAGTGAAATAATTACACTTTGTAGGCATAGAAGTATAGGAGTGGAGATGTAATTTTTACCCCAGTGGTTCCAAATTTCTTAACATGCACATCTATTTTAGATTCACGAGGAACTACTAATACATTATAAAACACTTCTTTTTAGTAAAGGTCGAATATTTTCTCTGAAAAGTCTCCCATCTCAAAATGTGTCTTCTTTTCTGTCCTAAAACTGTATGAGCTCTGTTATTACAGCAAGAACACCTTCACTAGCAAACAGAAATGTCACCCAGCCAAAGAGAGGTATGGAGAGCCAGGTCCCATCCACTATGACCTGGCATTTTGGTCCGTAGTTACTGACCATCAAGAGTGATGTCGTTCGTTTTTAGAAAACCCCATGATGTATTAGTCCAGAGCAAGAAGAGAGACACGTTTGTGGGTGGCTGGCTGGAGTAGAACTTGGACATCATTTCTGAATTCTGTGATTTTTCCAATTACCTCTGCTCCCAAGAAGTCAATCACCACTGCTTATAAAGAGTAACCCATTTGACTGATAAATAACTAGGTTCTGAGGGAATATTAAAATGAAATTAAACACTACTTCATTTACACGTCACCTATCCACTTGCATTTCAATGTATCCAGACCATTTTCCTAGGCACTCTTGTTGAGTATGGTAAAATCTCCACCTCCATCAGGTACTTTTTTATTTTTATTTTTATTTTTTTTGGCGGTACGCAGGCGTCTCACTGTTGTGGCCTCTCCCGTTGCGGAGCACAGGCTCCAGACGCGCAGGCTCAGCGGCCATGGCTCACGGGCCCAGCCGCTCCGCGGCATGTGGGATCTCCCGGGATCTTCCCGGACCGGGGCACGAACCCGTGTCCCCTGCATCGGCAGGCAGACTCTCAACCACTGCGCCACCAGGGAAGCCCTCCATCAGGTACTTTTGAGGTTGGATGCACGTTGGAGTGATTCTCCATGTGATATTTCACAGAATCACCAGCCCACCTTTCCAGTATCCCTTCTGGGTTAGATTTCTTCACAATACCCAGATAACAAGTAGGCAGGCTACATCTTATTATCCAGGTTTGCACTGTGGAAGGAATGGTCTGATTCTCAAGAAGCTGACACCTTTCTTGGATATAAAAGATATGTAAAAGAATACATAACCCACTCCAAAAAATACTATGATGGTTTACAGCAAATCAATTTGCTATAAATGTGATTTACTACAAATCATCATAGTACTAGCTATCTTCAAGCAGTATGAACTAAAGATGTAGAAAAGTAGTATATAGAAGAAATGGTTTGAAAATACCCACGATTATGAACCAGTTCCACCTAACCAAGTAATTTATCATTTAATAGGTATTTTATAGCAAAGTTAACTATACATGCTTCTTCTATAAAGTACATCCTATATTTCCATTCTTGGCCAATGAAAACTTAAGTGCAATCCTGCAGTACGTCAGGAATTGAAGTGTTTTATGTTCTAACATTTCAGTCCTCAAGAAGAGTTCATTTTGCTGCTATAGCATTTTCCATATCATCTTTCTTTGTTCAACAAGCTCCTTCCAATCCTCTTTTCCATGAAACTACAAGATTTTCTTGAGGCTCAAGGATCCCCACATATTCACATCTTCTCAAACTTTACTCTTGTCTTTCTTTGCCTGTAATTTTCTAGTATCTCCTGGATTTTACACATCAAGTATAAAATTCATGAAACTCAGTTACTCACTTTATCAGTTCTGCACATTCAAACTCCCTGGTATTGATTTCACCTTACATGCATCATACCTATAGTTGGTTTGCATTTTATTTATACCGCACATAAACTATTTCTTTGTAAAGACTATTTTTACAGTACAGTGGAGACTGCATAGGAGACTTTGGTTTTAATCCTGTAGAGCACTTTCTTTCCTCAAGCATAGAATAGAAATGTTGAAATTGTGTTCATTTTCCCAGAACTTACTGTGATGTGTATGTTTTTTATTCATGTACCCTCTAATTTCTTACTCTCCCCAGTTCTAGAAAAGAAATTGAACTTTTAGAATTCTTTCTTTGAGAGAAAGGAAGTAATTTTATTCATGAAGTCCATTTCAATTAGTAAAAATGTCTCTGAGTGGCTGCTTCCCCAGAGACTAATTGTCCAATAAGCAGCCACGTAGAAAGTGGACTCCCATCCCCCTGGTTTCTCACACCATACATAAGTGATGGTATACACTTCCTCCTACCAGCTTTCTCCTGAAATTGTAATTTGTCATTTTCTAAGGACTAAACAATTAAGGTCTGAGATTCATTTTCATTGCAAATGAATAATTAGTGAATGTCAATTTCATGTTCTCTTAGTCCATGCAAAAGACAAAAGCAGTTATGTTACAATGCTTAACAGGCTCTCTAGCTACGCTGACGTAGCAATTCTTGGAGATGATAAACATAAATATTATTATTGTCTTCCTCCTTAAAATATCATCTAATCTGGTCTCATTTAAAAGTTTACTTAACATTTGTCTTCTCTATGTATAACTTTAGGAGTGTTTTGCTAATTAGATACAAGAAATATAGTCACCTCTTCTAAACATTATTTTATTTACACTTGGTTTTAGATTTTTTATTGTTTCTTTGTTTCTCCACCCCCTTACAGCACAAGGTATCTCAAACCCCAAGCAGCTGCCATCTGGCTTGTTTTACATAACTCTCTGAGGCCATTCAAGTGGCAATATACCAGTGAGGAATAAAAATATATATATTGGATAGAGCCCAGGAATTGCACCCAAAATAGCCTTTGAAAAGTCATTGAGCATAACAGTGGAAATAATAAGGAGGTCATAGCAGCAGCTGCTCTGGGAGCACTGGAATAATTCTCCCATCAGCATGCTGCAGGTACAGGCGGAAAGCAATGCTTTTGGAACCTCCACTTTCTCCTTTAGTTTTTATGCCTATCGCTCAATCTCAACAGCTGACAGGCACCTGGGGTTCAATTCCTTCAGGATTTCATAAATTCACACTAATTTTGGCAATTTCCCAATTGTAACAGTGAGAACCTTCCCCCAAGTTGGGCAAACAGCTTTAGTATTTCATTGCATATTCATGTATCACCCCATGTTATTTTTAGTCTCTAAAGGAGACAGCAGAGGAGGCTTCATAAAAGATTAGTAGGAGCCCTACAGATAGCTTTCTCACTGTTCTAATAGATTTTGGGTTTTTTTTCTTTTCCTGAGAGGGCAGACAAGAATTCCCTTCAAAGACAATGTATTTGGTAGTGAACAAAAGGAAAACTTCAAACCACCAAGAATCTCCTTGATATGTGAGAATATCTAATTTTGATTCCCCCAAGACAGCCAGCCACAATGTTCACCAATTGTAAGGCACCAGCTAATCTTTACTTTCTCTTTCCCCCCAGTTCTTTCCATTTGTATTATTTAAAGGGTATGTCATGTTTCATTATTTCCACATTTCTTTCTGTGAGATATCAAAATCACATTGGGAAAGAGCTATATCTTAAAAAAAAAACAAAACAGACAATTGGAGATAATTTTTTTCATACCGTATAGGTGTCTTGTAACTTTTATATTTACTGTGCTGTTTTTTACAAGAATTTTCTATTCCATTTCCCTTATTCATCCAGAGAGTTTTATAAGATTGTATAGTGTGTAATATAGTGAAAAGCCCAAAATAATAGAAAACATTTTTAGAATGGAGACATTCTACAAATGACAGATTTTTCCATTTTAGGCCTTATGAAAAATGGATTTGAAACTTATAAAATATGTATCTGGAACATCTGAGTGCAAGATTTTTTATTTTATTTTAGAATTCAGATCCATGATTTAAAAGCCCTTTCCTTTTTCTGAAAATAGCCATGCTGAATTGATTTTTAAGGAGAAAGAAAGGGTGTAATTTGGATTTTAACCCTTTTCTAAGGACTTACACTGTTTTCACTTATGCTGACTTCCTTTATTCCCATTGCATCCTCATGGAGCAGGGAATGAATATGTTATCACTCTTTTACAAGGATGAACTTTAGGCAGAGCTATAAATAAGGCTTCATTTTCCTTTGTTCCATTTCACCTTTTCAGTTCTACATCTCCTGTTATAGATGCAGTGTGGCTTTCTAGCTAACACTCCTTTTTCTATCTTGAAAGAAGGGTCTTATTATCTTATAACATCACTCAAAGAGAACTTGCTTTCCCCGCATCCCCCAGAGAGTTAAAGAAAGGAAATAACCCAAATGAATGAATCACTAATGGTAGAACTTCAGTAATGAATGTGAGATAGATATCTAGGAGATATCGCTGGGTATTTTCCAAGTCTTTGAAAACTGCATGGAGGAGTAGGGAAAGTCCCATTTTGTTATTCTTATGAAAACCAAAAATCTGAGTATTCAATCTCTAACCCAAATTTTATAATCTTGATTCTCCAACTTTGAAAGTAGTTCTTTCTCAGTCAGACTTCTTCCTTCTATGATGGCTGCATCAACTTCCACTAATTTTTACTACAGTTGACGGAGTGAAAAAAGAAGGTAACTGAATATAAAGATGACTAGGTTGGAAACCAAAAATCCAAGTCTAGTCTGATTTGCCACTAACTAGCATTCTGACTTTTGGAAGCAGCTGTGCCTTTCTGAATGTATTTTCCTCCTCTAAAATTAGGAAGCTCAACAATATCTTTTTTAATGGTTCTGCAACAGTCTTCTTGGATTTAAGCTTGAACTCTACTACTCTACTAGGTGTGTGATCTTACACAAGCTATTTAATCTGTGTATGGTTTACTTTTCTCATCTCTAAAATGGAGATGATTGCAGTGCCTACCTTGGAAGGAATTACATCAAATGGAGTAAGTACTTAGTTAGATTCTAATAATTTTTAGCTATTATTTGATTTTTAAGAGCTAAATTCAAGTTACCACAGATACATTAAACAGTTAGCATAACTGAAAAATGTAAATATGATTTTAGATATTTGTATAATAGCTGATGTTTATCAAGTGTTTATTATGTGCCAAACATTGATTAAGTCCTTCATTTGTAAATCTCATTTAATCCTCTCAATAACACATTGTAGAAGATACAATTATCTTTGGTTTACCAATGATAAAACAAAGGCTTAGACAATCACACTTCACACAAGTTAAAAAAAAAAAAAGGTACCGGAGGTGGTGGCGGCAAACAGTTTTTTCCCCAGAGTTCACTCTTTTAATCACTGTGCTATCCTGCCTTCCATTCTAGGCCTTCTGCCTTCCATCTAGATGACTAAACCCTAATTAAATGCAGCACTAGATCCTAATAAAAATAAACCTTCTCATCTCTTCAATCATTTTATAATCCCTATTTGATTTACATTAATTCTCTTCCAAACTTGCCAGTGGACTTTTATGAGGCTATGAACCCATAAAGTCAAAAAGTGTTTTCAAATCACGACTCATTATTCGCCTCCATCCTTTCCTTTCACATATGAAGGACCAAGTTTCTTGGGAATCTCAGAGACTTATTTAGATCTAGCCTGGAATTCACCTAAAGCTAGATAAAACTAGTGTTGATAGGCCTGTAAGAGCCCCACAGAAAAAACTGCATCAACACACACATACACAAGCACACACACACACCCCTTCATTTCAAATATAAGAAGTCAGAGGTCAGAGTTTTAACACCATTGTTTTCCATAGATGATGGCAATTAAGACATTTGAAACTGCTACATTTCAATCACCAGATCCTCATGGTGCAACACTTCACTGCACTGGGAAACAACATCTGTTTCATTCTCCAGATTAATTCCCTTCTTTCAGAGAAATGACTTTCAGCTATTTTAGATATATGCGCTTCGCTTCATTTGAGAAGCAATTTATATTCATTCAGTCACAGCCATCATTCACTAATATCATTGGATTGATGGACTTAAAAAGCCTAGCTTTTCATCAGTTCTGTTTGCAAGGCTAATTTTTTTTTTTTTTTGCGGTACGCGGGCCTCACACTGTCGTGGCCTCTCCCGTTGCGGAGCACAGGCTCTGGACGCGCAGGCTCAGCGGCCATGGCTCACGGGCCCAACCGCTCCGTGGCATGTGGGATCCTCCCGGACCGGGGCATGAACCCTTGTCCCCTGCATCGGCAGGCGGACTTTCAACCACTGTGCCACCAGGGAAGCCCTGCAAGGCTAATTTTTATAGCATTGGATTATTTTACTTCCAGTTGCTCCTTTTTCCAGGACTTTGTGTCCCACAATCATTCTTTTGATAATCTATTACATGTTTCTATCTAAAAGGATGTGTTGATTCCCTTTGTAATGAGAGCAGGTATTTACAAAAGCCAAAAGGTTTATGTTCCTTGTGCTAATTTGCACTGAAAGTTCTGTGAACCCTTTCACTTAGCAATGAGACTATTAAAATATAAGTCTTGGAACAGAGAGGATCAGGAATTTGTTTACTTGTGTAACACGTATCATTGGCTCCTAATTTGCACTGAATATATGTAAACTCATTGCTCCATTTCTTAAGTATCCTATTATTTGTTTACTCTTGCAGCGGTTACTGCTAAATTCAAATTAGTCACAGGATCTCTCAATATATTACTATTCCTTTCGCAAAAGCAATGATGATAGGGATGGATGGATGGATGGATGGATGGATGGATGGATGGATGGATGGAAGGAAGGAAGGAAGGATAGATAGGGATCAGTAATACCTACATTTATCTAAGTCCACATACATAAAGGATTTTTCACTTGTTAAATTGTACTTATCAAGAACATGTGTAAAACAATCTAATTGTTTTGCTGTTTATAGGCACACCATGAAATTTTCTTCTGAAGCAGTAGATTCTAGTACGTGAGGAGCCTTGGGAATAAAGAAGAGACGATTCCTTGTACTGATGATTCCTAGAAATGTTTCTAATTACAGTATGACATCCTGTATCTTAGTTGCAATGCAATTAACATTTTCTCTTTTCTTCTTCCTCCCAATACACTTATACATGAGGATCTGTGGGTTTCATTACACCAGGGTGATTAGGTAGAGATATTTGGTTGAGATTTTAAGGTAAATTTTGACTTCAAAAATGAGTGTTAAGTTATTTCTTTCTTCCTGGGCATTGCTATGTCCCAGGAACTTCGCCTATACATACGATCTCCTCATTTAATCCTCCCAGCAACCTGTGAGGGACCTGCTGATCTAGTAAGGAAACTGGGACATATGCCCTGCATGACTACAACTAAGACATAAAATGATGACTGCTATAAGCCAAGTACAGAGACGTATAACAATAGCTGTGCAGAAGAAAGTTTCCTTCTATCTGAAGAAATTTTTAAAAGCTCCTTGAAAAGGTAACATTACCATCAGACCTGAGAGGAAAAAAGGTATTTCTAATGTTACTTTAAATCCTATGACTCCCTGTTCCCTTTAGACGTGTATCACTAATGTTATTCTTGTGGTAAACAAACATAAACGAGATAAGAATGATACCTTGGCAAAATGGGAAATGAAGATGAGGGAGCAAGGAAAAAAGGGAGAGAAGGTAGGAGAATATGGGAAGGACCTAACAAGGACTATGTGTTTTCATGAAAGAGAGATTGTGAAAGATAGAAATAAGAAAGACCTTATTCCTAATCAGTTACAAATAAGAAGGTGGGGGAGAAGGAAAGTTATGGTTTAATGTTCCCTTGATACAACCACCAAGGCAGTCTAGTTTATTTGTTGCCTGAGTTGACCTTACTAGTGTCAGGGGAGAATCTGTCTTCTGATCTCATTTGTAAGACGTTCCAAGCTCAGAAGCTCATGTCTCAAGAGAAGAAGATGAAGTAAGAAATGCTTCCGTTATTGATGGTCTTAAAGTTTCCTAATGTTAATACCTAGTATACGGAGAAAAGGGATGCGAAAGAGGACAAGGCACCTGTTTTAATGGTGGCAAAGGTGGCCTTTCTCCCACAGCTAAGCTGAGTGATCTTGCTTATGGGTGAAGTATTTTGCAAAATCATTCTGGCTTGCTCAGGGGCCAGCCTTGTTGAGTGTCTCTCACCATTCCTAGAAGGACAAAGTAACTGCCCCCAACATCACCCACAGGGTGTAAGAACTGACTAATGTGAATGCATTACCATTTATCATTCATTCAAATATTAAGACTCACTGACCTCTAAGAGAATCAAAGTAAGCATTTTTTTTTTGCCCTTCCTTCCTTTCAAATAAGTTGATATCAGTAGCTGTGCTTCTCATAAATGGATTCTCTGGAACCAATTCCTTTCAAAACTGTGGCCTCTCAAACTAGCAAATCATATCTGAACTAAAGTTAGTTCTATTCAGGTGACTTTACATTCCATTCCATTCTACACAATGTCATAGTCAGTGTACTACCTTAAGGACCCCAAACAATTTCTTAGTAGCCTGAAAGAGTTTCTATAACTTTCCAACAAATTTCAGAAAAAACATAGGACAATGAAATAAGCCCGAGAAAAGATTTTTTTAAACATCCTCTTTATGCCAGGGGTTGTTCTAGACCTAAGAAGATGCAATGATGCCACTACTGGACTCTCAAGGAGTTTACAATCTAGTATAAGAAGAATATGTGCAAACCAATATGTACTAAGCAGTAGAACATACGAGACACACTAGGGAAATAAATGAATTCTGACTGGGTGGGCTCAGAGAAGAAATTGACCTAAAACTTGAAGCATTAAAAAGATCCAGATAGTAAAGAATTAGATGGGGGCAGAGTTTAGGTAGAAAATTTGCTGCAACGGAGGTAAATTACTTAACAGAGCAGAAATTCAGGGGTGTTTCACACCAAGAATTTACTTTAAATTCTCGCTAAAGTATTTACTTTAAATTACTTATTTCTATATTTTCATTTTTTACTGTTATTAAGATCCATCAAGACATCATGACCAAAATATATCTTATTTTGTATAATACTTGAAAAATTGATGATGCTAACTTTAAATATGTTTCTTATTTAATTTCTTCATCAAATTTCAGAACGTTTTTGCTCTTTGTGGATTCAATTTGTTTTTGTTTTATTTTTCTCTATTTCTTAGGTATTTTTAAATCCCTATGTGCTGATAAATCATACAGCACGTTGGGATTATCGGATGCCCAGATTAATTTAAAAACTGGAATTTAAGTAGAAATGTAATTGGCTATAAAATGTATAGACTCTTATTATGGTAATCTTCTAACTTCTGTTGAACCCTGGATTTCAAGTCTCTGCTGACCAGTGAAACTTGTCATTTAAATTCATTCAGAAGGGTAGTGTCTTATGCAGAGTGAGCATATGAAGCAAAAATTATCTATAGTCTAAGTGACCTTTGAAAATAAGCCTACCATAAAATTCAGTAGGCTGCTTTTTCCTGTTTTTCAGTAAATCTAACACAACGTTGAAAGAGATCACTGTTCTTGGTGAGAGACTGAGGTGAAATAATCCCCTGAGTTAGAAGCCATACTGTATGAAAAAATTGAATTGTTGCTTTTTTTTTTTTCCTGAGTGGGTATGGTTGATGTCACCTATGTTTAATTAGAACGCCACTGCACTGGTTCTCACAGATAACCATGCATCAGTATCCCCTGGAGAGTTTTCTGTTGAACTAGTTTGCAGAATTCTACCCTCAGTAGGTATAGAGTAAGGCTTGAGAATTCACATTTCCAACAAGTTACCAGTAATGGTGATCCTGCTGGTCCAGGGATCTCACGTCTGTGTCCGTGTGTGGGTGTGTGGGTGGGCGTGTATGTGTGTTTTAAAGATACCCGTGTGTGCAGCCATTTTCACACACACAAAAAAATCTGCTAGCAGCTACCAGCTGCAACCTTACGGTCTCAAGGTCTCTCCCATGTAACTATGCAAGCATTTTGGACCCCAGTCAGTCCTTGCTAAGCAAGCATCCTTACTTCTGGCCAGCTCCAATCCTAATTCTTAACAACTTATGCAACTTTTTGGGTTTTGCCTATGTAAGCCTTCTGCATTTTGTAGCCCAGCAGAACGCAATTCAAGTGCTTCTTGAATCTGTTGTCTCCCGTGCTATAGTCCTCTATTTGGCTCAGATAAAACTCTTTTCTATTCCAAAAAATTAAAAGATGCCCTGTATGTGTGCGTCATTCAGCCAACTATATTCTTTCATCTATCAATCCTTTCTTTGTTTTTCAGTAGTGAATATAACCACTTCTGCCCTATAGAGCTGCTTTGATGTGCAAAGTTGGCAAAACCAATTCTCAGCTGCTGGGAATGCCTTAAATGCTGAGGTCAAATTGTCAATAGAATCCTGCCTGGGTTGATTTAATGTCAGGAAGATAGATATAAAAGTGGCATTTCAATAAGCTACTTTGCTAAACTTTAATAACACAAATTCTGTTAACCTTGGAGCCCTGATTTAAACACAAGTAAATGAGGAAATCCCTAATGTTAACTAAGCCCATTTTGCATATTTATTGCTATCCCTTTTAATTTGTAAGGGCATATCAGACTAATGAAATCTATTCTCTACGTACTAGGTCTTTGACTTTGCCTTTTCCACTTGTTACATTAGATGTAGATGCCTGATGTGACTTTGCTAGCAGCTTACCTACATTTGGAGAAACTATGAAAACATTTGAAAAAGTGCTTGCTGTCACCCTGTCATTCCTTTCTTAACTTTCTCATTTTTTCCTATACTTGTCTATAATCTGTTTTCAAAGTCCAAAATTTTTAACTTGCTTTTTCACTCCACCAAAATGAAAATCGTATCTATATTGATTTCACTATTTAAAAAATAAATGCCGTATTTTGTTGAGTTCAGTATTACATTCAGTCTTCCAATTGTCTTAATTCAAAATTATCCTTTGTGCCATCATATACCTAAAAAAAAGAGAGATAACCCTGAAATAAGAGAATACAATGCAAATAAGCTGGGTTAGGGGAGTGTGAGAATATAAAAATTTGGAAACGTGGCGACTACTTGACAACCAAGAAGATTATCACACTGTCATCATCAGGCTTTGGGATTGATTAAGGGGAAGGAAGAGGATGCCTTAAGTAGCATGGGGAAAGACTCAGAGTAAAGATTTAGATATAACAGATTAAAATGACAAATTCACAACTTCATCAAGTGACCTACCTTGTTTTGTAGTCTAACTTGGAAGGAACTAAGGTAGAAAATATATAAATATGATATAAAAAATTTAAATATAAAAAATCAAATTACCTACTTTTCCCCCTTTTATAAGTCTATGTAAAGTTATAGAATACAAAGTTAAAACACATCTTACTTTAATTGCTCTGCCTATGGATTTCTTATAGGGAACTGCCTTCAGTGGCATGAAAAATCTAAAATTGCTCGCAATGTTTATATTTGAAGTCAATAAATTCTACTTATGCATTCATTCAACACATATTTATTTAGCAACTTCTATATGACTCGTGTTGGGTGACTCGTGCAGGAAATAGAGTTGTGAACACACACCCCTTGCTTGGCCTGGTTGTTAAAGTATACCAAGGAACTGCTCATAGCAATAACATGCATTGACTGTGGAAACAGAAGTTCATGGGCCTATCATGCAGTGTATCAAGATGTCCTGGTACTAATCATGATGTCTGGGTGCTCCTGGCAAACTTAAGGAACCCTAATGAAGAATTAAAATTACGTGTGGAAAAACAATCAGTCTAATCTATATATTTTTTTCCTTCAGCAACAACTACAGAGAAGAAATGTGTCCCTTTAACCTCTGAGGAGGTTATTTTCCCTTTCAACCGAGGGGGGGGAAATCTTCACATCAGAACTGTTCTATGATTGATTAATAGCTTCCCTCCTGTTGCTGTGTGCGGCCCCCGGGATGACATGCATTGTACACACAACAGGAGGTAAGAGAGTCAATCAATTAGGGGAACAATTAGTTCCAGTTTCTACAATTTATTTGAGGCTGTAGATGAAATTGCCTGAAAATATTCAGAACATTAAAGATCAGTGATGAAACCTAAAGAAATAAATTTATATTCAAATTTCAGAGGCAGATGCTTAGCGGTCGCTGCTCTTCTGAAGATAGGCTACGTTAGTGCAATAACAATTATAATTTGGCAGCAATTAATAAATAGACTGTCAAAACCAGTCGTGTTCATGGTTTTGGAAGGCTGCTGGTTTTAGCTTTGACATGATGTGGCTGAAGTGTTCCTGAAAAGCTCAGCGTTATTAATTAATTTAAGAATGCAATTCTGTGACTCCCTTTCTATGGGTCTTAGGTTGGAAATTTCAGGAACCAATCATTCAGTGCATCCTGCTGTGTCTCCTTTGGGGTCCATATTTAATTCATATTTGTATTTAGAAAACTGCAATGTGTAGGAGTATTCTAAAATTTATGAGATTGATGCAAATACAACCAAGAAAACATGAGACGACTTGAAGTAATGTAATTTGATGGGATCCTCACATAGAGTTCTAGATTTAGCCCTTGTTGCAATATCATGGTATAAAATTCAAGTTAGGGGTAGAAATCAGGTGGGCCAAGGGTGATGGTCTAGCTCCAAGTGAACTTAAAGTTATATCGCATGCAGTATAATCTGCAAGTCTGAGCCTAGGATCCCTCTGGTCCAGGGAATGAGACAACAGAAAGGAATAAAAATGGTCAAGAACATTTCATTGAGAACAGTGAAATAAGCAAAATGTTCAATAAATGTAATACAAATTCTTTTTCTTTTAAAGCAAGATATAAGAAGGAGTTTAAAGCCATAATTCTACCAAGTTTTAAGCTTGGAGATTTTCTTATCCTTACTTAATAATCATCAAAGCTACCTCAGGCCAGAATGTAAATCCCTGATCAGTTTCACATATCTACTAGTTTGTTCAGACTTCAGTAATGAGTAAATAAATTATTGATGTTAACATGTGTGTATGTAATAATATTTAAAACCCAAACACATTCTGAGAATAATGCTCTAGAGTTACGCAAATTTAATCCCTCAGAGAAAATGTACATTTTTTAAAAGGTAGCGCTGTTACTTTGATGAATGCATAATCTCTTGCTGAAAACTCTGATGGAAACAAATAGGACAGCTAAGAAATAAGGCAGGCAAATAATATCACTATCACCCAGAAAACAAGGTAATACTAACAGAGAAAATTAACTCTAAATATTAAATCTATCTCTAGACCAAAACAGGAAAGAATTCATCTCATCTCACACAAGTTTTCCTAACCTTTAAATAAAAATCTGGTAGAAATGTGTTAGAAAATTCCATTTTGTAATTCAATTCTAGAAATTAACTAAGAAGAAAAGCAAATTGATATTCCCAGCTCCTTGTCTGTGGTGTTTTAGTACTCACATCAACTTTCGTGCTCTAACTAATTTTATTAATCCCTCTAGTTAATGAATAAGTAAATCAAGAGCAGGGAGAAAAAGAATCCATCGATTGCAAGAACAGTAGTAGAACATTTTTAGAAGTGGCCCCCAGCTACGAAAGTGATCTTGTCAGCATTGCTTTGCTATCTAGTTAATATTCTAATTTCTGTTTTATTATTCTTCATAGAGCAAAATGTTTCACAGTTAATCTTCCACGGTACTTTTGTTTCTAAGCTCTCTTTAAAAAATGGATTTGGCAGTAGCCAAATATTTGAAGATAAATTGATTTCATGCAATACACAGAAAACAAGTATGTTATTGATATAAATGGTTTATTTGTAGAATTACATTAAAGATTATTTTGAAACAGCATGATCCCTCTCTGGACGGTATTAGAATTTCATGCCTAAATCAAGTTGAACATTAATTTATGTGAGTTTTTTTGTCATTTGCAGTAGTAATGAATGTCTCTGAGTGGAACGTCAGGGGAGGGACTGTGTAGATAACAGGTTCGAGAAAAAAGATGTACGTGTGAGGTTCACGTGGGAAGAAATTGCTACAGATTTCTCTCTTTTATTCCTATTCTTAAAGGAAAATACTTAAAATTTAAGGACATCAGTCCTTTTCTTTCAATCTGATTGATAAAAGCAGAAGACTCAGGCCTAAATTGTAAATTACATATGCAGTCGAGCAAATGCCCAGACATGATGGAGACAGACCACAGTAAGAAAGAGGAAGGCTGCATGAGTTTGGGGAACCACAAACCTTGGACACTGACATTCTGAAACCAAATGACATTCTGATATCGATTCCCAGGCTTTTTCACTAGGGCAGTGTTTATAATCTTTAACCAGCACGGCCAAGGGAAAAGTCTCAAGGGCAGTATAGACTCCAGTCATTGCCTAAGTTTTTTTTTTTTAATTGAAGTATAGTTGATTTACAATGCTGTATTAGTTTCAGTTGTACAGCAAAGTGATTCAGTTACATATTTTTTTCAATATATTCTTTTTCAGATTCTTTTCCCATATAGGTTATTACAAAATATTGAGTATAGTTCCCTGTGCTATACAGTAGGTCCATGTTGGTTATCTATTTTATATATAATAGTGTGTACATGTTAATCCCAAACTCCTAATTTATCCCCTTCAATGCCACACCTTTCTTACTTCATCTGGAATGCTGTTTTCTCATTCAGAAAGCTATTCAGTCTCTGATGATGGATTTCTACAAAGTACCATCTGAATCCGCTGATTTCTACAGAGACTTTTCTTCTAACACCCTCTGCAAAATGCTGTCTGGCTTCTTTACTTGTTATCATGAATAACAGCATGATTTTGTAGATACATGTTCTCTCTTTCAACACTGAATGCTCCCTATCCTTTTTCTGTCTACCAGCTGCCTTCTCTCTTCACTGTCAGCATTTTGTGATGAAAAAGATTCAGTGACAAAGTGTGCCTAATATTGTGTAGGGTTTACATTCGCTCAGGATTTGAAGCAGGCCCCTGTTCGTACTGTTCAAATGCCATGTCACCTCTGCTAATCCCAATTCTCTCCAAAATGGAACTTAATCTGATCTAACATGCAAAACTCAGAAATGCATCCAGAGCTTGCTTGTGACACCAGAGAAAAATGAAGAATGGTGGGCAAATTCACCTAACTTTACCTAAGTTGATATGGTTCACTCCCTCATACCAGGAAAATGAAGTATCTATTTATAAAAATGTTATAAGTATATATCCTAAAAACAATCAAATTTCTACCATACTGGGGTAGCGATTGAGACTTTGTGCTGAATATTGCAAATACATACATGAATAAGACCCTATCCCAAAACTCAAGGGGCTCAGAGGCTGGTAGGAAAAATGCATACATAAGCAGACAATCATGACATAATTCTAGAAATGCAATAAAAATGCACTAAAGTCCTCATTTTTTCCCTTTTCCAACATAAAGTAGAGGAGTCTTTTTACATATTGAAGAAAAGGGGGGGTGTTTTCATCAGAAGTACAGACAGGATTTCTGTTCCTGGTGGCTTATTAACCACAGAGATTATTTATGCTTACTTCCAAAAGCTATTGAAATGGTAGAAAAGATATGAAAAGAAAGGGGTGAAGTATATAAAACTATGGGCAACATGAGAGTACGTTAATAAATCAGAAGTTGAGACACTTCCAAAGGATAGAAGGCATTTCATAGTAATCGATCAAGACAGCAGATCTGAGAAAACTGTAATCCGGAAGTACTTGATGAAAATACAGTCCAGAGAGAGGAACCATTTTCCCCAGCCAGCCCTAGATATTTTAACAAATTGATCCAGCACTTTTGCCTAGAGAGTAATTGCAATGGAGTCATTTATTAGTGGAGAACTGCCCGCTCACAGCTGGGCAGCTGACTCTAGTTTATACAGAGGTAAATAAGGCTACTTGGAATGCACGCTGAGTAATGTGGGGAGAAGTCTGGGAAGGGTTTAGGACCAAAACAGAAGCAGAGCCAGGTACTCTGAATCTCAAAAGGATATTAAGAAGAACAGGAATAGCTCCTCTGTCAGAAAAAAAACATGGTCCACTCCCAGAGAAATGCCTTCATCACCTTGATAAGGAGGTCACTCCTAGCCTACCTGCTGCCCAGGCATCTGTAAGAGAAGCCTGACCATCAGTACACTCCAAACAGGTGCACTGAGCTCCCGGTCAACCCCTCCATTCAGAGGAGAGGCTAACCGGAAAAGAGACTTGCCCAATTTAGAAGAAATCCATAGCAGTCACTAATACTAATCAACACGAGGTTCAAACACAGACATTCTGGCTTCAGAGCCTATGCTCTTATCTAGCACATAACTGGTCTAGATATGCATTGGCCCAGGATACCTAACTTAGTAACAGAACCTGCCCCCCACACCTATGTCATATTTCCAATTACTGAAGTGAATTTTTTTAGTGTCAGGCAAATATTCAATTGGTGAAACAGCTACCTATACAGATACTAAAGAGGTAAAAAAAAATCAAGGAAATGTATTTTGGAACCAGAGCATTACCACATGGACCAGCCATTATTCCATGAAGTCATCCTTAGATCCGATCCTGGCTCTTTCTGATTCTCAAAACTTTTAGTTTCTGAAGCAGCAGGGCCTCTAGAAGCCTCATGGTTTTTGGGCTAATGTTCTTACAGCTGTATTGGAATTGCTAGTGCTAGGAAAGGGTGATTCCCATATATGTACGACTTGGAAATTGGAGCTTCTAAATGGGCGCCTACCTCTCAGTGTCCTATAACACCTTGTCAGGGCCACAGAGCTTCAGAAATTTTAACCAGTTTGACACAGAATCCTGAAAAATTCCTTTGGTAGCAGCTGCCCTTTTATTGAAAATTTGATAAATCTGAAATATATATTTAGCTCCTACTCCATAGAGAAAGGGGAACAACCTCCATCGAGAAACAGAACAAAAAATTTTCATTTCTGTCTGAGTCTAATTGATGTTACTACGGGAGCAGAGGGTGGAGAGGTAAACAGAAAAATTTGGCCATATTCCAGGATCTGGCCTTCAAAGTGATAGACTTAGAAAATGATTTTGAAAGTTATCTTTCAGTGTGACTCACACTAACCAATTCACAAGAGACTAATGTATAAACTAGAATGCCAATATTTGTTCAGGGACTAGATAGCTAGGCATGTCTTACCTGTACATTCTTTCCTAGCAGAGAAATCTACATGCAAATAATACTGTGTTAACTTCATGAATCAGAGCAGGAGAAGCTCCTTGCATCTAACTCTGTAATAGGGATATATCAATATTTGCTACAGGAACAAGATGATGATGATGATGCTGACCGTCATCATCATCATCATCAACACTGCATTAAAACAATTGTTATCAACTACCACTGAGTGCCTGCAATGTGCTTATTCACATTTTATCTAATTTCATAATAAATATATAAGTTGTATACTATTATCCTTTTTAACAGGTGAGGAAACACTGGCTCAGAATGCAAGTAATGTGCTCTTGTTTTCACAGCTAAAAAAGGCAAGAGACAGAACTGAGATCCCTCTCAAACTGGCCATCCTAGAGCTCATGTGTGCTCACAAGGTCCTTAACAGTACCACTTACCTTGTGAAAGGCTCCTCTCCCCGGATGGATTTTATCTCTTTGTTTTTTAATACCCTAATTCCTACATTTCATTATGAATTATTTTTCCTTTAGGTATTTCACCTGTGTAGCTTTAAAGTTTCTCGTAGAACTATATTTTGCCTGTTCTTTCTGCCTCTAGCCCTGATAATTCTGTGATTTGAAGTTGCTGTTGTAGAAATCCTTCTCATATTTCAGTTTGATTTTATAATTTTACTCCGTTAATTTTAGTGGTGCTTTGCTGGCATTCCTACCTTTTCTTTCTTTGTTAGGCACAAAACTTTCACACGGTCCTCTTGGTTTGGGGGTTTTTTGGTTGCGTTCTTTCTCCCTGATTTTGTCTTTGATGCCAAAGCCCCTGAGTGATTTCTACAATCAAAATCTGCAGTAAACAAGTGGAATGATATTAAGTCATATCTCCTATTTGATTCTGTATTTCACCTTCTAGAATACAAGGTGACTTTTAGTTGATTGAAATCAACACTCATATTTTATTCATGCTATCAGTATACTTTTATCTTAGTAAAAGTGTTAGTTTATCTGTAATATGATATTCAGTGATGAATCAGTAAGAGTGTGCCCTCACTCTGAAATGTCTCCTTAGTCAGTTGGATATTAATTGCGATTCAGCTATTGCTATTACCTGTTTTAAGGAAAAGCAGTTGCATATTAATGGCATGGAAGAAAAAAAGTTTGGCTAAATATAAACATTTTCTCCCAGTAAATGCGTCATCGTTTATAACCAGATTGATGAAATAAAACATGTAGTTCTAACCATCAATGATCTTGAGCTACACAATGGGGCAAGTTGCAAATCTTCCCTGTACCTGTTGTTTCACAGTAAGGTAGAGATGCTTTCTACTTAAGAATATTAAAAAATTGTGGTAATATGGCATTCTGAGATTAAAGGTCATCAAACAACTTTCGAAGAGGAAGATGGGCCATTCAGGACAAGTACTTTAGATCACTTTTGTTTTCTTTCAATATGTCATAATATCAAATTATTCATATGTTTGGAAAAAAGCCTAACGAGATAAGACTACCTACAGAATGACTTTTTTTTTTTTTTTTTGCGGTACGCGGGCCTCTCACTGTTGTGGCCTCTCCCGTTGCGGAGCACAGGCTCCGGACGCGAGACTCAGCGGCCGTGGCTCACGGGCCCAGCCACTCGGCGGCATGTGGGATCTTCCCGGACCGGGGCACGAACCCGTGTCCCCTGCATTGGCAGGTGGCCTCTCAACCACTGCGCCACCAGGGAAGCCCCAGAATGACTTTATTTTGATGCAATTATAGTGTCTGTAATTACTAAATCTACAATGTAAAGGCAATTTGACTCCATATATTGCTGTCATTAAGCCAGAATGCCTGTTTATTATGCGTATGAGAGGGTATTTACAGATCGTGCTTTTCTTTTTTTTTTTTTTGCGGTACGCGGGCCTCTCACTGCTGTGGCCTCTCCCGTCGCGGAGCACAGGCTCCGGACGCGCAGGCCCAGCGGCCATGGCCCACGGGCCCAGCCGCTCGGCGGCACGTGGGATCCTCCCGGACCGGGGCACGACCCCGTGTCCCCTGCATCGGCAGGCGGACCCCCAACCACTGCGCCACCAGGGAAGGCCTCAGATCGTGATTTTCAATGCCAACTATTACGCTGAACTCTTTATTTGAAGACCTGAAATGTAAACTGCTATATATTCATCTGTCTTATCATTGAGCCACTCAAATGGAAATGGCATTAAGTCCAATTGTTGGCCAAATGTAAGTTTAAAAAAAATGAAGTCTACGGATACTGATTTTCATCACAGACATATTTTTCACAGTGATGCTTAAATGTGAGATAAGGAGGAGAAGCCAAAGAAAAGGAATCCACTAAGAAATGCTTGGAGAGTGTGCCATGTTATAGACATAATAGGGTACCTGCCTCTCAAACATCCTTTCCAAGTGTTTGGCTCCCCCTGATTTACTTCCAAAGTGCTCCAAGTGGATGAAGGCACAGTTGTACAATGTCCCGCCACTCACACATTTTGATTAATTATGGACACACTAAAAGGTAGAGTATTCAATTTGAGTACAATGTACAAAATTAGAACCTTACCTAAACCTTATAAATCTTCTAAATTAGATAGAACCAATCACAAAGCCAATTTTCTGGTATTCTGAATAAATTCAATTTGTATTAATCTAGCACTTTAGGATGCTGGGCGATGATCTTCACCATAATTCATAGGATGTAGGGAAGATACAGCTCTGTTCTGAATAGGAGAAAAGGTAATGAGTGTCTCATAGACTTATTAAGCGTCAAAAACTAGGGTTCGTAGGCTTCCCTGGTGGCACAGTGGTTGAGAGTCCGCCTGCCGATGCAGGGGACACGGGTTCGTGCCCCGGTCCGGGAGGATCCCACATGCCACGGAGCGGCTGGGCCCGTGAGCCGTGGCCGCTGAGCCTGCGCGTCCGGAGCCTGTGCTCCACAACGGGAGAGGCCACAACAGTGAGAGGCCCGCGTACCGCGAAAAAAAAAAAAAAAACTAGAGGTCAAATGCACACACAGGTAAAGGGTATTAGCAAGCAGCCAATACCCTTTTCTACTACTATGCTAGACATAGCATAATAGAAAATAAGCCGATAGAAAAAATTTTATTTTTGTTATTGTGGAGATCATCTTATAAAGTATTTGTGTATGCCAGCTTTTGACTGCAGGCAACACCAAATGCAACACAAAATGGATTAAACCGTAAGAAACACTTATCTCCCATTGCAAGAAGTTCCCAGGCATGGTGGTCGTACGGTTAAACAGTACAGCAACTCAAACCGTCTTCAGGGTCATGATTACTCCCAACTTTCAGCTCCTTTATCCGTAAAACATCAGCCTCTCCTTCACTGAACAGTTCTCTCATGATCACAACACAGTTACAGGCAGTTCTAGCTGCCACACACAAATATAACACCAACCAGCAGAAGAGAAATCAATCACTTCCTGTGTATGTATTTTCAAGAGTTAGAAAAACTTTCCCAGACATCAGCCGGCAGACTTCCTCTTATACCACAACAGGCCCAAACTGGATCACATGGCATTGCTCAAACCAACCATTGGGAAGAAGTATGGAATTACCAGGACTGACATATAGACTAATAAAATGTACCCATGAATGGGGGATAAGGAGTAGTAGTTGCTTATCTAAAAATGCATATCTAAAAATATGGCTTATCTGAAATCAGAAGGAAGGAATAGCTGTTAGGTAAGCAACTGACCTACAATATTATTATTTTTTTGTAAATTGTATGTCTTGTTCATTCAAGTCTCCTGTCCCCAAATTAGTTCATTAGCACACAACAGAAGGTGGAATTCAGGAAGAATAAGCCAAATCACTTTTTATAGTTCATATCTGACATATTTAGCGTGTAAACAGCCTTCAGGCCCAACTATACTCAGACATTTAAATCCTGGTGGTTTTCTACCTGGTGTGTTCTCTCAGTTCAGTCTTTCATAATCATTTCTACTAGAGCATATATCACATTGGATTTTAACCATCTGTATTTATTCATTTATTAACGAGGCAGAATTCCACAGGCCCTGGAGCCAGCTTGTTTCAATTCAAATCCTCTCTTCAACACTTACTAGCTGTACAACCTTTGGTAAGTTTCCTTATCTATGATAGACAGATAGTACTGCCTGACTCGTGGGTTTATTTTGTGAACATTAAATGAGCTTCTACGTTTCAAGCTCTTATTTTATTCATTTACTGTTTTTAACTGGAGATTGCAGAAATTTCCATCATATTTCCCACAATCTGAACAGTGTATAGACTGATTTTAAAGTTTTGCTTCCCTGTGTGACAAAACAACGACAGTTTGCACACCGTTTGATAAAAGAGGACTTTGAGTCGCAAGCTTAATTTTCTCTCAAGTGCCTGTAGCTCAGAAACAGCAAGAGTTCAGAGCTGGGTTTCAGCAAAGCAATGGAGAATGGGAATTCCAAATGATTATTCTGTTGCTGCTATAGAAAACATTTTGACAGTCAATTTGCTTGATCCAGCTAACCTGTACCACTTCCAAAACTGCCAAAAGCATCTAGTTTTATCTTACTGTACAAAAGAACAAAACTGTACAGAAGAAGTAACTTCAATTAATATCGTACACAATGACATCGTTGATGAAAACTATGCTAAACTGATCCATGTAAGATTTCCATTCCATCTCTAGGTTTTCGTATCTACCATTTTTATCAAAAAATAAAAAAGGGAGACTTTGACACTGTATCATTTTAAAAATGCTACAAAATGCACTTGAAGTCTTTCTAATGCATCTGAAAAAGCTCTTTTGCAATCTTTTCTTGATCATGACCCTGCCATTCTTACCAAAATCTTGGGAGGCCCTTTAAAGCTATAAAATTTCTCCAATATTGAGTGGTGCTTTGAAAATAAATTACAGTTTTTGAAACTGCATTAGTAGAGAAATGGGTGTACAATAAATGGATTACTAGAAAAACAATGTTAAATTTGTGAATTTATTATTAAATGCTTTTAGAAACATCTCTGATATCCCAGTTTCCAAGATTTCCTTCCCTATTATAGGTGGGAAATTTTCAATTTGTCTAAGAACTCTTGTTTTTCTGTATCATTATCACAGTATTTCAGTACTTGAGTCTTGACTTGGATATGTTTTGTTTCCATTCTTTTATTCTCTATATTATAGGTCTAAGGGGGGAAATAATCTAGCAATGAATATAGTTTTCATTTGGCTCAGGGACTCATTTTTACTTTAGTTCTTCTGAAATTTATGTTGACTATAATTGCGGAATATAATTGCGGTGATTGATCTTCTGGGAGTGAGAAACTCAGTTTGTTTAAAATTTTATACAGTCTATTACTTTATAATACATTATTTGTAAACAATGCTCATGCTTTCTCTTCATTCTTTAGGAAATCTCTATTTCGTGTACTCTAAGAAACCACTAATTACAGGATGCAGCATGATTTTATATACCACTAAGAAAAAAATGCTGCAAATTAAACTATGTCCAAAAATGGTTTCCTACTTGAATTTTTATTTTGTACTTATTGAAAGGTCATTGACTTAGATTTTATTTTGTGTCATTTTTGTGCATACAAACGAGGAAAATAAAAGAGATGGGTTAATAACTTGCAAAGATTTCTAAATCTGTCCTCAATTCATAGTTGATGATGCCCATCTTTTCTTACAGACCATTTTCCTTTGTGCCAGCAATAGTGTTCGATAAAGCATCTCTTTAAATATTGTTCCATTAGTGCTTCTAAAATCTTCCAAGCTCTTTGACTCCCATTCTGCTAGTTTTCAGCGTATAAGCTTACAGTAGAAAGCTTCAGACACAGCCAGGATTCAGATCCCTTCCTCAAATGACCTTTAAATGATTTGTTACTGGGATATCAATAGGAATAAGAAGACAGTTGAGTGTACACAGGCCTGGCTGACAGTGATAGTGAGATGCCATGTATTATAAGACAAATAAATCCTCATCTCAGAGGTGTAAAAACATGGGGGAAAATGTAATGTGGAAAAAACGTGTATTCAGCATTGAATGTTTTAATCTCTCCACTATCATTGAGTCACCATGGCATTTTTCTAAACCTACACAATAGGGGTCCCACATCACTCTACATCATCAGTTCTTTCACTTCACACACATACCCAGTTATGAATGCAGAGCAGACTTAGTAACAGAATTCACCACCTCCGGCTATAAATTCAGATATTCCAGGAACAACTAAGCCTAGTGAACCCACACAGGTTTTACTTCTAATCGTGCTTTCTTGATTACAAGGTACAGATACTCAGATTACTATCAATATTAGTATTGCAAGATACTACGTACTGAAACTCAGAACTGAAAACCGAGCCAAAGGAAGCAGGACAGCCAGAGGGATGCGGCTGCCATGGTGGTCACAGATTTGAGCCCTGGGATCAGCTGCATTTGGAGCCCTGGTCCCCCCACTTATTAACTCTGTGACAATGAGCATGTTTCTTCTCTTCTCTATGCTTCAGTTTCTTTAGGGTATTTCATAGCTTCAATTCCTGAAGGAGAGAATCTTATTGGCCTCACTCACCTTTTCATGCTAAACAGTGTCAGTGGCCTCAGGCCAGCATCTAAGTGAGGTGCCCTTGAATCAGATACTCATACCTCCTTAAATCTGCTGTGCCCATGGCTCTTGGGGGGCGATCATGCAATCTACATGGACTCTTTTCCATCATTAGAGTCTGTAAGCAGGACAATTTCAGTGGAAAGGGGCTATGGATGGGCATTCACATCTTAAGTACATCTCCCACCACCATCTACAGGATCCACAGTCAGATCTCTCCTCAGAAAAAAAGAAAAAACAGTTGAAAAAAAATTTTAATAGATACAAAGATTTTGAACAAATTGGACCAGCTTGGAAATAAGCCCTAGTAATAATGACACTTTTGCCAAAGTACATTATTATTTTTTTAAACAATGAAAATTAGAGTAAGACAGGAAAATAACTGAATTCTTATTATTGCCAGTGTCCTTCCACCTTTAAGGAAGAGAAATCTTGAGGAACTGCTTTTGCTTGTCTTGGGGAGACAGGAATGGACGGGGGTAAACACTGGACAACCTGGAAAACTAAATTGTATAAGATAAAGATAGGAAATAATTCACACTGAAAATATGAAAACCAGAAGTTGGTAGTCAATTCCGAAGTCTAGTAGGAGTAGCTGACCATTTAAAAGTCTGACCTCTGGTTTTTAATACAAATGTTGCTATTCTGCTCTTTGGAGCCCCTAACATGTGTACCCCTCTCTGCTTACTCCTTTTGGACCCAGATTTCCTAATTCCTGGTCCTACAGTTTACTCCTTATACACGCTTTGCCACCTGCTCCCTGGCGATCAGAGTACTGTTTCCAGTTATCTAACTATGTCAGGAAGGTAACTGTGAGTTGTAATTTACCACTATTGGTGTCAAGAGATGCCATCCTGGGGTCTGTTTGAGTTTCCATAATGGCAGGAAAAGGCAGCCAGGAGAAACTCAGGGGCTGTCTCAGTGGTGTGAATTGGCATCTTACTCTCCTTTTCACTGACTCCACACAAGGCGCAGCACTCAGGAGACACACATAACATGCATCAAGTACCCAGTACAGGATAAGTAAGACATAGCAGTAAATAAGTATGGTTCTCCCCTTCGGAGGAAGTAAAGAAACTAAGAAAGAAAGAAAAGACAAAACTAAGGAGAGCAGGAGGGTGTCGATCGGAGAGGAGAGACGGGGGCGGGGGTGGGGGCAGAAAGATAGGAGAAGGAAAACCAACATAGCTGTAGGAGGCTGCAGAGAGACAGGCTTGGAAGAAGGGACAGAGAACACATAACAGCACCTTCTGTGGGGCCAGGAATGGGAGACCATGGTGATGGTTTCCATGGGCGTTTACTTATTTCCAAGCTCATCAAGTTGTACACATTAAATATGTACAGTTTTTGTATATCAACCATACCCCAGTCATTCAGTATCTCCTAAGGGATTCTTAGGAGATGCAGCTGGTGAGTGTTCAGTACTCCTCCCTCCTCACATTTTTCCAAAGACACCTTCAGCATAATAACCTCTACACCTCTTCAGGGTTTGTACTGTGATATTTGTAGGACTGGGGAGGAATGTTGATTCTTTTTGCAAAGTAAAGCTAAGCAGGCCCATTTGTATTTGATTTGCAAAGGCATCTATGAGAGATACTGGCTGAGAACCATACTCTTAAGCAGAATTCTCGCTGTACCTCTTTAGGAGACTTTTGTGATGAGATAAAGGGGTAAAATCTGGAGGTACCTAGATCTATTTTGAATCAATAGATTGCAGATAAAGGGCTCAGGAGCCTGTATGTTTTATGGTTTCATAAAGGTAGGCTGCGTGCTATGCTTCCATTTGCTCCAAGGTCTGATAAACAACCTTTCATCTCTCTCCATTTTACTGGGACTAACACCAGAAGTCAGCTTCCTCCTGCCATGACAGGGACCATACAATCTCTGGCTGTCCTCCTACTTCCAGCAAGAGAAACTATCTTAAACCAAAGAGACGCTACACCTCAAGCCTGACATTGCAACATTTGCAAACTCATAGAGGATTTCTGATCATGCTGCTAGAGTTCACTAACTGCCTAAGGATCCTTGGGTTTGGAAAGAATTTAAATGAAACTTTTGACAGTGGTTTTTTTTTTTTTTCCCCCAAAATCTTTCAGAGTGGGTATCATAGGTGGGATTCCCAGGGAAGCTGCTCTAAGTCAGAGGTAGCTTACTGGGGAATGCTTTTCACGTAAGGGAGTGGAGAAAGCAAGGTTTAGGCAAGATGCAGTTACCACAACCTTCAGCTGCTCCTACAGGGGTCTTCAGAGATTAACCAAATTAAGGCAGGGGGACGTGCCTTTACACCAGCATCCTAGTCATTGCATGTGGGCTGTCCCTGGGGAAGTGGGTTTAACCTTGGACAAAGCAGTTCCCTTTAACCAAGGGTGATTCTTTAGGAGAGACTCCTAAGCTGTGACCTGTCAGAGGGCCCTGAGACTGAGGGCCTCATTCCTGAAAGGGAGGGAAGGATGCACAGGGCATCTTCTTAGGGTTTTCACCTACACTTACAGAAGGTCAAGGGAAATTCTGATGGAATAAAATGACTACATTCTGCCCTTCATCTCAAAAATACTTTATAACACATTCTGTGATATCTCCTGGACTCTGTAATAATTTCTGCAAGAATTACTTTCAGTTTGGGGCATTCCTGCATTCAAAGACTTTTTCTTAGTAATAATATATTCTTCAATATTTCTTTGACCTTCTTCTCCTGTTTGCTCTTTAATTTTGCATGCTATTATGATAAAGTACAATGCTTAAATAGAGATGGAAATAGTTCTTTCAACAAAAATCATTATGTGTATGCAGTATGATAGACTATCTCCCTGTAAAATCCAAGAAATCCATATCAATTTATGGACCTAGAGATAGACATAATTAAAGTCCTCCTAAGTAGAATAAATGTAAGGGACAGAGGGAAGTTGTCATGGCAACAAAAAATCCTGATTTTCCTCATTTTATACCACAAATGTATTAACTTTTATGATACCTTAAAATTTCTTCTACATTCTATTTTAATCAGTGGCCATTTTGCATATTATATTTGCTAGATATGCAGCTGAATCCTTCTTTCTTGCAGTTTAGCTTTTTACATTACATCGTAAAGTTTGGTTTTTTTTTTTAATCTGGTATTAAGAAATCTCTTTCTGGAAGGTATAGTTTTCTCAAGAGCAAAACTGTTTTAAAGGCTTTTCTTCTGTGTAATTTTAAATAATTCAGGTTTATAATATACTGACAATATAAACATATGGGAAAAAAACAGAGTATCCTATCACAAGGTTGACATTTTTAAGTGTATCTTTCCAACCTCTTTTATACAAAAGATCTTATCTAGAGAAATTGGACATACTTTATATAATGTCTCATAATTTGCATTTTCATCTAATTCTCTAATGTATTTCCAGGTTTGTAAATATTTATCTTTAAAATAATTCTAATAACATTATTTTATGGATTACCACAATTTAAGTCTCTCTGTTAGGTAGTTTCTGGTCTTCTAATACTATAAATAAGTTACTACAAACATCCTTATATTAAATGAATTCTTTACTGTGAATTCCTAGGAAAAGAATGAGTGCTTCTACAGCTTTTAACATGTTCTCTTACTTTGGCCTCGATAAAGTATTTTTCAAAACTATGGTCTTTACCCATTGCCAAGTTTTTTGTATCCTCACCTTCACATCTATATTTATCCTCATTTACAATTAATATATATTAACTTTCAGTTTTTTGACTATTTGTTAAATTAAACACATTTTTTTTTTTTTTTTTGGTAGGAGGGATTTGCATTTCTTTCTTTTAGAATTGCTTGGTTCAAATTTCTTTTAGAATTTGTACCCAACCTTCTTCTAGGCGGGAATTTATTTTTCTATTCAATAATATTTCTCTTGGCATATTCAAGATGTTAAATTCCATTTTAACAAACTCAATGACTATACCTCAAAATTAGGCAGTCTCTTTCCTATTAGTAAGATGACTTGTATTTTCTATTTACTGCTAAACCAATTCAAAAGAAAATCATAAATACCTTTCCAGTGCTGATTTAATTGTTTCATAATACTTAAATGTTATTACTGGAATAGACTAGTGGAAGGAACTTTGGATCAGGCTAAATCTGTGTAGAACAAATCGCTTAACCTCTCCACAACCATTTTCTTTCCCTGTAAAATATGATAAGTTACTTTTCAGGGTTGTAATGAGAATCGAGGATATTATACTTGAATATCAATGCCAGCATTTTGGCACATAGTAGGTTCTTAATAAATGGCATCTTTAGTTTTTCTTAGCCTCATTTAATGTTATTGTATCTTAACAGGTCCCTTAGCATAGTGATTTTCCAAACTGTAGGTCACAAACCAATAGTTGTTTGTGAAACTAATAAATATAACTAGAATTTTTTACTAAAACAGAACAGAATAGAATGGAATGTATCAGAATATCTCACACATAGTAAGGGCAAGTTTCTTTATGTGAAATGTGTTCCATATTTAACATAGGGGGGAGAGTGTGTATACTGGAGCACAATACAATGTACTTCTTACTAAGGGTCATAGTCCAAAACTTCTTCAAAAAACCCACTATTTTATTAGATTTTAGTCTCATAGCGTACAAGTCCCTTATACTAGTAGCTAGGACACCTAGGTTCAAATCTCAACTCCACTAATTACTGCTATCTGTCTTTGAACCAACTGCATAACTTCTGTATGCCTTAGTCTCCTCACCTGTAAAATGGGTGCTAATTATACCTCTCTCATGAGAATGGTGTGAGAACTCTATGATTTCATATATCTCAGCCACTTAGCAGATCCTCAATAACTGTTGGCTGTTTTTTATCAAGACTTGAGTAGAACATAAATTTTTTTACTAAATAAACAAACAATGCCACCTGCACTAAAGTACGTAAGAGAGTATAAAGTCATCACATTAGTCAGGACTGAATAACTAGCTAGTTTTTCCACCTGCAAAATGATGCTTCTTGATAAGCATCTTATTTCCATAAATATGCATTTTCGAGAGCCATGTAACTGTTCTTAGTTTTGTTATTTACAAACACTATCTCTCAAAATATAAAGGAATGAAAATAAATTCAGCAATTGGTCTTTCTTTGTCAGTATATTAGATCCTTAATTGCCCATTATCTCTTTATAATTTGTGAAAGACCTTTAATTTCACAGTGGTATACATTAAGTCAAAGAAGCACTGTCTGTATATTTCTTACATAATCTTTTCTTGATTTTTAAAACAATCAGAAATGGTAGGGATAATATCATTGGCTAGTAAGTTCCAAGTTTATAGATTTTGCCTTTTTTGATAAAACACCTTGCAAGCTGTACCTTATGTCTGAGGAGGATTCTTTCTGGAAATTACAGAAACATTCTTTGCTTCCTTCACAACAACAACAAATACTACGTAAGCTTCAAGCGCCTCTTCTGAATGTTGACTCTGTTTAATAAAAGCCTTATTTTTCCCAAAGCCTTTTAGATCATTCAACTTATATATACAAATGTTTTATATATATGCCAAAATAAACTTGGAAAATTTGAAAATATTTCACGATCCAAGAGAAAGGACCCAAACATCTCCGGCACAAAAGCTACAAACAACTGTGTAGCCAGTTGGAGGGAGCAGCCGAACACCAGGCTCATCCCAGCAATGATATCCCACTTCCAGAACATGACGGAAATTGAGCTGAAACAGACAATATACCTTTAATTTAAGGATGACACTGTTGTATTTAGCTATTCTATTTAGCACGATCGTTTCCTTTAAATCCCACAGCAAACCATAATTCCTCAACTATCCTGTGGAGATAAGTAATGATAATCACATCTGGTGATTCTCATAGCAGAGGAACAAATTCATTTTTTAATACACACAGATATTTTATGCATATGTATGTGTTTGTGAGTGTGTAACTGTAGTCTTGCTAAGTCACATGAAATATGAGTGAAGGCATCATCAATATCGATAGCTTCACCTAGGTTGTGCGAACAGTACTCCAGATTTTTGCAGGGAGACAAGAGCCAACGCTAAACAGAATCAGAAAATCAGGGAAAGCTTCTGGAAAGTGACCCTGAGTTAGAAAAAATAAAATGTTTTCACAGTCTGAGCTGCCAAATGCTATTAGGGAGGGATAGATCAATCAATCGATTGATTAATCAATAGAAGGAACAAACTTGCATGCCAGACGTTGTGCTAAATTCTTTGCATGGATTAAAACCTTACATAGTTGGTATGATTACTCTCCTTTTACAAATGAAGAAACTCAAGAACAGAGAAGCCCTGAACCCCTATCTGTCTCATTCTACCCCTTAGGATTGTATTAGTGGCTACTATTGAAAAATTCAAGGCTTTGAAAAGAGAACTAATCTATTATAAAATTTGATTATCTATGTATCACAGCCTCATCCCTGATCTCCTTTCAGGAGACCCAAAGTCTCTAGATTTTGATTAAGATTTTAATAAATCCCATACATTTGAGATCATTCTACTTTCACTAAATATGTAAGTAGGCGTAATTAATGCACAGAAGGTTTGAATTCTATAAAAATCCTTTATCTGCTTGCTCATTATTTCCATTTCTTTGCAACTCAGAAGGGCTTTATGGGTCCATCAACTTTCCTGCTGAGACTGTGAAGTTAGGCCCAGGCCTATTTGTATTTATCTAATTCTGCCCCAAATCATGTCCACTCTCACCAGCACAGTCTGAAAACTTACATCACACAGTAAAAGTATTTAAGTCCAGAATACGTTTAGATTGGAGAATATGACTTCATTTGTACCCCTTTAGAAGACCTCCCTTACGTTTATACAGCACTTCACAGGTACTAAGAAAAATCTAGGCAGGGCAGGTTTTGAGTCTTCATGTTTCAAAAGATGTATCAATTAAGAAGTTTAATGCCTTGTCAAACTTCATTTAGCTAGTGAAGAAAACTAGAACTGTTTTCTGTATTCAAGGCTAAGATTTTTTCACTGACTACCTTAAGGATTCATTTTTTTTAATATTTTGAAGATAACATTTTAAATAATTGAATAAATTTAACAATTTATATTATTAATTATATAATTCAATAATATAATCAAACTAAATAAACTGAAGTAATTAAAGTCATGTTTTATCATCAGCACCTTAGTCTATATAGTCAATCATGCCACATTTACAGTGGCTTCAAAAATTCAGCGTAAGCTGGGACAAAGTGAGAGAGTGGCATGGACACATATACACTACCAAATGTAAAATAGATAGCTAGTGGGAAGCAGCCGCGTAGCACAGGGAGATCAGCTTGGTGCTTTGTGACCACCTGGAGAGGTGGGATAGGGAGGGTGGGAGGGAGGGAGGCACAAGAGGGAAGAGATATGGGAACATATGTATATGTATAACTGATTCACTTTGTTATAAAGCAGAAACTAACACACCATTGTAAAGCAATTATGCTCCAATAAAGAATTAAAAAAAAAAAAATTCACCCAGCAAGACAAGTGAATTATTGATCATAGTATTATCTACAGTAAATGTCAAAAAAAAATAACTGGGCAGAAAGCATGCTATCAATAAATGAGATTCAAGAACTAATTTCTGTATAACATTCAGGAATCTTAGAGTATCAGTGTTACAATAGTATTCTTTACACCCATTTTAAAATTTACTAACATTTTGAATGTGCTACCTTTTATAATTTATCAACACTTCCAATATAAATATTTGGTCTCTCCTTTTCGGAAACGCAAAACATTTAGAGTATAGAGCATGTATGTTGTCAGCAATTGTTTCATGGACATTTCAGTAGGATATGGGTTAAAAAGTTAAATCTATATAGCAAGTAATTGCCTGTATAACTAATAGATTTGACAGTTTCATTTTACTGTTAGGAGAAAATGCTTTCAATAACTATGTCTGGTCTTACCTTCTGGGGAAGAACCTTCTCTGTGGTTGCATAAATATTTCATGAACCAACATAAAGTAATATGCTAATGACAGGCTATTTACCCAGAGAGCAGATGTGCCCTCTGATGTTTTCTCATCTCTAGAATAGATCTGATGTGGGGTCAGTTAAACCATTTTGAATTGTTCTTTTTTTTGCTTCCTTCCCCTCACAGTTTCACCTGAACCTAAAATGGTGAGCGAGAGTCACCATGAGGCCCTGGCAGCCCCGCCAATCACCACTGCTGCGACTGTTCTACCAAATAATGCCACAGAGCCAGCCAGTCCCGGGGAAGGAAAGGAGGATGGCTTTTCTAAGCTGAAGGAAAAGTTTATGAATGAGTTGCATAAAATTCCATGTGAGTATTGTAGATTGTTACTTGAGTAAAAATAAATGGTTGAAAATCAACGTACCCATTGGGAGGAAAAGAATTCCTCTTAACCTAAGCGTACATTTGATTTTTTTATTATTGGAATGGTAGTATTCCAAAAATAAAATGGAATATTCTTGGAAATGGAATATTCTTCTTAAGGATTTAAATATACTTAATAAATGAAAATCCAATTTATAAAAAAAACTATCTTGTGTTGAACGTAGGTGGGCTCTTTTTTTAATCTTCTTCAATGTCTCTTTCTCCAGAGAATGTTAACGTTTTATGTGTTGTGTATTTTAGATTTGTATTGATGAAATCATTCCATTGTAAAGATTATTCCTAAGCAATAGCTAAAATGTACTTTCCCATTATTACAAGTTTGGTTTTCTTTCACTCATCTGTTAATATTTCAAAAGCTTTTGCACACTTTTTAACATTTTCTTTGTTGTCATTGGGAAAGAAACAATAACCTGGACCTAAGTTTATTTGTGTGGGTATAGCACTAAGTCCAACCAGCGCCATTTAATTTAAATCATAAACTACAGGTTTGTCTTTTTTCTTCCGAGATGAACATTTACTATGCGCTAGACACTTCTCTAGGTTCTGGGGAAGTAAGTTTTGGCCCTCACAAAGCTTTTATTCTAGTGGGGGAAAAGAAATAATCAGTAAGGAGGCAAATGTTTATGGTACATCATGAAATGGTGAATAATATAAGGAAACAGAAGGAGAGTAAGTGGGAAAGGGAAGGGGGTAGAGGATAAAAGGTTATTATTTTTTAGGATTATCTGAGCTGATTTCCTTTGTAAGGAAACCTGGAGGAAGTAGGGAAGAAAGTTCTAAAGCCTGTGTTATACAAAGGCCCTTAGGCAAGAATCTGTCTGGAATGGCAAGGAGCTCAGCGTGCCTTCGGTAGAATAACACAAGGTAGAGAATGGCAGAAGACAAACCTGAGGCCCTGTTATATGGAGCCTAGTGAATTGTTCCAAGGAAGCTGGGTTTTACTCCGAGTGAAATAAAATGGCTTCGCAACATTCTGAGCAGAGGTATCCCATGATCTGACATAGGTTTTTCTTAAAAATCACTCTTGCTGTTGTGTTGAAAATGTGCTTAGAGGGGCAAGGACAGAAGATAAAGCAGGCTGTTGCGATCATCTAGATGAGAGATTTACCAGAGTTATAAGAGTTATCCTATAAGGACATTGAGAAACTAAATGAAAACTACAGGGAATCAATTTCTTATCCTCCCAGGAATTAACAACTTGTTCATCTGTTTGTCCACCCTTAACAAATCCAAGTGCATCTGAGAGACACTCTTAGCTCAGTTGTCAGTAATTTCCATTCCCAGCATGAAGCTCCATAACCTAGGGAAGATGGAGATGGTCCAGTAGAGCGATTCCCTAGGATGGAAAACACAGGCTCTCAGGTCCTCTTCCTTGCTCTGCTGCTGAGCTGATGGACTGATTTGGGTATCTTCTGATATGACTTTGAAGTCATAACTACAGGGCAAAAGCCAAATGCATCTGTCATGGGGGCAAACTCACACTTGAATATTTTATCGAAATGCTTGCTCTAAAAGAAATGTGTTAGAGGGAAGCAGAGATAGAAAAGAACACCACCAAATCAAACGCGTATTCTGCCTTGTCTTCAACACCATTTCCTTCTCTGGAAGAGTAAACAATATGGGAAGCAATGGCAGTGAGATTTAATGTTCCCCGTGTATCCACACACCCATTCTCTCATCTCCTTTAGGCCTTCACCCAATAGCATCTTCTTAATCAGGACTTCCCCAACCATGCTATTTAAAACTCTAACCCGTTTACCCCACCCAATCTTTGCCAGCATTTCCTGTCCTCTCCCTTGCTCTCCCTTGCTTTATTTCTCACTGTATTACTTAGCACCATCTGAAATGCTATGTATTTTATTATCTGTTGTTCAGTTGCTCTGGCTCTCTCCAAAATAATGTAACCTCTATGAGTGCAAGAAGTTGGGTCTGTTCTATGCATAGTTTCATCCCTGGTGATCCTTAATATATACGGGGCACTCGATATCTATTTGTTGAGTGAATTAATGAATGAATCAATGTTGATTTAACTTATATCCTGAACCACCCACTCTTAGATTTTCAGGCCTTAAGATGCTGAAAATTTAAAGCATACGAAAAAATTTAAACAACAACGTCCTACTGTATGGCATAGGGAACTATATTCAATACCCTGTGATAAACCATAATGGAAAGGAATATGAAAAAGAATGTATAAATATGTATAACTGAATCACTTTGCTGTACAGCAGAAATTAACACAACATTGCAAATCAACTACAATAAATTTTTTTAATTTAGTTTCTAACACCAAAGAAAGCATCATTTCAATGCTTGACTGTGTCATTCACATTGAGAAAACAAGTTGTTTCCATATTTATAGTCATAACTCCATCATTTAGCCTTCTCCACTTAGTGCCAGCTATTACTTTATACTTTCCTCCCTGTGTATCAGCAGGAAAAGAATCAGCTGGGAAAAAATATCTATGCAACTCTCCCTTCTTTTTTTTCTTTCCCTTGGCTAATCTTATTTCTTTCCTTCTTCCCAAGCCACTATCCCATTCCTGTGTTTCTTTCTTGGGCACTGAGAATTAGACCAGGAAGTCAGCCTTCCTCCATGGAGATCTGCTTTTGACCAGCAACCTAAAATAATAGAATGTCAGAGGATCTAGGTAACACCTCTAGAAATATTATGTTGCTGGCTCTCTCCTTGATTTAATGGGAAGAAACAACTGAGATACCTAAAATTTTTAAACGGTTTGGTAAATAAGTTTAGGAAAACTAAATACAGCCATGCAGGCTTATGATAAATATTGTAACGGCATATTTTACACTTTCATTTTAATCCATCACAATTTTTACTGCCCGTGTAATTGAAATTTCTACTGGGATTTATACACAGAGAGCAACACTCAACAGAAATGAAACAGATCCCTAAATCAAATTCCTTTAGGAGCGTATGTTATATAACGGTTATCACTTTTGACTTGGCATAATACGGTGATGCTAATGACAGGTAACAAATTAGAATATTAATTGATTTCCGTCTCTGAACTAAATCTTGGCTCTCTGGCAGATGTGTTTTTTTTGCAAAATTGATAGCAAACAGCTTTAGTCTGTCACTTGAAATTCCCACTTGTGAAAAGAGAGGTGTCACAATGGCAAGGAGTGTGCATGTCATTAGTTGGGTAATCTGCAGAGTCCAGCACGGAGCATATTCAAACCAAATTGCCTGATGATATCATCCACAACACCACAGGGGTTTCAAATAAAAAAAGGAAAAGGAAATGGTAAATGCTGAGCATTTTTATCTTTCAGTTCGTTCTGCACACTGTTATCTAAATGAAGCAGACAAGGTTTTTCAGAATGTTTCTTTATTTTGCAACTTTGATTTTAATATGACTAGGGCCGTGGTTGGTTTGTAAAGCATGAACTTGTGTCATCCAAATAGCTGTGATTAAGGTTTTGATATTCATGAGCTTCTTGAAGTAAAGTGCAACTTTCCTGAAGCACAGCAGAAAACCAAATAGCCGGAACTTGACTTTGAGTCTAGAATAAGAGCAAGTGGGCTAAGGGTAGTTATGTGATTTGCGCAGAAATACTATTGGATAGACAGTTTAAACAGGGATTAAAAACACAAGCTTTGGTTACAGACTGCATGTGTTCAAATCTTAGCTCTGCTACATCCCAGCTCTGTTAGCATCCTAACTCCCTAACTCTTGGGAGTTATTTCATCTTTCTGCGCTTCAGTTTCTGCTGGTATAAAATGGGGGTTAAAAATAATATCTCCATCATCGGGTAGTTGGGTAAAGGCATCAATGCATAGGAAGTGCTTAGAGTGTCTGGCACAGAGTAAGCATCCTATAAGTGTTAGCTATTATTAGAGTCTAGTTGTCATTTTTAACAAGTGTATTTCTCTTTCAGAAAAGCCCTCTATTCAGGTCAGACACCCAAATTGAGAAAATTCCAGAAACTTTGCAGCCAAATATTCAAGCATTGCCTTCTTTAAACACGTTCCAAGGATGCCTGTTCTAGGAAAGACAGATTCCTTCTTGGTGTTTCCTCTTCCCATCACGTCTAATTTTCTTTTTTTCCTTTGTAATTTCATTTTCTTACTCCCTCATTCCTTTTAGCCTACAGGTATGCTCAAAAAAGTCCACATATTTGCAAGTGCCTAGTGAAATTCTATGCATCGTAGGTGATTCAGAAATGTCAGTTTCCTTCTTTCATGCTCTAAGATTTTCTTCTTCCTTTACCTCCTCCATCGCCCACCATTCTCACTTCCTCCTTCGTATCTACATCAAACTGATTGGAAACCATAACCTAGATCCTGACATCTATTTCTTCAACTTCCATTAACAACTCAGCTTCTTCTGCTCTGATCTGCATTGTCAAGTACTATTAAAAGGGTCACCAGGTACTTCCTTTTGCACAATTATGAGGGTGATTGTCAACCTTCATTTGGTCAGGTATTTCTGTGTCGTCATTATGACCAGCGGTCATCATCTGAAAAATCTTGATTTCCAGGAGTCTACTCTCATTTCCTCCTCTTGCTTCCTTCCCTCCTTATTCTCTTTCATTGACTGGTCCTCCCTTTTCATTATCTTTCCTTCCCTGAAGTGGTAGATGTCATGGTTTCCAGGGTTCCATTTTTAATCCTGTTGCAATCTTATTCTCCATGCTTTCCCTGGACCATCTCGTTCCCCTGGCTATTCAGATAGGAAATCTCACTATTATCCTTGTCTCCCTCATCTATTGCACCTCCAATTCCATACCCGCATTCATTTAAGTCCTGTGAAATCTCCTCCTAAAAAACCTCTCAAAACAGCCAGCACTTTGCTTTTCTCTCTTCCTGGATTCCCTTACCCAATTAACCCTGACACGTTCTTTTTTTTTTTTTTAAATCACTCAACCAGTTCAGACGTTACCATTTAGATGAGAAGTTGCCTCATTTCCCAAAGCAGAATTGTTTGAGTCATCCTCCAGCCTTCAAAGCTCTTCATTAAAATCTTTGTCTTGGTTACCTTGTTTTGTTTGGTTATATCTGTCTTTCTCACTGAAATGTAAACTCTTCAGAGGCAGGGCCAATTTCTTACACACATTCGTATCCCCAGTGCCCAATTTGAAAGTATCTGCCACCGTGCTAGAAACTATACTATAGGTATTACCATATTACAAATATTAACATTACACCAAATACTGTGCTTCTTGTGCCATGCTTGGAGAAACTATGATCTAGAAAGCAATAGTTTTCAAACATTTTAGCCAAGGATCCCTTTGTTCAAATAAAATATTATACGGAAACCTATGTACAGCAAGTCAGAGCTGCCTTGGTGAGTAAACGCATCTTCCTCACTCACCCTCCCAAGGTTTATTAGCAGCTACAAAGACACCTGGCTGTATGGAACACAGTTTGAAGGCAGTGGCCTCAACAAGTGGTAGATATATCAATGTTATCCCTCACAGCAATAACCAGTGAAACTCAACAACCAGTAGTGATATAATTGGTTAAATATGGCATAAGCAAATATTCATCCATGAGGAAAAATGCAGTCTAGTAACTTTGTTTTCCCTCATGGGGCTGCAGAATGAATATAATGCTACTGCCATGTGTTAGTGTCAAGAACACAATGTTAATTCAAGAAGATAATTTCAAGAAACGTAGGAAGAGAACCCTTAGGAACATACAGTAATACATAGCATGTGGAGAACAATAATCATTGTAGCGATTGCCAGTGTTCATTGAGCACTTAGCGTGGGCTGTGCATTCTGTGAAATCAGCCTCCATTCTGCCCTGTAAAATCTCTACTAGGTGTGAATAATTATTCTCCCCATTTTACAGATAAGAGAGCTGAGCCTAGTAAGGCACACATGGTGCAGGTTGTAGGTGCAGGGCCGTGTCAGGAACATTTTTGCAGTTTTTTTTTGCCTTCACAAAATATCACAAAGACTGCAAATCACCTCCACTGTTGCTTATCTCCACTGACTTGAAACTCTTAGGGCTCTATGTGCCTGTTCAGAGATACCGGTTGGTATTTGATGTTCATCTCTTGTTATTTGTTTTACTAAGTGAATACTTGGAATACAAGTTTAGTACTAATTCAGAGTTTCTCCTTGGCTTGAAAGGCAAGTGTTTATTCACTTTATGCTTCTGCATTTCTTTTATTGGACTCACTCTAACAGATTGTCATGTGAATAAATAATCCATTACTACCTAAGTACTAAGAGTTAGATTCTGTTGCATTGTATAGATGAACTCCTCAAATATCATCCACTGACTCAGCTTCTGCTCTCCTCTGTTGACTCTGTACTTCTCACACTTCAGAAAAGCACTGGCTAAAATGTTAAGTGAAATTTTTCATCGTTAACCTCTACTAAATTGAAATATCTATGAGAAAAAAGCCAGTGCTGGTGAGTGTTATTTTCAGAGCAAGTGCTTTGCAATATTGAGTTACTTCATCAGTGCAATGCTGAAGGAATCTACTTGGAACAAGGACACTTAGACATAAGGGTTGCAGTTCACAGCACAATGTAATGATTCATGCTTACACTCAGTAAATGGTTTCGTTTATTTATATCATTTTTCAAGTTTACCTGATTCAAAATGTAGGAAATGCATACGTGTATATGTAAATACAATGTGAATTCAATGTGTGTGTGTATTGAGTTACCATGAAAAACTTAATCCTAGGGCAGAAAGTCAGTTTGGTTCTTAAAATTTCGAGTTGGCACTGCCCCTTATAGGATATTATGAATATTCATTGGGCCGTTTTTATTGTGCTGATAAATGAGCATGAGGGGCAGCTACTGGCATTTAGAGGCCCTGGGCCCGGGAACCTACACATCTTCCAACGTGTCAGACAGTTTCACACAATGAAAAGTTGTTCCACATCCTGCACAAATTTCACAATCTCCCTGGGATGTGCATATGGAAGGAGCCCCTGTTTATAATTATCTGAACCTAGAATGACTTGACATAAAATGTTAAAGTGTTTTCTGCGTGGCTCTGATATAAACTGAATATTCTAGCTTTTATTCTAATGTTTTCCTAACCTCTGAACTTTCACTTGCTCCTGACTTCTCACAAATCTTCTGTCTTATTTCATTAATTCCAAACATCCCTTTTAGCGGTTGCAAGCATTTGATTACTTCATCGTGTCTTCTAGTAAAGTTTTGTCTGAAGATTTTTACAGTGAACTGTGAATTATTTCATTACAAATTACTTTATTATTTCTCCTATATTATAGTTAGCACATTTTATTCATTTGTAAAATTTATGTGGGTATGTTGTATTATCTATTATTTACTCTGAGTAAAAGGATTGTTATAAAATATTCATTATACTACTGATTTTAAAGAGCAAGTGTGTAATCTGACTATCAACATCCTATATTCAACGTATAAACCTAACAAAATTATAGGCTACAGATGCTGTATTTCAGGAAGGTTGTTTAAATGTGTCCTTGAATTTTGTTTCCCTCTTGGAAGCCTATTATGCAGAAAATTCCCCCAAGAAATTCACGCCTTTAAAATTAATTAGTGTTGTGAGATTTTATAAGCCTCCAAAGCATGGGTAATACAGAGTAACAGTAAGCACATTAAGCCACCCAGTGAAGTTAAGATCTCAGCGAAGTTTCTAAACCTTATTTAGCTACATTCTATTAGCATTTCAAAGATATTAAGTAAACACACCTAAGAAAAATAAGGGGAGTGAACAATATTTTGGACATATATTAAAAATAGCTCAGGAGGGCTTCCCTGGTGGCGCAGTGGTTGAGAGTCCGCCTGCCGATGCGGGGGACACGGGTTCGTGCCCCGGTCCGGGAAGATCCCACATGCTGCGGAGTGGCTGGGCCCGTGACCCATGGCCACTGAGCCTGCGCGTCCGGAGCCTGTGCTCCGCAACGGGAGAGACCACTACAGTGAGAGAGAGGCCCGCGTACCGCAAAAAAAAAAAAAAAAAAAAGCTCAGGAATCACCTTGCTGAAATACTGTACCAATAGATAAATACATTTAAAAATAATTTTAAACATCTATTTCTCACCACATAGCAGTTGCATGTCAAAATACAGGCTACATTTTCACTCAGGGAAGTCTGACTATAAATGCAAATCTATTTAAAAAAACAGCAAAAGGAAAGAAGCTGAGAGACTGCCATTTTCTCCTATTCTAATGACTATGTAGATTTTTTATTGCACTGCTGACCTGTCAGGTTTGTGCCAGTTTCTATTAAATTAGATAAAGAATTTAGAAGCGGAAACCAGAGGGAAATTATGCGATGTGCCATTATCTTTTTAGCACTCGTCTTAATTTTTCTTTGTTTTGATTTTCATTTCTGAGAATACTATAATAAAGAGATTTGAACTTGTTTTCTTCTCAGTCCACATGCCTCCTCACTCTGCCTTTTAAGTGAACTTAGATAACTTTGAAATAAAGATTAAGAAGATACTGGCCCAGGGCTTCCCTGGTGGCGCAGTGGTTGAGAGTCCACCTGCCGATGCAGGGGACATGGGTTCGTGCCCCGGGCCGGGAGGATCCCACATGCCGCGGAGCGGCTGGGCCCGTGAGCCATGGCCACTGAGCCTGTGCAAGATATTGGCCCATTTAAAAGTTTCCTCACCAAGCAACACTTTCATTGAAACCGCTGTCCTGGAGGAATCTCAACATCACTTCAACCCTCTGCCTTTTTCTCTTTCAAGCTTTTTACATACATACAAGTTTTTTTTAAAGGCAACAGTAAGCTACAAATAATAGAAATATATTTGACTAAGAATTATGCCATTTATGGAAAGGAGTGTGTACCTGTCCACAAAAACTTAGAAAAGAGCCAGGATTTCATGGTAATAAACTTTAATTGATAGAGTTACCTGGTTCAATGCCTTGCAAGTAAAATTTTATTGCAATAACTGTTTTTCATAAGGATTTGGATCAGATTCTTTAAAATCAGTAAACTATTGCAGTAGATTAAAATCACTGCTGTTGGGGCTTCCCTGGTGGCGCAGTGGTTGAGAGTCTGCCTGCCAATGCAGGGGAAACGGGTTCGAGCCCTGTTCTGGGAGGATCCCACATGCCGCGGAGCAACTGGGCCCGTGAGCCACAACTACTGAGCCTGCGCATCTGGAGCCTGTGCTCCGCGACAAGAGAGGCCGCGACATTGAGAGGCCCGCGCACCGCGATGAAGAGTGGCCCCCGCTCGCTACAACTAGAGAAAGCCCGCGCACAGAAACGAAGACCCAACACAGCCATAAATAAATAAATTAATTAAAAAATCACTGCTGTTATATAAATATTACCCCCTAAATTCTTCTGTACACTTCAGTAGCCTTAAGTGTTAAGACTTTGACCATAATTCTAAATTAGTCACTCAGAGGCTCTGGCCCAGTATTAGTTATTAACCCGCAGTAGGGGAGCATTGTTTGCTACAGTAAAAGGCCAGAGGGTGAGCTCTGGAGTTGTTCTGCCTTGGTTCAAAGTCCCAATTCTGCCATTACCACTACATGACCTTGGGCAAATCATTTAATCTCTCTGTAAAATGAGGATAATAATAGTACTTACCTCTGGGAAGGTGTGAGCAGTGAAGTATTAATACACATAAAGTGCTTTAAACATTGTCTGGAAGAGAACATGGGCCATTTTCAAAATTCATAAACTCCTAATGCCTATTTCTATAGCTCCCACTGTGTGCTAGGCTGAGTATGCCATGCTTAGGAACTAACCTAAAGCACATCATTTTAACTTGTTTCTGGCTTCAGTAGCATTACAGGCTCAGAATCTTTCTACCAGAAGGACCTCTAAATTAAACTGTCTCAGCAAGACATCAACAGTATTGTAAGATATGATACGAGTTTTGCATACATTCCGGTCTCATCTGCAATTATTCACCCTCACACGGTTTGTCTCGTCAATACAGAGACTCCTAGAGTTACTGAATGTACTATGCACATTGTCCCATGCTTCCAGGTCTTTGCACAGACTCTGTCCTCTGCCTGAAATTGCTTGCTGGCCACTGCTTGTCTAGCTGGACTACTTTTAGTTACGCCTAAGGACGCAACTCTTTTTTAAAGGTCTTCCTGTCCTCATGCTACCAATCCCATAATCTAATATTCATCAGCAATTCTCCCTCTGTAATAAGTCTGTGCTTTACATATGTTCATAATTTTTACTTTCTATTTTACTTTTGTGTTTTCTCTCTTAATATGAACCAGTCTGCGTGAGATCAGAACACTGTCTTTTCATCTCTGTGTCTCCAACCTCAGCACAAAACTTGGCTCATAGTAGGCAGAATTATTATTCTCCTTTAGCTCAAAAGATCCTACATAATTATATTAACAAGAAAAGGACTTCCAATCATAGATACAGAGGACAGATTGGCAGAAGCCAGAGGCAGGCGGTGGGGTGGGGAAAATGGGTGAAGGGGGTCAAAAGGTACGAACTTCCAGTTATAAAATCAATCCGTCATGATGGACAGATGGGGAAGTAAGTTACGGCACGGTGACTATAGTTAGTAACACTGCATTGTATATTTGAAAGTTGCTAAGAGAGGAGATCTTAAAAGTTCTCATCACAAGACAAAAACATTTCTAACTGTGTGTAGTGATGGATGTTAACTAGACTTACTGGGGTGATCATTTCACAACATATACAAGTATTGAATCATTATGTTGTACACCTGAAACTAATATAATGTTATATGTCAATTATATATCTATTTTAAAAAGGGCTTCCAAATGGGTGTCACTGGAAAGGGGTAATAATAATAATCAAATGTGAAATTCAACATTATGCTGGACTAAAGATGGGCCACCCTCCAGATCCCTTTTGCTTTCCCCTCAACCACTCAGCCTTTCACAATCATCTTTTCTCACCTTTGATTTTTCTCTCCCTTTGCTCAGCCTTTGCCATCTGCTGTTTTGTTTTCTTTCCTCCTTGCCTGTGTTGTATTAAAATGTTAGGAACTGTTTGATTCTCTTTGGCCTGGTGGCAGCCCAGTCTGATTCATCACTGAGATACAAACCGCCACCCAATCGGTCCTCAGAGTACACAGCTCTCCCCACAAGTATTTTTATTCAAGTGGAGACCTGGGACTTAATACCAGTTTCATGTTTTAGTTTTTAAAATAGTGCACGGTCCTGCAATGCCCAGGAAACAAGATGAGCTCATTTCTCTCAACGATTGCTGAACCACACAGCCCGGTTTCCTGTGCATTCACCGAGAGAGTTCAAAGGTATCGCTAAGTGTTGTGTTACGGCAGCTTTTACCACACTGGGTACTTTTGTGAGCTTTTCTCTGCAGAGTAGCTGTTCATAGGAAACTTGTATGAGTCTCCCTGTTTCACTTATCAGCCACACAAAGCACAGCCCTTTGGTCTTTGGGGGACTGTTGCTGCCGATGAGGCCACAACGGTGGATATCATTTGAAATGGTGCTTCAGAATGGCCTTGCCAGCCATCTTCTGCCCACACTAACTGGAACTGTTCCATGTCACCTCACCTTTCCACGGCTGCTGTCATCCATCCAACCTGTCTTTTCCATACCTGTTAATGTGGCTCTGATGTGATTTACCTGGCTGTCTTTCAAGTCCTCATCAGTAGAGACTCTGTTTTGCTACTTTGCCTTCCGTAGCCTTCACCTCTAACAGCAACGCTACTGATGTGAAAGCCCAGGAACTCTCGTAAGAGTTCGAGTTTGATGATCTTTCTAAAAGTTGAGCACCACGTGATTTCACCAGTGCCTCAATTACTGGAAGACGGATCATTTCCCGAAGTCAGTTCTGCTGCTTTTATCCTCCAAGGGAGCTCGATGCACCTTTGCTTCTATCTGGATTCCCTGATTTGGCCATTCATTCAGCCAGGGACAGTGGACCTGTCTGTACAGACACCCAGTGCCATGTGCCTCAGACACCCAGTGCCATGTACCTTACCCTTCCTGATACTCTCTTCTCCCTTGGTTCCTGACACTTTAATCCTCTTTCGTTTTGAGTGTTCTTTTTCTCTTTGCCTCCTTCAATCACTGATAGGTACTTTCCAAGGATCTGCCTTTGGCATTCATCTACTGCTATGATTTCTTCATAATTTCAGGACTTTCAGTATTCTCTTTATGTAAATCATACTTCTAAACTCAATCCCCAGTCTTGATGTCTTTACTGAGCTCTCCCCTTTTGTTCAATTAAGCTTACTAAGGAATGATTTACATACAATAAGATGCACCCACTGCAAATGTACAGCTCTGTGCATTTTGACAAGTATATGAAATGTAATCACCCCTCAAAAAAATGCCTCTAGTCCCTTTCCAGAAATTCCTGCCCTGGTTCTAGGTGATAATTGATCTGCTTTCTGCCACTATAAATTATTTTTGACTGTTCAAGCATCTCATGAAAATGGAACTATGCACTGTGTAGTCTTTTGCATCTGGCCTCTTTCACTGAGCCTAGTGTTTTTGAGATTCATCCATGTTCTTTTATATACCAGTAATTCATTTCATTTTATTGCTCAGTATTCTGTTGTATAGATATCCACAATTTGCTCATCTATTAATGAAAGTTTAGGTTGTTTTCAGTTTGGAACTCATAAGATAAAGCTGCTGTAAATATTCCTGTGCAAGTCTTTGAGTTGATATGTTTATGTTTTCTCTTGGGGAGTACCTAGGTGTGGAACTGCTGAGTAGTAGTGTAGAATTTATTTTTCTTTATGTAAAAAAAAAAATTGTCAAACTTTTCCTAAAATGACTGTGGTATTTACATCAGTGACGTATGAGAGTTCTAATTGCCCTGTGCCCTTGTCAACACTTGGCATTGTTGGTCTTTTAAATTTTAGCCATTGTATTACAGGTATCGAGTATATCACTATAATTTTAATGTGCACTTCCATGGTAACTCAAAATAGATTCTAGATCTAAACATAAATATTGAAATTGTAAAACTTCTAGAAAACATAGCAGATAATTCAACGGTCTTGATACAGGCGAAATTCTTCTTTTTTCCCAGCTTTAGTGAAATATAATCAATAATATAACATTGTATAAATTTAAACTGTACAATGTGTTGATTTTATACAAAATGATTACCACCATAGCATTAGTTAATACTTCAATCTCATCATATAATTACCATTTCTTTTGGGGCTGAGAACATTCAAGATCTACTTTTAGCAAATTTCAAGTAGATAATACAGTATTATTAGCTATAATCACCATGCTGTACATTAGATCCTCAGAACTTGTTTGTCTTATAATTGGAAGTTTGTACCCTTTGGCCAGTAACTCCCCATTTCTCCTACCCAGCAATAGTCTGCCTAAAAGGACATCAAAACCATTAACAATAAAAGAAAAAGTTGACAAATTAAACTTCTTCAAAAGTAAAGACTGCTTTTTTGAAATGCAGCACTAAGAAAATAAGGCAGGGGGCTTCCCTGGTGGCGCAGTGGTTAAGAATCCACCTGCCAATGTAGGGGACACAGGTTTGAGCCCTGGGCTGGGAAGATCCCACATGCCATGGAACAACTAAGCCCGTGCACCACAACTACTGAGCCTGCGCTCTAGAGCCCATGAGCCACAACTACTGAAACCCGCGCGCCTAGAGCCTGTGCTCTGCAACAAGAGAAGCCACCGCAATGAGAAGCCCGCGCACCACAACAAAGAGTAGCCCCCACTCACCGCAACTAGAGAAAGCCCACGTGCAGCAACAAAGACCCAGCACAGCCATAAATTTATTTTTTTTTTAAGAAAATAAAAAGGCAAATCATAGACTGAGAGCTCTAGAGTATCTGCAATACATAGATTTGACAAAGATGCTGTTTCTGGAATATATTTTTTTAAAAAACTCTTACAAACCAATAAAACAATGAGCAAAGATTTGAACAGATATTCAGTCAAAGAAGATATACATGACCAATAAATTCATGTAAGGATCAATTGCACGATCATTTACATTCAACATTTTTAGTCATTAGGGAAATGCAAATTAAAACTACAATGAATTTCATTGTTAAAGCTCTCTTTAAGATCCATTCATCTGTATATGCCATCTGCATATTTTACTAAATTGAAATTTAGTATATCCCAACTAAACTCACCTCCTTTCCCCCCCAAAAAAATACACACACACCTCTACCCTGAAGCTCAAAACCCTAGCATCATTGTTGATTCTTCCCACTTTTTGTCCCCATTGTCCAACCAGGTAACAAGTTCTACTGCCTCAGTCTCTGCCTTCTCTCCTCTCTATTCTCACTGCCGCTTCTCTATTTGGGCCGTCCATCTGTATTACAGTTATTAGGACCTCTTAAGAGATTTTCCCATAATTATCTTCCCCCGTTGGCCAATCCACTGTACATAAATCTTCCAGTTGTTTCTTCCTAGAGCACAGCTCTGAACACACCAGTCCCTTGCTCAGAAACCTTTAGTACTTTCCCCCTTAGCTGATTTTTGAACTCCTTTATTTGCCCTCCAAGACCCTCTGTAGTCTAGCCCCAACCTACTTTTCCAACTTCATTCCAACTTCTTTGAACTGAACTATTCACTGTTCCCCAGAGACATGCCTCCATTTCCTGCCTTTGTACCTCAGTCCATGGTGTTCCTACATCTGAAATGCCATTACCCCCATCTCTGCATATCCAAGCCTTCCTAACCTAAATGATAAGGCTCAATTCAAATGCCAGCTCTTCCGTCTTGCTCCTCCTGAATAACCATTTTACTCTTTCATTATACTTATCTTCTACCATGTAGTATTATGCCCATATCTTATCTTCCTTACTAGATTTTAAGTTCTTAGAAGATAGCCTCAGACTTTGACCCTTTTTTTCATATTTTAGACTACGTGCTATGTGCCTTACAAAGGATAGGCAGTCAATAAATGTGTGTGGCGTGGATGAATTGCTTGGTTGTAGAATACAAAATAAATTATCATTCCTGTAATCTAGTAGGAGAGATAAGATATGCATAGAGACAGTAACAGTGTAAGACAGTAGAAATGTGTAGAGGAGTCATCAAAGATGAGCCTGGAAATGTAATTTGGAATTAGGTTAGAGAGGGCCATCAATATCAGGCTAAAGAGTTTAGACTTTATTAAATCGTTAAAGAGGAGCCAGGAACCATTCAAGATATTTCAACATGGAAGTAACATAATCATTGTCTTGTTTTAGGAACATCAATCTGACAGCAGTGTGTTGGCAGGAGAGATTACGAGGGGAGAGCCTGGAGAGATGGACCAGGCAGGAAGGAGGCAAACTGAAGGAACAGTAGAGATAATGAAAGTATAAATTGATGTGGAAAGGAAGGCACAGATGTTCAGACTCTGTGAACATGCAGTTGACAGACACTGCGACTGGATCTGAGGGTGTGTAGGAAAAAAAGAAAAAATATAATTCCAGAGTATCTGGGTTATCATTCCCCAGTGATGCCCTGTAGGGAATGGGGAAAGCAAGGGAGAGTTCAGCATTGGAAATTGAGGTTTGGAGAGTTGACCACATATAAATTTAGGTTGTGAAAGTGGATAGTTGACATAAGTAAGAATGTGTGGCATGGGGGTGGGGGGAGTCAATGATAAACTCTTAAAATGTAAAACTCATGGATGAGTAATGAAATTGATGGCGGGATAAATGAGCTGTCAGAGAGCAGTGGGTAAAGCAGAAATGCAGAGTGTCATAGAAGCTAAGTAAAAATTTTCTGAGAAACAGTAGCCAATCTGGTTCAAAAGAAATGTATTGAATGTACTGCTTGAAATTTGGAAAAACAAAAATGACTAAAGCATGCAATCTACCCTTACCATGTTTTCAATATAGTGGGGGAGAGGGAGCAGATACCATCGTCATCATCATTACCAGTATTTTTGAGTGATTAATACAGGACCTCACCTATGTATTAAATTATTATTTGACCAGTTATTCCTCATAACAACCCTGTTGGGTATGTATTTATGATTTTAATTTTATAAAGGAGTAAAGCATCTCAAAGATATTAAGCAAAATGTACTCTGGTACAGGGCATAATGAAATAAGTATTAAAGAAGGGTGCAAGTAAGCAAAGCACAAAGGAAGGAGAAATGGTATAGGAGCAACAGAAGGAGTTAGTTAAGAAAGAGGTGCCTTTTGAATTAGGCCTTGAAAGAGAGGATTTATACAAGCAAAGAACTGGACAGAAAGCCATTTCATACTGAACAACATGAGTCGTGAGTGCCATCACAGAGTTTGATGGTTAACAGTTTGGTTTGGTGTGACTGAATTGTAGGACACATTGAAATGACGTTGATGCAAATCGTGTGACTCCATTTTTTTAGAATATTTAATGCTTGGCTAAACAGGTCATACTTTATCCTGCAAACCATAAACCTTTATGAGATTTTAAAAAATAGAGTGTAGGTCCAACTAATTTTTTTTTCTTTCTTGATGATCAGAAGAAATAATAACAGATATAAACATCCAGGCATGGCAAATGCTGCAAATAGATCATGGAAGCTTATGCTTGAGAAAAGGTCAGTGGATGTAGAGCTCTTTGTTGACCTTGGAAAGCCCCGTTTCATTAGACAGCTGGCATCAGACGCTGGCTTGCAGGGTGTGAGGTGAGGAGTTAAGAAGTGAGAAAGTGGAGTGAGAAAGTGAAAGCAGTGAGTGTGAACTGTTCTCTCCCGTGATGGGACCAACAGAATGATGGCTCGTGCACTTAGCAGGATGAAGGGGAACTGGGTAAGTGTTGAGGCAGGGAGTAGAATGAGATGAAATGACAGAGACTGTCATTACCATAGGCAAAGTGAACTCTTTCCTGGCTCATTCTGAACGCCACCACATATCCACACCCCATCACACATCTCTCCTAATTTTTTTGCAACAGAAGTTACTTGTAAACCTGGGACAGAAAAGTTGGTGACAGTCCACTGAGAGCTTCAGTGTTAGAAACTCTTCCCAATACATTCAAATGACTAATTCACTGGGATTATAAAGTGTTGCCGAGACGACAGGCCAACATGTTTGCACTGTTTTTCCTACTTCATTGATCAGAGTCTCCCTTCTCCTGTTCTTTCCATAAACCTCATGCTACGGCACTTGCCAATTTTGTTCTTATGTGAGAGCTATTTGTTTTATTCTTCCAGGTTAGTCTAAAATTATTTTTTGGTGGGGGGAGGCAGAAATGGACATTCTTATATATATTGCTCCTGTAGATACTAAATACTCACTTACTGAATTAATTTTGGAGTCTGTTTCACTATTATAAATACATGCAAAAAATTGGTTTGCAGAGAGATATATTAGTTTCCTACTGCTGCATGAAAGCTTACAACAAACTCAGTAGCTAAAAACAATACACATTTATTATCCTACAGTTTACATGGGTCAAGAATGCAGGCACAGTTTAACTGAATCCTCTATTCAGGGTCTCACAAGATCGCAATCTATGTGTCACCTGGACTCCGGAAGAGCGACTCAGGCCCCTCTTCCAAGCTCCTTCAGGTTTTTGGCAAGAATCCATTTCTTGCAGTTGTAGGACTGAGACTCTCAGTTCCTAGAGGCTGTCTGCTTCTTCGAGGCAAGTGGAAGAACATCTCTCTCACCTCAGGAAGGGTCTAGTCTCTCTTGAAGGGCTTTCAACTAAGTCAAACACACTCAGGAAAATCTTGCTTTTGATTAATTCAAAATCAACTGACTTAGGACCTTCATTGCACTGGCAAAATCCCTTCACCCTTGCCATATAAAGTAACTTCATATCACAGGTCTTGCTCACAGTCAAGAAGAGGGAATTCTACAGGCTGTGTTCGTAAGGAGTGCTAAGAGGAATTTGGGACGTCTTGGGAGCCATCTCAGAATTCTGCCCGCACAGATATGGAAGGGGAAACAGAGCATTAGGAGAGAGCAAAATAATTTTTCTTTAATGAGAAAGCAATAGATATTTCCTTTTCTGTAGTATCTATTTGTACTATATACATTTTTTTTTTTTTTTTTTTTTACAAAATTAAGAGGATTTGAACTGGAAAGCATCATTCATTCTCATTTTGTCCATTTCTTCTTTGGTGGCGGGGTGGGGGGGCAGATTCCATTATGACCACTAATATAGTATATTTTAACAGGGTTAGCAGCAGCAGAGTTAAAGTGCTGAGATGTTTCAGTGCAGATTATTTGGTATCTGAGCAATGTTAAAGGGAGTGCGAAAGCTAAGGCAGTTTGCTGTTCAGAACGCTCAGTCTAGCAAATTTTTCAAAGGTTATATTTTGCTAATGACAATGAGTTCACATCAACGGGTTTCATAATGTCTATGAAATGAAAGATAGGGAGAATTAGTAACCAAGGTCATTCAACTACTAAGTAGCAACAGAGGATTCAAACCTAAGCCTGGCTTTTAACTTGAGCCCAATCCAAATCCATCCAGGTTCTTAACTCTTGCAAGTTACTCTCTCCTCCCAAAACACTCATAATAAGACCTTGTGTTGTGCGTAATAAGTAACTTGTATATGAGGGTGCTCATATACATCCTCCCAAAATTCATATGCTGACATCTAATTCCAATGTGGTGGTATGTGTAGATGGTCCTTTAGGAGGTAATTAGGCCATGAGGGTGGAGCCTTCGTGAATAAGATTAGTGCCCTTATAAAAGAGATCCCAGAGATCTCCCTTGCTCTTTCTGCCATGTGAGGATACAGTGAAAAGGCAGCTGTTTATAAACCAGGAAGTGGGCTCTCACCACACACACAGAATCTGCTGGTGCCCTGATCTTGCTTCCAGAACTGTGACAAATTTCTGTTGTTTACTAATTACCTAGTCTATGATATTTTTGTATGGCAACCTGAACGCACTAAGACAGGCTATTTGCCACTTTTCCCCTTGTCTCCAAAATTTGAAGACAATCAGTTTCCCATTTCTTCATTTTTCCATGACATTTTTTTCTTTTAAGCTTGTTAAATGGAATTTCGTAAATTACTCAAGTATAACCACGTGCTTGCTCACATTTCAGTATCAAGCACAACATCAGGCAGTGGGCATTTTTCTCACACTGATGCAACTGTTCTGGTAAATTAAGAAACTTGTTAAATCCTTCTTGTGTCTCTATTTATTAAAAATATTCTAAAACAAAATCAGTGCAGCAAGAATGCATTGGAGGACCTTACTCAGGAACAAGGATTGCACATATTGGAGATGCAGTGCAGAAAATTTTATCCCTCTTCCCCATTTCCAAACTCAGCGATCGCTTTGTGAGCGCCAAGCAGGAGGTCTCTGAAGTTAAGCCCATCCCAGAATGGCATGCGTTGTTGCTTCTAATGATTGACTTTACTTGAAGTATTAATTATCAAAAGTCTACTCTCTAAAAGTGCTATGTATCCTTATCTCAGAAAGGGAAAGCAAAGTTAACAGGGCCATCAAGGAGTGGGAGGAAAGGCAACTTTACAGATTTAGTTAGCATGGAAAAGGAAGAGGGGAGGGGAAGAAAATGGGGGCAGGGAGTAAAGTTACACCTAATAAAGCTTAAGAATCTAGTATAGCTTTTATGATGTAAAAGCATGATGGTATATCATGCTCTGTCATAAAGTAAAAAGAATCAGTTATCCATTTACCCAGTTTCACCATGGACTCTACTACCACATTTTCAAATGTGGTAGAACAATTGATCAATTCATTTCAACTCCATTCTCTGCAATTTGAAGTACTGCAGTGAAGGCTTTCATACTGATAATTAGCAGTGTTCTCTGCTCTTTTCCAGGCCTAAAATTAAGGTGCCTTTGTTAATACCTTCATCACTATCATTGGCTTTGCACATTGCTACCCCCTTATTATTTTTACAATTTGCTAAAGCTTTTTTTTGTTTGGTAACCTTGATCCTCAAGAACTTTCTGCCTGATTTCCTTTACACAGTCCTTTAGCAATTTATTCTCTCTTCATAGAATTTCTCATTTCCTATATACTAATGCAGAAAACACTAATATTTTTGATCATAAAACTAAAGGGATCTATACTAACCTTTCCCCCCAAGTTTTCACATATTTCACTCTAATTCTTGTTGGGCTTCTAATTTTACTTTGAAAAGATTTTTTTCTAAACTGAGATTTCTCTCTTTAGTTTCTTTTCTTACGTGGCAAAAATGGAAAAGCACTTTAAAAGTTATTCTAAAACTTAGTCTGTTAAGTAGGTGGCAGTCTTAGCAAGGAAATGTAAGTCCTGGAAATTGTTTCCAGTGAGTGATAGCTGATGTAACTGCAAAATCTAGTGTAAGCAATGAGTTTTTTTCAGCAAAGGAATGACTCAAACTGTTATATCTCTGTGTAGAAGACATGCTTTAAAAAAAATGCCACCTTCTCGTTACTTGGAAACTCAAATATAAATAAATAACCTTTAACCTTCCTTTGATTTCTTAAGTAGAACTTTATATTTTTGTGCAGAGTTTTATAAGAGGTCATGTTCATGGGAAGAAAAATATAGCTGCAAAAAAACTGTAGTAAAAAAAAGAAAATAATTATGAAAATGATAACAAGCTTTTGAAATTTTGTTAATTCTTACCAAGATTAAGACAAACTTTTCTGAGGAATAATTCAGGAGGAAACCTCGAACTAGTCTCTAGTTTCACTAAAAATGGTATTTTATAGAAACTATGCAAAAACTTAGTAGACTATAGATTCTGGAGACCAGAAGACGTATTACTGGTCAATCCCAAAAGATACGGATCCTGTTGCGAGTAGTGGGTACAATAGATGTTTTAGAACATGGCAGTTGTTTTAAGCATGAAAATTAAAGGTGCAATGAAAATCAAAGATGATTACAACTTTAGGCCTAGGGAGAGTTGAGAGAATGGGGGAGCAATGATTAAAAACTGGAAATTTTGAGCATGTATTCCATAATGGGAAATGGAAATGAGACCATAAAAATGAATAGAGCCCAGTCATCGATGGCCTTGAATTCCAAGCGTCACTGGGGACCACTGAAGTATTTTGAGCAGAGAAGTAACCTGGCCAGAGCTTATGCCATTTCCTCTAGGCTTCTGTTTTGGAATGAACTGGGGAAGGGAGAGGCTGAAGAATGGGAATCAATTAAGAGGTGAGCCAAGTATTCTAGGCAGGAGGTAATAAGAGCCTGACTTAACTAGTAGAAATAGAAATTCAAAGAAGGAAATACATGTAAAATGTATTATCCCCTTTTCCAATCTGGTACTTATTTTTGCCCCCATTCTCTGGTTCATGTTGGCGGTCATTCCCTCATCAGTTCTAAATGTGTGAATTCTGCACAGCCTTCATGATACCATCATAATGAGGCCATTCCAATTCTTCTATACTTTCTTCTATTATTTCTCTGAATTTATTTTTTTACCTTTGTCTCTAAAGCAATTATTATTAATTCTATCTTTTATCATAGTCACCTCTGTTGACCTCTTATCTCAACTATTGTGAGTTCCTAGAAGACTGAGATGATGCTTTAGTTTCGGTCTATCACCCTTATCCAGCCCAGTGGCTAGAAAGTCAGGGTTCAGTATAAGGGTGACAGTATTTGCTGGTGGTGTTATGTGGATAAAGTGCAGAACTAGCAATATACACATGCTGGAAAGTCAAAGAATAACAGCAAGAGTTTCAAAGGAGGGATTTTTTTTTAATTTAAAAATTTTAAATCTGTCCCTAATTCCAAGTGTCATTAGAGATAAGGTAAAGTGAAGATAATTGAATATAGTGATTATTTATCACCTGTGAACTTCCAGAGTATTGTTTTTATAGAGAAGATATTAAGACTTCAGAAAAGGTGTTCCAAAGTCAAGGGCTATCAGGCCTCTTCGCATAGCTATAAACCAGATGCATTCTCATTTCTTCCATTTACCAGCACTTCTGGTTCACTGTTGTTAAAAAGATATCAGAAGTTGCAAAATAACAACTTCTGAGGTGCAACTTATGGAGTAGAAATGCTTTTCACATAGATAGCCTTTACAACGTTGTCTTTGAACATTCTTGGCATAAACAGAACATACTACTGCTGAGATGTATAGGGTATAATGAAACATAGCACAAAGTCAAGGACTCACAACTCTGCTATGAGAGAAACAATTTATGAGGCATTATTAAGGACAGTGGGGTTATTACCATCTCACTGGCAAATGGAAAAAATTAGATCATACATTCCCTTCACACATGGCAGATTGTTTTGCAACCACCTACACGTTGGCAGTTGATCACTCAGTATTGAATGAGTGCCTGGTGTGTGCTCAGTGACCTTCAAGAATGCACAGCAATGGCAGTGGGGGAGAGTCACAGCACAACAGATGCTTAGCACACATAGACATAGATACTCAAAAGGCTCACAGTCATACAAGGAAAAAAACACACATTCAAAGAGTTGGAGAACACTTTCCAGGGCGGGGGATCAAAAAAAGCATAGGAAACTATAGTTAAAAGCATGAATTTGCACTGAAAGGGCACACAATAGAAAAGTACTAAGAACCATCTTGCAGGCTGAAAATGTTCCTCTTGAGAAAGTACATTTTGAGTTGGGATTTCAGAAAGTGAAGGTCAATAAGGATCTTATTGGTTAAAAAGAAAATAGCAAAAAGTAGTCAGACTGGTTGAATCCATTTTTTAAAGTTCACTGAGGCTAAACCAAGCCCATTTGACCCAGTTAGTATCACAGGACACTTTAATCCCATTCAGGATGCCCCTCGTTGTAGCAAGTGAATTAATCACATGAAAAGGATGGTGCAAGACTAATGACATTTCTGTGAAAATACTCAAAGTAAATTCTCCATTGATGGAGAGTAGCATTTTTAATAATGAGAGGAGTGAGATGGATGGAGAGTACAGCAAGATTAGATTTCTTAAAAAGTATGTTATGAAGAAACAAGGACTCAGTAGAGGGAGAAATTGGATTGGGCAGTTGATGGAGAACCTCCATTGCACCTGACATTCTTAAAAGGGGAAAACATACATACTGGGAAAATAAAAATTATTTGAATAAGAATGTGTAAGCCAGAGACTTCTCTCGTCTTCTTGCTTAGAAATCATCATAGCAATTCGGGTATGAAATATCAAAGGCATGGAGAAGAATGGTGTTTGTAAAAATGAAGAAGTCTGGAGTCTCAAAAATGCCAAAATGGCTGGCAAAAAAAAAGATAGAGAAGGCAAAACTAACCCAAGAATAAAACTAGAAGAATGATGAAGTGATGATATGTTTAGCAAAATGCAAAAACTTGAACAGCAGCTCAGGTTGGGTACAGACAGGCAAGACAGGCTTGGTTCTGGAACATTTCTGGTTTCAGATATTGCTGAAACAAACACCTTTGGGTCAGAAGTTGAAGTCAGCTGGAGACCCCTGACATATAGGAAATCATAGTTGAGAGTAAGCCTCAAAAACAAGGTAGTTAATGGGATCAAATCTAACATAAAAATGATTGTACAAAAAAAATCTGTGAATCTAGCGAGAATTCATGAAATCAATTAATTCTGTTTTCAGAGGTAGAAGATCCTTGACAGAAAAAACTGATTTCATTTTATGTATATATCTTTTGTATTGTCCGTCTCTCAAGCATGTTCCCTGGAGCTATGTGACTTTTCCAGGCTCACAGGTGTTGAAGGGTGACAGCTATGCAACTTATCCCCTATTTTCCTCCTGTTTTCCCAAAAGTCTTCCATCCAAAGAGTTGGAAGTATAGATGGTGAGAAGACAAAGCCATCTAGAGGAGACAGATCCTAGGAGACATATGCAACTATAATGAGGGACTTGGTGCTTAATCAGAGAGATGGAAAAAGATCAAAGGTCAATTATTTAGGCAAACGCCCAGCAAAACACTAAGCAAAGCTAAGTGGTAAGTATTTCCAGGAAGGAGGAGGTGTTAGCAAGAGCGGAACCAGAGGGATGATCTCACTCTTCTGGATGGATCAACAAGAGATTAGGTCCCCAACCCTGGAAAAACTGGAGCTTAAGACTTTTCATCACAACAGCAGTTTAGAAGAATAAAACCCCATTACAGAAATTGAACTAGAATGTTAAATATTAAGGTTTTGAAGGCCAGACTCTGGAAGTGGATCTCCAAATCAGAATAAGGCTAATAGATAGCTGGAATTCCTTAAAGCCCCCAAACAAGAAACCGGTGAAGGTCTAGACCGTCTAATAGTAAAAATAGTTACCATTAATTTAGTAATTATTAAGTGCTTTACCTGAATCACCTTATTTAATCCTTATACAATCCTATAGTATAGGTATTATTATTTCCATTTTAGAAAAGACTAACTTGCTTAAAATTATGCAGCTAGTATGTAGCCAGGAGGATACAAAATCCGTAAGTGTGTGACAAAAAGAGGCTACTGCCTGGGTAAAAGGAGGATTCAGAACAAGAATGAACTTGTTATAACAACACTCCTCCTAGAAGTCCTTCCAAGAAAGAAAAGGCCATTGCTGAGTATGTCTGCCTTCCAGGATAAGTTACCTCCCAGTATGAGAGCTCTTAGCTCCTGTTCTCACAAACCCTTATCAATTAATAAAATCCCAGTATGTAAACATAGTCCTACTACTGCCATCAAGGACTCCTCTGGAATACTCAAGGTGAAGTCCTCTTATATATCAGTATATCAACTCCCTTGAGTCATTTCAAGTATTTTAAATTTGAGAGCAATTCTCATGCACAACTGTGATATATCTCTGGAGATGTCTATATTGCTGCAGTATATATAGTTTCTAATAAAAAATTTATGAATGAAATGTACAAGTCAGTGACTTAGAGTAATACAATTTGGGTCATTCCATAATAGTCCAAAACTAGAAGAGTCTTCACACAATGAATTGGGTGATCAGCATTCTTTTGGTGAAACCCAACGCTAATTTGTGTACATGATGAGTGATGTTTTTGGTTCTTGGAACTAACAAATACCCACCTACCCTGGCTCCCACATAACACATCAAGCTCAAATGATGTCATCAGAACTCAGTTTCTCTCTTTTCAAACTTTAGCATGGATTTCTTCAATTTTTACTTCCCTCCTAGGACGGCATTGTCCACATGGCAGCTGCCCAGCAGCTCACGGCTAACATTCAGCCAGTGTAGCAACGCTCAGTATAGGTGACTTTTTCACTCATTCAGCAAATATCAATACATGTTCAGTGCTTACTATGTACCAGCATTGCTCTAAATGTAGAGATATGTCAGTGAAGAAGAGAGAAAAATCTTTGCCCTTGTGTTATCTTTTCTAGATCTACTATTTGTAAGAATAGTTCCAGGTATAACTACTTCAACACCATGTGTCCATCCACGCCGCAATCATTATGTTCTGGGGGAATGGAATGTTCTCGTTCACCAGACCTACGACTTAAACCCGTGCTTAAAGAAGGGAAGACAGGATCAGTAACATTCAAATCACCTTAAGACTAAAAAAGAAGAATTGGGGTGCTTTTACCAAACAACAAATGTAAACCTAGGAGGACATTTTTTCAATTAAAACTCCAAAATCCAAATTCAGGGAGTTTAGATGAAGAAATCTCCTCTGAAAACAAGTAGAACTTGCTCAGATAAAGTTTTTGAGTCAAATTAAGCTTCCAGAATCATCCAGTCTAGACGCCTCCTTGTTTAGTCCATGAGCACTGAGAGGAAAATAGTCTTCCAATGAAGAGTACATGGGGTAGAGTCGCACTTCCAAGGATAATAGCTATCTTCAGTCACTGTCTGAAGTTTTATTTATATAGAGAATTTCAACATCCACCCAGTGAATAGCTATGGGCTATGGGTCCTTCCGTCTTGCCACGGACGGTGGAAGTTATGTTCAATTTTGTCTCACCCCAGGTGAGGAGAGCTCAAGCTATTAGTGATTGAGACCTCAGGCTTCATAATTTATAAAATTTATTTTGCTCTTCTGTGTCATGGAAGAAAAACTGCCCCCTGTGCTTTGGGAAAATTGATTCAAAATTTGATTGTCTAATATACTGACTCCAGATAACTGGATAGTAACTGATAAGATAAAACTTCATTAGGAAATACTTATTTTTTCCAACAGTAGTGTAACGGTAGTTGTACTTGTTTATTTTTTCTTAACATGCTAGATGATAGGCAGATAATAGGGGTGTGTGTGTATTGAAAAGCAAAGTTATTAGACATTTATGACATGGTTAAGAATGTTGATTTTTGCAGCTGAACTGCCTAAGTTAACATCATGACGCCGCCAGCATTAAGCTACTAAATGATCTTGAGCAAGAATCTTCTCTGAAACAGTTTTTCAGAGTATGAGAGTAATAGCACATTATAAGATTGCTGTACATATTAAAGGTATTAACAGACGTCAGAACTCGGCCCAACAGCTAATATATAGTTAACATTCAGTAATTTTAGTCATCATTATCCTCATCTTACTCAGGATGCTTTTTCCTGCACGTAACAGGATTCTCATCTTAAGCTGATACAGGTATCGTCAGTACTGACTGTCCTCCTTAGGGGCACTTGTATAGTTGTACTTCCTCACCTTATTGTAGGTGAAGCTGTGTCACTAGTTCTGGGAGGCTAGGTTGTGGGTGAAAGTCACGTGTGCCTCTTCTGGGCTAGAACATTTGATTCAGATGTGAGAACATCCAAAACTCTTCCTTCTGGAACCCAAACCAGCAATTTTGGAGATGTACTTGCTTCATAAACCCACATCTTTGAGTGACTACAATAAGCAGAAGCCCCTGCTGATGCACAGAGGCCTCTAGCATGAACGAGAAATAAGCCTTTGTTGTTTTAAGTCCCTGAGGTTTGGACTGTTTGTTACTGCTGCATAATCAAACACATCTTGACTGATGCAAGCAACTTACACAATGAAGCATTTAAGTGTCTCATATAAAATAAAGTCTTGGGGTAGGCAGTTCCAGAGCTAGTTTACAGCCAGGAACTCTGAGTTTCCTTTGACCGTCTCTGCATAATTGCAAGATGGCTGTGGCAGCTCCAGACACCATACATATCAATATAACAATCCAGTCCAGAAGGAGATGGTGGGGGAGAAAGGCAAAAGGGGTCTTTTTCCCTTGGTGCTATCTCTTTTATCAGGGAAAACATTTTGCCCAGTAGTCTCCCGCAGATTCCCCTTAAATACTATGGGCAGTACTGGCTCTTCTGTCCAACTCTAGACCAATTAGTGACCAAAAAAAAAAAAAAAGGAATTACAAAACTGATTTAATTCAGCCGTAATTCATCCCATCAATCTGGGGAAGGGGCCTGCTATTCTTGAGTACACTAATCCCTGCATGATACCTAAACAGAATCGGTATTCCTTAGCAGAGAGTGAGGAAGAAGAATGGTTATTTGTCTAAGCAACCAAGAGTATCTTTCCCAAGAGCAATGGCCTTTTACAAGACTTCTTGTAAAACTAAAAGAGGACTTTTTAAAATGACTTTCTAAAATGACCTACTTACAGTCAATGAAGTTGTCCCCGGAGAGGATTTCAAGTCTACTGAGAAGACTGAGGTATACTGGTAAACCCTTCTGCTTGCATATTTCGGTGGACAGTGTGGATTTCTAAAGAGGCTTGTTAGACACCTAATAATTTGGTGGACACTGAAGTATGTTAATAGGGAGAAGGTGTTACATGAACTAATTATTTAGATTATGATTATCCCAACATTAAGCCGTTCTTGAATTAAAATATATCCTAGAATACAAAATGCATAGCAGCTTATTTTGTTCTATGGTGAGAAATGTAGGAAGAGAAGAGGTTACCAGAGAATGACGATCGACTCTCCAACCCCCTTATGGCTTTGAAAAAAACCACAATTTACAGTTTAAAAGCATGGATTCCAGGTAAAAGCGAAAAGTTGGTGACCTCCACGTCTTTCCAAAACGTCATCACGCAGAACGGCAAGAGAAACAGCAAAATAAATTCCGCCTTGTAGCACACATTTTCCTCACTAATATTTGCAATTCCAATTTCTAATAGCACAGGTATATTTAATTGCCTCTGAATGTTGGAATGCAAACCCATTTAGTGTTGAAAATAGGAGCCCCAAAAAGGAATCACAGGCTCTGGTGGCCTGCAGAATCCCATAGCTGCAGGCTGATTTTAATGTATCTGGGGAATTTTTTTTTAATTCTTGGCCATCATGCTTACTTTAGAACAGCATTTAAATTATTAAACCATTACCATCTCAAGCACAAATGTCTTGCCGACACTTGTGACTTCTGAGTTATTTGTGTTACAATTTCAAGAGTTCTACTGAATATTTTGAGCACGTCTAGTGGTAGAAATGTGTATTTTTCTCATGCTCCAGTTCCAAGATCTTTAAAAGGGGCTGGTCAATAAATCCAAATCTTTTTTTTTTTTTGACCAAGAGATCTCTACCACTGTTAATAGTAGGTATCCTTCCAAAAGACTCCTAACAATAGGAATCCTTCCAAAATTGTAATGCCAATTACTCTGCCTGATGCAGAAGAAAAGTGCTATTCATTAATCTGTTTCTTATTTGTTTATCCTACACTTGAATTTTCATCTCTGAGTAGCAACATTACAAAACTTAAATATTAGGATACTGTACTTTTTCCCTGTATGTATCCATGATTCACCTTTAAATTAACTTTAAGAAATCGCAAACCTAAGCTTGCTAATATAAACTTTAGTATTCTTTCCAGCAGAGACCACTTTACTAACAAAAATAGCTTCTATCAACTTGCTAGCAGAGTCTCTGCGTGGCCATAGCTGAGATAAACGACCTTGAAGATGTAGAGCAACAGAGGGAGTTTTGTTAAATTTCACCTTAATAGACATTTAGCAGCATGTATCAAAATTCAATTTTATCTAAAACTGAAGAAAATATATTAAAAGTTAGAATAAGACAATAACTCACTTTCAACTTTGTAGACAAAGGTATATTAACTGAGATGTGGAAAAATAGTCAACTTCTATCCTTCCAAAACTGTCAATCGGCATGTTTGATGGTTGGACACTTGACTTTGATTAGCAGTCACGTATTAAGGTTAAATTATGTGTTAGTTTCATGGCTGGTACTAACTAAATTATCATCTTGCCAATGGTTATTGCAATGAGGTCACACTTTTGGTGCAGAACAAACAGAAACCAGGGATCTATCATCATCCCACTGGAACATTACTGTTAAGTGAACCAAGAAAGAAAGAAAAGCATCTCACTATTAACCTCAAATACTTTTGGAAATGGATGTTCACATCCATATCCTCTCTGATAGCCTGGGTTATGGCCTTGGAAGTGAAAATCCCTTGCTGTGTACATAGTGGGTCAAAAGAGTAGGAAGAAAGCTAACTCAAATGTTTTAAGATGCCTCCCAATGACACCTGAATTTCCTCTGATGCTTAGCATTTTATTTCCCTAAGGGTGAGACTACTTAAAGGAGAAAAAGATCAACTTCTCAGATGAGGAAGCAAATTAAACAGTTAATAGAAATAGAGATTATTTTGTTTTGCTTCGAAAATAAACAACACATCTCATTCTCAGAAGACGACCAGCTTAAAGTACACCTTTATTTTACGTATCCCTACGAATTGCACATTTAAGAACACTACGGAAGGGCTTCCCTGGTGGCGCAGTGGTTGGGAGTCCGCCTGCCGATGCAGAGGACGTGGGTTCGTGCCCCGGCCTGGGAAGATCCCACATGCCACGGAGCGGCTGGGCCCGTGAGCCATGGCCGCTGGGCCTGCGCGTCGGGAGCCTGTGCTCCGCAACGGGAGAGGCCACGGCAGTGAGAGGCCCGCGTAACACAAAAAAAAAAAAAAAAAAAAAGAACACTACGGAATAATGAGTCTGATTTATTTGGTTTCAAAATGATTGTGACAGTGTTGGAAGGCAGGGTTTTATGTTTCCTTTCTTTTGTTTTTCTGACTTAGCATCCTGACTTTCAAACAATCCAAATGAAGTGAGGATGCCAAGTAGACAAGGCATGGAGGTAGGAGACTCCAGAACCGCATCACTTTTGTTAACTAGGATAGTGCTTCCCTGGATAGACAGAGTGACTGCTGAACTACACAGAAAACACAAAGCATGGATTTCTGGGCATGTGGGATGTCTTTAGGTAATTTGAGAGACAAATCACAGACGGTGCATTGACTGCTCTGCTGTGGCTATTTTGCTGAGGCCATTTTGACTCTTAACACTGAAAGTTCAAATTGCTGTTAAGATTTCACTGTAATGTGTGCTGTGGTTCTCTTAGGAATGAAGAGTTAAATCTACAAAGTTCCTAAGAACACTTATGTAAAAGCATAAGGAAATGCACAGGAATAAGACATTAAAAACACTTAATTTCATGCAGAGTTTACATCTTGGGAAGAGACAGGAAATGCAATCAGAGGTGGTCCTATGTGGCCTCAGCAGTCATCATCTTTTAGTTCTTCAGCTTGGTGTGAGGTAAATGGACATCACACTTTATTCCTTTTTGCTTGACTTAAATTGTAATAATGTCTGAAAAAATCAAAGTCCATGTAGTATCATATGAACATTCATAATGAAAAAAGCTGAATACAAAATTGCATGTGCTGTGAAGGCAACTGTAAATATACGTGTATAAATGAGGATAAGAAGGGAAAATGTTAAGAGGTGACTTGATAAAATAATAGAATTATGAGCCATTTGCATGGAAATTGCTGAGACATATGATTTGAAAGTTTGGTGATCAAGAAAAGGAAAATAGAACCTGAAGCAAATGGAAGCTTCTTTCACATAAAACAAAGGAAATGTTCAGTATAAATCAATTTAAATATTCAGTATATAACCAGTTTGAACCTTGGCTTTCTCTTCGTCCTCTCCCCTGTATTCACCCCATCATTTTACACTCTTTCAATTAAAGAAAAATTCTTCCTTTTTTGAAAACATCTGGAGTTAACATTCAGAGTTCTACAAGAAAACACAATTCAGAGCTCTAAATTTAAAGCAAGGTGAAAGTGCATCCACAGTTTTTAAATATGACAAACAATAACTGGCATTCAGTTGAATTTCCTATTTATTGCACATCCTGAATTTGATGTACTCTCACACCTGTAGGCTTAAAGCTTAACTGAGACATGCAAAATAAGACAACGATTAAATAAAAGGAGAATTTCTCACTTCTATCATAACTGTGACATTAGAAAAAAAACTCAGCTTTACTTTTCCAAAGGGACTTGATAACATGGAGATATATGTGACGAGGAGCAAACACACCTCAGAAATATTTAGAAATACTTATAAAGATTTAGAAATACTTATTTTTCCCACAGGAATTCCCAGCCAGAAAGCAAAACTTGCTGAGTCTAACTGGCAAAAAGATTCTTCTTTGTTCTAATGTAACTGTTCCTTATTTCCCATGGCCTTGAATAAATTCAAATGCAGCGGTTGTTTTGCTAAAACTCAGAGTAGAACCTCTCATTTACCTACTATTGCTCTGCTGCATTTACTTCGTTCTGATCAATTTCAGTCACGCTCTCTTGGTTGCTTTGAAATTGGCAGGTATTCTAAATGAATATCTTGTCAGGACTGGTGGAAGTAAATAAGCAGTCAGAGAAAAAGGCTATTTCATTGAACTGCAAAGAAAAACAATCTTAAAGACTTTGTTCTTATTCTCCTGCCTTTAATAAGGCACAGTCATAATACTATAGAAACCTTCTGAGAAGAAATTTTTATTGGTGGCTTTACTTCACCTACATGCGCACCAAAATGCCTTCAGAAACTGATGCCCAAGGTGCTCCCTCAGAGGACCACAAATACAATAAAGTTCCGTTTGAGTGTAAGGCTACTTTAACAAGGCATTCAGATTTAATTAGGAGTTTGAGATTAACATATACACACTACTATATATAAAATAGATAACCAACAAGGGCCTACTGTATAGCATAGGGAAATATACTCAATATTTTGTAATAACCTATAAGAGAAAAAAGACTTTGAAAAAGAATATATGTATGTATAGCTGAATCATTTTGCTGTATAGCAGAAATTAACATTGCAAATAAACTATACTTCAAGAAAAAAAATTTTTTTTAATACGCAGGTTTCTCAAACAGGAATTAATATACTTTAAAACCATAGGCTTAAAACCCAGTCAGACAGTGTAAGTGATGGCCAGGCATCATTGCCAGCCAAGCTTCATTGCCTCTAAGATTTCATGAACTATGCCAGATCTGCTCTTTTTTAAAAAATTCTTTCAGTACATATCAATCCTTAAAATTAAGAGATTTCTACTTCTCTGCCCCCAATATTTTCAGTCTCTTCTGCTATACTCTGTTTATTTTTGCTAACTCTCCCTTCATAGAAAACAGGTCTTTAATTCTCTTATAGGTCCCACTGGCTAAGATTTAAAGGTCTTCTTTACTTGATGCTGGATTAATGCCAAATTATCTATATTCCTTCCAACTTGTAGCAATTACACTGGGCCAATTTTCTTTTCCTTTGAGTTTTGACAGGCAAATAGAACCAGGGCTCTAGAGGAAACCCAGCAGGTTTCATATAGTTTATTGCTTGGGTCTAATCATTTTAAATATGTTACCAAGAAATACTTTCAGGATGAAAAATATTAAACTTTAGAACAGAATTTGATATATATTTATTTTATATAAAATTGGAAAGAGAACTAGCATTTATTAAATCTCATCTATCTGCCAAGTGTCAGATGTGTTACCTCATGGAATTCTCTCAATTATTATTGTGGTATTATTATTCCCACTTCTCATGGAGAGAAATAAAGGCTCAAAGAAGAAAAAGACTCACTGCGCTTTAAACTCAGGGTTCTTTGACTCCAAACCTCTACTACCTTTTAGTATACCACGATGAGTTGAAGTAATATATAGAATTATAATTGATTTTCTATGAATTTACTGTCTCAGTTATTAAATTTCAAATTTATTAAAATTCACACAAAAACATTTACCTTTACTAAAAATCAAATTATATTGACATCATGCCAAAATAACTGCTCTATGAGGAAAATTAATCCAAATCTATTCCCTTCTAGAAAGGTAAAACTCTTAAGTGTTGCTTTAGAACAATAACCAAATAATAATTATGTTTCAGCCATTTTAGAAACTTATTTTCCATTACTGTATATTAATTATGATTCTGATCAGTTGTGTTAACAAGACTTTTTCTCCTTATACTTTGCGCTTTTTTCCAAGAAGTCTATTTTGTTTTATGCCATAGTTGGACTTTTGCCTAGAAAATTACAAAATCACTTAAAACGAACAGTATTTATCCCGTCTTTCTGAAGGAAAATACTTCTAACTCCAACCTCATGACTCTCCCCTAATATTTTTCCAGCCGTAGGTGTCAGCATCTGCTGTTGTAAAATCTTTGGTGTTGATTGGGGGAGACTGGGGTGAGGGCTAGAGCAAAGATCACTTTTTACATTAAACATTACATAATCATTCCACATGTCCAATTACACAGGTGACTGGAACCTTACAAAACAATCTACCTCCTTAAACTCATCTTAATCATTTTCACGTTTGTGTTCTTGAGATTCTACCTGAGATTCTCACCCTTTCAATCCCTAAATAAGGCACCTGACACACTTCTCACCAGGTAGGAACCTGGTGGTGACAAATGCTTTCTCTGCATCCTTGTGAGCACTGCTGAAGCTGAGATAGGTCTCAACTCTTCTTCTCCTGGAAATGTATGCAAGCCTCAGACCACTTACAACCTCCCCTCCCTGTTTCACCATTTAGATGACTGCTCAGAGACGATCAGAAAAAGTGCCAAAGAACGTATCACCCCAAATGGCTTCCCCAAACTCCGTACTGTATTCTTCCCTCTCTTGACTCCCCCACATTATCATATATGCGTAAAGCAGCCCACAGAGGTGGTAGAGTGAATGGAAAAGAGAAAACCAAGGCACAAGGCAGCACCATGTGCTTCAAGAAGGACCGGGAGTGATGTTAGGAACCCTGGGTTCAAGGAGGGAGCTGACCCAGGTCAACATAAACATAGGGTCACTTACTGCCCCTTTTGAAGTGTCCATAGAATGCGTCCTTATTTTTCTTCCATTTGTCTCAAAGGCATGGTAGGACTTCAAAGAGCACTGATTAACGAAATGACTTACTACAATCAGTTGCCGCTTTTAGGTCAGCGAGCTATCCTCTGAGGTTAGTGGAATGCTTTTTCAATAGGAGATAGCGCTCTCCATTCTTTTTTTTTCCCCTCAAGATCCTTCTTCTGATAACCTGTTTTATGTTGAGTGCTCTGCTATTTTCTTCCTTTCTGTCCATCAATATTTAATTTAAAGTAAACATCTTTTTCAGAGATAATAGTTTGACCTTTAGTCAAAAAGATTTACCCACATCAGTTCACTGAATTCTCCATTTTTTATTTCATTTAAAATCATTAAGATGAACTTCAAATATAAAATTTTTTATTACTTGAAAGGCATTTGCCTCAGTATGTTAAGAAATGGATCTACTATCCTTTTCCAAAGAATATTAGGAGGCCACTAGTCTAGTAAGACAGTTCTATTTCTTCCAAGCAATATCTGGATTTAGTGATCCTCCAAGCATACATGTTAATATTACAATATCTGTGCAGCAGCCGGGTTCTTGACTTTGATGGTTACGTATAAGTAAACTACTGGGGGAAAAAACAGCTGTCCCTTCCATTAAGTTTCATAGCTTTCAATCTTTAAAGAAAATCCTCTATTTCACTATTTTACTAAATCATATTCAAATGTAAATTTCAGCTACTGTTTCAATCCTAGTCAAAACCACCAAAAGAAAACTATAGGCTCCTAACTTAATTTTCTTGAAAATGAGCAAAGACAGCAGAAAATAAAGGTTTTCTGTAAATGAATATGACATTGGAATGATTTAAATAGCAAAGAACCAAAAATTGTGATCCTAGATAAGTTTAAATCCCAACATCATTGATTGATTTGAAACAGGAATTATCAGAAATTGGATTAGTAGAAAGAGCTTGATGTTCAAAAGACTGAGCTCAAGATTGGGCCATGTTTTTTTTCCCCAGAATCTTAGGACAGTCATTATTTTTGGTACTTTAGGTTTACCATCTGTGAATGAGGATATTATCTAAATGAAATAATAAACCCAACTATTTTATAAATTATTCAATGGAAACAAATGGTATAAAATCAAAGTTGGTTCTTAATAAAAATTGATCATTATAACTTAAATGTGTATGTAAATAGTCACTGAACAATAAATGTTGAATTCAAGATAGCTTTTCAGTCTCTTATAATACTTGGCCAATTTTTAAGGAGGAAAAAAAACAGCATCAAGAGCATGTTGTTATTAATGCGTAAGCACCATGAAACGGGGACCGTGTTCAAGCAAAATCTACCATTTTGCCAGTAGAAAGAGTAAAATCTTTCCACTAATATCTTTACTGCTTAATAAAAAGGTTTACCTCAGGAAGTGTTAGCTGGGCTGAAAACTTACTGAAAATACGAAGCAGTACATGTTTATTTCCATTAATACAAACTTAATATTATTCTAATGCTGCTTGCATTATTTGAATAACATAAACAGTCGTTGGCCAGTGCAACTCTGAGGGACAATTATTTATGTTCCCCCAAAGTTTGATCTATTCAATTATTTATCCATGAATAGCTTGATGACTACCAAAATGCTCTGCATTTCAGTTTTTAAACAGCAATCTTTATTTTAGAATGTTACCCTGACATTCAGATATATTGTTAGGGCAGAACACTTTGAGCATACTGGGAACTGTACAGTACATACAAAATTGCTTGTATTTCATCTTTTATCCACGTAACTTTCAGAACTTGTTTTTTCTGCCAAGTTTTAAGCATTTTCAAGTTGTGAAATTTCATCGGAATTGCTGGCAAATAATACTGACATTTAAAACTTTCCTTCATGTTATCTACCATTCTAAGCACTCTGCATGTCATAAATTTACATATCGCAAGTCAGAGTTTATATCATTATCTCCTTGCTTCACCCACCTCCCCTGTTACAGAGGGTGAAACTGAGGTTCAGAAAGTTTAAATAACTTGATCAAATTGATTTAGCAATTTAAGTGGCAGAACTTGGAGTCAAGATCCATGATCCTTATTATATCTGATGTTGCCCTGTTACGATTATCAATAATATTTTTTGACAAATGATTTTCATTGATTTGGCATAAACAATTAAAACTTATTTCAGTTAAGAGAAGCCTGACAGTAATATACAAATATGTTCGCAAAACTAAACTCTTCTTAGAAGTGATATAATTAGTGAACATTTGCTCATCTGTCAATGTGGACACGAGAGAATGCCACAATATATAAGAAGAACATGAAAATTGAACCCCAAAGACTTAGGTCTGATCTCAACTCTAAAAGGAATCACATTACAGGAACCATAGTTCAGATCCTCAGTGCTCTGATCTGTAAAATGGAGATTATGGTATCCACTTTAGCTACTCTACAATTGGGCTTTTAGGGTCAAATCAGTTGAGGTAATGTGAAAGGGTGTCATAAAATGAAAGAACCATATAAATGAGAAATTGAGTTAGGAAATACTGCAGGGGCTGGATATAAGAAAGGAAAAGGCATATCAGCATTACTAGTACGATTTTAATCGAATCTTTTAAGGAGACGTATGACATAAAAATCATTTAGAAAAAATAATTGACAGAAAAAAATAAGCCAGTTTACTGCCTTTTCCATAGTCTATCTGGAATAAAAAATAAGGGATGCTTGCACAGATTTTCTAAATAATCTGGAAAAGTTGATGTATGTATGAAGGTTTATCATGATTTAATCTGTAGTATTTCTTTTTAAGTGTACGTTTTAGTTTCAACAAGGTGTCCAAGGAACCAGGCCCTGTGTGTAAACAGTATCTGAAGAAGGCTGTCTCTGCCTCTAATTATACTTTCATTTATTCAATAAGCATTTACTTAAGACTTACCCTTGTACCCAACCCAACTGATACTTCATAGAAGGCAAAGGAAAGGAAGATATCAGTATCCCTCTTCAGATAGCCTCCTCATGTTGAAGAGACAAATCACAAAGCTACTAGAAAACAAGGATCAATACGCGATAATACAAGTCAGAAGGCATAAATGAATGTGGATGAGAGACAACGCAAAGGGCTCCTGCGTGGTATTACTCAGGTAGACATTTGGAGGAAATCCATTGGGAGTCATTCAAAGGAAGAAATAACTGAGTTTGACAAAGAGAAGAGAATAAAAGGAATTCTACATTCTTAGCGGAGATCTGTGAGAATCTACAAAGACCAACAAGACGTGCAGGGCCTTGAGGTCACATGCCCACTGCTGCGGTGCTCAGAAGCACAAGCTCTAAACAAGAGAGAAATAATATTTAACAGGAAAAACAAAAAATAAAGAAAAAGTCACCATATACAAGATTGACCAGCATAGGGAGACCCCGTCAAAAGCAAGAACAGGAAATAAATCAAGGATCTTGGGAGCTGTAAACTAAAAATGAAAGTTCACATCCAAGAACCAGGAAACAAAAAAAAAGAAATGATGCTACAGATTGTGAATTGGACACATAAAATTGCCAAGGAGAGAAACAGACTGAGATAAACAGAGACAACAACAGTTGGAAAGGAAAATTCGTAAGTGTGGGTCTGTAGCAGCAGCAATCCGTTGGATCATCAAGGAAAAGTGTCCCGTGGATAGCTAGACAAGTGAGCGGCTTTGTTTTCACTGTTGTCCGCCTGTCACTTTGTATAGTGATGAAATTAATGAACCTGACTCTTCCCTTTCATGACTGGAAAGACTCGAATGTCCTGCCCTTCTTCGCTCATGCACGGCAACCACACAGTTCTCCTGTCAGTACAATCAGATCTCTCCAAGTTACAGGGAATTCTGAAAACGCATCGTTTGCTCCCAGAATAATAAACAGGAAATACAGGGGAGAAAAATCCTTCCAAAAAGCAGGTAATGAAACCAAATGGCCTTTTTGTTTGTCTGTTTCTTCTGTTACAAAAGAGCATAGGGAAGCAGGGAGTATATCTGCGCATTTACCTGACATTCTTTTATCATAATTGGATTTCCTCCTAATAACATTAAATTGCTTAGTAAAGAAACAGGTAGACTCTCAACTATTGAATTATTCCAAAGTTAACAACGGGTGCCATATTCAATGCTTGGAAAAGTCTCTCTTTTCTTGGCCATCTTTGCCAAAAACAGACAACACATTAAAGACCTAGTTGACCAAATTCAAAGCATCAAAAGAAAACCAAATACTAATTGGATCAGAATCCAAGAGATGCTTAATTTGAAGCCTTAGCAAACAAAAGTCAAGAAGAAAGTTAGCTTCCGCTCTGGGAAGAAAAAACCCGAGACATAATTTTTCTTAGTTTTGAACGTAGAAATCAAAACTCGAGAGAGACATGCTACAAATGTTACAGGATAAATGGATTTCCCTTTAACCACAAAATTGTGTCGTCCACAGCATGATTGAAAACTGTTACAAATTTCCAAGAGCTTCAGCACTGATTAGCGAGTGAATTGCCTTCATCTCTGCCCACTTACCTGGCATCCCTCTATGTTTACCAACACACTTCTCCCTGGAGGCTGCAGAGAGCAAGCTCCTGAGTCAACTCTGGAGCCTTATCTAAATCCTCCGAAAGCTGTGAGGGGAGCTTATCTCTGCCTGAAGACCCAATGGCATTTTCCATGTCAAGTTTCAGACATTCCAATATTGTGAAGATATGGATGACTTGGCCTTATCGTTGAAAGCAGACGATTATTACAGACATTTTATAAAATTAATTATTTGGTTAATACCTGTGCTGTGCAGATAAAATGGCCTTCAGTCGACTAATTTTTGTTACCAAGACTGATCCTTGCATTCAGCCAGAAACATCAATAACCGTAGTAAGTTATTCAGCAGGGATAGAGGTTCTGGTAAAAATGTATCAATGTATAGGCTGTGATTTTGTGCATATCAAAGCAGTGTATCTTACTGAAGTCTTTTTATGTGTTAACTTTATTAAATTTTTTTTAACTTTATTAAATTTTAAGGTTTTTAAAAATAATTCTAAACTAGTGCTCATGGGACAAGTAGAATAAGATTGCTGTGACTATATAGAATTAGAATCTAACAAAAGGCCCCATTTAATTTGGCATTTAACATGCTATCTGGTATTGTTCACAACTGCTGCATGTCTGTTAATCAAATCTGACCAACTGGACTGGAAGCTGATTAAGAAAATTGTTTCAAACTTCACTATTCCTCCAATGTGTCGAGCATAAGCGTGTTAAATAGACATTCAAATGGATGAATGAATGAGCGAGCCGCTCTCCTACATTATTTTTTACGCACTCCATCCACCTTAAAAAGCCACGAGTAGCTGACTCAAGTCAATGACTTGGATCATTTTTACAGCATATTTATACAGACACATCTTCCAGTTTGCTTTCTGTCAGGGGCTCATATTGAAAAACTGAACAGAACTACATTAGAGGAAATGTGAAATGTGTTCTTAAGAAGGTAATTCTGAAGGGTATTCAGGGAAGGCCACGTGTGTTTACCTCAAAGAAATGTCTTTCCATTTACTATGATAAAAAAATCTAATGTAGATTTTCATAAGTCCGTGTCTTATTGAGAGCTTTGTTTAGCAAGGTTGTCACTGGGTGATAAGTTAGATTAAAAGGAGTCTAAAACACAAAGGAAAGGAAGGAGAAAGGAAAAAAGGGAAGGAGGGAGACAGATAGGCAGGAGGGGAGGGAGTCAGGAAGGGAAGGAGGGAAGAAAAGAACTGGAGTCCCCAAAACACTATTTTCACTGTGTACCAAGCAAGGATTCAAAGCTCACCTCAAGACTCACCTCCTCCATGAAGCCTTCCTTGAACTCTAGGACCTTTTATCTTGCTCTTCTCTAACCTGCTACCTGCCGAGCCCACCTACTCCACTGAATTCTGTGTTTAACTCTGTATTGCCTCCTGTCTCCTGTAGTTTATTCCTGGGAGTTAAGTCTTCATAATCTCTAGATAAAGGGGCCCATCTTCTCTGGGTTCTGTTTCCCCACCACCCCCAGCATAGAATAAGCACACAGCAGACTGCCCAGAAGAAATAAGTGAAAGGTTAAATGACCAAATAAAGACTACATTTTCCCTAACTCACTAATCTTGAATTTTACTCTGATGCTCTCAGAAAGGAGTTTTTACTTCAGAATCCAATGGTCTTCTAGACCTAGGGAACTGTAATCTCCACAAGAGTGCCACACACTCCCAATTGTGTGGAAATTTAAACAAACACACACATACACACATTTTCCCATCAAGAGCCCATAGCTTTTGTCATATTCTAAAAAGAGCATACAATTCAAAGGGGGCTTAGAACTACCATTCTAAATAGTGAAGAAAAATAAGTTTAATACCCAGAAGCCAAGAATGCATGGTCTTTGAAGCCATTTCGGTCTATAATGAGAAATTCTTCATTCTGACCTTTGACTGGTTGGTTTAATCTTAAGCCATATTCTGAATTACTTCATACACTATTTCAAATCTTGCATTTAACAGTCTGTCTCCAGAGGTGGTTAATGAGTGTATTAATCCACATATTTGCAGAACTTTTTTTTCCATTTGCATTCCGTAATTTAGAAAACGCTTTAAAATGCAAGGCTTATTTTCTTTTTTTTTCTTTTTGTTGCCAATTTTTGAAAAATCATTATCCTTGTCTGTTTTTTAATAATTATTTATAAACAGTCTAAAAGCAAAGCTCTGACATACAGATTATTTTTCCTACTGGTTAAGAGCAAAATTATTGTTTTTCTATTGTATTCTGCATCTTGCATCAACGTATAATGATCTAGAAAGATGGACTGTATGGGGTAAAACTGGAAGTTGGCAAAAATCTTCAGTAAATGTAAGAATTAAGTTTTTATATAAATTATTCATAAAATGAATTACACATACCTTAGTGCAGTGGTGAGGCACTCATATGACAAACAGAGAGACATCAAAGGTAGAAAATGCTTGAAGATATTGCTGAATTTTTGCAGTGGCCATAGCAATGATATTACCTGTGTATCTTGAGGCTCTTGGCTCACATAATAAGAATTGATATAAAAGTACAAGCTTACATTTCTCAGAGAGGAAAATATGGCTCGTCTTGTGAAAGAGTTATGAATTTAAGGTTGTTTCTTAATATGATAGATGGGAATGACATGGAAAGATAATGCAGAGCTGCTCCAGAAAGTGAAATCAAGGCAGAAAGACAAAAAACAGTAAGTTTTGTCCTCGATTAAACCTTGAACCCAATGAGTAAATCCACCAAAGTTTGCCAGCCTAGGAGACTGCAGTAGCTAACTGGGAATGAGGAACGAGAGGATCAGAGCCGAGGACATGGGACTGAGTAGCTGACCCACAGAAGACACACGTGGGAGGGTGGTGGGCCTCAGAGACTGTCCACTTCTCTCCTACTTGAGCTCAAGAATGTGGGGATGTGGGTTTCTTTCAAGCCATTTACTGAGCACCATTAAGCAGACAGTACCGAGTCAGGCATTTCAGAGAGGGGAAAGAAAAGTCTCTTTGGAGGTGAGAGCTTAGAATTAGAAGAGCTCGAGCAGGCCTCCCCTCAGCCATAGGGCACTTTGTGTAAATCAGAAACAGCTCTTCTCGCCAACTGCTCGTTCTGTAGGTCTGAGGCACAACGCATGTCTGATGAGTAGATTTCAGATCTGGGAGCATAAGGTTGACACACATGACTGCTATCAGTAATGCTAAAATTTTCCCTTTTATAAACGTACTCTCTGAAATACTCTTGTTCTTGGTGAGACTTTTATCTTTGATTTCACCATATATTAAGGAAAAGGATATTTCTTGCTCTATTAAAGAAAAGGATATTTAGAGTGTCTACTTTTTCTTTACATATATGTCAGGGCCCCTTAAGTAAATAATCTAAGAAATTTATTTACTGCCAAACTCCCTGGGGGGGGGGGGGGGGTGAGGCAGGAAATGAGGCTTTTCAGTTTGAGAGTTACATCTTTATTGTAGGAAGAATATTTACTTGCTGAGTTCATCAATAAACATACCCCTGGAGTTCTAAATTTGTCCACAGGGGCGTGTTAAGCCATGTAGTTTCTACCTGAAAATGTACTATGTTATGTTCTGAGTACTGAGCTTGGCAAATACGAAAAGTTACTTTTTTAAAAAAGTAAATTAGACCTAGATTTAATACCTGGGAAGTCGATAGAAAGCTTCATGATTGCAGAAACCATGCTTAGCACTGTATCCCAGACCGGAGAAACATGCCTGACACACAGTAGATGCTCCATAAATAGGTGTTCGATTAAATAATTAATTTTTTAAACTGCCGACTTCCCATGAAAGAACAGCCTCTCTTGATAAGGGAAAACAGTTGTTTGGGTTTTTTCCAACAGAAGACCAGCTAATGAAAATTTATTTCTAACTGGTTCCAAATTAATTTTATTGTGTTTGCATTAAACATCCGTGCTTCATGTCATGAATAATCTACAAAGAGCTGAGTTTTAAATCAGCAAGAAGTGAATTTCATGTGTAGGAAGGAGTTTATTAAATACCTTTTATACATTTTTTACAGGTTTGTCTTTTTATTTTTACATTATATGTCGTTTTTATGCCAGTCTAACAAACCACCCAATGTATTATACCACATAGTCCCCATTTCCCACTGGGTGGGAGGGGGAAATTTTAGCAAATATATGCAATATTTTTATTTAAAAATCTGTCAACACTCAGTGAGACTTGTGTTGAGCCTTGAAAAGTAAGTATTATTTAAATGACCAAAGAGGAAGAAGAAAAGCCATTTCAAAAAAGAAGGAATCTGCTTTAGAAAAACATGGGGGTAGAACTGAGCAAAGTACAATGAGTTGCCCTGTCTGACGGGACTACAGGTGGTATAGGAGAACAGTGAGAAAGAAAGGTGGATAGGTGGGGTGGGCCAAACACAGAGGACTGTGAAAGCTATGCACAAAATGACTGAAAAGTATGTATGAGAAAAGCTGTGCTCATAAACAACAAGGTCCTGCTGTGTAGCACAGGGAACTACATTCAATACCTTGTGATAAACCATAATGGAAAAGAATACGAAAAAGAATGATATATATGTATAACTGAATCACTTTGCTGTACAGCAGAAATTAACAGAACATTGTAATTCAACTATACTTCAATAAAATTTTCTAAAAAAGAAAGTTTTGTTCAATGACAATGGATGGGTAAAATGGAGAGAAGAGATAACTGATGGGAAGGGAGATCAGATGGGAGGTAATGTCAGGCCCAAACCTTCCAAGTCAAATAGATGTTAAAAAAAAAAAAAACATAAAATGTATCAAAGAAATTACAAGACTTGCCAATCAGTTGGAAATGGGAATTAGAATTTCCACGTGGTTCCAATGTCTAAGGCAGGAAATTATAAAAGCACTGACAGAAGCCACATAGCTGGTTTGAGAGCTGGTTTGAGAACTGGTTTGAGAAGATGATGAAAGATTCATAGGGAACATTTCCTAGACAGTTGGGAACACAGTTCTAGAGAACAGAGGGAAGGGACAGTAACTGACCTACAGTTTAAGGCGTGGGAAAGGATGTGCTTATTAACGAGGGAATGTGAAGATGAGCACAGAGCTAAGCGCCTTGAATAACAACTCCATCTGACACTGGGGATTAGGAAAGGAAAGAGAAGAAAATGTCCGAGCCACAGAAGGAGGTGCTGGTAAGGGTAGTAGAAACAAAAGCAGAAGAAATTTTCAAGAAGGAATACATGATCAAGACTTTTTCATACCACTGACAATGTAGTTTGGGTTTAGCCAGAAGAAAATCATTGGTTGTCTCTGAGAGACTCTTGAGTGCACTGTTAGTATCATGAAAATGGTTGCAGAAGGCATAGATAAAAACAGTGAATAAGAAGAAAAGATCACCACATATACAGAAATAGCCCACATTAATATTCCAATTGCATACTCATCTATATGCAGCATATGTTATAAATCTCTTGAGGTCTGCTTTGTCTCTATTGAGCTTCCTATTGCTGCTGTAATTACTTACTACAAAATCACTGGCTTAAAACTGCACAAATTTATTATTTGGAGGTCAGAAGTCCAAAATGTGTTTAATTGAGCTAAAATCACATTGTCAGCAGGGCTGATTCCTTCTTTCTTCCCAACTTTAGTGATAGGTAATTAACAAATAACATTGTATAAGTTTAAGTTGTACAACATGATGGTTTGATATACGTATATATTGTGAAATGATTACAACAATAAGGTCATTTAACATACCCATCACCTCACATAATTACCATTTTGTGTGTATGTGGTAAGAACATTTAAGATCTCTCTAAGCAAATTTTAAGTATACAATACAGTATTGTTAACTACAGTTACCATGCTGTACGTCAGACACCCAGAACTTATTCATCTCATAATTGAAAGTTTGTACCCTTTGACCAACATCTCCCCATTTCCCCTACCCACCCCCAGCCCCAGGTAACCACCGTTCTACTCTTTGTTTCTATGAGTTCCAACTTCTTAGGTTCCACATTTCACTGACATCACAGAGTATTTGTCTGAATGAATTATGTCTCTAACTTCTCATTTAGCCTGATGCCCTCAAGGGTCATCCATGTTGTCTCAAATGACAGAAGGAATCTTTTTTATGGATGAATAATATTCTATTTTCTTTATCCATCTATTTTCTTTATCCATTTATCCATTGATGGACACTTAGGTTACTTGTATATCTTGACTATTGTGAATAAAGCTGCAGTGAACGTGGTGGTGCAGATATCTCTTCAAGAGAGTGATTTTTTGTTTCCTTCAGTAAATACCCAGAATGGGATTGCTGGACCACGTGGTAGTTCTACTTTTATTTTTTTGAGAAAACTCCATAGTTTGTTTGTTTGTTTTTTTTTATAATGACTATGTGAACTAATTCTTCCCGTTGCGGAGCACAGGCTCCGGACGCTCAGGCTCAGCGGCCGTGGCTCACGGGTCCAGCCGCTCGGCGGCATGCGGGATCCTCCCGGACCGGGGCACGAACTCGCGTCCCCTGCGTCGGCAGGCGGACTCCCAACCACTGCGCCACCAGGGAAACCCTGAACTAATTCTTTTGAAGCTGTAGGAGAGAGTCCCTTTCCTTGCGTTTTCCAGCTTCTAAAGGTCACCTACCTTCTTTGGTTCATGGTCCCTTCCTCCATCTTCAAAATCAGAAGCACAGAATCCTCAAATCGCTCTGATTCTGAAACTCCTGCCTGCCTCTTTCACTGAGAAGGACCACAGTGAATACACTGGGTTCATCTGGATAACCTAGGATAAACTCGCCATCTCAAGATCCTTAATCACATTTGTAAAGTCCTTTCTGCTATGTAAGGTCACATAGTCACAGGTTCCAGGGATCAGAATGTGGACATTTTTGAGGACTCATTATTCTGTGTACCACAGAATCTAAGTTAAAACATCAGAAGCAGAATTGACTTTGACTTAATTCTTACGCACCGGTTTACCTTCAGGTTAAATGATATGTGAGATTAATTCATTAACTAGAAGATGAAAATAACATTTTTAATGGAGAGCTTTTACATTAGTCTATTATTTTCTGTTGAAAGGTCCTTAAGTTAAATGCTAAAATTCATGTTATAAAATTCCATTTAATGATAGTTGGGTAGCAATAACAATAAGCTGATAGCTTTCTGCCAGTAGCAGTATTTTGATGAGCCTATTTTTGATTGAAACTATATTTTATATTTAAATAAAATAAAGAAATCACTCTTAGCAGCATCTTTTGCTGTTATTTTCTCCATTTTTTTTCAAAAGTAAAATGTCCTATTAAATAGGCTTCACAGCCCCACAAGGACTTTTCCTTTGTATACATGTATAATATGCATATTTTTAACCTAATGATGTAAATATATATTTCAGTTTCTCCTACTATTCAATCTGTAGTTTTTCCTTTATAAAATTGAAGGGCTAATGAACAAAACTTCTGTGAAGATTACATGAGATTTAATGTATGTAAAGCACAGCTGCTGGCCCGTAATAAGTAGGTCTTCAATAAATTTTTAGCGTAATCCAAAATATATTTCACGAGATTTGCTCACTAATATTGAAACTTATTTCTATAAATGCTACAAAGTAATAATACTGTGGATGGTGTTTCTGACTAAACTTACAAAATTCTCGAAATTTAGTTGCCCTACGAAATAAGATTGTTAGCACGAAAATTCAATTTAAATAACTGCATTTAATTTAAAATGCTGGTTTATAATTAACTATTCAGTCCAGTTTTCATTGGGGTACACAAAATGATAGCATTAAGGCTTTTTAAAAATTCCATCTAAAGGTACCAGTAAGTTGTGAGGAAATTTTTGCTAATTTCATATATTCAAAGTTAAAATTAAGCTATTCAGAAGATCAGCTGGAAGCGAATCTAGAAGACAGCAGCACTATAGGAAATAGAAGTCAAAAATAAGAGTTTTTTTCAGTGATTATAATTCACCTTCAAGTTGCACTATTTCAAATTTCTTCCTGTAATCCTATGTTCCTATCTCTTTACCTCCTTTAAATAATGTTCCTGTGCTGTCACTGTCTATTTTCTTTTTGTTAAGTTGTCAAATGATCTCTGTCTTGCCCTGTGTAATTTAAGAGACTTTTATGTAGCTCTCTGAGAGACTATCACGCAAGTCCAACTAGGAGAATAATTTACGAGGTTCAAAATGAAGGGTCATTATTCTACTGTCTCACCCACCGTGAATACACAGGCTCTCTCCTTCACGCATGGCAGGGTTTTAACTAGATCAAAAGAGGTAGAAGCTTTTAAATGAAGTATTGTGAATGCTATCATTGGTTACATAAGCTCCCTTTACATTTTTTTAAAAATATGATTGCTTAATGAGATTAGAGACCTATAAGAAAGCATGTCTTTGGGTATGGGCTTATCTGTAACTTTCACACAAATCTTTCTTTGGCTGAAAACACAATTTCAGCAGTTATGGTTTTATATGTCCTTAGGGTAACATCTAGTCATCTTTCATAAGCTAGAATAATATGCATAGTAAGTCTTCCTCACTATGAAGCTAAATGCAAAAGGAGCCAAGAGAGCGGATTTTCTCAGTTTTGAAGTTAATTTTTCGGCGTTTTTACGTCATCAAAGTACTCCTACTTGTGTTCAGCAATCGTAGATACTAATGATGTTTATGTAGGTAGAAGAAAATAGCACTTTTTCTTACCATTTCAGTAACTAATGTCTTTTTTGATTACAACAGGCAAATCTAATTACTGCTTCTCGTGATTAATCTCAATAGTTGAATGACTTTCTAGGCAAACTGAAATCCTCCATGTTTCCATGAGACCTGATTTTTTTATAAGCACATGTGTAGGGGATGCCAAATGAGAAAAGAAGAGTTACTTTTAGTAGCTGGACAACGTGTCATAGAAAAAAATGCTTGAGTGTCTTTATTTGTGTATGCTTTATTAAACAGACCCTGTGAATCTGAAGTCTATGCTCTTATCTAAAAATCCTCTCTTCCTCCTCTCAATTTCTTAGCATATCCATCAAACTCCTCTCAGTGTATTCACCTCTTTCTTTTTATGTATTTATTGATGTGCATTTTTTATGCCCCCATAGGTACTCTGAGCTGTATCACCCACAGTACTTAGCCCTATGCCTCGAATATTTTTTTTAAAAAGCTAATATTAATTGAATTCTTGCTGTGTGCTAGATGCCATTCTAAGATTTTTAGTCTATTAACCTTGAAAAGAGATGAAACGGGTACCACTATTATCTTCATTTTATAGAGAGGGAAACAGCAATTCAACACACGTAATCTGGCCAGTTACGAAGCCTGTAAGTGGCCAAGCCTGAATCTAAGCCTGGGTTTATAACCGCTGCCCTACCTCCAGAGACCCTGCATGGGTAAATCTCCCCATGATCGACTTTCAGAGCACCAAGTCCTTCTTCCTAATCTTCACTACTTTTAGGACTTTACATTTGTCTTTCTGTTGTTTTGATTAATATCTACCCCTTCCACTGTGCCCAGGGCATATTAATAGAACCTATAGTATTTGATAGGTGAGTAATAGCAGCTAATATTAAGTTTTTGCCATGTGCCAGGTACTGCATCTTATTTTAATATTCAGAAAGACTATCAGATACCCACCAATTTACCTCCACTTTAGAGATGAGGATACTGAGACAGAGAGAGGTTAGGCAACTTGCCCAAGGTCACACAGCTAGTAAAATGGTGGAGCCAGGGCTTGAACTCAAAGGCCAGACTCCAGAGGTAAGCTCTGAAGAAATGAAGGAGTGGATCGTTGAAAATCTAGCTTGGAGGGGCAGGGAAAGCTGTAGGGAGGAGATGACATTTGGCATGCCTGGAAGGGCGAGGGGGAAAAGATAGAAACACTCTTCTAGGCTGGGGAAACCACATGGATAAAGCAGTGTGCCTAGAGCTCAATGAATACGAATGAATGAGTGAACAGCTATCTTTACAGCCCATGAATTTAAAGGTTTTGCAGATGTAAATGCTTTATTACTAATAGTCTCTGCATTTTTTTTCTTTCAGTGCCACCGTGGGCCTTAATTGCCATAGCCATAGTCGCAGTCCTTTTAGTCCTGACGTGCTGCTTTTGTATCTGTAAGAAATGCTTGTTCAAAAAGAAAAACAAAAAGAAGGGAAAGGAAAAGGGAGGGAAGAATGCCATTAACATGAAAGATGTGAAAGACTTAGGGAAGACCATGAAAGATCAGGTAATGTATTCATTCCATGTTTCTTCTTATTTTATCAAAAATTTAAGAATAGACAGTTTATTAGTTTATGCCAGATAAATATAGAAATAAACAATATCTGGACACTTGTCATAGTTTTAGAAATGCTTTGCAGTCCTTTCAGTCATTACTCAACATCCCAAAGTACAATGGAAACGTGTGGTTAGGGTTTTCCAGTCTCCTAAGCACATAGACCAGGAAAGGGCATCCATGACCATCAAGGCCAAATTGGTAGGCCCAGCGTATTGGAATGATACCTGAACATTTGTATTATATCTGTTTAGCCTCTCTTAATTGTGCCTAGAGCTAGAGAAACAGAATAAAGAGTATCTGTTCTTCCTCTTGGGCGGGACATCTTTTTATCATCATCACTGTTCATAATCACTATTAAATACTGAGTCTTATAGCTATTTATCACACTTGAAAGCTACCATCCCTATACAAACATCCAGCTCAGTTATGAGCGCTCAGGAATAATGAGTTATACAAGGCAAGTGAGAGAAGTATGAGCTGGTTCTAAAGAATGGGGTAGAATTTTAAGGCAAAACTCTTCACTTAGGGACAATTAGAACCATAATGCAAGTTATAAAAATCCATCTGGCTGAGTTATCTTCCCAAGCCCAAGGAAGCAATCTGAGTGTCCTTTACACTGTTATCTATCTTTCCTAAATGGGCTAGGTGATTTGGTTCAGAATAAAGTCTACTATTAATAAGTATAATAATTAAATGTCTCTTCATTTCTCTATTGGAATCATATTCATATTGGATATTTCTAAGGAACAACTTATTTCATATAAAAAGTAAATGTAGGGACTTCCCTGGTGGCACGGTGGTTAAGAATCTGCCTGCCAATGCAGGAGACACGGGTTCGATCCCTGGTCTGGGAAGATCCCACATGCCGTGGAACAACTAAGCCCCGTGCACCAGAACTACTGAGACTGCTTTCTAGAGCTCACGAGCCACAACTACTGAGCCCGTGTGCCACAACTACTGAAGCCTGTGTGCCTAGAGCCCGTGCTCCACAACAAGAGAAGCTACCACAATGAGAATCCTGCACACTGCAACAAAGAGTAGCGCGCTATCTACAACTAGAGAAAGCCAAACTAGAGAAACCCGACGCAGCCAATAAATAAATAAATATACATTTAAAAAAAGTAAATGTGAAGATTTTTCAGAGAAATAACATTTTCAATTATCAATGCTTCCCTTCAAATAATTCAAAATTTCTATTTATTCCCTAATAGCAACATATATAGGCAGTTTTATAAATTCTTATTATACTATTAATTGAACTCTTAAATATGTGAATCTCCTTAAGAACAATTTAGTTAAGGAAGGTATTTTTAGTACATTTGTGTAGTTATCCACACACTCAGGACACTAATCCCTCTCCCTAGCCTGAGTTTTAAACACTTTGCTCAAAGACGCTGTAATGTCTCTTGACAACCATCTCACATAGGCTCATTGTTCACTTGAACTTTTGCTTGGTTTCAGAGCTGTAGAATGAATGCTATGCCTGCACTCACACTCAGAGAGCTTCATCCCGAGCTCAGAGTATCAAGGGTTATATCTTTCTCAAAGTTTCTAATCACAGCCACAGAAGCCCAGGTGCCAGTGTTCAACCACAGATGTCTAATAAGGATTTTTCTTTTCAGTTAATTTGTTACATAGAAACTGAAGCTTTAAACCATGTCTTGTTTTATTTCAGCATTTTCCGTAACGAGCAGGACGTGATACAGATTTCTTTAGACAACATATTTGGGAGATTAATAACAGTAGTAATAACTTTCTAGATGTACATGGATGTACTGAATAATTTGTATGTGAATTTGAGCTATGTCTATGAAACATTGGAAATATAATACTATCATTTTCATAACTACATTAAAATTCAAATGTGGTTTTCACGTTTGCTAGAATTAACAGTTTAAAACACTAAATAATGTTAAATGATCACTACAGCATTTCTTCCTAGGACAAGCAATTTGTATTTTTCTTTGTGGAATTTGTTCTGTATGATGTAAGACTAATTTATAGAACAGTAGCGGTGTTTATTACCCCTATTATGACATGGATAAATGACCAAGATCTCAAAAATAGTAAATACAGAAATCAGTAAGTTTTACCATTTCACTCCATATAAGAACTAACAGAAATTCAAATTTCAATATTCATGACTATATGTCTCTATGATAAGATTTTATAACCAAGGAAGAATTTTTAAATATTCTGCAATAACAAAATGGTAATGATATATAATATTTGTATACAGAAAAGGATACATATTTAAGACTTTTGTAATGGCTTAAAACTTAAAAGCACTAAAAATACAGAGGGGCAATATCAACTTGCAAAGTCAGAGGTCTGGAAAGGTCATTTCTCCACGGTTTTTACTAACGTGTGTGGATATTTAAATTTTTATTTCTTCCCTCTGTGTCCTCCTTATCTGTATTATGTCTCATGACTGTTCTGGACTGTCCCTTGCGGTAGGTTTCCTCTGCTATGAGACACCCTTAGTCAACGCTCAACTACATTTAGTGGCCTGGCAGCCGGGGCTCCGCAGCTGAGGGTGTACCATTCTGACACACATCAAGAGGCTGAACTAAATTGATTTTTTTTTTTTTTAAGATAAAGGGTTCTCATTTTAAGATTACTGATTAAATAGAACAGTATTAGAAAGCTCAAGTTTTAATTGATGGGCACAGAAAGAAAATGTAGTGTCTTATGCTCCCTTTTTAGCATGCCTTATCAATTCCAAATCTGAACAATTTAACATAGAATGAACAAATGCACCTTCTGATGGTTTATCCAAGTACAACTAAACACCTTTTGAACGTTGAATCAAGCCAGAAGCACGTGCACTAAATTTTTGAAATTTAAAACAAGGTCTTTTTCCCAACACAGCTTTTCCCACTACAATTTATCAAACTCTCAGAACTGCTGGGCTTACATGCATTTTCCTCTGCATTTTGTTCCTTGGTGCGTGTGGTGGGGAGACTACTGCTCTTGAGATATTATAATAGCTGCTGATTTAATAGGTCTTAATTTAATGTAATGGTACAGAAAATGTCTTGCTTAAGCTCGACCTTTGGGACAAGAATAGACTTAATCACTTCACTGATAAAACAGTAGCGCTGAGAAATTATCAAAAATTTAGCCCTATTCCATGCAGAATAATTGCAGAAATGGTCATGCACCTTTCATTAGGGCAAAAACCACTCAGAGAGAAGGCGATTTAATAGCTCAGGTCTTTCAAATGACACTGAGCTGAAACATATGTAAATTGTCAGTTCTGAAAGAGATTTTGAAAAAGTATTTTAATCCATGAAAATTTTTTTAATGATGGAGTGAAGATTTTTCAGACAAAAATGTGCGTTAAATAGTTTGCTATTAAAAAAAATTAAAATCTTACAGGAGGCAAATTACCTACATTGCCATTTTCTCAACACATCTTTTCAGACATTATTAAAGACTGACGCACAGCTGAGGTTCTGAAAGGGAAATGTGGGTTCACTGCCTCAAAGTCCTCCCCTTAAATTCAGTAGTCTTTTCCTGTCACTTTACTATCATTTTTCTATTAGCAACACCCCAAGTTAAAAGATTAATATTAATTTTTAAATAATTATGTTGTTTTCCTGCCTGTGGCTATCAGTAAAGCAACATTTTACTATTCAAGGAAACATCCAAGTATAAACTTCCTAATTAAATGGTGTATGGCTCACCAGATTTGAAAAGGTTTCTGCACAGATGTAATAATGGCAATTTTCAATTTTCCAAAGTCATTGTAGGCTCCTGAAACTTTTCAGGAAGAACAAAATGGGAGGCATCTCCAACTACAGCTCAACTCAACTCTCTGTTTCAGCTCAACTCTCTGTTTATCATCTTCCCACCCTAATGAGTTCTAGTAAGATGATGCCAAGTCTGTTTTTTAGGATCAAATTAGAGTTAGATGGCTAGAGCCAAATTGCAGTCTTGTCAGTTCAGAGACTGAGGGTATCATTTTGAGGCACCACTGCGGGTCTCTGTATGAATGGATAAGTGAACAGAAGAGATTTCTCTGAGCAGAGGGAAAAAACCATGTAATCTGGGAGTTGTGGGAGGTTGGATGGTAGAGCTATAGTCTAATGACTCTGAAGCCTTTCTGAAGCCTGATTATACTTCTGTGCATTTGAGTTCTAGAAGATTTCTCAGGTTTAATTTGATCACTGACAGGAGTTAAAATTCTTTTGCTTTGGGCTTCCCTGGTGGCGCAGTGGTTGAGAGTCCGCCTGCCGATGCAGGGGACATGGGTTTGTGCCCCGGTCTGGGAAGATCCCACATGCCGCGGAGCGGCTGGGCCCGTGAGCCATGGCCGCTGAGCCTGCGCGTCCGGAGCCTGTGCTCCGCAGCGGGAGAGGCCACAACAGTGAGAGGCCCGCGTACCGCAGAAAAAAAAAAAAAAAAATTATTTTGCTTTGTCAGAGATATAAAGCAGCCTACCACTCATATGTCTTATCTTTAGTTTTGTGAGATTCTATAGTAACACACACACACACACACACACACAAAGAAAGGCAATGAAAATACCATAACCAAAACCTAGGAGAGAATATTTGTGGTATATAACAACAAAAAGATTGAGACCACTAAAATTCAGAGTCTCTACAAATCACTAAGAGGCAAACAACCCAATAGAAAAATTAGCAAAGGATGTATTATATATACATATTATATAAAAGATTATTACACAGGTAGTCCCCAGAAGAAATAATACAAATAGTTCATATAAAGGTTTTTAAATTTTTCAACCTCAATAGTGTTCAGGAAAACGTAACATTTTATCATTTTTCATTTCGAACAATAACTATTTATAGATTTCTAATTTTTTTCTAATTCTTTAAAGCAATAAGAATGCACACCCCCTAGAAACAAAACCTCTAATATTTATAACCTTTATAACCTTTGATTTTTTTGAGCAAACTTTTTGCATTAATTGGGAAAATACATCATATATTTTTATTTTTAATAAAGAGGAACATTTGAATGAATTTTATGAAGTTATGAGCTTTCTAGTGTTTCAATTTATATTACACTTAAGTTTTAGGTTATCAGGAACATTCAGTTGGTTTAAACTCAATTTTGAGAATTCTGTGCCATGATTTTTGCTTGTTACCACAAAATTAATTTTTATGCTAATTTCAGTTTGACAGAATTGCAAACATAACTCCTTTTACCTTTTGGTATCAAACAGACCCGTAAGTCAATTTAATTCAGCCTAGCTTTCTGTGGAGCTGTTATGAAAGTAAAACAGTAAACTTAAACTGGAACCGGGGTAGATTTTTCTCTAAACATGCATTTGCTGGTGGCATGTTATTTTTTCCTCTTTTCCCATAACCATTACAAACGTATACGCAAAACTCAGGAAATTACAATTTTCTAAGAATCACTTACTCAACTATCTTTTTCATAGGAAACAAGGCAAGAAAAGGCTACCCATTTCATATAAATTACTCCACTGCATGTAACAAGGATGTTTTACATGATGCTTAAGATCTCTTTTGAACTACATGAATGTGAAAACTGGCCTGGGTAATAGCATGTTCATCATACCTCCGAAAGAAGCGATTTTATCAGAGCCAAATATAACACAAAGTTGACGTTTTCTTTGCAACAACTTTACATTTTTTGCTTGCAATATTCTGAGGGGCTATTCCATTGCTTCCATGTTGCTTGCTGATTGGGGGGGAAAAATTCCGTGCACAAATGGAATTTTAAAAAAATATGTAAGCAGCAGATGTGAATGTGTGTCAGACAAATGGAGATTTACAGCATCTCAGTGCTTGCTTCTAACAGCTTGGAAGTATAACCACAGGCCCAGTGTCATTTGAGTTCTGATGAAAATTCATTTGAATTCACATATAATCCATTTCCCTACTCATAGGCCCTGAAGGATGATGATGCTGAAACTGGATTGACTGATGGGGAAGAAAAAGAAGAACCCAAAGAAGAGGAGAAATTGGGAAAACTTCAATATTCACTGGATTATGATTTCCAGAATAACCAGGTCTGAGGGGGAAAATGTCTTGTAATTCCATTACGTTTTCTGAAATTACCAACTAGAAATTGAAACAAGAGACTTCTTAAAACATTTGGTTTGCTATGAGGGGAAAATGCAATTATCAAAGCTATTGATGAAATCATTTCTAAGTACAGGCGGTCCCCTACTTGCTAATTTAACTTCTGGTAATTAGAATCCACAGTGTTCAGCCGATTACATCTACTTATGGCACTTACAGCAGGCAGGCAGAATACAAATTAACTTGAAGCCATCAGTCTGATTCTGAGAGCTCCCAGTCACAGATCCCTCGGGCTGAGCTACAACAATCTTCCTTGGAATTCATGGATTTAGCTCCAAACAGGGCAAGGGACCTTTGAGTTAGACCACCAATTAAGCCAAAGTCTTCAAACAAAAATTAACCATTTGATGAGGAATCAAAGATTAAAAAATTGACTTTCCATAAATTTCAAGGACAAGAATGCCTTATGTAATATGATACTGGCTAAACCTCCTAGCACAAATGAGTTAACAGCTCTAGAAAAGTAGAAAGACCATCAACTTGATTTCTAATGCCTTTGCATGCTGCCCTGCTTCCGGAAAAGTGACAAGGAACTAAAGGTTGCATCAAAACAGTCCTTCCTGCTTTAAAAGCCGTGAAGTGCCACCTAGATGAATGATAATACTAGCTGGCTTTTATTAACTGCCTGTTATAATGGTAGCTCCAAGATAAATGTTAAAAAAAAAAAAAAAAAAAAAAAAAACTCTACCTAAAAAGACCTTCTAGGGGCTTCCCTGGTGGCGCAGTGGTTGAGAGTCCGCCTGCCGATGCAGGGGACACGGGTTCGTGCCCCGGTCCGGGAAGATCCCACATGCCGTGGAGCGGCTGGGCCCGTGAGCCATGGCCGCTGAGCCTGCGCCTCCGGAGCCTGTGCTCCGCAGCGGGAGAGGCCACAACAGTGAGAGGCCCGCGTACCAACAACAACAACAACAAAAAGACCTTCTAGGACCCATGACTTTGATGAAGATGTCTCTTTACCTTCTGAACTGTTCAAGAAATTTAAAAGCTAGATAAGAATTAGCTGAGTTAGAGATCAGGCTCTTAAAAATCTATAAGACACAGTTCTCTTCCGACTAGGAGAGCTTTAAATCGATTTCTCCAGTTTGATCAGTTCACTGACCTTTCAGGGTGGGGAAGAACTTGATAGATGTAAATACAGTTACTACCTAATGCAGCATGTGTTAATTATGTCTAGTTTGATGAGGAATAAACAATAAATAAATCAAACACCAATACTCAGCTTTGGTGACTTATGTCCAAAGTCAGTAATACTGTGAGCTCTAAACAATGGCGGAAATTCTGGACTTTATTTAGGAATTGACTGTTCAAATAATGTCTTCACTTCTTGAAGTGTCCAGAGGGTTCCTCAAAAAGAACATATTGATACATACCACCATATAATAAATAATTGTATTTAGTTAGCTTCATTACAGCCCTGGCTCATTATTTTATAATACATTCCAGAAAACTGCATGTTGGTTATAGATACAAGCTAATAGGTATGGATTTATACAGAATTATAGGTATACCATTTCTAGTTAATTAAATAGGGCACTTGAGGTCATTTTTATCGCTTCTACCAAAATTTGATCATTAGAGATTGGTTGAGAGCAAAACTGCCTATTATTTATGTATTCTAGAGAAGGTCAAGGTCAACTTACATTATCTTAACACAAAACATCTTTTCCAGGAATATAACTTGCCTTTATATATGTAGCCAACAATTTTCTACTAATTTATTCTACTTTCATATTTTCCAGTAGAAATCTAGTGGATCTCATCTTGGTTAGTCATAATTTTGAAACTTCTACATTGGCTTTGAGTACTCTAAGTAACATTTTATAAGGTAGTATTTTTAAGGATACAGCACTGAATTTTTTTTACTCAAATATAATTCAAATGCATTTACTCTTCCTTTTCAAGCAAACCCATTTTAGAAGGTATTTCATTCAGAGGATCTAGGGTGTTCTACCTGATAAATTGTTTTAATAGTATGCTTTTATTCTTCCAAACGTTCTCCGCTAATCTGATTTATAAAATGATTCCTATGAGTCATGGAAGATAAAGTCTGAGGAATTTCGTAGATAAGGCTGTAATCAAATATACACACCTGCTTACCAAAACTAAAAGACAATCCTAAAAGTCCTCTAAGAACCTCTCATGGTGGAGAGAAATATGATACTTCTCTCTCAAGCAGAAGTCAGAGGGGGGTTGGGAGAAGTAATTCCACCTCTATCAACAAGATACCCCCAGATCTTTAAAGTACAGATGATCAAGTTTGAAAGAGTTTAGGCTATATCACTAGTGCTTTCCCTGCCCCAAAGGAAAAGTATTACAAAAAGTGAGGAGAGAATATAATCTCGCTTATTCACATTGCTATCCAAAGGCAAATTCCAAATACCAACTTGGCAAACCAAGAGACGAACTGTTTGCTTTACTAATCACGTCTTTATAAGCTGATGTCTATTTTAACCATTCTTTGACCATCTGTCTACGTTTTGTATACCTACAATCCAGCATTCTTATTGCTGCTGTTGTATGATGAAGTCACAAAGATATTGAAGCATTAAGATGGAAACAACACTCTTTAAGAGTATTGGTCTAGGTTAAAACTTGAGCCAACTAGCCAAAGTGCACTTATGCACATGGTGGGTCCATTTCGTAGAAAGTGGATGTGACTTTTTCAAGGAGGTGACTTGCTTTTCCACTCTATTGGTGAAAAAGGTACAGACTCAAAATTTCAGACCCTGATGTGAACAGCTATGATGTGACTGCATTTTCTGAAGGGTATATACATTGAATAACAATAAATAAGGGAGTCTACTTTTGTTTCCCATATGGATCTAAACCAGTCTGTTGACACAGCACGTCTGATGGCAGGGCATCAGAAGAGTCTGCTCACACCTTCTGTTTCCTTTGCAAAAACATTATCAGTGCCAGCCAATACCCGCATTCATAATAAGAGATAGGAATGTATCACTGAGAAAACCAGACGTGAAGAAATGCAGAGATTTCTGCTGTATTTGAAAAATATCAGAAACTTAGTCACTTAGCATTAAAAACAATAACTGTAATCTCCCCTTCCTCTATATGGAGCTAAAATTATATTTCTTTGACCCCATGTCCTATATTTAACACCGAATTTAATATACAATAATCATTTTACTCTAAGTTAAAACAAGAAGGAGCCAGCACCCAAGTAAAGGTCCAATATGATAGAAACTTGAAAATCTTATTTTTATCTCAAAAAGCTACCAAATTCTAAGAAAATTTCTATTTAGCTGCTCTGGGGCTTTGGTTCAAAATAAGAATTTCCTACTTTATAATTACAAGCTTGTGATTGTTTAACAGTTTCTTTCCACTTACAAATCATGCCCTGGAAAGAAAAATAATGCACAAGGGCTTTTAGGAACTGGAAAGTTATTTGATTGCAACCCTTTTGCAAACATGAATTCCATATTTGACTGTAATCAGCAACCTTTTAAAAGCCTCTTTTGTGTTTAAAACCAGGCTTCCTAGAGCCTGCATCTGTCATAATTGGGTTTCTGAAGTCTATGTAGCTCACTTCATTTGCCTTCTGTGCTCAGATTCAGAAGAGAATAAAAGTTTATTCAAAGCAAAGAACAAAAGGGAAAAAGCACAATATGCGGCAGTGTGAACACATCAATCTTTTCCAACATGTCCACCAATGCCAGTGTTTGCTGTATCCTGCCTCTCATTTCAGCTGCTGGTAGGAATCATCCAGGCTGCCGAGCTGCCCGCCTTAGACATGGGGGGCACATCTGATCCCTATGTGAAGGTGTTTCTGCTGCCAGATAAAAAGAAGAAATTTGAGACAAAAGTCCACCGAAAGACCCTTAATCCTGTTTTCAACGAGCAATTTACTTTCAAGGTAATTTTTTTTTTGTACTTACTAATGAACTTGTCCTCTGTTGTTCTAGATAACAGACTGATCTCATCCTGACACATATAGAGACCACTTGACCACTTGTTCAGAGACTCACAAATGATTCTATTCAGAATATTTAAGATTCTTACCTTCAATGTAATGAGGACTCTCTATTGCATTAAAATTTGGTCCAAATAGGATTCAGCTCAGCTATTTCAGAAAAGAATATGGACTGGGATAGAGCTAGGATGTCATTCGTATCTAAAAAGTGAGCTCAGCTTCAAGTGTGTCTGTGGACCTGAACGTTTCCCCCCTCTCTAAAATAAAGCCAAAAGAACTGTAAACTTTTTCCAGGTTTCCAAGTTCCTGAAAATAAATCACGACCACAGAATAAAGTAAGCTGTGCAACACTATTTAAATGGTATGATGAGGTATTACTCCTGTTGCAAAATTTTTTGTGTACAGGGGAAATTTAAGTATTCTAAAACATTCTGCTCAACCCACCAATAAAAAGAATATGAACCTATTGTTTTTTTCCATCTCTAGCATTTTTCCCTTACTCTTGGCTCTTCCCTGGTGTTCTTCATCTTGTTGAGACACCTCAGTTCACAAGCAGTAACAAGAGGAATTCTGGCCACATAATAACTCAGCAGAAAAAGGTGCCTGGCAGGTCTCAGGCATCTCTGCATATACGAGTAGTCTCTGTAGTTCTCATCCTGAAGTCATGCATAAAAACAGTCTTTTGGTAGATATGTTTAACACGTGACATTTTTTGAAATGCATTACTTAAAACAATACATGTCTGTGAATATGCCAAGGGGCAGACTCAGAATCACCTGTCTACCAGTCAGCCTTAGCGATAGCACGCACCTGACACTAGCAAACATCCTGGTATGAAATAAATGGATGAAACTGAGGGCGTGAGTCATTCCCATGAACCTTGTTTCCAATTTTGTAAAAACGGTATCTTTCTATTCACTCTAAAATTAGAGTTTTTAAGACAAAAAAATTCCCTCATCTACTGTCAGCAACTCTGTTTAAAATCTATACTTTTCTAAACCCAGACAGTTAATGTAGAGTAGCAGTAAAAACCAGCTTATGAAGAACTAATCATTAGGGTCAATATACCACGGGACATACAGTGAAAACAAAACAAAAAAATATTGCAAAAGGTAATTACAATCCTTCTGTTTGACTATGTATTGATCTTAATTTAGGTCAGTAGTTTCTAACCACAATTTAGTCAGCACATTCTTAAATTATTTGAAATATTGTGGGGTTTTGTTTTTGTTTTGAGTTATCTATACGTTATTTCTTTTAAAAAAGTGTATTGCTAATAATTTTTAGTAATGTCTATAACCTCAAGAATTATAATCATTGAGATTCTGAAATTGCCTATAAAATTTAATAGGTTCCATTTTACTTCAGGAGTGTTGATCACATCATAAATCAATCCAAAGTACAATGTATTTTGATAGATTTGAGAAATATACCACCGTTTCTAGAGAACTAGTTAATTTTTCCTTGTAGGCCTTGTAGATTATGCATCTTAAATGCCAATAGGCTGTATGATACAAGAATGGAAGCAAAACAGTTTAAAGAGGATTGGCTTTAAAATTGAGTTCAAATCCACTGAACGTGAACCTGACATGCCCCAAATGAAATGCTCCTTCTTTTCTCCACAACAAACTACCATTTGAAAGAGCTACTCATCATTCAAACAGTAAATACTTATTAAGTGCCTACTGTGTACCAGCACTGTGCTAAATGCTTTACATGTATTCGTTTGGCCTCAACCAGCCCCTGTGAAATACACACTGTTATCATCACTTTTTGATGGATGAAAAAGCCGAGGTTTATTTACTTGTCCCAGCGCCATCAGTGGGAAAAAGGGGGAACCCAGGCCCAGACCTGTCTGACCTCAAGCTCAAGTTTTTGACTAATGCCCTTTCAGTACAATCACCAAAAAATCTAGAGAGATTTCAGAAATAAGATGAAATTTTCAAGAGTTCATCCCTACTCTAAAATTCCTTATTTCTTCCTTTCAAAATTGGCTCTTTGGAAGGGTTTATTTTTTTCACTCTAAAGTAGAGAATGTGTTGTGCCTAGTTTTTAATCATAGTATTTTAATCTGATTCCAAATAGATGACAAATGATATAAAATAAAAACTCTTTGGAAAAACCAAAATTTCTTGTATATATGCAGTCAAATAGTCTTCCTTCTCCTTTCCTTCTTAATATACAGAGTTAATTGAGAAATGTTTGCTGGAGCATAACACAACTATTTACACTGATAAAATAATAGCAAGTGTCTGAAAGTTGATCAAACCTTCAGTACAAGTATAAACAATTTCTTAATTAGGCATTTCTTCCGGGTTACTGAAGTGTAGCTTACTTGGATTGCCCTGCTTTCTCTGAATATTAAAAATGTCACTAATAAATATCCCAACCCATAGCATCTGTCCCAGTTATATTTGAACAGCTGGAGAATTCATCAGTTCTTGGCCTTTTGCCACTGCTCATCCTAAAGAGTGTTGTACCGGGCTTCCCTGGTGGCGCAGTGGTTGAGGGTCCGCCTGCCGATGCAGGGGACACGGGTTCGTGCCCCGGTCCGGGAAGATCCCACATGCCGTGGAGCGGCTGGGCCCGTGAGCCACAGCCGTGAGCCTGCGCGTCCGGAGCCTGTGCTCCGCAACGGGAGAGGCCACAACAGTGAGAGGCCCGTGTACCGTAAAAAAAAAAAAAAAAAAAAAAAAAGAGTGTCGTACCTAAGAATGAACTTCAAGATCTAGATTATAATGCATGTCTGATATTCAAAACAGCAATTTTCCAGTCAGCTCTTGTCAATCAGTAAATTATTTTAAGGAATAGGTGAGGCACCTTGTGAATTTCATTCAAGTCCTTGCAGACTCCTAGCATGCCTGTTCATATGTCACTGCTCCATTAAACTATGACATCCAAATGGCCTGAAAGAGCGGGAACTCTCCTCAATACTCTGTAATGGCCTATATGGGAAAAGAATCTAAAAACAGAGTGGGGGGCTTCCCTGGTGGCACAGTGGTTAAGAATCCACCTGCCAATGCAGGGAACATGGGTTCAAGTCCTGGTCCGGGAAGATCCCACATGCAGCGGAGCAACTAAGCCCGTGTGCCACAACTACTGAGCCCGTGTGCCACAGCTACTGAGCCCGTGTGCCACAACTACTGAAGCCCCTGGGCCTAGAGCCCGTGCTCCACAACAAGAGAAGCCACCGCAATGAGAAGCCCACACACCGCAACGAAGAGCAGCCCCTGCTCACAACTAAAAGAAAGCCCGTGCACAGCAACGAGGACCCAACGCAGTCAAAAATAAAATAAATTTATTTTAAAAAAAGAGTGGACATATGTGTATGTATAACTTATTCACTTTGCTGTACACCTGAAACTAACACAACATTATAAATCAATTATACTCCAATAAAATTTTTTCTAAAAATGAAAGAGTTAGAACTTTTGAAACAACTTATCTACCCGATTAAGTTGCACCCTGACAGTATAACTTATCATAAAAATAACAACAAAATATTCTACAAGGAAAACTTATTTATATAGTCAAGTGCAATTGGCTTGGTTTATTCTTATATTAATCTTGAAGTGTTTCTAGCCTGACTAATAGTATGAGCTATTATTAATAATACTAACAGCTTCTAGAACTTTGGGATAAAGTGATAAATCACTATGATAAGTCCTCATTTTCTCCCAAGTAATTTAAGCCCCAAGCAGTTAGTTAAATGATTCAATTTAAGGAAAAAAACCCAAAAGCACAAGTATCTCCCTGTTCTGTTTATCCAACATAAATATTAAAATTAAAGACTATAAACAGGTAACATGTTTTAAGCATTTTTTGTGACCAGATATTTTGTCCTCATCTTTTTATTTAGGTGCCGTATTCAGAATTGGGTGGCAAAACTCTGGTGATGGCTGTCTATGATTTTGATCGTTTCTCCAAGCATGACATCATTGGGGAATTTAAAGTCCCCATGAACACAGTGGATTTCGGTCACGTAACTGAGGAGTGGCGTGATCTGCAAAGTGCAGAGAAGGAAGAGGTAAGAAAAACATTAGCATTTCTAATGTGACAAGCTGTACTCGCCAGTTGCTACTCTCATACTAACCTATTGAGAGCTGCTGGGGTGACGTGAGTCATGTGGCCCTCCAGCTTCTGACAGTGAGCAAAATAGGGTCAGGGGATTGCATAACCTCGTAAAAAAGTATACTGATCTTCTGGGTCTTATTTGAAAGAAAACAAAGATTTGTGCAGTTCTACAGATAATTCCCTGGGGTTGAGGGGACAGACACACACACCACTTCTAAAAGCTTAGAAAATATTACACATACACACACACACACACACACACACACACACACACACACAATCCGCTTCTTTAAAAGGACAGTGAAAAGTCATCTTTCCCTTTGTATTTTTCCACAAAGATTTTGTTTTCTACATAGATTATATAGCTATTAAATAGAAATGAAATGGCACCTTTTCCTTGATTATTTCTGCATATTACAGACAGTTCATTGTTTCTTCTAAAGATATCAGAGCACAATGGGTAAAATGTCAAATAAAATTCACAAAGGCAGATATTAAATCCACTTTTTAAGTGACTCACATTTTTACAGTATTCTTCACATTGTTTTGCCCCACTTTTAATAGGTTAGCCCAGGATTTCTCTGTGATTTAAAGAAGGGAATTTCAGTAGCCTTAGTGCATTTAAACGGCATAATAATCAATTCTATTTGATTATGCTATGCCAGCCTGACACTAGCGCTTTTCTGAGCCAGTGTCTCAACAGGCCAATACCAGAAAGGCAAACAATTCTTAGCTTCTCTGAATTCCTAAAGCAACTCCTTTTCCAGCCATTTTTTTTGTTCCTAACATGGGTTTATAATTACCCAAGGGATTGCCAACAGCCTTTGTCATTTAGGATCACTAGACGCCTTGGATTCTGTAAGGTGTAGTCACTTTGGGGCCACCAGGGAAATCAGAAAGTAACCCAAGCCTTCAGAGAAACTCAGCCAAGAACATCACCTGGGAATCCTTTCAACCTAAGGTTTTCTGTAACCATTATTATTATTGAGGTTTTAGAACAGGTTTATTTATTACTATACTGAAATTGAAGTTTATTAGTGCTCTAAAATTATTACTTCGTTGTAAAAAAAATGAGTCAAAATTATTTGAGATAAGTTCTGCTTTTTCTTTGGAAGGAAAACGTTTAGTCAAAATTAAATTCTTGGGGACTTCTCTGGTGGCGCAGTGGTTGAGAGTCCGCTTGCCAATGCAGGGGACAGGGGTTCGGGCCCTGGTCCGGGAAGATCCCACATGCAACAGAGCAACTAAGCCCATGAACCACGACTGCTGAGCCTGCGCTCTAGAGCCCGTGAGCCACAACTACTGGAGCCCATGCTCTGCAACCTACAATAAAGAATAGCCCCCACTTGCCACAGCTGGGGAGAGCCCGCGCACAGCAACGAAGACCCAATGCAGCCTAAATAAATAAATAAATTTATAAAAAAAAAAAAAAAAAAATTTAAATTCTTGGATATTGAAATAGATTTACCGCCCCTGTGGACAGAACCACCCAAGGATAATATGGAGTTTTTAAGTTTTACAACTTATTTAAGTAGTTCTTCCCTATGAGTAGACCAATATCTATATTAAAATGCAACATCTGTGTGAAAAACATTTAATCCTTTAATCATAATGTTGCTAGTCATTTAACAAAGTAGTGAGCTGTTTCACTGAATTTTTATATTTTATTGACATATTTGACTTTGTAAGTTCCTTGTGGCTGGGGGATAGGGGTGGGACCATAACAAGTATTATTAACTGATAGGTTTTTGTTAATTGATTATTGGTTGGCTTCTTGGTCGAGTATCCAGATAGGACCCACTTGTCCTTCACAAGCCCACCTGTCCAGAGGGCATGGCTCATGTCCTTCCCCTCCAACTAGTCACTATCAAGTGGTATGCGATTCCAAGACTACACCCCTGGGCTTCTGAAAAGTTGGTAAATGTTTTTGTCTGTGTTAGGAAATGTAATCCATCAAGCCATTTCCTTCTTTAAAAATTTCTTTGAATACGGGCAGAGTTTGATACTTGACACTAAGCTGACAGGTGTGACGCTAGAACCTACAAGTTTAGGTAGACTGCCCAAAACGAATCACGTTTTTATTCTCACCCCCTGAATTGCCCGTTTTCTCTCTTTTATAACTTTCTTCCTCCTCATCTTCTCTCCCTATGAAAGATTTTTTTTGTGATCCAACTTACTCAAAATGATTCACCAGGGCTTCCCTGGTGGCGCAGTGGTTGAGAGTCCGCTTGCCGATGCAGGGGACGCAGGTTCGTGCCCTAGTCGGGGAAGATCCCACGTGCCGCGGAGCGGCTGGGCCCGTGAACCATGGCCGCTGGGCCTGCGCGTCCGGAGCCTGTGCTCCGCAACCGGAGAGGCCACGACAGTGAGGGGCCCGCGTACCAAAAAAAAAAAAAAAAGATTCACCATGCAAACGTTTATTATGTACTGCTATATTCCTAGAACTGTGCCAGGTGTTAAAAAAAAGAAACGTGAAAAGGGTGGACACTGCTCTGGACACTGCTCTTGCTTTCATGGAGTTTAGTGCTGCCTCACTTTCCTCCCTCACTCCAGTTTTTGCCTCGCTTATTGCCAGCTAGACTGATTTCTAGTAAAAGTCTTGCCTTTAAGATCAAACACTCCTGGGTTCCAATCCCTACAGATCCATTTACTAGCTCAGAGACCTTAGACAAGTCACTTATGCTCTCTAAACTTCAGGATTTTTTTTTTAATCTAGTAAGTGGTCTAACATTATCTTATTTTACAGATTAAATAGGATAGAGTATAAAGTACCTAGCATGGAGCCTGCTATTTGACATATTCAACAAGCAAGAGATCTCCCATTCTTTCTTCTTGACCAATCTTTTTTGTGTCCTTTCTTTCTTGTGCTTTCATCTCCCTATTTGTTCTACTCTTTTTCCTCTATGTGTATTGCTCTACTCTTTTCCTCACCACCACTGTACTTACTGAATGGCTCTGGAGATTTTTAATGGGAAATAATTCTATAACTATACTTTTAAACCCTGGAGCCTTTCCTCTTTGGTATCTACTTGGGAATAATTTTTGGTTTTCAGTTGAGTGACTATTTCCTTTTATCATGATATAGGAAACCTTATAAAACAGATGTCTAGCTTACAAAGTATCTCTGGATAACTAGATTCAGGTATAAACTTTCTCCTAATAAATAAGATTCCAATTACATTTTATGTCTAAAGAATTACTTCTCACTGATAACGTGCTGTCTTTTCATGCTACTGTTCACTAACTAGAGAAAATTATAGTTGTTTGAATAAACTGAAGTCTTAGATTGACTTTAGTTCTCACGGTTTCAAACAAAATTCTTTTTCCATTTTATATGAGCAATTTTGTTTAAGATTTTTGTTTTGCTTTCCTCTAAAGTGTTAAATCTTCTTTTTAATGTCATAATGAGTGAAAGATACCAAAGAAAGCGAGAAAAAGGAATTCAAGAAACAGCTTTGGAATCTAGAAACTGAACCGCTAGTCATTAATAGTCTGTTCAAGGAGAGACTTACATTTAAACGGGTTAAATACAGCCCACTAGGATCCAACCCCAGGGTTTTGATAGCATGGGGTAGGCTTTGTTGTTTAAAGTTAAAAAATATAAAAGTCATAAGATAATGAAGCAATTACGTAAGTTAAAGGATTATGTGTTATCTTAGTAAGCAATTAAATACGCAAGCAATTGGGGAGAAACTGGAAAGGAGCCTTATCTAAAAGTTACTAAGCACATGTTTGAAACACAAGGGGTGTTGACGAGAGAAATTAGGCCAGAAGAGCTTCAGCAAGCACACAAATCCCATTGTTAGATTCTAGCCCGTGGAGAAAACCTCTGTGCTGAAGTTTCCATCCTGACTTTATGATGTTTTTATGACTAACGCAATCCAAGTCCCCTCCCTTACTAGTAGTTCAGGTTCGCTTGCCTTTTTTTTTTGTTTAATGCTGCATGACTGATGACCCACTCTCCTTCCACCTGCTAACAGGTGAAGATGGAATCTGACCTTGCAAGACAGCTAAACCTTTCTCTTCCTTTTGTCTCTTTAAAACAGAAGTCCTTTGAGTTTCCAGAGATGGTTACGCATAAAACCATTGTCTTAATTTTCCCCCTCTTCAGGTTAAGGCCTCAAACATCATCCTTTATAATCAGTATATACAATTCTACCACTGGCAAAAGGCTTCTAACATGTATAGCCTCAGGCTACCTGGTGAATTTTTAAGATTTTCTTCATTTTAATCATTCAAGAATATTTATGTCATCCATAAGTCAAACCTGAAGCCAACCTCCAGATATTTGGAGTAATCCATTCTTTTAATATTTTCACTTAATTACTTCAAATATTATGATCAATAGGTAAGACTCCATTTTCTTTTTTAATGAATTTTATGATCATTGCAGCAACTGTATCAGTCAGTCCTGTACCCCAGCATCAAGTACATCTTCAAAGCATTTAGACCCTTTTTATTTTAGCATTCGTTCCTAATTATTCATCCCTATGCCTTCCACTACTACTTTTTAATCCCTAAAAACAGCATAAAATACCACCAGAATGCAACTGGATCCCTTTTTTTAAAGGAGCCTGTCTCATAACTTGGCCAGTACTATTTTGTCTCCATTAGAAAATGTCCATCACCTCTGCTTTGTGTAGAATTCGTTAAAGAGTGATTTTTAAATGAGATTCTGTAATCTAGTACAAATGGGAAAAAAACTGATTGCTGAATTAAAACAAGTTGGGACATAATTTAATTAGGACCCAAGCAGAAGGGAAGAGAAACCACTTTAGTGCCTTAATAGAAAATCAGTTTTGCAAGAAAATTTCACATTTTTAAATCTAATTAGAAAAACATTTAATTCACAGAAAAGCATTTGGAGAATACATATTCAATCAAAAATCCAAAGTTTTTTAAGCTTATGATAAGTTACTTGATATTCCTTTGGAATGCGTTCAAGTCATTATTCCTTATGGCATCTCTTTTGTCCAAGGATCATGAAAGAACTGATGCTGTTTCTAAGTATACTTAGCAGTCAGATGGTAGCTCACGCCCTCCAAGAATCTCTGCACAACAAATTAGTGCCCTGAACGAAATCCTCATAAAAGGTTAAGTGCAGGAACTTTAATATGGAAGCCAGTAAGAATCTACCTTGTCACTCACAAAATATCACATTAGAGAAATGCAACAAAGACACTCATTTTGACCCAGAGCATTCCAGGAAGGTATACTTATTTTTACTTCTTCACTGTCTGTCTTCCCCACTGGACTGTAGGCAGATTGTTCCCAACTGTGAAACCAAGTTTAATCACAGAGGCAAGCATATATATTCGAAATATATTTTCGAATTAATGAATGGGGCAGAGTTGCTTATTATACATAAGAGATGCTTCAAAACTTCCATTTTAAAGTCCATGTTATGGTAATTGTGTTCTTATTTTACAAATGAAGTCTAAAGTATTCTGAAAAACCATCAATAAAGTATCTTAGCACCAAACAATGAAAGTGATTTAGTACCCTTTTGTCTTTTCAGTCTTTTAATATCAAAGGGAGGCAGTCTAGATGCTTAGCAAAATCATTCTAATTGTTTTTGTTGATGGTCATGAAAATGATGAGTTTCTCTCACTAATTTTTTGGGGAGAGGTGAGGGGTAAAGGCTTATTCAGGATCTCTTTCCTCTCTATAAACCTTTTTATCCTGTTTCCATGATGCACGGAGAGCTTGTGGCCCAGCTTAATTTAACTTTTATTTAAAGTTAAGATTTAGTTAAAGCTCTGATTTGAGTCTCTGCTGGCAACATGGAAATTTTACCCAGAGGGAAATGGGAAAGAATCAATTCCAAGGAGAAGTCCAAGAATATGAACAAAACCTAAGTTTATTGTATCTAGAATATTTGTTGCTAGTCAGATTTATAATAAAATAGATATAAAACAATTCAATAATATTATATTAAGACCATGATATATTTTAGTGTACTTAGTATCTATGTGTCCATTTTGTGGTACGTGCAACATAATAGTTTCCCTTTAAACTAAGTAGAGTTGCATTTGATTTCTTGATATGTCTTTGGCCATAGCTGTGGTTTACTTGCATCTGAGTTTGGTCAGAATTTCAATCACCAATTATAACTGTATTGCTATGCATAGTAAGTATTGTCGGCTTCATGATGTGGTCTCTAAAAACATCATAGGAAAGAATAACTGGAAATATCCTTCTAGTGTGTAGGACTGTAATTTGATTGCCTTTCTAGTTAAAAAGCCTTTTCAGGCACAAACGGATGAAAACAAATTCTCACTTCACTGAGATTCTAAATGAAAATTTGGTATCATTTGGATGCTAAAATAAAAACGTGGGAACTGTGAGCTTCAGTTTTATTGGGGACTTAACTGAGGACTATAGCCCCAGAGACAGCCTCTCAGATAGCTCCAAGGAGCTCTCAGGAGGACATAAGGGGGGAGGTTAGTATATATGTGATCTTGGCAAAGAGGTTTGGCAAGCAAACGCACATCTCTGTAGAAGGTTGCTAATAGCCACGAGGAAAAGATATCTCAGTTAATGATTTTAGTGCTTTAAAGTATGGGAAGATGCAAGAATTTGGGTTCATAAGATTTTCTCCTGAAAATATGTAACTATCTGAAAGCCTTGTTCTGCCAGTTTTCCCAGAGCACAGAGTACCTCATTCCTGATCTCCACCCTGAGCTCCTTTCAGGGTATGTTAAAGGTCAGCAACTCCAGTAGCTAATGACTCAATCCTTGTAGAACCAGACAGCAAGCGACATTCTTTAGTTGGCCCTTTTTTTTTTTTTTACTGTGAATTCCCTAGAAAAAATAAATTTAGACTCTAAAGAATTAAGCGGAGGGAGAGACCCTGGACATTTTCAAAATGCCCTTTGATGACCTCCCATGGTTCCCCCATTATCATACCTTAACCTACTGCATTACCCTCCCCTTCACGGCTGTCATGCCCAGAGACCTGGACTTCCAACCCAGCTCCCTCGGTTCCAAAATTCATCTTATTAAAAGCTTCCCTTAACTTCTCTACCTAAATTATAAACACCAATAATAATAAGAGCTACTGTTTACTGAGAATCTACTGTGTGCCCACAAAAAAACTTCACAACAGTCTTCAAAAGTGGCATATTAAATCTGTTTTACAAAACGAGGCGAAAAACAAACCTGAGCCCAGGAAAGTCTAAGTAGTCTGTCCAAGTTCACACAACCAATGCCAGAGCTAAACTTCAAACACCGGTCTTTCTACTTCACCACTCTTTCTACTTCACCATACCATCTGCTTTAAACAGTCTCTCTCAGTCTCTTTAGCCTCCAAGTGTAGCTATAAACTCAACTTAAGTGCAAAAAAAAAAAAAAAAAGAGCAAAACCAAACTGATACCTCAGCTTTGGCTTGTTTATTTTGGAATTTCAACATTTGGTCAATTTTCTTTGACAACATTCAGCTGATTAAAATCTACATATATATTTTCCCTCTCAAATATTTTAATACACTGCAAATGTAACACAGCAAAAGAAAAAAAACAGTAAATAGCTATGGCATTTTTGTTTCTTCTTCATAATATTTCATAAATACTTAGCATGAATTCCTGTCCAGGACACAAAGTCCTAAAATTCAAAGGTCCTGTCCAGGATACAAAGCCCTAAAATTCAAAGGTACTCATTAACACAAACATGTTATTATTAACTTATGATTGCTGATGAATTTAACGAAGGCAGAGGGATTTTGCTTTCCAATAAAAAAAATTCATTAAATAGAATTTAAATTCCCATTCATTTATTCAGAACATATTGAATATCTGTGAAATTACCACTGTAAAGTGCATGGAATGGAAGATTAAGATTCACGTATGGGAAATGGTCAATAATAGTAGCAAAATTTCGTAATGCAAATTAACAAAAGCAGTTTTGTAAAGAGCCAGATCTGAAGTATAAATTACAGGGCACCGTATGTTTTAGGCGCAAAGAAAAGGTACGGACAGGGAGGGTCCGTGGAAGAGTTGAAAAAAGTGAGCTAGTCTTTAAAACTGAGTAGAATTTGAATAGGCAGAAGGAAACTAAGAGTGCCTTACAAAAGTTAAGAGGTGAACGAAAGCCAACTGACAGAGCTAAGACCGCCAATGACAGGCCCAGGTAGAAGTAGAGTGAAAGCTTGAACAGATATCCTGAGAAATAAGATTGAATGAAGTAGTTTAGTGACAGTTTGTCCCTTACAATGTCAGACTGATCAACCTAAACTCAGGACGCTGAATAAAGCTCGTAAAACTTGTTCTTCCCAAGGACAACAGCTGGAATATGAAAGCCAGCCCCACCTCTATGCCAAGCACTCTAGTAAGTGCTTTTCCCACATGATCTCAGGTAATCCTTGGCGTAGTCCTATGGGGTCATTCTTCAGATCCCTGTTTGGGATTGGCCCGGTGCACCCAGAAGGTAAGCACCAGAATAAATATTTAGACCTAGGTCTGACTCCCAAACCCATTCTCTCTCCCCTCTGCCATATTGCTACTTAATTGACTAACACTAGGTGAGTCCAAGGATATTGCCAATCTTGTTTCTCTTCTTATCCCCAGTGCCTGGCACTGTGCCTGGAACATCCCAAGTGCTTAAACAAGTATTTCCAAGTGAATCGGTTGGACAAATTAAAATAAAAATTTTCTTTTACAAACATGCATGAGTCATACCACCTTCAGAGAAGTCATCTTTGAAGGATACCCAGTTATTCCAGTTGTACTGCCTATATGGTACATATTGTGAATTCCAGCCCCTCTCTCCAAAAGTCTTTCTCAGTATACAATACAGTCTTCTCTCTGTCCTCAGTTGTGGCCTGTCTTTAAAAGGTAAGTTTGATTGAAATGGTCATAAGCTGTTTCCAAGTATGGCCTGTAAGGTGATGATCCAACTGAGTAAAATAGTTTTAGTTATTATGATCAAGTAATGAAGTGGACATTCTTGTGAGACTTCTATTCTGACTCTGACCAAAATGTTTTGAGCAATAACGTCATTATATAGTCTCTCAAATGGGTCACTATAGGAAAAATCATCAAGAGATATAAGTTCTGGATACATGTAGTGCCAAGGAAATCTGTTTTAATAGAAACTAGTGTAGGTGTTAGTTTTCTTTTTTATTTAAAGAATAAAGAGTGAGAGTTTTCAGTCGAACTCTAAATACAGCAAAGTGGTTTAGAAGCATGGATTTCATGAATATAGATTGGAGGAGCATAAAAGTGAGGAGTGGGAATTGAAATAGGAATGAATAGAAAACAAAAGAAGAGTGAGAAAAATGATATAGACAAGCGCAATCTTGCCTGTATCTGGTTGTTTTATTATTGAAATAGCAAAGAGGATTCTGAGTGGGAAGCAGTGTCATCAATGCAGGACAATGTCTCGTTCTGTCCTGTCCTCCAATTCCACACATTTGGATCTTTTACAATGTCATCTTTTCTGGTGGTGCATCATATGCTTTGGAACAATTTTTTTTATTATCTTGTTTGTGACTTCTTCAAATAAAATGTTTTCACCTTCTGCTTTACTCCTGCCTCGCTTTGAGCAAGCCAAATGTTTGTATTGTGAAATCTTTAATCCATTATAGTCTGTTACCCTGCAATTAGATGAAATGTCAGCAATTCAGTTGTACTATTTGTACTAAAGAATAAGGGAGAAGAAGGAGGACTTGCTGATAAACAAGAACTTAAATAATTAAAGCATGAAAGAGAGGGAGCCCGCATACACACATGCAAACCTACTTGTTTTACACGTGGCTAAGGTTCTTTCCAATTGTGAACAAGAGGCCTTAAATACTGCAAATTACTTTTATTCCTTCATTCTTTCATTTATTCAACATATATTTTTTAGGGCTCTTTTGTGAGCCAGGGACTGTACTAGCTTCTAGAAAAACAGTGGTGAAGATAAACAGACCCATTAAGCGTAGTCAATTATAATTTAATTATGAGACAGTACCACAAGTAGATAAAAGCTCTGAGCCTGGACTCAACCGACGTGTATCCAACCATGACTCCACTTTCTATTGGTGTCCTTAGGCTTGTTACTTAACCCTTCTGTAAAATGGGATTAATATGACCCACCTCCATGAGTTGTGATACACTCTAAAAGATAATTCATTTAAAGCACTTAAACAATACTTGGCACCTAATAAACTCACAATAAATACTAGGTTTTCTTATTATGGAAGACACTGATCAGAGCCTTTATTTCCTTGCCACTGAAAAAGCACTGCTCTGACCACTAGACTTATATACTTTCTTTTGTGAGGAGACTGAGACAGCCTTAGGGTTCAGAGGACATTAGCATACAGTTCTGTTGAAAGACGGGATATCCGAGTTTAGCCCCCATGTGTGAGAAACTGTGGATGAAGACAGACTGTGGATGAAGACAGACTGTGGGTGACATGGAGAAGAGGTCACAAGGCCAATCCAGGGTAAGGCTTAGCACGCATGAGTGGAAGATGGCACTAACACAGCGTGGCCCCAATGACCGCGCACTTCTCTATGCTCTGACACCACAAAAAAAGAATTCAAAGTCCAGGCCCTACTAAGTCAAAAAGACTGTCAGTAACAAGTATTGGTGAAGATGTGGCAAAATCGAAACCCTCACACAGCTCTGAAGGGTGTAGCCACTTTGGAAAACAGTTTAACAGTTTCTCAAAATGTTCAACAGAGAGGATTCATATGACCTAGCAATTCTACTCCTAGGTTTGTCCTCGCCCCCCAAAGTGGAGACGCATTTCCACACAAAAAAATTGTAGAAGAATGTTCGTAGCAGTATTTTTCACAATTGCCAAAGAGTGGAAAGAATTCAAATTTCCATCAACTGATGAATAATTAGACAAAACATGCTATAGTCACACAATAGAATATTATTCAGTCATAAAAAAGAGTGTAGCACTGATACGTGCTACAACATGGATAGACCAGAACAGCCAAATCCACACAGACAGAAAGCAGATTAATGGTTGCCTAAGGCTGGGAGTTGCAGGGTGGGGTGGGGGGCAGTAGAGGAGGAGGCATGAGGAATGACAGCTGGTGGGTATGAGTTTCTTTGTGCGCTGATGAAAGTATTCTAAAATTAGATAGTGGTGATGGTTAACACAACTCTGAATCTACTAAAATCCACTGAATTGTATCCTTCAAGAAGGTGAATTTTCTAGTAGGTGAAGTATAACCTCAATAAAGCAGTTTTTAAAAAAGTGTCATTTCAGGCACTGAAACCCTAATCATGGAAGCATGGTGTTCTAGGTTGACCTGGGGCTCCATCTGAAACAGAACTGATGTATGCTGGGAATCCTCTCCCAATACTGTTTCCAAAGTTGAGGGATATTTCCTCAAAATATTCCAGTCTCCCTTTAAATCAGAACATGTGTCTGCAGGATCCTGCTCTTCACCACCACACCTCTTGATGTGAGGTCAATGCTAAGACCCCTTGGATAGATGAAGAACCCAGGCTCAGGCCATGTGGCTAGCCAGTGAGAACTCAGGATTCGGACACCCTTTTTCTGATTCCAAAGCCATTTTCTACTAGCGTACTCTCTCGTAGGGTAGAAGCTTTAGGGTTGCTTGTCCTGACACAAGAACAATGTTCTAAATATTAGAACTACCCACTCCCTTTTGCAGTCTGTCTTCCTACGGTAGATTCCCAGAGATTCCTCCAGTTATTTCCTTGCTCTTTTCTGTGCCTTGACTAGCAGCGTCATGCCTTTTTTTAATGGAGGTAGAACTCGACATATAATAAAATGCAGATATGAAGTGTACAGTTCAATGTGTCTTCACAACTGTATACACCAATATAAGCACCACTCCAATCAGGTCGCAGAACATATTTTACCCCCAAGAAGTCCCACACGCATCTTGGTGTCTATACAGGAATGCACTGATACTTACTCTAATGGGATTCTATAGTTTTTTCTTCCTCATTCTCACTAAGTGCCCAGATAATGCTCAGCATCACCTTGATCTCTAACCCACAGCGTATTGTTTCCGCTGTACTGTACGACTGGCACCGCATGACACACATCCCTGTTTTCTAAGTGTCAGTGCCAAGCCGCTTTGTGCTGTTACATAAAAAGATGCCTTGTTTACCTGTTCTGTTGTCTACAGGAGTATAAGCTCCTTGGAAGTAAGGAAAGTATTTACTACTTTTGCACATCACAGTAGTTAGCTCTTAGGAGAACATGTGGCAGGGATCAAATGAGGACAGAACTCGGGCTCCAAATCCCATCAACTCTCTGAGCCTCATTTCCTTATATGTAAAATGCTGTTGAAAAATGTAGAACGATATGTACTTAGGTGTTTGAAATTTATTTTTGTTTTTTTCCCAATGATTTTTAGAAAATTCATAGAGTTGTGCAACTGTCAGAACAACCTAATTATAGAACATTTCCATCACCCCAAAGAGAAACCTTGTGCCCATTTGCAATCACTCCCATTCCCAGCCCTCATCCCCAGGCCACTATTGATCTACTTTCTGTCTCTATGGATGGCTATTCTAGACACTGCCTATCAATGTAATTCTACATTATGTGGCCTTTAAAAAGTTATTTTTTCTGGACTTCCCTGGTGGCACGGTGGTTAAGAATCTGCCTGCCAATGCAGGGGACACGGGTTCAAGCCCTGGTCTGGGAAGATCCCACATGCCGCAGAGCAGCTAAGCCCGTGAGCCACAACTACTGAGCCTGCGCTCTAGAGCCCGTGAGCCACAACTGCTGTAGCCCGCGCGCCTAGAGCCTGTGCTCCACAAGAGAAGCCACCACAATGAGAAGCCAGCACACAGAAAGGACGAGTAGCCCCCGCTCGCCACAACTAGAGAAAACCCGCACGCAGCAACGAAGACCAAACACAGCCAAAAATAAATAAACAAATTTATTTTTAAAAAAAGTTATTTTTCAAACCCAGTTCTGTCTGATGCCAAATGAATTCCTAAAGTAAACAGATACATTGAGTAGAAAATCACTTGCTCTATGGGGGTGGAGTGGGGGGAGAGTCATTGTTTCCAGTACCATTTAGCAGTTTCAGGAGTATTTTTCCTCTCACTATAGCACCACTGACAGTCTCAGTGTCTCTTTCACTCACTCCTGTCCACTCTTTCCAGATTTCAAGTGCCTGAAGACAAAGAGGAATGGCACCTAAGCTTTTGGGAAGACTGATGGGAGGCTTCTGTCAGTCTACTGCAAACAAAACTTCTGCCCCTTGGCATCCCCTGCCAGCCTTATCTCCTGTCTTCTCTCTTTTTATCTCTTCAGGAGAACTCAGGGAACAAATAAACCATTGAGATTGCTTTTTTGCTCCCTTTTAAATGTCCCCCAAGTTGCTAATAACATGCAGTTATTTTCTCCCTGATGGAACACAGCAAGACTGTGAAGCAGGCATGTATGTCAGGGTGCTCACAGGGTCTTACCTGGCCCCCAGGAGCTGGCGGGAGTCCAGCTTGGAAAACACAGGAGTGCACCGGGCAGTAGGAGGACCCAGAGCACAGCGAATCCAGCCTTGGGCAAACCATCTAAAACGCTTAGAGAACAGTGTTCTTAGGGGTAATGCCCTTCATTCTAAAATGAGCCCCTCCTTTCAACATCCTTTCTGAAAGTACCTTCTAAATCCGTATTTTTGTTTTCAGGTGGAACATAATTAGTTTATATGCAAGAACAATTTTCTGGCCTTCAGATAACACTGGAGTGTAGGGATGAGGATTTGTGAGTGAAATGTGAGGCCCTACAGACAATTCTATTAGAAGGGAAAAAAGTTGAGGTCTATCCCGATGGGGCTTTTTCTGTAAACCTACATCATTGGAAACACCTCATAGATTAACTGTGTGGTTTCCTTTACTCATAGAACTACATGTTAGATCTGTGGGAAAGAACTACAAGACAGAGCTGCCAAGTAAACTATGAAAAAACCTAACAAACTTTTTACCTTAGGTATTGGCATATCCCAATGATCTGTACTGTTCTAGGGTGTGATGGCTTAGGAGTGAATATAATTTGAACCTAATACATTTTTAGAGGGTGTCAAACCCTCTAAAAAACCCTGGTTCTGCCTGTCAGAACGAGGCAGATCCATCTCCTGACCCTGAACATGGTCCTAAAGTAAATCGCTTGAGGAAATTGGATCCCAAAGATTACAGGTGGGGAATTTTGAAGTGTGTCCATATTTCATTGGAGATCAAAGAAGCCTAACTAAAAGAATTGTGGGCTGACTCACAGGATAACTTATTTTTGAAAGGGCTGTTTTATCTTGAAGATTATGAGTTAGGAGAAACTAAGGTGATTGGCAGTGGAAAGAATCAGAACGTGTGAAATTCCTTAAAAATTTATTGGCTTAAATAACTTTGTCTGTGTTACACATAATTAAAAAAAAACCCTTTAAAAAAAGGGAAAAAAATTTTTGTTTTAAAAATACTTCTAGTCATGTCTTCTCATTCTCTAAGCTGCAAACACTCTGGAATGTGGTGAGAGGTTATTTAGCAAAAGTTAACCAACTGCTCTTCAGTTTAAGGTGTTACTTCTGCATGTATAAATCAATATTCCGACAAGGAGCTTTCCTGAATTTTCTCCTTCTGCTAGTGTAGGAGGGGAACTGTCTTTTAGGAACCAGCATAGTGTCAGGAATTGTCTGTTCTTAATTGTATCTCAGTGTCAGAAAGCAAAAATAGAGTGAGATTAGAATATTCAAATAGGTCAAGAGTCTGGAGTTTTGTGTTTTGATTTTTGAACATATTTTTGGATAGCCTAAGTCATAAAGAGAGAATGTAGACAGCAGCCTTTGAAATGCTTGCCTGATTTAAAAAAAAAAAAAAAATTTACCATCAATGTTTAACTTAGAATTTGAGGACAGATGTGTGCTGCTTCTTGAGGTCACTGGCTTTCCCAGTCCCATCATGTTGATGCTTTGTTTATATTGAGGCCACATTTGAAAATTACATCCAGGCTATGGAACCTGAGTGTCACAGTAGGATTGCCTAATTTTAGGGGAAATTATGTTATCTTTTTGTTGTTGTTGTTGTTGCGGTACGCGGGCCTCTCGCTGGCGTGGCCTCTCCTGTTGCGGAGCACAGGCTCCGGATGCGCAGGCTCAGCGGCCATGGCTCACGGGCCCAGCCGCTCCGCGGCATGTGGGATCTTCCCGGACCGGGACACGAGGCCGTGTCCCCTGCATCGGCAGGCGGACTCTCAACCACTGCGCCACCAGGGAAGCCCTCTTTTTCTTTTTGGTAGACAGTATTTTCAAAGCTCCATTAGCTAGAAAAACCAGGTAGAGCACAAACTTAGCTTAACTGTGTTTAAACTCCCACCTATTGAGTTTGTGTGGGGGGCAGATGCGTGTTAGGTGTGTTAGCTCATTGATTCCTCACAGTGACACTCTGGGGTACGTACCCTCCATATCCCCAACGGATAGACAAAGAAGCTGAAACTCAGAGAAGCTGAATAGCATGAGGCCATGCAGCTAACGGGAGGCCTGGGTTTCAGACATGGTCCGACTCCAGACACACATCATCCATCACATGGGATTGCCTCTAACTGAAAAAGAGGTTACAAGGCCTGCGTTAGGGATGATGTTTTAGTCTGCAAACACACACCCGCTCTGCACGCGCTCTGTACTTTGCTTCTCTTACTCTTATGCTCTCAACTCTAAGGCCACCACCCTACTGTGCAAAGAGGGCTGCAACAGCTTGCCTCAGTTCAACACCAATCCCAATTCCCAACCCTCTTAGCTGTCCCCCAGGTTTCTGGGTCAATCTTTCTATGACATGGATCCATCTGTGACAGATCCACATAGGATTCACATGTTTCTGTTTCCAGGTCTCCCTATTCCCCATCTTCCCATCTGTTTCATTCCATCCTATCTCAAGTTCCCGGCAGGAGGAAGTAATTGCTTCCATCTCTTTCATCACCTTTCCTGATACCAGGTACAATGGTGAACTTGGAATTGGACATCTGCCTTGTAACTATCCCTAGGACACCAAAGATCAATGAAACATTTTCATGTTCTCCAGACAGTGTTTAATAAGGTATACTTGAATCTAAGAGAAAGTTCTTTGTAAAACAAAGTATCTTTGTCTGCTTAGAGTTTCCTAAGCCCCTGTGTATCACAAAACAAGAGAAGCTCCTTATTCGCACCCTATACAGAAGATTTTGAGCTCTGTAGAATTTCTCAATATTTTTGTCATTCCCGAAATAATTTTTAAAGAGCAATGAATCTGCCAGAAAGGGCTGATTCCTTTATGAGGTGCTACAGTTTGAAACATGGCACTGACCAACCTGCTAGATTGCCACTTCAAAACTCTACTTCTTACAAGAGAAAGAATAAGAGGGAAAGAAAATGCATGAGCTACCTCTCACCAAACCGGATGATTACTAAGTGCCTGTCATCCAGTTTCCAATCTAGCCTTTCTTCAAATCCAAATATTTAATATTTTGAGAATAAAATCATAGCATTCCTGCCTGGAAATTTATGTCATCTTTATATGAATTAATTTCACATATACCTTAGCCAAATTTTTAAACACTTTTTATGTTAGGTCTGAATTTTAGCAGGATAACTAGCATTTATTAAATGAGCAGCGGCTGGTGTCATTGTCAGTCATGACTTCCAAAAACCTCGTATCAGTTGGTGGCAGACCTGGTTTCCTGCACAAGGAAATCATCTCTATCGGGGGATTTCTAGAGACCTTGATTCTCACCACCACCCCAAAACCCCAGCCTCTTCCACCTGCTGGTTTATGGTCTCTCTCCAAAACTCTCCTGACTTTGTAATTCGAATTGCTGATCCATTCCCTTGGGAGGTAAAACAATTTACATATTTAATTTATATATGAAATAATTAAACACATTAGCTCAATTAAGTCTTGTGTTCTATATATTACGCTAAATGTGCATATGAGGAAACCAAGACTCACAGAGACTAAGAAACTTGTCTGAAATCACATAACTAGGAAGTAACGACCAGACGTTTAAATGGTTTGCTGTAAAGTCCATGTTAATTACTATTTATTCTATTTTTAAATTCCAAAGTGGAGCAGGGACTCCACGTCAGATTCCTGGGGTTGAGAGTTAGGAACGGTTCAAGCCACGTATAAAGGGACCTGGTAATTCACTTAGGAAAGAAATGTAGCGTGCGACAGTGGTGACCTTTAAAAACTGGATAAGGGTTTTCCCGAAGTAGTAATCAGGATCAGAAGGGTGCCTATTTAAATAGCATACATGCAGTTTGAATTCTTTTTCTTCCATTTTTGGTGTGCTGGAGGAAAGAAAATTGTTTATCCCAGTGACTGTGACTTCATATCCAACAGTGCTGAACCTCAAGAGAGAAAAGAGATGAGACAGCTGCATTTTAACAAGGTTGATTTAGGCCAGAGCTGCTGTTCGGGGCCTCTGGTTTGAGTCCGAGATAAGTATTTACCAGGATGTACCGCTATACAAGTCACCAGCAAACGATTTCATGGAAGAACCCAGTACACAATCACAAGGATCAAACCCCCTTTCAGATCCTCATGTCCAGCGCATAACGAATTCAGTGCCCTGGGCTAGAACTTAAGTAACTGGGAGCAAAACCCAGCTCATCATATGTCATTTCTAGAGGAAGATAGTGCTTGATACATTATGTAATCTCCTGTACGTGAAGCAGGAAGCCACTGCCCAGCCTTTAGAGTGTCAGGACAGAAGACAGAAAGAAAGGCTGGGAGCCCAACAGGGAGGGTGTGGTGGATTATTTCTCTCTGGGTGTTGATGTCCTGACCTGCCATATGCCCACTGCCCTTCCCATTCTCAGCATACTCGCCCGCCAATGTTCTCTAAGAAAATGCTTCTGGGTGCCTCCTTTCCACATAAAATCATATGCACTTGGGCTCAGAACCGAGAATGGAAATGGTTCATTTCCCAAATGCAAGTTCTGGCACACCTAAACAAAGATTTGTACGCAGTAAATTAAAATCTCTCAGAGTTTCAAGCGTCAGTTTTTCAAACATACTCTCGGACTGTGAAAATTAAGGATTAATATATCCCTGAATGGAAACTGCTAATTAACATCTTCTATGCTTTATTCTTCCTATTAAGTCTGAGATTATTTTCTTACTTTTAAACATGCTGCATCTGTTTGGATTATCTTTTTTCTGATAAATTTATTTTTTTAATTAATTTTTTTTTTTTTTTGGCTGCATTGGGTCTTCGTTGCTGCGCACAGGCTTTCTCTAGTTGCGGCGAGTGGGTCCACTCTTTGTTGCGTTGTGCGGGCTTCTCATTGCAGTGGCTTCTCTTGTTGCAGAGCACGGGCTCTAGAGCACAGGCTCAGTACTTGTGGCACGCGGGCTTAGTTGCTCGGTGGCATGTGGGATCTTCCCAGACCAGGGCTCGAACCCATATCCCCTGCACTGGCAGGCAGATTCTTAACCACTGCACCACCAGGGAAATCCTGGATTATCTTTTGTGTCCCATATATTTCAGCTTTTATTAGTTCATATTTGTCCCCCCCAAAATGTAGGTTAAATAGGTGATAAGTAAGATTTACACTATCTGTTTTTTTGAGTTTAACAGTAAATATTATTAATATTGCTTTACATTTGTGTGATGCTTTCGTGTGCTCTAGAGACTATTGAGAACCAGCCCTGTGTTTCCAAACCAAATTCTCTCTCCCCTCAAGTCTCAGGGCTGTGGCATCTATGGAAGTTGCCTGTTTTGGGCTCTTACAATAGAAGAACCACAATCTTTCTCTGAGAGAACTGAATAATCAATGTCCATTAATTGGGGGTGAGATACCCATTTGAGGCAGCTTAGAATGACCTTCTGAAGCGACTAAAGCCTAAATAAAAAGGCGTTTAAATGTGGCATGGAAACCAAAGCTACCCCTCCAGGCAGGGTGCAGTGTTGAAACAGCTACCCCAAAGAGCCTACCTCTCTGGAGGGTTTTTTAAAAATAAGCATTGGGGGCTTCCCTGGTGGCGCAGTGGTTGAGAGTCCGCCTGTCGATGCAGGGGACACGGGTTCGTGCCCCGGTCTGGGACGATCCCACATGCCGCGGAGCGGCTGGACCCGTGAGCCATGGCCGCTGAGCCTGCGCGTCCGGGGCCTGTGCTCCGCAGCGAGAGAGGCCGCAGCAGTGAGAGGCCCGCATACAACAAAAAACAAACAAACAAAAAATAAGCCTTGGGGCATGGATTTATAGTCCTGCTTCAGGGTAAGGGGACAGACAGGGCGATCTCTCATGGGATCTAGCAGCCTGGTGATTCATCAAAGAAGGTGTTTAAAAAGCAAAACCGTGAAAGAAAAAGAGCTGTAGCATCAATCTAAATCAAGGCTCACATGTACTTTCTCTCTTTTTTTTTTTTTAACTTCTAATCTCTGCCTGCATTCTCATAAGACCTATCACAGTAGGACATACCCTCTACAATTACTTTGACAAACAATGGTATCAGTACTTAGGTTTTTAGTCTCTTTCAAAGTAGTCAATTTTTGACAGTGAAAAATAGCAGAAACTGATTCCTGAAGCTCTGACTCCAGTCATAGATTTGGAGAGTTGATTTAGCAGAGTGGCTTTCCGAATATAAGCCCCTGGCTAACTTTCTTGGGCAAGTGCCCATAGGCAGCAAAATTTCAGTGGAAACTTACACAAACGCAATAAAAACAGAAGTTATATCGTGTTGACTTTTCTACCAGGTAGATTGTAAAAAAAAAAAAAAAAAAAAAGTACCAGTTTTTTAACAATTTTTTTTTTTTTTTTTTGCGGTACGCGGGCCCCTCACTGCTGTGGCTTCTCCCGTTGCAGAGCACAGGCTCCGGACGCGCAGGCTCAGCGGCCATGGCTCACGGGCCCAGCCGCTCCACGGCATGTGGGATCTTCCCGGACCGGGGCACGAACCCGTGTCCCCTGCCTCGGCAGGCGGACGCTCAACCACTGCGCCACCAGAGAAGCCCTAACAATCTATTTTTAATGACAGTTATATACAGCAAAATATTCTGTCCAGAGATGAGATTTCACATTGTAGAGTTCTTGCAAACAGAAGCAGTAATAAGCGGAGCCTCTGGCCATCCTATGTATGGAACATAGAAATTCATATTCATGGAAGCCAACTTTAACTTATAATTTCACACATTAAAATGGGCTTAGTGCTCAAAAACAGGAAAGTGGCTAATTACACTACCACTTAATGGAATATTAGGCATTAGACATAATTATATGGAAAAATGCTTTAATATGTTAGGCAGAAAAAGCAAAATATAAAATTTTATACATAGATACATATGCTTGTGTTGTAGGGTTTTTTAAATATTTGCATATGGAAAAGATAATTTGGGGATCTATGAAAATGAGATTATTGTTTTAGGATGCTAAGATAGTATTTTTGGTCCAATTTTTAACGTACATATATAAATGTAAATTACACACACACATGTACATTTGATATAACAAATATCCACTTTTTCAAAGTTCAGTCTAGTATATTCTGTTTTCTGTACAAGTTTTTTTTTTTTTTTAAGTGCTCTACCATGAGTTTTAAGAAAATGCAGGTAAACCCACATGTTCCCTCCTTCATTCACTTCTCTGCTCATAAGACCCCTGCCAGCTGCAATACCCACATATTGAATAGGTTTCCATTTTAACTTATATTCAGCTAATAAGTCTTTCCTTTTCCTTTTTTCCAAATGAGTTTGCCCCAGAAATTTTCCCCTAGATTATTCCACAAAAGCATGTCGTATTTACCCTTAAGTAATTAGAAAATAGGAAGGCGAAAATAGATTAACATTTAAAAATAAGAGAGAGCACCCCTGCCGTGCTTCTGTGGCGTTTGAGATGTGCAGTATCATACATGTGTTTTGTCACTGGCAAAGTGAGAAATCTGGAAAGGGCTATGAAAAGTTGTGTGGCTGCAATAAAATCTTGACTGACAAAGAGAAGTTTCTGTGGTGAATGTTTCCATGCCCTACAAAGGAACGGGGCAAAATAAAAAGATCAAGACTTATACCTTGGGTTAATGCGGCAAAAACTATATTGGTAAAAAATTTCAGTGCCACTGAGATGCCATCACACAATCACATTGATCAAAATGCTTCCTTGAAGCACGGATTTTCAAGCGTTTGCATTTTTCATGCCAGCCAACTTCTATTCTAAGTAGCCATCAAATTTTCATAACCTTCTCCTGGCTACCTCCAGAAACTGTGGTGGTTAGCAGGTTTGTTCCACTGCAATGAAACCAAGTAACCTTTGGATATTCTTCTATAATATCTGAATCCCAGTTACGTATCTTTACAGGGGGAGCCTGAGACTGAGGGAGACTGAACCATGAATTCATTTCTACATGACCTTTGACCTGCTTCTGACAGCTAAGGAGATTTGACTTCCTGGCTGGCCTGCTAGAAGCTCAGGGAATGAGACTTCCCAGTATTTACTATGTCATTTTCTAAATCACAGTTTCAGACAGAGTATGATGTAGTATACCTCCTTGGTGGGGAAAAGCAATGTTATGGCCTAGAGGGAAAAAAAAAAAAAGCATATGCCCTTATTCTTGTTAGATGCGGAAAAACAAACCATTGGGTGCTGAACAGGAAAATAAATACTGTTATGCACCTAGCTTCATACCAAAAAGATATAACTTTGTTGACCTTGCTTGCCCTTTCAATGCCAACTTCAGGTCTATTTGTTAATGCCAGCTTTGAGAAATTCAAAATGTATATAAAACCATTTTCATGAAACCTACGGTTCATGGAAGACAGAGGAGAGGTTGTCCATTTCGTGTGAGGCCTATGATTTCCCTCTTTCCATACTGATTTATATACCTGCAGGGAGGACTCATGGATCAAGAAGGTACACCTTGGTTCAAACTGCCTCTGCTATTCATGACTGTGCAAACTTGGAGAATTCAGCTAACCTCTCTGTGCTTTAATTTCCTTATGCCTAAGATAGAGACAACAAAACCCTATCACAATGGCAACTATACCTCAAGAAAAACCCTCATCGCAGACTACTATAATAAGGTGCTACATGTGAAAACATCCAGAACCAGTAAGCATGCAATGAACACCAGCTTCCTTTCTTTTTTTCTCCTTCTACACTCTTAGGCTATTATAACTTACACAATAATTGTGTTACTTAAATTCCCTACTACTTCTTTCAAATACAAAGACCATATTTACTGATACAGGGGAACAAATACATAAAGCTTAAATCATATTGTGTCATATTTTTTTAAAGGGTAGTCCAACAAAATGGGACCAAGATTTCCTTGCCATTCGTAGACAGTTAATTTTAGTCTTTTTTTTTTTAACATCTTTTTTGGAGTATAATTGCTTTACAATGGTGTGTTAGTTTTCTGCTATATAACAAAGTGAATCCGCTATGTACATACATATATCCCCATATCCCCTCCCTGTTGCATCTCCCTCCCACCCTCCCTATCCCACCCCTCTAGGTGGTCACAAAGCACCGAGCTGATCTCCCTGTGCTATGCACCTGCTTCCCACTAGCTATCTATTTTACATTTGGTAGTGTATATATGTCCATGCCGCTCTCTCACTTTGTCCCAGCTTACCCTTCCCCCTACCCGTGTCCTCAAGTCCATTCCCTAGTAGGTCTGTGTCTTTATTCCCATCTTGCCCCTAGGTTCTTCAAGACCTTTTTTGTCTGTTTGTTTAGATTCCATATATGTATGTTAGCATATGGTATTTGTTTTTCTCTTTCTGACTCACTTCACTCTGTATGACAGACTCTCAGTCCATCCACCTCACTACAAATAACTCAATTTCGTTTCTTTTTATGGCTGAGTAATATCCCATTGTATCTATGTGCCACATCTTGTTTATCCATTCATCTGTCAATGGACACTTAGGTTGCTTCCATGTCCTGCCTATTGTAAACAGTGCTGCAATGAACATTGTGGTACATTACTCTTTTTGAATTATGGTTTTCTCAGGGTATATGCCAAGCAGTGGGATTGCTGGGTCATATGGCAGTTCTATTTTTAGTTTTTTTGGTGTTGTTGCGGTAGGCGGGCCTCTCACTGTTGTGGCCTCTCCCGTTGCGGAGCACAAGCTCCGGACGCGCAGGCTCAGCAGTCATGGCTCACGGGTCCAGCCGCTCCGCAGCATGTGGGATCTTCCCAGACCGGGGCACGAACCCGTGTCCCCTGCATCAGCAGGCGGACTCTCAACCACTGCGCCACCAGGGAAGCCCTATTTTTAGTTTTTTAAGGAACTTCCATACAGTTCTCCATAGTGCCTTATCAATTTACATTCCCACCAAGAGTGCAAGAGGGTTCCCTTTTCTCCACACCCTCTCCAGCATTTATTGTTTGTAGATTTTTTGATGATGGCCATTCTGACCAGTGTGAGGTGATACTTCATTGTAGTTTTGATTTGCATTTCTCTAATGATTAGTGATGTTGAGCATCCTTTCATGTGTTTGTTGGCAATCTGTGTATCTTCTTTCAAGAAATGTCTATTTAGGTCTTCTGCCCATTTTGGACTGGGTTGTTTGTTTTTTTGATATTGAGCTGCATGAGCTGCTTGTATATTTTGGAGATTAATCCTTTATCAGTTGCTTCATTTGCAAACATTTTCTTCTATTCTGAGGGTTGTCTTTTTGTCTTCTTTATGGTTTCCTTTGCTGTGCAAAAGCTTTTAAGTTTCATTAGGTCCCATTTGTTTATTTTTGTTTTTATTTCCATTTCTCTAGGAGGTGGGTCAAAACAAATCTTGCTGTCATTTATGTCATAGAGTGTTCTGCCTATGTTTTCCTCTAAGAGTTTGATAGTGTCTGGCCTTACATCTAGGTCTTTAATCCATCTTCAGTTTATTTTTGTGTACGGTGTTAGGAAGCGTTCTAATTTCACTCTTTTACGTGTAGCTGTCCAGTTTTCCCAGCACCATTTATTGAAGAGGCTGTCTTTTCTCCACTGTATACTCTTGCCTCCTTTATCAAATATAAGGTGACCATACGAGCATGAGTTTACCTCTGGGCTTTCTATCCTGTTCCATTGATCCAGATTCCTGTTTTTGTGCCAGTACCACACTGTCTTGATTACTGTGCTTTGTAGTATAGTCTGAAGTCAGGGAGTCTGATTCCTCCAGCTCCATTTTTCTTTCTCAAGATTGCGTTGGCTATTCGAGGTCTTTTGTGTTTCCATACAAATTGTGAAATGTTTTGTTCTAGTTCTGTGAAAAATGTCATTGGTAGTTTGATAGGGATTGCATTGAATCTGTAGATTGCTTTGGGTAGTAGAGTCATTTACAGTGTTGATTCTTCCAATCCAAGAACATGGTATCTCTCTCCATCTGTTTGTATCATCTTTAATTTCTTTCATCAGTGACTTATAGTTTTGTGCATACAGGTCTTTTGTCTCCTTAGGTAGGTTTACTCCTAGGTATTTTGTTCTTTTTGTTGCAGTGGTAAATGGGAGTATTTCCTTAATTTCTCTTTCAGATTTTTCATCATTGGTGTATAGGAATGCAAGAAATGTCTGTGCACTAATTTTGCATCCTGCAACTTTACCAAATTCACTGATTAGCTCTAGTAGTTTTCCGGTGGCATCTTTAGGATTCTCTATTTATAGTACCATGTCATCTGCAAACAGTGACAGTTTACTTCTTTTCCAATTTGGATTCCTTTTATTTCTTTTTCTTCTCTGATTGCTGTGGCTAAAACTTCCAAAACTATGTTGAATCATCATGGTGAGAGTGGGCAACCTTGTCTTTTTCCTGAACTTAGAGGAAATGGGTTCAGTTTTTCATCATTAGGAACAATTTGGCTGTGGGTTTGTCATCTATGGCCTTTATTATGTTGAGGTAGTTTCCCTCTATGCCTACTTTCTGGAGAGTGTTTTTTATCATACATGGGTGTTGAATTTTGTCAAAAGCTTTTTCTGCATCTATTGAGATGATCATAAGGTTTTTTTCCTTCAATTTGTTAATATGGTGTATCACATTGATTGATTTGCATATATTGAAGAATCCTTGCATTCCTGGGATAAACCCCACTTGATCATGGTGTATGATCCTTTCAATCTGCTGTTGGATTCTGTTTGCTAGTATTTTGTTGAGGATATTTGCATCTATGTTCATCAGTGATGTTGGCCTGTAGTTTTCTTTTTTGTCACATCTTTGTCTGATTTTGGTATCAGGGTGATGATGGACTCATAGAATGAGTTGGGGAGTGTTCCTCCCTCTGCTGTATTTTGGAAGAGTTTGAGAAAGATAGGCATTCACTGTTCTCTAAATGTTTGATAGAATTCACCTGTGAAGCCATCTGGTCCTGGGCTTTTGTTTGTTGGAAGATTTTTAATCACAGTTTCAATTTCAGTGCTTGTGATGGGTGAGTTTATATTTTCTATTTCTGCCTGGTTCAGTCTCGGAAGGTTGTGCTTTTCTAAGAATTTGTCCATTTCTTCCAGGTTGTCCATTTTATTGGCATATAGTTGCTTGTAGTAATCTCTCATGATCCTTTGTATTTCTGCAGTGTCAGTTGTTACTTCTCTTTCATTTTTAAATCTGTTGATTTGAGTCTTCTCCCTTTTCTTCTTGATGAGGCTGGCTAGTGGTTTATCAATTTTTTTTGTCTTCTCAAAGAACCAGCTTTTAGTTTTATTGATCTTTGCTATTGTTTCCTTCATTTCTTTTTCATTTATTTCTGATCTGATCTTTATGATTTCTTTCCTTCTGCTAACTTTGGGGTTTTTTTGTTCTTCTTTCTCTAACTGCCTGAGGTAAGATTAGGTTGTTTGAGATTTTTCTTGTTTCTTGAGGTGGGATTGTATTGCCCTAAGCTTCCCTCTTTGAACTGCTTTTGGTGCATCCCATAGGTTTTGGGTCGTGTTTTCACTGTCATTTGTTTCTAGGTATTTTTTTATTTCCTCTTTGATTTCTTCAGTGATCCCTTTGTTATTTAGTAGCATATTGTTTAGCCTCCCTGTGTTTGTACTTTTTAGTTTTTTTCCTGTAATTGATATCTAGTCTCATAGCATTGTAGTTGGAAAAGATACTTCATATGATTTCAATTTTCTTAAATTTACCAAGGCTTGATTTGTGTCCCAAGATATGATCTATCCTGGAGAATGTTCCATGAGCACTTGAGAAGAAAGTGTGTTCTGTTGTTTTTGGATAGAATGTCCTATAAATATCAATTAAGTCCATCTTATTTACTGTGTCATTTAAAGCTTGTGTTTTTTTATTTACATTTTTGGATGATCTGTCCATTGGTGAAAGCGGGGTGTTTACGTCCCCTACTATTACTGTGTTACTGTCGATTTCCCCTTTTATGGCTGTTAGCATTTGCCTTATGTATTGAGGTGCTCCTATGTTGGGTGCATAAATATTTACAATTCTTTTATCTTCTTCTTGGATCGATCCCTTGATCATTATGTAGTGTCCTTCTTTGTGTCTTGTAATCGTCACTATTTTAAAGTCTATTTTGTCTGATATGAGAATTGCTACTCCAGCTTTCTTTTGATTTCCATTTTCATGGAATATCTTTTTCCATCTCCTCACTTTCAGTCTGTATGTGTCCCTAGGTCTGAAGTGGGTCTCTTGTTTTTGTATACATTCAGCCAGTCTGTGTCTTTTGGTGGGAGCATTTAATCCATTTACATTTAAGGTAATTATCGATATGTATGTTCCTATTACCATTTTCTTAATTGTTTTGGGTTTGTTTTTGTAGGTCTTTTCCTTCTCTTGTGTTTCCTACCTAGAGAAGTTCCTTTAGCATTTGTTGTAGAGCTGGTTTGGTGGAGCTGAATTCTCTTAGTTTTTGCTTGTCTATAAAGGTTTTAATTTCTCCATCAAATCTGAATGAGACCCTTGCTGGGTAGAGTAATCTTGGTTGTAGGTTTTTCCCTTTCATCACTTTAAATATGTCCTGCCACTCCCTTCTGGCTTGCAGAGTTTCTGCTGAAAGATCAGCTGTTAACCTTATGGGAATTCCCTTGTATGTTATTTGTTGCTTTTCTCTTGCTGCTTTTAATATTTTTTCTTTGTATTTAATTTTTGATAGTTTGATTAATATGTGTCTCAGCATGTTTCTCTTTGGGTTTATCCTGTGTGGGACTCTCTGTGCTTCCTGGACTTGATAGACTATTTCGTTTCCCATGTTAGGGAAGTTTTTGACTACAATCTCTTCAAATATTTTCTCAAACCCTTTCCTTTTTCTCTTCTTCTTCTGAGACCCCTATAATTCCAGTGTTGGTGTGTTTAATGTTTTCCCAGAGGTCTCTGAGACTGTCCTCAATTCTTTTCATACTTTATTCTGCTCCCTGGCATTTATTTCCACCATTTTATCTTCCAACTCACTTATCCTTTCTTCTGCCTCAGTGATTCTGCTATTGATTCCTTCACACCTTCCCCAGGGTCCCCCCATCACCACTGGACCCCTAACCATGGGTGGGTCACTCTGGGTGTACGAACTCCTCGCTTCCCCAAGCCGCCCCTCAAGGGTGCTGTCCTGGAGGTCTGGCCTTTACTTTTGCTCCCCCTTCCCTCCCTCCCACTCCCTCAGGACCCACGCGGCTGGAGGGGGCCTCAGTGGGCAGAGAATCAGGTCTGGGATCTCAACAGGCTCCCGGGGGCCCAAGTGGGCAGAGGAAACCTGGCCACACTCTCTTTTGATCCTCTGCCCTCCCAATGGTTCCCTAATTTCCCTCTTCGGGTGTGGGATCCCTTCCCCTCCCCCAGCCGCCCCTCAGGGGTGCCAGTCCCATCCCGCCTCCACTTCTCCTCCCCCTCACTGCCCCCATGCCCCACATCCTACCCAGTCACTGGGGGTTCCTCCCGTCCCCTTAGGTGTCCATGGTCCCCTACAGGTGCCTGGTAGGTGCCCTAGTTGTCTAGCCTAATTATTGAAAAACTCAACTATTTTGACTTTTTACAGTGTCTGGCAATCCAGAAAACCTTTAGCTCGGATTAGCCGGACTACAGCATGGAGAAGGAACGTATTCAGGCTGAGAGGCCTGTGACAAGCTATAGTTAATAAGTTCTCCATGGTGTCAAAAGTAATAATAGTAACATGCCTTTGTGAGTTAAATTAATTTTGGTTTGTGCACTGGCCTGCATATAAATGTGAATGACATTTCCAAAAATGATAAGGCAAGAGTTGAGAAAGCCAAGTGGTAAAGCAGAATGAGATGTGCTCACTAGAGCAGGGCCGCTCACTGCAGGCATCTGGGGGCGCAGGCAGAGAGATGCAGGGTATTATTACAGCAGACGTGACGCCGTGGGGGGAGGGGTTGTTTTAGTTCATTCTGCCCTTTACGAAAATTCTGGAAGAGAGATTGTGTCTTTAGAGAAACTAAAGATGTTTGACATCCTGGCTCCCTGTTTGGTAATGAGAGAGCATCTTCCTGCTAATCTCTGATTTCAAGTGTCTTCAAACCACAGATATTTTTTTCCCTCTGCCTGCAAGAGGCAGCTGACTGGTAATAGCTTTTAAATGAATAACCCGTCAAGTGGCATTTTAAAGCCCTAATGGTTGTGTTCATTTCAGAGACTTCTTCAGATCCCCACACACATACCCTGCCACTGGCACAGATAAATATGCTGTCTGCAAAGAGTTAAAAGACACATGTTGAACCCAGAAAGAAAAGATCTTAGTATGACCGACGTAGCTGGTGTGGTATCTTATCTTTTTCTGTTTGAGCTCTAATAGTTCAAGGGTTGCAACCAGAAATCAAATTATAAGGAAAATGAAGATTTTCCTGTTAAGTGATTACTATAGATAGGAACTATATAATAGTTTATATTATGTAATTATATAATAGTTTTATTTAATATATTATAATAGTTTATATATAAACTTAATAGTTTAAGGAGGAGCTATATAATAGTTTAAGGAAGCTGTGTGTCTCCTCTTACTATAAACTTGACAATTCAGTCTAGGCCTCATCCTAGAGTAATAAGTCTCTACATTTCTTTCATGTATCTGTCAACACATTTTTTTTCCTGTCTGTTCAGGAGTACTATTGATATACCACCCAATTTTTAAACTTGTATATACAAGTTTCTTTATTTCAATAAAATTAAGAGCACTGTATTCTAGGCTATACACATTGTTTGATATCCATAGCCATCCTACACACTCTTGGAAGTATTCTCATTTTATAAAGGAAAAGTAAAGGGAGTCCCCGCAGTCATACGCCCATTAAGTTACCAAGTCTGCATCTTAACTCAAGTCAGTCTGAGCCTATGCTCCTGTTAACATATAACCATAAAAACCCTTGCCCTGTTTTCCAGCAATCAATTCACTGTATGTACTAAAGGCTTCCTATATAAGCAACTATGTTCTGTACCTTCTACATTTAACTATCCCAAACGAAAACACATCAGCAAAGGAAATAGCTCCTTGGTGGAAGATTTTTCATTAATCTGATGCCTCAATTCAACAACATATCTACAGATCATTCTATGCTGGGCCCTGGTGATACAGAGATGAATTAGATACAGTTTTTCCACTCAAGGAGTTCATAGGCAACAAGGAAGGGATGATGCTGTCTGGAGGTGAGGAGTTCAGAAGGGGTGATTAGATATGAATGAGGTGGGTTATAAAGGATGATTAGGAATTCAACAGGTCAAGAATAAGGATTTCCAATCAGGGGAAGAAGGGTGAGCATCTGAAACATTCGGAGAGAAATAATGTCTGGCTGCAATGTAATGCATGTGAGAGGAGAATGATGGAGGCAGGGGCTAAGCCACAAAAATAAATAAGGGTAATATTTTAGTGCTTTGAATTTGGAAGTTAACATTTTACTCTGATAGTTGGCAACCAGGAGGGTATTAAAGCTGCCAGTGGCCGTATCAGCTCTATGGCTTAGAAAGCTAATCCTTTGGCAGCATGACGATGAATTGAAGGCTCCTGCTTCCAGAGGCAGAGTTCATGAAATTACATGGCAGTGAAAGTAAGAACTCAAATTTGAAAAGGTTTTTAAGATAAGATTTATAGAAACTTGTTTTCAATTAGACAGAAGAGTGAGGGCTTGAAAGCCATTGAAAGTGATTCCAACTCTAGCTTGGTTAACTGAGAAGTGAGCAAACAGGGCAATAAATGAAATTACAAAAGATGCATTAATTTTAAGGATAAACATTAAGTTCTATTTTGGACATGTTGGTTAAAACAGAATTCATTAAAAAAAAAAAAAACAGAATTCATTTCCATTTTAGATCATATTAACATCCTACTTCTCCCCCATCGCAAACTTGTTTAAGTGCTTTATATATCATATTTTGTTTTCCTATATAGTACCCTACCCAGCATCAACCGGCATTGCTTAAATTTTCCTGATTCCATCATCTCCTTAACCGTCTAGTATTTTTCTAAATTGCTTATAAATAAAGCCAGAAGTCATGTCCTTTCTTCAAAGGAAAGAAACCTCCCAAGGAAAAAAATGTCCTGACGAACAGAAAGTGAAGAAAACAACCTTCATCCTTGCCATTAAGCTAGTACATTTTCTAGCTTCCTCAGGAACTTCCACTCCTCCCAGTTAGCCGACAAGTATAATAAACCACTACAAGCACCTGCTCCTTCCTGTGCTGATCCAAGCTCAAGGTCACTGAGGGGTGAAGTGGGGGGGACAAAATCCAAGCCACGTTTTACCCAAGGATAGGATTCAGTGGACTTCAACTCAGAGAGACCCACCGTGTGAGGAGACCCTGAGCTACCCTGCAGGAGGACCTCAGGTGGGGCCCAAGTGCAGTGAGATGGGCATCTCCACATAGACATCTTACCAGGTCCCACAGCTGGCTGTCCATGTCCACAGCTCTTCTGTGTGTCCAAGAACAAACTCGTAAGAGGGCTGACTGAGCGAGAACTCTGTATCAGCATTCATATGACATTGTCCTTCTGTTCATTAATACAACAAAAATATGAGTGTCTGTGTGCCAGACACTGTACCCCACACCAGCTGAGTAAGGAACACACAAAGATGGATATAATTGTATTTTGTAAAAACTCAATCTTAATTTTTGATGGATAGAAATGCTAAGAATAAAATAACGAGCATGCAGTGTGCACATAAACCATATTCTAGGCGTCATTCTAAGCACCTGATGTATCTCCTCTCACTTGATCCTCACAGCCACCAGTTGAGATCAGTACTATCACTATCCCCATTTTATCCAGGAGGAAACTGAGGCTTAGGGAGATGAAACAACCTACCCTAAGTCACCTAGCTAGGAAGTGACAAACCAGGGTTTCAAATCTAGGTCTGTCTGACTTTAGACTCCAGCTCTAAACCTCTGCTACCTGTAGCCCAACAGGTACTTCAGCCACAGATCCATCCCTACACCGTATCCATTGACCTCTGGCCACGTGAGAACAGAGAATACAGCACTTATCACGTGTTTAGAGAATGTGGCTTGCTTTTATATTTTTCTAAGTCACTGCTTGCAATAATCCCTCTCTTGCATTTATTTATCCTCCTTTTTGCAGAAAGCTTATCCTTCTACCCACTTTTTCCTTATTTGACCTCACCAAATCCCTGTGAGGAGAGAAGAATATAATTGATTACCCCTTCTGATTCAAGATGATGTAATACATCTCCTTTTAGTCGATACATTTAACTCAGGCAACCTCAGGAACGGAAAGGAGAATCGGGGAGCCTGTGTTTGGGACGTGCTTCTGCTCCTCTGAGAAACCTTTCATCTCAATAGTCTGCAGGTATACATGGAAGACCTTGAGACGGTCATTCAGAAACTGTAGCCTGCTGACTCCTGTGCGCTCAGGAAGACATGAAAGCAATTGCAAATGGCTTAACAGAGGGCGCAATATTAGAGATGAAGAATCTGGCTATGAACACTTCCACCAGGGAAATGCTGCCATGTGACATTTTTTTCCAGTTCAGCACCTTGTGCTAATAGTATCTTACAGGCTTAGTGTTAGATACTATTGAACAATGATTACCCAATATAAAAAGAAAATTAAAATTTCACGAGATTTGCCACATAGAAGAAAAAGCATGGACTTTGATGCTTAACAAGCCTGTGTTCTGGGTTCTAATAACCATGTTACGTTAACAAAGTTACTCCACAGGGCTGAGCCTCAGTTTGTCCATTTATGAAGTAGAGACAATGATAACCTGTACTTCATGGCTGTGAAGATATGGAATAAATTATATGAAGTATCCAACACATAGAAGCTGATCTGTAAAAGGCAGCCCGATTTTTTTTTTTTTTTTTTTTTTTTTTGCGGTACGCGGGCCTCTCACCGCCGTGGCCTCTCCCGTTGCGGAGCACAGGTTCCGGACGCGCAGGCCCAGCGGCCACGGCTCACGGGCCCAGCCGCTCCGCGGCACGTGGGACCGTGGGCACGAACCCGCGTCCCCTGCATCGGCAGGCGGGCCCCAACCACTGCGCCACCAGGGAAGCCCGGAAGCCCGATATTAACAATGACTAACATTTATTGAGCACTTCCTGTGTGCCAGCTTCTGTATGCACAGCACGTGTATACTAACTCTTTAATCCTCACAACAGTCCTTTAGTTTATTATCATTCCCATTCTACTGATAAGGATACAGAGTCCCACAAAGGTTAAGAATGCCCCCAGATCACAGCTAAGTAAGTGACAGGTCAAGATTTGGACTCGGCAGCCTTACTACAGTATTAACTGTGGTACTAACTGTCTCTAAAAATCAGTTTTGAGAACCTCATACCTTTTAGGAATAAAAGCTTAACCTCCAGTCCATTTTCCTTTCTTGATGTACCTTATTTGGAACCATAGGAAACTCTTTCTCAATGACCCCATGAAAAATTGTCTCTGGTTACCTCTGTAAGCTGTTCAGTTTTACCCTCACACACAAACGAGTATTCTTAATTTATACTAGAAACAACGTCTTTCAGAAAGATTTCCCACCTGACCCTGTACCATTGTCACCTACAAGGGACATCATTGGCTCACTTCTCCGCCTTTAATTCACTCTGGATAAGTTTGAAAGTAACCCTTTATAGTACAATACGTTCTTTACATTTTTTGTGTTTTTTCCCATAAGCTTAAACCTATAAGACTCCTCTATCTTCAAAAAGTAGTCATATGTATCTATGATTCATTATCTTCAGACAGATCTTTTCAAATATTTCAAGGACTCTGACTGCCTAAAGGCTTTTTTCAGATAACAGTTTTTTGGGTTTTGTTTGTTGGTTTTTTTTTTTGCCGTACGGGCCTCTCACTGTTGTGGCCTCTCCCTTTGTGGAGCACAGGCTCCGGACACGCAGGCCCAGTGGCCATTGCTCATGGGCCAAGCCGCTCCGTGGCGTGTGGGATCTTCTCAGACCGGGGCACAAACCCGTGTCCCCTGCATCGGCAGGCGGACTCTCAACCACTGCGCCACCAGGGAAGCCCTACATAACAATTTTATACATATTCTTTTTAGCTTCAAATTCAAAATGATGTCCCTTAGATTTCACATATTCTTTCTCCGAGTCAAAAGATTTTGGGGGGGTCATCTGAAGTATATATGGTGATTTTTTTTTAAATTTATGTCATTTTTATTTATTTGCCAAAAATACGCATGAAAGCAATGGAAATAAGGATTACCTCAGGCTCTTAATTTGTCCCTTTGCAGAATTTATTGAACAATAATGGTTACTACTTTTCTAAGAAAGAGTTCATGGAAATCTGCAAACTACTTTAAGGTACAGTGTTGGCAAACATGCTTTTATGGGATTTCAAATGTGAAAAAGTTCTCTTTTTAAATTTTTATACTGGGACATCCCTTGTGGCACAGTGGTTAAGAATCTGCCTGCCAATGCAGGGGACATGGGTTCGAGTCCTGATCTGGGAAGATCCCACATGCCGTGGGGCACCTAAGCCTGCGTGCCACAACTACTGAAGCCTGCACGCCTACAGCCCGTGCTCCGCAACAAGAGAAGCCACCACGAGAAGCCCACGCACCACAACGAAGAGTAGCCCCCTCTCTCAGCAGCTAGAGAAAGCCTGCACGCAGCAACAAAGACCCAATGCAGCCAAAAATAAATAAATAAATTTATAAATAAATTTTTTAAAATTTTATATTGATCTCCATTAACAGGATATCACATAATAAAATCCGAGATGAAAACCGTAGATAAAAACTAAATCCTAATAAAATGATAAAAAATCACCTGATGAAATTGGCCAGAAATTTATGGGTCCGTTTTCTCAGTCACATTTTCTAGAAGCTAAGTTTCCTTCATTAAAAGTATGATGTTCAAAGTTGAAAACCAGAATGCCATTACAAATAAAAGAGGAAAATTATGACAGTTTAAAATGCCTTGAGTTACAGTTGCATAACACACATTCTTAAAAATTCTTTTAGTCTGTGATGTCCTTTACATAACAATAAAAACAAAACCCTGACATCTCAGCAGGTCACTCCAGCTGTCAGTCTGAATACATGCAAAATGAAGCAAATAAGATATACCTATGTGCTTTCTTTGTCTGAAGACATAGCTTCCAAGCAAATTCACATCACACCCATTTGCAGATAAACTATTTTTGCACTGTGTGATGTAGTGACATCCCCATTTCCATGCAAGGGACCATTGAATTCCCTAATGATCTGATTTTCTTAACGATGAGCACCAGTGAACTTTCCCCTAGGCAAACCAGATGGAAATGAAATTGTTTCTGCAAAATGAACAATTTGTGAAATGTTGGCAAATTGAATTCCAAATATACTTAGAGATGATCTTGACTTCCTCTGTAAGTCTGCCACAACACGCAGTGCATTTAAGGCCTACATGAGAAATACACTAATTATCTGCATAACCTTTAAGGAAAAATAAATGAGAACAGAAGATCACCACTGGAGAGAGAAAAGCCAAACTCTGATAAAGTAGTAATGTGTAGATGGGATCGTTTCACTAAGAAACTGAGATTAATGTAGATGTTGTTAGAGGTGTTCACTTATCACCTTTGAGATTGGTGATCTATTTTGTGAAGGGGGTAACTCAAGCTAAGCAAATTTCTTCACATTGTTTCAAGTCAGTTACATAGCGAAGATGAAGATATAAATTCAAATGCCTAATCTATATGCATATAATTTGCAACTCCATATATTTTCATCTTTATCTGAAAGCTGAATTAACTCGGCTGTTCATGAGAAAGATTTTGTTTCCATTATCCACAATCTGATTATATTACTACTTTCACAGTGACACTGAAACTATCAAGTAGATGCAACATACTTGTGGTACAGAAGATGGACTGTACTTTTCTCTTTATCTCAATAATCCTTACAGGTCTCCTCGTATTCCATCTATGGAGGGTTGCAACGCCCCTGGAAATGGCCATAGTCATAATTGGGATTTGTACCTATTCAGAAATTCAAATATTCCACCTCAGCTGTTATATCATCAAGTAATGAGGATTCTTTTGCATCTTTACAAGAGCCAGCTACTCAATGTCTAATAAATAATGAAGTAGTGGAAACTATTTAAAAATGGTTATTCTACTGATATTAACCTAGTAAGAAAATGATATTAATACATCTCATGTACAGGTTTAGTATTTCAAAGCTCTTTTCTTTGATTTCATTTTATTCTTACCAGTTCTTTACTAGAAAATGTAGTTGAATTATTATATATAAATCTAGTTAGAGTTTCTCTCCAACCAAACTAGCCAAATTCCCAGTGTTACTCGCGTATCATTTTTAAAACCTATTCCCAAACAGTAACTGTTTTCTCTCTGGCTCTTTTATGTTTTTGTCTTGTCTAGTTTTTCCACTAATGATATTTATACATTGTCCTTGGCATGTCTACTCTCTCAGAAAGCTTGATCCCCAAGATTCCATGTCCATATTCTCTTTGCCTTTAATAAGAAACCCAAATGATATCTTAACTCTAAAGAAACTTTATTGTCAGCTATGTGCTCGACAGTTTTTTGTTTTTTGTTTTTACATCACTAGTGCATATAGCATAGCTTTTCATTTCTTCCCCATCAGAGTCTTGGCCAACTGATTCCAAATTTTTCTTACAATAGCACAAAAACTAAAAATTGGCATTTCCTCTGTCCTATCCCTTTTCTACAGTAAGACACAATGGCTCTTGACCTGTAACTTTATATCAACTTTTAGCCACATGGCAGACACTTTGTTAGGCAAAAGTGATGAAAATATAAGCCTTGTTTAATGAAAGAGGCAAATAGGGAACAGGCATCTTGTGTATAATATTATAAGCTATACTGAGAGTTTAAAAAGGTGTCATTGAAACAAAAATAGGGAAGAAAAGCCATTCATGAGAATGGCCAGGGGATGACTCAGTAGAGATGACAGCTGAGAATTAAGAGGAATCCAGTAGTAAAACAAAGGGAGGGAGTTAAAGGAAGCAGATGTCCAAAGATATGAAAGCGCAAAAGAACATGGTGCAATCAACAACATGCAATAGTTCTTGTTCTGTTGCCTGCAATCCAAGATGAATTTGCTTTCATGTAGTAACATTTCTGTTGTATAAGTGTGCATCTCCTTTGCTATTTCTTTATATAATACTTTTATCATTTTCCTTTGTATGTCCATGGGCTTCGTCCTCTGCTCTGGTGTCATCTTCATAAGTTGTCCTTTGTATTTTCAAAAATCTGTTCAAGTGAGACCACCCTTTCCAAGAGTCTGTCAAAAGGGCAGTTGTGTTTAACCTGAATCCTCCTACTTCTGCTCTCTTAGTTCTTCTTGCTCATATAGATGAGCACCAGTTCTTCTTGCTCATATAGATGAGCACCAGAACAGTCAAAAAGCTGGTCTTCTTCTTCCCCTGCTACACATTCACACATCTAACCCATAATCCATCCCTTTCCAAAAATCCATCCCCCACTCCTGTGGCATTCTTCCCCTACTGATGGGTATCAAGAACCCCCAGACCAATCCCTTCAGGAATGTTCACTTCCCCCTTCATTGTCAAGTACTTGCACTTTATTGGAAGATAAAGTAAACAAACTGGCTTTTCCCCTGACTCCTTACTCTCTTTTTCAAGTTTCTTTTCTCTCCTCTATTCCTTTCTCTATTTTTTCTCCACTGCCTTGCCTCTCCAACCTCAATTTATTGGCTTTTTTTCCCCCACATCTTCTCTTTTTTCAAGGCTCCCATTTGCTATGGGCAGCCCCCTTGGCAAGCTGAAGCCGGAAGTGGAAAAGCTGGACTTGGCCCCTATGACCTCCCTCACCTTGCTTAAGTGGCTTTTCTCCCCTTGCCAGCTTCTGTGTGACTAGCCTAGTGCATAGCGTGCTCCTTTTGTTGCCTTCTTTTTGGTTCTCTTCTCCATGATTGTAAGCTCCTCTTGGCTCACAGGTGGGTCTTATGTAATCCTCACGGAAGGAAAGAGCAGGCACGATTCATCTATTTTAATGGTGCAGGAAGAACTTGCTTGCAGTGCCCCCCTGAGGTGGTTGGTGGCAGAACTCAAGTCTACGGAGCATTTACCTTCCCTTTCACCCAGACCTCCCTGAGAAGAAGGAAAACCTTCCTGGGGCAATGGTGTCTCCTACTTGTGTGGTATTACCATTCCTTCTGGATTTCTTGGTCACCACCCCAGAACTAAAAAGGGAAAGTGTTCTTTGGATAAAACAGCAACTTGGCTTCTGAGTTCTCTCTGTCAAGACCCTATTCCCCCATGGTACCTTTCACGTTAGTTAGGATGCACCAGTAAACGTAGCTATGGAGTGACAGAGGTCAGGATACTAAGTCTTTGCAGTTGTTGAGTATGATTAGTAAACATTTAATGCTGCTCTACCAGAAAGACTATGTATAAATCATTCAAATGCTTATCTCTGCCAGTAAAAATGACACATCTCAGAGTTGAAAGTGCCAAACTATGCCTTCCAAGGATTACCTGGCATTGTTTTTCATGACTGCTCCAGCACCAATGGCCCATCTTCTGGCATATTATTTATTTACAATGGCTTCCTTTATAATTGCCTAGGTCAAATTTGCATTTTTATGTAGAAATAGGTTGCTCATATTTCAAAATTACTTAGTAGCCACACTTCCGGTTTAAAAGAAGATAACGCTGGTTCCCATAATCCAAATTTAACTATTTGGAAGAGGCCCCAAAAGTCACATGAAGACAAGAAAATAGAATATTTAAAATTGGGTCTGACCTAGAAAATCAAGGACATGTAGTTAACAGAGAGAGAATGTTAAAGGGACAAAGCAACTTGGTCTCTTTAGATACTTTCCACAAACGTTCTGCATTATTTCCCTTCGCTTCACATGTCCTCATACAATTGGGTCATTCACCTGCATTCCTACTTAGGTTCTCTGACTAACTAAGGCAGCATCCCTAGCTATGGAGACATACTCACCATCTTTGGTGTTTTTGCCCGTCTCCACTCACTTAGATAAATCTTCCATAACCCAAAGAACTGTCATCTAAAATTTAATACCATGATGGATTGCCATGTCATCCTCTAGGGGGCAAAACAGTGTTTCATATTATTTTAAAGGGCTCCTAGAGATCTAAAGCTTTAGGGGAAGGGAATGGATGGTGGAATTTCAGGCCCCAAAGCACACTACAGAATGAAGAATCTTTTGACAAGGACATTGCCAGGACTCACTTTCCATTCTACATTCTGGTCGCATTCCCCTATCCGCCACTCGAAATTCTCATTTGAAATTAACTACAACAAATTCCTCTACTTTCTCTATACTGGTCCTTCCAAATATATATTTCTAAAATGGCACTAATCATTTTATGTTGAACTTTTGTTTTTATGCTTGTCCCCCTCAACACAGAATAAGTTTCTTAAGGTCAAGGACAAGTTTTCATCATCCATTCTTCCTAGTACCTTGCACCATGACTGACATATTGAAAACACAAAATAAGCATTTGGCAAACTGAATTAATGAAGTATAAGCATTGCTCGTTTTCTACTAACCACAGAAAGTGAAATGGATCACTAATCATACTTTTGAAAATACTGTTTAGAATTCATTCATTTATTTCTATTAATTATGTAAGGCTAGGCTACAGTAAGAAGTTGGCCCAAACATGTAATGGTTCAGCAAAAGAAATTTATTTCTTGCTCACTCCGTAGTACAAAGTGGTTCCACACTGGCAGGTAGGGTTCTTTTACTGTGCCATTTGGGGATCCTGGCAAATTGAACCTCTGCCATCTACAGCACGTGGCTTCGAAGGTCACAGAGGTCACTGTCACAGTCATAGGAGAGATGAAAGATCATACAAAGTAGTTACGGGGGATTGAGTCTAGAAGGGCACACTTCACTTCTAGCCAATGTTCACGGTCCATTGGCTAGAATCCAATCACAAGACCTCATCCAACTGCAAGGAGGGCTGAGAAATGTAGTCTAGCTATGTGTCCGGGAAGAAGAGAATGGATTTTGACGAACAACTAGCAGTCTCTGTCAGAGTTGAGCACTCAAATATGTATGCATTCTTTGTCTCAATGAATATGTGCTAATCATGTCCTATATGCCAGAACTATGCATACAGATTAAAAGGGTACTGTATAAGGATGGTCAAGTTCATGTAAGTGAGATGCAAGCCAATAATCACACAAATCAATATCCGATTGCCGTATATCATTACAATTCCTGGGCATGATTGTAGTGATGGTAACTACAGTCAGAACTTCTAAAGAAGAGTATAAGGAACCACTAAAGAATATTTAAGAAAGGCTTTATTTAGTCTGGGAGTCAGGTAAGGCTTCTCTAAATAAATGTTGAGGTAAGGGGCTTCCCTGGTGGCACAGTGGTTGGGAGTCTGCCTGCCGATGCAGGGGACACGGGTTCGTGCCCCGGTCTGGGAAGATCCCACATGCCGCGGAGCGGCTAGGCACGTGAGCCATGGCTGCTGAGCCTGCGCGTCCAGAGCCTGTGCTCCGCAGCGGGAGAGGCCACAACAGTGAGAGGCCCGCGTACGGCAAAAAAAAAAAAAAAAAAAAAAAAATGTTGAGGTAAGGTCTGAAAGAGGAGTGAAGTTTACATAAAAGGGAGAATAACGAAAGGACAGAATGTGACAAGCAAAAGGAACTGTTCATACGGTGGCGCTAAGAGTACAGTTAGCATGACTTATTTCACGATATGAAGAAGAGGCTGAGGAGTAAGCAGGAACAAGACCTTGAAGAATATTTTAACTGGTGGTAAAGTTGCGGATCTTTATCCCAAGAGAGACAGAAGACCTACTTGAGGATCTTAAGTAGATTTGTTATTTAAGAGGCCGACTCTACCCGCTATATTCCAGGAGTAAATTGGAGGAGGACAATTTAGAGACTATTAGAATATCCCAGGTGACAGATGATTGGATTAGGGGGTAAACACTCTAATATTGAAATATTAGAGATTTATTGGAAAAAAGATGGAAACAAGTGAACCCACTTGAGAGATTTCTAATAGGTAAAATCAGATCTCTAAAGAAGTCAATGGTCAGTGATAATGCCCAGTTTTCTGGCTTTAGCAACTGTTTGGAGGCGGTTACCAATACTGAAATAGAGTGAACCAGGCTTGTGAGAAATGTAATGCAATTCAGTTTTTGGCATTTGAGTCTAAGATCTTTATTTAACGTACTAATGTGGAAATGACAAGTAAGCAGTGGATATATAAGTCTGGAGTCCAGATAAAAGATCTGAACTGAAGAAACAATCTTGGGAATCACTTCCGGATTGTAACTAAAGCCATAGACTGGGACAATATCAGTTTAAGAAGAAAAGAAATGGGCTTGGACTAGAATCAGTGGCCAGAGAGCAGATAAATCAAGAAAGCCCCCAGAATTACAGAATCCAGGGAAGAGAGAGAAGTCAACACATCCTGCTGAGAGTTCAGGTTAATGAAACCTGAAAAATATTTATGACTTATCAAGATGGATGTCATTTGAAAACTTGGCAGAAACCATTTCAATTCAATAAAGTAATGGAGAAATCAGTAGAACATGAACAAATAGGGACAGTGATTGTAGACAATTCATTCAAGAAGTTTGGCTTCTCTAGATAGTGCCTATTTCGACCACCCTCTTCCCTATATATGGCACTATGTATGGGGAAGAAGGTGGTTGAAATAGGATTTTTGTTATAATAGCAAGTGCTCACATAGTACGTTTTATGTGCCAAGCACTCTTCTAATTACTTTACTTTGCCTTGTATTTTACCATGTTTATTTTGTTCCTTGGTTTTGTATGCTTTATTGTGTCCTAGTATCTAGGACAGTGGTGGCCCATAGGAGAAGCCCAATAAATGTTTGATGAACAAATAGTTAATGCCCGTGTCTCAGTCCAGTACTCTCTCCATCACTCTGTACTGCACTGTATTTTTATAGGCATTTTGATTTTCTATTTTCATCATTTTTAGAGCACTTCAGAATATCCACTTTTCTGTTGTTAATTCTTATTTCTAATAGGACTACAAGTGTATCTCTTCATCAAAGTAGAAGTTAAAGATATAGTGAAAAAATTTTGAAGATATAAATCATAAATAGAAATCTGTCCTTAATTAAATTACATACATTTTATACTTATAGAAGAGTAACTTGTTTAAGCGCTTAGAGACTTTGCCCGTGCATCCCTGTGCCTGGAACATTCTTGCCCTGTCCTTCAAGGGGTTCACATTGACTCTTCCTGTGGAATCTTCCCATCTCAGCTCAGGTATTTTCTCTTCAAGCACACTTACATGTCACCAACCCCCCATATATACTAGCTCTAGCTGAAAGGGGAAAGCTGGAAGACTTGTCCTAAAGCTACATTTGCATGGCAAGCACATTTGTTTTACAAAGGATGTTTATTTGGGGTGGCTGGAAAAATTTATCCTTGATTATTGGGGGTATAAATCTCCAAATAAAGTCTTCCTTCCTTAATTCTATCACTAGACCCTGGCAAGTTTCAACCTTCTCCTCTTTGCCCCCAGAGTATTTGTGCCACCTGTTCAGTGCAGTTAACACATGATATTGTTGTTCTGTTTAGATTTGTCTTTCTACTACATTCTGAACTTGTTTAAAGTCATCGTATTCCTCTAGGTGTCTATGGAGCCTAGACTAGACCCTGGAAGAGTTTATGATGGAACTTAATCATTGCTTAATAAGAAATGAATAGTTGAATGCATATGAAGTTAATCAATTACATGGTAACCTCACAAAAATAAGTATTAAAAGAAATAACATAGTCTCATTCACCTGAACCATTCACTGTCCATTTGCACGCTAGGCCAGATTCAGTCTTTTTAGCCTGGGTACATCCACAGCAACATTTCACACTGTGACCATCTGGACCATTAGATGTAAATACCGATTTGCAGATACTTCAGGGGTAGGAGAGTAGTTATGGGAATAAAAAGAATTTGAAAGATACTACCACACAAAGGATATGTTTAAAGCCACCCTATCTGTTATTAAAATTAAAAACCTGACATTGACCTTTCCTATAAATGAATAATATCTTTGTATTTTTACAAGTGGAGAATACGCAAATAGTCTAGATTTTCATTTTGAGAGATTGGACTGCCATTTGTCTGTCACCTCTAAATAGATGCCCAACCTCAGAAAAAAACCTTCTATTCAGAGAGAGTATCTCCAGTTTAGCACATAGAAAAATCTAAAGATTAACATAAATAGAATATGTCCTTTTAAAATGTCACCGCATTAAGTCAATTCAGGTACCTTTTTCAAACTCATTCAAAAGTATAGCATTTCCAACAAGTGTGTGAACTTAGCCCCATTTGCAAAGATCATTAAAGTGAACACCTCTCTTTACACATAAAATGATGGATGGTGCTATAAAAACCAGCATATATTCATTTTAATCAAGCTTTTTATTTACCCAATGGAGATGACCTCTGTTCTAGTATCTATAATGCTTTTCAAAAAGGAAAGGTATTACTGTAGTTGTCTATATTAAATCATTAATTCATGTCTACTCTATTCAGTGGATGCTTTTAAAAAAATATCAGAATTATCAAGCTGCTCAGAACAAAGGTGCTTTCTGATTGTCAGCTCCATATTCTAAAAGAGCAGGTTAATTTCTCTGAATCTCACAGTTGGAACTTTCTAACACTAACTGACAGTTTCCACCTAGTGATCAAGGCAATTGACGAAAATAAATTATACATAAAGCTGAGATTTCTAATAGTAGTAAGGTCCCTTCATGAGCTAATCATACCAGCAAAAGCACTCATCTGTCGGCTGCAACCCCATAGGGTCTTGAAATTATCATATAAAAACCGCACTTCCAGGAATGTTTTCGTTTCCAGTTTCATGAAAGGACTAACTGAGCCATGTCCACAGAACTAGGAACAAAGAAAGACCTCTGAATATATTCGTTAGTTGACTTGTTGATTAACTAGAAACACTGTTGATATATCGAGTACTAGTGTCCATGCTGTTTACAAAACAAGACTGGTGAGGCTCTCTTTTCAATGCAATCAACCGTCATTTCTAAGCCCCTATCATGTGCCTTATTAGGTAGTATCAAGTACAATCCCTCTTCTGGAGATTAGGGTGAGGGGAACTCACAAATATGAATGGGGGAAATATCTCTGGGCACCATACTACTGGCTATAAAGCAATTAATTACTAGTAGAAATCCTTGTGCACTGTGGAGATACTTAAAGATATGGAACTTGGACTAGGGCTTAATGGCTAGGGGTAATTTAATTAGGCATAATAAGGAACTACAGACAGACATTGTAGATGAATTTCCTGACTAAGCAAAAATCTGGTGATGGGAAGGAAGATAGCTCAGAGACGTAGTCATTGCTGTGGTGACCCCTCCACACACACACAGTCTTGCACCATCTTCATGATGAAGGCATTTATTCCACTGGCCAAGAGTGTTGATGGCTGACACTCGTAACAACTGAGTTGCTCCTTCTTAGAATCTCCCTCACAGCTGAGGAGGCCCTGGTCCAAGATGTGGGGAAAGGCCACATCCAAAGACCGGTGGATTCAGGAGCATAAAACTCATCTCTTCAGAATTTAGAACATCTCTGAAGAGCTATCTTAGCTCCAGAACTTCCCATAGGATCGACTGAGGCCTTTGGTGTGACTGCATCAGAGCCCAACTTCTCCACCTGAGCCATCCTGCTTTCTGCACTCTCCCACAGGTGTTGATTCAAAGGACACATCCCAATCTCCCATTTGCAAATCAGTTTGCTTCCATAGAGAACCCAACCTGTGGATACTGAGGACATTGACTATAATTGATAGTAGGGAATCTGCATTTATTCCATCAATAGGCATATATGGCTCTGCTCTGTGCCAGCCATCTCTTGTGGATCTCATACTCTGGTGGGGAAAACCTCAACAAAATAGAACTTCAAGCAATATGTGCTAGGATGGAAAAAAAAGCAGGGCATGGGGGTAGGTAGTGTGACTGTTTAGGAGTGGATGGAACCTCTTCAGATAGCATGGCCATATAAAAGGTCTCTAAAGAGGTGACATGTAAAGCAGAAAGCTGAGCAAACTAATAGAACAATCCATGATAGTATCTGGGGGAAGAATATTGCAGGCAGAAGGAAGAGCATAGGCAGAGTCTGAGGTCGAAGTGTACCTAACGGGTTTGGAGGAGAGGAAGTAAGATCGGGAGTATAATGGTAGGAGATGGAGGGGTGAGACCCCCATCTATAAGGCCTTTAAGTGTAAGGAATACAGATTATTCTAAGTGAAATGGGAATACATTGAAGGGCTTTGAGTAGGATTGTCTCATGACCAGATTTCCACTTTAAAAGGATCAGTCTGCCTTCTATGTGAGGAAGAGTCTAGAAAGGAGCAAGAGTTGAAACAGAGTGGCTATCAGGAGGCTATTAGAGAAGTCTAGGTCAGGAATTATGTGATGATTTAGACTTAAGGTTACCAATAGCCATGGTTTGCCTGGGATCGAAGTCTCCCAGTATACAGGACTTGTGAGGCTTAAACCAGTAGAGTCTTGAGCAAATGAGGGTGGTTGGTCACCCTTCTTGGACTGGAATGATGGCCCTATAAATGGGGAGATACGGTCAAATTCAAAATATATTCTGAAGATTGAGTAGGTAGTGAAGTTGAAGAAAAAGATTTGGATAGTTAGGGCAAAGTATAGAGCTTCTTGAAAGCCAGGAAGATGGGTTTGGACCGTTGAAAGATTAGCTTGGCATTAGTATGTGGTCTACATTGGACTTTGGTGAGACTATGACTTAAAGAAATCTTTGCTCAGACTATTTCAAAAGAGATGACAGAAGTATTTAGGGCATAGTCTCACAGCGTGGAAATGGAGCTGAAGGGGATAGAGGTAGTGGTGGAGGCCATGGTGTAAGGTGATGATAGTAACGGCAGAAAATGGTAGAGATGCAGGTCATATTGGAAGTGGAGGTGGTGAGGGTAGAGGTCATGCTGATGATGGTGGTAGAAAAAAGTGAAAGAAAAAATACAGTTGAAGATACATTACCCAAAAAAAGAAATGTCAAGACTTGTAGGCTGAATGACTAGAGGAAAACAAAAGGTAAGGTGGCCACTGGAAACAGATGAGTTAGCGACCCTGACAGGTAAGAGTGTTGAAAAGGCAAACAGTTGAGGGGAGGGTTTGCTGATAAACATCCATTTACTAAGACAGTCTAAAAGTGAAAGGAGAATATCCTAGTGGGCTGTCAGTTAGGAATATTAGTTTCTACGATTCCAGATGACAGTCTGACACTAAAGAACACTCAGGGGCTTCCCTGGTGGCGCAGTGGTTGAGAGTCCGCCTGCCGTTGCAGGGGACACGGGTTCGTGCCCCAGTCCGGGAAGATCCCACACGACGCGGAGCAGCTGGGCCCGTGAGCCATGGCCACTGAGCCTGTGCGTCCGGAGCCTGTGCTCCGCTACGGGAGAGGCCACAACAGTGAGAGGCCCGTGTACCGCAAAACAAAAAAAAAAAAGAAAACTCGGGATCAAGTCAAAAGCCTTTGAGCATTAGCTCCATGCTGACACATCAGGTAACCTTATGTAAACCGAGTTTAAAAATTTTAAAGCACTGAAAAGAAACTTCAGCTGATTAACATAAAAATACATGCTTACTTTGGCATACCAATTATGATGGTTTTATGAGCAAATGAAATCTTACATGTTCAAGTTCCTAAGTTAATGAATTAGATGGAGATCTGTAAAAGGTGCTAAGATAAGTACTTTTCTCTATTTCCCTTTCTCCCAAAATATCCACTTTGAAATCCGGTCACTCATTCTTCCTCCATCCCATAGCTTTAAAATTAGAGGTAACTTGACATATTTCTTCTACTTGAGGTATGGTTTTTCAAACTGCAACTGCTTTCTTCTGAAACTAAATATGTAAAATCTTAAAGATCCCCTAGATATCCTAAGATTGAAGAATCAAAGTATACTAGAAGTTATGACAACTCTTTGTTTAGAACACCTGAGATGCCTATAAAGTGTGGAATTAGATTCTGGGCCGCGAAGAACGGTGTCATTTAAGAGAGGACAGGTGATTAGGATGCTTAGAATGGCCTGGTTCTCCAGCAGTTCCCCAGGAAGGTTACTGTGGCAAATAGACTCCTGCAAAAAGAACCCTTCTGATGAGCATTTCTGAACAGCAGTTTTGTTCATTTACCTTGCTCTTGTCTCCTAAGGTTCAGATGAATTTGTCCGTCCTTTGTATTAATTTCTGTGCTATCGAGGCCCGTTCTGTATTTTCAGAGACTATGAAATGTAATCTAGTCCGCTAGACTCTCCTGATGTGTACATTAATTCCTAGGGGTGAGTAGGCACATTACAAGTAACTATTATCTACACTAGTGGAAGAGAGGTATGACCTAGATAATTCAGAATGGGGGAATTAGCTCCAATTTCCATATATTTACTTTTTGAAAATATGTGGAAAGTGATCATTCAGGGAAGGACCTTGTCTTCAAGGAGTTTTTAGTCATGTGGGGAAATTAAGACATGCACAGTAAGACCAAAAAAAGTCCCCTTAGTAACGTAAGAGATATGTGGGTAAGGTGCTATGGGAACTCAAGAAATGAAAGAACCATGGCTATACACACATGTGGTGATATTTTCAAAAGCATTGCATAAGCAGAAAGTACCATTTCTCTCTTCCTCTCTCTCTCTCTCTCACGTGCACGCACACGCACACACACACAGACATTGAATATATTACTTCTCACCTATCGATAAATTATAGAACAGGTAGATACCCTTTCCTTTTTGAAAGATGGATTTAATGAGTACCCCCCAAAAAAGGAATTGCATTTTCTTAATTTGTTGGATTACATCTAGGCAGTTAATTTAGCCAATTTAACATACGTCAAGATACAGAGAAGGCCCAAAACAGCCATATTAGGAGTACAACAGGAGAAGACCTGAGGATATGGCCTTCTGTACCTCACTCCTATGTTAGAAATCTATCTGCAAAAGTCTGGCACAACCATTACCTTCTTCGGAATTACTATTGGAGGGGGGATGGGCAGGGAAAAGATGCAAAGACATAAACCCTGATTTGCCATACATATACTTAATCCCATATGTCAGTGAGCAGTCTAGCACCTCCAGCATCTGAGAATACAACAAACTGCACACCCTTGCCCCCTCTCTCATGCATTAATATGAATGCAAAAATCTTCATGTTCAATTACCCAAGTTCTTAGTTATCCTAAAGAGTAAAACACTTAAGGTGGGAGAACCCATAGGCCTCTTTTCTGAAAAAGGTAAAAGTTCTATATAGCGTCAACATTTTAAACTCTTCAGTTATTCAGAGATGCTCAAATATAGGATTGGTGAATGTTCTTGAAACTAAAATATGATACCAGTGAAATAACGTGAGGGTATATGAGAAACTTTGTGTTACTGTGTATTTCACTTTTTTGACCCACCGCTTAGATTTTTATAAATTTTAGGATAAGGAAAAAGAAAGACCTCACTTGAAATGAGTAAAACTAAAAGTGCAAAAACTTATATACGTTTTTGCCTTTTTGCCTTTCTGCTATTAGGAATTTACAATTTCTCATCAATAAATAGAATTTAAATGGAACACGAAAGCCAAGTCTTTTTCCCCCAAAAGTCTAAGTATTACACATAATCCTATTTGAAATGTCAAAAGACAAAAAAAGTAGGTAGGTTGAGCCTACCAAAAAAGTGTTAGGCTCTTTTCAAAGCTATTTAATCAAGTTATGAATTTTTGCCAAGAGTTTTGCAGTACTATTCAGAAAACAGTCTCTAAAAAAGTCATCTTGGTCCCATCTCCTGAACCATTGAATTATGGATATATTTTGATGAATGTTAAAGTGTAGATGAGCTACTTAAAAACTGAAATGAGTTACAGTCACTCTTGATGATACCTTAGTGAATGAAAGACCACTGGGTAAATGCCAGTGAATGTTAAGAGTTTTCAAATTCTAATTGTCATAATCCCCCTCCCTGAGGAGTTTACAGTGTTTATGTACAAACCACATTCACCTTTATTTGAAAAATTACGTATACTTTCTTTTTGGTTTTCATAGCAAGAGAAATTGGGTGATATCTGCTTCTCCCTTCGCTACGTACCTACTGCTGGCAAACTGACTGTTGTCATTCTTGAGGCAAAGAACCTGAAGAAGATGGATGTAGGTGGCTTGTCCGGTGAGTCTGATGTTTACTGTGTTTTTTGATGCTGTTTCATCGTGGATACCAAATGCACAGCACACGTGCCACGATGCCCCACTCCTTAATTGGTCACAGTTCTCTTTCCCATGGAACCTGGAAGCAGTTTCAGAATTCATCCCAACACAGAGACCCAGGAAGCCACTCTCAGTTTATTAGAATTAGCAAAGAAGATGAGACCTATTTTCCCACTTCACAGCCCAGGTATCAATTGGCAATCCTATAGCTCTGAAAGCTGAAAAACTGCTTCTCTTTTGAAAGGCAACACCTATGACTAATTATAATTTTGTTCCGTTTTCTGGTTTTGTTTTTTGGTCAAAATTCATTTATGATATGAAAAATACTGTTTTATCTGAGACTCATTAGGTTAATACTTAATTTATATAATAAAAGACAAATATTAGGTAAGTATATAGCCTAAGATAGTTTTTAGCAATACTGTTTTGTGTGAACACGCAGCATTTCAAATATATGTGAACAATAAAATCTGAGGGTGAATCCTCATGGGAATGCATTTATTCTCTACAGCTTGTGTTGGGGATGGGGAAATTTGGGGATTTAAAGTTCTGTAAAGCCCAATTTTAGTTTTTAAAAAAAGTGAGTAAAGTGTATTCTTTTCTTTTTTTTAAGTGAGTAAAGTATATTCTTTTTTTTTTAACGCCTTTATTGGAGTATAATTGCTTCACATTGGTGTGTTAGTTTTTGCTGTATAACAAAGTGAATCAGCTATACATATACATACGTCCCCACATCTCCTCCCTCTTGCGTCTCCCTCCCACCCTCCCTATCCCACCCCTCTAGGTGGTCACAAAGCACCGAGCTGATCTCCCTGTGCCATGTGGCTGCTTCCCACTAGCTATCTATTTTACATTTGGTAGTGCCTATATGTCCATGCCACTCACTTCGTCCCAGCTTCCCCTTCCCCCTCCCCATGTCCTCAAGTCCATTATACTTGCTCAAAAGCAAAGTCAAATGAAGGACTTGTCATTTCCACAGCAGAACACAATTGTTTCTATTTTCTTCTCTGTGTGATTAAATCAGTTATATTCTTGATCTTCTAGTAACTAATTAAAGTGTGAGGAATTTTCTTGATATGGCACAGGGTCAAAAATAGACTATAGCTGTCATTGTTCGTGGCTATGGAATTAGATCCAACATTACTGGTTATTCAGTGCTTTCTCTAATAAAAATATTGCAAACTTCAAAAGGTCACCCTCATGCAGCATGGTGATTTTATATTATAAAGTATAACAGCTGAAATATGCTAAAGCTAAGGTTCCACTTACTGAACCACTAATTTGTCAACCAAATTCTCCTGGTGCCTACATTTACTTCTCTTTATAAATATATTGCCTGGGGAATCTGCACGACTTCTTTCATGTCACTAAGACCCCATTTAAAAACTTGCTGCTTTCATTGCCTAATGGCATTAACAGAGCAAGTTTAAAGCAATAAGCAGTTTCTTTCAAAAATGTAGAGTATTTACTGTGCCTAAGATGCAAAATACATGCATACACCTATGTATGTATCTATACACATCCACCTTTTCCTGGCTCTGTCCAGTAAAAAGGCCTAGAAACAAAGACTGACCTAGTAGCCACGACCATCCCAGAACCAGAAATGGTGTGAAAATACAATTTCTCACTAGAAGAAGCTGGAGCTTATTGGAGAAATGGTAGATTCCAGGTGTGGCAAAGGAAGGTGTACAAGACAAGCCTAGAACATCTCATCATACCAGAAAGCAAGGAAACTATCAAAGACTAAGGGAGTCATGTCAACAGGCTTAAGAGTCACCTTGAAGAGGCTTCCACTGGCCAAAGATGTGATCATTTGAACATCAGTAATGATAATAAATGCAATGTATTTAAACCTAAAACAAAAGAGTATTTAATGTGCAGAGAAATTTTTAGGCACGAGAACAGTTTACCCCCAGAATTCTACTTAGTATCTTGAAGTCTGACTTCAGACGCCTTTGACCTTTCCGCTTCCTTTGGTTCGATAGCCATCTATCATCATCTAGTTCTCTGCATCCTCTCTCCCACACTTCTTTCCAGACTCCTATGCCAGCCACCTCCTCATCACCTCTATCCAGTGCTCTCCTGGTCTTCCTCCCCATTCACCTTAACACCCTTCATCAGAGTTCCAGAACCAACTCTACCATGAAGCCAGTAACTTCAGGGTCCCTTATTTGTTCTGTCTCCTCCCAAAGTCCTAGAAAGGAGTCCCCATGGTCACAGATAGATATTTCACCCACAATTTGTTAATCACAGTTTGTGCCTCTTGACACTCTCACGCCTCTTCCATCATCCATCTCTCTGGTTGTTCAGCAGTATCAGAGATGCTACAGGCATTTGTGAGGTTTAGCTCTGAGAAGTTGGGTCTAGCAGGACATTATTTCTGTGGCTTGCAGTCATAACCATGTGTAGTTGGGTAACTGCTAGGTATCCCAGTGAAGGAAGGGCTCCTGGCATGACTACTACTACCCACTGGGCTAACTCAACACTGTGACATGGAAGGGGCAAGGCCAGAGGTCATATCTAATTCAGTCTTCGTAACTCTATAAAAGAGAAAAACATATATTCTTTTTTCAAATGCCAAACTACATTTGCTGAAAATAGCTAGTTAACTGGAACCAAAGTGGGCTGTTTTGCCAGGGTTTACAATTATAGTAGCTTCACGACCCACGCAACCCAGTTCCACCCCTAAATTTGAAGTACCTGGAATGATTTGGTTGAACAGTTATATATTAAATTAAGGATATTTAGCCTTGAAATATCCTTAAAGAGTCCTAATCATATGGGCTTCCTGCTGCCTGTAAAATTAAGTCACAATCCCTCAGGTCTACATAATATAGATACTTCCAGACTACACCCCACCATATTTCTATATTTGAACCAAGTTGACCAGCACACTGGTCCCCAGAACAAGCGATGGGATTTGCTGCCTCCACTGTTTGCTTAAGTTGTTTCCCTCACCTGGAATCTCTTCCATCCACCAAGGTCTAGCTAAACCCTATCCATTCTTCAGGCCCAGCTGAAGTCTTATTTCCTCCATCCATTGAACAACTATGTATTGTGTCCCTACTTTATGTTAGGCATTGTTCTGAAACCAGGTTTACATCAGTGGACAAAACAGCCAAAGGACCCTGCCCTCATACAGATTACATTGTAATGTGTGGAAACAGACAGGAAGCCAATAAATAAGAAGAGCACGTTGTACACCAAGAGGTGATAAGTGCTATGAAGAAAGCAAAGCAGGGAAGTAGAATAAGGAATGTTGGGGAGAAGCTTTAAATGGGGTGGTTGGAGAAAGACCCGTGAGTAGGTAACCTTTTGGCAACAACCTGGAAGAGGTGAAGAAGTGAGCCATAGGGGTGCCTGGGACAGACAGCATTATACGTGGAGGGATTCCATGAAGGCTTTTTTGATCCATCCTAAAAGAACAAATCTTTTCCTTTTTTAAACGCCAGGAGTTTGTTTACACCCTTCAAACATCACGCTTCTCTCACTAGACTGTGCTCTATATTTACATATCCCCCCATGCCCACACTGACTGGTAGCACTGAGCTGAACTGCTGAATCAATAATCAGTTATTTACAGAGGAGCTGTGGCCTGAAAAAACAAGTCTTGCCTTTCAAATTTGTTTACCCTACTTACCATTAAAATAACTTTAAGCACTCGGATGGTCTGTCTCAAAGTAAGTTGACCTATGTCCAAGGAGACCAAAATTATATAATGAGGTCCTTCCAGGTAATTTGAATGCCAAACTACATTTGCTGGAAATGGCTAGTAAATTGGAACCAAAATGGCTTTTTTGCCAGTGTTTAAATCCCAGTCTCCCACTGTTAGCAGTTTGACATTGGACAAGTTATCTAGCTTTCTAAGCCTCAGCTGCATTATCTGTAAAGTGGAAATAATTAGAGAATCTTATTTATAAGGTTATTGTGAGAAATAAATGAAAGCTCACTAAAGTGCTTACTGACTATTATTGTAATTATTTCTATTAGTAACCTTATCAAATCTTGGGCTAAATATGCAAAATGTGAAAGCAACCGATGGATAGTTTAACCAATTCCTTGATTTAGTGGGAAAAAAGTTTGATGGGATTGGCTGGTTAATTCAGACAAAGAAATATCAGTAGACACCTGTATTCTAAGTCCCAATATCAAATTAAGACAATATGTGGGATTAAACAAAAAATGTTGAAGAAGAAATAGGAACATTTTTAAAAATAATTTCTTGCTACTCCTCAACACAGTTTCTTTCTTTTCTACTGTATGAATTCAAAAAGCATGGCTCCAAGATTTTGCCTCTATCATATACCCAATATAACAAGCCATGCAAATCCCAACTCTTACTTTACAGTGACAAATTTGATTGGACCATTCACATGTCTACAGTAGACACTTGAGCTGTGTTGCTTCCTGTTCTAGCGCTCAAGTATTTGAGCACCAGCGAGGGTTTCTGAGTCTAGCTATTTGTATTGAAATCTTGAGTCCTGCAGGCTGCAAGGCTGTTCGTCAGGTGCGAGTATGTGCGGTGGGAAATGAGCAGCTTTTGTGCCCTGTACTTGGAAAAAACTCAAGCCTTCGGCCTAGTAACCACAACTTAATATACATCTGCACTTTTGGAGTAAATCTCCCTTCAAATAAATGTTTTCGTAAAAATTGAGGTAGAGTAATGAAGAGTGCCTTAGTCCATTCAGGCTGCTATAACAGAACACCATAACATGGGTGTCTCATAAACAGAAATATCTCACAGTTCTGGAGGCTGAGACATCTAGGATTAAGGTGCCAACAGGTTCTGTGTCTGATGAGAACCTCCCTCCTGGTTCACAGATGGATATTTTCTCTGTGTCCTCACGTGGTAGAAGGAGCAAGGGAGCTCTTTGGGGTCTCTTTTATAAGGTCACGAATCTCTTTCATGAGGGCTCGACCCTCAAGAGCTAATCACCTCCCAAAGGTCCCACCTCCAAATACCATCGCATTGAGGACCCTGTTTCAACGTATGATTTTTAAGGGGACATTAACATTCAGTCTATAGAAAAGAGGTCTAAGAAATTGAAAGCATCAGAAAAGTTGAGAATTCCTAAAGGTGTGAGGTTCTATATATGTCTTGCATTTTTTAGCTGTATAATTTTTATATTTGAATTTCTACCCATGTAGACTCACAAGTCAGAAATAACTAGATACCCGGCTCCTAATTTCTTGTCCCTGGATATGTTACAGTTACTCTTCTCAGGTTTTTTTTTTTGGTCATCCCAGAAATTTGAGACTTCTGAGTACAGCTTTAAAGAGGAATGTCAAGACTCTAAATTCAGTTTGGGCTTTATATATCACAAGTTAAACAAAATTCTGAAAGTTTTCCAACAAGTACATAACTGTTCCAAGAAGGAAAGACAAAACTTCTGAACCAAGAAAAACGGAAGTGATAGTAAGCTTTTAAGTTTCTGTATTAGGGAGAAGTTCTAATTTTCAACTTTAATCTGAAAATTGTTTTCAAGTGTTAAGAAGTCATTAGCACATACTTATTAAACACTCTACTAATTTAGAAAACCTTTTCTAACTTGGTTTTCTCATGTGGTCCTCAAGATAGACCTGTAAGGTAGTTTCTGAAGGTGATATTATCAGAAAATTGAAGCTTAGAGACACTAGACAACGTACGTAAATCATCTTGCTCCACGTCTGTCACATACGTGGCATTCAATACAGGCCATTGCTCTTGTCGTTACTGACATTCAAAGTCACCTAATGTGTAGATTGTAGAGCTGGGACTGAAGTCCAGGGCCTACAATTCTGCAACATAGAACATCTCAAAGACTGTTCCATTTCCCTCTTTCCCTGAAGCTAGGACAGAATTCTTTTGAAATTTTTCTAAATGTTTATACTGCTAGGAACCATGGCAAGTAAATCAAGGTAAAAATCTGCAGCCCTGCCCCCTTGATATGGTTTGTGTTCACCTATATTGTGAAGAGAACATCAAAAGTATGCCAATCATTGGCAGCGAGAGAATGCTGGGAAAACATAGGAAGGACTGAAATGATATGCCCCTAATTCCAGCAGTCTGCTGAAGGTCTAGGACCTGGAGAGGTAACTACAAGGTAGGATCAGGTCAGAGACATCCTGAGGGCTGGTTGGAGAGAGCGTGGTGGAAACTGTTCTCTCTTTTTTGATTTACTTTATTTATTTATTGAAGTATAGTTGATTTACAATGTGTTCATTTCTGCTGTACAGGAAAGTGATTCCATTGTACCTATATATATATATATATATATATATATATATACATTCTTTTTTGTATTCTTTTCCATATGGTTTATCTCAGGACATTGAATATAGTTCCCTGTGCTGTACAGTAGGACCTTATTGTTTATCCATTCTATATGTAATAGTCTGCTAACCCCGAACTCCCACTCTGTCCCTCCCCCCACCCACCCTCCCCCTTGGCAACCACAAGTCTGTTCTCTATGTCTGTGAGTCTGTTTCTGTTCTATAGATAGGTCCATTTGTACCATATTTTAGATTCCACATATAAGTGATATCATATGGTATTTGTCTTTCTGTCTTAGTTCACTCGGTATGACAATCTCTAGGTCCATCCATGTTGCTGCAAACGGCATTATTTCACTCTTTTGTATGGCTGAGTAGTATTCCATCCCATATATGTACCACACCTTCTTTATCCATTCATCTGTCAGCGGACATTTAGGTTTTTCCATGTCTTGCCTATTGTGAATAGAAACTGTTCTCTCTTACCATCTTTTCTCCCTTTCACTTTCCACACCAAGTCCTACCTCCAGTCTTCTTCCTGGCCGTCCCCAGACCTGTCTCATCACTATGGGATTTATACTGTGAAAAGCAAAGAGCAGGAGTAGAGAGGTCCCCCAAAGCATCTAAGTTCCAAAGGACAGGGCGATGGATTTCACAAGCGGCACCAACTACTTGAGGGAGAGGATGGCAGAGGAAGAAAGGAGGCACACGGTGGTAAAGAAGTCACCACTGCTTTACAGCAAACTGCCAGTGTGTGGACAAGCCCGACACCCAGCCGGCCCCGCCCCCCACACACGCACACACTGCTTTCCTTTCTTCAAGATGTAATTTTTTTTTAATTTGTCAAGGGTTTGTCTTGTCATTTCTACTGTCCTAGAAATAGAATTTGGAAAAGAGACCCAATTTAAATTTTGGAAGTTATCTAGGAAAGGGCAACTCACCCAACCCTGGGGAATCACTAGATTCCACACATAGAAACCATGAATGAGCACAGACCTATCGTTCTTTCAAGCACTAGTCAGCAAGATGTGATGTTCTACCTACGTCAGAATCATCCCAGGTACATGTTAAAATTTAAGATTTCACGGACCACCTCAGACCAAACCATAACTGAATATCTATAGGTGGGAACCTGGAAATTGCATTTTAAATATTCCCCCATGTTATGCTTATGCATCTTAATAGGAAACTATACTTTATAGGGAATGTATAGAGTTAGAGGAAGCTAGGGTAGAAATCATATTGCAATATATGTGTTTGAAATCAACACATTGAACACCTTAAACTTACAATGTTTGTCAATTTATGTCACAATTCTTTTTTAAAAAAAGAAAGAAAACTGTGTTTTAGAGGCTTAAATTCTACATCGTAATTTTTTAGCTGAGGTCCAGGTCAGCCCAACTCCAAGTTATAATTTTTATCAGTGATATAGAATACATCCTTTGCTTCGTCCACTGGAATTTCCTTAAGAAGTCCTTTTTTTTTTTTTTTTAAATCAGCTCAGTATCCTCTTCCCTGAAAAATACCTTGCCCACATATCTAAATTACTGTCTTTTCTTCTTCGGTTTTTTCCAACCAGAAACAAAAGCAATAGGCAGTTCCTTTATACATTCATGATCACCACTCTTAACTGTCCTTCCATTGGTGTTGAAAGCATGACAAAGAAAACCACTCCAAATTCAACTGATTTGGACTAAAAGACACTAGTCTGGGAGCTGGGCCAACAAATCAAGTGGCAAAAACTTATCTGAGCCAATTAGATAAGGATATGCAAATTAATTGGCCATGATATCAGGGTCAAGCAATAACATGCAAATAAACTGGCATCTTATTGAGCTAACGAGATAGGAATATGCATAATAAGTTGGCCATGATGTCAGATGGCTTCATCCTAATTTTAGGCTTGAATGTTATAATATAAAATTCTGTGACACTTCGAAAGGCTTAATTACAATATTGATAAAATAGTCTGAATCCCTAAGATGTGAACAAGTTGATCTGAAAAAGAAATGACAAATCCTTAAACTGGATCGTCCTGCAATGTGAGATCCAGCCACAATTACCACAGAATAGAGAGAGATGCTACACCCGAAGGACCAAGTGGTTTGGATGAAATGAGAAGAGGAGATGTGGGATGTGGGCTAGATTTGATATCAGAAAAAATGAATGATTGGCTGAAACACATTCGTTCAGAACAGCACAAAAACTCCTAAATAAGTCCTTTAGCCGGCAGGTACATATCAAATCATACAACAAACATTTGAATACCCACTCAGCGCCAGGCACTATGCCAGTCCTTGGCTAAACAAGTAAAAATAACAGCAGACACTCACGTAGCATGATGTGAGCCAGACATCCTCCTAAATGCTTTACATATGCTAAGTGATTTAACCCACACTTACAACCCTATGAGGTAGATACTATTTTTAATAGAGAGGTAAGTAACTTTCCCAAGGTCACAGAATCAGTATTTGGCAGATTTAGAATGTCAAGCCAAGCAGTCTTCCGACTCCATGAATAAAACTCGACTCCTCAGGCATTATCCTTCCTCACCAGGTTCAATCTGGATGACAGATGGCTAACTACCTGTTATAGTTTGAGAGATGGCCAAAAATTCTACCTGATTCCAAAATTCCTTCATGCCCAAACTAAAATTAGATCATGGAGGCCACTAATATAAATTCACTGGTTGATTGTTCAATTAGGTTTTGGTTACTTAGATGGCAAAGACAGGATCAATGAGTTCATAAGATCAGAGATCAAATACTAATAGATTTCCAGTCTGAAAGGACCACGTCAGTTTCAGTGTACAGACTGGTATGTTATTTTAGTGACTGATTCTTTATGCACAAAAGAGGACAAAATACAAAACAGTGTAGTTTCAGCTGTATCAGTGGTAGAGACACAGGGATGTTGCTAGAACAATATGGAAGAAAGCCCAAGTCTAAAGGATTTGAGTGCCTATTAGGCGGCAGAGGAAGACTAAAGAAAAATTTTACCTACTAAATATCAAGGGCTGATTCTGGATGACAGTATGTATGATATGATTGGGATGGGCGGGAGATATGATTTAATAGTACAAGAGCTTACTGCCCCTATAAAGGGCTATGGGACTCTGTGGGCCGATATTACATATTTAAATAATAAGACTGAAGAAACGTGAATTGCAACAGACAACTACCAGGAAAATAGAGCTCATCTGGACAATGTTGATGAGATCCACATATGGAGAAGTGGAAATAGTTCCAAAGAAATCTGAATTTTTACTAGTCACCTTGAAAGTCCAATTCTGAAGGTAACATCCATGTTTCCAGCCACTGAAATTCCAAGCTCAGTGAATAAATCCAAAATAAAGAGAAAAAAAACAAACCTTGCTAGGCTGAGTAATCCAAAGTGTGATAGATGAGCTTCAGTGTAGTCAAGCTTAGAAGTAATATATTGAAAGGAAAAAAAAAAAAATTAAGAGTATAAAATAATAGGGTCTATTATAAGCCAAGAAAAGTCACATAGAGCCATCCATTGAAGACATTTATCAAGTGTGCCACTACAACCAAAGAGGCTTGGTGTTGTCGTGGAGGATTTTATAAACACAACAGGGAAAAAATGCCCTGCCTTTGTGCCAAACTGAAGCTCATTCACGTGTGGAGAGCCTGTGGTTACAGTCCGACCTTAGGAAAGAGAGTGGGGTTAAAGGCCCAGCTGCCAGAGAGGCGGCTAGAACAGGGATGAAGAGGCTGTGTGTGAGAACAGGCTAAGAAAATTGCGACTTTGTAGTCTGGAAAAGGAAAGCTGAGCAGAGATATGATTAGAGTCTGAAAATCATGAAAGGTAGAGCCAGAGTAAGACCAACCTGTTTATCACATCCCACAATGCTAAAATTAGGAAGTGACTTTGATGCTTGAAAGAGAATAGATAAAAGGGAGGGCCATCGAGAATCATCTCAAAGGCACCTTTCTGCTCAAATTCTTCATCAAATTTTCTCTGCTACTTTACAGTTCAGTAGTAAAACTTGTTCTAGGAGATGGAGTGGGTTAAGATCAATGTATGGGTCTGTTTTGAGTTATAGGCTTGAAAGGGGACATCTCTAAACCTTTATTGTATGTTGTCTTGGAGGACCCCATGTGCCTTTCCATGAGTAACCATCAGAAACAGACCCCACAACTGCAAAGTTCACTAGCTATTCAACCCAGAATGGCTATATTTGCATCCTTGAGTTTCCATTCTATCCTCTGCTCTCCATTCAGTACGTAAGAAAGGAATAGGGAAGGCCAGATTTAATAGGTAATTGCACTGGCAGGATTAAAGCCCCCAAATACTTCTGTTTTTAAAACTGTATTTGGTGGGCTTTAAGAGATTTTATTATCTATATGTATTTGATAATGTTTTAAAATAAAACTATTAAAAATATATCACATTTGTGTCAACATTATAAATTAACTATACTTAAACTTTCAGAAGTTAAAAAAGTATTGCAAATATCTTTGCCATTTTTCACTTCCTTTTATGACACTGCCAGTTTCCCATTCAGCCTGGAACAGTTAGGTAACAAAAAGGGGAAATACTGTTGAGTCTGAAACACCACAACAATGCTCAGAGAAATAGAAACATCAAAAACAATCTTTTTTTAAAAAAATTACATACTTTATTATAGTCACCTCTACTTTCACAAGGATATATTGTTTGTATTTGGTCCCTTAATCCCTTATTCCTGATTTGTTATAAATTTAATCATTCTTTTTCCTTCCTTTTTATAGCCTTGCCACTTGCTTGTACCAAGAGTTACCTTGAGAGCAGAGATGGTGTCTACATATGTTTGCCTTCTCAGAGGCCCTGGAACTTATGTGAGGGGAACATACTTCAGCTTCCCTGCCTAAACAACCAGTTACAGATTTTAAGATTCTGCCAATCTAACTGGTTATTTCGCTTTCACCTTCCAACTGATCTGACTTAATTTCTTCCATTTAATGAAATCCTTTTGGCATCATAGAGTTGTAATAGTATAACAGAAATGGCAACTAAGAAACAAGATCAGAAACATAACATGTAGTTATTGAAATTGATTTCAGCTGTCATTTTCAGATTTCTTTTTTCCTTTATTCCCCCACTTCCTTGATAGTTTAAAAAAAAAAAAGTGAAACAGATCATCTCCAGGAAATAAAGGAAAAGAGTAACCCAGAAATGCACACGTTACTACAGTTATTCCTCAATGAGGGTCATAAAGACATTTTCCAGTGAAGAAGTAAAGACAAAAATGGTCCCCTAGTGACATCTTTAGCCCAGCATGAACAGATAAGGCAATGACTCAGCATCTTACTTGTTCATTGCTTTATAGACTAACTCCTTATAAAAGTCAAGAGACCAGAGCAGCTGGCTGCCTTTTTCAATTCCTAATGGCCTAACTTTTGCTACATATCATTCTCAGGGCTCCCAGGAAAACTAGGAGGTTTCCTATAACTTTTATCTTCTACAAAAAAAAAAAAAAAAAAAAGGTTTTAAGTGTTTACTTAGGAAATTAACTTTGTAACTTGAAAATATGAGATAAGCACATTATTTGATCTCCTTGGGAAAGCTCAAACTGCTTCTGCTCAAAACTAAAGCAACATGGTGACTGACTTAACTTCTAGACTTCAAACTACTGATTTCAGCTAATAATATGAGTGTGATTAACTGTCCCATGTGAACCAAAAACAGGTGAATGCATTTAGTGACAGCACACTTGCAGAGCTCATACGCGCACATATGGAACTGTGAGATGTCTCAGTTATCTACAGTTGTTACAACTGCCATTTGTTCATAGTATTATGGACTTTCATATCCTAATTAAGGAAGCAAATGCTTTCACACATAGCACTGTTAAACTCTTTCCCTCCATTTTTAGTTTTCAAATTATAGAGAAGCTCAATAAAATTAAAATAATCTATAACCCCACCACTGATTTCAAATGGAGGGTAAAAAATTAAGCCCCGGGCTTCCCTGGTGGCGCAGTGGTTGAGAGTCCGCCTGCTGATGCAGGGGACACGGGTTCGTGCCCCGGTCTGGGAAGATCCCACGTGCTGCGGAGTGGCTGGGCCCGTGAGCCATGGCTGCTGAGCCTGCACGTCCGGAGCCTGTGCTGTGCAACGGGACAGGCCACAGCAGTGAGAGGCCCGCGTACCGCAAAAAAAAAAAAAAAAAAAAAAAAAAAAAAAAAAAAAAATTAAGCCCCAAAACTACTCCCTGTAATCCTTTTCCATTCAGAGATAATTCAGTGTCTCAAGGAAACAATTTGAAACTTCACATCAAGATTTTTTTGATTTATATAAATTATATGTGCATATATAATATACGCATTTTATAAAAATGAGATCATAAAACATATTACGCTAATATTTTTTCACCTAGCAATATATAATAGAGATTCTTCTAGGACAGTATGTATAGATGTGCCATTATTTCTACTAGTTGTATGACATCTCTTTGTTTGGGTGCACCATAATATATTTAGTAATTCCCTTATAAATATAACTGTGAGGGCTTCCCTGGTGGCGCAGTGGTTGGGAGTCCGCCTGCCGATGCAGGGGACACGGGTTCGTGCCCCGATCCGGGAGGATCCCACATGCCACGGAGCGGCTAGGCCTGTGAGCCATGGCCGCTGAGCCTGCTCGTCCGGAGCCTGTGCTCCGCAACGGGAGAGGCCACGGCAGTGAGAGGCCCGCGTACCAAAAAAAAAAAAAAAAAAAAAAGACAACCTTTACTGATTGCAAAGAATACAAAAAAAAAAAAAAAAATCAGGTCATTAGCGTGTACATTTTCAGATTTTCATCAGCTATATTTGCAGGCGTTTGAATCCTTTAACACACTTAGTCCAGCAGCATTGTTTTGATAGCAAGTTGGAGATATCTGTGACAGTCACTATAGTCAAAGTAAAAATATATACTTTTACAAAGTCAAAACCAATATTTTTAAGACAATTTCTCGAGTTCTAGATTTTACAAAACTACTTAAACACATGAAAGCTACTTATACTGAAAGTTGCCAATTCTAGGTGTAGAAAATACTCCTGAGTTTTATAGTATCTTCTTTACATGCAGTGAAAACATTATAAATGAAAGCAGCCTAAAGAGCTGTATTATATTATAGGGAAGCTTCAGTTTACTATAATTAGATACCTATTTTAATCTTAACCGGAAGGCGTGCTCATGTTTTATATAAGAATTTCACTGAAAAATTTTTAAGAAGAGTTTTGTGGCAGAGATTTTAAAAGAGGCAGTGAATGCTTATGAATTATGCAAGTCTGAACTTTCATTTTAATAACTCCATTAAAATATAAAAACCTTAAAAGCCTCCCAATAGGAATTTAACTTTATAGAAAGGCTTTATGTGTGCCCTGACCTTGCCAAAAGACACGCCTTAGGCATGATTTAACAGTTATTACAGGGCAAAGCCTAATAATAAAGACCCATCTGAAAAAACCAGCATTTGTCCTTGCCTCCTTGGCCTCCAGTGGAGTTGCAACTCAGCCGTAAACAGACCCTCTCCTGAGAGACAGCAGGATGCAGTGGGAAAGGAACAGTAGCCAGCATTGGAAAACCTGGATCTGAAGCCTTTTAACCTTTCTGATCCTGTCTGCTTGTTTATACAGTTGGGGTATTAATAACAGCAAGGTTTTCACGTAAGCAAATGAACTAATGTCAGGTGGAAACTCTGAGTTGACAGCACCATGTTAAGTGTTGGTTATTTTTAAGCCAAAGACAGTTCTTGGTTGACTATTTTTCTCACCATCTCCTGGTTCCTAGAAAATATAGTCCTATATGGCTCATACTGTGTATGTTTAAAGAATGCACCCCCATTATTTGGATGGCAGTCACCTGCTTGGACTCACCTACTCTAGGAGAACATCCCAAGGCTAACAAATCCTGCTCCCCTCATCCATTCATTCTTGGCCACAAGACCTTGTATATTTTACAAGAAATAAGACCAGTAGTGTATTTCTCAAGGATATATTTCTACCATTTTCAACTTTAAGTTATATGAATTTTCTAAGATACCAGAGTTCTCTCCCAAGTGGTTCTTTATGATCACAGGCCCAAGACTGGGCTAATAAATAGGAACAAAGAATAGAACCTCTCTCACCCTAATTACCAAGTCCATGCCTGGAAGCTGGATAAACTCTCTCTAAAATGAAAACACCGTAAGATGGAACCTGGTGTTGCTTTGTTAATTTGACTAGAAGGGGCAGGGCCTGGTCCCAGAGCAACTCTGGGGGAAGATATGTGAAAAACTGTTGTGCCCTAGAGCAGAGATGAACCCTCTATGTCACTTTGATTTGTTATTCAACTAATTGCTAATTTTGCCTACATCAGTAATGTTGAACTGTGTGTCTCTCTCAAACTAGCCAGCCTGACCCCAGTTTAAACCAATTGCTTAGGAAGCATTTTCTGTGAAGCTAAGAACCTGAAGACTATCTGTATTCCAGGGATAAATGTCAGAGCTTCACAGGATTCTAAGGCAGATATAAACACGAGATTAGGAGGTATATTCCAGCTTGATCCTCACATTTAAAAAACTCTTCAAACCTATTGCGATCAAGGCTGCTTTTATTTTTTAAAATCAAGATATATCTTTAGTATTCCTGGAGTAATATTCCCAAGAGAAGTATTACGTAAGTTTAGCCCAAAGCTAAAGATGCTATCCTCAAACCAAATTAGATATACAGATTTTCATGTGTAAATAGATACATCTTTTAAATTAACATACCCACATAATTATAGCATATAGATTTTGATCCTTATAACTGCCACTTGAAATTTTTTTTAATGTAAACTATTCTAGCCATCTTTAACGCTGTAAGAGGACCTAGTTTTTAAAGCTACTAGAACTTAACATTTGCTTGCAAGCAAGATACAGGAATGGGATGTTTTTTTTCATCTTGGGTGGGCTGATGAGCACAACGATTTTTATTTCTCTTTGACTGCTGCTGGTGTGGATGGGTCTTGCCATTGCCTCCCTAGCTTTTCCATTTGATCTGATAGGTAAAAACAGCAGTGAAATCTTACCAACTGAAATTATTCATTTCAAAGATGAGACTCTGGCAACAGAGCTTCTATACACTGAGAAGTCTGGAATATTGCATTCGTTTCTGGAAACACACTTAAGAGGAGAGACATTAACTCTCTGAAGCAAATCCAGAGGGAAATCAGGGTCATGCAGAGGGTAGATCCAGTCTCACTGGAAGAACTGTTCAAGGAATTGGAGATGCTAAAGCTACGAAAGAACAGACTTAGAGAGGACATGATGGTAACTGCCTGCAAATACGTGGGGAAAGAATTGAACTTACTCTTCACTCTAAAGATCTCAACTGCAGATCCATACTTGGTTCTTTCCATTTCAGTACCTAAGCAAAGGCTAGAGGCGAGCTTAGCAGACGCACTGGGTTAAAAATTGTGCTCTACTCACCGCTGTAGGTTAGGGGGTCAACCTGTTAAGTGCCTCCGATCTCCTAAGACGGTCTCATTTTAGGTGAGAACTAAAGCTCTAAAGGATCCTGCTCAGCCTGAAGCTAGTATTAGCACGTGGAAGAGCGCGTCTATTAAAGACAGATTTATCCCCACCAAGTAGGGATAAAAACTGAGGATGAAAGACTATTGCCGATAACGATGACGACAACGACAATACTGTAAGTCTTGTTTCACCTTAATCCCATGAAGTCAAGATTATCCCCATATGCAAATGAGGAAGCGAAGCCTTGGAAAAATTAAGAGACTTGCTCAAGGTCACAGAGTGAATGAATGGCAGGTCCCAGCTCCTCGCTCCAGCTGGGTCTGTTACCTAAGCCTGTCTGATTACCCACTACATTCCACTGTCTAGACGATGCACACTGTAATTTCAATTGGCCATAATCCCCAAACCGTAGAAACCTCAACCGTAGAAGATAATAAATGCTTTTGAGCTGCAAAATGATAGTGGACTCACAATTAAGACCCTCTATAGATTACCGTGACAAGGTAACGATATCCAACTGTGCCTGCAAATTCCAACACATGCAAATGCCTGCGACCTCATAGGTAAACAGCAAATGCCCTAATGAGTAAAAACTGCTCTTTTTTCCGTGTGCTTATTTCTGCTGGAAAGTAATGTCCAGAACGAACTTATGTTCTTTCCAACAACTAAAAAGAAAAGAGAGAGGGAAGGGGGCAAGGGGCGAGGAGATTAGCGTTTACAAGTTTACATAATACAAAAAAAGAGCAGCCATGAAATAGTGAGCTGTGGCTTCCCAGTGGGAAGATAATCACATGCAACCAGTGAGTTCCTGGGCAATTTTAATTTCCTTTAATCATTTCCGAAGTCGTGCCTCAAGAGGTGTAAGCTAAAAAGCTTCCTAACATCTTGCCTTTCTTTTTTCCTCCTCCTTTTTTCAGTTTGGCACAAAGTAGCAAGAAAAACAAAACAAAAGAACCTGGAAGCAATTTAAGTATTTGCTTCCCCGGGAAAATTCCTCCGTTATTTTAGTCCCATCATCATTCATCTCTACCTTTGTACTGTCCACGTATTTCACTGGATCACAGGCTTGTCTTTCTTTGATCGTGTCCTATAAATGCCTTTCCTCGTTCATGAGACTGAGTTCTTTAATCGTCAGGGTTGCCAGGCACCCTATTTATTCCTTTTTCTGTGTTTCCACGGCACACTGGAGTTATCCCTTCCCGTGATTTATCACATGCTGTAGGTGTCTGTGGCTCCTTCTGAGTTCCTTTTGCCAGAGACCTGACTTAATTCATTTTTGCATGGCCATCATCTAGCACTGCCTAAAGTAGGGCCCCATAAGGGTTGAAATAAAATGAAAATACAAATATTTCATTTTATCCCCCCATGTTGGGCTTAAAGTATGAACTGAATTGAAATGAATCCAATCAAAAGTTAAGTGGAACTGAATTAAATACATTATGTCACAATAAAATTATCCAGATTACACTTACACTTATAGAGAAATTGATTAGCACAGCCCAACTATGACGTTGTGATTCTAATGAATGATACTCCTAGCATTACCTATTATGTTACCATAGAAAGGGCAATACCTTTAGGCATAATATTATAATTATTTCTTTCAACTGAGGCCATAATGGCAGACACAGTCTAAATCACTGTGTATTTAAAGAGTGGCTAGGAAATGTAGAACAAACCTCTGGAAGGTTGACAGTCTGTCTGAAAAAGCAAATGATGTATAAAGTAACATGAACTAACATTACACTATTGATGATACAGGAGGATTCCTCAAAACAAGTAGATTTTAAATTTCCTTTTCCAGGCTAAGTCTACTTCTTGGTCCAAGATATGCTGTCATCCCAGAGGGAGAGGAAGTCCCATCACCATCAGGTCATCACCTCGCTCCTCTCTTCTCATTGACTGGTTTTTAAAGCCAGAGATAATCAGCAAGTCAATCACCATCTGAGTTAAGCCCTACATTGGGTACTCGAGATTCAGTCAATAAGATGGACATAGTCTGTCCTGCTATGGATCCTACAGTCTCAAAAAAGACCAAACAAAGTATAAAAATAATTTAAAACCCTATGTATTAGAAAAAAATCAACAGGACATGAAATTAAAGGAGGTTTCCCTCACCCGATGGATATGGACTCTGATTTAGGAGTTACAGGCAATTCTTCTCAAAAATTGTCTCTTCTCAAAAAAGTTATTTACAAGCCAGATAAACATTTTGTGAAAATCAAAGTGAGGACAGGGCTGAGGGGGGAGCTATCGCTTCTTTACAATCAATGTTTAAGCAGCGTACAGTTGTCTGATGATGAAATAAGTGAACATCAATTTGAAGATCTCTGATCAGTAAAACTTTTGGAGCACCTTCTTCCTTGCATGTTTATTGCAGGTTTATAAATTTTGTACATTTAATGTTGTAGTAATATAAAATGGACATCATGAACTTCTTTAAGAGTAAAAAAAAAGTAAAGCCTATGGCAAAAGTAAAATACACATTTTACATTTATGAATGACGAAAATGTTATTCTCCCTTCCAATGTTATTAATATATTGTGTTAGTAAATATGCATCATTGAACATATAGTTTTAACCCTGTGACATAGCACTTCACAAGTTTATTTCACTTAGTTCTAAAAAGAAGTGTCATTAAAAAAAAAATACCTCACAAAGGCACGATATTGACTGTAAATTGAGATTCACAGTAAATATAAATCAGTAGATCACACTGACTGAAGTTTTTGATGTTTTTAAAAAGATTTTCAGTCACTTCTCTAACCTGAAATAGATCGTTTTTACTTCTGATCACGTCTGACACTGAGCTCACTCGAGAAACAGTCAGTTCTGTCAGTCTTATTTTTCACTCGTGTGAAATACATTTGCATTATCAGGCTTTTAAGCCACCGTTGTTTTTCAGCAATCACTTTAAGCAACATGCTCATTTCGTGAGGATTAGTTTGGTTAAAACTAAATATAATCCAGAAATACATATCACTTAGTTCACGTAAACTGCAGTACATAGCAAAACACAAAAAGCAAACAAGTGAGGGTCCCTCGGGCAGTGGTGCTGTCGCGGCCCCTCAGCAACCCCTGAACACCGCCTGTGAATGCCCAGACAAGGACGCCACATTGTTCTGTACCTCAGACCGTGGCAACTCTCTAATCTGGTCTTATTTTTAGAAGAAAAAAATAAAGCAGAAATTCTAATATTTTCTTCCCCATGGAGAATATTTAACTCCACACTGAAGACCACAGAAGACTCAAGGCTTCTAGTTAATACCCCAGAAATCTGCCAATCATACTACATTTTCTTTTCCTTTCTTTTCTCTTACCACAGCCAGAAAGATATTGTATCATGTTGCTTCAATTTTCCTTCCTTAAAAAAAAAAAAATCACTTATTTATGAACCCAGAAGCACAATGCATTGTAACTTATCAATTAGCGAATGAGATAAGTGTTTTAGGCTTTGTAGGCCACCTGGTTTCTTGGAACTATTCAACTCTACCTCTGTAACACGAAAACACCCATAGACAATATGAAGAATAGATGTGATGGTGTGCTAATAAAACTTTATATAGGGACACTGACATTTGAATTTCATATAATTTCACATCTCGTGGACTATTCTTTCCATTTTTCTTTCCAACTTTTAAAAATGGAAAAACCTCTTTAGTTCATGCCCACAAAAAAACATGCAGCAGGCAGATTTGGTCCATAGGCAATAATTTGAGGAGCCCCAAGGCCAGCGGAAGGGTAGGTAACCCCTACTGGGGTGTCACGGAGGCTTCCTGGAGAAGGAACGGTGTGAGGGGCTATGCAGCTCAGGAGGACGGGCCCAAAGCACAGTGTGAGCAAAGGCATGTCTGTGTGAAACTAATGGGCAAGTGCATATGAAATTGCTGCCGCAGGGAAGAGTGAGAAATGAAGGGGACAGGGAGGCAGGGCAGGATCGAGGGAATCGACTTTTATGCTCTGGGGGTGTTAGGGTGACACTGAGGGGTCTAAGCAGGGAGTTTGTGTTGGAATGATCAGCCGTGGGGAATTCTAGAATGTCAGTTCTAGCTCTGGCTGTGCAGTCAGTCTGACTTGGGCTAGGATCCCCATTCTGCCACTGACCACACGTACAACTTCAAACTAGCTTCTTGTCCCTCTAACTCTGAATCCCTTCATCCGAAAACCAAAGATGCTCTCTAGGTCCATCCATCTCACTACAAATAACTCAGTTTCGTTTCTTTTTATGGGTGAGTAATATTCCGTTGTATATATGTGCCACATCTTCTTTATCCATTCATCTGTAGATGGACACTTAGGTTGTTTCCATGTCTTGGCTACTGTAAATAGTGCTGCTGTGAACACTAGGGTGCATATATCATTTCAAATTAGAGTTCTATCAGATATATGCCCAGGAGTGGGATTAGCTGGGTCATATGGCAACTATTTTTAGTTTAAGGAACCTCCATACTGTTCTCCATAGTGGCTACACCAATTTACATTCCCACCAACAGTGTAGGAGGGTTCCCTTTTCTCCACACCCTCTCCAGCATTTATTATTTGTAGACTTTTTAATGATGGCCATTCTGAGCTGTATGGTTACCAAACGGGAAAGGCAGGAGGAGGGATAAATTAGGGGTTTAGGATTAGCAGATACAAGCTACTATATATAAAATAAACAACAAGGTCCTACTGTAGAGCACAGGGGACTATATTCGGTATCTTGTAATAAACTATAATGGAAAAGAAGAAAGAAAACTAAAGATAATCCCTCCCCTAGCATTTGCTATTCTCTGTTATTTGCTTCTCTTGCTGCACATGCTTTCACAACTGACAATATGAGTCACTAACTGGTTGTTGGACTGATGCCCCCTCTAGCTTGCAGAAACATGTCATTACCAATGTACACCAAGTGCCTAGCATTGTGTCTTACAGCAGGTACACAAAAGTAGTTAAGGAATAAATGAAACAAGTCAAAGCCAATATTCTCCCATCTTGTCATTCTATCACTGTCCATACATGCTTCTTGTTTTGCAAGGATAAATATGTTATAACATTTATTTAAAACTTGGGACAAAGGCACTGAGAGAAAAATGATTAATCATCCTCTATACAACTATCTTATGCATAATAAGTTTGTTTTTCTGAGAGAGTTCTAATTACATTACATTTTGGTGCATGGCTTTCCCCCCGCCCTCTTCCACTGAGATGCCTTTCCTTCAAGAAATTTTCTTAATCTAAATAGGCAGTTTTCTAGTTTATATTGCACTAAACTTGAAGTAGTATCTTTCCAAAGCACAATGCATCGGGCTAACTTTTTAACTTAAACTCAGAAATAAGGTGACAAGTGGCCCATTTCATGAATGATCCAAATGATGTATCCTTCCTCCTATAAATTGCCAAAAGTCCTTCATATTTCACTACCTGATACCATAACACATTATAAATTGTATACGTATGATTTATCTAATGACCAGATTTCTAGGACTCTTGCTCCAGAGCAAACCAGAAAGCAACAAAAATCCATGTTGATGTTTTGCTCAAATTGTTTCTTATTGTTCAAGTTCATTCATTCAATGAATGTCTTCTGAGCACCTACTATGTGCCGTGCACTGTTAAATCTTTCCTTTTAGGGATATTCATGGAACACGTTTGACATTTTTACTTTCTAAAGAGCTGAATTCTTCACCACTTTATTTTTCCTATTATGTGTATGGGTAATAATGGCCTAATTAGAAAAAGTCTAACAGTTTCTAGGGATAGGATAAAATATAAAGAAACTCATAGGACTGTTTAAGCCATACAGATTTTAAGAAGCATGATCTTCAGCTTCTGTCATCCTTCTATTTTCCAAGTAATCATAACTGCATCTTGAAATGTAACCTCATTTACATAGGATGGTGTTACTTTTTTTTTTCAAGAGCAAATGCCTTTATTAGATTAAATGAAATATATTTAATGTTCTGTCATATACTTCTGCAACCAAAAGGTGTACGTCACACATATAGTGGAAAATACATTTCAAAAATTCAAAAGCCTGTCATAAAGTGTTCACTCAAGATAAATTTTACTCCACAATCATACAAAATGAATCAATTAACCTTGAGTTTTAATATCTCAGTGTGACTTTAACAAAAATACTATTACACACATTTAGAATTGGTACACAAGGGATATAATTGTATGTTAAGCATTGTCTTTGCTTATATTTTAGCCAACAATAAAATGTAGGGTTTTTTTTATATGACAGCGTTACTTTTGAAAATTCACGTTGGCCCTATCGCCATTATTATATAAACAACTTAGTTCCCTTTCTCCCTTTTAGTTCCACAGTCCTTTAAGACTGATTATAAATTGAGAATATCCAGGATGCTAAAACGATATACAATTTACACAACATACCAAATCTGTTATTTAGAAAAACCCGGTCATTTTCTCAGGAGAGCTTATAATTACATTCCAACACCTATTTTGTCATCACTCCAGTCTTGACTAAAATTAAGCAGAAAATAGTGTATGTGAGAAAACAGTTTAATTCTATTTCTGAAAATGAGTTATTTCCAAGAAAATTCTGTTCAAATGTGATGAGATCCCCAGGATTTTATAAATTTGCAGTTACTAACTTGTTAACCCAAATAAGTGGGGAGAGATATATTCATTCAGTGCCATAAATATATACTCTATGAATATATGTATATTATGTATATGTAGTCTATGATATATATATATTTAGTCTGGATTTTATCCAAAATCCTGAGGATGACTTAACATTTTGGTGAAATATATACTATATAGACAAGATTTAAACACTTGAATATTCAACAGAAATAGCTGTTGAATCAATTGAGTAAATGTAGTTTAGTGTTTGTTGCCCCTTCTTCCCGAATAGTTTTACTTGCCCATTGATTCAAAACGTATAGCACACCTGTGTCCTAGTCAGTTCTGGAGGCTAAGGATATAGCAGCGAATAAAAGTCAACCCTCCTTCATGAGACCGATATTCTAGAGGGTGAGAAAAACACTAAGCAAGATAAATGAGTAAACTACAAAGTGTGTTAGATAATAAGTTTTTAGGAGAAAAATGGAGATGGAAATGTTTAAGTAGTCAGATTCTGAATATATTTTGAAAGGATCTGAAGTCAAAACAAAAAGGAGTGTATGTTTGAAAACAGGGCTTGGGTCAAAATGTTTATTTTCAAAATAGGGGTACGAATTGGGGATCTGTTACCTTCTATATCCTTCCATGGAAATTTCCTCCTGAGAAAAGAAGTGCATTTATTTCTAGTGTCCTTGTCGTGTTTCTGATGATTTACATTCTCATTTTCAGTTCTGAGATTATGGTTTAGTAAATGGTCCTCAGACCCAATAAACTTATCAGCAGATAATATTTTTTTTAGCAAGTTAATCAAAATGCAGGCAAGACAATGGGATATGCTTGAAATAACAAATCACTTGATTAGTTAATTAGGTTAGCAAGACTGCCACGAAATGAAACCCTGTCATTTTTTAAAACCTCAGCTGAAAATATTCTGGGTAATGACATGTACATTTTCAAGGAATAAAGAAAATTGGCCCTTTTGAAGGTTACTAGAAGGTGCCAGCTGTGTACCTTTCCAGGGAGTCCTCAGAGAACTCTGAAAATACATAAGGGATTGGTTAATTATCTTAAAATCTCAAAGAGCAGTCTAAGCTACACAATAATATAGTAAAGCCACATAAAGCCTCCTGATGTTTTATGGAAAGTCCTAGTTAGCCCAAGCTTTTGGATTGGTTGAAACTTTTATTTCCAAGCTCAGTATCAAACCCCTGGATAGCTGTGATTTTAAATAAACCTCTCTGTTGTGTCTTTTGCCTCTTAATATAGTAATCATAGATATGTTTGCATACTGAGTCATCATCTAGTGGAACTCTATCTTTGAAAAACATGTTTACTAAGAGAATACTAAAATTACCCAAAGGAAATATAATAATTTTTAAAAATAGCTATATTATTGAAGGTTTACTATCTTCCACTTGCTGTGCTTAATACTTTATATGTAGTATGGCATCTCATCACAACATACCTGAGACATGTACTACTTACCCTGAAAAGATGGCCTGAGGAAGATAAAATACCTTGCCAGGTTCACACCAGAGAGTGAAATGACTGAACCAGTAATCCAAACCCCACCTTCTAACTCTACTTGGATGTCTCCTGACTTACAAATCTACAACCCCTTTCTAGAAACAATATGACCTCTTTGGAAAACTTCTTTTCGAGTTGACCTATTTTACTTTAATTTTCATAGCAGATGGAATCTTTTAAACTAAGATTTTGACTCTAATCTTGGCTTTTCTTGTAACAATCCTTCAACTCCCCTGAAAATGGAGGATGTAACAGCACCTGTCATTTGGAGCTTTTGAGACAATAGTAACAGCAGGAACTAATTAGCATACTCTGGAAGTCAGATATGGAGTTCAGAGACACTCTTTGGAAAGACACAATTTGAAATGTGTTCCCCCCGCCCCCGACCATGTTTATTCACATGGCCCCCTTATTCAATCAGCCAATCAGTAAACATCTGTCACTCCTCTCTCTGCATCCAGTGTCAAGAGTACTTTCCTAAAAGTGAAGAGGGCTTATTTAGCAGAACTATAAGCAGCCTCCCTTGCAATTTGTAAAGTGGAACTTTGCCAAAGCTTTCCCTCTCAATCCTATTATCTCCTAGAAACACCTACTTGTGCCTTTTTGAAAGACACCCAAATGTGAAACCCCAAATCTCCTGGACCTGCTTGAGCAATCCCATATTTAGGATCCCCATGTTAGAGGAGTGTAGTATGTGCCCCAGAATGCGAAACCCACAAAAGAGGATTAGCAGCCGTGTGTAATACCATGTGGTCTGACTGAATAAGGTAGCAGGACTCGTACTCTGAGCTTACTGTGTGCTGGGCATATGCTCAACACTTGACAATCTTTACCCCATGATTCGTATGACAATTCTGAGAAATATATACTATCATTATCAACATTTTGCAGTCGAGATAACTATGGCTTAGAGACTTAAGTCAGCTAAAGCTCATGCCCTTAGCTACTGCAGGATTTAAGTTTTTATTTCTTTAAAAATGGAAGATCAATGGCCTGTATTATACAATACCGTTATTCTGAATTCCCTGATTTCTACTTTAAAACACAACAGTGTCAATTTTTTTTTAAAGGATTATAGGTGCTTTTATGTTGCTCTCCCCAGAAGGAACTTATCCTTCCTTCAAAGGTAAAACTGTATACGTCATCTTTACAGTTGAGAAGTAGTTGAGACTGTCTCAAGTTGTCATCAGATCAGATATTCCTTATCAGAGCCCCTTGAAGAAGATAGAAGGACCAGCATGGTTATAAAGCAGCGCAGCACAACAAAAGCCAAAGACCAGGTAACAGCACTGCATTGAAATGCAGCAGCTCTGTGTTTTCACTCCCCATCTTAACACACAGCATAGCAGGGGGTTCGAAGGATTTGAATTCTGAATTTCTGTTACAATAACATCTGCCAAGAACAAGTCCTGAATGTACTATTTGTCCCCATGGAGAAAAATGAGCAGCTTATCATGCAGGTCTTTGTCAAGATAATAACAACACCTGTTGTCAGGCTAAAGATTTAGATACTCCTGGATGAAATGCCAGGTCTGCTGTGTGCGGTCAAGGGAGCCACAAATTGCTTGGAAGCAAGCTGATTTTAAGTTGCCATGGAAAGAAGATGCAGACTATGAGAATCCTTTACGTGAATATTTTCTATGTCTTGTTATGATAGGAATGTCTAGCTGAGGGGCACTTTTTTGGTACCACCAGTGACATGAACGGATAAAATAATAAACACTAATTACAGTGTATTATAATGATTTCTGGGCTCTACCTCAGAGAGGCATAAATCTAGCTAGGTAATTACTTCTCTGACAGATAGGTTTTTCCACGAGATTTGAGGATGATGAGTCTAGTTTATTGACCTCTGATGAGACCACAGGGGAGGAAGGTCATGAGGCATGCTTATTAAGAACATTTTAGTCAACATGTTTTTCAATCAAGTTGTCAAGGTACCCAACTCTGGTTAAAGAAATGCTTCCTATGGAAATGACACAGTGATTCTCAGCCATGGGTGTCTGTTACTTCAGGGAAAGGACTAAACAGTAAGAAACTGTTCTCAGGGTGAAGTGCAAGTTGTTTCCTGAAAAGGATGCCTTTGACTATCATGCTCTGTTTCTTCCTAGTGTGAAAGAGAGAGCCAGATTGTTTATTACACTTATATTCCCCGACAGATTATTTTCCCCCTACCAATTTGGATTGAAGTTCCTACACAGTTCTGGATAATGTTTAGAAGGTACTCTGACCTCAGGGGATTTTCAAAAGTACACAAATCCATGTGCTTTGTTTCTTTCCACATCCTCTTGAGAATCTCCTCCCTTTCCCCACACCCTAACTGATTTTACCTGGAAAAGGGTGGTGGTAATTCTCCTTGTTATTTACCTATAGATAGCAAAGAATCTATAGAAGGAAAAAACAGAAAATTAGAGAATTCAGAGAAGAAAAGGAAGTAAAAGAAATAAAGCTTTATCAAAAATTTGAATAGTACAGATGGGCTGCCCTTCTGGAAATGATCTGTCTTATTAAAATGATATGGTTCTAACACTTTTTAGCCCTGTTACGAGTATAAGGATTCAGAGAAAAAAATGGTTTAACACTATGGCAAGTGATTGCTACTTCCAGCTCTGAGTAGAGATTCCTGGGTTGTGATGAAGTATAAATGCCACAGTGCAGTCCCCTCTTTAACTTACTAAAGAAATTCAGATATTGTAGAAATGCAAGCACATCTGGACTGCTTGTAAAATATGATTTTTCTCCCCAGTAGACTGTGTGCTGTTTGGTACTATTGATCACCTGGTATCTTGTCTTCTATGAATGGTCTAAGGGAAATTTAGCCACACCTAAACAGAGCTCTTGCAATGTTTATTCCTAGAATAGAGGTCCTAATGTGCCTTGCAGAAGAGACACAAATTTCCATTTCTTCCCTAACTATACTTCATCCTATTCAATATGGCACAAGAGCAAACTAAATTCATATGGTACAGATGGCTATTCAAGATACCAGGTTGGGGCTTCCCTGGTGGCGCAGTGGTTGAGAGTCTGCCTGTCGATGCAGGGGACACGGGTTCGTGCCCCGGTCCAGAGAGATCCCACATGCCACGGAGCAGCTGGGCCCGTGAGCCATGGCCACTGAGCCTGTGCGTCCGGAGCCTGTGCTCTGCAACGGGAGAGGCCACAACAGTGAGAGGCCCGCGTACCGCAAAAAAAAAAAAAAAAAAAAAAAGATACCAAGTGTTTTTTTTTAATTCAAAAAAAGTGTTTTTCCTAACACAAAAAACTTTGTGCTTCTCTAACTACCCTTTATGAACATTTTGCTGTTGTCCCTCACAGAATTTACAGAGTTAAACAAAACACACCGTTGAATGATCAGAATTTAATTAGGTTTTTCTGTGGTTGCAACAGCTTTGATTCTTTCATCTTATGAAGGAGTAAATCCCTAGATTACTCAGACACGTGAAAATAAATTTAACTAGAGTTTTTACATTGCACCTCTCAGTTCTTCATCATGTAAAACACCTGTGCCTTTCTAAAAGATGCGAATCCCTCTTTATTATTTTGATGAGCTAACAAGGTGAATTCATTTCTAGAACACTGTAAAAAGTCAGTTGTGATCAATGGCCCCAAGAATATAACCTCTTCTGGATCATACTTATGATTTGGGAAATCTCTGTGGAAACTAGAATATATAGAAGTGTTATTTGTGTTGTAGTCATACAACTAGAGGGTTTACCCTCCTCTGGAGCACTTAACATTGAGGGTAGGCTGAGAGGTGATCGTTTTAATATGGAAGATTTTTCATAAGTAAAGGAAATTGAGTTTTTAGTAGTTGAGGCAAATTCTCCATAGGCATCCTTTTTTATCTCTTATTGAGTGCTGATCTATACAATTAACACAGCAAATGAAGAAAAGTTCCCAGCTTTGAAAATATCTAGCAGATTTAAGTATTGTTATTTACCATAACCACCTCTTAAACATATGTTAAGTGCAACTGCTAATAAATAAGCTTTTGGGTAAATGTCTTTATAGCACATATTTTACATACAAAATTGAAACCGAATTTTATCGGATTAGACTTGTATGACAAAAATAATCTTTAGACAACCTCTTACATGTCTATAATTATCTAATGTTTGGGTATCAAAAACAAGACTAATTGAACAGGTTAGTATTAAAATAAGTAGAATTTATTATCTACAGGGACCTGTAACCAGATTGGCCTGTATCTGGAATAAGTATAAAAAATATTCAGCTTGGCGCTGGCATGTAAAATTTGTGAGTTCAACAACGAAAAAAATTTAAGTGGCTTCACATTGCCTAACCATATGGGTTATGGGCAAAGATGCTATGGCACTGAGATGCATGACTCTTTTGACAAACTTTTTTTTTTTTTTTGCGGTACGCGGGCCTGTCACTGTTGTGGCCTCTCCTGTTGCGGAGCACAGGCTCCGGACGCGCAGGCTCAGCGGCCGTGGCTCACGGGCCCAGCCGCTCCGTGGCATGTGGGATCTCTCCGGACCGGGGCACGAACCCGTGTCCCCTGCATCAGCAGGGGGACTCTCAACCACTGCGCCACCAGGGAAGCCCTGACAAACATTTTTGACACTATCCTGGGATCTCGGGAGCACCGTATACTTAGAGCCATGATGATGATTTTAATTTATAGTTCCATCATTTCAAGCTTTGAACATAGGCATAAGAGCAAACAAAAATGAAACTTGATTCAGTTTTGTGGGCAGATGTAAGAAATCACTTATTATATGATAGATTTAACTGGCTTTCTCCTGAATTACATAGACATATGTATTAGGGACATAGACATGTTCCTAATCTGTTTATATATAGGTGTTTAATACCGAAGCTTTTGTATTATTGTTTGATTGTTTATTCTTTTCAGCTAAGAGTTAGTCCCACCAAGCAATTTATAATAAATAGCTGATGGGGCTGGGGGCGGGCTGGTAATTGGGACTCAGTGTGGAACAAGCTATGTCCAAACACAATTTTTTTCCCAAAACTTCTACAGAGACAAAATCAGTTCTATATAAATTAGTTATTGGAAGTAAATTCTCAGGACTGTTTGTATATTTTGTTTTCTATCTATTTGTAGATGCTCAATCAAGATTTATGCATATTCATTGATTTTTCAAGTCTGATTAGCCTTTAAAATGTAGCTTGAATCTTTATGCTCATTCCCCCTCCCAAATGTCACCCACAATTAAAATTAAAGTCATGATACCAAAATTACTGGTGGCAGAATGCCAGGATTTACAGTTCAAAATGGTGTCAGGGCAAAATTACATATGCAGGCAATTATGGGTTTTAGAATAAATTAGTGTTTTAGGCTAAGGTTACCAATTCGAGGGGAGCATCAATCAACTGTGGGTATTAATTCAATTACCTGGGGGTTTTTTTGGGGGTTTTTTTGCGGTACGCGGACCTCTCACTGTTGCGGCCTCTCCCGCTGCGGAGCACAGGCTCCGGACGCGCAGGCTCAGCGGCCATGGCTCACGAGCCCAGCCGCTCCGCGGCATGTGGGATCCTCCCGGACCGGGGCACGCACCCGCGTCCCCTGCATCGGCAGGCAGACTCCCAACCACTGCGCCACCAGGGAAGCCCCCAATTACCTATTTTTTAATTCAGAAAAATGTGTTGTAAGCATAATAAATGAAAGAAATAAAGTCATGTATAGAATGTGCCACTGGAGTGGTCTTAGGTGAGAACATACGTGGTGATTCATAACTCTCCAAAGACTGCTGCTTTTCCTGCTCTTTTCAGTTCACTGGATAGACTGGTCTATCATTAAATGAACCAAGCTAGAAAAATCCTGCAGTCAAAAGGAAAACAAACTTTGTTAGGAAAACTCAGGCTCGCCCAAGATTAAGGTAGGGCAGGTGAACGTCATTGCCACGGTCTCTGATACTATCCTTGTGCTATGAGAACTGCTACTTTAAATCAACACTGACATATCCTGGGCCTTTAGTTAACCCGTAAGGGTTGTCCAGTCCATTACCTTGCTATTAGATAACACTGCTTGAAACCATTCCCAAAGAAAGGTACCACATCCCTCTTCAGAGAATTAGTTGATTCTTGACAAACCAAATATATATATATATATAAAATATAAATATATATTTATATTTGAAAATAATAAATTTCTAACCAAAGAAGGTTCACAAATTTAAGATCCCTTTGGAAGTAGCCACACTTTCCCCCAAATCTGTCTTTGGGGTTTTTTTCTCCCCTTTTTATTTGCTTTCTATTGCATGGACTATCTTCCTACCCATTGTACTTTTGTTGAAAATATTAATAACTACTCTACATTCCTGAAATTCCCTAGTGTTTGAGTCTTTAAATATCTATTATGATCTTAATCTCTGAAACCTAATAATGATTTACAAAAATTCTCAGTGCCCTTCCCTGTAGTAGCTTCTAGGCACCCGTGTCCAGTCTCATGAACCCTGGGTCTGTGGGTGCCCCTGCAATATCCTCACACTTGCTTCAGCTTCTCCATCCCCTTCTTCCCTCTCTTCCCCTGCTGTCTTGTTCATGGTCAATGTTTCTGTAGTTCTACCTTGTTCTCATTCTTCTCGATTTCTCTCCCAACATTAACCTCACATATGTGAAAAACAGTCTATTGGAAGAATAACCTATTGCAACATTTTATAAAGTCATTCTGAATGCAGTTGACATAAAGATGTTTGCCCGGTCAACCTGCCTGTAGGGGATAAAGGAAGTGCATGTGTAATGGGAGACATAGGTGTTATTAGAAATGACAATCATGGTTGATATCTTAAACTAAGACAACCTGTATTTATCTTATCTCCATTTCCAGCACTTCTGCTATCTGCACCCTCTTACCCATCTTATAACCTTTGAATATTTTATCTAACTAGTATCCTTTATAAAAGGAATATATTTGCACATTATATGCTTTTGCTTGAAGAGACAGCAGTGACCCAGAGAAGCCGCTGGGAATTAGTGGTAATTCATTAGTTAACATCTGCCTCTTTTTTCTACCTAAGCTCAGTGGAAAAAGCACTAAACCGAGTTCTAGTCACAATTATACCACAATTCAAACCACAGGCATGGGCAAGTCACACAACTTGTCCAGCCATCAATTTCTCAAATGAAAAAAAAAAAATTAAACTGTTTGACGTCTAAGGTTGCTTCCATTTTTAAAATCAATGATTCTATTACTTTTTTTAGTTAAATAAGGTTTAGGAAGCTGGCCTATCAAATGAAGTTGCTATAAAGAGTAAAAACAAGAGAGAAATGATTTCAAATACGAAGCTATGTCAGCTGTGCAGACATTTTTGGAATATTTCTAACCAAGCTTAATCACTGTTGTGTTATTCTATTATTTTTCTATGTGCATTTGATTAAGGATGATGCACAAATGTTTCTTTTTATGTGCATTCTACTGGGGATGCCAATTTCGAGTTAACTTACTTTAAAGGTTGTTTGTAATGTCAATACAGTCTTAAGAAATGCCCAAATAATAGTTGCTAGGAGAGAGGCTAAAATGCCTATGAGATGGTCTTGGAAATTTCTATAATATCTGCACTATCTAATTATGTATAGATCCAGACTATTCATGCTTAATATCCAAGTAACTGCTGGAATTAGAATGATTTGACCAATACATGCAATTAAATGGACATATTTTAACCCTTTTCTTGGGAAGTTGATTTTTGTAATATGAGCATTTTTAGGTGATATATTTAATCCAAAAATCTTTGACAGCTCACCATTAAATTCTCATGAACACTTAATGTCATTTTGTTACATTAAAACAAAAGAGCCTCTACATCCTGTGCACACTTTTTCTTCTACGTTGTACAAATACTTAAACACATGTACATATAGCTGTAGGGAGATTATAGAGGGGGTGGGGTCAGAACATATCTGCAGTGCACTTGTAACATTTTTCCAGTTCCTCGGTCACCATCTTTCAACACTTTACCTGTGTCTTTTTTTCTCTTCAACATATACACATCAGTACTTCGTCTTGCTTCTTTAAAAAAATAAATAAGGAACACTGATTTCAGGGGAAGGATTATATGCTTGAAACTATATACATTTTTGCAGTGGTAGACATTTTTAAGAAGGGTATCTATATTCTATTCATAGAAAAACTTAAGAAAGGGGTACTTCAAATCCCAATTTCCAGCACTAAATATATTATAAAAACTATACAAAGGAGATGATGTTCACAATTTCAGTCCTCTTTTGCTGAGCCTATGACATACCTAAATCTTGCCATTTAACAAACTCCAAAGGAGCTCATTTTTGAATGCTGTTAAGGATATGTATTCACAATACTTGAAACTTGGCTATCCTGTGTTTAGAAAAATATGCTTGGTCAGTAGATTTATCCTACTTGTCCATTATTCTCCATGACTCTCTACTTGCAACAGAATTGCGTAATCAAGTTATTTCCATTCACATTTGCACACCCTGCCAAGAAATAAAAATGTGGAAATCAGTTCTCTGACTCAAGGCACATTTATTAGATTATAGAAAATCTTACACACAACTTTCAGCAACACGATGTCAACCATAGTTGTTGTATAAAGACACTGAATCATCATCCTGTTGTAAAAATTCTATCAGTAGTACAACATATCTATACTCTTCCCAGCAACGTGTCCTCTGACAGATCTAGAAAGCCCTAAATTAAGTTAGACAGCCGATGAATACGAAGAACATTTTTAGTGATTTTTAGTGAACTTAAGTAATCTAAGATACTGCCATTTGCTAAGTGCTTGATATGAATCGGGCACTGTGCTAAGTGTTACAGAGAAAAACCCATCTAACCCTCACAGCAACCCTGTGAGGTAAGTACTCTAATCATTTCGCAGATGAGGAAGCTGAAACTTGAAGAGCTTAAGTAACTGCCCACGATTACAGAGGCGGAGCTAGACGTCAAGTTTGTCTGGCTCCTTAATCATTCTATCCTGCACCCTAGCTTTGTTTATATTCAGCTTTCCTTTGCTATCTCACCATAAAACGCTGCCACCCTATCTTAATGGTAGAAGAGATTCAACTCCCACCTCTAGCACGTGTCATAGGACACAATTTTATATGTAACTCTGGAAGTATCCAAGGATATTTAGCTTGACTGCCAAGTTCTATAGGTTGAATTCAGTCTTTCATGTGCTTCACCCTAGTCACCCAGTGCAAATTATGTCACCAGGAGCAAGGTGATTGTCATTACTTTCAAGATCAGTCACAGTCACTAGGCCCAGAGGTTAAACAGTTGTATTCCATCAGCAGAGGGCATTAGAACCTCCGGGGACACTTGTTAAAAATGCAGGTGCCCTGGGCTTCCCTGGTGGCACAGTGGTTAAGAATCCGCCTGCCAACGCAGGGGACACGGGTTCGAGCCCTGGTCCGGGAAGAGCCTGCATGCCACGGAGCAACTAAGCCCATGTGCCACAACTACTGAGCCTGCGCTCTAGAGCCCGTGAGCTACAACTACTGAGCCCAGGTGCCACAACTACTGAAGCCCATGTGCTGAAAGCCCGTGCTCCGCAACGAGAAGCCACAGCAACAAGAAGCCTGCGCACCACAACGAAAAGTAGCCCCCCCACCACATGCCACAACTAGAGAAAGCCCGTGTGCTGCAACGAAGACCCAACGCAGCCAGAAATAAATAAATAAACGAAATAAATTAATTTATATAAAAAAAAAAATGCAGGTGCCCTGACTCAGCATCTCTGGGATAGGGAATCAGGTATCTGCATGTAACAACTCCTGGTTATTCTAATGCAAAGTCCTGAAAAATCACCCTTTGAGAAACACTAACTTAAAAACATACAACACAAAACAAAGTGGTTTTTGGAAACAAACAGTAAAAGAAGGTTTCAAAAATTCCTTCCCAGCTCTAAAATGTATATATCTGGGGATGCCAGAATCACAGCACTCAAAAATTTTGAAAAGCCCCCTAGGAGTGCAAAAACCTAGTTTAATAAAGAATGACACAGTCCATAGGTCATTAACTCCAAAGGATGTATTAGTAAGATGGCGAAGAGCTAACATGGCCCATTTTCATTATTTTCTGAATGTGGGAAAGATGTTGCCAAGAGCAAAGAAAAGACATTATCTTTTGTAACCACTGAAATAGAATCTTTAGCTAATCCCCCAACAGTTTTGAGTAGACAGTAAGAATTACACGATTGCACCACTTAGGAAAATGAGAGAAAGAAATTAATGGGTTTATTTTTATTCAGGATGGCTGATTTGTTGTGATCAGAAGTCAAGGAATTTTAAAATACCAAGGAGCACAAACCTTCATGCGAGGTTTGGGAGACAAGGGACCAACGAAAAATAAGGCCATCAATACAGCAAGTTTGTAAGCTATATGGCAAATATCAATACACTGTTGAAAGCTCTGCAATTTGTATACATTGTAAATTCTTCTCCAAATGTGCCACGTCCACACAGCATGAACAGCATGTGTCACCGCAGAAATAACGCTCTTTGAAGAATGAGTGGACATACGAGACGTGACAGCATGCTATTAATCACTGTTTCTCCAAAGAAGGAACAGCTTAGATACTGTTTCGTGAGACTATCTCCATGGCCGCCACATTTTCAATCTTTCTAAAATGTATGTTTGAAAACCCCAAGATAGGCAAGTTTCCATGGGAATACACTTGTGGACAACAATTTGAAAGACTAGTAGTTACAAACCATTTTCTAAAATAAAAATCCTTGTTTCCTCTCATACCTACAAAAACCACATCAACTTTTGCCATTGTGGGAAAACTACACGTAATAGGAAAAATAATGAAAGAGTTCATAATTTATAGTAAAGCTATCAGCTGTACAAAGATTTTAAGAACATAGCAAATAATGCTTACTGCTGATACATAAGTGAGAATATTCACAGGTTTACAGCAAATGAGGACAGAAGATGGAGAATAATTCTTTACTCCCCACTTGACCCCATCTGTGACATACAATTTACTTGGAGTATGAAGAACAAAGGGTAGAGAAAGAATATCAAGAGAGATAAACCAATGTAAGCTGACACAAAATTTTAAAAGACATATGTATATGTATATATACATATATATGTATGATGTACATAAAATAAAGAGATGATTCACTTTAGTCTCTCTAGTTAAAGAAATCCAAGTGTATCTACTCTGACCCTGTCTGGATAGACAGTCCTGAAAGCACTTCTTTAGACTTCTCTATCAGCCTCCATCCTCCCCTACCCCATCCCTCTCTGATTTCCTCTGCCCTTTGGGGAAGGAACAAAGACTGACCACCTCCCCGGATACTTACCCCTCTGCCAAACCCTAACATCTCTCTATTCTGTCATTCTGGGAGAGCGAGAACCAGAACCAGCCGCCATTTCAATGTATACCTTCTTTCTGACTAACCTGAAAGCTATAACAGGGACTGCATTGGAGAGGTGACGTATTATTCGGCTGCAATCTGCTCTCATGCTTTACATCTGGTCACATGTATTATTTAAAATCAGACAGATACATAAACTGTCGATGTAGCCCAGATAGCTGGATGATAACCAACTGGTAAATGCTAGGGGTATATAGCTAGGTATTAACGTGAATTGCAATGGACCCGCAGATATGAATATGATTGGGGATATCACCAAGGCAGCTGTCAAAATGGAAATAATATTGCTTTTACTGAGGAGAAAAAAGACTGAAAAGAGTAAAAATGCAACTAGAAAGTTACAGGAAGAAACTCACACAGTAAGTAAGATTTATCAGTGTTTATCAATTGCCTACACAGGTTAAAGATAGATTGCTATGACAGTATATAAAACAGTCTGCAGGATGATTCAGTATCCAAATATGAACCCATTTAAACTCAAAGATCAATACCAATCAGAAGTTGATGACACATAACCCACCCTTAATTCTCACATCTCCTCTCAAGAGGTTAACACATTTCAGAATTAATACATTTAAAGATGCTTGACTATTAGGATAGGAATTAATCTATTTGGCTTATGTTAAAGAAAACTTGTTTCAGCCCACATCAATAAACTGTAATACCTAACTAGAATTCATCAAAACAGATTTCTACTGTATCATTTCAAAAAACCAGATGTTTTCCCTCTTACTCAAATGCTAAAACATCTGGACTATAAATTTTATCTTACCAATGACATATCTACACAAGAGTTGTTTTGCTATTGAGTGTATTTAGTCATTAGATGGACTGCCTGTCTACATAAAATTACCTCCATAATTATCAGTAGAATTAAGATTAAATAGATTAATCTCATGATAACCTGAATGTTTTAAAACTACTTACACACCACTCAGTTTTTTACATCGTTTCTTAATGCCAAGATGATTTTAAAGGACCAAATACATAATTGGCATTGAATACATCTGTCAAATGAGAGAAAAGAAAAAAGATGTAGAGAAGACTGGTTATAGAGAAGAGATCGATCAAAAATTCCTCTAAATGATTTAGTTGTTTAATTAAAGTAGAGAGCCCCACGTTTATTGTAGACTTCAGTAGTAATCTTTGATTCACGAAGTAAAGAAATTTCTTCTCCTAGTCTATATATAGTATACACTTAGAGTATAATGAAAGGAGAAAAAGTACAGGAAGCATACCAAGGGAGAGAAAAACCATTTAAGTTGATGCGTATCATATCAAAAATAAAGTACCTTATAATAAACCTAGTTTTTATTACCATACCACACTTGGTAAAGAAAACAAGTATACAGATTTTCCTAAATTAATCCTTAGTAATAAATTCAGGGAGACTTACTGTTATAGTCCACAAGTCAACCACTGACAATTTTTGTTATATTATGGCTGAAAATACTGAATAACAGTTTGTACACTAAATTGGTTACTATATCTAGGAATATAATTTTTAACAGGTTAATGTTCAGATATAAAGTTATTTATAATCATTTCTAAACAAAATATTTTAATACTTTAGAAACTGAGGTATTTATTATGTTTAACACTTTATAGGGTCCAAATCGTATGCTAACAGATTTCCAGGTAACACTAAGGGATCTTTATACTGATGGCTAGATTACCCTAGTACAGGAAGGTTGGTTGCTGTGGTTCCTGCCCTACACTGATACTTTTTCACTTGAATACATGCTAGGAGAATATATTTGATAATTTTGTAGCATATTTAAAGTAAATATCTAAATATTAAGTTGAATATTATTCCAGTCTTTCTCAATCCTCTCAGTACAGAATCACCTTAGATTTTTAAACTATAGATGCCCAGGCTCTATCCCAAGAGAAACAGTCAGCTGAATGTCCCAGGAAGCAACGATTTTTTTTTTTTTTAGGTTTCCCCAGTCGATACTAATCTAATACAAAACCAGATTAAATTCTTTTTCTGATTGAGAATAAAGGGATAGAGCTCAAGGAATAGAAGTTCTATAAATTCATATATATCCAGGCTATGGGACATAATCACAGATTAAATGGAGAAAATCGTAGCTAAAATATCAATTCTTTGCGTCGCTTGGTTAAAGGCTGATTTTTTTTTCAGACAGTCTGTCAAATACTTACTGAGCATTTATTTAGTGCCAGGCACTATCATATAGATACCCGGAATAGAAAAGTTAACATGATCATTCACCTTTAAGGGCTTATGTTCTGGTAGGGAGAGATAATAACAATTAAACAAAACCATAAAAAAGAGTAAGATAAGTTGGGGTACCAGTAAGTGCTAGGAAGAAGACCAACAGAATAATGTAGAGGGTGAATGTGGAGGGTTGACAGCTCTGGTGAACAGAGACATTTGAAAATCTGGAAGGAAGTTTTTCAAGCAACAAGAAAAATGCCAAGTTCCTGAGATGGGAAGAAATGTTGTGTGTTTGAGGAATATCTAAGAGGCTGGTGTGGCTGGATCTTGGCACACCATTGAGAATGTGTAGGGAATTCGGTCTGAGAGACAGGCAGGAACCAGCTCTCGTAGGAGCTCAGAAGCCTTGGGAAGGTATTCGCTTGCATTCAGTTGCACTGGGGAGCTAGCCATAAAAGGGTTTTCAGTGAAGAAAAAAAAAAAAAAAGACAATGATGAGCTCTGCCTGCACATTGGAATGTTGTTCTGCTTACCCTCTAGAACAGGGTCTGCGGAGGGGGTCAAAACCGTGGGCAGCATCCTCACTGCACCAAGATGATGGTGGCTTGGTACTGGGAAGATTCTAACTGATCCTCTGTCTCAAGTAATGATTTTTCTTCATCATTCTTTTAGATCAGAAACACCATACTACAAGTCTTAAAGATGTGGCCAGGTGGGGGGATACGATTAATAGAGAAATATATCAGGATGGTTCCTTTTTATAAGTATATGTGACATTCTAATCCCAACAGCTTCCAATCTAGGAAAAGCTTACACAATATTTTCTACTAGCAACTGTAAATTCTGTATTACTACATAGAATTGAAATCTCTCCAGTTGGTGTGTACCAGAAAATTGTTGAGGTGGATGAGGTTATGTTAACGCAACATTCGATTCTGAATGGCGATTTAAAGCTGAAAGTTGACCTGACTGAATTAATTTCTAAATACGAAGTATTTTCCTGTTACTATCAATTATATTCCATTTGTCATTTATTACACCTCAGAAAGCGATCAGTATGCAAGGTCGGTCTGATCCACAGAAAAGGAGAACGTGGGGGTAGGAGGGCCCTTGCTACAACAGAGGCTGAGCCCCTCTCAACTACCAGGGGAAATCTGTTCAAATGCTACTGAAGGAATTTCACACTTTAGGTGGAAAGAATACTAAGGACTATGCTCTGAGTTCATGGCACTCACTACCTTGTATTTAATAACTGATGTGGCTTTTCAGCAAGTACTGTCTTAAAAAAAAAAATCCTTTGCACTACTGTGTTCAATTCTTAACTTACCTCTTAACTTATCTTGGCTTTGTATTGTCACCCAACTTAATTTTTCTGATGACAGAGATCAGGTCATACGGCACATGCATCTTAATGCCTTATCATGGTGCAAAATATGCAATAGGAAGTCAGTAAACATCCACTGAACAGAACACATTTAATACAATACAGTCCCTCTACTCCAGAAGCCGAGAATAGATTTTAAAATATGATTGAATCAATGTTAATATATATTATAAATCAACATGTATAAAGTTTCATCAATAACAAACATGTACCAAAACACTTGCAAATAGGCTTTATGGATGAGGAAAGTTTTCTGGGAGAACTCGCCTAAATTAGTATTTCAAAAAGAAAAGGACATGTTTTATAAACAATGAAGTTTGAATAGAAGGGAGAACTTGATACTGGAAGCCAGGAAGACCATTTTTTCTGTTTCACGATTCCCTTAATATTTCCGTCACAGCCCTTCTAGTTGGTCTCTCTCCAGACCTCTACTCCAAAGTACTGTCTAGCTCAACATGCAGATTAAAGCATGTAATTTCAGAAAGTCTTCTCTGTATTTCTGCCTACTTAATTTCTGCAACATTAATACACAGTCCAGTACTGCCATGCTTGGTCTCCTTTGAAATCCTGCAATCTTAAAATCCTATAATTTCGAAGATATTTCTTTTCTTAGGGAATTGGGATAGGGCAGAAATGAGAAGGAATATTGATCCTTTCTTTGGTCTTTAAGTTTTAGAAGGGTTTTTGATATTGTTATCTTTAAATGAATGTCATAGGACATTTTAACAAGTGATCTGTGGTCATTTGAATAATTTTTTGGCCTTTTAAAACTTCATTGTCTTCAGGAGATAATTTCAAAGAAAGTATGATAAAAGATAAAGTAAAAATTCAGATGTGATGTTCTATCTAGAAATTATATTTTCTCTAGAATTAAACTGTTCAAATATGTTGCCAAAGAGGAAAAAATAAAACCTTCAATGGCTGTATTTATAATAACTAGACGGTTCCTAGTATTACATTTATCTCATCTTCCATTACTTATTAGGAGAGAAAGCAGATTAAGTCTTATCAAGCACATTTGATGATTGCTGCTGGTTTGTTTCTAAAGACACCTTTTCATGTATAGATGAGGAAAGACTAAAATTCCCACATAGTAGATATTACAGAGTAAAGAAGGAGGTCCAGTTAAAATGCGGAAATGCAAAATGCCCTGCTGGACAAACCACAATGACTTGAATGAAAGCAAACAGTTTATCCAAGTACATTCCTCTCTAAAGCCAAGATGAGTAGAACATACCTAGTCCCCCACCTTCTCTCCTATTCTTGGGCCTCACTTCTTCAAATATTGAAGACACTAGTCATACCCTCCATCGACTTCAAACTCCCCACTCTACTCTCATTCCCCTATGCCTGACTATCCTTAATGTCTACCGACCTAGCGTGATGTCAGAGAGAGAAGCGGGCACAGGGACCCGAGGCAAGATATCCATTTGAGCCATGATTTCTCCATCAAAACATAAACATCTACTTCTCCTGGCTACTGTTGATGACTTAAAAGAAATGATAATAGAAGTAAGCACTACACCCAGCACACAGGAGGTCTTCTTTCCTACTGCCTGCAAAACGAGTTTCCCTTCCATCCTTCTAGAACTTCTGGGCCCTACATGTCATCACATTAATCTCCTTGTCAACTCTACTTTGTACAGAGTGTACCAGGGAGAAAGTAGGAGAATGAAGGTGGCTAGGCAGGGTTTTCAGTTTTTCAGAAAGCAAAGAAACACAAAGGGGGTAGATTGATTGCTGCTCGCGGGAAGGTAGAGGGCCAGAAATCAGAGCTCTAGAACCTGTTGGCCATTTTCATCACCTGTCTGAACAACTTATCTATAGGTAACCATACCATCTGACAGAACACAACAGATGCAACCACCTAATGCCTGATACCAAGTTTTAGACCAAGGGCACACCGCTGAAAGGCAGGTGTTAACTTTGTTCACCTTGCCTAACTTGCTGTTGTCTGTGCCATTGCCATGTATCCATAGGATGCCCTAGTGTATTTGGTTTCCATGAAGTCCATGTGTGAACCTAGAAGAACTAAACCTTTAATCCGAAAGTGGAACAAATATCTTCCTTATATTTTCATTCGCTCCTTTAGACCAGGGGTCCCCAACCCCCGGGCTGCAGACCGATACCAGTCCGTGGCCTGTTAGGAACCCGGCCGCACAGCAGGAGGTGAGTGGCAGGCAAGCAAGCGAAGCTTCATCTGCCGCTGCCCATCGCTCATCGCTCCCATTACCCCCCCAACCATCCCCTCCCCCACCCTGGTCTATGGAAAAATTGTCTTCCACGAAACTGGTCCCACGTCAGAAAGGTTGGGAACCACTGCTTTAGACAAGAGCACAATAATCTATGGATGCAAGTCATCATCCCATCGAGTTTGAGAAGCACCACAGTAGCCGTTAGGGACATGCCATCTGGGTGCCAGCTCTAACAAACAACGTGAGCTTCAATAAACCTTTTCAGTTTCTTGTGTCTGTGACCCACCCCCCCGCCGTCTGGAAGATGGACCTAACGCCGCCTGGCTAATCTATTTTTTATTGTGATTATGCTATATCAAAATGCTTCAAGAAGTCAAACATGGGCAAATGTAATACTGATGGGTAATTTGAGTGAACCCTATTAGCTAGCAGTCAATCCTCAGCTTTCATATATACCACATATCAAGAACATGCCATAAAATTCCCATTACGCTTTCACTTGGCATTCAGGAAGCTAGTGATATAAACCCCTTGATGATATAGCCTGAGACAAAATCCAGGTTGGTCCCTTCTTCCACTCTGGAATAAATGTCTTTTCTGAGAACTTTTGTTGGCTAGCAGATTTCTGTAAAAAGAATTTTACTCTCCAATTTTATTTTGTTGTTCAATAGGAGATTACCACATGAAAGCAAGCCATTAAAAATAAATTGTGAACTTTTTAAGAAGATAGAGAAGGGCGACTGGTATATACTCATAGCACTGTTTGCAGAACGAGTACTGTGGCACTTTCAGAACGGCGGGAGGCTTCACAGAACCTTCTGACACTGGCGTTGACCCTCCAGCTTGGGTCAATCTACACTCCACCCCTCACAAGCTCAGATAAGAATTCCTCCCGCGGAAAGTTTCCGCAAGGCAACGGACAAACCCCCTGGGACTAGCTCCCGGCTTGCCTGAAGCTCAGCCGCTTCTCTCGAGCTGCCATATCACACTTGACCAGCAGGTGCTGCCATTTCAACATGTGTGATTTTCCCTTCCAGTCCCAACACACAAGTTCAAGGTTTCCAGCTTTGGGAGATAAAACCCGGGTTTCAGGTTTGATGAAGTCTTTTTCACTGTGGTTATCTAGGATTGAGCCATTCTGAGAGCTCTAGTTTCTGTTCATGAAGCAAACTGAAAACAAGGCAGCCCAAGAACGACCCCTCTTGGATGGGCAGCCTCAAAAGGCAGATTTTTCACAGGTGTCTCCTCTGTGCTGCAAACCTAAATAGCCCAAGTTCAATCGCATTGATGCCGGAGGCAGGAAAAAAAATGAAACAAAAGATAAGAGCAAGCTCAGTAAAGCTTATGGCTCTGCAAGGGCTCTTTTGATATAGAAATCTCTGTGAAAGCTCATTAAATCCTCAGTGTGTGAGGCAGGACTTCGGGAAAAGTCAAAATAAAGATAATAAGACACCACATCCACTCATACCGACACATTTGTAAAGCATTCCGGATACTCCAAGGAAATTCCACACCACTCACCGCTCATATTAAGGGCCTGAACTAGCTCTTCTAGTTAAACCACAGTCCAGATGAACAGTCACAGACTTGGGAGATAGTTTTGTTGTAACATCGACCACAAACAAGACTATTAAAAAAGCAACTCAGAGCATGGTCCCCGTGATGGAAAGCCTGTTGGGGTCTCGAGCAAACAGCAGCCCCCACACACCGTAAATATTCAATACATCTGAATAGACGATCAGACATTAGGTGATAGGTATATGTGAGAAAAGCCAGTAAGTTCCATTTTCCCAGTGCTTTATATTTACTGGAAAATACTCATAAGAAAAAACTTATCCTCAGACTTCAAGCAGAACTTGAAGGGGAATGAAACCTTGTATTAAGGTTCTCCAGAGGAACAGAACCAAGAGGATGGATATGTGTGTCCAAACAGGAAGAGAAAAATTAAGAAAGTGACTCACGAAATTGTTCAGGTTGGGAGGGTAGGCAGCAGGCTGGAGAACCAGGGCAGGATTGACGTTGCCGCTCTGCAGTCCACCGGCAGAATTCCCTCTTCCCTAGGCAAGCTCAGCCTTTTTCTATGATGGTCTTCAATTGGATGTAGTCCCACCCCGATGACCTCATCTTATCTTAGTTCCCTATTTAAAGACCCCATCCCCAAATACAGTCACATTCTGGGGTCCTACCGGGGGTTAAGTCTTCGATATACGAATTGGGGGAACATGATTCGGCCCGTAACAGGCCTGAACGAGTATCATTATGATCTAGAGATTAAGAAAGAAAGAGGTGGAGAGAGGTTGGTAAAAAAAAAAAAAAAAAAAAGAATAAACGTGTGTGATTCTCCACCCCTGGTCCCAGGCCCATAATCAACAACACCTAGAAGTTGTTATAAAGGCGAATTCTCAGATCCCACCCAAGATCGACTGCATCTGTGAGTGGGGCTCAGCAATTTGTTCTTAAACAAAGCCCTCCAGGTGATCCCAATGAAGGCTACAGTTTGAGAACAGCTATCTTAGAAGTTTCATGATTATAAGAGCAATACCACCTGAGAAATTTTCCAACCAATGTGGCTGTCAATAGTGTTTAACCTGTATTTTCTTTAAATATGAAGCTGAGTCATATTTTATAAAAGGGCCTTGAAATCCATTTTACTCTTATAAATTGGAACTGAAGCCAGAGCTCCAGGGATAAGCGTGATAACAACACTGCAAAAGGACTTGGCCTCTGAATACAGATTTCACAAGGTGAAAGCAAAGCTATAGGGACCCGATAAAGCTAATTTATCAAGTAGGAGAGCAGTCTAATAGCTGTCTGTCCGGCTGGAGGCCGCCAGTTACCTAATGCAATTCCCATGAATGGCAGACTAAATTAGAATGGTTGATCTTCATAAAATTCATTCTCCTCTCCCTCTTAAAAATAAAAAACTAGAAATAGAACTAAGTGGTCACTTTTGAGCAAGAATCAAATTTAGATTATGCTACACTTGGCCCCAAAATATCCTCTTCACCCTCAGAACATTAGCCTCTGCAAATACACTGGTTAGTAAGTGTATTTGGCCATGCCTCTCACCAGGCCCTTTAAGAATCTGCACTACTGGGACTTCCCTGGTGGCGCAGTGGTTAGGAATCTGCCTGCCAGTGCAGAGGACACGTGTTCGAGCCCTGGTCCGGGAAGATCCCACATGCCACGGAGCAACGAAGCCCGTGCACCACAACTACTAAGCCTGCGCTCTAGATCCCGCGTGCCACAATTACTGAAGCTCGCGAGCCCAGAGCCCATGCTCCGCAACAAGAGAAGCCACGGCAATGAGAAGCCTGCGTACCACAAGGAAGAGAAGTCCCCACTCGCTGCAATTAGAGGAAGCCCACGCACAGCAACGAAGACCCAACGAAGCCAAAACATAAATAAACAAATTTAAACAAACAAACAAAAAAAGGAATCTACAGCATCAGGAGCAAAAAGGTTGAATTCACCTGTGAGTTATTTCCAAGACTTGGTGGATGGTGAGATATATAATACAACAAGGATACCCATAACTTTTTATCTGGAAAAGTCAGCTTCATCTGAGGCTTCTTTGATGACTCCTCTTGAAATCGGAAGAGGATCCGATTTTCTACGTTCCTTCGATTCTTGCACATGGCCTGCACTGAGATTTCTGTTTCAGAGTGGTGGTTCATGCAGGACACTCAGAGTAGATGCACCTTGCTGTCTTCTTTTCCTCCGTCTTTGACCATGTCTCCACCTCACAGAGATCTCTTCTTTCCAGTTCCCTCTTTCTGCAAACAACAGTCTTCACTTCCTTAATCCTGTTCACACTACCTTCTAACACTGGCCACCAAAAGATGCTGCTTCCAGAACAGGTTGACAGGGATGCTCAAATGCATGGGGGAATATTCCTGACTCTCACCTGGAATCAGTTTGGCCTGGGTATGACACTTGAATTTACAGCAAATGTGTGTAAAGGCAGTTCTGGGTGAGCCACTCTGAACAGGAGATGGCAGTAGCGGCAAAGGTATCTGGGCATCCTTCTCCAGTCCTCCTAACAAAGGGTATTTCCTGTCTGTCAATTCAGGGCATAATTTTGCTCACCAGAGCCAAGCTGTGGACTCCACAACTATTGAAGGGCTAAAGATTGCTCAAATGGAAGGCTGAACAAGCAAATGAGCAAGGTGGGGGAGCTGTTACTAATTCTCACCGCAAAGGGAAGGAGGAGCCCCAGAAAGCACAGATGCTCCTACTTAGATTGGCATCAGTGGAAGCTGGGAAAGGATTTGAGACCTAGTGCACAATCTTATGGTGACTTTGAGCAAGTGATTTAGCAGAATTGATTCAACCTGTGGCCTCATGTGGCTTAAGAGGGTAAGGGGGGCCTCCTCGCAGGCTTCACAAAGCGTCAAATAAGATAAGATCCAGGAAAACCATGTAAACTATGACATGCTATAAACGTACGAGGAAGGCATTTTTGTTGGCTTGTCCCTGCACCTCCAAATGTCCTAGACCACTTTCTTTTTCCTTTGTTTTTTTTTTTTTCCATCCAGGTTATATGGCCAGAAGCTGTTTGACCATGGGTCTATTATTTCTCTGATAATTATAAATTCCCAGAGAGCTACGGCACACAAATCACGTTGTAATAGCTCTAAATTCTTTGCTTCATCCTGAGTCTACAATTATGCTCTCACCCAGGCTCCTGTCATCTGTTGTCTTGATTTATGAGAACTTCTGTCCTCTGATCTCATTTCTTACCCCTGCCTCCTTTCAAACTTCTGAAATGTGGCTGCAAGGTCAAATTTCTCATCTGCCAGCATTACATTCTCAGGTGTAATCATTACTGTCTTAATAAAGCAGGCAGCTAGTTCCACAATAGTCTAATTCACTAGATAATGGCTCAGCCCTCACTGTATAATCCCCATCCTGCCCCTTGCTAGGACTCCAGAACCACTGTGTTGTGGTTTGAAGTATCTCTGAAATTGTCACATGTACTATTTAAAAATGTATTTCCAGTCAAGTACATGATGGATCAAGTGCTGCATATAAATTAGGAAAACATAACCAGTTTCACCTGGAGTGAAAATAGCCGGAAAGTTTTCTGGTAACTTCCATATACTTATAGACCCTTTCCAAAAGTTGGAAAAAGAAAAATCTAAATTTTCAAGTATTGCAGAATCAGTTTGGTATTAAGGTAGAAGATTTAGGAGATATGCAAACCACAATTTTTGATGTAGTTAATAAGGCAGAGATATATTATTTCACTTTGCTCCACTTGTGACCTAGAGTGAATTATATCCACAATAAAATTAGATCGAACTTGACTCTGGTACCTGAATGGCCAAGAGGTACAGAAATTTCCAACACAGCTTTATTAGTGTGTGGGATATAACAAGACCATAATCTAAAGCCAGTCCTCAGTTTTATTATTTATTTTGCTGCCTTGATCATTTTTCTGCACTCATTTGGCTTGAAGGCACAGACATTCCCTGTTGATTATCTCGACTTGGCAGTTGGTTTCTGCTACACATTTTGATTCCTAATATGGTAGCAGGAGAGGGTTTTGTATGAGTTCCAGCGAGTTTCTCTGGGCTTGTGGAATGCAGTGAGGAAAGAATCCTACAGAGATGAAAACATGAACATTTGCACTGATAAAGAGAAAAAAGAAAGAAAGAAAAAGAGGATGTCTCTCTAAAACCTTTTTTTTTTTTTTTTTTTTAACTCAGGCCCCTTTCATTTCTAATGTCTTACAGTTGGGGGATGGAAGGAATTAACTTTGTGTTTTTTAATTGCCTGTACTATCAGACCATTTCAAAAATCGTTTCGAAATGCCTGAGTGTTTGTATAGAAGCAGTGCTAACAAAAGAAAGTTTTCGGCGTCATCAAGGTTTAAATCCTCGAAGCACCCAATAACACTGTTCTCTAAATTAGCCTCATAATGATGAAATCTGGGAAAATAAGTTGCATGTCCCCAGAAGGGAGTAATAGATTATTCTGTCCATTCACTGTACAAATGATACTGTTCCTCCTAATTTTTGTAGCAATGAGATTCAATTTTAAAGAATCCATGTATTGATTGTTTCAGAGGTCAATACAGTTTTTCTCTCAGTTATAGGTTAGCTCACAGAAATATTCATTTGGTAAAAATCCCTCTAACAATACATCCCAGATGACAAACTTTCCTTTAGCAGTAGGCTCTTTTTTCTCTAAACGTATTTATTAAAAGCCTCTGTACTTTAATAAGCCACATTTGCACTGGTGTAAAAACGTCACTCGTTTCATCATAATTAGCATCCATTTAACGTTTAACTTTTATGTAATTAAGAGTTATATTTGGTGGCTATTGCCTCCAAATTGGCTGTATCAACATTTGGGATCATGTCTAGATGGGCTTATCCGCTGCATCAAAAAACCCAAAAAAAATCAACTAATGAATCATCCAGAAATTCAAGAAATTCAACATGCTAGTGTAGATACATTTGAAAGTATGGGTGTTTTTCTGTTTTGTTTTTTGTTTTTTTGGCCGCACGGCGCAGCTTGCAGGATCTTAGTTCCCGGACCAGGGATCGAATGCACCCCTTGTAGTGGAAGCGCAGAGTCCTAACCACTGAACCGCCAGGGAAGTCCCTGAAAGTATCGTTTTTATGATGCTCCATATCTTTTCTTTTTCTGGACAACTAATTCTTAGAAGCCCTTCTGAAAGCGTTCTGATCAGTTAGCAACAACTACAAACACAATTAGTCTGTATATTAGTTAGGCCTGGGCGTGGCTACAAAAACCTGAAAATCCCAAAATGACAGTGGTTTAAAGAATATAGAAATTTATGTTTCTATAATACGAAGTACTGTGAAGGCCATCAGTCCAGAGCTGACATGGGGTCTCCATCTGTCACAAGCAACCTATGGCTGTCTTTCTCCTCTGCCATCCTCTGCATGTGGCTTCCATATCATGGACTCGTGTGGCAGCTGCAACATCCATGTGAGAAGGAAAAAGGGGGAAATGAAGTAAACCCATGCCCTTTAGTGAAAGTTCTTAAAGTCTCACATGAGTTTTCCACTTACATCTCAATGGTCTGAATCTAGTCTTGACCTGCCAGGGAAGCTGGGAAATGTAGTCTTTTATTTCAGCAGTGTGCCCAGCTAAAACTTGGGGTGCTAAAGCTAAGGGAAAGGGGTGAAGTGGATATTGGAGTAGGCAACACACAGTCTCCATCATAGATTCACAGGCTCCTTGACTTGCTATCATTGTCAGGGTCATGGATGACTTAGCTTCTCCATGCATATTCATATTGATTCATTTAAATTAGAAGTAGCTGTTGTGCTTCACTAATGTAAATATATATATAAATTATAAAAACTTTGAAAATGCAGATAATTAGGAAAAGTTTTAAACTATCTTAAATTTCACCACCCAGAAATAGTGGGGTTAATTTTTTGGTACATAGTTCCAGGCCTATCTTTATGCACACCTTTCCATAATAAACTTGGAATATACAAAGCATGCTAATCTTTAATCTGCTTTTTTAACAAGATGTTCATGATATGGTGAACATCTTTCTTCATCGATAATCTTTTCAACATTGTTTTAAATGACTATAGATTATTTCTTTATACGATTATACCATAGTTTAACCAATATCCAATTGTTAAATATTTTAGTCATTTCAAATTTTTCTGTATTATAAACCACACTGCAATTAATATATTTGTCACTAAATCCAGGGAAGTCCCTGGATTTCTTTGATTACTACTGAAGTGGAGGGCTTCCCTGGTGGTGCAGTGGTTGAGGGTCCGCCTGCCGATGCAGGGGACACGGGTTCGTGCCCCGGTCCAGGAGGATCCCACATGCCGTGGAGCAGCTGGGCCTGTGAGCCATGGCCGCTGAGCCTGCACGTCCAGAGCCTGTGCCCCGCAGCGGGAGAGGCCACAACAGTGAGAGGCCGCGTACCGCAAAGAAAAAAAAAAAGTATGAGACTACTGAAGTGGAATATTTCCCCCTGCCTTAGATTTAGCTTTCTTTATTGTGAAAAGATAGGACATGAGAGAAAGAGGTTCATGGACTCAAATTTGGAAATACTAACTTTGAACTGAAAGGAACAAGTCCCTGGTTGTTAGATAAGTCATGCCTGCTCATGAATGGCAACATAAGAGAAGAGATTATCCTTCCATTTCAAGTGGCACTCAATGACGATGCCACCTGGCCACTTCAGGTAAGGTACCTCAATTTGTTCCTCATTGTTTAAGGAAGAAGCCACCACGATCTTGGTCCACATTGAGCTTAAAGGACAATGCTTCATATGTGATTTGTGAGTTTTCTCCCAGCCCAGTCATTCCCTTGAGCTGACTGTCAGGCTCTTATCTCAGCAGAGCGGCAGGTAAAAATATTCAGAGGGTCTCCAATTTAATTCAGGTAGTCAGCAAACCACAAGGTCTGTCTGCTAACTACTTTCATACCAGATAGGATATCTCCTACCTAAATTTGTAACAGCTGGATTCTCATCCATATATGTAAGGAAAGCAAACACTCATTGTTGTTTACAATTTAGGTTAGGCGTTGTACAGTGACTCACATGGGGCACACCCCAGAGAAAATTTAATGGGCAGTAACATCGAACACTACAAACTCATAGGATTGTAAGACACGGCTGGGGTTTGCCCATCCTCCAACTGTCTTTCTGGACTATTTTTTTCTCCTTCTATGGGAGAAATTATTTAGAGTCAAGCATTGTTAAGTCAAAATGCAAAGGAAGGAGAAAATGAATATGGGTTAGTTGCATTCTGGATGCCACTGAACCACAGTTGGGATAAATTATTATCATGGTATACAAACACATTGTGCATTCCAGGAAGAAGCTGGAGTATGGGTGTGTACCAGAAAGTGGCCGCAGACGAGGATTGGGAGTGTGTGTGTGTGTGTGTGTGTGTGTGTGTGTGTGTGTGTGTGTGTGTTGGCAGGCTGAGCATGCATATGGATCCTCATACTTAAGGCTAAGAAGTCGGGACTTTGTCCTGAAGCAGTAACACGCCAGGAGAGTTGTAGCTACTGTCCAGGAATGTCCCATTATATGCAATTCGGCACATTCTGTGTGAGCTTCTCCCCTTTACCTTACTGCACAAAGAAGATACCTGCAATCTTGGTAGAAAAGTAAAACTCTTATTCCTTATCAGCAATCTGCAGGGTAACAGAGGAAACACTATGATAGGAGCAGCTGTGATTGTGCTGAAGACTGCTTCCTACCATCAACCACCTGGGGAGAAAAAGAATTCAGTCAATATAAATAATAGGCAGATAGGCACCAACCCTAAAGCAAGGAACTTTTTGTAATAGGAGTGAAAAGAAGGGACCAATGAGGGCTACAAGAATCACAGAAGGCTTCTCTGAAGAGGGGATGTTTTCTACCCTAGCCAGATGTAAGGCAAAACCTTTAGGGTCCCGAAGAATCGGGTAGCAGTAGGACTGCAGGGAACCATTTCCTCAGTAGGGATACAGTGATAGGCAAAATAGACAAGTCTCTGATTTCATGGACCACCACAGAAAACACAAGGGCCTGTTTGTTTTGTTTTGTTTTTTGCAGGGCCTTGTTAGGGTGCCTGCATCTGAAGGACTTAGATAACTGCCCCTTTTCAATGGCCTTTACTAATTTTCCATTTTATGTACTTCTGTGTATTGTTTAAAATTGTTTAAAATTTAAAATTGTTTAAAATTCATTTTTCAATTTTTAAGAGTAATGTGTGTTCATGAAAAAGCAGTAAAAACAGACCAGAAGTATAAAGTCTCTTCTCCACCCCCATACCCAACCCTTCTATCCAGAGATAACCACTGTTTCAGGTGTATCTGTCCAGAAATTTTCCATGCATATATAAGCACAGAATCTATATTATGTATAAATATTATCATACTTTTTTAAAAATGTAATTCTGCTATAGTGATAGCTCTATAATGTTGATATAGGAGAGACTTGAGGAAGGCAATCTGGTTGGGAAAAGGTCTTGAAGCTCTGTTGTAATACACTTTATATAAAATATAATATCAAGGGCTTCCCTGTTGGCGCAGTGGTTGAGAGTCCACCTGCCGATGCAGGGGACACGGGTTCATGCCCCGGTCCGGGAGGATCCCACATGCGGCAGAGCGGCTGGGCCTGTGAGCCATGGCCGCTGAGCCTGCGCGTCCGGAGCCTGTGCTCCACAACGGGAGAGGCCACAACAGTGAGAGGTCCGTGTACTGCAAAAAAAAAAAAAAAAAAAAAAATATATATATATATATATATAAAATATCAATTGTCAATATCAAAGAAAGGTTTGTGCTAGAAAGTAAGGAACAGTAAGGCACCACCCAGAAATTCCTTGGCTTTACCACTTAGGCATCTCTGCATGAGAGCACAGAAGAGTTGCCTACCATTTCACTGTGTGAATGGACCATAATTTTTAAATCGTACTGTAGTAGTAGATATATAGAGATTGTATGTAGTGATTTTGCCTTCATAAGCAATACTTTTTGAATCTCTTTTTACATGTACCTTTGCATCCTTAGGAAAAGGAATTTAGAGCATAAAATCTTCCAAGCAGAATCCCTGAGTGGAAGGGAACGTGCATTTTAAACGTTGATAAAATGTTGCCATAAAATGTTGCCAAACTGCTCTCCCCAGACGTTTTTCCAATTTACAAGTCAATGGTAGAGACAATCTGTATATTTTAGGATTTGCTTGGAGAAAGTGCTGAGCTAAGCTGCCACAGAACCAGTTCTGCAAGCTTCAGATCAACCTACCTGTTCGCAATCAGGATCCCAGCCATGCATGCAAGTTCAAGGTTCTCTGAGCTTTTGGCATCCCCAGGCAGTTTGCCTGAGTAGTGCAGCTAAACGGGAGTGGTATGGTGCCGCCTACATTAAGAACCATTTTTGTTTTCGCTTTCTGGAGTGTAAACACCTATTAAAGGATTTTCATTCCAAACCTAGGGAAAATTCTATTGAGAAAGTAAACCAATAAGAGGGAGGGAGCTGTGAAGGCTAAGTCTGAGCCGTCAGGAGGGCAGACAGAAAGAAACAAGGCAGGGAGGCAAGGTCAAGAAATTGAAGAAGGAACTGTGAGACAGTCCTACGACCACTTTGTTCTCCGGAAAGAAAAGGTTTGGTAGATATTTGCCCGAAAGCCCCTCGAGGAGGATTCAGCATCAAGGCTGAATGGCAAAGACAAGAAGTTCAGCACTTCTGCTATTTTCCTCTCTCTCATGTTCAAATACTTCTCAGAAACATACAGCTTCATCTTCATTACCATTTGATGTTTATGTATATAAATCCTCTTCTAAGTAGACTTGGGGGTTTATATGCATGGTTTTGTGATAAAATAAGAGATAATCACATTTTCAAACACAAACGTGAATGATAGAAAAATGAGAGCATTGGTAATTCAGTTTCACGTTTTGTCAAGTATCTTTTTAAAATGCAGTTAATTATATACTAAGCCTTCTCATACATCATTTATGTTATTGATTAAATGTAAAAATGGAAGGCAAAAGACTGAGTCCAATTTATTTTCGTTAAGAGAATGAGTAAAAAACCATCAGCCACGTTAATATTTCAAACAACAAACAATTGGAAATTTATTTCTGCTCTTAAAGAAAAGTTTGGGACTAACGAATTCTTTTACACATGTGCTGTTGATGAAGAAAGGAGGGAGAAGAGGCACAATATCCTCCAGAAAATGATTACACCTTCAGCGAGAAACGGAAAGAACAGCTCCTCTGTTGGCCACTAAGGAAACCATGCTTATGACTTAGTAGTCATAAACAGTAAAAACACAACAAAAATCAGAAGATATACGTATACGTGTGTGGACGTAATCATTCTGTGCTTCGTTTCCTGCGAAACTGTACAACAGCAATATATTTTTAACTTAATCTAAAATGTAAAGCCTGTATCAATTATCAGTCATCCAAAGTGTCTGTAGTACAATTTGAGGCAGCACGAGAACAATGGAACACACATTCTCATTCAGTCTTTTTTTTTATCTTTATTGGAGTATAATTGCTTTACAACGGTGTGTGAGTTGCTGCTGTATAACAAAGTGAATCAGCTATACATATACATTTATCCCCACATCTCCTCCCTCTTGCGTCTCCCTCCCACCCTCCCTATCACACCCCTCTAGGTGGTCACAGAGCACTGAGCTGATCTCCCTGTGCTATGCAGCTGCTCCCCACTAGCTATCCATTTCACATTTGGTAGTGTATATGTGTCATTGCTACTCTCTCAATTCGTCCCAGCTTCCCTTTCCCCCACTGTGCCCTCAAGTCCATTCTCTACGTCTGGGGCTGGGCCCAAGGAGTCAGTAGTTTTTAAAACTCTCCAGGTGATTGTAATGTGAAGCCAGTGTTGACAGCCACTGGTAGAGGGTGTCTTCACATTGGACGCTTGAAGTGCCCCACAGGGGCCTCAAAATTGAACGCCTAGCCTCAGCTTAAGCACCCAACTAACGGCTTGTGAGTCTTGTCCATTGTAGCCCAAATAAAACCAATCCAAGACGGTTTACCTTCTTCTTCATGCAGCAGGCACTCATGATGTTACAAATGAGAATTTCTTTATCTGCACCCGCATCACTCAGTTTCCATTAAGGAACTGGTAAATTTAGAGAGAATGTGAGCCCTCGAAAGAAGGAAGCTGAATTCATTTGGATTCAAATCTGGAACAGAATTTGAACAAATTTGGAACAGAAAGTTCCAAATTCCCTTTTTTCTAAGTCTTAATAACCTACCTTGCCTCCCTTCTTTTCCACCTGCACCCTCTCTGCACAAACGCATCAGTCATGGAGGTAAGCTCATGGCATCTGGTAGGAGGTCAGATGGGAACTTGATTGACAGGCAAGTCAGGTGGGGTTCACACTGATTGCATCTGAAGGTACCATGCGGGAGTTTCAAGATGGTGGGATTCGGCTTTATTCACAAGCACAGCTTACTCCAGTGTTGGCGATCATGCTACCAAATGTGAAAGGGCCCTCATGGCAGGGGCTTCAGACATTTTAGTTGAATCAAGATCAGAAGTCCTCAATTTTTATTTTTTTTTAGCATCTTTATTGGAGTATAATTGCTTTACAATGGTGCATTAGTTTCTGCTTTATAACAAAGTGAATCAGCTATACATACACATATATCCCCAAATCTCCTCCCTCTTGCGTCTCCCTCCCACCCTCACTATCACACCCCTCTAGGTGGTCACAGAGCACCGAGCTGATCTCCCTGTGCTATGCAGCTGCTTCCCTCTAGCTATCTATTTTACATTTGGTGGTGTACATATGTCCATGCCACTCTCTCAATTCGTCCCAGCTTACCTTCCCCTTTCCCGTGTCCTCACGTCCATTCTCTACGTCTGCGTCTTTATTCCTGTCCTGCCCCTAGGTTCTTCAGAACCTTTTTTTTTTTTTTTTAGATTCCATATGTATGAGTTAGCATATGGTATTTGTATTTCTCCTTCTGACTTACTTGCCTCTGTATGACACTCAATTTTTTTTTTTTTTGCGTTACGCGGGCCTCTCACTGTTGTGGCCTCTCCCGTTGCGGAGCACAGGCTCCGGACGCGCAGGCTCAGCGGCCATGGCTCACGGGCCCAGCCGCTCCGCGGCATGTGGGATCTTCCCAGACCGGGGCACGAACCCGTGTCCCCTGCATCGGCAGGCGGACTCTCAACCACTGCGCCACCAGGGAAGCCCCCACTCAATTTTTTTAATGAAATATTTCAGGCCTTACGATATTAAGTATAATATAATGAATACTCATGTACCCAGTACGCAAAAGAAACAAAACCTAGCACATCTAATCACAATACCTTGGGTACCCTTTCCTATCCTTTTTCTCCCATTCTCTCCTCAGAGGTAACTGTTATCTTAAATTTGCTGTTTGTGATTCTCAGCCTAGTTTCAAGTTTTTTGTTCATTATTCCTAAGTATGTTTTTACTACACATACAGTTTTGTTTTTGCATGTTTTCAGTTATATAAATGATATTGTACTCTGTGTATTTTATGTGTTTTCAAACTTTATATATACAAGTGGTATCATATTATGTATCCTTATGCAGGAATGTGTCTCTCCAAATTACATTCTTTTTTTTTTTTTTTTTTTTTTTTTTGCGGTACGTGGGCCTCTCACTGTTGTGGCCTCTCCCATTGTGGAGCACAGGTTCCATACGCACAGGCTCAGTGGCCGTGGTTTACGGGCCCAGCCGCTCTGCGGCATGTGGGATCCTCCCAGACCGGGGCACGAACCTGTGTCCCCTGCATCGGCAGGCAGACTCTCAACCTCTGCGCCACCAGGGAAGCCCCAAATTATATTCTTGAGATGAATCCATGTTGGTTAATGTGAACTTGTTACTTTTAAATTACTGTATAGCATTTCATGGTAGGAATATACCCCAACTGAGGTTTACATTTTTCTGTTGATGATGAATATTTGGGTTGTTTCCAATTTCTTGCTGTCACAAATAGCACAACAAGGGACACTCCTATACATGTCTCCTTATCCAAACATGGGGGAGTATCTCTAGGATGTTTACGTAAGAGTGAGATTTCTGGGATGTAGGGAATGTACATCTTCAGCTTTTCTAGACATTACCAAATAACACCCTACCAGAAGAATATGAGCATTTCTATTGCTCACATCCTGTCAACACTGAGATTGTTTAACGTTTAAGTAGTCAATTTTAACTGGTGTGTTTTTACCAAACAATCCTGCAGGGGGCAGCATATCCTGGTGATTCTTGCTGTTTCTGCCGCATTACAGTTAATGGGTCCCTTCCTTCACTCCTTGAAATCCTTCGACCTTCTCTTAGTTACTCCTCAACCCGCTTTCTTACCTCCATCAGCTCCCTGGAGATATCTCACACGGACAAATATAACGCCATCTGAAAGCTGAAAGCGCCCTCCCACTTTTCACTCCACGCTCCTGGCACGTATCTGTCTCCTGACAGGATGGGAGGGAAATACAGGCAAGCCAGTCTTGAATTAAAATACTCATTCCAGTTCAAAGTAGCATTAAGAGAGGATGTGAGTGGACAGCAAAGTCTTCCACAGTTCTGAAACAGTGGTATGTAACCTAATTAGAAGGCATTGCACACTGTCAGAAACTGTTTATGTAAATTGGAAAATAGCTGAGAAGTAGGGAAAAGTATTGCAAAGCAGTGGTGGCTTTGTTTTTCTTCTGGAATAGAAGCTATTTACTCCTTTGCTTTCTTAGTTACATTGTTGCTGGTTCCCTAAGGAAGAAAAAGAGTGCTCAGTTTCAATACACCTCCTTGAATTTCTCTCATTTATACTGAGCTGAAGTCTCTCCATGTCCAGAGCTCCATGGTGGGAATGCAGCCTTCAAAGATGCAATCCTTTCAACAAAGCAGATATGAAATTGAGCTGTGCTTAAAAGATTGAAAATGGCTGCTTTAGAGGAGGGTTTATTGTTAGTACTTTCAAAGTGGTCCTACTCTCACCCCTCTGCTGGGAGTACTTTTTCCTTCCTAGAACTGGATTTTAAAATTTCAGTACTTTAAAATGAATGATAAAATTGTATTACTGTCCTTAAGGGGGAAAGTAGGCAAATAAATATGATTTGCTTTTGGATTGACCACTGTTTTGAGCTATTAAATCTTCTCCCCCTCCATTATCATAGATCAAACTTTCTCCAAATGGAATCTATCAAATACTCTTTTAGCAAAGTGTTAATAGGTGTTCTGGGGAGTACAATTTATGTCAGTAAAAATGTTGGGTTGAAGAATGTTTTCTACAGGAAAATCAAGTTTTTCTAATGAATAAGTTTCTCAGAGTCAGTTATTTGCTGATATGTATTATAAATCTATAAGGCACGACTTACAGCGATTCTGTGTTTCTACGGCAATTCTGCGTTTCTAAGTGGTTTGACCACAGTTCCCTTTTCTGTGAAACACCTGACAGGATTAGAGTTCAGAAGACACACTTCGGAAAATACAAGGATAGATATTCTAAGGTTGGCTACACCATCACCCCGAATCACTGAAACCAGAAATTCACAAGACCCAATTATATGTTATCCTTGACTGAAATTCTTTCATGATAGAATATCTGTCTTGACATGTTGGTTGGCATACACATTGCTTCTGTGTTGAATGTTATTGTGGAGATATTTGAGGGCAGCCTAATTTTTGCTTCCCGGTCTGTGACTTTTTTTCTGCTTCAATGCCTAAGGAATGTCTGTATTCTCAAACTTCAATTATTCAGTCAGGGATATGTTTGTAGTGTTGAGCATTCTGTTATCAATATGTCCTAGAACATGGTATACTCTTTCAATCTGTAGGCTTCTTTGTCTTTAGTGATACTTCCTTTTATGATATTTGCAAATACTTTTCCTGTTCTATTTATTGGATCCTCTGCTTCAGGGATCCTCAATTATGTTAAGTGCTTTGGAACTCCAATCTATTACCTTCTAATTCCTTTGCTCCTCTTGTATTCACAAGCCTTTCTTCTAGGTCAGTAATTTTATTTGCAGCCATGTTTATTTCATTCCTTGCTATGTCACCTTTACTTATTGTTCTATAATATTGCTTTTGTCCTCAACCTTCTTTAATTCTGTAACCTTCCTGTTGTTCTCTCATCTCGTCATTGAGCTCATTTTTCTGAGTGCATGTTCTCATTAACTTGATTCATAGTACAAAGCGCTGCTGAGGAATTTTGTTTTGTGCTTTGGATTATGTTTTCTTTAAGAGTGAGGGTTTTATCATTCCTCTGCGTGCCATGTTCCTTTCTTTTAAGGGTTGGTTGGTTTTGTTTGTTTTTATTTGGGAGCGTTGCCTTAGCATGTTTGGATATTTGTCTCTGTTTTGTTCCCCCCAACCCTGTTCTATCCGGACCTTCTCTTTGTTCTGACCAAGTGTACGTGACTTCTCCTTGACTCCATGTCCATTGACTCTGACTTGTTTCCACACTGAGCTATGGTTTGAGAACTTGGTATTGAATACCACCCACTTTCCTGTGGGGACTGGAGGGGAAGACTATGTGACATCTGTGTGAATTAGACTGAAGGGAAGCTGTGTGACATCTGTGTGAATTAGAACTCCTGGATTCTGCTCTCTCTGGGATTTGATAGGCATTTTGAACTAAGTTTTAACCCCTCCCTACAATCAGGACTCATATCCACCCTGAAGGGGGACACTCTGGGATTTTTTTTCCCACAATCATTCAACACATTTTTATCAAGTACCTATTCTCTACTAGGCACTATTCTAATCTAGGCACTGGAAACAAATGAGACAAAAATCCCCTTTCTTGTGAGTTTATATTCATTGTGGTATCTTGACTGATACAACGTGGTATCCAGAAGAAGCTGCCCACTTCTGCCTAATGGCCATTCCACCACCCCTTAGTCAAAAGAGAGGAAAAAAAATAAGGATAGTCATTCAGTTCAATTTTCTGTAGATCTGAGGGCAATAATGAAGGCTTAAAATTCATCAAATTCGCCAGTGAAGCTTCAGAGGGGCAGGGAGGAAGGTCAAGGTTAGGAGCTACACTGTGTCACTCCAGAATCTTCTCTTTTCCTGGCCTGCATTTTGCATGCGTGTGTACATGCCCATGTTTTGTTTTGTTTCGGTGTCCATACTAGTAAGGGGCACTCCTTGCCTTAATTTGGTAGCTGGTTTGTTGTTTGGAAGGAGAGAGCTAGTGTTTCTTGGGGTTGGCGTTCACTTTTTTAGTTGTGAGAGAAAAATGGAAGATTCTATGACCTGTTTTCACTCTATCACCTTCAGCTGGAGGCCTCAACTTGTTCTTTTAACTCTTAACTAAATATCCTATCTGTGGTCTGCAAATATAAAATTACCATGAATAGCTCCTTCCTCGTAATTATTCAAGTATTGAATACTTTAAGACTCAGATTTAAAAAAAGAAATCAAGCTGAAGTGGTTTGGTTGGGTTGTATGCCAGCTCCTCTTGGCTAAAATACATTTCAAGGACTTAAACTTGAGAGCACTTCTAAGAAGTTGGTTATTCTGGATTCCTTCATATCTAGGGAACACATTTGTCAGAAGAGCTCTTCAATTTCATGACACCTTATGCTCAAGATTTTTCTTGCACAATCCCATAAGAATCCAATCTCTCTTCTGAGTATGTCAAACGCCTACACAGTTAGTAGCAGGCAGAGACAGGAAGTGAGAATAAATACCTACCTCTAGACTTCCGCTAAGATATGGGCTCTGGGCTAGCATGAGAAACCCCAAGCACCTAGACCTATTTGCTGAACCTACACAGTCAAAGAAATAACCAAACACTTGTGCCTTTTATTGTGTACAGTAAGAGACTGACCATTACCTACAAATGTCTCCCAAATAAATCATACTTAACTCAGATTATGAGGAGAATATTTGATAAAGGAAATTTCAACGGCACTAGGTTGCATCTTCTTGGGTCACTACCATGTCTCTAATGTAATTTCCCCCACCCAGAAATGTAATTCTCAGCCAGTTGCCTTGAAAGCTGGTTACCTTGGAGATGATTATCAGTATTATGATGACCTATTTAGAGGAATTTCTGCATTGCCAGAAAACAAATAACCACAGAGAGAGCCTTACAGAGGAATGATGCTCGTTCCCTGGAAGTGCCTTTACAAACGAATGCCATAGATGTGATGTATTATGTGTGTGTGCACGCGTGTGTGTGTGTGTTTGGTGTAGATTTGTCCATAATTAGGATTTACATTTTTGTGGAATGGCAGTTGTGCTTACGTGCTTTAAGAGCAAAGAAGGCAGTAAAAACCACAGCAGGAATAAGCATATAGACATCTTCTCTCTTCCTACAATTTGAAATGCGTGGCCATGGTTGTATTGATTTCTCATCAGTGTTAACATAGTTTCCATTTGCCCAGTTTCTTTTTCTTGCTCAGGCTCTGTTTTTTGAGGATTTTCTAGGGGTGCTGGAGTGTGGCTGACAGGTGATTGGTGAGGATTGATTTTTACAAACCAATTGATTGACTGTTAATAGTTCCCAAATAAACTTAGAGCTGCTGTTTTGATTTCCTCAGAATTATGCCACAAAGTCTGCGTTCTAACTCTATTTGGTCTCCCATTCTTCCGTGAAACTAGTGTTTGTGATTATAGGCAGATTGGACTTTTTAAGTTTAAGTGTTTTTCATTAATCATTATCCTTGTACTATCCATTAATGCTTCATCTGCCTTTTTTTTTTTTTTTTGGAGAAATTTTTGTACTACTTTAATGTGGACCTTAAAAAATTCCAGTGATAAATATTAAAACTTTATTACGATCAAAGACACAGGAAAAAACAACGTAAACCAAGCATTACCCAAAATAGGACCAATAGACCTAAAGTTCCAAATTTAATATTTGTTCTTAGGTTTTCAGGTTAAAATTCACTCATTGTAGCTTCCTCCAAGGTAATAACAACGTGTCCATATTTCCCACCATCTTCTCAGATCATCTTGCAAAGCATTGGACACATAATGAATGTTCAATAAACCTGACTCATCATATAATTTGCCCTCCAGGAACTTCCAAAACCTTTTTACATTCCAACTCAGTTTTCATCTGCTCATGTTCAGCAAGATTATGTAGGGATCTCCTTTTTTTAAGCAATATGCAGTAAGTCTGTTTTCAGAGAGGATCTTGAGTCAAGGTCAATTAACTCATTCAGGCCCTATTTTCAATTTTTGTACTGTAGACCTGTCCTTATGCCTGAAATCGCATCACTCTGAACTGAGGGCAAATATCAAATTCATATTAGTTACCTAATTAAATTCTTTGGACTGTTCTGACTGCCATGTTGAAAATGCCAGTGTAAGAAAATTTTCTTCCATTTGACTAAATATAACTCTTTCTCTTTCAATATTTTGGAGAGGGAAATACACTGATAGTTTAATGAATAATTCCTTAGCTAAATTTTATCTCCTAAAATCTAGCACTATATTATTCAAATTGATCCTGTAAAATGTTGACTTCTCTCCATCTAACAGTTGTTAGGAACGGTTTTACCGAAAAAGCATTAACATTGCTTATTGGTGTATGGCCTTTGACTCATTTATGCCATGTCCTAAAAGAGGCATTAAAAACACAGAGAGATTTTCTACTTAATTCAGAGACCGTAAATGGTCTTAGAACATAATGTCTTCCCTCTTATTCATCTATTCAATAAAGATATTTAACTGTCCCTTTAAAATGGCTTTCAGACGAAGTAACAAGTCGTGAGTTGTTTGAAGTACCTGCACATCCAGCGCTGCTTGGTAAGAATTAACCCTTTTGAATCTAGGCTTGTATCCAAATCATCCAGAATATTTCCAAAAAGATTCAGAATCAGACCTCTGACTCTGCCCAACAATGCCACTAAATTAATCCACTCTGCATTCTCTGGGATGGCCTTTCAAGGCAAATCATGAACTTGCATTAGAATGTTTGTTTTGTGCCTAATCTTCACTCCTAGAGATGACAGTTCTTAACGTTTAACACTCGCCATCCTTCCCACCCTGATGCTAAACTGGGAAGAATGAGAACAGAATGTTCTAACCTCATCCATACCACAGGTGGTTATTCAAGGGAAAAAACATATCTCATGGCCTTTTGCTAGATAAACTTGCTTTACAAACAAGGCAAAATCTTCTGAAGGATGATATGGAATAGCTTTTCTCCAAAAGGAGACTTTTGGAGTCTTGGAGTCATGACTTTCTTCCCTCTGCTCTAAGAAAACTCATGTCCTACATTGCTAGTGACCTGACGCAAATCATGAGATTTACTCACTACAATTATTCCAGCTGGTCATTTCTGTCAAGTTCTATTCAATCCAGAGCAGCACCTGTTAGAGTGTTTCCGATGAGAAGCTTGGGGAAAGGGTGATTGGGTAAATGGGCTGTTTTCACCAAGTCCCATTTGCCATCCTTTTAGTGATTGATAGCCATCCTTAGTGAAGATTATAAAAAGAGAAGCTGCTTTAAAATGGAGAGTCAAAAAGTTTCCACGAAGAAATGATATAGAGCTGAGCTTACTTACAGAGGTATAGGGTAGGGGCATGAAGAGGAGGCATTTCAGGCATGTGGCCCCAGAGAGGGATGAAACAGTGTATTCAAGGTGCTGAAAGGGCTGGAGCAGCAGGGGGAGTACCCTGAGAGACGAAACTGAAGAGGTAGGTATGAGCCAGACCATTCAGGGTCTGTTAGTCTAGTTAAGAAATGTGAACATTAAACTTACGGTATAATGACTGGGTTGAAAACCATGTAAGGAGTTATATCATGTTTTAATCATCCTTCCTTGCACAATGTATAGAGTCTAAAACGGATCAAGTTTCTGAATGTTAGATTAGGATGAATGTTCAAAGTCGCAGGGTTTCTATGATCACTGATATTAACTGTCTGACCACGGACCCGTCACTTAGTCTCAGGTCCCTCAGCTTTAAAATGGAGGTAATGGAACCTCTCTCTCGGGGTGGCCACGAAGAATAAGTGAGATAAAATACAAAGAGTGAAAAATAAAGTGCCTGCTAAGAATTTTTTTTCAATCGGAAAGAATATGCAGTACAGGCCTTAGATGTGGGCAAGAAGGGACCGTGCCCTGGAACCCAGAGTTTAGAGATCCTACTGTGGTCCTCCTCTATCTACCCTTCCAGGGGATGAAGAATCCTCAAGACCAGCAGAACAGAACATGCTCATCTAGGGGCTGCACCCAACTCTCCATTCTAGACCGGGCTCTGGGTACCTCAGATCCAATGTTCCCTGCCAAAATGATCTCAAGTTTATTCACGAGGTCTTTGAAGATTTTTTTCCCCCCAGATATGACCGCCTGAAGCCAAGTGCATACCCCATGGCTAAAGAGCAGTTTTTGGACACATGCAGGCTGGGGTGTCCCCATGGGTGTATGTGAAACTTCTTATGGTGTGCGTGGGAGTTTAGCGAGGAGAAAAAGGGGGCCGTTTCCATTGCTGAACCCCAAGGAGTCTGAGAACTCTTGATTTAAAGCTGGACTTCCCGGTTATTATGTGTTAAGGTATGAGAATAGAAACTACATATTTTAACAGTTTGTGTTTTAGTTTATAACATTTAACAATTTAGACGTATGGTATATGAACTTGCATTTGAAGTTTTAACCTGGGCCCTGCAAATGTTACAGGCAGGTATATATGTATCCTATTATTTATAAAATCCTGCATACCACACAAAATTCCATTTCATTTAAACCGCCTTAAGATGTATGGGTTGCCTATTTATGAAAATCACTTTAGGGCAACCATGAAATTCCATTATGCTTGGGAAGGCTGGATAAGGCCAAGGGAAAAAACACAAGTTCAAAGAAAGGCAATCCATCTAGTGACCTCTTTTCTTCTCTACACAAGCAAAAACACCATCCAAATGTCACTGTATGGTGTTTTGTGAAATTGTACATCTATATGTGGAGGTGGAATGAAAAGAGGACATAAGAGCTGGTCTTGTTTAGAACTAACAAAAGGTTACTTCTCTCTTTGTGACATTCATCTGGACTCCCTAAGTGTAGAGCCTTGAATTCAAACTAAGCGTTTCCAACCGAGTGAAGGGTGTCCATCTGCTCCAAATTCCTCTCACTGTCATTGCCATACAAATCATTTAGCAAGAAAACATACGCTGTCTTACGCTTTCTTTCCTAATACAAAAGATGTGAGTTGATTTAAACTTAACTTTTCAGGAATTTCTGCCTTCTCCTCCCAGCCAAATGTGAGCTCTTTGAAGAACAAACTGGGTTCTATAGTTTTCTGTATCCCCTCACTCTCTTCCCTAAGAGTTTGCTCAACAGATATTTATACCTCACTGACTGATGCAATCATTTAGCAAATATTTACTGGATTCTACCATGTGCCAGGCTCTGTGTCAAGCATGAGGGTACAAGATTGAATGGGACACTGGCTAAAAGATAAATGCCTGGCACATAATAGGCACTCAGTAAATGAGAGACTGAGCAGGTGAATGAATAAATGAATGGATGCATCAATGAGTGAATTCTGTACCACAGAACTAAGGAATAATATCAAGAAAAGTGGAATAACCACTTAAGTTATATTAAACCAAAAGTCATCAAAGTAAAAGATGTCAGCCTGTAGAATATCTATGATTCAAGAAAATGTCAGGGACATCCCTGGTGGTGCGGTGGTTAAGAATCCGCCTGCCAGTGCAGGGGACACGAGTTCGAGCCCTGGTCCAGGAAGATCCCACATGCCGTGGAGCAACTAAGCCCACATGCCATGACTACTGAGCCTGCACTCTAGAGCCCGCGAGCCACAACTACTGAACCCATGCACCACAACTACTGAAGCCCGTGCGCCTAGCACCTGTGCTCCGCAGCAAGAGAAGCCCCCGCAATGAGAAGCCCGCACACCACAATGAAGAGCAGGCCCCGCTCGCCACAACTAGAGGAAGCCAGCGCACAGCAACCAAGACCCAATGCAGCCAAAAATAAAATAAATAAAATAAATAAATTTATATATATATAAAAAGAGTAAACAAATTAAAAAGAAAATGTCAAATGTGGGGAAAATAAGAGCAGCCCTAACATTTATACCTCTGGGCCATCTCCGTGGCTATTTAGTGTGTGGCTCTGGAATCTTGCAAAGAATTAACTGATCCATAGAAACCAAATATTCTATATAAAGAATTTGACTAACTCTAACACCCCAACTCTCACTTCTCCCAGATTTAGGGATGAAGAATCTTAGGTGCTGTCAATTCCATAGAAATCAGTATGTACAATAACATTATTGTGAGTTTTTACTGAGATCTGAAATACTGATATGCTGTGCTAGACTTTCATCACAAATTTGCTTCATAAAAAGCGTAAAATCACCACAGAATTATAGTACTCCTTGTTATTTTCCTATATGCAGTATAATATTGAAGTCATAGTTTATTTTTATTTTCTCCTTACAGTATTGTAAGAAAACCAGATTACCAAGGTAGAAGTTGATCTCTCCTGCAAAGCTACCTATCTTCCTGACATGCAGAGCACCAGCTGATTTCGAACAGAGTTTCACAGCTTTATAAAATAGAACCATATTTGGCCATCAATGAACCAAAATAAAATACCTCTCTAGAAGGATAAAGGAAATCAATATTTACATAAAGAAACTTAATAACAAGCCAACCATGGTGTTCAAAGTTTTGTGTCTTTTTAAAATAGGGCATGCATTATTCATACTGTAAAATCTCAAACCAAAGGTGGAAAGTATGAGTTATCATCAGCAGTATTCTGAGTCTTAAAAACCATTATCTCCTTTGTAGAAGAAAAATGAAAGCCACTTTGTTCATCCTATTCCAGGTCGGCATGCTTAACAATGTCACTTAAAGGCAGGAGGGGGACAAAAAGGAAAAAGAAACCTTCCTGAGATCATGAATTCATCTCCTTTCTCAAGCAGAGAAAGAAGCAGTGAGACATTTCCAACGAAGAAAATGTAGGGGCCTTCCCCCACTCCCTAGGAGACAGACCCAGGCACTTGACAAGTTCTAGAAGCAATTCAAAGTGAGGACATGGAGAGAGATTCCTCCACTCCCTATGGAAACATTTCCAAATCTCTCCCTCCATTATCCTTAGACAGGCTCAGTCCATAAACTTTCTAATATTTGGACTGCAAAATGTCTAGAAGACACATAGATATTTTAAAGCAAGTACATGCAAGGAATAGGGAGTTAATGAGAGTGAAATCCATTCTGGCTGAACCAATGTGAGAACTGGGTGAAGCGGAAGTAACCCCACCACAGAGCACAAACCCTGTTCAGTCATATTAAGTGTAAGAGCATCTCTGTTCTCACATTGTTTTTGTTTTGAACTCAGGCTGAACTGCCTGGAAACCTTCTCTATGTGGATAAGGAGTAGCATCCATTTATTGCCATATTACATGTGCTTAAAAATCCCAGCAATGGGGGCTTCCCTGGTGGCGCAGTGGTTGAGAGTCCGCCTGCCGATGCAGGGGATACGGGTTCGTGCCCTGGTCCGGGAAGATCCCACATGCCGCGGAGTGGCTGCGCCCGTGAGCCATGGCCGCTGAGCCTGTGTGTCCGGAGCCTGTGCTCCGCAACGGGAGAGGCCACAACAGTGAGAGGCCCGTGTACCGCAAAAAAAAAAAAAAAAAAAAATCCCAGCAATATTATCCAGTTACCAATGTTATCTCATCAAGTAGAAATGTCTAATAATTGTTAAAAAAAAAAAGAAAAAAAAAAGGAGGAAAGAAAGAAAGGAAGAAAGTATCTTACTAGTGATCTTTCATCTGGCATAAATAAGAGGCTAAGCCCAAATGTCCAAAAAAAGAAAAAGAAAAAAGTCAAATTTGCTGTTTGCAATTTTGTTTGCTTTGCTGAATCCTTGGACTGTTTTTGTTTTTCCTATCAGCTCATACAAACAGTTTATACATGGTCATTCCATGAAACTCTTTGTAGTCATCCAGAAAGAATCAAACATAATTACTACGGTTCCTAGTCTCATGTGTTTGCCCTTCCCAAAAGATTTTCCAAAGTTCAGGAAGAAGAGGGTTGAATTACGATGAAGAATTTCACCTTCAATACTGAAAAGGAAAGATTTGGGTTTTGCAAACATAGTGAACCCCTTCCTCTACCAAGGGTGGAGCTCAAACCCTCACACTGTTCTTTTACTTGCCCATAAACGCACCACATCTGGAAAATCTTTCTTGGCTGTAGTCCTACTCCACAGGTTTTGTTCATGCATTCCCACACTTTTAGTCAAGAGGCTGGCGGTCACGTACAGTCCACTTTGGCAACAACAAAAATGACTGTTGGAATTCAGTGGCTTCCTCTACCACGACCAAAAATGCTTTCCACTTAATTCATAACAATAGCATTTTGCGCTTATGTATTTGTCTCATCAAAGCACTCTGCCGCCATTAATGAGCTAAATCAGCCTTTGCTATTTTATAATGTCTCACTACAATGAGGTTGCTTTTCTCCGTGGCAGTCACTTGTGTCATGTTGTTTTCTTCTAGCAAACACTGAACTTAACTAATGTAAATTCATTTTTAAATTGTGGGCTCAGAGGAAAATTTTCCCGGAATATATTTTTAATGCTGCATCCTTACTATAACATTACAGGGAGCATTTTCAACTATAAAGACACATAAGTTCTCCAATGTAGTCTTCTCTAAGTACTTGTAAATTATTTATAAAGACCCCCGCAAGTAAATGTTGTAACTGCCAGTGATGGAAATGGAAATTGTCTGCTCTGTGAACCCTATTACTATTTATTTGTATACTGTTTAATGATTGGCTTACTGATGAAATACTCCGTCAGTGTACAAGAAAAAGCCGCAGTTGGCAAGGAAACTCTAAATCCTAAATCTGTCATGTTTTAACTCTGCTGTCTCTGCTACTGCTAGACCACTTTTTTTTTGTAATACTGATATGGCAGTTTAATTCAATGATAATTAGATTTATCTGTCTACTGTAAGATATACAAACATATACTTTTCTGCATTCCTCTAGGAAAAAAAGTAAGTTTCATGTCATGGACCACTTTTTACAAGCGCTTAATGGCTCATTCCTAGGAATTTGATCTCAAGTGGAAAGGAATGGCTCTCTGAAAATAACTGCATGCACACTTTCAAGTTTAGACAGAGATGGAATCCTCAAGACCCTAGGTTGAGAAACTCTATAAACATTGATTGGTTGCCTCCCAACTTCTATTCCCAGCATTCTTGGTAAGGGCCTTCTAATTCCTGTTTGAGGAACTACCATATTCTTCTATTCTTAGCCTTGTACTTAGGCTAGAGTTGCACCTACACCCAACTCCAAAGGTAGGATTCCTGGCACTCCTGATTGGTTTGGGGATGGGCACATGACCCGGGACTAAGCCAGTCTTAGCTCATCACATCATCTTCAACACAGGGATTAATATAGGGTTGACATTTCATCTATGTTTGTCCAATCAGAGTGAACTTGGGACTTTTCCTGGGAATTCTATATAGATTCTCTTTCCTTTGGATGGTATAGTGTGATGATATGAGACTTGAAGCTGGTACAGTCATCTACATCCTTAAGAGAAAAGCCTAGGATATCTTGGGGAGGCCACCGTGTGGAATTTGCAGAGGACTCTGTAGAAAACAGTAGAGACACAGGCAAACCTGGGACCATGATATTGTTGACTCTGTATTAAATAGGGAGCAGATTGAACTGCTGTAACAAAGAGGCTCCGAAAGATACAACTGATGTTTGAAATTCTTTATCTCCCTCATGTCCATAGGTGGGTGGGTGGGCAAGATTGGTAGGCAGTTTGGGGCTGTGAGGTCATTTAGGAACCCAAGATCTTCCTACCTTGTTGTCCTGTTCCCCTGGAGTACTGACTTCATGTTGCAAGGTAAAAGCTGGTTCACTGCCCTCCCATATCGTCCATGTTTCAGCTGCAAGAAAAAGAAATGAAAAGTGGAGGGCGTGAAGCTTATTTTAAGGTAGGATTTACCAATTTTAGCTCTATTGATATTTTGGAGGTGATGATTCTTTACTGTTAAGAGCTGTCCTATACATTGTAGGATGTTTAGCAGAATCCCTGGCCTCTACCCACTTAAGGCCCATATCACCTCCCCAAGTTATGACAGTCAAAAATCTCCCCAGACATTGCAAAATGTCTGGGGGATGAAACAGCCCCTCCATTGAGAGCCACTGTTTTAAAGATATGCTATGGAGTTCACACACAACACTTCCATTCACTTCCAATAGCCAAAGTTACTTATTTGGCCATACTGAGTTGTAAGAGAGTCTGGGAGAAATATTTCTAGCTGGATGAAATGGTGCCCAGGTAAAACTTAGGAGTTTCATTGCTAAAAAAAAAAAAAGGAGGGGAGAGAATTCCCTGGCAGTCCAGTGGTTAGGACTCCATGCTCCCACTGCTGAGGGCCCGGGTTCAATCCCTGGTGGGGGAACTAACATCCCTCAAGCTGCACCGCCCAGCCAAAAACAATAAATAAATTTTATACATCTTTTAAAAATAAAAAGAGGGGAGAAAAGGATTTTAGGGGACAATTAATCTTTGCCACACAGCCCTACTTCTGGACTTTTCCACCATATGTGGTGGACTGAAATGAGTTTTCAGTCACTTGAAATTTGGGACCTTACTTGATAAAACTGCTACTTTCCTCTTCCAACACGATAAGTTGAAATTTACTGAACATTATCCATGGGGTGGGCGGGGTGGGGGAGCGGGAAGGTGAAAGGAATGATACCTAAAGTTACTCAGAAGCTGGTTACTGGCTCAGAAGGGATTGAACAAAACAACTGAAATGAGGCTGTTTCATAACAAGTCTTTGGTTGAAATGGAAAGGCCATGGTTACAAGGGCCCACGGTCACTGTGGTAGTTAAGAAAGAAGACAGTATAATTATGCAAAATTGTCAAGATGAAAACTGCAGGCATCTTGCATTATTCGGCTTTGAACTGCTGCTTTCTAGTTCTCATTGTAAATACAAAAAGCCTTTAGTGGCCTCTTTATATCTCACACAAAAGGATCATTGCTTACAGCCAGCTGTTTTGCAATTCTATTTCTATGAAGTTAGCATAATTGGACATTAGAACTGCCTAAGGGAAGAAGGGGGTGACAATGTTCTTGGGTATTAAAGTAGAGTATGGAATAGTAATGGAAGGATCCCCCTTGTTACAAGGAGATAGTCTTCCCAGAGTTCATCCTGAAGCCAATAGTTCTGAATTCAAAACACATTTTCCCACAAGAATATTGTTTTTATGTTATTAGATAACCAGAGAAGTCCTCCAATACCAGAAAAGAAAGAGATGTATGCTTTGCAATAGTACAAAAGAAAATGCTGCAGGGCAGACAAAGGTTTGTCTGAAGGTTCTGACTGAGAAAATCATCAGTAAAATCTTCAGGGACGAGGTGACTTTTAAATCACATTTACAATGGGAAAAGAAAGCATCTCAGGCTAAAGGACAGGCAGTTCAAAGACGGGGCATTCAGTTCTCTGTGAGGACGAGTGAGTATCGACCAGGAGTGGAGCACAGGGTTTGTGGAAATGAGATGAGGAAGTTAGGATGGGCTGTGAATGCTATGGTAGAGTTTGGAGATTTTTTACGTTGGCAAGTCATTAAAGGTTTTTAATGAGGGAGCTGGTGTGATCAAATGTCATTTTAGCAATTATAGGAAGACTAGTTTGATGTTGATGGCATGGTAGCAAGAGAGATTGGATTTCTGATCTCGAGATGTGGCGACAAGTTAGAGAGAACCAACAAGTGTGACAAGGTGAAGGGAAGCTGGCAGGATGTGGTGACTCACTCTTCATGGGAGGTGGAAAGGGAGGAATCAAAGATGGCCCCAAATCAGGCTGGACTCATGACACAAGAACAGGCCGACAGCGGAGGTAATGAGCTCAGTAGGTTTCTGTCCCAAGGATAAAAGAGCCGAGGGAGTTATAGTTATGGCCTTATAGTACAGCGTGTGGGCTGCACTTACGTTTCTGCAAAGCTCACCCAACATGGTGTCCCTATAATTGAAGGAAAACAACTTACTGAATTTCATACTTAGTTCCAAAGTCTTCCTCCAAGGTTACTCTATGTCCTTTTTTGGGAATGTATCTCTACATGTTGAAACTGTGCCAGGGACACCAGTGTTGGTGAAAACATTACATTCCAGTGCCAGACTCTGTGGCCAGAAGCTGTTTAACTGAGGTGGCAGTAATATTGAAATCATAAGGTTGTACTGCAGGGTGTCTGAGAAAAGTAGTGTAGAGAAAAATCCTATTAAATGTGTGCTAAAATAATATCAAATGTGATTACACTTGAGAGTCTTGGGGCAGATGAAGGGAGAGGAGAAAATAAAGAAGTATCAGTAATGGTCAGAGAGAAAAAGAGGGGACCAAGGGGGAGTTTAGTGGGAAGAGAGCTATCTTAGTCTGGAGATACATAGATAGATAGACAGGTAGGGCTCTGCTATAACAGAATACCACAGACTGGGTGGCGTAAATAACAAACATTTATTTCTCTCAGTTCTGGAGGCTGAAAGTCAGAGATCAGGGTAACAGCATGGTTGGGTTATTAGGGAAGGCTCTCTTCCTCGTTTACAACTCTCCTCATTGTATCTTCACATGGCAGAGAGAAAGATCATCTCTCTTATGTCTCTTCTTATAAGACTCCACCCTCTTTTGATTGCCATACCCAACCTCCCCATTTCCATCCCTTCCATAGACAAAGCCATCAAATCAACCAAGCCTTTGTACAGCAAGGTGGAAGGTGGAGAAGTCTGGAAAAGCAAGAAAATAGGGGCATATATGTGTCATCACTCTCCTTACTCCCTGACCAAAAGAGGATGGCGGATTCAGTGCATCCAGGGCAGATCAGATGGAGATGAGTGGGATGGGATGCAATGCCTAAAGGACTATGTATAGGTGGTAGCTAGAGCTAAATATTGGAGCATCAGGGCCAGATCAGACTACTAGGAATTGGTTGTGGGAAGAAATCCTTCAGAAAGAAAACTCCTACCACTTAATGTGAAAAATATATGTGAGGGCTTCCCTGGTGGCGCAGTGGTTGAGAGTCCGCCTGCCAATGCAGGGGACACAGGTTCGTGCCCCGGTCCGGGAAGATCCCGCATGCCGCGGAGCGGCTGGGCCCGTGAGACATGGCTGCTGAGACTTGCGCGTCCGGAGCCTGTGCTCCGCAACGGGAGAGGCCACAGCAGTGAGAGGCCCACGTACCGCAAAAATAAATAAATAAAAAATATATATATATGTGTGTGTGTGTGTGTGTGTGTGTGTGTGTGTGTGTGTGTGTGTGTGTGTGAGAGGTCTTCCACTCAAAATTAATGCCTGAATAGGGACCAAATGAAAGAAAAAGATTGGCACCAGACCATAGTCTGTCCACCCCACGAATTATATTCAGAAGAGGCTGCCCAACTGGCAGAAAATGGCGCTTTCACCTTCAGAATTGCTCATAAGCTGGAGCTGAACAAGCAATCACCTAACCAGTCAAAGGCAGTCTACATCCTCATCCCTGAATATGGGCACTGAGACCAAAGTATTCATTTGGCTGCCAACCTAGGATCCTCTGCACTCCTTTCACATGGCAAAGTCAGTGCTCCCTAGCCTCCACTGCCCAGGAGGTGAGGTGTAAAAAGTGACTTAGCAAATCATCTCACTGTAGCTTTAACACAATGATTCCTATCCCTCGCTCTGGATTGGAAAGAGTGGGAAAAAAGAAAGGAGGAGTTCTAAGGCTAGGTGGAAGCAGAAGGAAGAAACCAGACTATAAATTTTTTTCACGATAGAAAGGAATTAACAGAAAAAGGGAGGAGGTATAGATACTACCTCCCTCCAGCAACCAATAGGCATTACTATATTCCCAACAACGACAATAAATCTCAAAGCTGAGGGCCTCCTTTTCTGTTTCCTCATTTTGAGCAGCATCAGGAAAGTAGATACTACATACATAATATCCAAGTATATCCACATTAGCTGGCCTCAATATCTGGAAAGAAATCTCCATAAATCATAGTTTTGACTCACACTACCCTAGAGCCTCAGTAATAAGAGTCCACTTAGAACTCTCCAGATTAACTTTTCAGCTCTGTGTAATCTGATGTCTTGACTTCAGGAACAAGAGGAAACTATACAGGATGCTGAGTTAGTTTCCCACCTCACACCTCGAGACCACTTATACAGGTAGAAATGAAAGAAACCCTTCCCTTCTCTTTCATACCATACATGATGAAATTCTTCATTAATGAACCAGTTGCTTAGCATGGGTTTGCTTCTTTCCAGAAGTAAATCTGACATTTGGGGCAATTTGGCTTATTCCTGCAGCCAATGGAATGACTTCCTCCCATTTGCTAATGGTGGGCACCAGTTCTGCAACGTGAGTTGGGGGAGAGTCTGACACGTAGATGCTGACTTAGATCTCAGCCCTTTCATGACACAATAATAAACATTGATCATTAATAACAATATGTTCCGGGCACATTTTGAAGCACCTTCCCCGTAGAAACGCAATTTAATCTTCGCAACTCTCTGAGCAAGATGTTATCATTCTCACCACTTTAAGGTGAAGGAACTGTGGCACACAGAGCTTAAATAACTTGCCCAAACCACACAGCTAGCAGTACAGCTGAGGTTCAAGTTAATCTGGCTCCAGAGTCTATACTTATAAACACTATACTAAATTATTTCTTCAACGTATCACAAAGAGCAGTAGGTTCAGAGTCATAGGACCTTGGTTTGAGTTCTTGGGGAAAAAAATTAGCCTTTCCAAGCCCCAGTTCCCTCACTGGAATTGTTGTAACGATTAAAGGAGATGATATAATTTACATATATATATATATACCTTACACATATGTATATGATCTTAAAGTACTCTACAAACATAAAGGAACATTATTATATTAAACCTTGTAATGGATCTGACTGTAAAAATTATTCTCAGCTAAGGTTTCATCCATTTTGACTAATCTTACCACGGATCCTGAAACATCTGTACGTAACTCTTATCTTCTGATTGCACGCTCTGTGTCAACTTTTTTGAATTAAAAAATACTTTTTTGAAGGATTTTGTTTTGAGGAACAATGTAATAATTTTTAGAAGATTGGGAAAAAATACCAATTTTTTCCCAAAAGATTGTTTTTCTAGACCTATTTAAACTTGACTTTCATCATCAAACCTTGCTAGATAAACAATAGAATCATCTCTTCAGCTTTGGTTGTTGTATTAGTTTTTTGCTGCTGCCATGCTAAACAATCAAAAACTTAATTTTAAAAACAATACATGTTTATTATCTTATAATTCTATAGAAGTCTTACACAGGTGTCACTGGGCTAAAATCAAGGTATCGGAAGGGTCGTGTTCCTTCCTGGAGGATCCAGGCGAGAATCCATTGCCTTTTCCAACTTTTAGAGGCCAACTGCATTCTGTGGCAGTGTAGCCATCTTAAAAGCCAGTAGTGTAGCTTGTCTCTTACCCTTCTTCTATTGTCACATCTCTTTCTGACCACAGTCAGGAAAGGTTCTCTGTTTTTAAGGACCCATGTGATTAGATTTTGCCCTCTTAGGTAATCCCCTCATCTCAAGATCCTTAACCTTAATTACATTTGCGAAGTCCCTTTTGCTATATAAGGTAACATATTCACAAATTCCGAGGGTTAAGATGTGGACATCTTTTGAGAGAGCTGTTTTTCTGCCTCCCATAATTGTGAACGTTAGGGACAAAAAAAAAATGTTGTCTATTAAAGAGGCTTGTCAGCATATAAAAGTTTGAGGGTGACTTCATTACAGTGTCCTAAAATACCACCAAGTCATAACAGCTATTATGACAGAAAGGAGATGAAGTTCAGTTAGGCTGGCTTCAGACAAAAAGAGAGCCGACAAATGGTGAGTGAAGGTAGCAGTACCACAGTGACAACAAAACCAAATGATAGACCTAAAAATCATCCAAAATGAGGCAATGAATCTGCACTCTTTGTACCTGTAGCTTATTATTGGGAATAAAGAACCTTCTTTCTGGTGCCAGTCCATCATTTTCCAGAATTGAAAAGTTACACTCATATACTATTAGAGACTAGATGGACATCGGAAAAGAGCCCTTCCTTTCTACCACAGTTTGAAAAACAAAAAGACGCTAACCTTTTTTAAGATAAATTAAACAAATAAAAGAAGCAAACTGTCCCAAGTCTTGCACCTGTTTCAGTGGCAACAGGGATTATCTAAATGGTGTTGAAGAAGGGTTGTCAGTATTTAGATGATGAAAGGTTCCATGAGTGCTTGTTTTGGGGACAGAATAAAGCAGTGCAGCCAAAGAGGTACGGAGTCCCTGAGGACAGTAGCCCAACTTTGTAGCTTGCATATTTCCCCATGCTATTTACATGTTTACAAAAACCTAACAGATGTTTGAATGCCATGCATGGTGTCCAGCAGTTGTACTCAGGAAAAGCAACAACATTAGGAAGTCTCATTACAGCCTATTTATCATTTCCATAAAATTATGTCTTATTATGCAATGATCAGGATTTCTAAGTCACTAAGAAACTCTGAATTGACAAGGATTTGCTTTGCGGAACAGCCCCTAAAACAGAACAAATTTAATTATACAGGGTCTTACTCTGCAGGAGAGGCGATCCTTACTATAAAAAACGTGTGTGTACTTAAAGCATGATGGGTATCTCATAGTTAGGTGGGTATGTTTCCATTTAGAAGACTCAGCCATAGTTAGGGAGACAGGAGCCAGGTCTAGATCCCCAAAGAAGTTACTAATGAACTAATCAAGGGATTAGGGCCATCTCCAAAGGGACCAGAATTCAGCGCAAGACTCAACCAGAGGACACTTAGGAAATCAAGCCAGTCAAAGAGTAGATGAAAATGGAGAAGACTGGAGAAAATGGAGACACAGTGTAAGACTCTGGATGGCTGAACCAAGAAGATGCTCAGATGTGACCACCTTGGGTACATAACCTATCAGGCTTAGACAGTCAAGACTTATCCAGGCACAAAAGTTGAAAAAGAGTAAGACATCTGACAACCTGTGGAGTGGGAGAAAATATTTGCAAACCATATATTGGATAAGGGGTTAATATCCAAAATATATAAGAAACTCATATATCTCAACAGCAAAAAATAAAAATAAAAATTTAAAAATCCATTAAAAATGGGCAGAAGTTATGAATGATATTTTTTCAGAGAAGATACATAAATGGCCAACAGGTACATGAAAAGATGTTCCAATATCACTAATAATCAGGGAAATACAAATCAAAGCCATAATGAGATATCACCTCAAACCTACTAGAATGGCTATTATCAACAAGACAAGAGATAACAAGTGCTTGCAAGATGTGGAGAACAGGGTACCCTCGTGCACTGTTGGTGGGAACATAAATTGGTGCAGCCAGTATGGAAAACAGTATGGAGGTTCCTCAAAAAAATTAAAAGTAGAGATACCATATAATCCAGCAGTTCCACTCCTGGGTATGCATCAGAAGTAAATGAAATCACTATCTCAAAAAGATATCTGCATTCCCATGTGTCCGTTGCAGCATTATTCACAATTGGCAAGACATGGAAACAACCTAAGTGTTCATCAACAGATAAATGGATAATGGAAGTGTGGTATATATAAAATAGATTATTATTCAGCCACCAAAAAAGAAGGAAATCTGCCATTTTTGACATCATGGATGGACCTTGAGGGTGTTATACTAAGTGAAATAAGTCAGACAGAGAAAGACAAATACTGCATTATCTCTCTTATATGTGGACGTAGAATCTATCCAAACTCATAGAAAAAGAGCGTAGAATAGTGGTTGCCAGGGGCTGAGGAGTGAGGGAAATGAGGAGACATTGATCAAGGGACACAAACTTCTAGTTATAAGATGAATAAGCTCTGGGGATCTAATGTACAGCATGGTGACAGTGCTGTGTTGTATACTTGAAAGTTGCTAAGAGAGTAGAGCTTAAATGTTCTCACTGTACACACAAAAATACTATAATTATGTGAGGTGATCAATGTGTTAACTAACCTTGTGGTGGTCATTACTTCACATATATATGTATATCAAATCATCACACTGTACATCTTAAATTTACACAATGTTACATGTCAATTACATCTCAATAAATATGGGGAGGAAAAGGAAAGAATAAGCTCTAAGTTACTGTCAGTCTTGGTTATGATTAAGACGGGAATTAAGACCAATTTTGCTTTGGTACCTGTATCAGGATGGATCTGCAAAAGCAAAGACTAACTCTTCCCATTCATAGCAGCCCCATACCTGCTCCTTTTCCAGCCCCCTGTCCCCTCTTGTAAGTATCATGAAATTATAGAATATCTCCGAATCATGGTCAGAAGTGGCAGATTCTGCTTTTGAAAGTGGGAGGCCAGCAGTGTTACCTCTCTGACCTCACTGCCTACCTCTCCCCACCTTGCCTTCTTGTTCCGTAGACACACAGAAGGACAAGCACCTTAGGGCTTTGCATGTGCTGCTCCTTCTGACTGGTTCAAGCTTCCACCACATCTACCAATGACTCACTCCTTCCTGTAATTCGGTTTTTAGCTCAAACCTGGCCTCCTCGGTGAGAACCTTGTTGATCAGTTTTTCTAAATTACCTTGTTCTCCCCCAGGCATTGATCACATCACATCAGAGTTCATGTCGAAATCTGAAATTATCTTGTTGGGTTTTTAATTTGCTTGCTCACATGGCAGATGCACAAGGAAATTTCTTGTCATATACTGTGTTAAATGAATAGTCACCGTGCTTCTCTTGCAAAACCCTGTGCCTTAGTTAAGTTGATGAAGTTTCAACACATGAACACAGGAGCCATAAACATTGATTTGTGAGTATTTAGTATTTGGGTATTTTGTCAGTGCCAAGGAGCAACTGGAGACTTGACCATCTTTGTAAAAGTGCAAGGGGCAGGGATGGAGGACCCAGAGAGCTTCGTAAGCAGACAAGGTCTCTGAACCAAAAATCAGAGTTGCCTGTGAACAGCAAGATGGATTATCAGTAAAAAGGGCCTTTTTTCCCCTTCATTTGCAATTATTTACAGTGCATTTTTTTAACTGATCAACTATGTAGTTGATAGGCTTGGTTTCTCATCACTTGGTCTGGCTTTTAAAGATATTCTTCATTTTGATGAAAATCTTCATTACGAGCCCCTTGACTGGATGTAACATTAAAAACAAAAACCCCAAACAACACATATTCAAGTAATGTGGGCTTTGGGGCAGTGGGAAGAAGACAGGACTAAGAATAAGGAGACCCAGATTATGAGGCCAGCCCTAAACAAGTTCCTCTGATTCAGTCAACAAAAATTGTGTACTGCCAGGTACTGTTTAGTAAATTCAGTTAGTGAATATGACAGACAAAGTTTCTGTCCTTCAGGAGTTATGTTCTACTAGGGGATAGGAAGAGGGAGATAAAAACCGCCTTTGCTGGTCTGCAGTTTTATCTTCTAAAAGTACAATATGTGGGCATTAAACTAGATTATCTGTAAAGTTTCTCCCAGCTCTACACATTCTGAAAGAAAGGAAAGTAATTTTGGAAGGCTTGGCAGTGGTTATTTTAGGGGAGTAAAATCATGGATGATTTTAAATTTCTTCCTCTTTTTGTTTATCATTGCTTCCTGATATTTTTTCTATAATAAACATGTATTACATATCCGATGGAAAAATGTTGAAGAAAACAGTAGATTTTACTATCAAACCTGGGTACTGGTTCTTAATAACCTGAAGGGAGGTCATTGATCTGTTAGTAATGAGAATCGTCTTTCCCCTCCAGTGACTTACTTATTACTTTACCTAATGAGGCTTTGAGGAAACTGCTAAGGGAATCTTTCTGCTCCTTTTCTCATTACCTCTGTGTGTGCTACCAGCTTATTCTCTTTTCCCTGAATCCTTGAAGCTCTTCTCTACCTAGAAATGTTCTGGCACAGATCCTGGTTATCTCTCTTTCTCTCTGTCTCATACACACACACACACACACACACACACACGCACACACACACTCACACACACACACACACACACTCAGACATGTGGCCTCTCTTGGCCTCTTGTCACCCTTCAATATGCACATCTTACTTTAAATGTTACCTCTGCAGAAAGGCCTTACCTGAGTGATCTAAGTATAAGAATTCCATTCTTCCCTTAGACTCACCATACCTCTGGGTGTCTCTATCATACATCTCTCTGCCCTTTCCTTCCAGAGCACTCTTCTCAACTTAGAATTTCATATGTATTTCTTTTCTTTACAAGCTTATTGTCTATTTCCCCCACAAGTCTGAAGTTCCATCCTGAAAACAGGGATGGTCTGATTTGTTCACAGCTATACTCCTAGGGCTTAACTAATATTGTTTGAGCAAATGAATAAATGAAAGAATGAAATGCCTCCTTTGTCCTCTCTCTGTCAAGAGTTTTAATTCCCATGCAGTGGTATCCTGAAGCCAGTTCTTTGCCAGCTCACAAGAGCCAATTGTTAAATTTTCAGGAATTTAGTGAGCCAATTGTTAAACTGTTAGCTTGAAATCAGCCATGCTGAGAGTATTTATACCATGGACATTAGCAAATGCTACAGGTCAAGACTTTTTTTTCCCAAAAAGCTGGTTTACCAGCACACCAATCCTCTCATCTCCTAAATCCAACCATAAATATTGAGATATCATGGCAAAAAAACATGGCCCATAGGTTACATAAAATCTTTCAATAAAAAAACGCTTGAAATTTAAAAAAAAATACTAACTACATGCTACACAATTATTTTCCTGTCAGGAATACTTGGACTTTTTATAAGCTAAGTTATAATATAAAAATATGTGTCTCTGATTTCCTAAAGGTTTTGTTTCTGTTTTTCAGACCCTTATGTGAAGATTCATTTGATGCAGAATGGCAAGAGGCTGAAGAAGAAAAAGACAACGATTAAAAAGAACACCCTTAACCCCTACTACAATGAGTCATTCAGCTTTGAAGTACCCTTCGAGCAAATCCAGGTAATGTCAAACGTATTTTTTCTTCCCATTCAATTTCATTTCTTCAGATCACATAAATTAAACACACAGATCTTGTGAATTATCAGTGCATATGCCTCCATTAGAACTGCTATTCTCATTCCATGCACATTTAATGCTCAAAGTACATCAAGAGGGAAATGATAAAATATACAGCACAGGATGTGCTGATTCATCAGCCAAAAACAGCTGTCATTCTGTTGAGCAGAAATAAAGTAGGAAAAAGGACATCGACAGAACCGCTCTCCTAATTCAAAAAGTACATCCACAAAGGTTAAAAGGTCGAGAGGAAATAAGCTTTCACTCTTCACTCCCAGGCCACAATATGTAATTCTCATTATCACCTCTTTGTAGCAAAAAAAAAAAAAAAAATGTAGTGATAAAGGAAATATTTTGGTTGATGCTAAATATGCAGCATCTTTAATCTTTCACTATTAAAAAATAATTAACAGTAGAAAAATTAGGCTAAGTTGTATTTTTCATTGTTTAAATTCAGCTTCCTGTTTCTGAGTTGGAATGGATGGTTATTTTTGTAAAGACAGAACCTTAATTTGCTAGATAATATTTGTTATGATAGGAATTATCCTATTAAAAGACCTTGTGGTTAACATGTTCAAAATAGGATGCTACATGTAGACACAGTGATAGCATATGATCTTATTATTTAGTCATTCTTAAATATTTTTAGGTTTTCTTACGTCATATTCATAGTTAGGCTCTTGGATCCAAAGTTCGCATCCATTAATTATAGGCTATTCTTGCTAATCTTTCTTCTTTTTTAAAATATTTATTTATTTATTTACGGCTGTGTTGGGTCTTCGTTGCTGTGCGTGGGCTTTCTCCAGTTGCCGAGGGCGGGGGCTACTCTTCCTTGCAGTGCTCGGGCTTCTCATTGCAGTGGCTTCTCTTTTTGCGGAGCATGGGCTTCAGTAGTTGTGGCTCGCGGACTTAGTTGCCCCGCGGCATGTGGGAACTTCCCGAACCAGGGCTCGAAACCGTGTCCCCTGCATTGGCAGGCGGATTTCCATTGGCAGGCAGATTCCCAACCACTGCGCTACCAGGGAAGCCCTATTCTTGCTAATCTTTAATGGGTATCAGAGAGTCAAATTTCTTAAAGCAACACTATTTTTACACTTTATAAAAAAATTGATGTGGGTCTATCTTTTCAGTCCTATAGAAGTTTGCTCATAACTTGAAGGAGAGATGAAGGGTAGGCATCAAAACTACAGCATGGAACCTTCTAATGGTCCAGAATAACAAAATGCAGCAAATATTCTTCGTTTGCATATTTTTATTTTTAACCTAGTCTTAAAATACAGTACCTTAGGAATGAATCACACCTTTATTCCATGAAGAAAGCTAATATAATAGCTGCATTTATTGTATATTTATTTCGTACCTAGGCCCAAGGTAAGCACTTTACCTGCAAAATCTCATTGAATCCTTACAATAACCTTATAAGCAAGGTACCATTATTACCCCAATTTTATATACATATAAGGGAACTGAGGCTTAGAATTGTCTCATATATAAAATAGGAATAATAACAGAATCCATGTCAAAGTGAGACCATGCATGTAAAAGCATTTGGAACGGTGCTAAGTACATACAAACGCTCAGTAAATGTTTCCCATCATTCTTACTCACGATGCTATTGTTGTCTTTTATTCAAATTAACATTTTATGTATTGGAAAATGGATCTAACAATAAGATTAAAACAATATGTAAATCAGCACTTTCCAATAGAACTCTGCAAGGATGGAAATTCATCGGTATTGTCCAATAGGGTAGCCACCAGCCATAGGTAGGTCATGAGCACCTCAGCCGCTAATATAAACAAGGAACTTTAATTTTAATTTATTTAAATTTAAACAGCTACATGTGGCTAGTAGCTACTGTATAATATAAGGCAGTTTTTAAAATCATCAGTAATCCTGCCATCCTCACATTAGTTCATGGTTTTTATATAACCTTTCTTATATACATTTTCACATGGCAGCCGATTGTACATACTTATTTACTTTCAATAGCTGTTATATAAGTAAATGACATTGCAGAAGACACTGATTCCCTGTCCCCAGTCACTTGTTTACTAGCCTGAACCAGTGAGCTCACTGCTTTGGACCCACTGACAACTTAAGACATCCAATTTCTCCAACAATTTATTTTGCAATATTTATTCAGTGAACTCTTTTTTGAGTTCTGAGACATTATTCCTATGGAAACTAACACCTCCTGGCATTTTGTGTTTTAATTCCACAAAACAATATGAGGCAGGACATTGAGATGAAAAATCCTATTGTATATCTTCTCCTTTGAGCTACAATTCTATACCTTTAAAAAAAAAAATACATGTCCCTTTTCAACTATAAATTCCAGCAAATGCAAATATATTGAAAATGAAGCACATTAAAAACAAGATGTATGCTGGGTTTCTGGGGCAGCCTTTCAGAGAAGATAACATTTTGTCAGGACAGAGAGAACCTCAGCCCAATACAGAGTCCATGAGGCATGGAAATAATGAGTATGCCTTTGACTGCATCCCTTCTTCACCGCTCGTAAAGTCAATTTGTTCTTTTCTTTCTTCTTTTCCCCAATAGGCTGCTATCCTAGTCTTTGCATTTCCCTAGAGAAAATAATTGAGCATTTAACATGCTATAATAGGGGCTTAGGTTTTTTTGCGGGGGGGGCTTAGGTTTTATTTACCCTGAGGTTATACGATTGTCTGTATTTCTATCTGTCTCTATCCATATGAAATACATTGAGAGAAGCAAAATATGCTGATTTCCAAAAGCATATGAAAAGGTTGCAAACCACCCCCCACCAAAAAATGTATAGACTACATATGCAGCTGAAAAAATTAACCCAAGGCCCTTATAAGGATATTTTGTCTTGATTGCTACTAATCAATACATTCCTAGGTGAAAGAATCAAAATTCACTCTAACTATTCACTCCAACCTCCAAAATCCTTGTTACTTTTGTGCGTGACGAGCCTACTGTCCCTGTCCCTCATTCCTTGCAATATGACTGCATCCAGATGAATTCGCTTGGGAAAGGTGCTCAGAACCAAGGTGATTCTGTTCTTGGCTTCGAATGCCATCCAGTGAATCGGTAATTCCCTTGATAATGGAATCAATCCAAGGCTGCACAAGGGAAGATGGAAATTTGTTTCCTTTACTGCCCATGTGTTGCATTTGACATTCTAAATTCCACTTTCAGAAGTGATCATTTTCTCTGATCTGAAGCTGTATGTTGGTGACCTCTCTCAGCACATTCGTCCAATAATGCAGTCCTCAGAGTACAAAGCCCAGTAAAGGGCCACAACTGAGCAGGATCTTCATCTGGCCCTGGCTTCCATCATTACGTTTTCTGCTTCTTTCGCCTCTGGCCACCAAATGCTACACATTCTACTTTATTCTAAATTTTCCCTTTATCTTTTCCCTTGGTTTCTAGATTGGAGCCATTGCCTATTTTGACTAAGCCAATTCATTACTTAGGAAGAACTACAACATACTTTTAAAAAGTGTTTCTTTTGTGTCAAAATGGTATGGGTTTGCTTTCACCAGTTCAAAAAAGTAAGGCATTAAATAAACCCTCACAACCTAATGGAATCACTGGAGTAAATCTTGTGTGGCCTAAAGGGTTATTCCAGTTGATGTCAATGCTGGATACACAGTTACTTAATAAATGCTTATTGAGAGAATATATGAATGAGAAAAATTATCTTTAGTTAATTACTACTTTTTTAAGACTTTCACTCTGTTGTCACACTTTACACTCACAATAATCATGTGATTAGCTGAAATTCTATATTAGTTTTATGTAAAACTATGCTGGCTCTTCCCACCTGAAATAGGATTGCAGTACATGGTTGCCTTGAAAATTGTAACCAAAAAACCAAAAATGATCTGAGTACTAACGCCAGAAATTTTGCTGATGAAACAGTGGAAACAACTGGATTTAAAGGTGAATACAGGGGACTTCCCTGGTGGTCCAGTGGTTAAGACTTTGCCTTCCAATGCAGGAGGTGCGGGTTCGATCCCTGGTCGGGGAGCTACAATCCCACATGCCTTGCGGCCAAAAAAAACCAAAACAGAAGCAATACTGTAACAAATTCAATAAAGACTTAAAAAAAAAAAAAATGAATACAAGTTGACATGGGCAGCCGGGCATGGTATTTTATAACATGGACTCCCGAAACCAAACCACTCATTTCTTACATGACTTCAGGCACGTGATTTAACTTCTCTGAGCTTCAGCATCTTCTATCATGTCAATGTTAACAGGATCTATTGTAACTGAGTAGTTCACATGAAAGACTTAGAATTGTGCCAAAATTAACATTTACTGAGTATTTTGAAGATGCCGAAGGAGATGATGATGATGTAATAATGGCAGGGACTGGACTCGGGTTTTCATGTTCAGGTCATTTTCCTCCTTGTCCTGGTGTTTGGAGATTGGGTCTTCTTATTTCCAACTGCTTTGATCGCAAGGAAGCTTGGTAGTAGGGCTTTATCTCTAGAGCCGGATGATTAATGTTTATTTTGTGTCCTCTTTCAGAAAGTGCAAGTGGTGGTAACTGTTTTGGACTATGACAAGATTGGCAAGAACGATGCCATCGGCAAAGTCTTTGTGGGCTACAATAGCACCGGGGCGGAGCTGCGACATTGGTCAGATATGCTGGCCAACCCCAGGCGACCCATTGCCCAATGGCACACCCTACAGGTAGAGGAGGAAGTTGACGCCATGCTGGCCGTCAAGAAGTAAAGGGAAGAAGAAGCCTTTCTGCATTTGCCCACGTAGTGCTCTTTAGCCAGTATCTGTAAATACCTCAGTAATATGGGTCCTTTCATTTTTCCAGCCATGCATTCCTAACACAATTCAGTGGTACTTCAAATCCTGTTTTAATTTGCACAGATTTAAACGTAGAGAGCCCCTAAGCCCTTCGTCATACCACTGCTCTCCAAATCTACTCTTCTTTTAAGCAATATGATGTGTAGATAGAGCATGACTGAAATTATTTATTGTATCACACCGTTGTATATACCAGTATGCTAAAGATTTATTTCTAGTTTGTGTATTTGTATGTTGTAAGCGTTTCCTAATCTGTGTATATCTAGATGTTTTTAATAAGATGTTCTATTTTAAACTATGTAAATTGACTGAGACATAGGAGAGCTGATAATATATTATATGGTAAATATAGTATCGTCTGCATTCCAGCAAAAATATCAACTTGTAAGGCACTAGTACAGTGAAACTGACATCTTAAAGGACAACTTAAACCTGAGCTTTCTGTTGAATCATATGAGCACCAAGATACGCTGACACCACATATTTGGTGGATGAATCCAATTTTGTAGAATTTCTTCACAGGCAAATTAGCATGATCTGAGCAGCATCCAGCCTGACCTCCAGGAAGTAGAGCCACAAACCAGAACAGCATCTGTCTGTACGTATCTACAGAGCTCAAGTCATGCTTCACTCTTACATTCGAGGAAGCAACTGAACAGGGGTCAATGATTTCACGTTACTGCATATAGAGTAATGACACGATGGTGTTCTGTGTGTGTGTGTGTGTGTGTGTGTGTGTGTGTACGCGTGCATTTGTTTGGGGATGGGGTGGGTGGGAAAAAAGCTGAGGGGAGAAGAAGTCAGCATTTCTGAAATACTGCCTGACTATTTAAAAAGAAAAAAGTAGCTCTCCGTTAACACCTTTATACAAAATGTGCATCCTGTGAATTCTGTTCCAGATTTCACACCTACTATAACTTCAAAAGGTTTGCACATCAGACTTTGTAACAAAATATTTTATTATACAAAACCAGATTAGAAGGAATGCAGAATATTTTTAACACAGCAATCTGTGCTTATGACACAAAATTACTTTGTGGTAAGCAGACGGTATTGTAATCCCATCAAAAGAGGAAAAAATAAAACAATTAGCCATAGTTCTGAATGCACTTCCATTAAGCCAAAACAGACAGCTAGTGATCTTTTTATATGCTCTTTTTACATAAATAAGTTTTAATTTGTCCTTTAAAAAAAGGTGAAACAAAACCAAGAACAAGTTCTAGAAAACTGAAGCAACCTCTTATGTATACTAGATGCTTGATTTAGGAGGAGTTTTTAAATGTTTTCAGTGTTATTATGTAGTAATTGGCACTATTACAAAGCTACTAGTCATTCCATAAGAGTCTAAAAGGACTGCTCTGTGTAACACTGTGACTGCCCTGTGTGCTTAGACACGTAATGTAGTTTCCTCAGTGGATAGCACTCAATCTATTCCGTAGTGATATTGTAACAATACTGCCATTCCCTCCTACTGCACTGCCCAAGGTGTGTGTAGCACAAACCGTTCTCATTACAAAGGACCAATTCAGCACTGAAAAGCTATGCATAGGACAAGAAAGATACAAAGCATGGGGTGGAACACACAGCATTTCGTCAAGCACTGTGCAATATTCCATATTTTTCGCCACTATGTTAGACCACCGCTTTGCCGAAAGGCAGCCCGTGATCTCACACTGCATGTAGCCTTTTCTCCCACTCACCTCTGTGACCCTTTTCACTCGCAGGCCACAGAGAGTAGTGATGCTCTGAAGTGAAAGTTTTGTCTCCAAAAATACCAAAACAAAATGAAGGAAAACTAAGCATTAGCCTCACGTTCAGACTTTCAGATATCGCACCATGGCTTTTACAACTGCAAAGAGAATTCAAAAAGGGCTGATGGGAAGCTTCAAACATGGGGTTGGCTGTTTCCTGATAAAACTACAATTCCTGTCTTGTTCTTTCCTCATCAAAGAAGAGGCAAGCCCTTTGGCCTTTCAGCCCAGTCGTAGCAAACTCCTTAGAACTGGGATAGACCTAGAGGACAAAGGGAGAATAACATCTCCCTCTTCCATGGATGGTCCATACTTTTTTCAAAAGGTAGATAATAGAAAATGCACAAGTCACGATGTGAGATTAAATACCAGTTTGAACAGAAGATTCAAATGAGACTCCTTCCAACTTAAAAGATCAGACCCTACCAAAGAGAGGGAGTTGATTGACTTTTTTAAAAAATTCCTTGAATACCAGAAACTGACATTTGATTTCACCATATTTCAGTTTTAAGTTGTTCGCGCTGAAACAAACATTTTGAAACAAGCAGGTTCGAGCTGCCGAATACACATCATTTCTTGCATTAAAGCACGATTAACGCATTCTCTTGCAACACTGCCAGACATGGGATATTGTCACGATAGAATTAGTTGGTACTACGCCACCTGTCACAAGTGAGTGACCGAACCTGCTTTAAGACCAAGATTCATCTTCCAATAAGCCACATGTACCTTTCTGACAAAGCTGTGTAAAGTATTAGAATCTGATGCTCTAGAAAGATCCTAGTTGCCTTTGTGTATATTTACTGCCTGCTTGAGTGCTTCTCTGTGTGGGTATTCTCTGTATCTTGTAGAAATGTTGGGGTGTTTTCTTCTGCCATATGGCTCGTGGCCCGCGAGTCAACTCCTTAGCTGTATTTTACCTTCATTTTTGATGAGGTAGTTGAAATTTTGTTTCATTTCGTGTAGTGAATTCCACAGGAGTTTTCTGATTGTTGTTAAAAATGACTTACCATATTACACAGATATTCAATAAAAATGTTTTATTTCCTGTTGATGTTGCTGCCTTTCAACCCTTTTTCTTACCTGACTCTGGTGGGGAGTCCATGGCCTATTGACTTTGGAGCCTGCTGGAAGCAGGGGCAACTAAACAAAAGCTTGCACTGAATGCCAACCTCTGAGTCATGTCTATGAAGACAGAATGGCTGGAGGGAAAACAATGCCCAGAGAGCATTTGGCCATTCCTGCCCAGTGTTCCTGGGCATGTCTTTCTCAACATGTGTCTCTCTGTTCCTGTTTATGATGAGTTCACCAGGCACACTTACAGGCTTCCTGCTTTGCCCAAAATGTGTCCTCCAGGATTTTCATACTCTAGAGTCTGAGTCCCATAAGCCTCTCCAGAATGGAATTAAAAATAAGATATTTTAAAGCCAGTCTTCAAAGGAGAGCATGACACATTAACTTCCCTGACTACCACAATTACTAGGTAAAACAAGTAAACATCTTTCCCCCACTAAATGCAACATTCATCAGGTGCCTGCTGTGTACCGTGTTTTTCCTGGGTGATGGAGATACAACGAATGATGTAATAAGATTCACCTGGTCCCAAAGAGCCCACAGTCTCAGGCGGACATGTAAATGCAGTATCCCAAGATGCTATGAGGTACACCCTGAGTCCCTGAGAACTTTCACCAGACCAATCCTAGTGGACACGATGGTGTGCCACCCTCACTCCCCTTCAGCACCTAGAAGCTGCTAGAAGCCTTGCCTGCCGACAGCTCACAGCCCTGTCCCTCTGCCCTCTGCTAAGGAGACTGCCTTACCTGAGGTCACGCGTCCTCCCAGGGGGTACAGCTCACATTCGGTGGCCCACAGTGGACCTCCTGCGCTGTCATGGCCGAGGGGGTTAGTTGACGGTGCTTGTGCAACCGCAGTGCTGTTCGACTTCTCCCTCTGCCCCGTCAGTAGTCCTCACTCCTTCACGGGTGGCGCTCCCAAGGGCGCTCGCCAATAAGACTCCTTCTCAGAATCCATACCCTGGGATCCCTGTCTTTGGGGGAAGAGATAGGAAGAGAAGATTTCTAGAGAATACAATACCAGAGGGAAATCCTAAAGGAACTGGTAGGAGTTATCCAAGTACATGAGTGGGCAAGATTGTGGCAACATGTATCTCATTTAACAAGGCTTAAGGTTCACTCATGATAAGGTCTCTGATAGCTGCCTATATCTTACTCCCTTCAGCAGCGTTTACTGGGCCCTGCCAAACAAGGGTAAGGACTAAGCCCAAGCGGCTTAGACAGCCAGGGAAGAGGCCACCTAACTACTGTTTCTGAGGAAACAATTGGCAGAGGTCTAAATGTAAGTTGAGAAAAGAAAATTTGAGACCCATGAGGGTAAGAAGCGGAAAAAAAAAAAAATCAGCATTATAAGTAAGATTGTTCAGTTTTCAATGGTGAGCATTTTGTTTTCCTTAAACAGCTCTTGACATTAGTTTACAAAAAGAATGTTTCTTAATGAAGTACCAAAAAGAAAAATCACCATATACTTTTTTCAATGTCTGTATTTCAAATAAGGAATTTAATATAAGAAATTGGCCCCATAAAAGATCTGAGAAAGCCAAGCAGAGACAGCAGGTTAACCCAGAGGTGAACAGATACCACCTGTAATTATATGCTAGGGCTGCCCTAACAAAATACCACAGACCTGGGGGCTTAACCAATGAAAATTTATTTTCTCACAGTTTTGGAGGTCAGAAGTCTGAGATCAAGGTGTTGGCAGGGTTGGTTTCTTCTGAGATCTCTCTCCTTGGCTTGTAGGTGGCATCTTGTCCCTGTGTGTTCACCTGGACTTCCCTCTATGTGTGTCTGTGTCCTAACCTCCTCTTCTTATAAGGACATGAGTCATATTGGACTAGGGTCCACCCTAATGACCTCATTTACACTTAATTACCTCTTTAAGCACCCTATCTCCAAATACAGTCACATTCTGAGGTATTAAGGGGTTAGGACTTCAGCATATAAATTGGGGGTGGGGCGTAACTGAGCCCATAATATCACCCCTAAGGCTGGAAAAACAAAATGGAGAAGAGATGTTAACACAGCCCAGAACCATAGAGGAGGGGCCAGAACCTGTGGGAATTAGCATGGAACCACCAAAGGGTCTCGGGTGCTGGTGTTGGAACCAACAAAGAGGCTCCCCATTGGAGGCTCAACCTGGGCCTCCCACCAGCATAACCTAATCAGAGTCAGCTGGGGAGGGAGTCCAGGAAGTAGCCTGCTAGGTCTTAGAGCCGGCCACTGCGTACAGAGCCAGCACAGAAAGGTGGGAATGAGGGTGGAGAAAAAGCAGGCAAATGACCAATACTTTAGGTGTCTCAGTCCATTCAGGCCGCTATAAACAAGAACACCACAGACGGGGTGATTTAAACAACAAATATTTATTTCACACAGTTCTGAAGGCTGGGAAGTCCAGGATCAAGGCACCAGCAGATAGAGTGTCTGGTGGGAGGTGGTCTTCTTGCTGTGTCCTCACACGGGGGAAGGGACAAGTGAGCTGTCTCTGGGGTCTCTTATCAGGGCACAATCCCATCCATGAGAGTTTCACCCTTGTAACTTAATCACTCCCGAAGTCCCCCATGCCACCTTCTAATACAATTACTTTAAGTGTTAGAATTTCAACATAAGAATTTCAGGGGGACATAAACATTCAGTCCATAACATTAGGAAACTTTTAGCAGCTGCACAGGTTTTCTAAATGCTCTGGTTTCTTCCCTGTAGGATTCAGGTGTTCCTATCCGAGCCACACCTGATGAAACAGGTGCAAGAAATCACAGTCTTCCATTTATGCAGAGGGTTGACTAATACAGATTTGAAAGTTCCAGCCAAGACTGTCATTACCCACTCCCTGCAACGCGACTTTATTGCGTGCGCACAGGACCCTCTGATGTGTCGCAAGTGACTTGAGCTGCACGCAAATCTTTACTGTAAAACAGTCGGACGGTGACTTTGGAATAAGAAGGTCAAAAAAGCAGGAAAATAAAAATGAGAAATAGCCTGATACTAAATGTACAAAGAAATTTTCCAAAGCAAACAGAATAATAATTATGCTGGAGGAACCATCAAGAGGGAGCAGTAATAAAAGCACCATGCAAACCTGCTGATCATTTCTGTATGATCCAAGTTCTGAGGCTGCCTGTAAGTTACCTGCATTTTAAAGTCTGCATTTCAGCCATACTGATTCCTTCCCCCTCCCCGACCAATACATATCCCCAAAGTTCCCACACTCATCCTTCTTCTTTAACAGTAACCATCTTGCCAGCAAAGGCTTTTTCCCTGTGCAGAATGGACTTGCCCTCGCCAGAGCACACACAAGGTTAAAAGGGATTTTGTACTGAACAAGTCAGGGCTCACTTCCTTCTCAGCTGTCCACTTTACTTTGGTCACTTTCCTACCTCCTCTGGCCTGGAAGTGAAGCAAAGAGGTGACATCCTTTATAGGCAGGATTTTTTGAGTTGCCTGTGGAAGGAACCCAATTCAAGCTGGGTTAAGGAGAAAAAGAGAGGGAGGGAAAGAGATCCAGGAGAGGGAGAGGGAGAGAAAGACAGAGACAAAGAGAGACAGAGACAGGGCTTCCCTGGTGGCGCAGTGGTTGAGAGTCCGCCTGTCGATGCAGGGGACACGGGTTCGTGCCCCGGTCCGGGAAGATCCCACATGCCGCGGAGCGGCTGGGCCCGTGAGCCATGGCCGCTGAGCTTGCGCGTCCGGAGCCTGTGCTCCGCAGCGGGAGAGGCCACAACAGTGAGAGTCCCGCGTACCGCAAAAAAACAAAACAAAGAGAGAGACAGAGACAGAGAGAGGAACTATTGGCTCATCTAACCAGGAAGTTCAAGTTATGATTCCATTCAGAAACAACTGGATCAAGGGTCACAATGTCATCATTCTCTTTCTCCCTCCCCCCCACCCCTGTCCAACTCTGTTCCCAGTATTACTTCATTGTCAAGTTCCAGTGACTCCATGATGGCCCCTAGCACCTCCAAACTTCTATTCTTCCAGCTTAGCACGCTTGCAGAGAGTGCCACTTTCACAATTATGTCGCTAAAGTTCCCAGACCTGACTTACATGCTTGGGGCACATGCCCTCCTTAAAATAACCACTGTGGCCACATGATGCAGTGTGCACTTTGGCCAAGCCGAGGTCTTGTCCCAGCCCAAGAGCCACAGAGATGGAGCCAGGATAGTTACTCAAAGGAAAATCGAAGTGCTCTTACCGAGGAAGAAAAGTGGTACTTAGCAGACAAAAACAACATGCATCTACTCGTTGGCCCTGGTTCGCCTCGGCCCCAAGAGGAGGAAAGCTGAAGGTACAAACTCAGCCACGGCAGTAGCCTAGTCATTTTTCCTTTTGACCAAAAGCACTATCAGGAAGGAAATTTTGAAAGTATGCACCACCTTTCAACCACCTGAAAACATCCGTGTTCACCTTCCTACTTATTGCCAGGAAAACCAGTCAACTGCTATATATTTTAAGCAGCCTCTTTTGAAAAGCACTGAGATATTAACACAACTTTAGATTCCTGAATTTGTAAAAAGAATTTGTTATTATTATAGAAACTTATCAGGAGGAAAGGGAAATAGGAAAAATTCACTCTACATACCTTTCTTGTTTTTACAAATGGACTGACTGTCTTGGTCCATATATACAATCACCCTTTAGATGGTGATTGTATAGAATTTAGTATCAACTTCTTTCACTTAACGTGAAACACAAGATTTTTGTCTTGTCGCCACACAGTCTGTAATTCTTATTTTTAACGGCCACCTGACTTTTCTTCAGATAGACAAACAAAAATGTATTTGACCATTTCCCCAATAGCAGATTTTAAGTTGTTACTAATTTATTTCTTATATAAATAACATTGTAGTGAAGATTTTATTTATTTATTATTCTGTTAATCTACTATTATCTATTTTCTCAAGATAAGTTTCCAGAATTTTCCAATTTGGTTTCTGGAAGTTCCCACCAAAATGCACTGCTACTGGTGTTATGTGCTCCAGTTTTCCCACAGCCTTCCCAGCTGTGGTCATCATGCTTTGAATGTCTGACAGCTGTAGAGGGTCACGTTGCCTCGGTGATAAAAGGTCCAGAGCTGGAATATGAGTCTTTCCATTCCAGGGCCACTGCCCTCCTCACTACTCCAGGCAGCTTGGCTAAAGAAAATCAATGGCAGGAGTAAAAGGTTGGCAAAGAGCCTGAAAAGAAAGGACAGCAGGCGAGAATCTCAAGGAAGAGAAGGCCCAGGATGAGGAGGGTTCAGATGGGGCTCTTGCCTCGTTCTCACCTTCACCAACAAATCCAGGGACTCTGAGCGCTGGGGAGTCTCTCCGGTCCCTCCGTGTTTCTTTAAACCCCTCGTTCAGGCTTGCATCTTATCTTACCATCAGTGTCACAGAAGCCTCACAACAATCCCTCCCAACATCCAGCCTCACCGGCTCCAGCTCTCACTGCAGACCGGACAAAGCACCACCCTGAGAGCTGGCAGCCTGCGTTCAAATCCTGCTCCAATCACTAAGCTACATAGCCCTGGACAAGCCACCTACTTTTGCAAATAAAAGATAATTGATATTAAAACCTGGTATAAAATAAGCATTCAATAAAAGGTAGTTATGGTCTTTCTGAATCTAGCTCAGTGTCAGTAAACCTCACCTGTAAAAAAAGCTTTTGGGGAGCTTTGTGGGCAATATGTTCTTTGTGGCATCTTCTCTTCTTCTGGCTGTCTGACAATCATCCATCCCTCCTTTCTTTCCAACCCTTTAAAGATGTAAAACCCCCTGCACTTGCTTCGGCAGCACATATACTAAAAATGTAAAAACCTTTTGTAGTTCACAGACCATACAGATACAAATGGCTGCAGTTTGTGGACTAGCTTCAAGTCACATCACTCTCCTTCTTAAAAACCTCCCCTGGGCCTTCCCTGGTGGCGCAGTGGTTAAGAATCTGCCTGCCAATGCAGCGGACACAGGTTCGGGCCCTGGTCCGGGAAGATCCCACATGCCGTGGAGAAACTGGGCCTGTGCACCACAACTACTAAGCCTGTGCTCTAGAGCCCTTGAGCCACAACTACTGAGCCCGCATGCTACAACTAGTGAAGCCCGCACGCCTAGAGCCAGTGCTCTGCAACAAGAGAAGCCACTGCAATGAGAAGCCTGCGCACCGCAACGAAGAGTAGCCCCCGCTCGCCGCAACTAGAGAAAGCCCACGCACAGCAACAAAGACCCAATGCAGCCAAAAATAAATAAATAAAATATATTTTTAAAAAAAGAAAAAACAAAAAGCCTCCCCTGTTTCCTCTTCCCTTTAGACTTAAATTTAAATTCTTCAGCGTGGCATTCAAAGCTGTCTCCAGATATTAACCACGCCCCTCTGCCAGCCCCGCCCCGTATCCCAGCTACACAATTCTCTGAACAAATCCACGTGCTCTTCCGGCTCACACCTTCACTGATGCTGTCCCCTCCACCTGAAGTTCCCTGACACAATCTGGCAGGTTGGTGAGTGACGTGGGAAGGGAAGGAAGGCTGTGGAGACACTCAGGCAATTTGGGAAAGGAGAGAGATGTGACATTTTGTTCCCAATGCACTGTCTCTGTGAAGCACAGCCTAGGTTCTCAGGCTTAGTTCCTTAGTCCTGTGTTCTTCCAGCCACCCACGAGCCCCACATGCCTCCAACCGTTAGGCAAACAACCATAATCTTTAGAGTAACGATGCCTGAAAGACTCACCATTTTCCTTGAACATACTGAAGATTTTTTTTTTAATTCAAGGGAAAATGAACATATTTCAGAATATTAAAGCACTGCTTCCTCCAGCAAATGTGAGACAGTCAGATGATTTATAAATTATAAAAAGGAATGGGACAATCGGTCCTTGACTAATTTCCTGTCAGTGTCACAGTTGCCTCATTTTCTTACATTCCCCTAAAATCTGCACTGCTGTTTTCTTAGAGCCGGAACTCAGACTCAGGTGACCCAGATTAGACAGGCTCGGGACAGTAATTTACGGGCTGAGTGACTCATTAACTCTGGCTTTGCCTCTAGCCGGGATGATCCCTGCATGTGTCCCATGGCCAGGAAGAAGCCACATGGCCTCTTTTGCCTCCCAACCCCCAGGACCCATCACCTAAGCCGGCATTTTTACCATGAAAAGATTCTCTTACTTCACCAGGAGCTCTTTAGGAAGAGATATACCATCTCTACATATTTATTCAATACTTACTCTGAAATAAGTGCTAATTCTTTGGTTGGGAGTCTCAGGCAGACTGGACTGAAGTGGGGTCCTGTTATGGACCGAATTGTGTCCTCCCCAAAATTCATATGTTGAAGCCCTAACTCCCAGTCAGAATGTGACTGTATTTGGAGATATAGATTTAAAGAGGTGATTAAGTTCAAATGAGCCATTAGGGTGGGCCCTAATCCAATCTGACTGGTGTCCTTGTAAGAAATGGGTCTCATGGGGCTAAAATCGACATTGTGGCAGAGCTGCATTTCTTCTGGAGGCTCTAAGGGAGAGTTCATATCCTTGCCTTTTCTAGCTTGTAGTGGTTGCCCACATTCCTTGGCTGGTGGCCCCCTTGCTCCATGTAGCAGTATCTCCTCTTACCCATCCTCCTTCTTCCCATCTCTCTGACCACAGTCAGGGAAAGGTTCTCCATTTTCAAGGACTCGTGATTAAATTGGGCCCACGTGGATAATTCAACATACTCGCCTCATCCCAAGGTCCTTAACCGTAATCATATCACAAAATCCCTTTGCCATGTAACAAACATATTCACATTTCAGGGATCTTGCACATCCTTGGGGCCATTAATCTCCCTATCACATTGTGTTATTTAAATATTATTGAAACTATTAATTTCAATTTTTAAACTTTTCTTAATGTGCCTACTAAAATATTTTAAGTTACCTATGTGGCCTTCTTTTGTGGCTCACATTATATTTTTATTGGACAGTATGACATTAGAAATTGAGAAACACAGAGATCAAGAGATTTGTCAAAATTTATAAATCAACTCAATAATGGTGCTAAAAACTTTGAAGCGGCTCAGGCTCAGGGCTCAGACTTCCCTTTCCATACTCATCCTGGGTGATCTCATCCTGCCTAATGACGTTAATGCTATTTACACACTGATGACTGCAAAATTTTTATCTTCAGCCCAGACCTCATCCTTGAACTGTAGTCTCATATACCCAACTACCTACTTGATGTTTCACTTGGATGCCTAATAGCATCTCAAATGTAATATGTCTCAATCTGAACCCTTGTTCTTCCCCAGCACCAATCCCACTCTCCATCCCACCCTGCTGCTCATATAGTTTTCCCCCATCTCAGTAAGGCTCCAAAGCTCAAAGGTAACATTGACTACTCTATTGGTTTCCTGACCCACATCCAATATATCAGCAAGTTCTGTCAGTTCTACCTGTGAAATACATCCAGTTTCTGCTCATTCTTGGTACCCTCCCACCTGGTCCAAGCCACCCTTGTTTTTCACCATGGTTAACTCAACAGCCCCATAACTTGCCTCTATAATTTCATCCTTCTCCCTTTCAGTTTATTTTTAATAGAGCAGCCAAAGTTATCATGTTAAAACACATAGATCACATCATTTCTCATCTTAAAATTCTCCAGCGATTTTCCATCTCAGTTGAAAGAAAAACTGAATTCCTTCTATGTTCCACAAGACCCTGCATGGTCTGGACCCCAGCTACTGCTCTGACCTCATCACTTACCACTCTCTGGTTGGCTTACACCACTCATTTGTACTTGCCTCCTTGCTGTTCCTCAGACATGCCAAACATGCTCCCACCTCAGGGCCTTTGCACCTACTACACTTGCTGTTCCCTCTACTTCAGCAGTCATTCTCCAGGGAACCCCATGTCTCGTTCCTTCATTTTCTTTAGGTCCTTAATCAAACACCGACTTTCACCATCCTCATTCCTTCACACTTTCCCGCTACCCTGCCTTATTTTTCTCCATGAAACACCAGCTGGCACACTAAATATTTTCTTGTTTATCTGTTTGCTGGCTGTTTCTGCTCAAAGAAATGTATCCATAAGGACTGAGCCTTTCAACTGCTTTGTTCATTCCTATATCTCTAGCATCTAGAATAGTGACTCGCACATAGTAGGTGCTCAATAAATATATAAACTAATTGACTCAGAAAGAATTCATAATGTTAGGCTGAATAATTAAGAATGAGCTAGATTACCATGCATTAAATATGTTTTTCAGAACTGTATTGTTTTGTTCTAGCAGATCTTTAAATGCATCTTTCAAGAGTTAGCCACCTTAGCCAATTTTCAGATAAGAATCTCATTCTTCAAAGAGCTAGTGGTTTCAAATCCTAGTTGCCCTTTTGCCACTCAAAATCAGTTTTTCTTACGTGGATAATTGTTTAAATCTCGTCTTTAGAACTGACAAGGGAAAATGTAGATAACTGCTGTTACAATAAATGGAAAAGCGCCAAAACCTACTGATATTTTCAGTTCATTTAACCCCTAATCAACTGTCAAACAGAACATCCTTCCCAACTGACAGCTTCAGTTAGCAAACTAAGGGGCCTGCTTGTCTCAGGCTCCTGTCACATCAAGAGTCTCAGAAGGCAAACTAATTGCTTATCACCTAAGAAGAACAGGAACGGGGCATTATATTTTCTTATTACTGTACAACTTTATTTCTCTTTTTGCTAATGCTTTTGGAGCTGGTGATGTCAAATTTTGAACTGCATATTTTGATCCCATACAGAAAGCAGTGCTGCTTCAGAGAGGCAGAGACCAATAGGTGGGCTCCTAGATTGATTTGTGTCACATGAAAGATACTCACGGATACTCCTTGAAATACTCATGTGAGGGGAGACGATTGAGCAAGGAGTTCAAGAAGGAGGCAAGAGCAGCCGGAAGCAGGATGCAGGGGGTTTGAGGTTCCTAGTTAACATCCACCGAGACATGAGATGGGGGAAAAAACCCGACCTTCTCTATGACTACCTTCTCTATTGAGTAATAGCACAGACCGATTAAAAAAATAAAAAATAGGACTTCCCTGGTGGCGCAGTGGTTGAGAGTCCGCCTGCCCATGCAGGGGACACGGGTTCGTGCCCTGGTCCGGGAGGATCCCACATGCCGCGGAGCGGCTGGGCCCATGAGCCATGGCCGCTGAGCCTGCACGTCCGGAGCCTGTGCTCTGCAACGGGAGAGGCCGCAACAGTGAGAGGCCCGCGTACCGCAAAAATAATAATAATAATAAAAATAAAAACCCACAACTTCTAGTCTAGAGTCCAAAGCCCCTAGAGATTTTGATTTCTCTTTCTCGGTTTCTAAATTCCTCTGCCTTATTTCTTTGCCTTCTCTCTTCTCTCTCTGTAGGACATTCAGTTGTTGTTTTCATTGATTATACTTTTTGTAAACAAATTTCTACTCTTAGTTTTTTGAGATAGTGGGATAAAGGGTACATTATTTCCCTTTTTACCTAGATTTTTTTATATGACTACACTTTGAAATTTAAAAATAACAAAAGTAGGGACTTCCCTGGTGGTGCAGTGGTTAAGAATCCACCTGCCAATGCAGGAGACATGGGTTCGAGCCCTGGTCCAGGAAGATTTGACATGCCATGGAGCAACTAAGCCTATGCACCACAACTACTGAGCCTGAGCTCTAGAGCCCACAAGCCACAACTAGTGAGCCCGTGTGCCACAACTACTGAAGCCGGCACGCCTAGAGCCCATACTCTGCAACAAGAGAAGCCACCGCAATGAGAAACCCACACACTGCAACAAAGAGTAGCCCCTGCTTGCCATAACTAGAGAAAGCCTGTGCACAGCAACAAAGACCCAATGCAGCCAAAAATTAATTAATTAATTTAATTAATTAAACTTTTTTAAAGTAACAAAGTAAATAGAAGACACATGTATTGGGAGCAAAAGTGAAAACCACTCTGATGCAGTGTGGACTCACTAGTACTCTGGACTCACTAGTACTTAAATGCTCTTTACATATTTTCATCTTGTATTAAAGTCATTCTTGGGAATTCCCTGGCCTTCCAGTGGTTAGGACTCCGCACTTTCACTGTGAAGGGCGTGAGTTTGGTCCCTGGCCAGGGAGCTAAGATCTCACAAGCCGCGCAGTGCAGCCAAAGTCATTCTTGATATAATCCTGACCTCCACAAATATACGTCCAGGAGAAAAACCACACAGTCTCTAAACTGAACTTGAGAGCAGGGACTTTGTCTTTTCATCCATTCTTTAATTCAATAAAAGCAATTATTGAGTGCTTAAAAATGCCAGGAGCTAAGTTTATAACCTGAGCAAAAGAGATATAATTTGTTCCCAAAAGGATTTTAAAGTGAAGGGATTGTTTTGTTTCTTTGCATCCAGGAGTCTCACAAATGCCGGGAATATAGGGGACACTGGATAAATGTTGTTTTAACTAATTCCTAACTGCCTTGGGTGCCAGGGCCTTGGTTCTAGTCTCCCCAAATCCCTGAGGCACTTTTTATCAACTATTCTTTTTCCATTCAATATTTCAATCTCACCTATGCATTTGTGGACAACCTGCTCCCCCAGACAGTAGACACAAACCACATGAACAACTCTGTAAAATGGGGGTAGGGGATGGGAGGGGCAGTGTAGGGATCACAGATCAGTCTGTAAGTCACCGCCCTTTCTTTAGGAAGTTAGTATTGCTCTGTTTATGACCCCTGTAGGAGCTTAATACATAGAGATCTTTGATGAAAGAGTTAATGAAGGGGTATGTGTTATTAAAAATAATGATAATTCAGAACAAGAAGATAGAAATTAATACGGCTGGTTTTTTAAGGAATAAGCCCTGCGTGTGTGTGTGTGTGTGTGTGTGTGTGTGTGTGTGTGTGTGAAGGGGAGGATTCCAATGAAGTTGCTGTTGCTCGAAACATCTTTGGAATTCCTTTCGGTAAAATTATTCATAAAAAAAATACCCTAAGGATAGGTTTAACTAAAGCTTTTTGGATACAGCTGAGATACGAGGAATTTCTTTTGGTCAGTCACAAGATAAAAAATTCTACTCAGCGTTTCTCAAATTGAGATCCCTTTTATACTAGTCTTAAACATAAACCAACAAAAGAGTTCTGTGGCCAAAAAAGTTTAGGAACTATTTCATCCTATTCTCCACCCTGGAGATTTACAAAGCATATTTCTATTATGTTATCAGCTCTTTGCTGCTTAATTACGGATTCCCAAACTAATTTGACTAAGAAGCCTTTTAAAAAAAAATTATGCCTATTAACATTGGAAAAAAATTTATTGAGGTATAATTGATATATAACAAGAAAATCTTGTTTTAAAGTAACACGTGCTTTTCTTGTGTAATTTTAATTTTTTTTCTAAAAACCCTTAGTTGAACATACAGATTTTAGATATACCTCTTTTTAAAATCAGTTACTGTAGCAAACATTGTGAGTTATATTTTCATATCCATTTTTCCCTTCTACCTTTACAAAACAAAACAAATCCCTTTTGTTCAATGTGGCAAAGTATTCAGCTACAAACACGCACCTAATCTACATCCCTTTGTGGCGTTGTGACCAAGTTTTAGCAAATGAGATCTAAGCAGAAGTAACTAGGTATGGCTTCTAGGCAAGCTATTTAAAAGGTGAAAATTCTGCTGGTGTACCCATACAGCCTTTTTCCTCTGTCCCTCTCCCCTGCCTGGAGCACAGTCATGACACCTGAGGGGGAGCCAGCATCTTGCATCCATGAGATTGAAAGCCACAGTCTAGGGAGAGTGGAGCAGCAAGATGGAAGCAGCCTAGGCGGCTGAGGGCATTATGGGGCTGCCCTGGGCTCCAGAACGTTTTTTTTGTTTCAGAAAAACAAACTTCTTTCTTGTTTAAGCCATTGTCTGTCATATTTTCTCTTAATTTTGACCAAACACATTCGTAACCAAGAGTCACATTTATGATCACATTTCCCATAGTTTTTATCTTGCAATGAGTTGTGTTTTAGACTTATTATTCTTGTACTTTTATTGTACATCACCTCAAACCCTTCTTGACAGTACATATAGTGTATATGAAACAATAAAAACATATGTATTTATAACCATTGCAAGCTCCACACTGCAAATTGCTGTAGGTCAGCAATTAGAAATAAATGTACACGTGGTCTGCAAAGATTTTTCTAAACCTGAATATTGGTCAAAGAATCCAAAACCATTAGTTTTGTTTAATGTCGTAGCAATCACCTTCTATAAATTCTGTTTGTAAATGTAGTTCTATTCATAATTTAAGTAAATGAAAATAAATTTTGTAGTGACAATTTTATTTCATCCTTTGTAAAAACTATCAATTTCCTTAAGTGTCATTATCTTCGGTTGGGATGCCATGATCTAGATATACATCTTTAATTCTACTTTGTTCTTTTTGAATGGAGAAAATCTGACTCCATCTCAGTTCCCAGCTCAACTGGCCTTGGGAATGCTGGGAAATGGATAGCTCTAAAATATGTGGGGAAATGAAGGGGATATAAATTGCTGAGTATTATCATCATCTTGATGGCATTGTAGTCTTTTTCTCTTCTTTAGACAGAGTCAGTGACTGGGAAGAGAGATATGACTGAACTCTGTAAGTCTATGTAAGAATGGAAAGGCAATAACCTAAGCCACCCTTGATGTTCTATTGAAGACTGGCTGCTTTGCCATTGTTGCAAATTGCCCTGCAATTTTCAAAAGTAACTAAAGAGACTTGAAATTTTTACCTGAGGAATAGTGATGAGACAGAATCCAGACTCCCTTAAGAAGTTTCACCTGACTGAAAAAGGGCCAAGAAAATCAAGCCCACTTCTGGAAATTTCTATGCGTATTAGTTCTTCATAATTACAAATGGATGGACTTCCCTGGTGGCGCAGTGGTTAAGAATCCGCCTGCCAATGCAGGGGACACGGGTTCGAGCCCTGGTCCAGGAAGGTCCCACATGCCGTGGAGCAACTAAGCCTGTGCGCCACAACTACTGAGCCTGCGCTTTAGAGCCCACAGGCCACAACTACTGAAGCCTGCACGTCTAGAGCCCGTGCTCCACAACGAGAGAAGCTACCGCAATGAGAAGCCCACGCACCACAACGAAGAGTAGCCCCTGCTCGCTGCAACTAGAGAAAGCCCACATGCAGCAATGAAGACCCAATGCAGCTAAAAATTAATTAATAAATTAATTTTTAAAAATAATAATAATTACAAGTGGAATTCTATGGAGTGCTGAAGGAGTGTTGTCACTTAACGACTTCCTAAATAAACTGCCATAAAAAGAAGCATATTGGGGCTTCCCTGGTGGCGCAGGGGTTGAGACTCCGCCTGCCGATGCAGGGGACGCGGGTTCGTGCCCCTGTCCGGGAAGATCCCACGTGCCGCCGAGCGGCTGGGCCCGTGAGCTATGGCTGCTGAGCCTGCGCGTCCGGAGCCTGTGCTCCGCAACGGGAGAGGCCACAACAGTGAGAGGCCCGCGTACCGCAAAAAAAAAAAAAAAAAAAAAGAAGCATATTAAAGAGGAGTGATATTTAACATGCGACAAGAATTATCTGAGATAAATTACAAAGAAGGTGCCTCTCAGCTTTGCATGCAAAAAGAATCTCCATTAAGTAATTAATTAACCCCAAAGCAATCCTGAACAACTGATACATTTAACAAACTTCACTGAAGGCCTATCGTTTGTTATCACTGAGATTCACACAAAGGATATAAAAAGCATTTCTATGGCAGAAGTATGTAACCATAAAAAGTTTACAACTGGGGCTTCCCTGGTGGCACAGTAGTTGAGAATCTGCCTGCCAATGCAGGGGACACAGGTTCGAGCCCTCGTCAAGGAAGATCCCACGTGCCGCGGAGCAACTGGGCCCATGAGCCACAACTGCTGAGCCTGCGCGTCTGGAGCCTGTGCTCCGTAACAAGAGAGGCCGCGATAGTGAGAGGCCCGCGCACCGCGATGAAGAGTGGCCCCTGCTCGCCGCAACTAGAGAAAGCCCTCGCACAGAAATGAAGACCCAACACAGCCAAAAATAAATAAATAAATTTATAAAAAAAAAAAGTTTACAACTGAATAGGAAATTTATGACATATATAAGAGCAAAATAAATAATGATACACAAACTAAGTTGCTGCACCCAAGTGCCACAGTCAAAGGAACTACAGGAATTCAAAGGAATAAACAGGGTGTCCTGGTTAAGGGCTTTGTGAACAGAGAGAATAGGCTTGAGTCCCTGTTCCATCTCACTCCACCTTTGTGACTCTAGGCAAGTTACCTAACCTGTCTATGCCTCAGTTTCCTCATCTGTAAAATGGATTTAATAGTTGTAACTACCACAAGGTTGTTTACAGAATTAAATATGGGGCTTCCCTGGTGGCGCAGTGGTTGAGAGTCTGCCTGCCGATGCAAGGGACACGGGTTCGTGCCCCGGTCCGGGGGGATCCCGCATGCCGCGAAGCGGCTGGTCCCGTGAGCCATGGTCGCTGAGCCTGCGCGTCCGGAGCCTGTGCTCCGCAACGAGAGAGGCCACAAGAGTGAGAGGTCCGCGTACCGCAAAAAAAAAAAAAAAGAAATATGATAACATACGTAAAATGCTTAGTATTGATTCTGGCAAGAGTAAGTACACAATAAATATTATCCATTATAAATACAGCCATACCTCAGAGATATCGCGGGTTCAGTTCCAAAGCACCGTAATAAAGCAAATATCACAATAAAGCAAGTCACATGAATTTTTTGGTTCCCCAGCACATATAAAAGTTATGTTTACACTATACTGTAGTCTATTAAGTGTGCAATAATAGCATTGTCTTGAAAAACAATGTACATACCTTGATATAAAAATACTTTATTGCTAAAAATATGCTAATCATCATCTGAGCCTTCAGCAAGTCATAATCTTTTTGATGTTGGAGGGTATGCCTCGATGTAGATGGTGCTGACTGAGCGGGTGGTGGCTGCCGAAGGCTGGGCTGGCAGTGGCAATTCCTTAAATAAGACAACCATGAAGTTTGCTGCATCGATTGACTCTTCCTTTCATGAACGATTGCTCTGTAGCATCCATGCTGTTTGATAGCATTTTACCCCGAGAACTTCTCGCAAAATTAGAGTCAATCCTCTCAAACCCTGACTCTGCTTTATCAACCAAGTTTATGTAATATTCTAAATCCTTTGCTGTCATTTCAACAATCTTCACAGCATCTTCAGCAGGAGCAGATTCCATCTCAAGAAACCACCTTCTTTGCTCATTCCTAAGAAGCAACTCCTCATCCGCTCAAGTTTTATCATGAACTTGCAGCATCTCAGTCACCTCTTCAGATTCCACTTCTAATTCTAGTTCTCTTGCTATTTATACCACCTCTGCAGTTACTTCCTCCAATGAAATCTTCCATGAGGGTTGGGATCACCTTCTTCCAAACTCCTGTTAATGTTGATATTTTGACCTCTTCTCGTGAATCACAAATGTTTTTAATGGCATGTATGTAGTGACTCCTTTCCAGAAGGTTTTCAATTTACTTTGCCCAAATCCATCAGAGGAATCAGTGTCTATGGCAGCTATAGCCTTACATAGTGTATTTCTTAAATAAGACTTGAAAGTCAAAATTATTCCTTGATCCATAGGCTGCAGAATGGATGTTGTGTCAGCAGCATGAAAACAACATGAATCTCATTGTACATCTCCATCAGAGCTCTTGGGTGACCAAATGCATTATCAATGAACCATACCATTTTGAAAAGAAGCTTTTTTCTGAGCCGTAGGCCTCAGCAGTGTGCTTAAAATATTCAAGAAACCATTTTGTAAACAGATGTGCTGTCATCCAAGCTTTGTTTTTCCATTTATAGAGCCCAGGCAGAGTAGATTTAGCATAATTCTTAAGGACCCTAGGATTTGGGGAATGGTAAATGAGCATTGGCTTCAACTTCAAGTCACCAGCTGCATTAGCCCCTAACGAGAGAGTCAGCCTGTCCTTGGATGCTTTGAAGCCAGGCATTGACTTTTCCTCTCTAGCTATGAAAATCCTAGATGTCATCTTCTTCCAGCAGAAGGCTATACTGTCTTCATTGAAAATCTATTGTTTAGTGTGGCCACCTTCATTAATGATCTTAGCTAGATCTTCTAATAACTTGCTGTAGCTTCTACATCAGCACTTGCTGCTTCACCCTGCACTTCTATGTTATGGAGATGATTCCTCCCCCTAAACCTCATGTAACAACGTCTGCTAGCTTCAAACTTTTCTCTGCACCTACCTCACCTTTCTCAACTTTCATAATACTGAAGAGAGTAGGGGCTTGCTCTGGATTAGGCTTTGGCTTGAGGGAATGTTATGGCTAGTTTGATCGTCTATCCAGACCACTGCAACTTTCTCCACATCAGCAATAAGGCTGTTTCTCTTTCTTATCATCTGTGTGTTCACTGCAGTAGCACTTTTGATTTCCTTCAAGAAGTTTTCCTTTGCACTCACAGCTTGACTAAGGGGCACCAGTGGCCTAGATTTTGGCTTGTCTTGACTTTTGACATGCCTTCCTCACTAAGCTTCTAGCTTCTGATTTAAAGGGAGAGACACGTGATTCTTCCTTTTACTTGAACACTTAGAGGCCACTGTAGGGTTATTAACTGGCCTAGTTTCCATATCGATATGTCTCAGGGGACAGGGAGGCCCCAGAAGAGGTAAAGAGATGGGGAGTAGCCAGTCAGTGGAGCGGTTAGAACACCTTTATCTGTTGAGTTCCCTGTCTTATATGGGTGCAATTCTTTGCCCCAAGACAATTACAATAGTAACACTAAAGATTACTGATCACAGATCACCATAACAAATATAATAATAATGAAAAGATTTTAAATATTGCAAGAAGTGGCAAAATGTGATAGAGACACGAAGTGAGCAGATGCTGTTAGAAAAATGGTGCCAATAGAGTTGCTTGACACAGGGTTGCTACAAAACCTTAATGTGTAAAAAACGCAGAATCTGTAAAATGCAATAACGTAAAGCATGATAAAATGGGGTATGCCTGTAATTTGGAGGAGTGATAACTGAAGACTGGGTCTGTAACTGAACTGGAAGTCTTTCAGAAATGTTGTGAAGGATCCAATTTAAACAAGCAGAGGAGAGAGAAGAGCGAATAACTCAAATCTAGACCAACATAAGTAAATACAGGGAATAGGAATGCACAGGGCACATTTTAGAATTAATAAATTTGAAATCAGTAGTTCTCAGTTGTTAATAACTAAATATTGCAATCAAGAAAGAAGCAAAGGACATGAGAAGCAAAATCACAAATTACGAAGTAATTATGAAACAAACATATGGGAAAATATTCAGTCTTATTAGGAATCAAAAAATGCAAATTAATACGAGAGGACGATTGACTCAAGATGGTGGATTAAGCACACAAATCTAGTACTTTCTTAGCCCCAAATCCCAAAAATGTCAGCGATGATATAAAGAAACTAGAACAAGGTGCCATCAGCAGACTAGAAATGTTGTGAGATTCCTGAACTATAAAAATCACACTGCAGTGGATCGATGGAGGAAACCCAAAAGAGTATGGGGGAAAAAAGACCACTGCAGTGATACTAGCCATTCTGGAGGTTATCCAAGTTCACAGGTAATTAAAACATGGAGGAGGTGGGATGATTAATTCAGGTAATTACTGCATAGCTACTATAACAGACATGTCCTGAAATCTCATGGGTTTAATACAATAAAAGTTCATTTCCCTTACTTACATCACGTGCCGTCAGCAGCAGAGATGCAAACGGGCATTTCAGGGAAGGGGGCTGCTGCATTCTTCCCTGGGATGAATATGAGTGTAGATACAATCACACCCTTAGACTGGCAAGTGGGGCCCCTGTCCTACATTTTGCCACTCAAGGATCCCTGTGCTCCGGAACACCTTCCTTGAAATTTTCTAAGTCTCGTGCCTGGACCTGCCAGAGACAGCAGTGTCATCCAAGCAGGGCACTCCAAGTCTGGACCTGGTCCAACATGGGTCCTGGTCACCAAAAGCCCCTCTGAAATTTTCCAAGCTTCCTCCAATAACTGGGAATGGTCAGGGCTGTCTGAATATTTTTCTCTCTTCTTCCCCTTTCTCTCTAGGAGTCCAATTACGTAGCGTTCAGGCTACTTAATATCGTCCTACAGAGCATGCTGCTCTATTTAAGTTTTTTCTTAGGCTCCTTATTCTCTGTGCTTTCTTTTGGATGGTTTCTGTTACTGCATTAAAGTATACTGAACTTGTCTTCTCCAGTGCCTCATCTGCTGTTATGTCTACCTGGTCTATTTTTAATTTCAGATATGGTATTTTTTTCATCGTTAAAAGTTCCTTTTGGAATATATATCTATGTTCCACTTCTCTCCTCAACACATCATGTTTTCTTCTACTTTTTTTTGGCGGTACGCGGGCCTCTCACTGCTGTGGCCTCTCCCATTGCGGAGCACAGGCTCTGGACGCGCAGGCTCAGCGGCCACGGCTCACAGGCCCAGCCGCTCCGCGGCATGTGGGATCCTCCCGGACCGGGGCACGAACCCGTGTCCCCTGCATCGGCAAGCGGACTCTCAACCACTGCGCCACCAGGGAAGCCCCAGCGTGTATGTATATAGATGTTTTAACATCCTTTTCTGCCGGTTCTGTCATCTCTGCAGTCTGTTGTATTCCTTTCAATGAGGTTGGATATCTTCCTGGCACACAGATAAGTTACTGGAATAAGCTGAATGCTTTCAAGACTTACTTTTAAGCTTTGTTAGGGTGTATCCAAGCAGTCATTAGTCAAGGGTTAATTTAGTTCCAGTACTAAGATAATATTCTTTGGAGGTTTCTACCCAATGTGTATATAATGAGGTCTTTCCACTACGGCTTGTGGGAACATGAGCTATTCCCAGCCTGTCTGAATCCCAGTAATTGTTCCTCCTACTTCTTTTTGATGGTTGTTTTTTCTGGTCTCAGAGAGTTCCCCTCTCACACTCAGTACTGGGCCAAAGTCTCAGAAGGACCCACTGCTGCTCCCTCCCTCCCTCACTCCCTCCCTGTCTCCCTCCTTTCTGCCCGCCCTGCAGCTCCATTCTCTAGGGTACTCTGACCCACAAATTGTTGCCATCTTGGCCTCCCCAGACTCCAATCTCTGTCTCCACGATTAACTGGGACTGCCAGTTTCCTTCTTCCTGTGCTGTGACCTGGAAACTGCCTCTGGGCAGTAAGCTGGTACAGTCATACCAAGTTCTGTGTGTTTGTTTTCCTTCTCTCAGGAATATATCTCTTGCTGCCTATGATCCAATGTTGGAAAATTATTGTTTTGTATATCTTGTCCAGTTTTCCAGTTAAGGGAACAAAGTAAATCTTGTCCCTTCATTTCTTCTCATACAGAAACCTCTCAATGTAGCTTTAATTTGCATTTCTCTGATGCTAAGTTCTTGATCAAAGTGTACGTACATTTCAGAATTTTGAGAGATACTGCCTACTTGCTCTCCAAAAAAGGTGTTATAAATTTATATTCCACCAAGAGTTTTGCATTCCAATACTAATGATTGCCAATCTTAAAACATTGGATATGGAAAGATAGTAATAAGAATAGGAAATACAAATGCCTTTAACCACATGAAAATATGCTCAATCCTGTGTAGAATAGAGAGACCCAAAGCACAAAATTAAGAAAAAAAGAAAAAAAAAAAAAAAAAAGAAAGAAAAAAAGCACTTAGTAGAAATAGAGAAGATGCAAAAAGAGAAAACATATAAACAGTTTGTTATTAATCAGATAAGATATTGCATTCATAAAACAAAAACAGAATGCTATTTTTAAAAGGGATTTTCAGAGAACAAGAAAAAAATGCTTTCATAAGTTAGAAATGTGATCACAAAAGTTAAAAATAAAAAATAGAAGGGTTGAGGAAATTTCCCAGAGGTGGCACACTCACACATAAAAAAGACAAAGATATAGGAAAGGAGTGAAAGAGATAAGAAAAATAAGAGAGTCAATCCAGGAAATCCAATGCCTAAGTAGTACAAGTTCCAGAAACAGAGAAATAAACAGGACAAAATTATCAACAAAATAATTAAGGAACATTCCCCAAAACTGAGATACCAGATCGAAAGGGTCCACTGACTGCCAAGTACAGTGGATGAAAATAACCTAGAATGATGGACATTATTGTAACATCTCAAAACACTGGAGCAAAGAAAAGATTCTATAAGTTTTCAGAGAGAGAGATGGAGAGGGGAAGGGAGAGAAGAAGGAGGAGGAAGAGGATGGGGAAGGAGAAGAAGAAATCCATATCACCCTGGACATCTCAGCAGCTACCCTGGAGGCTAGAAGACAATGGAGAAATGGCTTCAAATGACAGCCAGTCTAGAATTCTATACCCAATCAAACTATCAAACAAGTGGGAAGATGGAATATAGGCATTTTTAGACACTCATGGTCTCAAAAAAAAAAAATCTATCTCCCACTAACCCATTATTGAGTAAAACTGACTAATGAGTTCCACCAAAATGAAGACGTAAACCAACAAAGAGAAAAACATGGGGTCTAAGAAAACAGGAGGGAGGTCCAACGTAAAGGAAAGCATATGGAATCTCCAGGAGGAATGTGAAGGAAGATCCCAAGAAGGTAGTTACAGAACAAGTATAGAAGAGCAACCAGAACAGTGTTATTCAAAAAACTGACACGCTGAGAATTACCATTAGCAAGATCCTCCTGCCTTTTTGCCATCATTTTAATCTGAGGATTGAAAGCCCAGATAAAGCCTGACCAGATTCTCATACACACTTGGCTTATTTGAACCATGCCTCGATGATTCTCTTCTCTACTGCACACCTTGACTCTTGGACCAGCTGGGAGTACTCAACTCTTTCTAGAGAAATGTTTTGCTTTGATCTATTCCTGAAAATTTGAACTAGGCCATAGCAAGCTTAAAAGTGGAAAATACAAAGCAGTCTCTTCCCTTCATCCTATTCCTGCTAGATATCCAGTACCTGGCCCATCTACACTCCTGCCAGATGCCCCAACTGTGGTAAGCCCTGCGTCCCAGGATTCACTCCTAACTGTGCCCCCCAACTGCCCAAAAAGGGGCTCCTAAAAACTTGCAGGAAAGCTGAGGCCAGGCCATGACCCAGTGACTCTGTGCAAGTTATATTTTCTATGTTTCATCGGTGGTAATATTGCCTTTTCCTTACACAGCTAGGTTTGTGCTTATGTTGTTGAAGGATATACACATAGGTGATAAATCTATAAAGAGAAACACCACAATGAACACAGAGCTAGTACAGTGGTTCCTCTAGAAGGGTTAAAAGTAGGTACAATCAGAGAGGGACCCAGAGCCATTTCTAAAGTGTTGGTAATGTTTTAATCTACTTCAGGTATTACAACTTTTCATTTTATAATTATTACTTAAAATGTGCATGTGTATTTTATACACACTTCTATGTGTGTGATACACTTCACAGTAAAAAGAAAAAATATATAGCAACATAATGATGTCCATAACTGGACAAGTAGGCCATGAAATTGAATGCATGCTATGATTACGACTCTGCATTACAGGACTAGGGAGAAAGAATAGAAGGTAGTTATTCCCAAATGAGAGCAGTAAATTATAGTTGAAAGGTCGTGCACGATTTTCTCACAAACCTAACAGTTTTCAAGTGGCTTCAAATGCATCATCCCATTAGTCCTCACCATTCTGTAAGGCAAAGATTTGTCACAATGCTCATGCTGCCAGTGGAGAAGCAGAGGCCTGCCTTTTTTAGCAAACCTCGCCCATAATCTCACAGTCAAGGAGCAGCAGACCTGGGACTCAAACCTCTACGCCATACAATGTCCCTGTCGCACCCTTTCTCCTACCTTGATCCCAGTGACCTCACTAAGCCTCCACTTCTTCATCTGTAAAGTAATAATAATGGTAATGGGGCTTTATTCAAAGAGCTATCAGGATCAAATGAAATAAAGCATGTATAGCACTTAGCATACAACCTAACATACAGTAAGTGATCAATAACTGTTACATATCAGTAATAGTAATGTTAATATTAAGAATTAATTAGAGGGCTTCCCTGGTGGTGCAGTGGTTAAGAATCTGCCTGCCAATGCAGGGGACATGGGCTCGAGCCCTGGTCTGGGAAGAGCCCACATGCCGTGGAGCAACTGGGCCCGTGAGCCACAACTGCTGAGCCTGCGCGTCTGCAGCCTGTGCTCCGCAGCAAGAGAGGCCACAATAGTGAGAGGCCCGCGCACCGCGATAAAGAGTGGCCCTCGCTCGCCGCAACTAGAGAAAGCCCTGGCACAGAAACGAGGACCCAACACAGCCAAAAATAAATATATATAAATAAATAAATTTATTTTAAAAAAAGAATTAATTAGATAGTTGAGTTCAGTACTATTTAACTAGGCGTTAGGCATACGAGAATGACTATGAGGCCATTTGTCCAGGAGTGACAGACAATTAAACAAATAACAAATTCAGGAATCTGTAGAAATGATGGTGATATAGATATGCATAGATATATATAGATACAGATCTCTCTCCAAGGAAGATGTGTGTGTGTGTGTGTGTGTATATATATATATATATATATATATATATATATACTTTTTTTTTTTTTCAAGGAACATTTGCTTTGGAATTGGACCTGGTGAGGTGAGGTGAGGTGAGGTGAGGCAGCTGGGGAAGGTTTCCTTGAGGAAATGTTGCAGACTCTGAGATGTACAGCTGAATTGGAAGGAGTCTAAGAGACTATCTAGGCTATTCTCTCAATCCTCACTTGAGAAAAGGAAAAATGATGACAGTGGGAGTTGAGGTAAGGAGATTATTATACCCAGAGTTTAATATTACCACACTAAAATGGTCTACTGTGACTGTTAAGTCAAAGGAATAAGGACAAAAGGTCATTGGCTTTGGCAATTAAAAGATAATTAGTTTCAGAAAAAAATAGGTACCTGGGAATTAGATGATATCGAAGAATTGTTAATTTTGTTAGGTGTGATATATGGTGGTTATATTTTTTTAAGTACCATTCTGTGAAAGACATAGAGTTCAACTTCATTAGTTACCTTAACTTATATAATTGGCCTACAGTGGGAATGGGATAGGCGTGAGAGTGCTGATTATAAAAGAAAGTATCATAGAAAGGAAATCACCAGGCATTCAAAGAGAATAACCTTATCTCTACCTTTATATATGTTTGACATTTTCTGTAATAAAAAATTTTAAATATAAAAAGTGGCCAGCAACCTTGAAGGAAGCCACTTCAGATAAATATTGTGGGGAGAAGACAGATTTAAAAGGGTCAAAGGGTACATGGGTAATGAAATATTGACTCCACTCAAGAATTCTGGCCATAGCTCGGTGGAGTCTCAGGCTGAGAAAATGCAGATAGAGATACAGATAAATACATAGATATATACAGAAATAAATATGGTTTGGCTAATTATAAGGAAATCTAAACACATCTGAGGGTCTAAAGGAAGAAGCCAGTGGAGGAAGAAAGACTGAAAAAGTAAACCAGAAGGCATAAGAAGTTAAAACCCCAGATGGGTCCTAAGAGGAGAGGAGATTAAGCCAGAAATTAGAGCAAGAGAAACTAGTTTCAAACCCATCCATGTCAGATGAGCAAAATCTCCAGCTCTCCTGCCAGCCTCGGCCACTTGTTTCAGGAAGATGCAGCCCTCACCATCATGCGATGAGCTCTTTGATGTGAGGCCTGACAGTGGAGGGCATGGGCTACCAACAAAAAGGAGGAAAAGGTGAACGAAGAAACAGGCACAAAGAGAAGGGAGACAGCTACTCCGAGTGAAAAATCTGATATTGAAAAGAACCTGACATGGGGTGAATCATAGCGTTCACCCCAGCCCTGCTGCTCCACCACTAAGTCCAATCAGATTCCAGCGAGCAGCCCACCCACAGACTCAGGTCTGGAGTTCAGGAAAGGCAAGAAGACTGGCCCAGGTTGGAGTTAGTAATCCAGGGGTTAATATGGGCTCATCCTAGGGTAGAAGCGAAAGGCAGGGCAGGGAGGAGGTGTGTCCATTTCAGAGAGGTTCTGAGACCCAGATTTAACAGCCCTGAATCTCAAGGGTCAGTCCAAACAGGGCCAAATTTTTTTGGTTTGAAATAGGAGCTGGCTGCTTAAATATGGCTACTCGCCAGCAGAACCCATATTATTATCCGATACTAAATTTAATGATGCAGGAATTTTGGCTTACCACTTCTCTGTAACTCAATTTCCACAGTTACCCTAAGTTGGCCCGTGGTGGGAGAAAAGTATTCCAAAATAATTATCATAAGAAAAAAAATGTCAATGAGAGAAATAAAATTATTCCTCTCCTCTGTGCAAACAAAGAAACCTTTTCTACCTTTTCCCCTACACCCATCCAAAAAGGTATCTGAATCGTTGGTCCTTTGAGAACCAACAATAACCCTCAATTGTTAAGGAACTAGAATTCTACTAGAACAAATTATTTTCTTAAGGATGCCAGCTGAGGAAGTGAGAATTATTTGTTGCACTGTTTATCTTAACGATGCCAGCTGAGGAAGTGAGAACTATTTGTTGCACTGTTTAGCTGCCTTAATAGGGCATCGTTAAAATTCCCTCTTCCGTTCACTACTTGAGATGCAAAGCCAGGGAAATGTTCCACTAGGTGTGAGTACAGACATTCTAATTAACGTCATTGTAATCAGGGTTTCTGCCCACCGATATGCTAAATCATGTGAATTGCATGAATAGTGAAATGGAGTGGCAAGTATTTCAGAGGTGCCTTCTGAGCAGAATCCATATTCTGATTCTAATCAGAGCTACAGATTTCCTATATAAAATCTCACATTTCTAAGTCTTCATCCATCAGTTATTGACTCCTCCTTAGAGCCACTTCACCCACAGTCCTCACAGCAATACTCACTCCTGTGTGTTTTTACTCCCTGGGACACAATCCATTGCCCCTCACCAGGAATTCTCATTGACAATACCCGGAGAGCAGAGTTATTCTCAGAGAACAGCTTGCCCAGTGCCGGGCTTCATTTGTCTTTCCCCGTGGGTCATTTATCACAGGGAGCTAGCCTGTTGAGGTAAATACTAATTGAAAGCCTGTATGTTCTCCTGTGTGAGAGCTGTACGTTCTCCAGCCCTGAACAAAGGAAATTATTTTGCACACAGAGGCACCAGTCCAGAACTGGACAAAGTCCCCCCAGCTGGCAGTAACACATGCCCTATCACTGTCTTTGGAAGAAAGATTCTTCCAATTCTCAGAGAAAAAAGGAATCATAGAGTATTGCAATTTACATATGCAAGCTGAGATTTCCCCCAGGCCAAAGGTTTTGTTTCTATAGTAGCTTTAACTACCTTCGTTATCAGAACCCAACAAGAGAAGGTTGGGTTCCCAAATGTAGGCGTGTTCCTACATCCCTTTCCTCACCCTTCCCCCTCCCTCTCTCCTCCCTATTGGACTTGACATTACAGGTAGAATCCATTTGTAAATAACTTGGCACATTCATTCATTCAGCAAATACAAGTGTCTGTTATGCACCAGGCACAGCAGCAGCTGTAGAAGACACAATTTTGATTTTGAAAGAGAATTATATACCATAATAATGCAAACACTGATTATTGATTTTTAGCAAGTTAATCTATGCATAAAACTTGAAAAACTTAAAAAATGTACAGAGCAGAATGTGAATGGTAGAAAATGATGTAAATGTACAATGACAAATGCTGGCAGATGAAAGGGAGGGAAGGGGCTTCGCTAGTGGCGCAGTGGTTAAGAATCCACCTGCCAATGCAGGGGACATGGATTCGAGCCCTGGTCCGGGAAGATCCCACATGCCGCAGAGCAACTAAGCCCGTGCGCCACAACTACTGAGCCTGCGCTCTAGAGCCCGCGAGCCACATCTACTGAGCCTGTGAGCCACAATACTGAGCCTGCGCTCTAGAGCCCGCGAGCCACGACCACTGAGCCCGCGCGCCACAACTACAGGAGCCCACGCGCCTTGAGCCCATGCTCCGCAACAAGAGAAGCCACCGCAATGAGAAGCCCGCGCACCGCAACGAAGAGCAGCCCCCGCTCGCCGCAACTAGAAAAAGCCCGCGCGCAGCAACGAAGACCCAACATAGCCATAAATAAATAAATAAACAAATGAAAGGGAGGGAAGATTGCTGAGGGGAAGGATTTGGAATCTACGGAGGAGCAAATAAAGGTATAAATGCGTTAACGTTACCAAGGTAATTAGAGTGGACATTACTGGTGCCTGACCTATTGCCACCTCCCCTTCTCTCCCTTTCCCCCTGCATTTTGTTTGTTAGCAGAGCCCAGGTTCTATTCATGTGCCCACGTTATTCTTTGGAATCATGTGCTCAGGAACAATCAAGGGTAAATCATGATTGATCTAACTCGTGATAACTGCACACCCCTTGTCAGTCATTAGTGCTGAGTATGTGGCTGGTTCTAGCCAAAGAGACAGGAGGCAAAAATCGGCACTGAGCTTCTGGGAAAGATATAAAGGAAGAAACGGCCTCTCATATTGTTCTAGACATTATCTGAATTGATTAACCTTATAGTTAACCTATCTTGGAACATCTTATTGTGGGAAAATACATTTTCCTTACTGCTTAAATATTTGGAATTGATTTTCTCTTTCTACAAGTGAAAACAACCTAAATACGATAACTCACTGCAGAACTAAAAATGATGATTTAAATGTGGAGGAAGGAAAAAAGAGTAAATTCTCAAGTATAATAGCAGAAGATTATATATATGTATATATCTATGATATATATGTATATATATGTATGTATATAATTGATTTCTTAACAAAAGAAAAGTAGCAGTGTAAGAATTCTATTTAGAGGGATGGAGGTAGTCATCAGAAGAAACAGAAGTTAAAAATGTGACCAGAACTGAGGTGGGAAGGAGTGGGTAAACTATTTTTCATTATAAGTCTTTTTGCACTATTTTATTTTTAAACCATGTGCATGCATTATTTTTGATAAAAGCTTTAACATTCACATAAAGAAGAAAATGAATTCAAAACTAGAAATTAATTTCCTCTTCTACAGCCACCAGAGAGAAAATAAGACTCTTTCTCGGAGACAAATCAACAAACGTTAATAGAAGTGCTTTTAACCAGGGGAGAATGCCAAGGGCCCCAGTGCTTTTCCCGGTGCTATCAGTGTAGTAGTTTCTCTTTGTGCAGATGTGGATTAGGCTTTTGGCAGTGAAAGTGTTTGAAATAGAAGGAGATAAGGGAGTTTGGAGGGCAAAGAAAGAGAAAAATCCCCCAGCTACAGTACAACCGGTTTTCCTCTCGCTCCAGACAATGCAAATGACACATGCTCTCAGATTCCATTTTGCTAAAATAGGTGGCAGGTATATGAGTTGGATAACTAAGCATGCTGCATTTCTCCCACTAAAGTAAGATACCAAAAGTAAGATACCAACTTTCTCCAAACTGATCTCACTCTTAAAAGTACAAGAGAAAATTGCCATGGTTATCTTGACAGTCTCCTCTGGGATATGAACAAAGTTCAACCTGCATCTCCCCCACCTCTTTGACACTGTTGACAAAAAGGTACTAATGATCTAACTTGAGCCACCAGTATCGCCATAAAACATCTAAGGACATTCCTCTTCAGCAAATCCCAAAGCTCCCAAAGATGTGATTTTGTTCTCAGGGGATCAGAGTTACTGCAACAAGTTCTGGGAAGAAGACAATCCTATAACTGCCAGAGTCCAAGAGAAATAAACATCTACTTCCAACTTTATTCACTTGATGTCCCATTGAACTCATTGGTCAATAGGCCATTTCTTTTAAGCTGTTTTTCAGTAATGTAAGCCATACATACTGGTTTAAACTCAGTTAAAATAAATTCTAACCTGAAACTAGTCAAGTCTTCTGAAAACTAACCTACAATATCAAATATGAATTGACGCAGCCATGCATATTTCTAGCAATATATCCTACAGAAATAAGACATACAAGGTTGTGCGTTGCAGCATCCTTTGTTATGACAAAAAAAACCAAACAATCCAAAAGTCAAACAGCAGGAGATTGACTGAACAAATAACGACGTAACCACACTAGGGAATATTATACAGCTATTTAAACAAAAATAAAATAAAAACTAGATAGAACTCCATGAATTGTCATAGAAAGATGTCCATAATACATTGTTATCTAAAAAAAAAAAGTTGCAGAAATATGTGCAGAATATAATTCCATTTTATTTTTAAAAAGTGTATATGTATATCTGTATGTTTATTTTTATTTTTTTTCATGTAACCAGGGAAAGATATGAAAGGCTATAGGTCAAACTGTTCATGGTGATCACCTCGGGGCATAGAATTAGAGGCAGTACAGTTTTACTTTATATACTAGTAAATACTTTGAATCATCATATCAACACCACATTATTTTGCATTGAGGAAAAAAAACAAAAAAAGATGTATTTGTTGGGAGTGTACGGAAGGTTTTCAAATCCTCTCTTCCAGGACCACACTTAATATTACAATTTCATGAACATCTGTCTGGTTTTTCAATATCTTCAGAAAATAAAGATTTTACAACCTTCTTCTGTAACTTTGTCATCATAATAGTTTCCATTTAGTGAAAAGCTAATGTGTGTGGGTGCTTCCCATACAGTCACTCACTTAGTCTTTCAGTAACAGCCCCGGCTTCCCTAGGTCAATTGTACAGATGAGAAAATGAAGTAACTTAAACAAGATCACACAAATCCACCAAGCAGCCTAGTCAGGATTCCAAAGCAGATCTAGCTGGAAAGCTTGTGTTCTTCCTGGGACTACAGCACATCTATTAAGCGCGTGCTTGTAAGCTGAATCACTCACCTCACTTCGAATTCGATTAGTTTTGCAAATGGAAATAGTATATACTGTGGGAGTCTAAAAACCTACCTCACAGAGATGTTGAAAAAGAATCAAAAGAGACCTGCCTCAACCATTGCCTCTTCTTCCACTCATCATGCTCGCCTCCCAAAGAAAACTGTCCTTCACAAGCCATCATGTCCTCTGTTACTCAAAGCCATACTCTTCCCACTCTATTTTTACCTTCAGCGGTTTTTTTTTGTTTTTTTTTTTTTTGAGGTACGCGGGCCTCTCACTGCTGTGGCCTCTCCCGTTGCGGAGCACAGGCTCCGGACGCGCAGGCTCAGCGGCCATGGCTCACGGGCCCAGCCGCTCCGCGACATGTGGGATCTTCCCAGACCGGGGCACGAACCCGTGTCCCCTGCATCAGCAGGGGGACTCTCAACCACTGCGCCACCAGGGAAGCCCCCAGCCTATTTTTTTAAAAATTCTCTTGGTGAGGTCTCTCTGAATTCTCTAGATTTTTCCAGACCTGAAATCTGAACAGTTCCCTTCAATACTAAAGCTTACCTCCCAGCTTCCAAAAGCTAAGATCTTAGTCCTCTAGTATCCCAATAGGCTGCAAGCGTGCCATGATGTTTTGAAGGTTAACAAAAACAAAAATATTGCGAACTCATGGTCACTTGACTCTAATATTTTTTTCAGCTCTGCTTGAAAAATGGTTTGTCATTCCTGGCCTTGAACTTGTAAGATTTGTTAACAACTCTGTGGGAGGGACAGTGGTCAACAACTTTTGGAGAAAAATGTTCATTAGAGCCAAAGAGGAAAACTCAGTAGGGTTTAGATGATACACAGCATAGTAACTAAGAACTGGGAATGTACAGTATACATCGGAGAGGCAGCAGCTCTGTCCCCTGTCGCGGACGCTGAGATGTGGCTGGATTATTACAGGTGCTGTCTCCTCACACAGCCACAGTAACCAGAAATGCCTTTCATCCCATCTCTGGCTGGTCCAAAGGTCATACTCCCCAGGGACCTACCACTTCATAATAATGATTCATTATGTATTCCAGCCCCAGGACATTTCAAAAGAGTGTTTCAAACCACTGCTGGTTATTATATTGGATTTAACTCTACTGATACATTTATTGACACCACGGGAACCACTGCAATGCAGTAAGCTCCTTTGAAAGCAGAGAATTTCAAGTAGGCACATACTTTGAATCTGTCTTTCCTAAGAGGCACAGAATACACTAATTAATGGTGGAAAGTCACAAGCCTATATACATGGAGTGACCTGGGAGGGAGGGCAAAGATCTGGGGGCAGTTGATGGATATACCTACTCATTTACTTTTCATCTTTGTACTGTTGCTATAGCAATATTTCTAATCTGCAAAGCTAGATCAAGTCTCTCCCACATGTAGAAGCCTTCAATGGTTCCCACTGCCTTCAAGATAACCCCCTTAACATGCTGTCTACCCCCCTTTCAGGATCTGGAACAAAATTCTCCATCTTGGATCCATCAAGCGTGCATAGTAACTGATAGTAAGTAACAACAGACTATGTCTTTGTATCCACAGAGGCTAAGAGAATCCTTAGAATACAGTAGATGCTTGTTGACTGACGGAAAAACTGAAAAAGTGAAAGAAGAAACAAGTGGAAGAATGAGACATTCTTACAAGATTCTGTTCAGTTGTTTTGATTCAAAATTGTGACTGTTTCTGCTATCTCATATTCACAGGAAGGGGGCAGGGGAGGAGACAGATAGATAAATTTTTTTCCTGTGAATATAGGTGTATTATATATATATTTTCCCCCCCACAGGAAATATGCACAGTAAAAAAAGATTATCTATCTATCTATTATCTCTATCTGATAGCCCAACAAAACCGGGCATTTTAGTTCTGGTTGCTCTTTTCAGTGGGAGTTTTTGGCCCCAAGAATGTGAGGAATTTACTTGTATTTACTGTCTTATCCTCAAGGCTAATTTTTATCACTCATTTAACATTCCAAAAGCCCCTGGAGTCAATAAGCAAACCATTTGATTGAAAATAAACTTGTAAGGTAGTCCTCTATTGCCTAAAGAATTAATTAGAGTTCCAGCTCACTTCCTTAGTACCATTTTAGACTGGGGGGAAAAACCTAACTACAGAAATCACATGTTACCGGTATTGATGCTTCACCCAGGCCATACATCGTAGGCCACTGAGTACTAGGAAACAACCTAACACCTAAAAGCGCCCCCTATAGGCTAGAAGTATTGATGCAGCTCTCTCATTACATCAATGGAGTAGCTTGGCAAAAAATGACTAATTCTTTTACACAGATCTGAAAAGAACTCTGTAGAGAATCATTTCTCTGTCAAATCCCCCTCTTCCCCAACACCACCAGAAGGCTTAGCCAACAGCACTACCACTTACTACTCACTGCGCAGGTCAAAAACTTAGCAGCCGCCTGTGATTCTTCTCTCTGACACTCTACAGCCAGTCCGTCTATAGGCCCTGATAGCTCTGACTATAATATATAAATAACTCTAAACTGACCATCTTCCCTCCCCCCACTGCTACCACCCGACTGTAAGCCCACTGACAGGTCTCCATCTCCACCACACTTGTCCCGTTTGTCCATCCTCTCCACAGCAGCCAAACTGTCTATTCTAATTACATTAGCCCACATCCCTTTCCTGCATCAAACACTCAATGACTTCTCACTGCACCGTGAGTAAACTCCAAACTTCTCACCGTGGCCTCTAAAGCTTTTCATACCCAGCCCCTGCCTCCCTCTCCCATCTCATCCTCCCTTCTCCCTCGTTCATCACGTCCCAATCCACTGGCCTCGTTTCTACCCAACATGCTGAGCTCAGCCCCTACTCCCTCAAAATTGTCAAATGGCTGCTTTCTTCCCAACATTCAGACCTCAGTTCAGATGTCATGACCAATTTGACATCTTTGACCAATCGACATCTTTCCTGACCAATTTAAGCCACTCTCTAACCCATGACCCTATTTTATTCTTTCAAGGTTAGATTTTATTATCTGTCTCCTTCCACTAAAGTTGGAAGCTCCTTAAGGTCAGGGACTCATCTGTTTACGTTCTCTGCTCTACCCACATGGACTAGAACATTTCCTGGCACAAAGCGTGCATCAATAAATATTTGCCAACTAACTGAGTACCACCGAAAAAAGGATCTTCTTTTCCACGTACCACATGCTAGCGTCTGGCGAGAATGAGCACACCTGTGAGGTGCCGTCGTTTGAAAAACAAACAACTTATCTCTTTGAAAGGAATATTGCAGACCACTGTGGATAAGATTCGTATCCAGAGTAGAGAAATGACTTGTCATGAGCAGACACTAGAGGTAGTTTGTCTTTCATTCTCACTAGATTAAGTTCTAAAAGTCTAATTTCCACACCCTGAGATCTTCAAACGAAACCTGATGAGTTTTTTCCCCTCGCCTGTCAACTGATAAACAGACACTTGTGGTCTTTCTTACTATCATTCACTCAGTCTTTGATCTTTGGAATTCTGCTTGCTTCATCTCGGTGCAGTTACAGCTCCACTCTGTGGAAAAACGGGGAAGGCAGGCAACTCAGGATAGGTGTGTCACCTACGTGACGACTGAGAAAGCTGGGGAAACTAGGCCATCAAGAGTACAGCCTGTAAGAACATGCACAGAACATCAGAATAATGAAGTGTGTTTTATTCTTATTTAGATTCGATATGTTAATCTCCAAAAATTAAATATGAATCCCGGGCCTATCAATGTTTGATGATTTACTTGCTTTCTTGCCCATCTTCCCACCTCTTTTATTTCCATTGCAGGTTTGCAACTGTTCAGCAATGTTCTTTTCTAAATGATGCATCTCTGTCAGTAGACACCATGACGTGTATAAAAATTACAAATACATAACACAAAGTTCATTCTGGTCAGACCCCGAAATGAGACGATTAAAAGCAAATGATTTCCTATATCCAGATGCATAGAATGCAGCCATGGAAACTAGCAGAGGCAGCACTGACTTTTCTTAAAAGGAAAAGAATGTTTTTCACTAACTGGTATCTCTCAAGCCTTGCCTAGGGGAAAAGATCCTTCATGAAGCTGCCAATTGTTATGAGCAACATCAAATCAAGACCTAATCAATGTCGAATTGGCCCAGCTTCCAGGAGAACAGGTGCAGAAAGGAAGTTAATCATCTCTCCCAGAAAAGTCTAGAAATATTTTAACTTTTCTTAGGATTTAATACACTGCAACTTGCGGTCTCCAAAGCATCAAAACTTAACATGGTTTCTGGTAACAGAGCGACACTCAACATAAACAGCTACAAGGCTTCCACCACTTTGCCATCTAAAGATTTTAAAGCCATTTCAGACTGAGTTTTAATCTATGATTGATGGTAATAATATCAATTGCCCCTTCTCCAGCTTCAAGAAGTCAAATTTGGGCTCCACTTTACACTGGGTTTTTCATTGGACTAACTCATTAGAAGGCTTCAACCCTTAGTGAAATCAGAAACTAGGCAGAGTTTATCTTTGGTGACCCAAGATAAACACTTCATCTCCACACTCCCCCACGCTTCTGTCCCTGTTTTGCTCTCAAGTTCTTTCCTTATCAAAACAGCCTCTAAAGAAGAGATCTGAATTCCTTAGCACTAAAATAAACCTCTGCTAGAAGCTTCCAGAATGACCTTTCTCCAGGACCTACAAATAGGGATCAAAGCTTTGAATTAGACTATGTTTTCAAGAACAAGAGAACATGTAGGGAGATGAGGAGTTTCTCCTGAACCCATGAAATTGTACAGACAGCAGCTGCCAGCTTAGCCTACTGTGTGATTAAATAAATTCACTTCAAAACTTCAAAACTAAGCCCTTCCTTCAATTAGTTCATAGTTCACCAACATGCAAACAATTCATTTTCATTCATGAAATAATTACAAGATTATTTAAAGGACAGATTGATACCCAAAAAAAAGAGAAAGTTTCACAAAGGAGGCAATGACTGAGCTTGGTTCTCAAGGATAAATAAGAATCTGTCAGCAGTCGAGGTTAAAGGACGTTGTAAAGCAATGGATCAAAATGAGTAAGGGGTCGGGGGGTAGGGGGGGATTGAAAGCATTCTATTGGCAGCTTGGTTTCTAACTTACCTCTCTCTCCCCTTTGGAAAACCCTGACCTTAGGGATTAGAAACTCTGCTGACAAGCCCCAGTGCTCAGATTTAGAATATATATATGGACTGAGAACATTCGTGATGGACAATTCACTGTGTAGAATATAATGAATAGTAAGAAACAGCCCGACCACAAGGCAATTCACAATACAATGGACGGAAATAGAAATGGATGCACAGAACATAAGAGAATAAAGACTAAGAAGAGAGAGTGGAGCGTGAACTGGCTGTAAAGTAAGCCAGCTATAAAGTTAGCCCAGCTCCCAAAACGGAAGTCACGGTGCATAGATCATTTAAAATCCTATCCAAAATAAATAAATAAAAATTTAAAAATAAGATAAAAGTACTATCCAGTGGCTAAGTCAATGTTGCCAAGTCCTGCCTGAGTGAGAGGAGACTGAGTGGGTAGGCGTGACTGTCTTCTGCCCCACCTTCATGTTTCCAATTTGCTGATAAACCCCACTCAACAAAGGTCAGGTTCTCCCGGCTCAGGGAGGAGACTCAAGGGTTTTTAAATTTTCTACATTTACTAACTTATCATGGAAAAATTCCTGATCACGGGAAAATTCACCCACAGCTAATATCACGTGAGGCAGTTCTCAGCAAAGAGGGTAACCACTTCCTCATTTACTGGAACCACAAATCCCATCTTACTTGTAAAAGAGAAGAAACTTCAACATCCTGCTGACCCCTCAGAATCTTGCCTCTTCTGTCAAGGGCTGCATGCTCCCGTCATCTGGTTGCCTTGGACACATCACCTCCCTCATCTCCCTGATGTGGGGCTGCATGTAAAGATCACTCACAGTGCAACTCTGGAAATCCCCCAGTCTGGGTAGTGTCCGCCCTATGGCTGCCCACAGCTGTCACTGCTCAGGCCACCTTCACTCAGCCAACGCCACTTAGAGCAGGGAGAGCTTTGCTGCTGCTGCACATGTTGACAAATGTCCCTCCACCTGTGGCTGGATCAGCCTGCCATGGTCTTTTGTGTTGAGTTTGAGCTAGGAAGCCTCTGACCCCTTGGGCCAGACATCCAGCTGGTTGTTTTGGACAATTACGAATCAGGTAAATATTTTCATAAGGCTGAACATTTTTAGCAGTTTGAGTGAATGCTCTTCAAAGCTTCAGGTTCTGGGTCAAAGGCAATTTTCATTTAGAGAAAAAGTCTCATCCCTTCCCTTTTTACCTGTTAAAGTTGTATGGACACTATTTGAGATAGCTGCTACTTTATTTTTCCTTTTACCTTTTCTTGAGTGTGAAAGTGTCGGAAGCCCGTGTTAAGCGGGTATCCTCTCTGGAGAAGGCATCTCAGGTCCAGTCACATGCCTTCAGATTCCCACCTATATAATGATATGAGCCTTCATGTAGAATGTAAAATGAATTCACACACAGGATAAAAGTAATCTTGATAAACACTGAAATTTTTACTATATGGGAAAAAAATATGAATGGGGGTATCCTGTAGTTTAGAAGAAGCATAGACTCAAAAAACATCAGAGATCCTGTCATCTAAGCTCTCATTTTATGATTTAGGGAATTCATTCATTCACTCATTCAAAACCAGACAGGTTTCATCCCAGCCCAGCATTCATCCCAGTGATTCTCAAAGTGTAACCCCAGGACCAGCAGCAGCAGCATCACCTGGGACCCTCTAAAAATGAAAATTCTTGAGCCCCACCACAAATCTACTGCGTCAGAAACTGTGGGGGGTAGGATCCAGCAACCTGTATGTTACCAAGTCTTCCAGGCACACAAAAGTTTGAGAGTCACTTCCCTATATCCTGTAAGTGGAATGTATTAGGGCTATTTATTTTAACTGGATTAAACAAAAAAGGAAATCTGTTCATCTATGCAACTAAAAAGTTCAAGTAGGGGACTTCCCTGGTGGTGCAGTGGTTAAGAATCCACCTGCCAATGCAGGGGACATGGGTTTGAGCCCTGGTCCGGGAAGATCCCACATGCCACGGAGCAAATGAGCCCGTGTGCCTAGAGCCCATGCTCCACGAGAGAAGCCCCCCGCTCACCACAACTAGAGAAAGCCCACGGGCAGCAATGAAGACCCAACGCAGCCAAAACTAGAATTTAAAAAAATAATAAATAAATAATTTTGAAAGTTCAAGGAGTAATTCCTCCTCTAGAATAATCTGGGGAAAACACCATGTTTTGCTTTTCTTCAACGGCTGCAAATTTCCATCTTCATCAGCTACTCCTCTGTTAGGGTTGTCCATACCATGGTCCCAAGCTATCTGTCTAACTTGATTTCCCACTGCTCTCCAACAGGTACCGCTGCTAGAAACTTTATGGTTTTCCCGTGTCTTTTTTTTAATTGAAGGAGAGTTAATTTACAATGTTGGGTTAGTTTCAAGTGTACATCAAAAGGGATTCAGTTTATATATACATATATATACACATTCTATTTCAGATTCTTTTCCATTATAGGCTATTACAAGATATATACAAGAGTATACAAGAGTATACTATACAAGAGTATAGTTCCCTGTGCTATATAGTAGATCCTTGTTGATTACCTATTTTATATATAGTAGTGTGTATATGTTAATCCCAAACTCCTAATTTATCTCCCCTTCCCCCCACCACTATCACCTTTGGTAACCATAAGTTTGTTTTCTATGTCTGTGAGTCTATTTCTGTTTTGTAAATAAGTTCATTTGTATCATATTTTAGATTCCATATATAAGTGATATCATATGATATTTGTCTTTCTCTGTCTGACTTACTTCACTTAGTATGATCATCTCTATGTCCACCCACATTGCTGCAAATGGCATCATTTCATTCTTTTTTATGGCTAATATTCCACCCCTCACCCCCGTGTCTTGACCATACTATGCCTCTTCCCCTTTGTTCATTTCTTCCAATAAATTCCCCTTAACTGAAACACTTCCATTCCCTCAGCCTATTAAAATCCTTCCCAGACTTTAAGAACAAGTTCAAGTTTTACCACTTCCATGAAAAATCCCTTGTCCACTCCAACCATCTCTTATAAACTTTCTTGTGAACTCCTATAGCATTCAGTGCCTGACCCATACAAGATAGCCTTTAATTACACTTCTTAGTTAGGGACTGTTTTGTTGTAAGAGAAACCATCTGTGCTTGTTTCAATAAACGGAGATAGCTGTAAGGATTTAGAGAGATTTCATGTAACCCAATTGCAGGATGATTAGCTAAACCTCAACAGGTGTGAAAGGTCACAAGTAGTAGACAGGGACACTTATTCCTCACGTTTTAATATGCATGGACATATCCTGTCCTCTCTCCCTACCCCTCAATCAATCTCAGTTAACTGTCTGACTGGTGACTTTGGGAGAAGGAAGTACACGCTCAGTGTAGCCCCTTATTCTCCTTTTTTGTGGGGGGAGGCAGGCTTCTGTAGGGAGCGTTCAAGGGCAGGTGCCCAGGGCAGGGAGGTGGGCAGCACTGCAGTTTTCCAACTCTGCTTGGACTAGGTGGGTAAGTTTACTTTGGGGTGAAGTTAGTGAGCCCCTTGTTACTGCAGGGTTGAAGTTGGAAATCAACCCAAACAGATTAAGGTGACACTTTTATTTCCAGCTGCCTTATTTATCTGACCATCAGCTGGTTCCAACTCAGGCGAGAAAGAAAAGGGTATTATCACTGGTCACCCTATAACAATCTAAATAAGGAGAAGCAATTCTCTAACTGGAGCTACATATTTATCATCCTTGCTGTAAATCCACTCCAATTCTTCTCCCTCTGAAAATGAACTTCTTTTTTATTTGAGCTTCTGGCTCCTCATTAACTTAGAAATTTATGTGGAACTGGATGTTGCCATTAGTGACAGAGACTGCTAATTTTCCCCCAGATTTATTCCCCTCTTCATCCTTAGTAACAGAACACCCAAATTTCAGCTGAGTACATGGAAACCCAGAATAAAGAATATATTTCCCAAGTAGATGTGGTCATGTGATTAAGTTCTGTCCAAGGGGATTTAAGAGGAAGGACTATGCACAACTTCTGGAAGATATCTTAAGAGTGAGGGAGTTTGCTCTTCCCTTTTGATTTCTTCATTCCTACTGGTTGAAATGCAGTACTAATGGCTGGAAATGAGGCAGCCATTTCGGACCATGAGGAAGAAGCAGTGGTATGCTAGAACTGGCTCACAGGCTCAGGGGAGCAGATTGTTGAACCTTCAGGAATTTTGCAAACTAGTGATTAAAGCACTGGTAGCTTGAAATTGGCCACGCTGGGAAGGTTTCCAACATAGGAATCAGGCAAATGTTACAAATCAAGCCTTTCCACTCCCACTCATCACCCCCAGCCCTGAGGATCAGTTTACCAGCACACCATTGGATAGAAAGAAGTGTGTGTTGAAGATGTCAGAGCAATAGGACAAAAGAAGCCTGAGTCCCTGATGGTAATGAAATACCTTGCCATGGGAGCCCTGGACTGCCTACATTTATGTGAGGAAAAAGTGAATTTCTATCTTGTTAAGGAATTATAATTTTTGCTTTCTACTCCTCAAAGCCAAACCCAGTTGGGACACTGGACCTAACTCAACATCACCTGACCATTGTTTTGGGGTCATTAGGAAACTAAGAAAATCTAATTACTTCAGCTTAGATCAGGTTTCCACACCCCTGGAACAACCTTTGGGGGACAGGTGTGTGGGTTCCATGGTACAAACCTGGCCACCTAAACCATCCTTTCAGCAGGGCTATAGGTTTACATCTGAAAAAAAGGGGATATGAATGGACCAGGCACCCCAAACTAGTTAATTATGCTACCATTTGGTATATTAGGACACAGTTAACTTATTTAATGTCATTCCATGTAGCATCTACATCTACTCCCTTTAAGCCCACTTGTCTGCATTACTTTCCAAAAGCATTTTATAAATAAGTGTTTCTATGTCTTCCACATAATTTATAGCTGCATATTTCCCCCTCTGCCCTGAATGCTGCAGGTACACTACACTCGCTCAGCCACTGAGAACTCCACCATGCTGCCCTGAGTTCAGTGTCTTGTTTATTCCAGTGTGGTCTCTCTCTGTTGATTCTGTGCTCTGGCAAACAGATCTGATCAATAACACCAGAGAAAAGCTGTTCAGATGACGGTGCTGTACCTGCCAAATGGAGCAAGAAAGAGCAGCACAGGAGACCCTCAAATGCCTGCTTTATTGCAGCTCCAGGCACCTCCAAGGAAACAGACAATGAAGTTCCTTAGTCAGTGAGAGACTCAGAAGTCCTCTGACTTTACGAACATCCTCATCAACATTACTGCGTCTATGGCGGATTGACCAACCATCGCACGACTATGCAGCTAAAGGAAAATACAGCTGCTGGAGACCCAACAGAACTTCAGGGGATCTGAAGAGACTGGAAAATCGACTGCCAATCTACCAAGTGGAAATGCATTTCCAGTGGACTTTGCTATAACAGCCGTTTATAATGCTGATTCCTTTAGGGTGCCCAAGTTCAGGGAAAAAAACTGTGCCACTACGTGTGGTATGAACGTACTCAAAATGTCTATGTGTGTGTGCTTCATGTGTGGGTGGGTATTATATTTCTAACCAGATTATAAACTCCAGGAGAATATGGAAAGAAAAAGATCAACAAGACAAGGTCCTTGACCTATTAGAGAAAACAGACAAGTGAAGAGAATACTACAAAAATGGTGTGAAAAGTACTGTAAGAGAGATAAGCAGAGTGAAGTGCTCTTGGTGGTGGACTCTCCAATATCGTCTCTACTCCACATGAATAGTCTATCCGCCCACAAGAATCCCATGCCTGTCATTGGTTTAAAATGGACACAGGAGCCAATCTTGGTCTCTGAGACATGGAAAGAAGCAGAAAGTTTTCTCACTCCTAAAAAGGAGAAACAAAAAAGAGGTATTCCCACTCCTCCTCTGGACATTGGGGTCAAACACCTACCCAGTGGGCTTACTATAAAGCACTAGGCCCTATTTTAGCAGATGAAAAAGAAGGCCCAGAAAAAAGAAAAAGCTAGATATCTGAGTAGAGAGACTTGAAATACCATAGTAGAAAATAGCAATCGTTCTTCCTACAGGCAGGAGCTGAGCCACTTCTAAGAGGCTGGCTGCTTTGTCTGTTAACTATTTGCAGAAATCTCTTCTATCCCTACTCTCTGCTGTATTAGGGCAAGGACCATGTCTAGGACAAGGCCTCAGGCACAGTGCCTTGTATAGCCCAATCAACAGTGCTCAGAAAAAGTTCAAGAGCAAAAAACCCAATAAATCGGGCTTCCCTGGTGACGCAGTGGTTAAGAATCCGCCTGCCAAGGCAGGGGACACGGGTTCGATCTCTGGTCTTGGAAGATCCCACATGCCGCGGAGCGACTAAGCCCGTGCGCCACAACTACTGAGCCCGCGTGCCTGCCTAGAGCCTGTGCTCCGCAACAAGAGAAGCTACGACAATGAGAAGCCTGTGCACCGCAATGAAGAGTAGCCCCCGCTCGCCGCAACTAGAGAAAGCCCGCGCACAGCAACAAAGACCCAACACAGCCCAAAATAAAAACAAATAAATTTATTTTAAAAAATAAATCTTTTTCAAGGAGTGAGATTGGGTATTTGATGGTGAGAAAAACAAAATGATTAGAAAGAAAGATTTGGGGTGAACTAGTGCTATGCTAGGATCCCCTCCCCCAAATTCTTCATTCCTCAAGCCTGCTTTCTTCTTTTTTTTTTTAGTTATTTATTGTATTTATTTATTTTTGGCTGCATTGGGTCTTCGTTGCTGCGCGTGGGCTTTCTCTAGTTGCAGTGAGCAGGGGCTACTCTTCGTTGTGGTGCGAGGGCTTCTCATTGCGGTGGCTTTGCTTGTTGCGGCACGCGGGCTTCAGTAGTCATGGCACACGGACTCAGCAGTTGTGGCACACAGGCTCTAGAGCGCAGGCTCGGTAGTTGTGGCTCCTGGGCTTAGTTGCTCTGCGGCATGTGGGATCTTCCTGGACCAGGGCTCGAACCCGTGTTCCCTGCATTGGCGGATTCTTAACCACTGCGCCACCAGGGAAGCCCAAGCCTGCTTTCTTCTACAAAAGTCTGCTTTCTTTAGCTGCAGCTCAAGAACTATATTTTTCCTATACTACCCTCTCTCAATTGAGAATTAATTCTACATGCTGTCCCTTCAGGATCCTGTTCTGCCCTCCACTGGTCATGTCAAGTTCCTATCCCTCACTGTGAACTAGATTTTTTGGTTTCTTTCTTTTTAACTATCAAGACCCAGGTCCCACTTCCAGACTGATTGAATCTAGTATGAAGCCAGAGCTGAGAACCAGGATATGACTGTATAATAGACAGCTGTCGCCGCTAGATCTCAAGAATTGTTGAGGAAGTTCTATAGCTATGAACAAAATCCCACCCATATTCCATGTCTGAAGAGGTCACGGGTGTAGGGGACAGATGCCTTCATGCAGGAACTGGAGACAGTCAACCTGCCAGCAGACCCACTTCTTTGACGCAAGAGAGAGAAGGGGAGAGAGACAGGGGGTACCTCTGGGAGGAACGCATTCTGCAGAGTGGCAACCATCCCTGCCATCGCCCCTCACTGTTTAGAAGGTTAGTTTTCAAGCTGGGATCCCCGCACGATAAAACTGAGGCCGAAATGTCGCTTCCTACCACTACCGCTAAGTTGAGGACTGGGGATGGGCTCTGGACTGACAGTTGGCAAGTCACTGGTCTGGCACAGCACCTGATCCTTGCAAGAGTGGAGGGGGGAGCAGAAGAGAGATGCTGAAGCTGACGGGAAGCACTAGAAGGCGGGCTGTGTTGCCCTCTTTGGAGCAGCAAGAAGACAAGGGTTCCACTTGGCTCTGACAGAATCCAAGGAAGGTGACTGGGCTTTAGCCGTCACGCTTTCCCAGGCAGCTAAGCATACCATGGTCTAAACGAGAACACTGCACCTGAGAGAGATCTCCACTTGGAGCATGGCCAGGGGTAGCCTGGAAAGCCCACTGAGGAACCAGCACATGTGCCCCAAGAGAGAAACTGCATTCAGACAGCAAAGGGCAATCAGTGTTGGCCAGATAAGCTGCCACAACCTACAGAAAGGAGAGGTGAGTACAGACCTCCTCACCAGAAGCAGGCAGGTAAGAGGAGGCATTGCCAGCTTCCATTCCTACATCGGAATTGTAAACGCTCGCCTTAACCACTGGACGGCCAGGGAAGTCCCTGTAAGCGCTCTTAATGGCGTCTCAGCCCAATTCCATACCTTGTGTCACTCCCAATTTATTAAAAGCGTCATTGAAATCTTAAGACTCAGTAGTGCTCATTTTAGTTTACAATCATTTTCTATTCAAAGGTCTTCTTCCTTCTATTGCCCACACCCCTAGAAAACCCAGTAATCTTAAATGCTGGAGGGTGGGATGGGGATCTTTGTTCTCTCACATCCCAGCGCCCTTTGCTGCGCTTAGGTCACCACCTTGCCCCGAGGTATCAGTTCCCAGGTCCATGAAAAGACTCCAAGAGGAGACTCTGACTTCAGAACCAGTTCCCTAGCCTGAAGTCATTGTGATCCGAGGTGTTTTCGAGAAAGCCCCTCCCCCTCCCTCTGAGGCTAAACTTTCTTTCCCGTGGGTCTGAAAAGTGAAATGCCTGAAATTCTCAGCATTCCTGGCATTCCCCAAGGGCTGCGACAGCTCTCTAAACATTCCCGCCCAAAGGCACCTGAGGAATGGGGCCGCAGTTCTGTGGGAAGGCAGAAGGAAGCTAAGTGCACAGGGCAGCCAAAGTATTTGGGAGGACGACAGGGAGGCCTTAGACAGACACAGAGAGAGAGAGAGAGAGACAGACAGACAGACAGACAGACACACACACACACACACACGAGAGGGTGGAGGGTGCCAGAGAGGGAGCTTGGTCTAGAGGAGAATTTGCAGCACCTTGGTTCCCGGCTCAGCCTGGTTAGGGACTTACCTTGTAAAGGAACGTGGGCCAGCAGAAGCTGGTGCAAAGCTTTGGAGGCTGGAAAGGAACCCAGGGCCCTAATATAAAATTTTAATCAAGATTTTTCGCTAGTATCACTTGCTGGAACCCCTGGGAGAAAAAGTTTTCACTGAGGCCCTAAGTGTACCTCAGTAGCCCAGTCACTAGAGCCTCAGAGATGAGCTCCGTCGGCAAAAATCCTCTCCCTTTCTGGTCTCTTTCTCTCCCTCCACCTCCTTTCTCTTTCCCACACACCACCTGAGAGTTTATTGGGGTAAATCTTCCGGAGAACTGGGTACACCTGCAGTTTATTCAGCTATGCCTCAGACACACCACTAGAGGGCAGTGTCGTCACTGATCCCCTGAAAACGGCTCCCGGTTTCCTCTGGCTGCAGTGTTCAGGCAGGCCCAGGCACACATCCTGTGACAGGATGTTTCAGAACTTTTCCTTCCACTCTCATTGTAAATAAACAACCTCGGGGTGGATCCATCCAGATGCACAGCACAGCACAGCATGAGCTGCCTGGGCCAAAGCTTCCGGTCTATCTGTAACAGTCTTGCTCAACTGTAGCACAGGTCAAAAGCCCGAGCTTAAACGTGCATTTTCGTCCTTCTGAATTTCTGCCTGAATTCTGGAATTTCTCTCATATGCTGCCCTCAGGAGCAAAAGGAACTTTTCAAAGGAATGAACAGTTGAAGGATCCTGCACAGCCTTTTTTTTTTTTTTTACAAAACTCTGTTTTGTTTCCATGTTCAAGTTACAAGTGTTTGGTTTGCTCAGAAAGCAAGGTTGCCCAACTGGTCAGAAGTGATTAGTAGCTTAGTCGTGTGTGCAAACATGGGGACCAGGAGCCACACGTTACTCTCTGCTGGAGGCACTGGGAGTATGAACTGGGACCCAGTAGATCTGGTCCTAGTTAATGTGCCAAAAACACAAAGTTGCTAGAAGCTTTGGGCGTTTTTGGCAGAATTCCCCTTCCTGTGAGTTCCACTAGTGCTCCCAGGCCCAGGGGACAGGCTTGTATCTGACTTCTCCGAGATTAGTATTTGAAGAAGCCATGCAAACTAACCCACTGACTGAAGGTCTGGGTGAAATGATAAATCAGGGAGTATTAAAGGAATCAGGTAAGGGCTAGAACATGGGCATGGATATCGCTGCCCCAACATTGGTGCTGTACTTCCTTAGACAACCAGTACCTCCTGATATCAAACTCATCTTCAGTTTATCAGCAAAGGCAGATAAGGTGAAACATTTGCAGCCAGAGGGATATCTGGAATTTTCCTACCATGCTGAAATACCATCCAGAGTTCAAGTGGGCCATATTTGGACAAAGATTGCTATGTTTTTTTCCCTATCTTTTGTTTTCACTGCTATATAATAACATTAACACTCTTTACACAAGGTCAGTACTATTTACCTAAGACTTTCTCAAAGGTCTCCCTTCTCTTTTCCTATTCTTTTCCCTCAAAGGATCATGAGTCCATATTATGCTTTTGAGGGGAAAAATAAAATAGAGAAGTTTATTGAAATGAGTCAGGTGGGGATTGTAACTCCGCAAATCCACGTGCACTGAAGGGAAGATGGGAGCTGAAAACTAGTCCCAAAATTTAAAGATGACATTTCAACAGGAAGCTCCCAGGGTTGGGCCCACGTTGTGTTTCACAGCAGGCAAATAGAGAAAAAAAGCACATAAAAACAAAGATAGAAGAAAATGGAGCAAAACCTAACTAGGTAGAATGTTGACAAAGGGTGGAGATGGATTTAAGAGTTTTACAGGTGGCACCTGTGGCCCTCATCACCCACACACCCCATGAACATTACCAAGGAGGCATCATGGCCTTTTCTCTTACAGGTACCTTCTTTACAAGATGTTGCCCACCCCAGGAAATCAGGGAACAAGCACTTCTTTGCTTTCAGCTCACCTTTACAAGTCCAAGATTTGGGGACAAAAAAAAAAAACAACAACAACAGATAGCTAGGAAAGGATAAACGGTAGGTGAGATCCCAGCTGTAACTTGGCTAAATAGAGTTGTTTCAGAACATGACAACTGGGCTTCAATCTATATTATTCTGAATGTATAATCGATGTGTCCTGTTTCCAGGAAAGTAACTTGTGTTCTGCTTTTTTATTCTCCACTTTCACTTGGAAAGAATGGCTTTCTCATTAGGCAACGTTCACATGCCCTCAGAAAATGTGTTTGGAGTAGAAAGACTCCCCGGAATCACAGATTAAAATGCCAGCAGAGTTGAGTATGTTCTTCCCCATTCTGAGCTGGTGAAATGAGCACTCATGCCGTTCTCCATGTGGGGAGCTTCTCAGGTAAGACTATTAGAGCCATGGAGTCATCTACTTAGTGTGGCTATTAAAATCCCACAGCACCCTTGTGAAGAGTGTGTGGACTGGCAGCCAGAACATCTTTTCCCATTCCAGCCCCTATCTTTCCTGAATTTATAGAAGCAAAGAAAGTAGGTAAGATTTAGGTCCTCTCACCCGCTTTGCAGATATTAATTGAGCAACTGTTCGATGTGTTAGGCACTGGAGTACAAGATCTAGGGAGTTCCCTGGCGGTCCAGTGGTTAAGAATCCACCTTCCAGTGCAGGAGATGGGGGTTCAATCCCTGGTCGGGGAACTAAGATCCCACGTGCCACGGGGCAACTAAGCCCTTTCGCTGCAAACGAGCATGCGAGAGCAACTGGAGAGCCTGCGTTGCTGCAACTACAGAGCCCACCCGCTCGGGAGCCCGCGGGCCACAATTAGAGAGAAGCCTGCGCACCACAACGAAGATCTCGTGCAACTAAGACCCGATGCAGCCAAAAAATAAAATGAAATAAATCAATAATTTTTAAAAAATAAATAAATAAACAAGATCTAGCCTAGACTGCCTTCACAGAGTTTAGTCATGAGGGAAACAAGCCAGTTAAAAGTCAATTATAACTTCACACCCACAAGCGTGGCTGTCACCACTGAAAACAAAACAAAACAAAACCAGAAAATAACAAGTGCTAGCGAAACTTTGGAGAATTTAGAATGTTCATACACTGTTGGTGGGAATGTAAAACAGTACAGCTACTGTGGAAAACAGAGTTACCATATGACCCAGCAATTCCCCTCCTAGGTACATATCCAAGAAAACTGAAAACATGATCAGGCAAAAACTTGTACAGAAATGTTCATAGAAGCATTATTCATAACGACCAAAAAGAGAAAACAATGCAAATGTTCATTAACTGATGAATGAACAAACAAATGTAGTGTATCCAAACAATGGAATAATGTTCGGCCATAAAAAGGAACGAAGTGCTGATACATGCTACGACGTGTATGAAGCTTGAACACGTTATGCCGAGTGAAAGAAGCCAGACGCCAGAGGACAAATATTGTATGATTTCATTTACATGAAAAGCCTAGAAGAGACAAATCCCCAGAGATAGAATTTAGACTAGTAGTTGCCAGTGGATGGGGGAGGAGGGGAGTGAGGGGCTCAGAGGGTGTGGGGCTGTTTTCTGGGGTGATGAAAATGTTCTGAAATTAGGTAGTGGTGATGACTGCCTCTGAACTGTATACACTTTAAAAGGGTGAATTTTATGGGGTGTGAATTATATCTCAATAAAATGAAGTAATTATAAGGCAGTCTGATGAACGCTTTCTGAAAGAAGTAACTTTTAAGCAGAGACCATAAAAGATAAATAAGGGGCTTCCCTGATGGCGCAGTGGTTGAGAGTCCGCCTGCCGATGCAGGGGACGCGGGTTTGTGCCCCGGTCCGGGAAGATCCCACATGCCGTGGAGCGGCTGGGCCCGTGAGCCATGGCCGCTGAGCCTGTGCGTCCGGAGCCTGTGCTCCGCAACGGGAGAGGCCACAACAGTGAGAGGTCCGCGTACCGCAAAAAAAAAAAAAAAAAAAAAAGGATAAGTAGGAAGAGGGACAGAGGAGAAAGAGTGAGCAACGCTCAAGGACCAGAGGAACAGCTGGGTGCTGAGGGGAGAAAGCACGGCACAGTTGGGTAAACAGTGAATTGCCCCGTGAGCTGAAGCAGCGTTTGTGGTGGGCAGTAGAGAGACATGAGGTTTGGGGTAGAAGGGGCTAACCAGCCAAGGTAAGGAATTTGGACTTTGTCCAAATTATAACAGGAAACCTTTGAAAGAGTTAAAGCTCAGGGGCACCAAGATCTGATGTGTTCTTCAGAAAGGCTGTTCCAAATGCCGAGTGCAGAGCAGGTTGGAGATAGAGCAAGGATGGAGGCGGGGAGATTAGTCAGGAGGTTACTGCACTGAGACAAGTCACAACTGACCGTGTAGGGAGAATTGGAAGGTACTGGGGAAGGGCTTCCAGGCTCCCTGGAATGCCCTGCCAACCCTAGCGGAGATGCGGTCTCCTGAAGAGGCGGGGCTGAGCCTGCCGGCGGCGTGCCTCCCTGCAGGGAGGCCCTACTTCTGCTGCGGGCCAGACTTGCCTTCGCTTTTCAGACCACCCCGACCATAAAGAGCCTGACCACCTGCCCTGGAAAGACAGTCTGCTCTGCATCCGCTACGGAGCTGGGACGCAGAGACACCTGAGTTCAATGCCTGCTCTGCCGTTTCCAAGCTGCCTGACCCTGGGTAGCTGTTTCATCTCTGATCTCAGTTTCCTCAAATGTGGGGTGAGGGGTATAGTACATACCTCACAGTTTTTACTCACGGCTATATGTGACTATATAGGTTAAAAAAAGCCTTGTACCAGGCCTGCCCTGTAGTGGGTGCTCAATAAACTTGTTTTCTGTACCTTTCAAGCCCTCTGAGATTGTAACTGTGGTTTCAGTCACAGTCATAATTCTTCAAGGCAAAGTGGGAGTCCAAAGGGTAAAAAAAAAAAGTCTGCCTTAGGCCTGGTGCTGGCAGTATTTAAGAGAGCTGGGAAACACTGTTCCGCTATCATCCTAGAAATAGGTGCTTGCCCAAATGACAAACGTAAGTCATCTGGATCCAGGCTCTGTAAAGACCATTTCAAAATCAAATGTATTTAAATAAATTCCTAAAAAGAAAGATCTGAGAGCTCCTCAGACAAGTTACCAAATTGGGCTTGTTTACGCTCCAACAGGAAGGCCAAAGTTCCAGGTAAGACACCCCTTTCAGGAGCTCAGCATAACTCCAGGGCAGCAGACCATATAAATAGTTTGAGGCACTGAACAAATGGAATGTCGTCTGGAATGATAATGTGAAAACAGAAAAACAGTCATGTAAACACAGCAGGAGATTTAATTTAAAGAAGCACATTGAACAAGCCACCTAGAGCTTTCTAGGCACAAGTTAAGGGAATACATTTTAAAAACCAGGCAAGGATAGAAAGTATCAAAATGTATTTTAAACCCTTACTAAGGGGTTTATTGTTATCAGCACTGAAACCAAGGTCCTTCCTCTTCTCCTTTGCCAGGTTGCAAGTCCTAGTCATAAAATATAATTTTAATAGATATCATCTAGTAAACAATCCCCCAAACCTTTAGAAAGCTCTCTCGCTCTCTCTCTCACACACACACAATGTATCTTTCATGTATCTGAAACATGTTTCCCTCTCATCTTCCTACACTATGAAAATTCATCTCCGAGGAAATACCCACCTTCCTAAGGATTTTCCTTTCTTCTCTGTTCACTGTAATGGGTTGCAGAAAGCACAAGGTGGCAGCAGCATACTAGAAATGCAACTAGAATAAGCTCTTGGGCATCATGGAAACTGCAGCAACAATCGATTTATTTTCATAAAAGTAAAAGAGACTTTTCCATTATAAGAACAAATATGCTCAAAGTTTGGAAAATATGACAGTGAAAAGAGGAAAGAGAATTATACCACCCAGAGATATGGACAAATGTTTAATTCTTCTTCCTGCCATGATAAGTAGTTGTGATTATACTAGATATGCAACTGTATATTTCTCCCTTTTAAACTTTAAGTGAGCACTTTAAAATCTTATTTATTCATACATCGCCTTGTTTCAAAAAAGATTTAAGGCATTTGCATGTCTGTCCATATTTTTATAAACCCTTTAAAAAAGATCATTTATTAGAATTAGCATATTTAACCATTAGCAACAACTACTTTAAGCAAAACGTTGTCAACAGTGCCTGAGCTAGTAAGTTTACATTTCTAAGATGCAACATCTAAAAGCAAAAACAAAAAAGCTAGTTATTAGGGAGAATCAGAACTGAACAAATGAAATGGTAACCCTCTCTTTTTTCCTAAAACAAAAAATGAAATCATGGTGTCCTTTCTGGGGGGACAGCATTTACTCTAAAACCTCTGTAACTCCAGAAAAAAAGTACAGAATATATTATTGCTTTAGCTGGTCTGTATGTACTGGCATCTTCATTTTCTTATCTTCAAACCTATATCAACAGTGTATAATATGTATTTTACAGGTGTGGGAATAATTGTACATAACATATATGCATAATTTTACATGCAGAAAATACCACATAACAAAATAATTTTTAAAATACTTAAGTATTTCTGAAGCAGCCAAAAGTCCTTTATACTTTTAGAAGATTGCCACTAACTAGATTTGCTCCTGGAAAATTAACCAAAACCAAAATTCATTTGCTGCTTTGGAATCATTTATGAGTTCTTAAAAGAACTGTATAAAATCATTTGGTCTGGTCGTCTCCTTTAGACAGAAAAAACCCATTATTATTACCCTCTACTCAGGCAAGTGAAACCTTCAACAACATCAGGCAACTAAGTGGGGAGACAGGGTACTTAAAACCCTGTAGCAAGCACTGAAAAAATTCCATATCATCTCCCCCATGTTTCAGTACCTTAACTCACCCCTTTAATCTGCAGGTCAAATATGAAAAGTTAGAAATAATGTAGTCACTCTTCCCACTTTTTAAAGTGAAAACTTAATTTGCTTTATTAAATGAACAAAATACTGACTTCCATGGGAGGGGAAATTCAATTGTCAGGAACAAATATTATTACAGTCCAGAAACTCCAAATGGTAAATCTTGATTCTCTCCTTTGTAAGAACCTATTAGGCAATCACATGAAATTCTCTTCAAGAAACGATCCCATTCAGACTCCCCAGGCCCCAGTCAGAACTCCAAACAAAAGGGTTCTCACTCTGAAGGTTTCACTTGCTCCTTGCTGCTTTCCCCCTTCCCAGGTAGCTTTGAAGAAGTTTCCCATTTTTTTCAAATGCTCTCAGCCAGTTCGGAAAGGGGATTTCCTGAACTCTGAGCGCCAAGGTTAAGTCTTCTGTGGTCCAATATATTGCAAGTTGGAAGTGACTGAAGGGGGAAAAGTCAGCTTTAAAGAAATTATTAGTGCAGGAATTGAGAGCACTTTCTCAACATTTCTTCACCATAGAATTGCATAAGAGACTCAAGATTGAGTCTGGATGATTTGACTAGAAACTTTTTTTGCCTCCCTAGTAGCTGAGGTTTCCCAAAGATTGGGCTTTTCCATTTCCAGAGCCCTGGAGAAGATTAAAAAGCATGCACTATATTAAGTAACATGCCTTGTGTATGGAGTATCCACATTTTAAAAGCCTAGAGATTCTCTGGCTTGGGAAAGCTAGAAAAGTAAACACCAACTATGACGACTGGCGAACTTAATCTTTCCGTTGCTGAATCTCGTCCCCAAACTTTTCATAAAAATAATTTAGGTTTTGGCCCTCGGAACTATTCCTTACGAAAACTGCTTATCATTATACAAGAATAGTTTCCACTATTTTCTGTTTGTTTTTCCTCTATTTCTATTCTTTCCCACATAGATTAAACCAAAATAAGATTAGCCAGACCTAATTTGATTCCAATCCAAGCCACACACCCTATAAGTATTCCATTCCAAATCAAGTTTAATTTACTAACTTCCTTGGGGCCCAACTGAATGACCTACTAGAAAGAGGTCACAGAATAATATTGCAGGCCAAAAAAAGAATGTGAAAAACACAAACAAGCCTGGAAACAGATTGGCCCAAACACATGACTTGGTTAAGATGTTTCTTGTGGAATTCCAATGTTAAAAGATTAAGCCTTCCAACAGGAGAAGCAGCCAAGGGAGAAGTAGATGCATTTGTATTTACTTATCATTCGTTCATCCACTTATTCGACAAATATTTATTGAGCATTTATTATACAATCAGACCCTGTATACTCATGGACCTTACAATAGTAGAAGAGACTTCAGGAGACTATTTGCTTTTCCAGGTGTCCAGGTCTGCACTAAAGCCTGTCTCCCCTCTGTCTTCAGTATTCCTTCCGTGTATTGTGAAATCTGTGAACAGAAGCTTCATGTTTTACCTGCTTCTATCTTTTGATAATTTAGAAGCTGAATTAAAAACTTCCCTTTTGATTCTGGCAAGAAATGACTTTTGGATTCTTTTAATCTCAAGGATTTTAGACCTTATTTTTAAACCTCCTTTTGAAGTCAAGTTTTACCTCTAAAAGATAAAGTCAATTTCATTTGCTAACAATATAAGAGCTAATAGTATAGCAGCTACATATGGCTTTATAATAGTGATAAATCACTAATATTGTTATAGCTCATGTTACAAACTTCCACCATATTTTTGACCCTCAAAATCACTCTCATGTAATAGGAGAGGTATTACTATGTAATAGTGTATTTTGTAGATTAAGAAGTGGAGGCTAAAGTAGGGGAAATGACACATCCAAAGTCACTTAGTAGGTGGTGAATCCAAATCTTAAGACTATCTGATCAGTGTGCTTTTCTACTTTTCCTCAATTTAAGTTTAGTTTAAAATTTAAACTTTTGGCTGTTTGTGCTAGCAAGTGGGACTCTGTTATGCTACAAACACATCAAGAATTCCTCCTTAAGATTCAGAAGTTTCCTGCTTAGTTTTGTTTAACAACATACCATCTGCCCCATTTGAATTAAAAACAAAAATTAAACACATGATAACAGTAGACTATAGGTATATCAGACTTCCATAAATAGAACAAAAATGCTCTTATTTAGAGCATGTCATTTTGGTGAACAGGAAATCAGAAAAACTTTTAGTCCTCATTTCAGCATTATTTAGCTAATTAATCCTCTATGTCAAGTTCTGTGACAGTTTTACACACTATAAAATGTGTATAAAAAGTGTCCTTTAAATTTATAAGAAGAACAAAATCATTAATTCTAAAATATTTTATATAGTACCTAGTGTTACTGTTACATGAATTCTGAAAAGGGAGAGAAAAAAGCCCATTTCCAGTTTCAGCTCAGCAATATCTTAGGAGAGAAAGTACATTTTTTTGAGGTTTCTTGTTTAGTATCTAGAATATTGTAATCACAATCAGTGAATTCTTTAAATTCCTTTTACGGACATCCCTTTGGACCATGAATCCAAAATTATGTAGGCATTTTCCCTATTACACGATTAGACTGATTGGTTTGCACAAGGTACACAGTAAGTGAGTAGGAGGATCAAAGGTCAAAATCTCTGCCTGATATCCTAACGTGCCAGGATCACTAGGTCACACCTCTGCTAATAAGATAAAACTGTGACAGAACTCTTCGACAGAATTCAACAGAACTCTCTAAGCTGAGCCTTAGTTTAGCCATCAGTTCCCATGCTAAATCTTACCAGATCTGCTTCTTTCTCTTTCTCTATTCATGCCTAACAAGCAAAACAACAGATAAAAAGCAAGCTGTAAATGTGGAGCAAAGAATCTGAATAATCCACAAGCCAGAAAAACCTGACTGAACGAGAGTTAACTAAATGGATTTCTTTTCTACAGTTTAGAAAGTGAGTTTTCGTTCTTTCTTTTTTTTTTTTTGGTACGCAGGCCTCTCACTGCTGTGGCCTCTACCGTTGCGGAGCACAGGCTCCGGACGCGCAGGCTCAGTGGCCATGGCTCACGGGCCCAGCCGCTCTGCGGTATGTGGGATCTTCCCGGACCGGGGCACGAACCCGTGTCCCCTGCATCGGCAGGCGGACTCTCAACCACTGCACCACCAGGGAAGCCCAAAAGTGAGCTTTCTTAAATCATATAATGAGTCCAAGGATTCAGCAGGCTACAATGTGAGTTTGTATTAGAATTTTATTTTCATGAAAAAATTTTCAGAGTCACAAAATGGAAATAAGAAAATGCACAGGGACTTCCCTGGTGGCCCAGTGGTAGAGATTCTCTTCCGATGCAGGGCACGCGGGTTCGATCCCTAGTCAGGGACCTAAGATCCCACATGCCACGGGGCAACTAAGTCCGCATGCCACAACTACTGAGCTCGCGTGCATCAACGACAGAGCCCGCCGTGCCGCAAACTACAGAGCCCATATGCTCTGGAGCCCACACACCACAACTTGAGAGAGAAAACCCGCATGCCTCATCTAAAGAGAAGCCCGCGTGCTTCAAGAAGAGCCCACATGCTGCAACTAAGACCCAACGCAACCAAAAAATAAAATAAAATAAATATTTTTTTAAAAGTAAGAAAATGCATAAGTTGGCCTACAGAAAGAGAAAAACGCCTGTGAGATCTCTATCATAGGACAAAATTGTAAAAAATCACAAAAATCTTTCAGAAAAGGTAATCTAGTCACCCAAAGAAGGTATAAATTGGCTGGAGAAGAGCTACTGAAAAATACAGACCCTGTCCTTAACAGGTTAGTAAGAAATAACAATACTAATAGTTCTGCATTTACCATGTAATACATATTGATTTAGGCATTTAAAAAAAAAATCTTAATCCCTTAAAAATTGCTAGATCCCTAAGGAGTTTCACTAGTCCTTCAAAGCAATCTCTCCTTCCTCTGTGCTTGTTCACATTATATCTATCCTTTAACTATATGTAAACCTACTGAAGACAGGGACAGTCTGATTTATTTTACTACTGCCTTCAGCATATACCACAGTGCCCTGCCCAGTAAACAGTAGAGTTTAAAAGAGTGGTTTTCAAACTTTGGCTGCATAAAGTACCACCACCAGATTTTGTTAAAGGGGCAAATCCCCAGACGCCAGACTCCAGAAAATTGGATCTAGTATATCTGAATTGAATCTAGTGATTAATTCAAATATTCAATAAACATTTATTAAGTACTTACATGGTAGGTGTCATTCACTCGACTTTACAGATACAGAGCCATGAGTAAAGTAACCTGCTAAAGGTCACAAAACATAATAAATAAGGGTCAGGCTTAGGCTAAAGTAGCAACCAAGGTCTCCCATTTACTCATTCATTCATTCTTGTATTCACTTATTTAACTGGTAACTGAAAACCTCCTACGGGTGGGCCTTTGAAAGGAAAATGGACACAGACGCCAAATGCCAATCATTTCCGTACTGTTAGCTGACAGTCCTGGAAAACGTTATCCCCACCAGCGTAGTCCTGGAGTAGCCATCAGAAACGGTGCAAGAAAGAAGAGAGAAGGGATGTCCTAGTTTTATTTCTAGGAGATAGAAGCACTGCACGATTTTAGAAATAGGCTTTTTCTTTGTACATTAATTTTTTTCATTGGGAATTGTATTTTTTAAAGATGCCTTTTTCACATTTTTTTCTGTTTAGCAGCTTAGTCAGCTATCTTTTAAATGTTAAGAAAATCCATCTCTCTCTTTAAATCCATACTACCTTTCATAACCTCCACCAATTTAAACTGAAGTTCCAAATATTTTTGGTTGAAAAAGAGTCTATCGCTTGCTTTAATTTTTCTCATCAATCTCACTCATGGGAAAAAAAACATTCCTACTATTTCTGAACTTAATTAAAACAGAGATTAAACTTTCTTATACTCCACAAATTTCATATAACAAGTAAAATACACATGTTTAAGCTGAGCAGAGTATTTTCCTACTAGAGCGATATGCATATGTAAGGTCTAAGAATGGACAAGTGTAAGATCTAAGATATCTCAGGAGAAAATACAACAAAAGGAGATACACTGTGTGTACAACTTCAAATTAATACATATAACTGGACAAATAAAATGTCCACATTCCAGTTAAGATTCTTTTTCTAGGTCAGAAGACGAACATTACTTTTAAACTTGTACAATTCAGGAGGGGAAAAAACAAGTCCTAGCCCTTTCAATTGCCACTGGGGTACCCTGCCTCAGTGATAAAAAAAAAAAAAAAAAAAATCATCCCTAGTACTGACACCTGTAACTGCCATCCTCTGCTTTGCTGCCTAATATAGCACGTGTATCCAGGTCAACAGAAACTGCTTCTTGTTGTACAGGAGCAGGTCAGGAGACAAACCACCTCTTGCTTTGATATGCTTCCTGTTTTCTGCTATCAGGACATACCAGTCTCTAGTAATCAGGTACACTGAAAAAACAAGTGGAGAAGTAGAGAAAGAAACTGACTCGTTGCCAGCCTTCATGAATTCAAGCTGATTCACCCTGTTTGTTTAGTTCCCGTATCAGCCCGGTTAATGATACTGCTCTGGAATACATTTGTTCAGGAGTCCGGGCAGAGACATTTCTCAGTAGGAAAACAGGCCCAGGTTGAGCCTGGGGATTTGAAAGGAAGAGAAAGCTAACTGAGAAATACTCTGAGCTTCTCAAGTAAACTAAATCAAGAAGCTCTTTCTTTCTAAAATATGTTTGCCTTCAACCAAGATTTTGCTCAGTGTTTCTTGGGTAGCCACAATTTTCCAGGGGCTATAGAGATTATGTTACATTAATATCAACACATAGCGCATCCTCTTTCCGGACAGAGCTCAGACTTGCTTCAATTGGACTTCTGAGGACAGTCTCCCTAGCAAAGCAGATATTTAAGACCAGAGGGCAGTTTTATTACTCAGAGCTTCCTGATTACTTTTTGTTTAATTTTGGGGAGGACAATCATTATCTTCTCAACTTCTTCACTGGTAAAACTCACACGAGAAAAGGTACTTCATTTAAATTCTTCTCCCATCATAGCTATGAACAGGCATGGCGTCACATTTTCATTTATCCTTCACAATGAGCCAACCAAGTTAGGCACTATTTTGTCCTGGGTGCAGATGAAATTATAAAGCAACTTGTCCAAGGTCACTCAGCTAGTAGTGGTACAGCCAGGCTCTGAATTTGAGTAGGTCTAACTTGGAAGCCAGCACTTCATGAGGTGGTGTGTGTATGAAGAACCTTAGCTGCAACTCTCGGGTGCAATACCATGGCTCATCAGACATTGAGTATTATTTTCCTAAATATTCCTGACTATGACTGACACCAGCCCTCCCTCCCCAGTTCCTTCAAACTTGCCTCAAATTCTAGGTCCTAAAGGTGTCTCCTCAGTCCTTTAAGGAATTAATCTCCCCCTCCTCTTTTTTGTGCACATCCTGTCTAATCCTTAACCATGTATATGCATTTTGAGAACAAACAGACAGTCTGATTCATTTGGGTGTCCCTATGGACTCCAGGTGATTCTGAGGCAGGGGTAGAGGGACTACCACACTTAAAGAAACACTGCCTCCAGCTCTTTGTGACTTTGGATTGAAATCATGTTCTAAAGAGACACGAACAAAATAAAAGTTAATTTCCACTCTCCCTCCACTCAAATAATTTTTATGATTTCCTATATCTTATGGTTTTATAGTATTGTTTAATCTCTGACCTTTCTCTAAACAGGTCAGTGTTGCCGACTAATCTTATTAGTGGTCAGACACCTCCATTTTCAGGTACTAGTAAGATATCTGATTCTGTTTACATCACTATGTGACCTCAGGGTAAATAAAACACTCCTCTCGGTCTTATTTCCCCATCAACGCAGAGATATTCAGCTTTTTTAAGTTATGAAGATGTTATAAGCCTATTTGAGACCAAATAAGAGAAACTTCTCAAGTACCCTGGGGAGGGGAAATAATTCTTACCAATTTAAGTTACTTTTAAGAGTTTAAAATAATCTAAGTATAAAAGGGAAAGGGCTATCCTAAGTTCATAAGTGAATCAGGGGTAAATCCTCAAAACTGGTTCTAATTCCCCCACATATGTTCTTCCCCAAAGAAATAAATCTTTAGGTAACTCACAGGAAAAGGATAAAGTGTCCTGACCACTCAATTACAAAAAAAAAAAAAAAAAAAAAGTAAATGGATGATGATTTCACCATAGGGGGAGTGTTTCTCAAGTAACTAGACACCAAAAGCTTGTAAAGTACACTGTACTTAGTTCCACCTCAATTGCAGAGCTCAGAAGGAAAGAAAAACACACAGAGAAATAAGTTTTATTTAACCATGGGTGACTTTGGGAACTTTATGAGCTATAGATCCATAGATCCATATTTGGGAATCCATTATAAAATTAAGCAGAGAAATGGTAAATAATTACAGATCTTTCAGATGATCAGAATGTACTAGAAAATGTGGAATCCTGACCTCCACTAAGAACTTACTAGCCTTGGCCATTAAGGACATGATTTGGGGGCAAAAATAAAATCCATGTAACAAATTAAATGAATGGAAATACAAATTTATGCTCTAAATGCCCAATTTCTCAAGATTAGGGGAATAAATCTGCCTTTTCCAAACATTAGACCTATCAGCATGCTTATGACACAAACTATAGCCCATGACACTACTATATGGCTACACAAACTATGGCCATGAAGCTACTCTCTCTGTCAAAAGAGAAGTGAATTTCAATTCTCATCTTTTGGGAAGTTCCAAAGGACATTCTGAGAAGCAACCACCCTGTGCCAACACTCTTTTTAGGGCAACAGAGAATAAAATGGTGTTGGCTAGGATTTGTCTTTTCGTTCACTGTGATATACCAAGTACCTAGAACCAGAGCCTAGCACAAAGTAGTATACAAGGAGTATTTGTGAACTAATGCAAGATGCAAAACACAAGAATTCTAGGCTACAGCTGGTTTCCATGTTCTGGAAGAAAAGAGGGGATCCTTCTTTCTGGATGGAGATATTGGCAGGAAGAGAAGAAAGGTTTTGTCAATGTTAATTATCAGGTGGTCCCCTAGTCGATGGCTGCCAGCAACCAGGCTTTATTCTAAGCACCACAAGAACTCGTGGTGGCTCAGTCACAGGGCGACTTCACAACCTGCCTCTAGCTGTCATCCAACACTCCACCTCCTACTCACCAGGACTGCCCCACAACCAGCTGTGAAAACTTGCTTGGCTGGCACCTCTACATAGACCCTCATTCATATGTGACTAGAGACGGAAGTGTCTAGCATCTATTAAAACCCCTACTCCGAGTTTGCATCAAATTTTAATGGGGTGAGGAATGAGAATTTGTGCACCACTTTTTAATTATGGTTTTATTAGCTTAATTAAATTATATAAGCTCTCTGATGTCTTTTCACATCCAACTCAATGAACGTCTATCTATACATGTTGACGTTAGTTCTGTGCTGCATTCTAATTTGAACACCACTTTACTGTGATTTAACTACTAAAAAAAAAAAGAAAAAATCTTGACTTTTATGGTCAATCTCCTGAGGTTCTCAACAGGCATGAATAGATTAACATTTTTTTCAAATCAAGATATGTAAGATCTGCTTACCATTTATTTGCACAGAAAATGAGTGAGAGAATGAGAAATCACAAAGCAACAGCAGCTTTCTGTCATCTTTTTAAGATTTTCTAGTAAAAGTACGAGTTGGAAAATGTTTCAAGTCCTTACAGCTTTTATAGTTAAGAAGAACTCTGTAAGTGCTCTCTGGTTTTTATTTCATCTGATAATTTAGATGGTTATCAAGGATTTCATTTTCTACAAAGAAAGGTAGCTCTTAATTCCAGGTCTTGAAAAGGCAATGTACAAGATGAGACTGGAACACCTAATGCCAGAAAACAAGGAGGCTATCCATGACCAAAAGGACACAGGAGCTAACTTGGAAGGGGCACCCACTGGCCACATATGAGATAATCTGGACATAAAAAAATAATGACTGCAATGGATTAAAACACTTTAACCATATAAAACAAACATATGACTTACCTTTGGAGGCAGCCTGGGCTCTGGCCCATTACCGTAAAACTGGTAAATAAAGGAAAAGAATGTGATCTTATCTTCCTTATATTTTAGGGAAACCAAGTAATTGATGAAGAGCTTCTCTTTAAAGAATTCCAACTACTAATGTAAACAGAATGATAGAACTTGAAAATTATCACTGCAATACCTAATGATATAATAGATCTGGGCAATAATTATCAATATTTGCTAAAACCATTACATAAAAGGTTGATGTGGAACTTTTAAATAGAGCAATCAAACTAATAACATCTGAATTTACTGACCTATCTTAACATCATTAAAAGTGAGACATTATGCACCTTCTGATGTGATTCAACAGAAATACACAACACTTATAAATTACTGCCCAAAAGGTACACATATATTGAATCTAGTAAAGTCTCTTCATCTAATTAACAATTTATAGAAAATAGGGGGGATAGAGGGACAAGTTAAACAGCATCTTAAAGATAGAATCAGCCAAATCCAGAATGTGGGAAATTCTACAGCACAAATGATCTAATTTCTTCAATTTGAAAAAAGGCATAAAAATTGGGGGGGGGGGTGGTGTAATTTATAGGTTAAAAAAGGCTTAAGAGACATAGTAACCAAATGCAATGAATGACTCTCATTTGGATCTTTATTTGAATAAACAGTAAAAGGACATTTTTTGAGGTGTCGGGAAATTTGAACACGAAGTATTACAGGATGCGGCAGCCATGAAAACGGGCTTCTCCATGCTCCTACTGTGGGGTGGGTAGTTAACTGACAGCTGCTGTGATTTGAATCTGCCATGGTGTACAGCTAAGGCCCTGCTTCCTGCTGGCTACTCCCTGCCAACAAAGGAGCATAGCAGGAGTACAAAGGCGAGCCCATTCCTGCAAGATGTGGGACTACTCTGATGAATGGGCATCTTTGGCATGAGGACTTTTACAGACTTGCTAAGACTTTCTTCAGACTGCACTGTGGACTAAGACTTCCCGCTCAATCATCCTCCTTCCCTCTCTGCTTCACAGCAGTCAGGTCTATGCTGAGGTTTCCCAACCTGCCCTAGCTCCTGCCCCATTTTTCCTCACATGTGTTTTCCCCCCGTAGATCTCTTGCGGGCCTGCCAGAACCCAAACTAAACAGATGATATCAAGAAATTAGCATTAAATGAGTTGGGGATGCTAATATTGTGATTATTTTTTGAGCCTTATCTATTAGAGACACATACTCAGGTATTTACAGGTAAAACGATAGGATGACTGAAATTTAACTGTAAAAATACCTCAGCAAAAAATGAGCAAATGGGGGATAAATTAAGATTGGGAAAATATGGGTAATTTATCTTCTTTTGTGTATATCTGAAAACATCCATAGTAAGATGTGAGAAATACCTGACCAATAATCCTCAAAACTGTCGAGGTCATCAAAAACAAGGGAGGTCTAAGAAACTCACAGCTAAGAAGGGTGTAAAGAGATATGACAACTAAGCATCATGCAGTATCGTAGAGTGGATCCTGGAACAGAGAAAGGACATTTGGGAAAAAGTGAGGCTACATGAACCAAGTAGGAACTTCAGTAAATAATAATGTACCAATATTGATCCACTAATTATCACAAACGCACCACATTAATGTAAGACATTAATAACAGGGGAAACTGGGTGTGGGGTATTCGAGTACTCTCTGTACCATCTTCATAATAATTCTGTAATAGAAACTTGCTCCAAAGTTTTTAAAAAGTAAAAAAACACAAAACAATAGATTATTTAACTATCTCATCATATAAGAAAATAATGATCCCAAATAGACTTTAATGTTTTTCTTTACTCACTGGGATGCAACTTTGTGGCTTTATCCTCACCGGTCAATTAGCTAGAAAATGCTATTGAATTTCTGAGTGCACAGAGAGTAAACTGAAAATTCAGTCTCCCCATGGACCACCCCACAGTGTCTATACATACAAAAAAATGAAAACAAAACTATAACTCTGATGAAACATACATTTATTTGTTCCCATCAAGGTTTAAGATTTGACAAAAATGCATTTCTGTTACCAAAAACCTTCAGGCAACAACAGAGATCGACCTTAACACAGAAAAACAAAGATTTCATTCCACAGACTCTTGGACTTAAGAATTCATTTGAGTTCCAGAGATAATACTAAACTAATGGGGTCATGTCAAGCTGCCAGTGTCCATGCTGAGGCTTTTCCTGATACAATCTTTTGCAATGTAAGCAACAATGAAAATATCACTTTTTTTTTTTACAAGTTCATGTTATATTACTTATATAATGTCCAAAGACAAAAGGAGGACCAAGATCTTTGCTTAAAAATAGAAGTGCATAATGCAAATTTGCAAGCTTTGACTTGCATCAGAATCATCTGAAGGGCTTGTTAAAACACAGATTGTTGGGCCTCGCCTCATTCTGTTGTTGGGTGGGGCCCACGAATTTGTATTTCTAACAGGTTTCTAAGTGAAGCCAATGATACTAGTGCGGGGACCACACTTTGAGAACCACTGGGAAAATATTTAATAGGACAATAATTATGTCATGAAAGTGAGTATGTCATAGCAAAAGGCACAAAGTATTGCTTTGTGACCTTGGGCAAATTAACCTCCCAATCTGTACCTTGCATAGGTTTTAAGGAATCAAATAAAAACAATATTTAAAGCACTTAACACAATACCTGGCATATGTGGTTACTGAATTATTAATTATTGAATGCTTTTACGCTATACGAAATTAAGGTTAAAGTTATGTTCATACTGTTAACTGAGTCACTATGCTTAACTGAACTTGAGATATATTGATCTCAAAAGAGTTACAAGAAACAAGAGGTACTTTTAGTCTTCTTATGATCATTAATTACCATTCTGAAGTGTACATTTATTCATCCAATTACAATTTTCACTGATTAACTGATTTACTTTACATAATAAAGAATACAGTTAATATGAAAATTACTGGCATAATTTTACTTTAGATTAGTGATGTTGTTTACTATCCTGAATTATCCATTCATGAAACTTTCAATCTGCTATAGAAGGCTAATAATTTTCCTACTTTTCTTAACACTGTATCAAATGAATGCATTCTTACCAAAACTGTTTTGCAGGTTCTTCAAATGGAATTTCCTATGCCTTTGACTGATAGCTTTGTTTACACTTTTGCACTACAAGAATAATAAAAGGAGTCAGATACCTTTCTATTACTTTTCCTACAACTTTGCTTCCATAAAGCTAAAATGTCCACTGATGACATCATCTACCTTTGTTTAACCACAGTAAATAGTTTACATTTCAAAGGAATGAAAACATTTCCCTGGATAAAAGCCTGTAATGTAATATAGACTGTAAATTTCATGTCCCGTAGTATATCTAAGCAGGTATAGCTGCTGATCATATATGGATTAAGACAATAATTTATCCTGAATAATTTTTCATACTTCAACATGAAAAAACATACCTAGCAGTCAAAACCCTTATTTCGTTTTTCTTTCACATGTATAAAGTCAAAGTCCAATCTACCTTTCCTAACTAGCTCATATTAATTTTTTTTCATACTGCTCAACTATCTGACACCAAGTAGCATTCTCCTTTATTAAAAGCATCTTTATTCAGTCAGAGCAGTTTTTTTTAAGTGAGAATTGAATTGTGCATTTGGTCCAGAATTAAGAGAGAAGTGTTTTGCTTTCTTTTTAACCTTACATCGTTAGACATTAAAAAAAAAGGTTTGTAAAGGGTATTATAACCAGCCCTACCTCTTTAACATGAAGGTCTAATATTACATAATTCTTTCCAAGAAGCTGACCGGGAGTAAAATGTAACCTCTTGTAGAGGTGAAAAGAGAAAACTAGAGGCATGAGATTAAAAAATCATATGGGTAGTTTATAGCTACTCATAGAATTGTGTGCACGCACAGAGTGAATCTAGAAGGAGAAAAAAAAATAGGGATTTGATGAAGTCTAAGATAAAGAGATCCAGTTCCAGTTGAGACTAGGAGACCTTGCAAATTTTTTCAATAAACTTGTAAATGGAGTACATTCTTACATAATGACTTGAGACTTTATCTAAACAGTCTGACTGAAAGATGCTTGTTCACTTGTTAGACATGTATGACATTACTGAGAAGATTTAGAGTTCTAGAAGTAAAGAAGACTGATTAGCCTGTGCAGGTGTATGAAGAATGACACATTAGGCAAGAGGTTAAGTAAACCATTTACTAAAAAAACACAGACTGGATTTTTACATTCCCAGACCTCTACTTATCTTTTCTAAGTATGAGGGACCTGAAATTCTTTGACCACCATCAGATTTAGTGGATGATAGAGCCAATTTTGGATTAAGAAATTATTTGTGCAGTTTCAAAACACAAAAACAATTAAAATTTTTAGTCAGGTTGAACATGTACACTTCCTCATTCAAAAAGCCCCACCACGAATGTATTCAGATCTTATCAATACCATATTTTTGTTTTTTAAAATACAATTCCTTCTACAATAATATACTAATAAAGATTTTAAAGTACTGCATACTGTTTCAGTAAGAGGCACATAATGAGAATATTAACATTGTCCTTTAACTTCGAAAATAAAACTCATGGTCAGGGTTTCACCGATAGTACAGGAAGGAAAAAAATAATTAACCAGTGTTAAAAATTAAACAAAAATTTACTTTTTATTGGGTGTTTATTACTTTACATGCAAAGCATATTAAAAGTGAATCTATATCACGTTGACTACCCCAGTGAAAACCTACGCAATGGGAATTATGAAAGCTGTCTACACAATACTAATGTGATCAATAAATGATCCAGATGTTTCTCTACAAATTTGCATTACCTGAATTAGCTGATTTTTCAACAAAACAGTAATTTTAGCTTTCATATGGTCTTTACTGGTAACAGCAGACATCTGATACTTAAATTTAGCAGAAAAGCATAATAATAAAAACCCTGAATAGCACAGTCAAAACTTTCAAGAAACAAGTTCACCAAAAAAAGGTAATATACATCTATTAGGTATCCAGAGGGGGAAACAAAACAAAACAAAACAGGCATGTAATAAATGTCCATCAAGTGATCATCACTAACATTCTATTATTACCAAAGTGACTGCCAATATGTGAACTGTTTATTAGACTTAAATACCTAAAACAAACCAGTAATCAATAATGTATACAGAAAAACTAACTTAAAATTACATTTGAATACCATTAACAGTTTGGTGTATCTGACATAAACTGAATTCTTTTTACTTTACCACTGCTACAAATGCCTTTAAAATGTTCTTTTCATAATACATAATTATCTTAAAGAAACATGGTAAGATACTTCCCAAAATGCATCAGGTCTTTCATCCACCATTTAGTAAATGCTGCAGCAATTAAACAGTACCTATTAACCAGACCTAAAATACAATGGCTGGATAATAAATACAAAAAGAATACTTTTGAATGAACTATTCAGATTAGACTGGCTAATGCTACTTAAGATATAGCACTCTTAAGATAGCACTGACACACACTATACAGATTGTATAATGCTAGATAGAAGGGCTGGTCCATGTCCATTTTTTGGAAACTTCTGTAATATCTAGAATTGTATACCCAGTTGATTAATAAATACTTGCTAAAAGAATAAGTATGAAAATTTAACATAACCCCCTCAACCATATTTTTCTCACATATAATTATTTTGGGGGGGTAGGATGGGGATATGACTTTAATATGCTGTGAGATTCTAGCTAAGTAAACTAAAAAAACAACGTGGGCTCAGGTTTTCTTGGACTATGATTCAAGTCTACACTGAGAATGAAACGACCAACTTCTATACATCAATGAGAAAACCTAACAGGATGGGGGGAAGTGCCTTTGTTGATGGACCTGATGAGCAAAATGTTTGTCTTATTAGTACTATGTTTTCAGTTTATCGAAACAATAAAAGTGTCACTAGTTCTCAGATAAGTCGTACAAGTTACAATCCTAATCAATGGGATGTCCTTTATTTATGAGAGCATAGTTCCAATGCAAAAGAAGTCAAGTTTACTGTTACATATTAGGAATGGTTTAGATATAATAAGAGAACATTTACCACTGACTTTAACATGTTATTTTAAAGTTCTGATTCCTGAATGTTAGTTCCTTCTCACTTAATATATTCTCCCCAGTGAAAAGCTGATGTGTTTGGTTTTTCGTATTATAAGATGAAAATATATGCCTGAATCTTATAACAGGTTATTAACAACATTATGAATAGTTATTAAATAAGTGCCAACATTGCATGAACTTACTAGGTACTGAGTCAAGGTCAAAGAACTACAAAAAAGATGAAAGATAACTATCACTATACATATGAATACTGTGTAGGACATCAGATTAATCATCAAACCCAAGGTCCTTCCTATTTTGTCTTTTGGTGTTGAACATACGGACGTGCTACTACATTGACTTGCATTATTTTCCACAAAGTATTAGTGGACTCAAAAACTTGCATTTTAATTTCTAATTATAAAAATCCAGAGTAATCCAGAAAACAGAAACCACATGTAACTGAGGTAGGTTTTTTACCTTAAGAATACATTGCTTTCTACTGCAACTAGAAAGTTATTTTTAAAAACACATTGTTTCAGATATCTGCTCCTGATACTTAACCTTCTGTTATAAACTACTTGAGCAAGTATTACAGTGTTAATCTACTATATTTAATAAATTCCCTTAGAAATACACACCCTAAAGCCTTCCTCTTCCTCTCTAAAGGTAACTATAGTGCAATAAAATTAGTAACAATTCTAGAAAGATGAAACAGATATTACTACAGTAATTCAAAAGTTTATGCATGTCAGAAATCAAGGAGGAGAGTCACATTCATTTTAAAGATGATAAACTTACTGTTTTGAAAATAATATCATAAACACATTAGAACTTTGGATATGCTTTATTATGCCACAAATTCCCAAGAGATATAAGAAATATTATTTCTGAACGGGACTAATAATTTCACAAATACTAGCACTTTATTGACAATAGCCAAGTTTTTTAAGGTCATGCACATGTATTTAAGTAACCTTTTTAAAATCTCGTGCTTTTTATAAAATTTAAAGGGAAACTGTAGCAGATTCTACTTTATTTTTCAATATTCAGTGTAAAAATCTATATGTGATATAAATATACATTTTAAGGACAGGAGGGAGGACTGCAAATGAACTGCTTTGCCTAAGTTGTCAGGCTCCTGCATATTTGCACTAGGTACCGTTATGTAAAAGATCATTGTTGGAAATGCTCCTGATAAACTGAAATAAAGGAAAAACTTTAAAACAGCTTAGTCTTTAAAAGCATTAATACCTGGTATAATTTTAAAGGGGGAAATGAAATATTCCTTTACTTCCAAATGGATTACACAGAAAATTCAAAATACTTCTCTTATTGAAAAACGAGTACACTAATACATTTTAAGGCTGGATACTAACACCATTTTCACAACATCCAAAGTATGGATGGGAAACTAGGCAACACCGATATTTCTGCCATATGCCTAAGGGTAAACAAAGGGAGATGAGGACTTCACCCCCAAAGATGGTGACTGAGCCTGGCATACCACTTTGACATGTGGGCAGCAGATCACTGTTCCCATGCTGGGATTATTCTCCAAAAAGGATGCCCTTATGCAGTAATTCTACAACTTTATCAAGTTTGGTAATCTAACATTGAACTTTTTGCTAAATATATATATGGACATATGTGAACTTCTTCAGTGACCAAGTTAATTATTAAATAAACTAAACGGTGAAAAAATGCTAATAGCTAAAATTATGTTAATTTCAGGGTTTTCAATGGAAGATATAGGAGGAAAGAGGCAAGGGTAGCTGTTTCCAAATCTAAGTTATGATCAGAATCATTAGATGTTGAGCTTTAAAAATTCTATGCAGGGTCTCAACCTAAACCTATCTAGAAGCTATAACCCAAGAATTCTTTTTAAGCAACCCAAATGATTCTGATGATTAGTCAAGGTTGAAACTTCTGAATTGGGGGCATGGGGGAGGGGAGAGGGCACGATCTAGAAAATTGCAGAGTTTTAGAATTCAACATTGATATTTATCATTTACTCTGCATTTTTTCCCAGTTGTCTCACCTTCCCTATTTTTCTAACAGTGAATAATGAAGTGGCTTAGTACATAAAAGGAAAAGAATCAGTAGGGTACCCAAAATGGGTTTTTACTATGTTCAAGCCATTTACGTACATTAATTGGATAAAAGGGTACCAGTATACTGTTTGAGATTCAACTTCAGACAGATATTTCTTAATGTATTTTAAAGGAGAAGGTTTCCTTACTCAACATGAGAATGTAATAATATAAAATAATTCTAAATATTGTTACTTAATAAAAGAGAAAATTTGTATAATTCTTCAAAATAATTGTTTTTATAAATCCAATGTTAGGAAGACAATCCCTTAAATTTGAGGTAGGGGAATAATTCTCTCATATGGGAACAACTGTGTCACAGTGTTATCCTCCAAGTTAGAAATTAAGCAAAGTATTTCAGTACTATTTCTGTTTATGTACTGTTTTGTTACAGTAAGTACAAATGTTTTAAATGTGAATATTTTGGTTTTGATTTTAATGCATATGATAATTAAAAATATGGATTTTTTTTTCCCTTCTACACTGAAATTGTATACACTCTCTAGGCTTGATGAATAAAACAACTTTTAAAATACCCCATGTTCACTTATAAACCTTGGAATAATAATAAAAAAAAAGTAGTACCTACATAAGAAATTTTACATTAAAATTACAATTGTATGTTTTTCTGAAGTCAAAGTGATTTTAAATTTATTTCAATATTTGAATACAAAATAGTACATTTTAATTTACTATAGCATAATTCAAGTATTCTCTTAAATTTTATATTTAGCCAACTAGTATATGATATTAACTGACTTTTTATAATAGCTTTCCTTTTTTAAAGATGACTGTTATACAAAAGAGTGTGACTCTATGTTCCTCTAAATTGCTTAGAATAAGTTGAGAGAACAAATGACAGTAGATAAAGACCTTTAGGAGTAAATCATCAACATATAAAAGGTTGCACACATCAGTAATAAGGCATTTGCAGGTAACTCCCTAAAAAGTATTTGAATTCATGTAAACAAAGACTATGTATATTCTTTTAGGGAGAAAATACACTACCACAGATGAAATATATTCAGATGGTTGTGACTTTAAACCATATATTATTTGAATACCACACAAAACCGAAAGAGGCATAACCTACCAGTTTAATAACTAAAAGATGTTACTTATTTGTGAACTAAAAGGTTGATACTTTTTGAAACTGATAATGAAAAAGAAATATTTTGAAAATAAACATCCACTGTTTTCTAGAAATAAATATACACACTTAGTTAGTTTAATGTATTACAGCATAGGAATACTGTCCTAGTGCCCAAAACATTCAATCAGTAGTTTTAAAATATTTTTCCACACTGAGCCTTGAATCTTCTACCTTGTTAGCTGCCCAACAACTTTCAAAAGAGTTTTATTCTCCTGCTTTAGTTGTTCATTTTCATCTTCTATGTCATCTAGGTCCTTAAGGAAACAAAAAGGAAAATAATACGTAAGTTTTTAAAACACTTAAAAGTATTCTGAAGGTGATAAAAAAAATTTCAAAAATATACATTCAAAGATAATTCATACAAGCAATTAGTCTGCAAACGAGGGCTAGTTCTGAAAACAACTTTGGAAGGAATATGCCCCACCTAAAGGCAGCATCCACTACTTAGACTCCTCACTGGTATCATGATAATGCAGGCCAGCTCTTGCCAGATCTTTCAGTTTTTAAAGAGAAGCCAGAAATCAGAATTCTTTATTGTGAATCTTCCAATTTTTAATCACTATAAATAATTTAAGTTTTTAGTTAAAAACAAATCCCTCCTTCCCCAAACTGAGGGCTAAATACATATGCAGTCAATATGAGGTTTGGGGCCTTGGATTGCAACCCTGTGTCAAATTAGGCATCAAAAAGATCCAGGTACAAGTTCTAGATGTACCCCTACCACCTTGGTGATCTTTGACAAGTATGCATGTTGCAGGGGGGTAGAATTTGGGGAGGTGATAGAACTGAGGTATACAGAAAAGGAGGTCTGGGGCTTACAGAGTTGATCTGGTTCAATTTATGTTAGGCTTCTCTACGACATTTTGTTTAAAGGAAAGGTTTCGAGCTTAAAACAATGTGAAAGCCACTAAACTAGGTGCTTTAAAGTTATCTGATTCTAGCTCTATGTTCCCTATATTAATCTTAGTACCATATAAACACCAGTTGGTAAATACAAAGGCAATCCACTATAAGTCTTAGTTTGAAGAAAGACTATTTCAAGGTAGACTATTTACTGATGGTTGGAAAAGAAAACATTTAGAGCTTTATCCTTGCAATTCAAAATACTAAACTTGGAGAAATCAATTTGAATTCTAAGTGTACTACTGGATAGCAAAATTCTGAAACATTTAGTATACTGTCTTTGAACAATTAGGTAAATGAGTTTTAAATGTACAAACACAGAATTTGTATTTTACTCACAAACTAAATTAATGATATTAGGAAACTAATTTGTTGAAACTAACAATAATAAAGATACAGGATTCCTAAAATCACTACAACTGAGACCTACCTAAGATTTAGAATTAAATAATAAAATACATTCACATATCGTTTACTAGGTTACAAACTCTGTAAGGGCAGGTGTTTTATTATTCTTTTTAATGAACACACTGCCTAAGACAGTGCGAATACATCACAGACATAAAAATATTTCCAGATTTTATTAAATCATATTCTAGAACCAAAAGAGGAATGCCCGTGTTCCAAACCAAGATGAAAGGCAGTCTATAAGAATGGAAGAGCTTACTTAGAACTAAAACTATTGAATACCTGAGGGTCAAATACTGGCTCAGCAGATAACTATGTGATTACTACATATGACCTTGAGCAAGTTAAACTCTGAGTTTCAGTGTCCTCATCCACACCCTGCAGTTAATGCTGTAGAGCTGTATTAGAATGAGTCTGCACATAATGAAGCTTTCCATTTTCTCTTCTTTTAGAATTAGAGTTAAGATTGGATTAGGAATTTGTTCCGTTTTTCCCTGAAGCAAGTTTATTTCTTTCCTCCATCTTATGTAAAGCCTTCGAAAAAGGGAAACTATGAAATCTCTCCTCATTACCATTACCTAAGTATGGCCTAGCATTAATACCTGCTTCTTAAGCAGGGAGTAAATTCTAGGGCTGAAAGAGAAAAAAAAAAAAAAAAAGAGAGACCTTAGGTTTAGGCTAAACCTAAAGCTGGGGATGCATATGTATAACTGAAGAAAAAAAAGTGGTGAAAATACCACAAAGACAAGGACATATGGAGTTTCTTATGGCAAGACAGTAGCAATTTTAGTTCTTCAGTGGGGCAACTCTGTACCAGTACCATTTTATGTGTGGCGCTGACCAAGCTGCCTCTTACCTCCAGACTCTAACAAAACACAGAACAAATCCATTCACTGGCCCATCCCCAAAAGAACAATATTAAGTAAATACAACTGACTGGTAATTGGCCAGAGGAAATCAGTTTATGGAATGAAATGACGGTTCTGGCTACCACAAATTACTATCGCATTAACAAAAGAATGAACTATTTAGTTCATATTATTATTTAATAAAATTAAATAATTTCTTCATATTTATGTATTTTCATCCAGTTGACAGAAAAAAAGGAAACCATTAAACTGAAATATGTGAATACTCACTCGATTTAACAAATCAATTTCTTCTTTGAGTTTTCCAATCATTTCCTCTTTATCTTGCATTAGTCTCACAAGTCTTAAGTTTTCTTGTCTTTCTCTTACCACTTCCTGGTAGATATAATTACAAAGTATTAATTGGGAAGTAACAAGTTGTTTATAATCTTAAATAGCATACATCTGCTAAGTCTGGTGAAGTACCTTAGATACATGAAGATTTCCAATGAATTTCTTAAGTCACTTGGTAAGGAAAGGAGGACCCCATCCCAGAAAAGAACCAGAGAATGAGAGGAATACAGGAGTTGTAAAATATACTTCTGATTAAATCTATGTTTACCCAAGTTTTTAACAAATACCAATACTCAATGACTTTAGCTCTTTAGTTGATCACCACCATTAGTAATAAAATATCTTAACATTTAATGACTAATACCCTGTTGAAGAAAATTCAAAATTTTAATAAAAAATACAAAGTTTAAGAAAAGGAGATGGCTCTATGGAAAACTCTAAACAGAAAAATAATGATCCTCCATTTTACTTACGGCTCTGCCAGTTAACTGACAATGGATAAAATGAAGGAACTGAAACCGTTTACTGGTTTTTAAACTTTTTTTTTCTTTAAACAATGCAACACCTTTTCCAAAGAAATCTTATCAGAAGCCAGGACTTTATGCTGGGTCAGCCACCTTGGGGGCAAAAGTGAAGCAGAACTGAAAAGGTCTCACATAGAATTTGGCTTCTTTCTTACTCACCCTCAGAGGAAAGCAGCCAGCCGGCCTCATTAATCAGCTGCTGCCAACTGCTAGGAACTCAATCCAAACTCTTGTGGAACTTTAAAAGCCCTTCTGAAGAACCCCCTTGAAAACTATTATACTATGTATTCCTTAAAGTTTTTAATTTAAACTCACAGAAACTAGGGTTAAAGTTCAAATGTGAACTAAAAATAATCATAATATTATAAAAAGAAACAATTTTTAAAATTCAATCTCTACTTAAAACAATTTTTATATCACAAGGAATAGTTTCAGTTCAGCAAAATAAAACACATTTTCAACAATCAGAAAGTAATTCAGCACCATTATCAATTTTAGGGATTTAATGTTTACAGAACAAAGTTGAGACCCCATGGTTAATAAATTAATGCCAATATTCATTTGAGATGTTCTCAAAGATACTCCTTAAAATTGTTTATGCTTTAAATTGTTTCAAACACCACAGTGGCTCTAGGCTCTAACTCACAACCCAGAAGAAAGTCTACAATCTGTACAGATAATATAATAAACACACAGTAGTACATACTGCTAGCAGAGACTTCTAACCATTTCAAAGGCAAAGACTATTTTCAATATATTAAAGATAACACTTGGCAAAATGAGAGTATCCATTAAATATTAACCAATTCAAGAGCTGGCTCCATTTCTAAAAGTTTTAACATCAACAGAACTCGATAGAAAAGTATTAAGGAAATCAGAAAATGCTTAGCCATTATGCATCTAGAAAATATATAATTAAGAGTGATTCAAAGCTTTTATTTGACTACACATGGAAGTACCGATTAACGCTAATGGTATCTTCCATTAGTGCCCCTCATTCTTTTCCCTTTTTTGTCACTGTCTCTTCCTTACACATTTCAATTTTTCTCTCTGCTGCTATGAAAGTGAAAAAGGAATCCCAATGGTATATTAATTTCATAAATCTTAAATAATTTGTAATTCATACCTTTTCAAGATCTTCAATTTTCTTTTCCAATGTGCTACTTGAGACCAAATTACCTGAAGCATTTGCATCCCTGTTATACCTGCTGAACCCACTTCTGTCTGTTCGGGAAAATCTACTTGAGACATCTTCTTCAGAGGCAGTGGTTGTGCTATGGAAATAAAAAAGATACAAAAATTTTTAGATGTTGGGGGTAGGAATTTATTAATTAATTTATTTTTGCTGTGTTGGGTCTTCGTTTCTGTACGAGGGCTTTCTCTAGTTGTGGCAAGCAGGGGCCACTCTTCATTGTGGTGCGCGGGCCTCTCACTATCGCGGCCTCTCTTGTTGCGGAGCACAGGCTCCAGATGCAGAGGCTCAGTAGTTGTGGCTCACGGGCCTAGTTGCTCCGGGACATGTGGGATCCTCCCAGACCAGGGCTCGAACCCGTGTCCCCTGCATTAGTAGGCAGATTCTCAACCACTGCGCCACCAGGGAAGCCCCCCAAATTTTTAAAGATACCTAATATTCAGCAAGAAGAGTGCCAAGAGTATTTTCTATTCACCCTAAACAATTATCATTCCCCTGAGGACACATGGTTATAATAGCCAACTTATTTATAATTATGGAAGTTAATCATTATTCCAACACAATAAAAAAAAATTTTTTTTAATTAATTCTTTTGACCAGTATCTCCTGAGTAGCTGCTAAGTACCAGACACTGCTATGAGTACTGAAGATGGAACAGGAAACACAGATGTGCAAACATGGACTCTGACTTTCATAGAGCTCTCAGTGTACAGGAATATAACCAATGACAATAAAGCAAGACAACTATCACAATAAGGTAAGTGTAAGGTACTCAGAGAACTATGAGTGGACCTAATGTAGCCTATCTGTAGTGAAGAACCACTTTCTTTCTCCTTTTATTTTTAAATTCCATTCCATCATGGACCAACACTCTTTTTTTTTTTTTTTTTTTTGGCTGTGCTGGGTCTTCACTGCTGCACACAGGCTTTCTCTAGTTGCATCGAGCAGGGGCTACTCTTCATTGTGGTGCACGGGCTTCTCATTGAGGTGGCTTCTCTTGTGGCGGAGCACAGGCTCTAGGCACACAGGCTTCAGTAACTGCAGCACACGAGCTCAGTAGTTGTGGCTCGTGGGCTCTAGAGCACAGGCTCAGTAGTTGTGGCACACAGTAGTTGCTCCGCGGCATGTGGGATCTTCCCGGACCAGGGCTCAAACCCGTGTCCCCTGCATTAGCAGGTGGATTCTTACCCACTGTGCCACCAGGGAAGTCCCCATGGACCAATACTTTTGTAAGATCAAACAAAAATGAACTGGAAAAATAAAAAGTAAAAAAGGCCATACAAAATACAAGCCTAAATGTTTTATTAGATTCAGACCCATAATGTGGTTATATTTCAAAAACAGGATAAACAAAAAAGAAAAGAATTACATAAAACTGCGTAATTTTCACTGGAAGTATGCATATAGGTAATTATAGAAAACAGCTATCGCACTAGCAACTTTTGTCATTTCATAATTCTTATTTAACCAAAAGTTATCACTGAAATAGCCATTCTTCATATTAAACACCAATTCACACATTCTGAACTAATAGCATATGTCAATATTTAAAGTTTTTAATATAACAAATAAGCTTGCTTCTTGCTTTTGCATTAGTTATCTATTACTGCATAAAAAAATATGCCAAAACATAACAACACAGTTATTATCTGACAATTTCTGTTGGTCAGGAATCTGGAAGCAGATTAGCTGGGTGTTCATGATTCAGGGTCTCTTCTGAGGTTTTAGTCAAGATGTTGGTCAGGGCTACAGTCATCTGAAGGCTTGTCTGGACTGGAGAATTTGCCTCACAGAGCTGATGGTAAAAGGCCTCATCAGCTTCTCACTGGTTGTTGGCCAAAAGCCTCAATTCCTCAGTATGAGGGCCTCTCTACTGGGCTGCTCACGACAAGGCAGCTGGCTTCCAGAGAGAAAGCGACACAACAACCAAGACAGACACTGCAGTCTCTGTTACAACCTAAACTCAGAAGTGACATACTATCACATCAACCCCATGTTGAATGTGGAAGGGGATTACACAAGGTGAAAATACCAGGAGGTAGAGCTTCCTGGGGGCTCTTTTGGAGGCTGGCATCATTCTTGCTAATCTACCGAATCTAGGTTGGACTGATGACAATGCTGATCACAAGGGGTAAGGTATATCTAAACTACCTCTATGATTTGTTTCAGTAGCACTCACAACAGAGAAATTAGTTTCACAGATGTATATTGACCAAAACAGGGGAAGAGACTTTGAAGCAATTTTAGCAAGCTCAGGATATTCAGTTTTAACTTTTACCCAATATGCAGAAAATGACACTTTTCAAAATTTGTCCTCAATTCTTTATTGGTAGCCAGTTCCAAAAATTTATCCATCAAAAGTATAGTTAAATCTAAAATAACTTTTGATGAAAAATAATAGATTCTTGATCTATTAATTTCCTATGCATGGGTTTTCTTTTGATGGAAAATAAAATTCAAAGTCTTATCAAACTTGTAAGGTATATGATTATAACATTTTGCAACAGTGCAATATTAAAATCATCACCTACTTACTGATAAATTGTGGAACCCATCATAACAATTTGAAGAATCTTTTCCCCCAAATTTCTAACTTTCATTTTTGTCCTTTGACCTTATGTAACACTGAAAACATTTGATATCTCTTTCTTGCACGAAAGGCTAATTAAGATCATTTTTTAAAAAAGAATGATGCTATCAGACAAATAACCTTAATTCACATATTTCAAAAGCTGGGGACTAAACTAGTTTCTTTTTTTAAAAAATTGAAGTATAGCTGATTTACAAAACCTGATTTTTTATCTTGTAAAAACATGAAGTGTTCATGCCAAAGGTCAAATACTTTGCCTGAAAATTTCCCTTTAAAAATTATTGTATACCTCAGCATATGGTAACAGCTGATTGGCTCAGCTTCCAAACTATCACTTAGTTTTTTTTAAAACCTCAAATTTAATGTGTTAGTGTTTAAGTAATTCACACTTTTAGTGAACTGTTAATTTAGTTGATATACCAAGTACACTATTTAGTTCAGCTGACATAACAAGACTTTCTCAATGAAACAAGCAGGAAGTTGATTTACATTCTGGCACAAGTTTCAACATTTTTTCCCTGTCACTGTCTATATAATACAGAACATACTCCTGCAAAGCAAAGCAAAACACCAAACCACACTTGTTGACTTGGTAACTCTTCAAAGCTTTATATACTTCAGACAAGCTGTTGTTTGTCAGCAAGGAAGCTGAAAAATAAATTCTTCCTTCACATTACTGTCATGTGAGCAAAATCAATGTGTTGATCATATTGTCACAAAAATTCCTTTGCTATCCTGATTTGTCTAAGAGTTGGTCTTCTGTATGACTAAAACTGTCCCTAAATATACCAAGCTATGAGTGTTGCTGGGAAGTATTACATGAACTACCTTCTTTGCTACAGATTCATCCAACACCTTCCAGCAAACATCTTTGTCTTGTCATTTGTGTGTAGTTTTTTAATGTTAGCAACCTGAAGTCAGACTGTAAAAGAAACTCACAAAATACTAATGAAATCCTGAATACATATGAAATCCTGAAGATCTCTTCTGTCAGCTTAACTGTAATAGTTCTTCTTTCAAATAAGGCATTTGTGGTTGTGAATTTAATTATGTCATGCATGTAAATGTCACTTAAATTTTGATGGTTTTATTGTTTTAGCAGCCAGTACATCACTGCAAATAACCCACAGTGGTTTTAGCACTTCCCATCAATAATGGCTAAAAACTGAACTCAATATAGGAGGGAGGATACTTCCCAACAAAACTAGTACAAACTCTTTTGGTCTGTACCTCTTTGAAATTACTTCCATCGTCATCATTTGGTTTAGTATTACTGTCACATTCAGAAAAGATGTATCTTTTTTATTAAAAAAATAATCTAGGAAAGCTTCTTTTATCATAAGTAAATTAAGATTGAAAATAAAGAATATAAATTTTAGGGCTTCCCTGGTGGCGCAGTGGTTGAGAGTCCGTCTGTCGATGCAGGGGACACGGATTCGTGTCCCGGTCCGGGAAGATCCCACATGCCGCGGAGCAGCTAGGCCCATGAGCCATGGCTGCTGAGCCTGCACGTCCGGAGCCTGTGCTCCGCAATGGGAGAGGCCACAACAGTGAGAGGCCCGCGTACCACAAAAAAAAAAAAAAAAATTTTACTTCCTAGATTTAGGTAATACTAACAAAAGCAGAAATTGAAAAGAATAAAAAAGATTTTTTGTTTTATTTTGATTTAACTATTATATATTTACTTTTTAATTATTTTACTTATGAAACAAGAATATGCCTGATTAAATTTAACACATGATTTTTAAGGTAAATAAATCCTTCTTCAATTCTTACACATCTTGGGTTACAAATGACTAACATAAAAATAACACAGGTAGAGCAGAATACACATTCTTCTCTAGCTTGCATGGTATACTAACCAAGATAAACCATATTCTGAGCCATAAAACACACTTTCACAAATTTAAAAGAACAGAAACCATATAATATCTGCTCTTAGGCCACAACAGAACTAGGCTAGAACCAGTAACAGAAAGATAACTGGAAAGCCCCAAAATAACATGCAGATTAAACAGTGCACTTCTAAATAACACATAGGTCAAAGAAGAAATCTCAAGAGAAATTTTAAAATATTTTGAACAAAACGAAAATGAACCCACAACTTATAACTTGTGGAATGCAGTAAAAGCAGTGCTTAGAGGGAAATTTATAGCAATGAACGCATATATTAGAAAAGAAGATAGATCTAAAATGAATAGTCTAAGTTTCTACCTTAGGAAACTAGAAAAGAAAGAGCAAATTAAATCTAAAGTAAGCAGAATAAAAAAATAACAAGAACCAGAGCAGAAATGAATGAAATTGAAAACAGGAAACCAACACAGAATAATCAATGAAACCAAAAGCTATTTCTTTGAAAATATCAATATAAGCAATAGGCCTCTAGCCAAGTTAACTAAGAAAAAGAGAGGACACAGACGACTAACGTCAGAAATGAAAGAGGGACTATCACTAAAGATACCATGGACATTAAAATGATAATAAAGGAATACTGTGAACAACTCTGACCACAAATTTGATCACCTAGATGAAACAGATCAATTCCTTGAAAGATACAATCTGCCAAGAAACAAACAATCTGAATAGGCCTGTATGTATTAAAGAAATTGAATCAGTAATTAATAACCTTGCAAGACAGAAAGAAAGCACCAGGCTCAGATGGATTCCCTAATGAATCCCACCAAACATTTAAGGAATAAATTATACACATTCTCTAAAATCTCTTCCAGAAGATAAAAGCAGAGGGAATATTTCCTAACTCATTTTATGAGGCCAGCATTACCCTAATACCAAAACCAAAGATATCGCAAGAAAAGAAAACTAAACACTAAGATGTCTCATGAACATTGATGCAAAAATCCTCAACAAAATATCTGCAAATCAAATTCGAGAATGTATAAAAAGAATTATACACCAAAATCAAGTAGGATTTATTCAAGGCTGGTTCAACAGTTAAAAAATCAATTAATGTAATCTATCACAGTAACAGGCTAAATAAAATCACATGATCACACATAAATTCAGAAAAAGCATTTGATAAAATCGAACATCTATTCATGATAAAAACTGGACAAACTAAGCACAGATGGGAACTTCCTTGACTTGATAAAGAATAACTACAAAAAACCTACATCATACGAAATGGTAAGACACTCAAAAACTTTCCTGCTAAGATCAGGAGCAAGGCAAGAATGTCCCCCCCCCCCCCCCCCCACTATTCCTTTTCAGCATCTTACTGGAAGTCCTAGGTATTGCAATAAGACAAGAGAAGGAAATAAAAGTAATACAGGCTGGGAAGGAAGAAATAAAACTGTCTTTGTTCACAAATGATAAGATCATCTATGGAGAAAATGTGAAAGAATCCACACCAAAAAATTCCTGGAACTAATAAGCAATTATAGCAAGGCTGCAAGATACAAGGTTAACATACAAAAGTCAATCCCCTTCCTAAATGCCAGCACTCAACAAGTGGAATTTGAAATTAAAAACGCAATACATTTACATTAGCTCTCTCCAAAATGAGATACTTAGGTATAAATCTAACTAAATATGTACAACACCTACGTGAGGAAAACAACAAAACTCAAATAAAAGATACCAAAGAAGAACTAAATAGAGAAATAATCCCTGTTAATGGATAGGAAGAGTCAATATTGGCAAGATGTCACTTCTTCCCAACTTTGATTTCCCACTGATCTACTGGCTGAATGCAAGCCGAATCAAAATCTTAGCAAGTTATTTTGTGGCTATTGACAAACTAATTCTAAAGTTTACATGGAGAGGCAAGATCCAGAATAGCCAACACAATATTAATGAACAATGTTGGAGGGCTAACGCTACCCAACTTCAAGGCTTACTATAAAGCTACAGTAATCAAGCAGTGCAATACTCGTGAAAGAAGAGACAAATAGAGCAATGGAACAGCAATGGAAGCAGAAAGAGACTCACATAAATAACCCACAAGTGATCTTTGACAAAGGAGCACAGGCAATACAATGGAACAAAACAGTCTTTTCAACAAATGATGCTGGAACAACTGGACATCCGCATGCAAAAAATGAAAAATAAGACACTGGACATCCGCATGCAAAAAAATGAAAAATAAGGCAAAGACCGTATACCCTTCACAAAAGTTACTTCAAAATGGATCACAGACCTAAATGAAAAACGCAAAACTAAAAAATTTCCTAGAAGATAACTAACATAGGAGAAAATGTAGAAGTCCCTGGATATGCTGATGACTTCTTAAATAAAACACCAAAGGCACAATCCATGAAAGAAACTGATAGCTGGACTTCATTAAAATTAAAAATTTCTGCTCTGTGAAAGACAATGTTAAGAGAACAAGAAGACAAGCCAGCCTGGGAGAAAATATTTACAAAAGACACATCTGATAAAGAACTGTTATCCAAAATATACAAAGAACTCTACAATTCAACAATAACAAACCACCCGATTGAAAAATAGGCCAAAGAACTTAATAGACACCTCAGCAAAGAAGATATACAGATGGCAAATAAGCATATGAGAAGATGCTCCATATCATATATCATCAGGGAAATACAAACTAAAATGAGATACCACTGTACACATATTAAAATGGCTAAAATCAGGATCAATGCTGGTGAAGATGTGGAGTAACATGAACCCTTATTCACTGCTGGTGGGAATGTAAAATGATACAGCCGCTTCAGCAACAGTTTCGTGGTTTCTTATAAAACTAAATATACTCTTGCCACCAATCATGCTCCTTGGTATTGACCTAAAGGAGCTGAAAACATATGTCTACCCAAAAACCAGCACGTGAGTGTTTATAGCAGCTTTATTCACAACTGCCAAAACTTGGGAGCAACCACGATGTCCTTTCAAGGTGAATAGACAAATAAACTACAGAAAATGGAATATTATTCAGCACTAAAAAGAAATAAGCTATCAAGCCATGAAATGATATGAAGGAAACTTAAATGCATATTACTAAGTGAAAGAAGCCAATCTGAGAAGGCTATATACTGTATGGTTTCAGTTATATGACATTGTGGAAAAGGCAAAACTATGGAGAGAATAGAAAGATGAGAGACTAAAATGCTACCATAGTGATGGATACATGTCATTATACATTTGTCCAAACTCACAAAATGTACAACACCAAGAGTGAACCATAATGTAAACTATGGACTTTGGGTGGTTATGATGTGTCAGTGTAAGTTCATCAATTGTAACAAATGTGCCTCCCTATTGAGGAATGTTGATAATGGGGAGGCTATCCGTATGTGGGGACAGGTTTATATGGGAAATCTCTGTACCTTTCCCTCAATTTTGCGCTAAAAACTTGAATTAAAAAAAAAAATTACGTATGTACCACAGCACCTGAACTAGTCGATATCCTGTTCTGAAAGGATTCTGCTTATCATGCACTTAGGTGTGATGATGACAATGTTAAAATGCAATTCAGGCTTCTAAACATTTACTCTCAAGTTTTATTCTTACCTTGTCATGGATTACTTACAAACAGTTCAAGGACCACACTTTGAGCAGCATTATACTAAAGAATGTTTAAACTCAGACTTAAAAGAGGAATAAGAATGTGTAAATATCTAGAAACAAAGAGTACGTGGCCCTTTGAGAAACAGAAAAATCCAATATGGCTAAAGCATGAAAGGTAAATATAGGGGTGATAAGATATGACACTGGAAAAGCAAGCAGGAGACCTGAAAGCAAGATATGACACTGGAAAAGCAAGCAGGAGACCTGAAAGCTCTTTTATGAAGAATTTCAACTAATGGTCTCCAAATTTATTCATTATATACACATTGGTATGTATATTTATCTACTATCTTTATAATCGATTTACAATATCATTATCTTTGGTTATATATTACATATTCATATATACTTTATTATACAAACATATATGTAAATCAAATAATATGATTTATAATACGATATTGTTAAAATATTATCTGTATCACAAAATATATAACATAAAGGGGTGAAAAGAATTTTAAATGTACATCTTTGTTTTTTTTGGCTGCGTTGGGTCTTTGTTGTTGTGCGCAGGCTTTCTCTAGTTGCGGCGAACGGGAGCTACTCTTCGTTGCGGTGCACGGGCTTCTCATTGCAGTGGCTTCTCTTGTTGTGGAGCACAGGCTCTAGGCGGGCAGGCTTCAGTAGTTGTGGTGCACAGCCTCAGTAGTTGTGGCTCATGGGCTCTAAAGGGCAGGCTCAGTAGCTGTGGCACATGGGCTTAGTTGCTCCATGGCATGTGGGATCTTCCCGGACCAGGGATGTGCAGGCTCAGCGGCCATGGCTCACAGGCCCAGCCGCTCCGCGGCATGTGGGATCTTCCCGGACCGGGGCACGAACCCGTGTCCCCTGAATCGGCAGACAGACTCTCAACCACTGCGCCACCAGGGAAACCCGACTATAGTATTTTTAATGCAAGTATAATTTGAATATGATTTACTTCTGAGGAACTTATTTTAACTCTTTGGGATATATAGAGATTTGAAGGTGTAGTTCTAAAATGAGCATGCATATTTGATTTTTAATGTCTGTAACAGCAGAAAGAGATGTCTCATAGTAAGAATTTAAAGTTTTTTACATTTTCACTTAAAACTCCAAAGCAAGCATCAAAATTTTTTCCTAATTTATAATAACAGATCTGATTTTATGTATCTTGCCAACTGAACAACCACATGGTCACCTTTGCGTTTATATACTTGTTTTTATATTCTCCGTAAATTCCCCCCCGACCTATCCATTTTGTATTAGTTAAACAACATAATAATTCATAAATCCATCTAACCATTCAAATTACACTATTGTGCAACATTTAGAAAGTGAACAAAGCACACTTTCCTCAGGATACCTCAAATACTAAATAATCATCTGATACATAGAACAAGGGAATAAATAACAAGTACATAGTGCTAGCTATTAAGTATACAGTGGGCCCTACGAATCTGTGGGTTCCACATCCACAGACTGAACCAACCCACACTGAAAATATTCAGGGGGGAAAAATGCTAGAAATTTCCAAAAAGCCAAACATATTTATATAGCACTCACACTGTATTAGGTACTATAAGCATTCTAGAGATAATTTAAGTATACAAGAGGATGTGCATAGATTATACACAAATACACCATTTTATATAAGAGACTTGAGCATCCACAGATTTTGGTATCCTCAGGGTCCTGGACCCAATCCCCCTTCCGTGAATATCAAGGGATGACTGTAAATGTCTTACTGTCTTTTAGATTAAAAGGTAAATACAAACAGAAGATCTAATATTTCCCTCCTGCATCCTAACATTATCTTGTGCATCACCCTGCCTTGGAGACCAGTTTAGACTCATTTAAAGGTAAAAGGAAGTCATTAAAGCAGGGAAAGTGACAATCATTTTAATAAAATGCACTGGAAATGAGCAAAACTGAAGGCAGCGAGACCAGTTTGAAGGATATTGTAATCATCTATGTAAGAGATGATGGTGTCCCTGGACTTCCCTGGTGGCGCACTGGTTAAGAATCCACCTGCCAATGCAGGGAACAAGGGTTCGATCTTTGGTCTGGGAAGATCCCACATGCCGCGGAGCAACTAAGCCCGTGCACCACAACTACTGAAGCCCACACACATAGAGCCTGTGCTCCGCAACAATAGAAGCCACCACAATGAGAAGCCCGGGCACCACAACGAAGAGTAGCCCCTGCTCGCCACAAATAGACAAAGTCCACATGCAGCAACGAAAACCTAACGCAGCCAAAAATTAATTAATTATATTTATAAATATTTATATATAATAAATTTATTTATTTATTTAAAAAAAGAGATGATGGTGTCCTAGATTGGTGGGTTGGCACTGGAGCTACAATGACTGAATTTAAGTGAGGTTGTGAAGAAAGGGGAGGGGAGGGGACGGAAGGGAAGGAAAGAAAAGGAAAGGAAAGGAAAGGAAAGGAAAGGAAAGGAAAGGAAAGGAAAGGAAAGGAAAGGAAAGGAAAGGAAAGGAAAGGAAGAAAGGGAGGAAGGAAGGAAGGAAGGAAGGAAGGAAGGAAGGAAGGAAGGAAGGAAGGAAGAAAGAAAGAGTCAAAAGCAGTGTCCAGATTTCTGACTTGAGCAAGAATGTATTTTGATACCAACTACTGAAATCCACTAAGTTTCACAAGTTTACTTTTGAACATGCTGAGTTTAAGATGCTTCTATGATATCTAAAAGTAGATATTTGAAAGTTGTTGGTTATACAGATATAGAGCTAATGATTTAGAATCATCAACGTAGGTATATACAGTAACCAAAGTCACCAGAGTGAAAGAAATTTCTAGAACAAATACACAGAAAAAAAGAGAATAAAGTCTAAGACAAAGAGCTGAGTAACATCAACACATAAAGGGTAAGTACAGGAAAGGACGAACTACAAATAAAAACTGGGAAATATTGGCAAAGTGGTAGGAAGAAAATCAAGAGGGTAAGCCATTATCTATCATGTTATAAAAGAGCATTAGAATCATTTTAAAGGACCTCTTTTCACTTAAAAACAAGTCCACTTATCTGCATCAACCACAGATTATTCAAGTAGAAACCACAACACTGACAACTACAAACGAAAACCTAAAAATGTGGATATCCCTTAATATGTTTGTTTGCTTGATGTACAAGCTTAAAACAGCCTTTCAAAAAGTTTAACCTATTAACAATTTTAAAAATCCTTCCAATTAGGCCTGTCAATACACAAGTGATAATATCATCCAAACTCAAAACAAGGAATAATTATTACTGAAAAAACATAATCAGTGATTTATCCCCATTAGGTATTAGGTCTGTAAAGAACACTGTCATAATTGTGAATAACTGTGTTAACTTGATCTTATTACCAAATTTAGCTCTGTTTATTTTAAAAACAGGGGCTTCCCTGGTGGCGCAGTGGTTGAGAGTCCGCCTGCCGATGCAGGGGACACAGGTTCGTGTCCCGGTCCGGGAAGATCCCACATGCCGCGGAGCGGCTGGGCCCATGAGCCATGGCCACTGACCCTGCGCGTCCGGAGCTTGTGCTCCGCAACGGGAGAGGCCACAACACTGAGAGGCCCGCGTACCACAAAAAAATAAAAAATAAATAAAAACAGAAATGTTTTTAACCTATTTTTGAGGGCTGGATATGTACAGCGCAAAATACCCAGAATAAAAGACTGTTTTATTAACTCCAAAAAGATTGTAACGTTCTATTCAGAAATGTTAACACAAATCTCTAACCAATACAATTCCAAAAAGAATCCCCCTTTGCCTTTAGCTACAAAGTATTAACCATAATGTGCAGAAAAGGAAAAAGAATAAACAGTATCATCAAAGATAAATACCACCATTTACCAAAAATTTCCCCCTCTGGGAATTTTCGTACTTTCTGTGGAAAGACTAGAAGGTGTTGTGTTGGGGGATAAAACTATCACGAGAACAAGATTGGCAGCATTATGAGATTACAGCTAAAGGAATTTTCCACTAAAATAGATATTTTAAACCTTAGCAATTAGAAGAAATACAAGACCCATGAGTCAAATCCTAGTTTTAGAATGGATACCAAATATTTAGAAGTATTAGGTAAGTCGGGGAATTACTAAATAACCAAGAAGTACATGACTGGTCTCCATATTTTTAATGTTTCACTACCTTATTCAATTCCACCACCACTGTCCCAAACAGTCCCTCACTCTGGGTAGGTCTTCTCTCTCTTCTCCCTTTAAACACACACACACACACACACACACACACACACACACACACACACAGCAACAACTAAAGATCAAAATCATCTCTCAGACTCTTTATTAAAATTGTGATACATATTCACTGTGGGAAACAGATAACATGAATCAATATCTCCAGTAACTCCACCAACCCAGAGATAACGGCTGTTATATTCTACAACATATTAGTAGTTCATAACCTTTTTGTATTGCAGATCTCTTTGAAAATCTGATGAAAAATATAGCTCTTCTCCCAGATAACCATGATATTCTTTTACAGAGAATTTTAGCAGCTTATCAAGAGTTCAAGTTAAGAACGCTTATATATATTATGACAGATGTTGTTTTATATCATACTCTTCGTAATATGCTTTCCCTCTCTCCATTTAACATAAATAGGTAATAATTTTCCTATAATTATTAATTCCTATAATTAACGGTTTTCTAAAGAATCAGTTTAATGCCTGTATTGTAACTTTATATTAATATGCTATAGCTTATAACCTATCTCATTGTTAGAAATTTAAGTTTCTCCAGTTAGGGGCTATCATACTTGTTCATTTCTGGTGTGTTAAGTATAATGAATTATCCTAAAGAAATCACTATAAACTTAACCAAGTAAACATTCCACTAAGAAAATTACACATTGGGGGGGAAAAAAACCCCAAAAATACATAACCACTGATCCATCCTTCTTAAACCTTGAGTTTCAAAAATTTCAAGACTCCCCCCTCCAAATAATTATCCAAAGTTATTTAAACATGTTTTAAAAAGGAGTTCAGTGACTATGTTAAGAGACGTTCTAGGTAAACAGGAGTTGATTCAATGAAATACAGCTCAACTACAATGACTGCTTAACAAACTCAATGCTTAAAAAGTACATCCTTGATATTTGTAAGAAAAAAATTAATATTTAATCCACAATTTACAAGAGCACACAAACTAGTCTTGTGGGTGGCTTGTACCCTCTAATGACTTTTTAAGTTTGTCTAGTCGTATATATATCATAAGTTATTTGGTTTGCTGAAAATATTTTCTAACATATAATGCCAAATTTCTATCCTTTAGCCCATTCCTCCTTTTTTCACCCCCATTAATCAGCAGACACCCTTCTCCAAAAAACATACATTCTCCAGTCTTTGCTACAACTTGCTGACAGATTAATGAAAGTAATGAACTGTTGATATACAATGTAACAAATTCCTCTAGATAAGGAATTGATAATTTCAGATCTAGATTTTGTGTTTGTTTTTATTTGGTGTGTGTTCAACTACGAGTTGCTATGAGTCCATGAATAATGACTAGAAACTTTAAAAAAAAATTTTTTTGTTGTTTGTTTTATAACAGTATTAAACATGGCTAAACCTTTGAGAGCTGAAAAGTAACAAACCATGTGATTTAGGCTATGAAAATAAAAGAAGTAACAAGTATATGAACAGGTCACAAGTAAAATAATGGTCTAAAAAATGGGTGGGATGGGGAAGGGAGGGAGATCCAAGAGGGAGGGGATATATGTATACATATAGCTAACTAACTTCACTGTATAGCAGAAACTTATATAACATTGTAAAGTAATTATACTCCAATAAAAAAAGCTTAAAAATAAAAACATACATCATGTGAAATCAATTTTCTACCTAATTTAACACAATATGTAAATAAAGCTTTTGATGAGGATTTGTAAGTTATTCCCCTAATGATTCTAATTAAAGAATGCAAATCTGAAAAGTGCCAATTATAATTTAATTTATAATTTAATAAGGATTAAATATGTATGAATGATACAGCAAACTTGGTAAGTTACTGAAGTTTATTTTTATTCCCCAAACCAAAAACTGATGATAAAAACTCTTTTGGTTTGAAAATGTGGCCTGGAAATAGGCCAAATCAAAGCTATTTGATTGGCAATGCTTGCTAGCAAAAGAAAAAAGAGTCTTTCCAGTTTAAACTATTCATGTTAAGTAAAAATTACCAAGCACAAGTTTCATTATATCTACATCGAAATTACTCAGAAATGAAAATAAGAGCAGCAGCAGTGGCAAACATATCAGACCTACTTAGTCAATTGTTGATTACCTTGGCCTTCTTATCTCTTTTAAAAGGTAAACACTGGGACTTCCCTGGTGCCGCAGTGGTTAAGAATCCACCTGCCAATGCAGGTGACATGGGTTCGAGCCTGGGTCTAGGAAGATCCCACATGCCATGGAGCAGCTAAGCCCTTGCGCCACAACTACTGAAGCCCACGCACCTAGAGCCCACGCTCTGCAACAAGAGAAGCCACCGCAATGAGAAGCCCACACACTGCAACGAAGACCCAACGTGGCCAAAAATAAATAAATAAATTTATTTATTTTTTAAAAAGTTAAACATTGAGTTTTATCTATATAATAACTTAGTATTAAAATTAGAGCTCTTGGGCTTCCCTGGTGGCGCAGTGGTTGAGAGTCCGCCTGCCGATGCAGGGGACGTGGGTTCGTGCCCCGGTCTGGGAAGATCCCACATGCCGCGGAGCGGCTGGGCCCGTGAGCCATGGCCGCTGAGCCTGCGCGTCCGGAGCCTGTGCTCCGCAACGGGAGAGGCCACGACAGTGAGAGGCCCACGTACCGCAAAAAAAAAAAAAAAAAAAATTAGAGCTCTTCTTAATCAATGCTTTATTTTAGATAAATTATAATAAACACAACTTTTAACCAAATATTTTAAACTTTAACACATAAAAGTAGGGGAAGACAGAGGTTTTATATGTATAAATCTAGGTAGATTGTCTTGTGCAAGCATGTGGGTTCTGGAGTCAGGTTGCCCGAGTTAAAATCCAGACTCTTCTGTTCACTAGCTTTGTAAGCATAGTGAAATGATTCTACCTCTTTATCCCACTTCACTCATCTATAAAATAAAAGTAAATATTATACCTACAGTACCTACCTTACAAGATAACTTTGAGAATTGAATGAGATCTCTATGTAAAGCTTCTTGGACATTATAAGCACTTGATAAGATTTACCATTATTCCACTAATTATTAGCACAAGCATGACCACACCTTCTGCAACCTTCATGGCTTCAACAGGGAAAGAAGCTAATATCTCAGTCATCTCCATTAAACAACTTATACTTAATTGTGATTTTCCTCCTATACACGTGCACACACACTCAAACACATTTTCTGATAAAAGCATTACTCCTTGTGTATAGCTGGTGCTATGGACTTGCTAGGGTCTGAATGTTTGTGTCCCCCCCCAAAATTCTGTTGAAATCCTAATGTCCAATGTAAGGGTAATAGGAGGTGAGGCTTTGGGAGGTGCCTAGGTCACAATGGTGGAGTCCTCATGAATGGAGTTAGTGCTCTTATAATAGAAATCCCACAGAGCTCTCTAGCCCCTTCCACCATGTGAGCACACAGTGAGAAGCTGTTAGTCTGCAAATGGCAAGAGGGCTTTCACCAACCAGAACCTGACCCTGCTGGCTCTCTGATCTCTGACTTCCACGCTCCAGAACTGTGAGAAATAAATTTCTGTTGTCTGTGATATTTTGTTATAGTGGCCTGAATGAACTAAGATCAGAATGAATTGGATACTCCCAAAATTCATATGCTGAAAGCACTAACCCCGATGTGATGGTATATTTGGAAGCAGGGCATTTGGGAGGTAACTAGGTTTAGATGAGGTCATGAGGGTGGGGCCCTCATGATGGGATTAGTGTCTTTATCAAAAGAGACACCAGGGAAGCCACCCCTTCTCTCTCCACCATTTGAGGACAAAGTAAGAAGGCAGCTCTCTGCAAGTCAGGAAGAGAAGCCTCATCAGAACCAGACCATGCTGACACTGTGATCTTGGACTTTACAGCCTCCAGAACTGTAAGAAAATAAATTTCTGCTCTAGCCATCGTGTCTATGGTATTTTGTTATGGTATCCCAAGCTGACTAATACAGATGGTATATCTGTATTTTCAGTGTTTAAATACACAAGGGAAAATGACTCAGTTTTTCTTTTGCTAGTTCATCAAACCCTTACAAATTCATGGTGTATGCAGTATTCAAAGACTGCAGAGTATGTCAGAATAAGTCATGGTCAGAAATACATTACACTCCTGCCTACGATGTAATTTCTTTTTAAGAGCACAATATTAAGGTTTCTTACTTTTCAAACAGCTGCTTGAAACAGTTCTAGTTAGTTAAGCCACAGTCAGGAAGACATTATACTTATGTCTACGATATGTTGTTAGTCATAACTTAAGGATTCTTACCTTTTGTACCTGCCTGAAACTGTTCTAGATGGCTCCTGTAAAGTAAAAAAAAAAAAATGACATATCAGTTTGGGTATGTGTATAAGCACACAATTCCGTATTCCATAAAACTACTGACAGAGAATATTGGAACAATTACCATTGTTTTTTTTTAAATAATTATTTTATAGATTTATTTATTTTTACTTATTTATCTTTGGCTGCACTGGGTCTTCATTGCTGCTTGCAGGCTTCCTCTAGTTGCAGCAAGCGGGGGCTACTCTTTGTTGTGGTGTGCGGGCTTCTCACTGCAGTGGCTTCTCTTGTTGTGGAGCACGGGCTCTAGGCGCACAGGCTTAAATAGTTGTGGTATGCAGGCTCAGTAGTTGTGGCTCGCAGGCTCTATAGCGCAGGCTCAGTAGCTGTGGCGGACAGGCTTAGGTGTTCTGCGGCATGTGGGATCTTCCCGAACCAGGGCTCAAACCCGTGTCCCCCTCATTAGCAGGAGGATTCTTAACCACTGCGCCATCAGGGAAGTCCCTTTAAAACTATTTTTGAAACCACAGGAACTAGATTTAAATGTTTAATCACTGGTTATTTAGATAAAGCAGAAAGAAATACTAAGGTTATGTGTATGCACTCAAAGTACATTTTATTGAATGTAGATAATAATGATTCCATATGGAACTTTTCCCCTTAAGTTTCACAAACAGTACTCCAACTAACATTTTATCAAGGTTTTCTTTCATAAAAGTCCCTAATCTTATTCTATATGAACTAAAACTTAAGGCACAGACCTTGAATGATATCTGTCTAATATGCATTAGAAAAAATGCTAATAATGCCTTAAGTTCCAAAACATAACACCTCTCTCACTTCGGTTATAAATGAAATATTTCAAAATATGACATCAGCTTGATTATCCAGACTATCTCTTGCTGCAATGAAATAGGCAAAATTGCTAAATAAGAATAGCCCTTGTTGCGTTTACTGATTTGTGGGTAACTGATATATTGATTGTAATGGTAGAAACAACCTGGCAATAAATAATATTTCTGAGGCTTAAAGTAGGCATTTTCCCCTAACATGATAAAACTTAAGAGTAATACACATTTAGAGTAGAATTTTAATAAATACAGAAAGGTGAAATGGAGGATGTTTTCAGCAACACTACACTATCGTGACATTATACTAATGTTATACTTTGACCCAACTATAAATGACTTAAAGTCAGTTATCAGGTAAGTTTCCATTTAAGTATACTAATAAGTTGTATAATATCTGTTTTCTACGTTTCTCGCAGCTTTTTTTTTTAAACAACTAGTGACTTAAAACATATGTCAACTTTTACGGTATTTTCTCTACAGCTAGTTTGGTGCAATTGATCAAATTACAACTCGGACATACTTGATCAAATTATTCCATGCTCATGTCCAAGATGTATAAACAATTAGATTTAAGCCTATTTCTGTATAACTAATATTCAAGAGCTAAGATTCTAAAGCAGACCAACAACTCTTAAGCTTATTGTTTATTGGTTAGATGTGAATATGCTTTTTATTAGACAACACTTAAGCTTACTGTTTATTGGTCAGATTTGAATACAGTTTTATTAGATTATACATTTTGTAACTAAAATGTTATTTCACAGTGACTCTAGTAATCAAATTCTATTGCTTAGGGACTTCCCTGGTGGTGCAGTGGTTGGGAATCTGCCTGCCAATGCAGGCGACACAGGTTCAAGCCCTGGTCCAGGAAGATCCCACATGCCGCAGAGCAACTAAGCCCGTGCGTCACAACTACTGAGCCTGCACTCTACAGCCTGCGAGCCACAACTACTGAGGCTGCGTACCACAACTACTGAAGCCCGCACACCTAGAGCCCGTGCTCCACAACAAGAGAAGCCACCGCAATGAGAAGGCCGCACACCACAACTAGAGAAAGCCTACGTGCAGCAACGGAGACTCAATGCAGCCAAATATAAATAAATAAAAAATAAATGTATATATATATATAAAAAATTCCATTGCTTAACAATGGAATGTTCCCCAAATTGGATAGACTATATTAATATTAGCAGAGATTGGGAGGGGTGGTAGCCTGCTTCTCATGTGTATTCAAGACTCACATTTACAGATGGAATTTATGCCCTGCCAAAAAGAGGAAACTGAAATGTTAGATAGAAAAAAAAAAAAATCAGCCCCTATAGTGCAGTAAAAGAGTCCCTTATAACTTTAAGGAGGAAAATTCTTGTTACATTAATACAAAATTCTACACAAATATAAACCTTAGATTTGTTAACTAGAAGCCTCTATATTTCTGTGACCGCAAAGACTTCCAAGCAAAGAGTGATAACTTCATAATTACTATAACTGTGAAAGTTGAAAATTCCATTCTAAGTGTGTGGGGGGAGAAGAAATACCTTCAGTATCACTGAAATTGCTTGTAAAAAATATGAATGCTAAGACTATATTGGTCTTAAAAGTTTCAAAGACTATGTAATTAGACCTTCCAATAACCCTAAAGTTTATTATACAACTGATTTAAAATATACTTTTCCTGAAATAATCTTTCTTGTAATGGGATGGTTTATATTACAAAAGGGAGGGGGAAAGACCTATGTAGAGCTTAGAAAATGCTGGCAAAGCACGAACTGTTTTATGTGAGTTTAAATAAAACATTCTGCTTCATTCAATCTTAGAATGGTCAATAAGGAAATTCCACGAACATTGTCTTTACAGGTGCAGTGGCAGATCAGCACTTGTAAAGTATAAACGAATATAAAAGCATATGTGAAATAAGATCAGACAAATACAGGCCCAGTAGAATATAGTAAAATAATACTGAAGTTATTCAAATAAACTTGAATAACTTCAGTATAGCCCTTGGTAAACTATGGCATACCATGGTAACTGGCCCTCAGGACTAACTTTAAAATACCTATACTGGTATATATAATATACTAAGATACAATGTTGAAGATGAATGCAGAACAGAATATCTGTAATGTACAATTGATAAAAGTAACTTTAAAAATGAGAATAAAATAAGGACATTATCAAATTAACAAAGATTTTAAAAGGAAAAACTGAATAATAACCAATATTTGTAACTATAAATGAAGTATAACCTTTAAAAATTGTGAATCACTATATTGTATACCTGTAACTTGTATAGTATTGTATAGCAACTGTACTTCAATTAAAAAAAAAAAAAAAGGAAAAGCTCATTATTCCCCTCCTTTCCTGAATGTCTCAGTCCTAAAGCCATCAGGTGGGGCAGAGCAAGGTGGGGAGGAAACAAGGTGGCCCCAACCAGGGTATCAGAATACTGGAACACTCCATGAAGAAGAGCTGCTTGGCAAAAAGAATCAGAGTCCAAGAAAACTGAGGACAGCATCCATACAGCAGGGGGACTTAGCCTGGCATGAGAAATCAGAGCCTGAGCAGAATGAGGAGGGGGTCTACAAAGCATGAAAGGGAAGTTAGGTTATCAGGCCTGAGGCAAGGTCAGAAAGGGAGTCCCAGGAAGGGATACTGAGAGCCCCAAGCAGGGTGTGATGGTCATCCATTCATAAGGGGGGCCCAAAATGGGGATTTAGAGCCCCAGAAGGGTAAAGAAGATGTTCCCTCAAAAAAGGCAGCCTGGGGCTTCCCTGGTGGCGCAGTGGTTGAGAGTCCGCCTGCCGGTGCAGGGGACGCAGGTTCGTGCCCCGGTCTGGGAGGATCCCACATGCTGCGGAGCAGTGGGCCTGTGAGCCATGGCCGCTGGGCCTGTGCGTCCGGAGCCTGTGCTCCGCAACGGGAGGGGCTATAGCATTGAGAGGCCCGCGTACCGCAAAAAAAAAAAAAAAGGCAGCCTGGCATGAAGAATTCACAGCCCTTGCAAGGTGTGGAGAGCATCTCTGTAGGGCATGAGCAGGGCTGATGTGCTGGAGCCCAAATAGGATGAAGAGAGTGTCCACAGAGTGGCAGCCTGGCCTGGAGGTGTCAAAACCCAATCAGGTGATAAGGGGTCCCCATGGAGGAGTAATCCAGCATGAGGTCTCAGTCTGAGCAGGAACAAAGGAAGACCCTAAGGAAGAGCAGCCTGTCACAGGATGGAGAAGCTAAGCAGGGTAAGGACGGAATCCACAGAGGGGGTGAACTGGTGTGAGGAGTCACAACTCAAGCAGGGTAAAGAGGGCAACCTGCAGCTTCACAAGGTATGCCCAAGCCTGAAGAAACTGAGGAGAGTGTTCATGCACAAGGTAAAGCCAACGTATGATGTCAGAACCCACTCGCGGTACGGAGGGCATAAGTGTGGGGAAGGAGTGGCAATGGGAAATAGGTTACATATAGGGGAATTGACTAAATAAGAAAGCACATTACGGATAACGGGAAACAGGTTCCTCAGTGTCACAAAAGGGAGTTACAAATACTAGATTTAAGCCTTGTGATATTAGATTAGAATTGGCCATATTGGTATAAATTAGTTTCAGTATCTACACAGATAGACGTAGTTACCTAGGTAGGTAGGCAGGCAGCAGACAAACAGATATGTATACGTATGCATGTACATAGAGACACACACAGTAGGTCTGTACATAGAGAGGGACTACAAATGGTGACATCTCAATAACATGAACTAACTACAGCCCAGATCTTGGCTTCACAATATCATTTTCCAGTAAAAGGAATCAGGGCTCCTTAGAGAAGTAGCTGCTAGCTTCCAAGACTGGAGTAAGAAGCTCAAGATGAGTCTGCATTATCTTATTATGCCAGAAAACAAAGAAGTATTCCAAGAATGATGGAGATGTAGCAAAGGATACAAAAGGTTAAAGGGGCTCTCACTGGCCAAATTTGGGATAATGTGACTATTAAAATAAATAATGATGCTGTGGTAGGCAGAATAATGACCCTCAAAAGATGTTCACATTCTAATCTCTGTAATCTTCAAATATATTAGGCTACATGGCAAAGGGAAATTAAGGTTGCTAATCAACGCCACTAAATAGGGAGATTATACTGGGTTATCTAATGGGCCCAGTGTAATCACAAGGGTCACTGAAAGTGGAAGAGAGGCAGAAGAAGGTCAGAGGGAGATATGGCAAAGAAGAAAGGTCACAATGCTGACTTTGAAGGAGGAAGAGGGACAAGGAATACAGGTAGCCGCTAGGAGCTGGAAAAGGCAAGGAAACTGATTCTCCCCTACAGCCTCCAGAAAGGAATGTAGCCCTGATTTTAGCCTTTGATTTCAGTCCATGATTTTATTAGTCCAATGAGACTTCCAACTTACAGAAGTGTAAGTTGATAATTTTGTGTCATTTTAAGATCCCAAATTTGTGGTAATTTGTTATAGCAGCAATAGAAAACTAATACTGATGGTAAGTAAAACCCATCAGATAAAATAGGTAATAGTGAGTTGATACAGATATACAGATATAAATAGATGATAGATAAATGGACAGAGATAAATAGAAAGTTTGATGGAGATTAAGATATCTACATGGTTCAAAGCACTTATCCACAAAATACTTATTAAGAAGAGGCAGTGAAGCCTGGCAAATACCACCTTCGTCACACGACCAAAGTGATCATCATCAGCAATGGAACAAACTAAAATCATGTGTCACCTGATAGGATACACAATGAGAAAAACATAGCACCAATTCTGTGATATTCCTGACAAAGACATACAACCTGAATCTAATTATAAGTAAATATTAGATAACCCAAACTGAAGGTCACATCACAAAATAAATGACCTATAATCTTAAAAAGTGTTAAGATTAAGAAAGTTAAGGAAAGACTGTATCAGATTGAAAGAAACTAAAGAGATATAGTGACTAAATAGAACATGTGATTCTGAATTAGACCCTCTTGCTATAATTTAGGACATGACTGGGACAACTGGCAAAACTTGATGATGGCTGAATATGTTAGATGGTAAAAGAATGTGTCAATTTTAATTTCCTATTTTTAAGAGCTGTGTTGTGGTTATGTAGGAGATCTTGTTTGTAGAAAACACACAGTGTAGTATTGGGGGTAATAGGCCATCAAGTTAGTAACTTACCCTCAAACATTTTAAGGGAAAAAAATTCTCTGTACAGTACTTGCAACTTTTCAGTAAACTTGAGATTGTTTTAAAAGGCAAATCAAAAAATAATCAAAGAAAGGAGAAAAATAAAACTCATAAATGTCCTCTCACAAAATGCCATTGTTTACATAAACTGATAAACTTTTCTTCATAAGTACTTTAGGCAATATGTATCAGAAATTTTTAAAATCTTTAAAATGCATTATGGGGAATTCCCTGGCGGTCCAGTGGTTAGGACTCTGTGCTTTCACTGCAGGGGGCACAGGTTCGATCCCTGGGGGAACTAAGATCCTTTAAGCTGCAAGATGCGGCCAAAAAATAAATAAATAAAAAATTTTAAAATGCTTTATGGCTTTTGGCCCAATAAGTTCATCTCTGGTAATCTGGCCAAAGAAAATAATTCAAAACACAAAAAGCTTATTTAATCTCCACAGATGTTAATTCCAGTATGACTTACAATAGTAAAAACGTTTAACCACTGAGGATTTGTATTAATGGGAAATTTGTGTCACCTATTACACACATTAAAAAAGAAAATTCTTTGCCACTGAAAATAATACACAAAGAATTTTGAATAACATGGAAAACAATGTTCATGCTATAACACCTACAAAGAGAATTTTGGCAATACCATCAAAATTACAAATGCACATTCCTTTTCACCCAGCAATTCTAGTGCTAGGGTTTTATCCTACTGATTTACACACACATATGCAAAAGAACATATATTAAAAGGTTTTCACCACCACATTGTTTGTAAAAGCAAAAACTGTATATAACCTAAATGACCATCAACAGAAATTAGTTAGAAAAATTATGATACATATATAAAATAGAATATTCTGTGTTTACAAAAAAATAATAGGGAAGCTCTTTATGTACTCCACAATATTAAATGAAATGAACAGGATGCAAAACAGTGTGCTAAAAATTAGTGAATACATATATAGACATATATATACACACATATAGACATAAATTTGTTTATGGACTACCTGAAGAAGGATCTAGAAGGATGTGCAAGAAAAGAAAGCACTAGTTGCCTCCAAAGAAGGTAACCAGGTAGCTGAGGAAGACTTTTTACCATACACCTTCTTATGCTTTTTCCATTTTTTAGCATGTGACTGTATGCTTCTTTTAAAATTAGTTAAGCCTAAAGTTTAAAATTTAATAAACAGTTCATAAAATACATAAGGAGACCAAACTAGGTAATTTCCCCTGTCTTTTACATTTTCATTTTTTTCAAATTTTCTAATTGATCATGTATTATTTAATCAGAGAATTAATATATTACTTTAAAAACTGGCATATTATCTAGGAAAAAAACATGGTTAAAAATGTGTAAAATCATAGCTAAAAATATAAGAAAAAAATATAAAGGCTCCTTTTTTATTACCACTACTCCATATTATTTGAAAAATGCCAAACAGAAACTTAAAACACTCTAACCTTTCACAGAGCTTACTGTTATGCCAAATTCATGTTCCCATTTCATTCTTCATTTAAAAAAATTTGTTTAACTGATTCACATACATAATGCTAAAAAACAAAATCTCTCTGTCCTATTCAAGAAAAGCCTTAAAACAATCAATGATGCCAATATTTTCTTTTTGTTGTTTTTGAAGTTGGAGTTATAAATAAAGTCTATATCTTATCTGAGTAATAGAATATGTGAGTTTAGGTAGTAACTCAGAGAGAGGTCAACTATGTAGACAGAAAAGTTCCTGTTCCCATTCCAACTTCAATGTGGCAATCTGGGATCCACGGGAGAGTTTTTGCCTCACTTTCATCCTAAGCACATAGCCTGGAATATACATACTTAAAACCAAGATCATCAGTGAGTTACATCCTAATTGCTAATGAAACAAACAAATAAACAAAAATGAGAGAAATGAAGGGCAGACCTAGGAAGAGATTAGAAAAGCTACAGGAAAGAAGATAAACTGGATAAGGCAGAAAGCTCCTCAGAGAGCCCGGATCAGCAGAGACTGCTACATATCTGGGTATAAACTTGGAAATAAACTAAACACTAGGCTCCTCAGCTTTGACTGGGTAAGGAACAGAAAGAAATCAGCCCTCTTTCCAAAAGCTGCTGCCTGATGTTAAGTGACATGACCAAGAACTGAAACCAGTTCTAGACTCAATCAAAATGCTATATTGTCTCTATCCCAATAAATTAAGCCTATTTCTTCACCTGGAATAGGCACAGATTTAATTTCAACTTTGCTGTAATACACAAAAACAAAGGATACAAAGATACTTTAGATTATGAACAGTCAGAGGTGCTGAGAGAAGCACTGCTGCTTAGCTTACACTATGTTATAACAGGGTATTCTAGCAGTAGCAACTGCAGTACAGGGGCACAGACAAACCCCCATTACCATTCTTCGCATCAATGTATCTGCCTCAAAGAGCAGAGGAAAAAGAAGTTTTGCATTCACATCCAAACCATTTCAAAATATTTTGCCTCTCTCTGCCAAATGCCTTCTATCATAACCTTGCAAATTAATAGACAAGTTGACATTTCATTTTTTTGATCAGTAAAACAGGGAGATATGTGTACTGCTCGGAAACTCCTTTTAGAGTAGTATCATAATAAAATGCACTTACAAAGTCAAAGCTGGAACTCTGAAAAGACAACACAGTAGTTTACGATCTCAAAATGCCATCAAATTAATTTAAGATTAGATATATCAAGATAATTCCTAAAGTACAGTTTATATGGAATGATTCTGAAGAGTGATTTGCTTTAAACTCAGGCACCCCAATGCCAACAACTCCCAATTTTCTGTGCTACAAGAAGCCAAGATAACAGCTAATTGGAAACTGACTTAAATTTTGTTTTAAAAAGTATTTTATAATTACACAGAAATATGGGTGTTTCTGGCAATTCACAATACTACATGTTGTGTTTTATTATTATGTTGAAACATTTGACTCGGTAGACACTTGTTATTCAACTCTTTATTTGCTACATAATTCTAATGCAAATATCAGCCTAGAACAGAACTCTCCACTCACTTAAAACTCACTAATCCTTACTTTTTTAAGAGCAAAAGGGTAATTATTTTTCCTGCTTATTTTTACAACAGATACTGTTTAAACCTGCTTAGTCAGTAAATATTCACTGATCAGGAACTAAGGACCAAATACTGCTTACGTCAAAAAGTATTTAGATATAAGGAAAATCACTGGTTAAATCCATTGAAAGTACTTAAATGGAGTTGATGCAACCAAAATGAAACTGGAAAAATTATTAACAGTAACTTAAAAATTGTTAAAATAGCTAGTGACATTCTAGAATTTTTAAATACTCACTTGTAACAGATAGGAACTTCCTGGATCTAATAAGCTTACAGCCTCATTTTGCATCGTGTTCTGTTGTGTAATTGCATCTTCTCGTTTCCGCTCTTTCTGTCCAGCTTCATCATCTTCATATTCATCTAAGCACTGAAAGAAAGAATAGTTTCCATTTTACTTCTATATAATATTAATAAAATGTTTTGATAGTACGTGAAGATACATTTGATAGCATTAAGAAATACTAAGCATTCAGAAACTACACAATAAAAGTGTTCCTTTCAACAATTGGTACATTTAATTCCTATAAACTAAATTATCTGCTTAAAACCCAAACCTCCACATTCACACCCTTGTGAACATCTTTCTAGGCTCTAGGCTCTAACTACCAGTGACAAGGTTTGCTTAAAGGTAGGGTTCACTCTTTCTTCATCATTCAATCTTCAAGTAAATGGACTACCTTAAAGCACTTTTTGGAAGGTAACAAAAGACACACCACACAGACATGGAATATAGAGTCTAACGGGAAGGGGTGTGTTGTGTACATGTGCAGATAACTTAATAATAAAAGCCACTGAAGGGGTGTGTGTGTGTGTGTGTGTGTGTGTGTGTGTGTGTGTGTGTGTGTGTGTGTGTGTGTGTGTGTACGTGCGCACATAACTTAACGTTAAAGGCCATTTTCTACCTTAGTAGCCTATAAGTATCTTCACCTAGGGAGTAAGTCTTCTACAAACACTCTGTAGAAGAATTTACAATTTAACAAATGTGTTTAATTTGGAATTGCAGATATTAAAAAAAGAATTTCAGATGATGGGAAGAGCATATGGAAAAGCTTACATGAAAGGGTGCTGTTTAAAAAACCGATAACACCACCTGTGTTATCTATCCAGACTTTTTACATTAATAAAAAAAAACAAAACCAACAACCCATAAACAGAAACTAAACTCTATCCATTACACCCACTGTAAAATAGGTCAACTGTTCCTTGTAACTGAACACATTCTTAACCAATACACTGCCTGTGTGTGTTTTGTAAGAGACAAAAAATAAATAATATCTCTTCAGGCACTTTGTAAACACTAAGACACTGACCAAAGCACAGAATAGCAGGAAAGACAATAGTATTTACAAATTGTGCAAAGAGAAAAGAAAGGCTGAAGCCACTGTGCAAACCAAGAAGGATCACTGGAGTATCTGAAATAGGAGAACACAGAAAATAAGCAGCACATTCAAAGACACAAGGTCCATAGCGGGGGGGAGGGGGTATGGAAGAAAGCATCTGTTTGATATAGAGTCTTAAATCAGGATGATGTGGAGGGAAAGCTGGGGGACAGAATGGAAGGGATGAATTAAAGAAACAAGTAGGCTGAGATTCCAGAGAATGTTTAGGGTCTCTCCTGTAATGCAACTAACTATGTGTACAGGTGTCACCTGGCCCTCTTCTCACCCTGTGGGAACTGGGGCTTAGGTAACTGGTGCAAGAAAAATGATAACACTGTGGCTACTGCTTTGCTGTGAGTAACAAACTGTTCTTGACTCCCAGGAGACTAGTGTCTTCTGCCAGGATCCATGAAACCATAGCAGGCTAACTCGTTAGCTTGTAAGCAGGGTAAGATCTCAGATCCTTCAAAGTCCTTGACAGAGGTGAGTATTGGAAAGGCATAAGCTCTGATCACAAAGAAATACAGATAATAAATAGCCTAAGAAGTCTAGACTTTTCATTACGTAACATTGAAACATGTTATAGTGCTACAATTCCCTGGAATATAAGTAAAACATGATCAAAACTGATTTGGGGAAAGGAACCTGTATACAGCAATTCAGAGTTCTGATTAACAGGGACCAAAAGTGGAGAGACTAAACAACATAGTAGGCAATGGGATCCTATGAAAAATGATGTATCTGGGAATTCCCTGGCAGTCCAGTGGTTAGGACTCAGCACTTTTGCTGCCGGGGCCTGGGTTTGGTCCTTGGTCGGGGAACTAAGATCCCTCAAGCCTCTCAGCATGCCCCCCACTCCAAAAAAAAAAAAGATGTATCTTAGGTGGAAACAGAATCAATAAAAGGAATCTAGTAAAGGGTGCCAAAGTTTAAGAAATTAGTCCTGATTAGAAAACGAATCTCTCTTAGGACTTTTAAAAAGACTTTCTCAAACCAATAGACAGTATCATGTTTTACGCCAAAATATCAACAAAATTTAGAAGCAAAGCCAGACTTAAGACACTGATGTCCACTATCAACAGGGTGGTTACCATCACTCTGGAAGTACTATTTGGTAAAACTAGGGAAGAAGAATAAGAGATTTCAGCATCAGAAAGGCAAATTTTCATCATTTCAAATGATACAAATTTGTCAAAAATATTTTAGAATTACTACAGTTCCTTAAGATGGTTTTTCATTAAGCACACAGAAATAGCTAGCTTCTCAGAGTAACATCAACAGCTAGTTAGATTATATAATTTTAAGAGTAACTATAAAAATAAACTAAAAAAACTTTATGAAAAAACTATAAAACTTTACTGAGTGGTATAAATTAAGATCTCTTCTTAAGAAAAAAAACTAATACTGAAGGTGTCAATAATCTGTAAATCAGTTCATAAGTTGAATTTACTTGGAAAGTAAGGGTGGATCATCTGGATGCATAATTACATAAGACACCCAGAAAAATTACTTTTTAAAGAGAGAGTTAGGACAGAACACTCACTCTAACTAACATTAAAATGTATAAAACCACAACACCGAAAACTATGTGATAAAGATACTAGAACAGAAAAGAGAATGGAGTACAGAAATTCTTCAATACATAGTACTGAGACAAGAGTCAGCAAGACTATAAGACCTAGAAAGAATAAAAAGTGGTCTCATCTAGCCTTCTACTCTGTGAAAGCAATCATTCTCTGGTACCTGGGCTGTAAAAATCCCTGACCATAGGATCAAATGTCAGTAGCATGAATTCTTAAATCATAGAGTAACACAGACTCACCAGCATTAAAAGAAAGCAGAAAAAATAAACTTCAGTAAATGTTTGATAAATGAGTTACCAAGATGAGACAAATTAGGGAGATGGACTGTTGCATCCCAAGTTAAAATTCTGAATGTTCTTTTTCTTGGCAACACTCTTACCCACTGACCTGGGAACCTATTTATCACACATACTATCTCTGTGGAGAGTGTGTACATCTTACTTTCCAGGAAGCTTTTAGAATAGGGATTACTTGATGAATCACAATTTCCCTCCAAAGTTCTTCTAGAAACCAGTATAGTTCTTTTAGCAACAAGCATCTTACAAATTCCTTAAACTATCTTACTTAACGGGGGATAACTACACCTGGAGGAACCATTTGGTAGAAATGGTGAGAAATAAGAAAAAACTGAAAGCAAAAAGGAACTGAGTTAATTGACAAAGGTGGGTAAAGACATCTCCTATTCTATTTCTTGTAAAGATTAATAATTTTCTAAGCACAGAAGCTGGCTGGTATCCTCAAGGGAGAGAGAGAGAGTTGGTCTTTAAATAAGTACTAGCAAAAATAAAACCAAAAAGAACCCTAAATATTTTTTAAAGCTTCTTTCTATGAATTATAAGCTTTTTATAAAAAGATGAGAAGAAAATAGCTACTGATTTTATAGTATACTTACAACAGTAATGTGGGACTGAATCTCCTACCTCTCTTCTCAGCTCTCACTTATAGATAAATGTAAACATGTAAAAGTTAATCTCTCCTTTCACACAGATTAGAGAGGAAGTTGCATGGGAACTGAGTTAACAATTATTTGAAACAAACCAAAAAGTCAGATTTTATGAAATGATAATAATAAGCATCACTAATTCTCATCAAGCTCTTTGCTCTTCCCAAAGGTACATTTAGAGTGTTAATATTTTAGCAAATAAAACCTCAGAACAAAAAAGGAAATGTATGATTTTCATTGCTAATAACAAAGTATCAACACTGAAAAAAAAAAGAAGCTACTTTGAATAATTTTTTATAACATGTAAGATTATTGCTTAGATCTGACAAAGTAACCAAACAAAAAGAAAACGGATTTTTTATTAAGTCCTATTAGTTAGGATTCAAAAAACTGTACTTCATAGGAGCACAACAGAAAGTTCAGAAATAGATCTAAATAGACAAATTGTGTTTACAATAAAAGTAGAAACTCTTACTGGTGGGAAAGAATGGGCTTTTTTTAAAACATATGGTTTGGGGATAACTGGATAACTATATATTTTTTAATGTGAAATTGGATTTATTCCACATACTAGGATAAATTCCAGTACATCATTAAAAATGAGCAAGGGCTTCCCTGGTGGCGCAGTGCTTGAGAATCCGCCTGACGATGCAGGGGACACAGGTTCTTGCCTGGTCCGGGAAGATCTCACATGCCGCAGAGCGGCTGGGCCCCTGAGCCCAACGGCCATGCTGGGCCTGTGCATCCGGAGCCTGTGCTCCTCAACAGGAGTCCGCAACAGTGAGAGGCCCGCGTACCGCGGAAAAAAAAAAAAAAAAAAAAAAGAGCAAAAATTTGGACACTCTGCCAAAGAAAATATAGGGGTGACAAATACATGAAAAAAAGGCTCAATATCAGTACTTATTAGGGAAATGCAAATGAAAACCACAATGGGCTATCACTACATACCTACTGGAATAATAAAATTAAATATCGACTAAAATTAAAGTGTTAATGAGGATTTGAAACAACCGAATGTCTCCTATATTGCTGGTAGGAACGAACAGTGGCGTAGTCATACAGGGAAACGCTTGGCAGTTTCTTATAAATTTAAATATACACTTACCATATGACCCAACAATTCTACTCCTAGTTAGTTACGAAGAGAAATGAAAACATATTCACTCAAACCTTAAACAAAAACTTGGAACAAAAAAAAAATAAGAGCTTCCCTGGTGGCGCAGTGGTTGAGAGTCCGCCTGCTGATGCAGGGGACGTGGGTTCGTGCCCTGGTCTGGGAAGATCCCACATGCCGCGGAGCGGCTGGGCCCGTGAGCCATGGCCGCTGAGCCTGTGCGTCCGGGACCTGTGCTCTGCAACGGGAGAGGCCACAGCAGTGAGAGCCCCGCGTACCACAAAAAAAATAAAATAAAAAATAAAATAAAATAAAAATCAGTTTTCATAATAGCCCAAAACTGGAAATAGTCCAAATGCACATCAACTGGTGAACAGATAACCAAGAGTAGTACAGCCATGCAACAGAATATACTCAGTAACAAAAGAATTATGCTAAGACACCAGGAAATGAGGACTATATGCTGTGTGATTCAATTTCTGTAAAATTCTAGAGAAACCAAAGTCATAGTAACAGAAAGCAGATCAGTGGTTGTCAGAAGCTGTGCCTGACACAGGGGAGCGGGCTGACTAGAAAGGGGCAGAATGAATGATGGAAGTGTTCTACAACCTGATTCTCATGGTGGTTTGCCCAGTTGTGTATATTTGTCAAAATTCATCAAATCACACTCTTAAGACAGTAGCATATTATTATATGTAAAAGACACCTTAATAAATATGACTTAACAAAGAAAGAAATATCATGGAGGTACTGAACAAATAAAATGAGTTTTTAAAAAAACTGAACCTAAATCTGATTAAGACTCTAGATCCAACTACCAACTAAAGGAAATAGAGGGAATAGAACAGTATATTAGACAACACCATGGAGATGCAATCATGAAAATCCAGATTGTGGGAATATAGAAGACCACAGAGCAAACAGTCATCTGGGGCTACATAAGGTTTGTTGCTTTAAAAAAACACTTTAAAAACCATTCTCAGCTCTCCATCATATAGAAATAAGCCTCTGCTGATCCCTGTTATAACTATAAAATACAAATGACCAGTTCTTACAACTAATAAATTGTAAGAAGGGAAGAGAGAGGGAAAAGAAGAGAGCCACAAATTTGAAATTCAAAGGACATATGAATGAATATCAATATATTGACCTCATTTGCATCCTTACTCAAAGAAACTATTTTTAAAATAATCATTTAAGAGACAGTTTGAACAATGATGAAATCTGAAATTACGTCTAAGGAGTTTCATGAGATTAAGGAACTATATTTAAGGTTTGACAGTGATATTGTTTTGTTTTAAAAAGATTCCTTATATTTTAGAGACATGCTGAAATCTTTAAGAATAAAATAATAAGTCATCTGAGATTTGCTTGAAAATAACATAGGGATAGAATGGGTAGTGTGTGGTGGTATAGGTAAGACAAAACTGGTCAGGAGTTGATCACTGTTGAAGCTGAAGGATGTGGACATGGGGGACTTCACTGCACCATTCTCATGACTTTTATATTTGACCAAAATTCTCACAATAAAGTTCTAAAAGTAGCAATAAAATTTGACTGTGCACTGACTAAGTAACTAGAACTAGGTAAGTATCTTTCCTATGCAGCATAACACTTCTGCCTCTAGAGAACAAAATGGTGGAATATTATTTGAAAACTGTTTTCAAAGAAATGGAAATGTTTGCAATTTAATGTAGAGTGGGAAAAAATACTATGATGAATGATAAAAAGAAAAATATACATTATCTCTAGATTTTCTTTTTTTAAATTTATAACTGTCTATAAGTTATATTTTAGATTAAAAAATATAAGAACTCAGATTTTAGAATCAGAGAGACCTAGATTCAAATCCCAGGTTGGTCAATTAAAATAGTAATAGCATCTACTAGTAACTGAATATTTTCTAGGTGTGTAGAGCACTGTTAAGCTCTAATATCTAGTATTTCAAATACAGGTAATTTTCACAAAAACCTTAGGAGGTGGGTACTACTTTATATAAGAGGGATGTGAGGATTAGAATTAAGTAACAGGACACAAAGTTGTTGAGGGGTACAGTCAGAACTCCAACCCAAGCAGCCTAACTGCAAACCTCAACCTCAATTTTCCAACTACCAGTTGGTAACCTATTCATCTGTCACGAAATCCATTTAGTGCTCTGCAACCCAGAGTTTATTTGAAGAAAAAGAAAAGGAACAGAACAGAAAATATCAGTGAGCACTTTTCTGTGAAACTTTGGTTTCACATTATCTCGTGAGGGTCCTGGATCACTTTGCAGAACACAGAATTACTGGAAGTTACAGGAAAAAAAAGAGTGGTTAGGAGTTCACTATTGTTGTAGCTGGATGACAGTTATATAAGGGGGGGTTCATTTACTCTGTATTAGCTCTATGTTAATATTTTTCCCCCATTTTTAAAGGGACTGTTAGGTTCTACCAGGTCTCATTTCCATGTTTATTTCAGTCACTGACAGCAGACCAAACTTCCCCAGGTCTCACCCATTCACTTGTACAGACTCTCATTTCCATACCACTCTGTACGGTCCCTAATCTGACCCAATCCTGTGTCCCTCCTCTCCCTTCCAAATCACTCCTCTGTGTGCCCTCTGGAATTCCTGCTGATTAACATTTTGCTTTCCTCAGCTACAGGATGAAACCTAGTTGGCTCCCTGAAAAAGCCCTTTCCCCTGTAGCTCACTCAACTGGAAGCTATTTGTTTTTGAAGTTCTTTCATACTTTTGGGCCTGGTGGTAGGATTAGTGTATTCTCTGACTACCTCTCTGGAGCAAGTATCTCCTTTGGCCACAATGCTCTAGGCCAATGATTCTTATTCAGTCAATACCACTCCCTACAAGGCATGGAATTTTGTGGTGGCATTTTTGGTCATATTGATGACTAAGAAATATTACTTGTTTATGGATTGGAAGCATGAAATGGATACCTTGCATTTGAAAAATTAGTCCCTCTAAGACAGAACTGACCCACGTCCCATCCAAATGTAAAATGTAATACCAAAAAGTCATGCAGGTGAAAAATCTATTTATAATTATCTGAGTCTAAACATATTTTACGGGGTGGTGGTGCGGGGGGGCAGGGGGATGGGGGAGTGGAGGTTCCAGAGTTTTAAAATACATACAGATTTTTCCAGGAAGACAACTACCCTTTAAATCCAGAGAACATGATATTTCATTTGTTAGTAGCCTTATTTTTTTTAAGTTGCTCAACATTTTGGAAAAGGTCACTGACAGCAAAACTATTTGTGGTATTTGACTCACTAATAAAGCACACTTTTATCAGTCCAAAAAAAGGTTTTTAATAATCAACATTTTATAAGTTCATAGACTAAAATAACTAAACAGGATCCATTTCATGGTAGCTTTTCCCTATTAATTTGAAAAAGCAGAACTCCACAAAATTCAGGAATCCAGAAAAAGCAACCAACATCCCATTTGCCTACTTTAAACACAACTTGTATTAACATTTTTAAATGCTTCTAATATATGGAGAAGAGCATATTCCATAGAACTTTTTACGTAGTAAGAATTCTTCGACAGTAAGTAAGCCTCAACAGACAATCATCACTCACAACTACTATTTACCTGAAACTATGCACACACAACTAAAGAAAATACAATTTTTAAAAATAGTTCAAATGCATTAAAAATTGTTAAAAATAATTTTTAATAAAATACATGCTGAAGCCAAGTTTTGACACTTTCATAACTAGAATAAATTGTGTGGTATACTATCTAGTTCTTGGAAGAGCTCAGCTAGACATTGCTTCACATTCCTTTTTCTTTTTTCACATGTGTTCCCTTTCATAAGTGAGGAGTCTTACAAATGAATTAAACAATTCATTCATCTCCAAACACTATTAACAATAGTTCATAAAATCCATTCAAAAATACTAGTCCCCTTAATTTTCAGAATCCCTCCCCAAAAGTGTAATATCATGTTCTTCTTCCCAAATGCCTGTCTCTGTAACCTATGAACACCTGATTTTAATATAAGGAATCCACACAAATTCCTTAGGTGTTTCAGTTTTTCAGTAAATTTTTGCAAAGTATAATTACTTCTCTATAAAACTCTAACACTAGGGAATAGCACAATATTTTCAACATATGAATCAAAATGAGGAACAGAATTACAATAAAACTAAACAGCCAAGTAAGTTTAATTGTATTTATGTACAATAAATCATATAAATGTGGCTCTAAAAGCATGCTGATGTCCCTTTGCATTTTAAGCAATCTTAGCAAGGCTTTTAGGGAAGAGAAAAAAAACTATACAGCTCCAGGAGAGGGAAAAAAAGTCTGTATTTGGGATCACATAGTTACAAACCATGAATGTGGATAAGTGCCTGTACTTTGCAAAATGAAAAGTTACTGTGTCCGTGAAAGGTATTAGGGGAGTTAAGCTAGATTCCACTCGTTTTCTTCAGAGAGACCATGCCATCCTATCAGTACTACTGCTGCTTTATCTGCCTCCCCCTCTGGTAATACCCCTTTTCATCCTCCATTAGTCCTTTATCTAGCATATACCACTCTGTCATCATTCAACCTCTGCCAAGCTACTCCTTACCTTCCCTCCCTGTTCCTAAGCCAAGAGGTTTCTTTTGAAATGGTTAAACAAAAGGAACTTTACAACATTAACAAAAAGAAGAGTAAGATCAAATTAATAAGCATCTTTATGTGAAAAGAACTGAGCAAAATAAACAAATGACTGCTCTCCTCTCATTAGATAGCTGAAAAAGCCACACATATAACACAATGCTTAAAAACTGCCACACACACACAGCCTTAAGCTAGAAAGTTTGGGAACTAAGTGGGATAAATTATAATGTATGGGGCTTCCCTGGTGGCGCAGTGGTTAAGAATCCGCCTGCCAATGCAGGGGACAAGGGTTCGAGCCCTGGTCCAGGAAGATCCCACATGCCACGGAGCAACTAAGCCCATGCGCCACAACTACTGAAGCCTGCACTCTAGAGACCATGCTCCGCAACGAGAAGCCAACGCAATGAGAAGCCCGTGCAACACAACAAAGAGTAGCCCCCACTCTGAGCAACTATAGAAAACCCGCCTGCAGCAGCAAAGACCCAATGCAGCCAAAAATTAAATAAATGAATAAATAAGTAATTTATTTTAAAAATAAAATAGAATGTATGAATTTTCCAGACTAATTATTAAACATCCTGATTAACTTTGTAAATTAGCAATGAATTTCATCTATCATACTGAATTAGGCTAACAACTTGCTAATATATTGATACTAATTTGAGTTCATGGATTTAAAAGCTGAGTTTGCACGAAGGTTAGCATTTTAGACAAAAATGAAACCTTATCTGTAAAGAATCTGAAAATATAACACTCCAAAAAAACAGGAAATGAAAACAGAATTTCATCCTTCCATAATTTTAAAGTACCTTCCCCACCTTAAATTCTACACCAATACTATCAGATATGACTCAGCCATGGACAATCCAACCTCGTGCTGGGATCCCATCAGATCTCAGGGCTAAGCAGTGTCAAGTTCTCTAAAGAGCAACAATATTCATGATTAGAGAGGCAGGCAGCATTCTCACTTTCAGCAATCTCAACAACAACAATAACTTAAAAACTACAGTTGGGTACTTTTTATTTAAACAGAAAATGAGATTTTCCTAATTACAAAATTAATGTACAAGAAAACTTTTAAAATAGAGAAAAGAAGAAATTAAAAATCATCCTTTATCTTAAAATAAACAACTGTCATCACTTTGGTACAAATCATTCTAGTACAACTTTTTCTTTCTTTTTTTTTAAATCCATATAATTGTAGGCATCCTGTTTTGAGATCTATTTATATGGCCTCTTCATTTTCAACAAAAATTTTAGTAGTTGCATAGTATGATACTAGATTTGTTTAATCAGATCTACGTTGTAGGACATATAAGCTAAATAGCCTTTCATATAAATTTGTGTGCCTATCTCTAATTTTTATGGCTCTATAAACATGCTGCCAAATTTTCATCCAAGAAGGTTAATGTTGTCTCACCCTTATTATTGTTTTAACCCTCTCCGAACATATTAGGCAAATAATGGTTTCACTGAATCCTAGGTGAGCAGGATGAACTTGTGCTCTCTTTTTATTGGCTTTATGTATTTCTTTATGTATCTTCACTTTCTTCACTGATATCCTCTCTCAATTTTTATACTGGTTTATTTATTTCCTTAGTATGTCCAAAAGCTCTTCATATAGTAAGATGGTAACCTTTATTGTCAATTTTTTTTTCTAGCTCACCTTTTAATTCTGTTTAAGTTTTCCTTCTGAGATTTACTCCCTGTGGTTTTATGTTAAGAAAATGTTTTTCTTACTTTAAGATCTAATAAACAAGGACTTCCCTGGTGGCCCAGCGGTTAAGACTCTGCACTTCCATTGCAGGAGGCGCACGTTCGATCCCTGGTGGGGAAACTAAGATCCCACATGCCGCTCGGTGCAGCCAAACAAAAAAGTCCATGAATTCCAAAGTTCATGAATTCTGGAATTCGTGGATATTCCTATTTTTTAAAAATCTAATAAACACACATACTTTCTAACTTTTACCATCTCACTTTTTTTAACTCATCTCATATTTAATTTCTTGTATAGGGAGTGAGTTTGGAATCTAATGATTTTTTTAGGGTAAGCCATTGTTCTAGCCACAGAAATGGACTAACCCAGAACTGCAACACTGGCGGGAGGCTGTATGAGTAACAGCCCTGGGAGGAGCTCAGCACCCCCTCCAGGTTCACACCTAGGGACTCTTAAGCAACCCCTATCTCCTCACCACTGATTCAAAATGCCATCTTTATATTTTTATATATGGCTATGTTTTAGCTTTCTATTCTGTTCCATTGATCTATTTACATTAATGCTCAAATCATATTATTTTTATCATTAAAAGTTAATAGTATCTAGTGGTATCTAACAGTTTCCTTCATTATTATTCATTATTCAACTCTCTTGGCTATTCCCAGACAACAAATTCTCCTGGTACAATGGAATAATTATTTCAATACATTTGAATTAATGTATAAATTATTTGGAGAAGACTACCGACAACATTAATTAGCTGTGTGATCTTGTAAAATGGGAACAGCAGTACCCACATAACAAGGTTGTGCAATAAGTTAGAACTAAGGAAATGAAAGTAGATATGGACTGTGGACAGCCATAGCAAACAGCAGTGGAATCTGAACGGACTGAGAGAGTCAAAAGCAGTAAGCAGCAGTAACAAGATGACTCTTAGTTTTCTAGTTCATGGTATCATTCTTGCATGCAGATAATTTAAAGAGAGGAGAAACAATGAGGTCTTTGGTGTTGAGTATTTGGAATACTTGTGTGATATAAACAAATAATTCAAGGAAAGGAAGGACCAAGGTAGAGATCAAAGGCTAAACCTTTTCTAGTAAAACTCTCAAGATGGCTCTAAATGTAGGTAAGTTAGACGACACAGGCAAACAAAAATTGAGAGAACTCTGACAGAGGGTTCTCGAACTTCTCTGAGAAGTAACTGTGCTTTTTTGCTGACAAACATGGGTAAAAGTTTAGGATAAGGTAGTGGGGTGTAGGTTGATTAAAAGTTTAGAATACATATTTGTAGGAAATATGAAACTGAGTGAAAATAAAAGTATGTAAAGGATTTCCAGACAAGTGCTGAGGGTCCAGCTCAGAAGGAAAACCCTAAGACTTCAAAATGGCACCAATATCAGCTGTTATTAATTTAAAGCTCATTACTGCTATGAGTCCAACTCTAGTAGAGAAACTTATTTATAAATATTTTCAGCAAGTTGTCTAATTATTTTTGGAATGAGTAAGGAGGAGGGTCTCCCCATATCCCTAATTGTTCAAACAGGTAACTCAGAAGCAAGTCTTCACCAGCGGGATATTAATTGTGCAATTATACTTGAACATAAAAACTTTGTTAGGGCTTCCCTGGTGGCGCAGTGGTTGAGAGTCTGCCTGCTGATGCAGGGGACACGGGTTCGTGCCCCGGTCCGGGAAGATCCCACATGCCGTGGAGCGGCTGGGCCAGTGAGCCATGGCCGCTGAGCCTGCGTGTATGGAACCTGTGCTCCGCAACGGGAGAGGCCACAACAGTGAGAGGCCCGCATACCGCAAAAAAAAAAAAAAAAAAACTTTGTTAATTATCATTTTCCATCAATATCTGACTTTCCCCCACTAGACTCCAGAACCACACTGATTTTAGATGAAAATTCTTTCTATGGTTTTATATTATACTTTCTTTTATTATCTACAGCCCAGGTCTCAACCTAATTATACTTGTTTTAATGCTTAGCAATCCCAAGTACTAGGCTTGGGTATTTACAACATAAAAATTCCTCAACGTGAGTCACACAAACAATGCTAGGGAAACAAACTAGGCACTAGTGTAAGGAAACAGACTATCTTCAGAAGGAACTACCAAGAGACAAATGTGTAAAATATATTGCATCTTAGATGTATCAATGATGGCTCTTAAATAAGCATAGTGCTGAGGGTGGAAAAATAAACATCACACTCCTAAGCTTAACGGCTCACAAATTATTGATTATACTCCTAGAGACTCAATGAGTAATCAAAGAAAACAACCCAAAATACCTATATTTAGCTTTCAACCATTATCAGATTTAAACAATCCAGTATTCACAGCCTTTCTTCAACTACATCCAATGATGCAAATCTAATCCCATGATTGTTATTCTTCAACTTCCTAGATGTTTGGGCAATATATGTAACTGCTCTATGCTTCAGGGTTTTTTTTAAATCCGTAAAATGGGGATGACAGCAATAATATGTCCCATAAAATTTTAAGGATTAAAGGAAACCATGTATGCAAAAAGCTAAGAACAGTGATGCACACAGCAACTTATTATCATCATTATAACTCCCATCAATGAACACTCAGATGTACAAGTAAACATGCTAATAATAACATCAGCTAACTTTTACCAGACACAACGTACTAGGCATTATTCTAATACTATATTTGGATCATTTCATTTAATCCTCACAGGTAGGTACTAGTATAGATTCCTTTGGTCAATGCTGTTTCAACTGGAATTGCTTTCTCCTTACTCCTCTGTGCTAATCCAACCACAAGTATCCAATTCTTCCACTGAGTAGGCACTTTGTATTTACTGAATATTTATTAATTGAATGAAACCTTGTCTGATTATTCCAAATGTAAAAAATGAGATTATAAATTCTCCATTTCTTAATTTTTAACTCATTCCAGTTCTTGATTACATATTATATAGCACTGGTCCCTTTTCTTCCGTTTCTTTCTTTCTTTCTCTTCCTTCCTTCCTTCCTTTATGGCTGCGTTGGGTCTTTGTTGCTGCTTGCAGGCTTTCTCTAGTTGCAGCGAGCAGGGGCTATTCTTCGTTGCAGTGCATGGGCTTCTCCTTGCGGTGGCTTCTCTTCTTGTGGAGCACAGGCTCTAGGCACGTTGGCTCAGTAGCTGTGGCTTGCAGGCTCTAGAACACAGGCTCAGTAGTTGTGGTGCACAGGCTTAGTTGCTCCGTGGCATGTGGGATCTTCCCGGACCAAGGCTCCAACCCATGCCCCCTGCATTGGCAGGCTGATTCTTGACCACTGTGTCACCAGGGAAGTCCCTGGTCCCTTCTTTTATGTTGCAAATTCTATCTACTTAATTAGGTTTCAAGGTTCCCAAAGGCAGAAACCTCATCCAGTATTATTTCTGGATCCTTCAGTTTCTTGTCAGTAACATCTACACAATGGGAACTTAATAAACACATGCAAATTCCCTAATTTGATATTTCCTGACTGTCCTATATAAATTTTAAATCATTTTAACAGCATATTTATTCAAAAACATTCCTTCTGCTTAAAAAATACAGTTTGAAAAATCCTCATGTACACAGAAATAATTTCTGGTAACTACCTCCCATTTTATCCCAGTCAATTTCATTATAGATTCTAACAAGAAATACAGGATTTTCAAGAACTCTCATACACAGCATGCTTTAAGAAACACTATATAAATGCAGTAAAGCCTCGTTTCTTCAGCAATAAACAAGCAAAACTTCCCTCTTATATAATGAATGTGGATCACTTTCAGCCTCAAACCCCTCCCCTGAAAGAATGAAAAGCAGTAATTAATAAATTCAGAGGACCTGAAACTAAGTCAAGTCTAAAAGGATTGCAGGCAGAAGCCCTGAAACTTTTAAAATAAGTTATCTTACCAGTTTTTGTGGAAATGTTTATTTATAAAAACACTCAGAATTTCCTATAGTCAAACCACCTATTGAGATTTTAGGCAGCAGGGAGAGAGAAGATTATAGAACAGAAGGCAATCTACCACACGTTGAGATTTCCCCAATGTAACACACATTTTCTGAGAATTCAGAAATATTTGGATAAACATAATGACAGAATAATTTGTATACATACTTGAACAAAAAGAATGATAGCACCGAATCCTTTGAAAATGAGCAATTATCCTGGAATCTCTTTTACGCTTAGAGAAACAAAACCACCAAACAGCTTCTCTGTCTCCTTTCACCAATGGTCAAGTAGTACTAAAAAGAAATAACTAAATAAGGAAAGGTTATATAGGAAAAGGGATCCTGGAGAAGACTATGTGGAGACTCATAATTTTGCTAAGGTGTCCACACGCACAGCTAAAGCTCTGTAGAGGTCCTAAGGACGACATACCTTTCTGGTCTAATGTCTGTAAACTTCATTTTCAGTCCTCTTTCCCTCTTAGGAACATTTGTCTAGCCCCTCTCAAGAAGCTTTACATTTCTGTTTAAATTTCCTCGTCCCCTGTGCATATCCTCTCATCCCCCAGATAGTCAATCTGAAAGTAATTTAATTTAAACTTATCATACAAATCATTCATACTAATATATACTTCCATTTTTAAGAACAGTTCCTCTCACAGAAAAATAAAAAGTTTTGTCTATATTAAAAAAAAAAATTAAAACCGATCTTGAATGTAAGCTAGCACTTAACACAGAGGCTGGCACACTACCAATGCCTGAATATTAAATAAATGAATGAACAACTTAACAAGTAAACTAATTAATCTGCTTGAGCATAGCATGCTCCACACCCAACAAGGGTCTTTCCGTAGCACTCCCTTAGTCTTAAATCTTTCACTTCTCTCCTGTCCCTTGGCCCAAGAATCAAGGACTCAGTTCTATTACACGCTGTACCTTCTCCCTTTATCCCAGGCTTCCAATCATAAAATGAGCCAAGTAAGCAATCCAACCTGTACGACCACAAAATTCCAACTTCTCAAGCTCTTTAATACTTTGGGTATACACATTTTGGGTATGAAGAAGAGAAAGGAACTAGGAGAGAACTGATCAGCTGGGAGGACAGGAATGCAGCTTAAAGAAAATCAATCCTGGAATGGTTTGATGGGTGGGACTCTTGAATGAGAGTTTGTAAGTATTATGTGTATGTGCATCTAAGAGTGAGGTTAGGGGAAATAACTAAATTGTACTGGCAGTGGCTAGATAAAGATAGTAAAAAGAGAACAAAAAATGTAATTTCAATTTTGTCTAAGTACCATATAACACCCATCTTTAAATGATGGGTTCATTTTGCTTTAACTTTCATTATATAATGAACTCTATTTGTACCCTTAATTCTCAGGTTTACTGATTATACAAAGGAAGTTAACCAAAAATTTAAAAATGTTTTTAGAGAGAATACTATTGATATTAATTCAAATATAATAATGACAAGAACACTAACAATTATACGGCACTTATGTGCCAGGCACTGTTCTAATTCTTTTCAGAGCAAAATTCTTTTAACCTACACAACCACCCTATGAGATAGGCACTATTATTATCCTCACCTTACAAATTTGGAAGCAGTTAAGCAACCTGCCTAAAGTCACACACCTAAAAAGTGATGGAACTGTTATTTAAACTCAGACAATCTGGCTGCAGAGTCTAGGCTCTTAACCACTAGGCTATATTTACCATTCTGGGGTGACTTAGCTTGTTCTCTACTTTCACTGTTAAAAAAAAAAAAAAAAGGTCTCAAATACAGCAGATATTTTATACAATGCTTATTAACAGGATTAAGAAAGCCTAATGATTTACCAAGGGAATCTGCAAAACAACTCCTTTCCTGAGCATTTTAAGGAATCATAAACATTCATTTACCTCAGATGCTACAGGGCGAATCTAGGGTTGGGGGCAGATAATCAGAAAAATATATTTCATTGAATCTAAAGATGCCATTGACTGAAAACATACCATTATTTTATGTGCCACTGAGAAAGAAAATTCTGCCAAACTATAATACACCATTAGTTTAAAACATACCCTTAAATAAAAAGTGAACAAAGTATAACTAAGCCAATGAACTACAGTCACTTATCAAGGGCACTTTTAATACATGGTTGCATAAAAGATGAGACCATGTAAAAGACTATTAGCATTTCTTGAAATCTGCTGTATCATTCTGGGAATCCACATATTTGGAAGAACTTAAAAACATGAGAACAACATATGATTAGAGCTTAAGTTGTGGTTGTAGAGAACATCAGGACAACATGATAAACTGGTTTACCAAACATATGCTTAGGTCAGGGCATATGTATTAGTTTGTTGGGGCTGCCATAATAAAACACCACAGACTGGGTAGCTTAAACAACAGCAATTTATTTTCTCACAGTTCTGGAGGCTGGAAGTCCAAGAACAAGGTATCAGCAGGTTTGGTTTCTACTGAGCCCTCTCTCTTTGGTTTGCAGACAGCTGCATTCTCACTGTGTCCTCTCATGGCCTTTTCTCTGTGTGTTTTCAGCCCTAGTGTCTCTTTCTCTTCTTAGAAGGACACCAAACATACTGGATTAACACCTCACTCTAACAATCTCATTCAACCTTAATTACATCCTTAAAGGTCCTATCTCCAAATACAGTCATATTGGGGGTTAGAGCTTCAACGTACGAATTTGTGAGGGGGATACAAAATTCAGTCCTTAACAACATATAATAGCTGATCTTAGTGGGATCCATCCCTGGAATACAAAACATCATATCTGTTATAGCAAGACACTACTGAGGTAATAGTACTCAACACAAGTTATTTCTGCATTAGGATCAACAACTCAAACAAACAAACAGAAGAGCTCTTCATTTGAGACTAAAATAATTTACTCTATGGGATTTTAGAAAATTGTTTAAGCTCCATAAAGTGTCCTTACTTTTGGTTTTTGCTACATTCTTGTATTAGAATCAATTCACATTTTATATTACAAAGGAAGGTCTTGCTTTCAGGCAATTTTTGCACACTATTCTCTATATTACTTAAGAATTAGAGCCACTATTTACCTTTGACTCACTGGCACCTTACAAAGTGCCTAGCATATAGTAGCGACTCAACAAATACCAGAGGTAGGAAGAGTAGAAGGAAAGAAGGAAGAAAGTAAGTTAGATAATTATCAATTTAGGGTACAGTACTCTAAACTCTTATCTGCTTTCAGTTTTGTACCCTCCAGATTCCTTGAACCAAAATGCTTAACATTCAAGAAACGTATAAAGATAACAGCAAGTTTAAGGTCTATCACAGACTTCAGCTGATTCTTAGCTTCATGTCACAGTTCATAAAAGTAGAAAGCAAGCAAATCTTACGAACAATGTCCAGCCCCCCCGAATGAGCGTTTAAATGCTATCTGAAAGCAGAAACAGACACAGTTCAAAAGACCTTTCAGAGCTCATGGGCCTATGTAATTGCCAGGAAGTCTACTAGTTCAAAAGCTGGCTTTTGAAGTCAGCTGATTCTACAGTTTCAACAAGAAATTTTTACATTTTATCCCCCCCCAAAAAAAGGCCTTCATAAAACACAGCATTTACATATAATACCTACTCTAAACCCCAGATATTCAGAAACCATCCACTGAGTAGTCAACTCATTTAGTATTTATCATCTACATTCTCTTGTGGCTCCAAATCTACAAGGGAGAAGTGGAAGCATAGAGTAAGCTAGATCTATATGAAAGAAATATTCTTAAATATTCTGCTATTTCAACTGTCAAGGAATATCAAAAGGAAAGCAAGGGGCTTCCCTGGTGGCGCAGTGGTTGAGAGTCCATCTGCCGATGCAGCAGACGCGGGTTCGTGCCCCGGTCCGGAAGGATCCCACATGCCGCGGAGCGTCTGGGCCCGTGAGCCATGACCGCTGGGCCTGCGCGTCCGGAGCCTGTGCTCCGCAAACGGGAGAGGCCACAGCGGTGAGAGACCCGCATACCGCAAAAAAAGAACAAAAAAGGAAAGCAATATTTAAATATTTCATTGCGGTCTTAACCATATGAAAAATATTTCAATCGCACTGGACTGAATAACAGATAACATAAACAAAGGTGGACCATTTTTGGTCTACTATTTGATGTGTCCACGCTTCTCTATAAATTTAGACCATTGAGTATGAAAGCAGATGTTAAGGTAATAACACTACTTTAATTTGACACATCTGAATTAATGAACATTAACAAACAATAGTTACTTATTATTTAGAAAGGAAAACATTCCTTCAGTACAAACATGTATATGGTTTCTTTTCTTTATAATTGAAATTTAACATATGTTTAAATTGCCAAAATCACATATCATTGAGTTTCAGTTTATTTTAAAAGGATCCAAAGTTCTTGATCTCATATGTCAGAAGAAATGAACAAGACTTTTATAATGAGAGAGAAAACAAAATGTCTATAGTAAACAATAAGTTCATTTTGTCTTAATTCTCATTTACTGAAAAATGCTCTTGTGTAGCCTACTTTTCAAAGCCTTTTAAAGAATGATAATAATATGCCTTTCCCATTACATAATTCAGATCAAATTATATGCCTAACAATTACAAGCATAAAGTATTCATTTACATACCTTCCTTCAGTGTTCAGAATGCATTTATTATTGACCAAATCACTTACATAAGAGATTTAAATAGGACACTAGGTAACAAAAATTCCATTTCTCCTTGCCTTAGTTGTTTTCTTATTCCCTTTATCAAATAACTGGTATTTCAATACTGCCCTTCTTCAGAAAGTTTAAAAAAACAACTTTTACCTACAACAATGATTCACGTTTTGTGAGCAAAGAGAGGAAGCTTTGTATTTTTGTTATTTTTATCTGTAAATATATTTTCCCTTTAACGACCAGAAACCTAAGGTAAAGAAAATACAACTTATGTGAAGTCTAAACTGAAACTAGGATTTCAAATTGAAACTTACATTTCAAATAAATTTGAGTTTATACATTCTATCCCTAATAGTTCTTAAATAAGGATGATGGTTTCCAAACAGTACACCAAGGTAGAGTGAACTCAGAGGCTCCTCCAACGGAAACAAATAATTTTTTATATCTGTGGAACACTGCATGAGCCACTAGGCTCAAGGCAGTTCAGTTTCAAAATCAGATCCTACTGCATTCCTTTATACGCACTCATTATCTTCGCAAGACTAAGTCTCTGCAACTAAATTTTAAAATTTTCAAAACAAGAAAAAAAAATGGCCAAAACAAAACATAAATGTGGAATACATAATGAAGAGTAGAAGTTCCCATCTGATTCCATTCCAAGTTTTATGAAGTTGCATAGTATAAACTGTACACATCCCATTAGAAAAAAATTGTAGCTACTTAAGAATAAAATATTTCTTGGGGAATTCCCTGGCAGTCCAGTGGTTAGGACTATGCGCTTCCACTGGAGGGGGCATGTGTTCGACCTCTGCTCAGGAAACTAAGATTCCACATGTGGCGTGGGGTAGCCAAAAAAAAAAAAATTTCTTCAAAGAAGAAAGTCAAAGGGACTTCCCTGGTGGCACAGTGGTTAAGAATCCACCTGCCAATGCAGGGGACACGGGTTCAAGCCCTGGTCCGGGAAGATCCCACATGCCGCGGAGCAACTAAACCCATGCACCAAAACTATTGAGCCTGCGAGCCACAACTACTGAGCCCACATGCCACAACTACTGAAGCCCGTCCGCATAGGGCCCGTGCTCCGCAACAAGAGAAGCCACTGCAATGAGAAGCCCGCGCACCACAACCAAGAGTAGTCCCTGCTCACCACAACTAGAGAAAGTCCGCGCACAGCAACGAAGACCCAACACAGCCAAAAATAAATAAATAAATTTATTTTAAAAAAGAAAGTCAAAGAATTCATATGTGTTATTTATTCAAGTTGTTAGAACATAAATACTTAAGTCGTTTAGACCTAAGTAAATGGAGTTATTTGGTATTTCTTTGGATCGAAGGGCATCATGAAGGAATTACTGGCACACTAAGGGTGTGGTGAATTGAGAAAGTTTGGGAACCTTTTGATAAGAGTATAAAATGAAATGCCACTGGGACTGTTACTAAACTTAACGAAACATTAAGTGACTACATTATCCTCAAAAGACCATATATAAAAGTTACTGTGTAGGCTCTAATAACTCTATTTACAAATGTCTGAAGTCATCACCTTTTCAAAGAACATTCTCCACCCCTCCCTCTTGTTTAACTGAAGTCCAGCTCTTACCTAAAGTCTAGTCCCTCTTCAGCTGTCTCTGGGGTAAAATACTCCTCAGTCCTCATTTGGGCTGGCACAAATTCATCTTCCTTTTTCCATACTTAGGAAAGAGAGCTACATAGCATTCTTATGATAAAGGCCAAACTTCTTCAACAAATTCTCATGAGTCTTGGTAACTATATATATATATATATATATATATATATATATATATATATATATATATATATATACAGTACCAATATTAATATTATACAAAATTCTCCAAAATACTTTCAGAGCCATATCCTGAAATATCAATATCCTCGTTATGCCAACAATAGTGCTTCTCTGTATAATGTGAAGGCACACGAAGTCAGCTCCATGTTGATCTAGTTATAGCAATTCAAAGAGCTTTCAGTAGTACCAAGCGCAGGATCTCAATTAAGAACAAGTGGGTAGCAGTCAAGTTCCGCTACCGTTAACTTTAAGCAAGTCCCTCTACCTCCTGACCTATTTATGGTCTCCTCAACCATAAATAGGGTCATTTATTTATATAACAATATTTAGGAATGTTCAAATGAAATTATGCTTATTAAGCACTTCATAACATATTACTTATTATACAAACAAATGGATCCATCATTCTTCCAAATATATACATGCAAAGCACCGTATGAGCAAATAGCGACAGAGCAAAAAACAAGACAAAAAAACCCTCTCCTCATGGAACTTAGATTCTAGTTGGGAAATAATTAATGTATTTAATCTCAGCTCCCTTCCACTAAAATGACAACGAAGACATGTTAAAAAGATATTAGCACATATCAACAAAACTTGAGACAGAAGAGTGAGAGATGACAGCTAAATTCTGTCTATAAAAAGTAGATGGGGGCTTGCCTGGTGGCGCAGTGGTTAAGAATCCGCCTGCCAATGCAGGGGACATGGGTTCAAGCCCTGGTCCAGGAGGATCCCACATGCCACAGAGCAACTAAGCCCGTGCACCACAACTACTGAGCCTGCGTGCCACAACTACTGAGGCCTGTGCGCCTAGAGCCCGTGCTCCGCAACAAGAGAGGCCACTGCAATGAGAAGCCCGCGCACCACAACGAAGAGTAGCCCCCGCTCACCACAACTAGAGAAAGCCGGCGTGGCAACGACGATGGAACTCAGCCAAAAATAAATTAATTAACTTAAAAAAAAAAGAGTAGATGAACAATTGCAGATTTTGCAGTGCAAAGAAAGCTGAAATCTACACGTCAAGCAAAAAAAGGGGGAAAAAATTATACCAAAGAATTGGGGAAGAGGCTTAGGAACCGAAAGTTCACAAGTGCCTAATGGCAAGGGAGAGGAGTGGGCAAAAACAGGAGGAATGGTGAAAAGTCTACATAAGAGGAAGTTAGGGGCTTCCCTGGTGGTGCAGTGGTTGGGAGTCCACCTGCCGATGCAGGGGACACGGGTTCGTGCCCTGGTCCGGGAAGATCCCACATGCCTCAGAGCGGCTGGGCCCGTGAGCCATGGCCGCTGAGCCTCTGCGTCCGGAGCCTGTGCTCCGCAACGGGAGAGGCCACAACAGCAAGAGACCCGCGTACCACAAAAAAAAAAAAAAAAAAGAGGAAGTTAGGACACCTCACTCCCTACCCTCCTCAGTCAGGCAACTATCTTATCCCCATGGACAAGGTTTACTCTCTACAAATACTGAACCAAAGAAGTGCTGGACTCTGAGACACCAGTAATAGTCAAGGGTGGAGGTGAGGAAGGATCATACTGAAACAAGGAGTGAACGTCTATGTATAAAACAGTGGTATTTCCAGTCCTCTTCCCCAAGTGCATCTCAAAACATCAAAATGAAAAAAGTTTAGATACTAAACATTCCCCATATTTTCAGACTTAAGAGATAGCTATATATAGTAGCTATTTATAATGGTTCCTGTTCACCAAAAAGCCGTATTTCACTATTAAAAAAAAGATTTATTAAGTTCAAGTTTATATAGAAAGGGAGAAAAACAAGAAAGAATGGGAATGATATTTAGAGGCTAGATGACCATCTTGTCAGGGAAGCTTTAGGCAATGAATAAAGAGGTAATTCAATACAATTTTTAACAGTACACAAAATGTCATGCAGTTATTTTAATATACATTAGAAACAATATAGCTAGTTTACTGAACCTATAATTTCAAAATTAGTATTGCTTAGCTAAGGCTAAGTTTAAAAAATATTAAGAAAATATTAACACAGGTATTTTGCAGAAATGGCAGTAGTATGTAAATGTCTAAACTTTGAGGCAAACTACTGCAGAGACGATAACTAAATTGGATGGTAAAGTTAAGGCCAGGTAAACGAAAATTACTTCAAACTCCAAGGATCCCTTCAATTCTGATTCTAGGAATATTTTTAATAGACATACTTTAGGAAACAAATGTTTTCTGGATATATATTGACATAATGTAGGTTGACCAAAGAGATGCTTTTTCAGAAACATTTTCCCAAGATACAACATTAGGTAAAAAGTATTCTTTGAGCAATAGTAATTTAAAGTTCTAAAAATAGAATAATAGATTAGATGAATAAGAACAGTTAGACAAGGTAGAGGAGAATTATAAATTATATTAATAGAAACTACCATCTATTGAGCTTCTACGGTGTACTAGGCACTGAGTTAGCCAATCAAAACAGGAAGTCTTTACACAACTCCCTTTTACAGGTTAAAATTCTAAGACTCAGAAGTTAAGTAATTTACTTATGGTCCCAGTTGGGGGAAAGAGGGGTAGCTGAAGGGGAAAAAGTGTGACATAAGGGAAGAAAAATCTTTGATAATCAACTAAGTATCACAATTAAATTCCCAATACTATAGTTTTCCACATTCCTAACATTCGGAAATCCTTATAAAAATCCACAAAGTAAACGACTAAAAACTAGTGGTTAAACAAATGGCCAATAAATTAGATGTATTCCACAGAGATACTGTACCCAGGAAAAAAACTTCAATTTGATAGAGTAGATTCATCATGTGCATCTTACCCTAGCTGAGGACTTAATTACATTGCTGGTTCAGCCAAAGAAGAGACATAGCAAAAAAAATGCCCAAAACTTCTTAAATGGTCCCATTTCCAATATTCAGTTAAACGAAGTCAGACGTTACTGAGCAGCCCAACCAAACAACAACAAAAATAACTGCCATATGCTTTATAATTCTATGATCTGTGTCCTTAAAATGTCAAAGAATGGGGCTTCCCTGGTGGCGCAGTGGTTGAGAGTCCGCCTGCCGATGCAGGGGACACGGGTTCGTGCCCCGGTCCGGGAGGATCCCACATGCTGTGGAGCGGCTGGGCCTGCGCTCCAGGGCCTGTGCTCCACGACGGGAGGGGCCACAGCAGTGAGAGGCCCGCATACCGCAAAAAAAAAAAAAAAAAAATGTCAAAGAATGCTTAGCAGTTAAAAAACTTCTCTTAAGTTTTCAGAAATCGTCCCATATTTACATTATCATAAAAAGCAGTAATTTTGTAAAACTGAAGGGAGACTCTGCTATTCATGCTTTTAAAATGTGCTCTTAATTTTTCTGACTACTAAAGGCTATAATAATGTCACTTGGAAAACAGAAGGCTGAGTGAGCATCTGAGGGTAAAAAGGAATGTTTTCACAGGCGCAGTTGGTAAATACCACTGGCTCTAGATGAGCATTCTTCCCTAACTGGAAGCCAATCCAATTTAACTTTAAAAATCTCCTTGTTACATAGAGCAATGGGAGATCATATTATCTCAATTATCCCTTCACATTAAACTCAAGGGTTGAACTAATACTTTAAACATTATCAACATCCATTCCTTTTTACTGTGTTTCCAACTGAGTCCATAGCCAGAGTTAAGATTTAGCTAAACTAGTCAACAGGCTTAGATGTTGTTCTCTAGCTTGGGCACTACAAAAAGCTTATTTTTATACTCCATACTTTCCATTTTGATTATGCAAACATTCAATTTGCAAGTTATAATACATTACCAGTGCTCTCAGGGAAGGATAGCTTGTGAGACCCAATCCAAACTTTAATGTCACAGCAATCCTTCCTTGTATTACTGCACAGCAGTGTGAAAAAGGCCAGTATGGCATGGGAAGAAACAATCCTATACAAACACATTTTACAGTAATGAATCTGCAATCAATAAATCTATTTGGATACTGGAGTAAATGACCTTGAACAGAGAAACTTAGGTGCCTAGGAAATGAATAAAGCATAATCATAAGAAATAAAATTTTAAAGTAAAGCAAAATACATTTCTGAAATTTAAAGTAGTTTTCTTTCTTCACACTTAAATTTTTACACTAAGTGACTGCATAGAATATACACCATAAACATGAACAGGCAATTCGGAAAACATAAACACTCAGTATGTAAGTAAGTAAACATGTACAATTCTCAAAGAAAAGCAAATTACAACCAAAAGAGAACTGGTTACAGAAATTTCGGCACATATATAATTTGCATTTAAAGCTTTCCCTTCCAGGCCTGAATCCTGGCTCCCAGATCTGTCTTCCTTATCTCAGCTCAGTCTCTCAATGTAGCTGTCTCATGTGGTATCTCAGCTTAGATCTGGCTAGAGGATCAGGCTATTCTCATATCCAGGCTGGACTAACAAAACAAAGACTCAAGTGACAATAATAAAAATCAAGGAGGAAGGGATAGTCAGTCCCAAGGCTTAAGTCCCTCAGTCCCCTTTTATACTGGATTTCTAAACCATTTTTGTAAACACTAAAAGGGACTGATAAGATCAGTATTTTTTTTAGTTTATTTTTAAATTTTTTTGGCCGCACCTCGGGGCATTCAGGATCTTAGTTCCCCGACCAGGGATGGAACCCAAGCGCCTTGCAGTGGAAGCGTGGAGTCTTAACCACTGGACTGACAGAGAAGTCCCAAGATCAGTATTTTGAATTTATGCTATAAAAGGAAAGAAAAGGAAGCAACCCAATGTCATTCAACCCATGAATGGATAAACAAAAAGTGGTATACGTAAGCAGTGGAATACTATTCAGCCTTAATAAGGAACTTCTGACACACACTACAATACGGATGAACCTTTGAAGATACTATGCTAAATGAAATAAGCCAGTAACAAAAGGACAAATATAGTATGAATCTCCTTCTATGAGGTACCTGAAATACTCAAATTCAGAAACAGAAAGTAGAATGGTGGCTGGTAGGAGTGGGGGGCAGGGAGGCAGGGGAAATAGGGAGTTACATTAATGGAGTTTCAGTTTGGGAATATGAAAAGTGGTTGCACAACAATGTAAATGTACTTAATGCACTGAACTGTACATTTTAAGATAGTTAACATGGTAAATTTTATGTTATGTATATTTTACCACAATAAAAAAAAGGGAAAGGAATGATAAAAACAATTAAGCTCACAACAGCTAAGACCCTGAAAACCTTTCAAGAGCATTAGTGGTATTTAAATATTTAATTTATTAAGTAATACAGATACTCATTGGCTAAATATACCTTGTAATACAGACCACAACCTGACGAATGTGAATATTTGAGCGGATTAAAGAAAGACTTTCAATAGGAGTCACTTTAAATCTTTTATATAAAATAGTTTCAGATTTGTGATTCTGTAGGGAATGTCTTTTCAAAAGCTCTTTGGAAAGAGTTCAATCATAAAAGAAGACAAAAATATGGACCATCATGCGCTTACTTCATTTTCCAACCTCTATATTAACCTGTTCCTGAAATGTATTTACAAAGAATGCAGCAAATCTTTTCATCAATCACCATGTGAAAACCTTTGGCAGGGACACTGTGCATTCCTGGGAGGATTTAAATTAGTTTGTGAGGGACGGAAACCTGGCTTAAAAGCAAAGAATTGGATTTAGGATTTGACAAAGAGTTTCTTTTCTGAGGAACTTAAAATGTTCTATCATGAGTTTTCACATTTATTTCCTCCATTATTAGCAAAGACACAAAATAACAAAGAATTTCAATTAAAATTATCCTTTGGTAGTTTTCTACTCATTATTGTGTTAGCTTTATCTGTCCACCACAGTACAGTATTTGAAATCACATTTCTGCTTTAAGCAAAAAAGGAACTAAATTAAATATTCCAAAGGCAGGAAATCCTGTTTCAATTGCATCATTTAAAAACTCTTAACTGATCTACTTCGAAGAACAAGAGTTCTCTACCAGAAAGTAGGATAATTTTTTTAATTGATGCAATTTCAATCTCCTTAAACACTTTACACTTGAATATAACCGTGCTTATTTTAAAAAAATCACTCTATCTTTTTCTAAATTTCAAATTCTAGTTTATTTTTTAAAATGTTAGTTTGACAAATTATTTTAATTGTAGATAACAGGCACTTAATTTAATTCTGCAACTTTTAGTTTAGGCCTAAAAACTCAAACTGTTCTAAAGGATCCTTATATGTAGTGTAAATCACAGAAACGCAAGTACTACTAGAGGTACTATGTGAATGATACGCACTCTTCCTGTAAGAGCCAAATTGTCAAATAAGCTTAATTTAAGTAGTCAAACATGTTGAATAGCTGCAATAAACCTGAGAGAACAAGAAGAAAAGATCAGCAAAAATAAATTGACAGTCCTTAAAGAATAGAAATGGGGAAAACCAAAAACATCCTTGTGATAATGCTGGAAGAATCTTCCAGTCCTATGACTCAGGGAAATAACATTCTTACTGGCACAACAATAGGGATTAAAATAATGGATGAAAGTCTACCCATAACAGCAGCACCCACTATTTGCATAAATAATGTTTGGTTAAATATGACTACATTTAAATTTTATCTTAATTACAAATACTATTCCACTAAAGCACCAGCAAAGAAGGTGTGTGCAGAGGGGGAAGACATGGACTAGCCAATCCAATAGTTATAATATGGCCAAAAATAATAACAACAGTAATAGTAATAAGGTAGTACCTGTAATCAACATATTAAAAAGAGAGGATATGGTCCCATTTAACAGACAAAGCTTGGCAATAATTCTAAGACAATGGCTCAAAAGACAGCCTTCATGTCCCTCTGTGCAAAAGGAAAGTGTTCCTCTTTCCCATAAATCAACCAACTAAGGAAGGCTCTGGGAGAGTTTGCAGATGGAAAGCTGCTCAAAAAGCCTAGTTCTGGTGATGCTTTACCACCCCTTGGGTGGGGGAATTACCACCTGGGAACTGGGGACTGCAGTATTTAAATGCCCTTTCTTTTCCGTTCGGTAACAATCAAGGAATCATTTCAGCTTGTGAAGTACTGCTACTATACTCTGAGGGGAAATCAAGGAAGTAAAAGGAAGTACACGTCTGTTTTCATTAAAGTTCCTTAACATCTCTACTAGTTTCCTAATGCATTTAATCTTGCTAAAATGCACAATCTCAGGCCTCACCCCAGATCCTTCAAAAAAATCTGCATTTTACAAAAGCCTCAGGTGATTTGTATACAGATTTAAGTCTGAGGTGTCCTGGTCTAAAGTGCCACACCTGACAGGCTGACATCCCCAACTAACCCCATGCCTAACTGCGTATCACTACTTTCCAAACATTTTAAAACTTGAGAATGGAAAATGAAAGCAACTCAAAATCTGAATATACTTCTGATAATGGAGAAAGTGTTGAACTAACTAAAGAGTTTGGACTTCCTAACTCCTTTTCCAAGAGGAAAATTGTATGAATAGATTTGTGTTTTGAAATCTAGCTGTAACAAGATGAATAATATACTGGAGGCAGATAAATTAATTAGGAGCTACTGTAGTGAGCCAAATGAATGATAACGGTGGCCTGAAATAGTATAGTAGTAATGAGGATATGAGGGAAGTAGATGAATCTGAACGGTATCTAGGAACTAAAGTTGACAACATGTGGTGAATGAATAGATGTGACATGGAGGTGGGGCAGGGAAATATGCCAGATACTCATGTAAGTCAGGACATTCATATCAATAACTTGGAAAAACTAAGCAGACGGCCATACTACTCACAAGTTAGGGAACACCAGAGCAATAAGGTTTAGCAGAAAAGACTAAATTTTTAGAAAAAAACAGAAATGTTCAGTAGACAGACTGGCACACAAGTCTTAAGCTCAAGAGGAAAATAGGCACTGGAAATACATATTCGTAAATTAACAGTAGTAACACCCACTTCTGGCCAAGTTGGAGAAAGAGGGACCAGATTTACCTGCCTGCTTGAAACAACAACAAATACATAAAATGCATGGAATAATGGTTTTCAGACAATAACTATCAGCACACAGTAATGAATCCTGAGAGACAGAAAACTAAAAACTCTGCAATTACTTCCTAGAGAGAGTTTCCAGACAGCAGCACAGTGAGAAAGAACCTGGGCAGAGACCAGCAATCTCCCTGAATTGAGGAAGTGGATATGGGAGCCCAGCAAGGCCAAGGTAGCTAGAGTATGCAGGACCGAATTCTGAAGAGAAGAAAGCTGCACAAAAATATCCAGAGATCTGAAAGGGCCCCCTCTCTAGATTTAAGCTAAGCATGGACCAGTGGAGGCACAGAGGAAGCACCCCAAGGCTAATGCATCTGAAAGGATTAGAGGGAAACTGATACAAGAAGAATGACTGTGCTCAATGAAGCCAGATTTTAAGGAGTACGCACTATATGATTACCTTTATATAAAATCCTAGAAAACGCCAAGTAACCTATTGTGACAGAGAGCAGGTCAGTGGTTGCCTTGGATGGGGGAGAAATTACAAAGGATCACGGGTAAACTTTTGAGGGTGATGGATATATTCAATATCTTGGTTGTTGTGATGGTTTCATGGGTGTACACACATGTCAAAACTTGTCAAATTGCACATTTCAAATTTATGTAGTTTATCATATGTCAATCTATCTCAATAAAAAAAAATTTTAACTATCAGCATATACACAGAACCTGAAGTTATGAGGGTGGTTGCGGTTGCTGAGCAATTATACACAGATTGAGAAGAAGGCCTAGGAAAGGGTCATAAAGGATACCAACATTTAAAGAAGTAATAAAGCAGAGAGATTGTGAAGGAGTTTTCAAAGAATTAGAGGAAAAACTTGCAGAGTGTAGCATAATTGAAGCAAAGGAAAAAGAGTTTTCCCTCAAGAAGTCTTTAAAGGAAAGAGCAATCTATGTCAAATTAAGATAAAGCCTAAAAAATGTTCAATGTACAAAAGAGAAGAATATTATGAGGTAGGCATGGTGTAGGAGAAGGAGCACCAAGACAGTCATCCTTGATCCAATAATTTGTTATTTTAACTAGAAAGACTAAGAAATATAGTAAAAAAATTATTTAAGGCTTGACAGTTAAGAAAAACCATGAATCCTAGATACTAATAGATTATTTTTCATCTGGCACTGGCACCCTCCTAACTAATATGCTACATTCAATATAAACAACAGTAATTAACTGTCCTTAATTGAGTCTTTAAAGGAAATCAAATCAGAATCAAGCTAACAGTAATTAATGCATATACTCATTAAGCATGAGTGAAAGTCCAACTTGGAGGCCTATCTTCCCATCTAAATTTAATAGGAAACTAAATACTTGAAATTCTTTCAGTTTTTCTTTTTTAATGAGTAATAGGGTTATTTATGTTCTTCCTATCAGCCAACCAAGAAGAACAAGATTTTTTTTGCCTCATGTCAGAATAAAAATTTATGTTTACATACAGATGCACATCATCAGCACACATAAGGATTTAATTCAGTAAATTAAATTAAGTGAACAATCTTCAAAACAAATGCATATTTATCTATGTTATATAACACTAAAATTCCAAGAGACCAAACTAGTCATCCTTCAAAATAAATAATACCAAAAAGTAATTATGTTTAATTGCTTCTTTTAAATTTTTACAGAGATAGAATATTTTATAACTTTTTTTGTTTCATTTCAGAATATTTAGTAAATTCAATCTGTTACATCTCTTGACTATCAACATACTTTTAAAAATCTAAACTCAAGCTAAAAATCTCTGTAATATTTTGCAGCAGGGGCGTTTTAGATATTGGATAAAATAGGCCAATGTAGAAGGCCAAATACGTGTATCATTCACAAACAGAGGCGGACTTTGTTCTTGTCATTAAAAACACTTCCCCTGCTCTCTACCTCATCTTACTAGCTTCATTTCCATTTGTACAGTAGTAATAAATGTCTGGAGAAAGCCCACTAGTTCACAATATTGTCCAGACCAACCAATCCCTAAATAAGACTAAAATGTTAAAAAAATTTCACAGTGGGACTTCCCTGGTGGCGCAGTGGTTAAGAATCTGCCTGCCAATGCAGGGGACACGGGTTCAATCCCTGGTCCGGGAAGATCCCACATGCCACGGAGCAACTAAGCCCGTGTGCCACAACTACCAAGCCTGCACTCTAGAGCCTATCTACTTTTCCTATCCTGATTCAAATGGAATGCCAGTATGGCAACTCCTAGGATTTGTCACAAATGGGAAACCAAGTGCCATCTTCAAAATTTCAGGTCTTAAATCTGGAGAAGGAAGCCAGCACCCTTTTGGAGCCATGAATATTGTCCGAAATCCATCTGTTGCTCAGATTGGAATTTCAGTGGAATTATTGGACAGTCTGGCTCAGCAGACTCCTGTAGGTAATGCTGCTGTGTCTTCAGTTGACTCACTCAGTTCACACAAAAGATGTTAGACAACTTCTACAATTTTGCTTCATCATTGGCTGTCTCTCAGGCCCAGATGACACCAAGTCCATCTGAAATGTTCATCCTGGCAAATGTGGTTCTGAAATGGTACGAAAACTTTCAAAGACGACTAGCACAGAACCCTCTCTTTTGGAAAACATAATTTGAATAAAATAATTTTTAATGGATTCTGAAATTTGTCATGTTTTGAAGATAATCATTCTATTTGAAAGCACGAAGTCAAAAGGATCACGAAGCCTAAGTTTAAAAACTGCTTATGACTATGAAGCTTAATTAAAATCTTTATAAAAAATTAAAAACACTGAACTACTGAGCCCGCGTGCCACAACTACTGCAGCCCATGCGCCTAGAGCCCGTGCTCCACAAGAGAAGCCACAATGAGAAGCCCGTGCACCGCAACAAAGAGTAGCCCCTGCATGCTGCAACTAGAGAAAGCCCGTGTGCAGCAACAAAGACCCAACACAACCAAAAACTAAATAAAATTTTTTAAATTCGCCTTTAAAAAAAAAGAAAAACGAAAGAATTATAGAGGAAATCCGTCTTTAGTTAAAAAAATTTTTTCACAGTAAATCCCATTTTACAACTATGCACATTTCTATCTGTAATCATTCAGAACATCAATTACATTCTTATATAACATATAATTTAAGAGGAAGAAAATAACCTATAGTAGCTTGAGACCAGACATTCATTAAAAAAAACTTACCAATGAAAGACAGAACATTAGAAGTTCTAAAGAATTATTTTCTGTGATATTTAGAAAGGATTTTGTCTGCGGCCCATGCTGTTTCCTTTTTTTTTTTTTCTTTTCTGATATTTAACAAAAGAAAATATTTGGGTTTAAAAGACTACATTACTCCCCACAAGCAGTTTTACAAATTGTGCAAAAGAAGAGAGAGTAAAGGCAGGGGTTCGGGGGTGGGCATAGAAAGAAAAGATTCACTCTTCTTAACCAACTATTTTATTAGACACGGCTGCAACAAATATAGTTTAAAAAAAACAAACCTGAAGACAATAGCTCATTACGTTTAGTGCCAGGCCCATAACAGTTTGGGAGACACAGCTAGACATTAAAAGCAAATCCACCACAGACATACTGGGTTATAAATGCAAGTACCTGGAGTTCTGCAATCAGCTGTGGTGAGCAGCCTCTGATCAATTTATCCTAGTCAGGAGTAGCCAGAGGAAATGAAATGAAGGAAACAGGAAACAGCAAAGATAAAATGCTTTTTCCTAGGGTAAACTTCAGTGTGGCATTGACAGGAATCTGGTCCTTTCCTGATCAACTGACCATGTTAGGAACAGGGAATGAAAGTCGTTATTAAGTACCACAGGACAATTCAAGATGACAGACATAAAAACAAGCAGCAGAAGTGCTGGGAGCAGGCATTGAAAAAAGGAAAAAAGAGGAGAAGAATGAAAGAAAACAGAACTTAAAAAACGCTTCATGGGAATAACCTTCATACTTAGGCTACAACGCAGCAGCATTACCTGGAGCGCTTGCTACAACAGCAGGTCTGGGATGAAGCCCAAGAATCTGCATCTCTCACAAGGTCCCAGGTGATGATAAAGCTAGACCCAAAAACCACACTTTAAGAAGCACTGCCCTATACTTACCCTTTGGTAAGACTCAACCCACTCATGTTCACTTATTTAATTAATACCTATCATCTGGAGTGGGGGAAAGACTCTGTTAAACCCATCACTGTCATCACTGTATTCCTATCACCTAGCACAACGCCAAATACATCATAGTCTCCAAATACTGCTCACTGAATAAAGACCATTGTGAAAAACACGGAATGTAGTGAATGGCGGCGGGGAGGGAGATTGAAAGAGAAAAGTATGAAGACACAGAAAACAAAAGCACAGTATAAATGTCCAAGTATTTGCTACAAGAACTGCCCAAGTCTTAATGAGAACGGCAGTAACTGGCCATCAATCTAATTTCATAGGGAGGTCATAAGCCAAAGAAATTTGACAAGGGCAGAAAAAGCAAAAAAGTTAGAAGTAAAAGAAGAAAAATCAATGAGTATTTTATATCATTAAAAAGATGGTATTTTTAAACAGCAAGAGTGATAAATTCAAGTGGAGAAGAGAATATGTTATGGATATACCACCATTAGATATCTATAATCTTAATCATCATCACTAAAATTCATTAAGTATCTATGAGTCAGACACTAACACTAGGCAGTTACATTTACTCAACCACTCCAGATAATATTCTCTACATTTCAGAGATAAGTAAACTAGGCTGTAAGTGATGAAATCATTTGCCTTTAGAGTCAGATGGACCTAGGCTCAAATCTCAGTTTTTCCCACCTCACCTCCGAGTAGAATGGCCTTGGGCAAATATTTTGGCCTTTGAGCCTCTTGCTTAACTGTTATTTTTTCCATTCCGTCAGTTTTTTTGTTATAGCTGTCTTGTTTTGTGCTTATTTTTAACCTACCATTTAATGAGTTCCCCGTGTGCTAAATAACATGGTGGTCAAGGGCATTAATGTGTAAACTCAGTGAACACAGTAGTGCATGGATCTGAATTCCAAATAAAGCCAATTTCTTCTTTTATTAAACAGGAGTAATAATAATAATACCAACCACATAAGGGCTTGGAAGAGTGTCTAGCAATAAAACCTAGCTTCTATTGTCATTATCATCATCACCATTATTACTACTAATCCATATATCAACACCAAGATGAATATTAGTCCCATTTTACAAGTAAGGAAATTGAAGCTAAAAGAGATTAAGTCCTGGGATCTGTAATTACTATAACTATTTAAGTACTTTGTGTATTTGGTTATTTTATCTATACTCAAAGTACTGTTAACTAAAATTTTGTTTTTAAAAGTTGCGATTTATAAACCTTATAGTTTTCAGTCTTCTCGTTTACAGGAAAAGATTTTGTAAATGTGGTGGGGGTGGGCAGAGACACTGTTTAACAGAATTAACCTCCAATTAAGAATAGTTAGAAAGGTAGTGTAAAAGAGAAAAGAAAGCAGAGGCATCATCTTCTCCTATATTATATCCAGAACTCATAAAAGAGGCCTTCAAGAAATACTTGATCTGATGTAGTTCCACTTTCTTTGAAGCTGTGTTTCTCATTTTAGGGTACATATACCCTTCCTGGAAATACACACACCCTCATATGCAGAGGCATAGTTAATATATGACCTATTCCTAAAGTACTAAATGTATTCAAAGATTGGGGGAAAAGTTAAATAGTACAGAACAGTACAGAAGACGTCAAAGAACTGGGCAACCATACTAGTACAACTCGAGCCCCTTGGGATATAAACCATGTCCTCTCCTACCCGAGTCATTTGATGGCAGTCTGAGTACACCAGTTTGTAATGTAAACCTATTAGTAGCATAACATTAAATCTGTTTGTACAATTACCAAAAATGAGGTCAATATGATCAAATCAGATAATTCATTTTCTTCAAACTGTTAAGCCCTATCTATATAAATTAGTATTAATGTCTGCTTTGTTTTTTAAAAACTATGGCCCACCTCCTTGAGGAAAGGGCACATGTAACAAATAGTTTTCTCTCTCCAAAGTCATTTTTATAATTAACATTTATAGAAGATTCTCTACCACCTTATCTTTAGAATACATATGCAAATTGATATTGCCAAGCAATTTAAAGATAACAGATGTGTGTTAATCTTTTCATAACATTATATGATTCACTATCTAGTTCATCTCTTCCCTTCCCTTTCATCCACTGACAAATGCCAGAGTATTAAAAGTTGGATGTTCCTATTTTAATTTTCTTCCCCCATATCCATGCTGTCCAATAGAAATAAAATGTAAGCCACATGTAATTTTAAATGTTCTAGTAGCCACATTTAAAAAAGGAAAAAGAAACAGGTAAAATTAATTTTAAAAATATATTTTATTTAATCCAATAACTCAAAAAAGTATCATTTCAATATGTAATTCATGTAAAACATTATATATGAATGGTTAATATTTTAATGATTTAATATTTACATTTTTTCAAACAAAGTCTTCAAAATCCAGTATGTATGTATTTTATACTCACAGCACATCTCAACTCAGGCTAGTCACATTTCAGGAGCTCAACAGCCACCTGTGGTAGTGACTCTGTTCTGGATAGGGAAACCATATATGGTGACAAAAAAAAGAATTTCCCTGGCCTGAAGGCTACAAATTCCTGACATTCATGCCTACCTAATCTGCTAAAGCAACTAAAAGAGAAAAACTTTATTTATTTCCTCTCCTTTTACTATATATCAGAATACAACTGTGAAATTTAATGAAAAAAGGTATGAGTAATTCAACATAATAAGTACAAAAAGTATAAATCTCTGCACTAGCAAAACTGAAAACATTCTATGCTATATCAACAAACCAGAAACCAAAAAAGACCATTTGGTGAAAGTTAAAATTTATTAATTGAGTACCTACTGTGTGTAACATTAATCTATAAAAAAATACAAGGGACTTCCCTGGTGGTCCAGTGGTAAAGAATCTGCCTTGCAATGCAGGCGACGCTGGTTCAATCCCTGGTCAAGGAACTAGGACCCCACATGCCACGGGGCAACTAAGCCTGCACGCCACAACCACTGAGCTCACGCGCCTCAACTAGAGAGACCAAGTGCCGCAAACTACACAGCCCACGCGCCCTGGAGCCTGTGCACCACAACTAGAGAGAAGCCTGCGCATAGCAACTAAGACCCAGTGCAGCCAAAAATTAATTAAATAAATAAATAATAAATAAATCTTAAAAAAAAATACAAATAGGATCAGTCAGTGATTCTCAAACGTGGCTGGAATTCAAACACAGGCAAACTGACTTCAGAATTAGGAAACTCCTCTAGGGCCTTTTTGCTGGTACCACATCCTCTCTGTAATAAACCTGGATGACTTTCCTTTTGGTAACTGCTGATACCTCCCCAGCTTCCATGCCACACCCACCTCCCCCCGCACCCCACCCCCGCCAGCCGGGAAATGGTAAACTGTCTCTACTGCAACCCTTTCCTTCTGCCCCCAAGGCAGATATACAGAACTGTTCTTTAAAACATGTAGAAAACCATAATTCAGAAAGACACATGCACCCCAGTGTTCACTGCAATGCTATTTACAATAGCCAGGAAACAACCTAAATGTCCACCAACAGAGGAATGGATAAAGAAGATGTGGTACATATATAAAATGAAATATTACTCAGCCATAAAAAGGAATGAAATTGGGTCATCTGTAGAGACATGGATGGACCCAGAGATTGTCATACAGAGTGAAGTCAGAAAGAGAAAAACAAATATATATTAACGCATATATGTGGAATCTGAAAAAACTGGTATAGACGATCTTATTTACAAAGCAGAAATACAGACACAGACATAGAGAACAAACGTATGGATACCAAGGGGGAAAGAGAGGGGGGGCGGGATGAATTGGAAGACTGGGATTGACATATATACACTACTGATATTATGTATCAATAGATAACTAATGAGAACCTACTGTATAGCACAGGGAACTCTACTCAATGCTCTGTGGTAACCTAAATGGGAAGGAAATCCAAAAGAGGGGATATACGTATACATATAGCTGATTCACTTTGCTGTACAGTAGAAACTAACACAACATTGTAAAGCAACTGTACTCCAATAAAAAATTTTTTAAATAATAAAATAAAATGGAAAAAAAAAAGTGATCAAGAGAATGGAGTAGACTAAACAGATTGTAAATCAAGATAAGTGTCCCAGTCCTGAAGTTGTTGCTGATTTGCTGATCGACCTCTGTTAAGACATCTTATTGCTTTGTGTCCATCCTTTGTCAGCACTAAATGAAAACCCATAAAGCACTGTTTTAAAACATGTTGGAAATGTTTGCCCCCTACCAACCAACCACTGGAAAGCCCTAATAAAAATAAAAGGAAAAAAAAACCTGTAATTCTCTCCTCAGGAATTTAAGTCCTTTACCATGTTTGTGTGTATTCTGAAACTTTCAAGAGAGTGACGCAACATAAAAGATCTTCCAAATTTATTTAACTACCTGAACTTTTCTCCTTCTCCTGGCAGGACCTCACCCTACCTCACCCCACCCCTTGCCTCCATTAATTAAAGGTACCCAGCCCTCAGAATTCTGTCTGCTCTTTCACACCCAAGCTAACTCAATCTATCTACTCTCATAGGTTTGAACAGCACAGATCTCTGGTTCTCAAAGTGTGGAATCAGAGTAGCATCAGTATCACTTGAGAACAAGTAAGAAGTGCAATTCTTGGACACCAACCCAGACCTACTGAATTGGACACTGGGTGGACATCAGTAGCGTGTGTATAACAAGTCCTCCAAGTGATGATGTACACTAAAACTTGAGAACCACTGCCACAGACTGACTAGCTCCAAATTGTTATCTCTAGGCCAGACCTCTTCCCTAAAATCCAGACACAGTCTAGTAAGATTGTCAAAAAGTATTTTATTGAACTTTGAAAAAAGATGAAATCATACAAACTGGAGAATATAAATAGTAACTATATACTCACAGCTAAGGAAAAAAATCTGTCCTTAAGAACTTGTTGTATTTCAAACTCTTAGCCATAATATTTCTAACAAGAAAGTTACTAACAAAAGATTTCAAATTCATGACAGTGTTCATCACCAGCCTTGAAAGAAAGAATCTCTGGGGATATCCATACATATTTGTTGGCAAAAGTAGAGAATATCTCTGGAAGGTACACAAAAAAATAACAGTGGCTGCCTGTACCATTTGAAATTTTATCATGGGCATATAACTTTTAAAAATTAATATATTACATTTAAGGTAATATTTCACTTTTAGTTATAAGAAGATAGTTTCCTTATTTACTTTCTAAAAAAATTCTTATATTAGTAACACTTGAATTTAAAGCCCTATTAGAACTAGGAAATTTGTGAAGTTTGATGCTGCCTTTGCATCATTATGTTACATTAAACCAAAGGCCCCTCCCTTCATCGTGTTCCCTTTATCTCCATAAACATTTTTTTCACTAAGAACCTGTGAAAAGCCATGTGTCATCAGTAAACAAAAATAATATGATCAAACAGGGCCACACCACCTTAAGCAGGGCTCAGAGGTGACAGGATTCAGGGAATTATAATGTAGGAGGGTTATAGCCTGCTTAATCATATTCAGAAAGTAAAATGGGAAAGCAATAAAAAGTAAAAACAAATAAAAAGATCTCAAATGAAAACCCAAATGTTGCCACTTGAAAAAAATGCTAGAAAAGATTCTCAAACTAAAAAACAGCCTTCTCAAAAGAAGCTGAAATGCAGTAAATGTTACCTGAAATATAGAAAAATCTCAGTCAATATGTACAGTAGAGCTTTAAAAAATCCAGATATCTGAGACAGGAGAGAGTGATAAAAAAACATTTGTAGGGATAATACTTCACATTCCACAAAACAGTTTTTATAGATAACCTCTCATTTGAATCTCACAATAGTCCTGTAAATAGGCTGTGATATTAGAACAACTACGTTAAGATGTATTCTAACAAATAAAGAAATCAAAGATGAGAGAAGTTAGGTAAAAGCTGTAGAAGTAAAAAATATTTTAGTCTTTACCCTGTATCTTTCTAATGCATCTAGTCCTTTCTTCTGTGTCTCCACATGGGTAAATCTAGATAGCCTGGGATTACTAAACTCTTATTTCCATTCACATCCTCATTCTGGCCCATTCACTAATGGACCTACCACTTTGTCAAAGCAAACTAGAATTCAGTTCAGCTTCTTTCCCTTTATCCTTTCTTGCAAAGCAAAAGCATCATTCACACATAAAGACCAAAGCAAGAACCCAGCTCTTAACAGATTCCAGAGTAAGAAATCCACAAAGGCTTACACCAAATCACATTAAGCCCATTTATGCATCTGCAAACTTCAAGTCATAAAATGGCACCCATTCCCATCAAGTCTATTCCTAGAGGACAGAAGATAAATTCTAAAATGTGTGAATCAACACTTAAAATCATGAGAGCGACAGGAATAATGGGCAGGGCACCAAGAAGAATCTCAGCAGATTTCCATACCCCATGTGAAATACATGGTAAATACAGAGTAAGTGATCAGTGCTCCAAGACAGCAAGCCTCACATTACGAAACAACTATCCACTCATCATTTTCCCATTATACAAATTATTGTTAATGTAATGTTGATCTTTAAGAATTATTAATTCCTAACATTTATTCTTCATATTAATTCTTAATAAGTATTATTGAATATTGTTAATTAATAATGATGTTAATGGTTAAGAAGGATGGATTCAGGGGTGAGATACACCTAGATTTTAATCTCGGTGACATCAGTTATTACTTGTGTAAAATTGAGCAGGTGCAGAGTTCTCATGAATAAAATGGAGATTGACTAGCCTATCTCCAAATTCAGGATTAAATAAATTAAATGTGTTTATCTAAAATATCTGTCAAGTAAAAGTCCTCAAATAAGTGGTAGCTTTTTTTTTTTTTTTTTTTTTTTTTTTTGCGGTACGCGGGCCTCTCACCGTTGTGGCCTCTCCCGTTGCGGAGCACAGGCTCCGGACGCGCAGGCTCAGCGGCCATGGCTCACGGGCCCAGCCGCTCCGCGGCATGTGGGACCTTCCCGGACTGGGGCAAGAACCCGAGTCCCCTGCATCGGCAGGCGGACTCTCAACCACTGCGCCACCAGGGAAGCCCAGTGGTAGCTATTTTTATTTACAATGACAACACAGTATCATTTTCATTATTTCCTTATGATTAGGGCTTAGCATTTTTTAAATAGCATTTTCTCAATGCTTCCTTACTCTACCTTTACAGGCAAAATACCAAATGTTTAATAACTCTACGAAATCTTCAAAAAAGTAGGACTTCTAAAATGAAAGCCAAGAAAAAATAAACCACAGATTTAAATTGAGTAATCTGTTTTAGCTAACATGAAGCTATTAATAAATTCTGTAAATCAATATTTCTCAAAGGTATTGTTGATGGTCCACATTCATCAAAATTATCTGGTGAAATCTTTAAAATGCAGACTCATGGGTCCTATCCTAGACTTACTAAATCTCCCTTAGTAATTCTCTGGCAAATAAAGTTTTATAAATTTGTTTTAAATAGGCTAGTGTGAACTTTTGACACAGCAACCAACAAACGAAATACATTTAAAGTTACACTATATGTAGCAATTAACTAGGCTATGTGTTTGTAATGTAATAAATAAAGATAAATAAAAATAAATCCAACTACAAAGCACATGCAAAATATACATTCCAGAAAAAGTACTAAGTCTTGGTAAATATGAAATTGTCAAAGGGAGTTAATAGCTCATGTCTTAGTCTCTTCAGGCTGCTATAAACAAAATACTATAGACTGGGTAGCTTACAAACAACAGAAATTTATTTCTCATCGTTCTGGAGGCTAGAAGTCCAAGATTAAGGCACTGGCAGATTGGGTATTCTGGTGAGAGCCACTTCCTGGTTCAAAGATGGAGTTCTCTGCTTTTCTTTCATGGTGGAAGGAGCAAGGTAACTCACTTGGACCTCTTTTATAGGGGCCCTAACCCCATTCATGAGGGCTCTGACCTCATGACCTAATCACCTCCCAAAGACCCCTCCTCCAAATACCAAAACACTGGGGATTAGGTTTCAACATAAAAATTTGAGGGGGGACATAAACATTCGGTCAATAGCAGCTTACAATAAGGTAGTTTATTTTACATTCTAAACAAAAAATTGCCTATTAAAAATAACTAGACCTGGTAGGAAATTTAGTAGGACTATTTACCTATTATACATAAATGATTATTTTCATAAAAGTTGTACAAAGCGAACAACAGTCCTTAAAGTAGTCACTAGAGGCTACCACTTCAAAGGTTTGGGGCTGTTAACTAGTCCCCAATTTTTTTTGAAGTGACTTTTCATTACTCAAAAGGATATAGAGATTTTATAAAAGGAAGACCAGAATGATCCTACTCTTTCACTACACCTCTGCAAAACCCTCCCCCGATAAGAAAAAGATTATATAATTTCAGGACTTCCCTGGTGGTGCAGTGGTTAAGAATCCATCTGCCAAAGCAGGGAACATGGGTTTGATCCCTGGTCCGGGAAGATCCCACACGCCACGAAACAACTAAGCCTGTGCACCACAACTACTGAGCCTGAGCTCTGGAGCCCGAGAGCCACAACTACTGATGCCCACGTGCCTAGAGCCCACGCTCCACAACAAGAAGCCCGCGCACTGCAATGAAGACCCAACGCAGCCAAAAATAAATAAATATAAAAATGTTTAATTATATAATTTTAAATTAAAAACTCAAAAAGAAGGTTTCTTTACTGCCTTAAGAGTCTTCTCTAAATCTTGGCCCTTTACGGTCATGTCGTGCTTTTATATCATCAATTATCCTAAACTATAATAGCAAGTTTTTACACTAAATCTATATTTACTGGAACACACCCTGAAAGTATATTTTATTTATGTTTTTAAACCCATGAATTAGCTTGTTTTGGGTCATATATTGTTTTTCAGAAAGTCAATGCTTTTGAATGTAATAGTAAAAAGAAAGTCCTGGGCTTCCCTGGTGGCACAGTGGTTAAGAATCCACCTGCCAACGCAGGGGACATGGGTTCGAGCCCTGGGCTGGGAAGATCCCACATGCCGCGGAGCAACTAAGCCCATGCACCACAACTACTAAGCCTGCATTCCAGAGCCCGCGCACCTAGAGCCCGTGCTCTGCAACAAGAGAAGCCACCGCCCCGTTCGCCACAACTAGAGAAACCCCGTGCACAGCAACAAAGACCCAACGCAGCCAAAAATAAATAAAATAAATAATTTTTTTAAAGTCCTAAGTGCAATACCAAACTATTTCAAGGTCAAAGTAAGCATTTTTTTCATAAAGCTCCAAAGTTTATACTTTAAAAAAAAAGAATGAGAACAAAACACATACTGATAATTGTATAAACATAGTAAATATGCATCTATCACTACCTTAAGTAAACCAAAAAATTTTTTAACTTCGTAGTGAACATTCAGTCACTGCATTCTTCATTAACAACTAGAAAACTCTTCTTCAATTTCCAGGAAGGAGGGACAGTTAACCAAATATTTTTCGAAGAATCAATACTTACATTATGGGCTTCAACTGTGAAGAGGTTTGATAATACCCCCAATATGTATGAGAAAAAAAGATTAAAACAATAAAAGATTTAATTTCTTCTCCAAACAGATATTTTTCCATGGAATGATGGTGGGTATTCAAAAGATTCTCCAAAATTGTAACTTTTTTCAAAGAAATTTTATAAATGCAAAAATTATTCAAATTTTAAAAATTTTCTTATAGTCTACAAATAAAGCTAAAATAGATACCTTCAAGCCAAAACTATGCTATTAAGTTCTAATCTCTAAAATAATTTTCACCAGGTCCAAAAACAACAAGAGATTAAGTCCAACTGGAAAAGATTTATTTTGCTGACATTATTCTATTTGGTTCAGTTTCTTTCCATCCTTCAACTCACATCCTTTCTCACTTCTAACCCACATTAAATAACTATTTAAACTGCCAAATATTTTAAGATCTATAGATGGCTGGCTCAATAAACTCATCTCAACATATTTCTATTGTATCATAAAAATTCCAAAAGTCAATTAAAATAAAAATTGTTAAGTACAGGAAAACTGAGTCTACATTTCATCTCAAGTACACAAGAGTAAGAAACTAGGACGACCTTCCCCTTTCATTTGTTTTTAAGAACAAGAAATTAAGTTTTATTATGCCTAATTAATCTACTGCTTATACTTCTCTGACACACATCTCCTCTCTCCAAACTTCATTCCATTCCAAGTTTTAGTTTCTGGATTTTATCATTTATGACAGCTTACAACTCCCAGTCTTGCTTCAAGAGTGCTCAAATTTTGGAAGCAATTCTGGAAGTAGATTAGAAAGTTCAGTTTTCTAAAATCAAACTGCAGCAAAACTTAACATCCCATAAGAGAGCCTATATTCTTCCTTCTATGGAGTTAACAGTAATACATCTCACAATATACAAGAGCTTTAAACTATTCACAGACATTATCTTGTTAATCTTTACAAAATTTCTATAAGGAAGCAGATAGGTAAAAGCACCAGATACCTTGGAAGCTTTTCAATCCTTTTTAGACTCTCCAAGTAGTTTCTTAAAGAGATTATAATGTTATATGATATACTACTAAATAAGCAACCTGTAAGATACAAACTGCACTTTAATAATTTAGGAAGGCAACTCAAATGTATTAGCAGAGGAGACTTCCCTTCCCTTCTAGGAGACTCTAACTGGAAGACATGGTTTCAATTAGTACAAAGTGGGCTTCATGGCCCTCTCTTTCTCTTTCTCACATGGCAAAACAAATGCAATAAAGCTTCTATCTCTCTAAAGGGAAAGAACCAAGCATTTAGCCTACCTTATTTGTACAGGCCATATCTTAAGGTAACTAAATAGTTGATAAAAGTTCTCTTTATAAAATACTCCAGCTAATAAATTACAAGGGAATGACAGAATTAGAGTATCCCATTTTGCAACCCTTAACAAAATGGAGCTAGACCAACAGACCCCAAAGCATGGTCCAAGGAACCCCTGTGGGTGGGTTCCCAAAACTCTTTCAGAGAATCTGCAGAGTCAAAAGTATTTTACAATAATACTAAGATGTTACTCGCTTTTTCCCCCTCACGCTCTCATGAGTGTACGTGAAGTTTTCAGAGGCTACCTGACACGTGATATTACAACAAACTAAACGATAAAGCAGATGAGAATCCAGCTGTCTTCTTTTAAGCCAGACAATAAAGAGATTTACAAAAATGTAAAACAAAGCCACTCTTCTCACTAAGTTTCTGTTTTGGAAAATAGTTTTCACAAAAATGTTATTTATTTAAACATGCAATGGGTTTATCTTTGTTATTTCCAAATAAATAACAGATATTTCTGAATTTTTTTAGTTTTAATTTTTAATAAGGTAAACACCAATAGATATAATATCATTTACACATAAACAAAAGGTCTTTAGGTCTTTAATAATTTTTAAGAATATAAAGGGGTCCTGAAACTAAAAAGCCTGGGGACAGCTGATCTAGGCAATTCATCAGCATCTGCTAACATCACAGAAAAAGAGTCGACCGGAGTTTTAATCCTCCTGATGGAAATACAAAATATCACCTATGAAGTATTCGTGAGAAAATAAAATTGAACATGAATCTGATCAAACATCTAGTTTAAATAAAAATCTACCTATTTACAGGAAATACAACGTTCAGAGGATTACACTAAACAACGCCATAGGAATGCAATCAGTAAAATCCAGCCTGTAGAGAATACTACAGGACAATCAACTTTATTCAAAAAATAAACTGCAAAAGAATAAAAGAGGAAGAATGTGAAGACTAAAAGCAACTTAAGAGACACAGCAACCAACTGCAGTGTATAGACTTTATTTGGGCAAATATAAAAACATGCATGAGATAATCATGGAAATCTGAACACTGGATATTTGATATTAAGGAATTATTATTTACGTGTAATAGTGGTATTGTGGTTATCTTTAAAGAGTCCTTATCTTTATAAATTTATACTATTTACAATGAAATGACATGATTCTAGAATTACCTCAAAATAATGGGAATTGGGGAAAAGAGATGAAATATTATTGAACCTGGGTAATAAAATACATTTATACATAGGGTTCATCATACTATTTTGTTCACCTTTGTTCATTTGATTTTTCCATAATAAAGGTAGTTGTTTTTTAATGATTCAAGTTAGGAAAAAATTTATTTCTGTAGGTAAGCTGAATCATTATCATTTACTCTTAAGCCAAAGGCTATTATAACCAGTATTTCTTCCCATTAAACTGCCTGATGTGCGGTTTCTGCTTCAGAAGACAGCCCTGAACAGTATGTCTTTGGTTTTCCAGCGTTTTATTTCTGAACCCTTCGCCTCCAAGAGTATCAAAACAAAAGCAAAAACAAAAAGGACAACTGGTAAGAAAGGAAGGTTATAGAGAGGACAAACATAAAGAGAGGAATCAGTATAGCAAGTTGGAAACTTCACACTAGAAGGATATAGTCTCATCCCAATAGAACAAATACCAGCATGCTTACACACATGCATTTCTGATTGTGTGCTATAGCCGAGACCCTGAAATGAAGAAAAAGTTCAAAACAGAGCCATGGGAAGGAAAGAATGAGTGCACGTTAAAATAAGTTCACTCCTGTCTTTTTCTATTTCAGATATGGACTTTGATTAGTCTTCACATTTTGGTTTTCCTGGAGGTGTTGAAAGACTAGCCCTAAAAGTTACTGGCTTGGGCTACAGATGAGATTCCCCACCCAATGAGGCTATGTAAAGATCAAGGATATAAAACCAATAACCTTACACTGAGGGTTTCTTGTACTATGATTTTAACAGAATTTTAAGTAACTTGCATAACAGATTTATGAATCACACAAATCTCAAAACTTTCCCCACATGATAAGAAAGAGTAAGCCATGTCATAGAGTAGGGCCATGTCTATTTTTCCAGGATCATCCAAATTTCAAATATCCTATCTTGTCGTCAGGTCTTGTATCCTGATTACTGGTTTGCAAAATACAGTCATCATATCCATGGAACTTAAATAACTAAGAAACATATTTAAATAACATCTCCCCATCTAATAATCATCTTAAATTATGCTTCATTTTCAAGTCCTCCAAAAGAAGCAACTCTAACAAACATCTTGATAATCTATCCTTAGCTGAGTAACTCTCAAGTGTTCTTTTAAAAAAAATCAGATAATAAATGGAAAAGTATATTGAAACTGGTAAGTTATACTCTATGAATACCAGTTATTCTTTGTTTTTAATGGATTACTTTTCTGAGAAAAAAACATCAATATTTTTAACTTATGGGTACATAAAAAGCTAAAGATAGGTGTTGGTTTTAAATAAGAAAGAAATAAAAGTTGTTAATCACACTGTTTCACTCCTTGCACCAGAGCAAATTTCTATTATTTTTCCCCATTTTAACAATGTAAACAGTTTTAACAACAAATTTTAAAGAACTCAATGACAGTATGTAAGCAAGGTCTAAAAAAGAAAAATGCATGGAAAGTTAACAAATTACAAAAGGGTTTTACTATTTGTTTTCAAAACTATTCTCAAAGTTTACCACGGAATCAGGTAATTTAAACTTAAAAAATGAAACTATCATCCCAGTTAATGCAATAAGAAAAGGAAATAAAATGTATACAGATTGGGAAGGAAGAAATGATACTGTTCACAGATGACATGATCATCTACGTAGAAAACCTGAAAGAATCAACAAAAACCTCCAGAACTAATAAGGAATTATAGCAAGGTTGCAGAATATATGATTAGTATTTTAAAAATCAATAAGTTTCCTATATAACAGCAATGAACAAGTGGAATTTGAAATTAAAAACACAATAGCTCCCCCCAAAATTAAATACTTAGGTATAAATCTAACAAAATATGTACAACATCTATATAAGGAAAACAAGAAAACTCTGATGAAAAGATATCAGAAGAACTAAATAAATAAAGGGATATTCTGAGTTCACAGTTAGAAAAATTCAACACTGTCAAGATTTCAGTTCTTTCCAACTTGATCTACAGATTCAATGAGAGCACAATCAAAGTTCCAGCAAGTTATTTTGCAGACATCGACAAACTGATTCTAAAATTTATATAAGAGGCAAAAGACCCAGAATAGCCAACACAATATTGAAGGAGAAGACCAAAGTTGGAGGACTGACACTATCCAACTTCAAGACTTACTATAAAGCTACAGTAATTAAGATGCTGTGGTGCTGGTGAAAGAACAGTCCAATAGGAGCAATGAAACAGACAGTGAGCCCAGAAATAGATCCACATAAATACAGTTAACTAACAAAGGAGCAAAGACGATACAATGGAGCAAAGATAGTCTTTTCAACAAATGGTGGTGGAACAACTGGACATCCACATGCAAAGAAATGAAACTAGACACAGCGCTTATAACTTTCACAGAAATTAACTCAAAATGGATCACAGACCTAAATAGAAAACCTAAAACTATGAAACTCATAGAAGATAACTGGGACTTCCCTGGTGGTGCCCAGATAAAGACTCCTCGCTCCCAACGCAGGGGGCCTCGGTTCAATCCCCGGTCAGGGAACGAGATCCCACATGCACACCGCAACTAAGAGTTCACATGCCACAACTAAGGAGCCCACGTGCTGCGACTAAGGAGCCCGCCTGCCGAACCTAAGGAGCCCGCCTGCCGCGACTAAGACCCCATGCAACCAAATAAATAATTTTTTTTTTTTTAAAGATAACTAACATAGGAGAAAACCTAGATGACCTTGGGTTTGGCAATGACTTTTTAGGTACAACACCAAAGGTACAATCCATGAAGAGAAATAGTTGATGAACCAGAAGACAAAACAGAGTCTGGGAAAAAATATTTACAAAAGACAGATCTGAAAAAGGACTATTAGCCAAAATATCCAAAGAACTCTTAAAACCCAACAAAAAGAAAATGAACAACCCAATTTAAAAATGAGCCAAAGACCTATTAATAACCACTTCATCAGGGAAGATATACAAATGGCAAATAAGCATATAAAAAGATGCTCCATATTATGTGTCATCAGGGAAATGCAAATTAAAACAAGGTACTACCACAGGACTTCCCTGGTGGCACAGTGGTTAAGAATCTGCCTGCCAAGGCAGGGGACATGGGTTCAAGCCCTGGTCTGGGAAGATCACACATGCTGTGGAGCAACTAAGCCCGTGCGCTACAACTACTGAGCCTGTACTCTAGAGCCCACAAGCCACAACTACTGAGCCCTCGTGCCACAACTACTGAAGCCTGAACACCAGGAGCCCATGCTCTGCAACAAGAGAAGCCACTGCAACGAGAAGCCCGCGCACTGCAACCAACAGTGGCACCCGCTCACTGCAACTAGAGAAAGCCTGCTGGCAGCAAGGAAGACCCAACGCAGCCAAAAATAAATAAATAAAAATAAAATTAAATAAATAAAAAGCAGTATTTTAAAAAAAAAAGAATCCACCTGCCGATGCAGGGGACACAGGTTCGAGCCCTGGTCCGGAAAGATCCCACATGCCGCAGAGCAACTAGGCCCGTGCGCCACAACTAGTGAGCCTGCGCTGTAGAGCCTGCATGCCTACAACCTGTGCTCCGCAACAAAGAGAAGCCACCGCAATGAGAAGCCCATGCACCGCAACGAAGAGTAGCCCCCACTCGCTGCAACTAGAGAAAGGCGGCACACAGCAACGAAGACCCAACACAGCCAAAAAGTAAATAAATAAATAAATTTATTTTTAAAAAAACAAACAAGGTATCACCACATATCTATTAGAATGGCCAAAATCAGGAACAATGAAAACCCCAAATGCTGCCAAAGATATGGAGCAACAGAAACTTTCATTCATTGCTGGTGGGAATAGTACAGCCACTTTGGAAGACAGTTTGACAGTTTCTTACAAAACTAAACACACTCTTACCATATAATTCGTTGATCATGCTCCTTGGTATTCACCGAAAGGATCTGAAAACTATGTTTACACAAAAACCTACACGTGGATGTTTATAGCAGCTTTATTCGTAACTGCCAAAACGTGGAAGCAACCAAGATGCCCTTTAGTAGATGAATGGATAAATAAATTGGTATATCCAGACAATGGAATATCATTCAGCACTAAAAAGATATGAGCTATCAAGCCATGAAAAGATATGGAAGAACCTTAAATGCATATTACTAAGCGAAAGAAGCCAATATGAAAAGACTACCTACTGTATGATTGCTATTATATGATGTTCTAGAAAAGGCAAAACTATGGAGACGGTAAAAAGATCAGTGGTTGCCAGGGGTTAGGAGGAAGCCTGCATAGGTAGAGCACAGAGGATCTTTAGGGTGGTGAAACTACTCTGTACAGTACTATATTGATAGATATATGTCATTATACATTTGTCCAAACCCACAGAATGTACAACACTAAGAGTAAACCATGATGTAAACCATGGACTTTGGGTGTCTGTGTAGGTTCATCAGTTCTAACAAATATACCACTCTGGTAGGGGATGTTGATGATGGGGGAAGCTATGCACAATGTAGAGGGAGGAGAGATGTGGGGAATCTCTACAACTTACACTCAATTTTGCTGTGACCCTAAAACTGCTCTTGAGGTCTATTAAAAAAGAAAACTGTCAAATCTGTTTCTGGAGCCAAAATAAAATTAAATGGGCAAAACATTTTACCATTATCATGCCCATCTTATGTGTTACTATTACAAATTTTTTCTTGAACAAAAAATTCCAGTCAGTAACACTGAAAATTCTTCATAGAAAAATCAGTGGGTTACAAAATGCTAAAAATGTCTCTCATACAGTTTCATTCTAAAAAATTCCATGACATTAAAAAAAAAAAAAGATGTTTCCTGAGACACAAGTATTGCAAAGGGAGTAATTTACAAAATAACAGCAGTTACTGTAACTGACTCTTTCTTATGCCCACACAAATTTTTTGGCAGATGTTTTCTAGTATTTGTTATCCTCAACTATTCACTGGAGTAGATAACCATATTACCAACTGCAGTTCACAATAAAAAGGAGATATCATAAGTTTAACTCCAATTTTAAGTCAACTTCAAGATTTTGTGATTTTAGAGCAGGAACCTAGGAGAAAATATAATTTAGAAATGAAATCATTTACTCAGATTTGCCACATTTGCCACATTCTCAATACAGTCTTAATTCTGCATAGCAAGCAATGAGCTAAGTGTTGAGGATATTAAGTGGAGTCTCAAGGAAAGCTAAGCTTAAAAAAGGAAAACATTACATTCTAATAATTATTTCAGAACCAGGTATAGCTTAAAGTTGTTTTGCATTCACCCTTTTAACCTTGAATTCAACAAAATAAAAATTTGAGGAATGTAATTAAAGTTCCTTGTCTCTAATCAACTTACCATCTAAATATTCCACCAATCTCAAGATTGAGTCCCTTCTCTGGGAGAAGTCTGTGGATAGATTTCATTGACGCAGGAAAGGTTTTAATCAGCAGGCTAGAAACACAGGCCTTAAGTTCTATATACTGAAGGTGGAAGTAACTTCTCTGAATTCAAATATATTGCCATCTAGAAATGAAGCCAGGCATAAAGAAAGCACTTAAGCTCTAGATGTTTACCCTTCTGACATTTCACTGAATCAATAAAAAAATTAATTAAAGGATCATTAGAATTCATAAAAAATGAATTCTAAGGATCTTTGGAAAGTCAAAGATAGATTTTTATTTGTTTCTTTGTGCAAACACAGGATCAGATATTTGGTGGAAAACCACATAAAAAACTACAAATGTGGACTAGAAAGTAATGTGATTAATATTTTAACATAAAACATATTCTAACTGACATGATCAAATAAGCAATAGGACCTTCTCAAGGCTTTCTATACACCTTATGAAGTTGTACACACTTTATGAAAGTATCATTAACCAAAATATTTTTTAGTGCTCCTCTTTTGATATTTCCATTAAAGCTTTGGCATACTCTTCTGAACAACTGTTCATTCGATAAACATTGATTCAACACCTCATTTATGCTATAACTCCTTACTGGTAACAAATGTTTGTCATCTGAGGGTAGATAATGATGCTTTGAAAAAAAATCATCCCAGGTCATCTGGGGAAACTTAGGTGATTAGGTTAATTAATACCATTATTATCTGATTTTAAAAAAATGAAATCTTAGAACCTTAAATGCATGTTGCTAAAATCAAAGAAGCCAGTCTGAAAAGACTGCATAGGAGAATTCCAACTCTATGACATTTGGGAAAGGTAAAACTATAGAGACAGTGGAAAGATCAGTGGTTGCCAGGGGAAGGAGAGGAGGTATGAATAGGTGAAGCATAGGGAATTTTTTAGGGCAGTGAAACTATTCCCTACGATACTGTAACGGTAGATACAGTGACATTATGCATTCAACAAAATTTTTTTTAAACTGTACAACACAGAATGAACCCTAATGTAAACTACAGATTTTACTTAATATTGGTTCATAAATACTAGTTCATCAATTGTAACAAATGTACCACACCAATGCAAGATGTTAATAATGGGGGAAACTAGGGAGTAAGGGAGTATATGAGAACTCTCTACTTTCTACTCAATTTCTCTACAAACTAAAGCAACTCTAACAAAGTCTTTTACAGGCACACCTCGTTTTATCGTGCTTTGCTTTATCTCACTTTGCAGATATTGCATTTTTTATAAACCCGCATGGAGCAAGTCTTTCAGAATCATTTTTGCCAATAGCATTTGCTCACTTCCTGTCTCTGAGTTAGATTTTGGTAATTTTTGCAATAGTTCAAACTTTTTCATTATTTTATTTGTCATGGTAATCTGTGATCAATGATCTTTAATGTCACTATTGCAATTGTTTTGGGGTGGCACAAATGGCAACCACATAAGACAGCCAACTTAACTGATAAATGTCTGTGTTTTGACTGCTCCACTGACCGGCTGTTCCCCTATCTCTCTCCCTCTCCTCAGGCCTACCTATTCCCTAAGACACAACAATATTGAAATTAGGCCAATTTATTACCCTACAATGGTTTCTAAGTGTTTAAGCAAAAGGAAGAGTCCCAAGTCTCTCACTTTAAATCAAAACCTAGAAAGGATTAAGTTTAGTGAGGAAGGCATGTTGAAAGCCAAGACAGGCTCGAAGCTAGCCTTCTTGCACTAAACAGTTAGCCAAGTTGTGAATGCAAAGGAAAAGTTCCTGAAGGAAACTGAAAGTGCTACTCCAGTGAACTCAATGATAAGAAAGCAAAATAGCCCTACTGCTAATATGGAGAGAGTTTTAGTGGTCTGGATAGATAATCAAACCAGGCCACAATATTCCAGTAATCCAAACCCTAATTCAGAAAAAGGTCCTAACTCTCTTCAATTCTATGAAGGCTAGGAGAGGTGAGGAAGTTGCAGAAGAAAAGTTTAAAGCTAGCATGGGTGGGCTCATGAAGTTTAAGGAAAGAAGCCATCTCCATAACATAGAAGTACAAGGTGAAGCAGCAAGTGCTGATGTAGAAGCTGCAGCAAGTTATCCAGAAGATCTAGCTAAGATCATTAACGAAGGTGGCTACACTAAAAAAACAGATTTTCAGTGTACTGATAGAAAAAAAATAGCATTATATTGGAAGAAGGTGCCATCAAGGACTTGCACAACTAGAAAGCAGAGATTCAATGCCTGGCTTCAAAGGACAGTCTGACTCTCTTGTCAGTTAGGAGCTAATGCAGATGGTGATTTGAAGTTAAAACCAATGCTCACTTACCATTTTGAAAATCCTAGGGCCCTTGTGCTCCATAAAAAGAATAACAAAGCCTGGATATCAGCACATCTGTTTACAACATAGCTGGCCCACTGCTGAGACCTACTGCTCAGAAAAGATTCCTTTCAAAATATTACTGCTCACTGACAATGCACCTGGTCACCCAAGAGCTCTGATGGAGATGTACAATGAGATTCATGTTGTTTCCTTGCCTGCCAATACAACATTCATTCTGCAATCCATGGATCAAGGAGTAATTTCAACTTTCAAGTCTTATTATTTAAGAAATACACTGTGTAAGGCTATAGCTGCCATAGACAGTGATTTCTCTGATGGATTTGGGCAAAGTAATTTCAAAATCTTCTGGAAAGGAGTCACCATTCTAGATGCCATTAAGAACATTCATGAAAAAAAAAAAAGAACATTCATGATTCATGGGGAGAGGTCAAAATATCATCATTAACAGGAGTTTGGAAGAAGGTGATCCCAACCCCCATGGAAGATTTCAGTAGAGGAAGTAACTGCAGAGGTGGTATAAACAGCAAGAGAACTAGAATTAGAAGTGGAATCTGAAGATGTGACTGAGATGCTGCAAGTTCATGATAAAACTTGAGCAGATGAGCTGCTTCTTATGGTTGAGAAAAGAAGGTGGTTTCTTGAGATGGAATCTGCTCCTGCTGAAGATGCTGTGAAGATTGTTGAAATGACAGCAAAGGATTTAGAATATTACATAAACTTAGTTGATAAAGCAGTGGCACGGTTTGAGAGGACTGACTCCAATTTTGAAAGAAATTCCACTGTGGGTAACATGCTATCAAACAGCTTTGCATGCTACAGAGCAATCACTGGTGAAAGGAAGAGTTGTTACCTGATGCAGCAAACTTCATTGTCTTATCTTAAGGAATTGCCACTGCCACCCCAGCCTTCAGCAACCAGCACCCTGATCAGTCAGCAGGCATCCAGCAAGACCCTCCACCAGCAAAAAAAATTATGACTTGCTGGAAGCTCAGATGGTTAGCAATTAAGTATTCTTTAATTAAGGTATGTACATTTTTTTAGATATAACGCTAATAGACAACAGTATAGTGCAAACGTAACTTTTATATGCACTAGAAAACCAAAAAGTGCATGTTACTTGCTTCATTGCAATGTTCACTTTATTATAGTGATCTAGAACAAAATCTACAACATCTCTGAGGTATGCCTATAAATTAAAAAGAAATATTACTATGAACAAATTTGAGTGCTTCAAATGATCTACAGAGTAGAGCTCTGAAGGTAGCATCAAAGCAAACTACCAATTGTAATACCTGTATCCTTCTACTCTATGGGTTTCAGAGCTGAGGTATATCTCCTAATATAAACCCTCTAACCCAGGAATTCCCTGGCAGTCCAGTGGTTAGGACTCGGCGCTCTCACTGCCAGGGGCCTGGGTTCTATCCCTGGTTGGGGAAATAAGATACCACAAGCCAGCGGTGCAGCCAATAAATAAATAAATAAATAATCCCTGTATCTCAATCAGGTTGCTAACTCCCACCTTTGTACCACTGCCCACTCTGCTCTCTCTCAGTCTGAAATATGACTCTCCTCTTCACCTGCCCATTTCTTATCAGTCCTTCAAGATCAGCTCAAATCTCACACTCCCTCCGTGAAACTTCCTGGACTATTCAGTCCTCTACGGAACTCTCACTTCTCTGTACTAAGAGTATGGCATTATTTACCACTTTATTACACATTTTTTTAAAATGTTTCAAAATTATCTTACTTCTCCAAATTAGATTTTAAATTGCTCAAGGAAAAAAACATGAATTAGAGTTTGTCCAAATCCTGGCAATGCTGGTAACAACAGACATAGCAACTCAGATGCCCAAAAGGCCTAATTCAGTGTCTAATATGCAATATATACTAAGAAGGTAGCAAATGTGTTGTAGCTTTACTGGAACATCTAAATTATTAAATATTCTATAGCCATTAAGAATAACAACACAGGGGCTTCCCTGGTGGCGCAGTGGTTGACAGTCCGCCTGCCGATGCAGGGGACACGGGTTCGTGCCCCGGTCCGGGAAGATCCCACATGCCGCGGAGCGGCTGGGCCGGTGAGTCATGGCTGCTGAGCCTGTGCGTCCGGAGCCTGTGCGGGAGAGGCCACGGCAGTGAGAGGCTCGTGTACCGCAAAAAAAAAAAAAAAAAAAAAGGAATAACAACACAGCTATATATATATTCACTGACATATAAAGATGATCATAAGATAGTAAGAGCAAAAAGATTATAATATTTGTAGAATGACTAAATTTCTGGACTTATATATTTATTTTAGGTGTATGCCCAAAAATATCCTCAAAAATTGTACACTAAAACTAAAAAGTAATAGTTATCATTGGACAGTGGGAATTACATTTATGAAACCAAAAAATTAACATCTCCACTTTCAAAAAAAGTTTAAAAGGAAAAAATATTCATGATATAATATCAAGCTTAAAGATAGGTTATAGGGGCTTCCCTGGTGGCGCAGTGGTTAAGAATCCGCCTGCCAATGCAGGGGACACCCCCTGGTGTCCTGGTCTGGGAAGATCCCACATGCCGCAGAGCAACTAAGCCCGTGCACCACAACTACTGAGCGTGCGCTCTGAGCCCGCGAGCCACAACTACTGAAGCCTGCATGCCTAGAGCCCGTGCTTTGCAACAAGAGAAGCCACTGCAATGAGAAGCCCGCACACTGCACCGAAGGGTAGACTCTGCTCGCCACAACTCGAGAAAGCCCATGAGCAGCAACAAAGACCAACGCAGCCCAAAAAAAGTAAATAAATAAAATTTTAAAAAATAAAGATAGGCTATAAAAATGTACATAGAATATAATCCCAATTAATAAAAATGAAAGAATGTATGTCAAATCGATAGCAGTAATCTATAGCTGATGTTTGCACAATCCTGTTTTGGCTGTTTAATTTCAAATTTTCTGCAATGAGAAAGCACTGCCTTTAAATCATCAAAAATAAACACTATTCCTAATACGTGATTTGGAGAAGCACTTAACTTCCTCTAAGTAAGAGAGGGCAGAAGGAAGGGAGACAGGAAGGGAGGAAGGGAACATCTGTAGAAGCTGAATGAATAAAGGCAGGAAAAGAGTCAAAGGCAATGCCTATCCTTTAGCACCTGTATTCCAAGCATCTGTATTCCAAGATGAACTAAAAGAATCTGGGAGTGGAATTAACACCTGTTTTCATATCAAATACAGGAAAAAGTCTAAACCCAGGGACAAAATTAAGCTATACACCTCTTCTTGATTACACTCAGAAGAGAATCTGACAATTTAATATCACCAGAGCCCCCACCTCCACTCCATCCCGTTCCCCTAAAAAGTCACCCCTAAATCTTCAGTACATAATTATTTTTGGTATAACTTTGCTTAGGGCCTATCCTCTCGTTTCTTTTTAACCCATGTGAAAATCTGGATTTATTTATTCTATTATATGCATATTATTTTTACAGGATTTTATATTGTTTAACATTCTTGAATAGGTACCTGTCTCTGAAGAAGAAAATTCCCTTAATGACTTCAAATTAGGCAGGCAAAACTTATTCCATTCTGGAAGCTGTCAGAGTTATTGTATAAATAGGTATGGACAAAGGAAGGAAATGCTTAGCCAATAATACTAACAAAGAACAGCAGAATAAAGTCTGAATTCCCTGGCATGACATTCAGATCCATCACAATTGGTCCGTATCATTCCTATCTAGCTGTTCTCCATTCACTCCCAATCATGAATTCTCTGCATGTCAGTTTCCTCTGTAAGAACATATCCCTCCCTCTTTCCAACAATGATAACCAACGTGTGAGCACTGGCACCTAAACAAATGTGGAGTCCAAGTTTGCCAGTATAGCTTTGGGCAAGTCACAACTTCTATGAAGCTCAACTTCCTCATCTTGTAAAATGAGAAATAAAAAAAAATCTACCTTGTGAGTTACTGTGAAGATCAGAAATAATGCACAGAAAGTTCCCAGCACAGTGTTGTGCACACAGTAGGCATGCAATGTAATGCTATTAGCTCTTGGTTCTGTGCCTTCCCTTATCTAGAATGTTACTGTGTCCCCCTCTGCACTAGGGAAGTCTTCATCAGTCAAGTCTCAGGGCTTAATACCACTTCATCAAGTATAAAGCTCTCTTTGACTCCCTCATGTAACTGGTGGCTCCCTTTTCTGAGCTAGTTCAGTACTTTGTTCTTTTCTATATTGCAGTTTTTATAACATCAAATTATAATTATTTGTTATCTGTTATGGACTGAATATTTGTGTTTCTCCAAAATTTCTATGTTGATAATTCAAAAAGAGTCATGTACGACAATGTTCCTTGCAGCTCTATTTACAATAGCCAGGACATGGAAGCAACCTAAGTGTCCATTGACAGATGAATGGATAAAGAAGATGTGGCACGTATATACAATGGAATATTACTCAGCCATAAAAAGAAACGAAATTGAGTTATTTGTAGTGAGGTGGATGGACCTAGAGTCGTCATACAGAGTGAAGTAAGTCAGAAAGAGAAAAACAAATACCGTATGCTAACACATATATATGGAATCTAAAAAAAAAAGGTCACGAAGAACCTAGGGGCAGGACATAAAGACGCAGACCTTCTAGAGAATGGACTTGAGGCCATGGGGAGTGGGAAGGGTAAGCTGGGACGAAGTGAGAGAGTGGCATGGACATATATATACTACCAAATGTAAAATAGATAGCTAGTGGGAAGCAGCCGCATAGCACAGGGAGATCAGCTCAATGCTGTGTGACCACCTAGAAGGGTGGAATAGGAAGGGTGGGAGGGAGGGAGACGCAAGAGGGAAGAGATATGGGGATATATGTATATGTATAGCTGATTCACTTTGTTATAAAGCAGAAACTAACACACCATGTAAAGCAATTATACTCCAATAAAGATGTTAAAAAAATAACAGGCTAAAAAAAAAGAAAATTCCTATGTTGAGATCATAAACCGCAATGTGATAATATTAGAAGATGGGGCCTTTGGGCGGAGATTAGGTCATGAAGGTGGAGTCCTCATGAATGGGATTAGTGCTCTGATAAAAGAGACCCCAGAGATCTCTCTCAACCCCTTCCACCATGTGAGGACAGAGTGAACCAGGAAGCAGGCTCTCACCAAACACAGATTCTGCTGCTGTCTTGATCTTGGGAGTCCAAGATCACAGCCTCGAGAATTTTGAGAAATAAATTTCTGTTGTTTATATACCACCCAGTTTATGATATTCTGTTATAGCTGCCTAAACCAAGACATTATTTTTTTCTCTAAGAGAAAACCTTAAGTTCCTTAAAGACTGCTGATAATGTAACTCATTGTATCACGGAGCACACTGGGCCTGGGGCACAGAGAAGGCACTCAAATGTTTTTGAGTAAACCAACTAAAAAAGAATCTACCAAAAGTGCTGTCGCAAGCACCCAAAGGAGAAGAGTGACAAGGGCAAATGCTAAAGAAGGTCAGGTAGGATGAAAATAGAAAAGAAGCTGTCACGTTGGCAATTATGAGGCCATAAGCAAACTTAGCAAGATCAATTTTAATAAAGTAATGGGACTGAGCAGTGAAATGGGAGTTAGCAGGTGAAAACAATGCCTTTAAGTTGAGCAATTAAGGAAAGAAAAGTAAGTTGAAGGTGAAGCAGAATTAAGGGAACATTCCTTCATGGCAAGATGAACCAACAGAGAAAGGCTGAGTATTTAAGAAGGAATAAAATAAGCGAGATTCCAGATAGTAATCAGGAGAGTTAGCCTGGTGGGGGCGTGGTGGGGGAGAGGCAGGACTGCAACACTCAGCTAGAGGGAAGAAGGCTGAGGCCGAAATACAACTTAAATTCTGAGATAAAAGTAGTCTGGGAAAACCAAGTTAACACTTTTTTATAATGGACTAGATGATCTCTAAAGACTTTTCCAGTTCAAAACACCCAGTTATGTAATTTTCTAATACCAAAGAAAAACCTTCTAAAATCCATCCACTGCTTTCCTTTTCTACCAGCACTGCCCTAGCAATCAGTATTAGTATACGGTTAAATGAGTATTCTCAGCTCTAGTCACTGTCTGCTCCCTAGATCTTTCTCTACCTCACTACTTGGATTGATCTTCCCATGCCACTGTTTTACATATTTTGGATATATGGATGTGGATATGAATACAGATATAGATAGATACATAGATATGTATGTATGTATGGGCATATACATATACACTCTAGCATTTGTTTAGAAAACTGTATTTGTTCCAAAGTAACTAATATGTTAGGGAGCAAGTTGAGCATAACACAAATTTCACATTTGCTTCTGTGCAACTGCAAGAAACACTAGGTGAGCAGAGAAAACACTACCCAGCCACACAGAAACACACAAAACGCACACACCACAAGTTCTGCCAGGTAGCTCAGTTCACTCACTGCATGTGTTATGAGCTATACCCATCCATATCTGGTGTTGAACTTTCAATCCAATTTCAGATAGCCCTTCTTCCACCGCTTCACAAGTTGCAACCCTTTTGACACCCACTGCTGTAAGCAAACTTCAGGCCTTTTACAAGGTAAAGTGTCATATTTATTGCAGTACTTCTATATTTAACCATTTAACATGTATAAAATTGTGCTAGCCTTCGTTAGGTTTCTGTCTTTTCACATGTCACTGACAAAGTTTTTGAGTGTTCTGCCCCTAAACTCCATTTTTCCATACACCCTGGGGTTTTTAATCATGTGACTTTTGCATACCATGTTGAGTTTTATGAACTTGTATGTTGAGTTATAGCTTACACACACTTATAATTACTGCAGCTCTAATCACGAATTTCCCACCAAAATCAAAGGCAACAGAGGAGGTAAAAAAAAAAAACTCTGGGCATCCTTCATAATTATCTGAAGGTCCCAGTACCTATAAGATGCTTTGAATGACCCAAACACATTTCTTGAATGGTTCAGGAAACACAATATATGAAAAGGAATAAATAGCTGTTTAGCAGTAGGGCCAATAAAGCAATGTTGAAATGTTGTAACATCAAAAAACACAAATATATCCATCCCTAAAGACAGAGAGTATACTGGTGGTTATCAGGGGCTGGAGGGAGGGTAGAATGGAGAGTTATTGTTTAATAGGTATATAGTTTCAGTTTTACAAGATGAAAAGAGTTATGGGGATGGTAGTGGTGATTTCTGCACAACAATGTGAATGTGTTTAATACCACTGAAGGTACACTTAAAAATGGTTAAGATCTTATGTATGGGTATTTTACCATGATTAAAAAACAAAATCCAACCCTCGGGCTTCCCTGGTGGTGCAGTGGTTAAGAATGTGCCTGCCAATGCAGGGGACACGGGTTCAAGCCCTGGTCCGGGAAGATCCCACATGCCAGGGAGCAACTAAGCCTGTGCGCCACAACTACTGAGCCTGCACTCTAGAGCCCGCGAGCCACAACTACTGAGCTCGAGTGCCACAACTACTGAGCCCGTGTGCCACAACTACTGAAGCCCATGCACCTAGAGCCCGTGCTCTGCAACAAGAGAAGCCACCGCAATGAGAAGCCCGCGCAAGACCCAATGCAACCAAAAATTTAAAAAAATTTTTTTTAAAAATCCACCCCTATTTTTGAAGAACAACACCATAAAAATATTCATAATGAATGACTAAATATACACACAAATCTGTATAGTGTGGTTCCATTTTTTATGTAGATAGAAAAAGGACTACAACAAATATTAATATGTATAACAGATGATTGGTTTCTCTATCTTTTTTTTGTATTTACACAAGGGAACTACAATGAATACATTACTGTTTTAACACATTTTTACCAGCAGAAAAAAAATATTTAAGATATAAATTTGATTTGGATCAACTTTTGCTGGCATTACAGAATATCAAGAGGTCTTGTCAAGAATTTGAGACCTAAAGTAACTTCTTTGACTATTTCAGCTAAAATACTTTCTATTCATATTCCTCAGGTACCATCTTCTGAATGTTCATTTTGTTCTTCATAACTCAGATTTCCATTCTTTTTAAATACTACTAAAAGTATTCTGCAAGGAATTCCAAAAGTAATAGAAAATCATTTCATACTTCATATAATCTGAAAATTTCTCAAATAAGATTAAGTAGTTCACTTACATGCCCATAGATAAGCTGAATATTAAAAGGTATCTTTTAAAGTTAATTTTATTACAAAACATGTTTTTATCAGATGTTTTTCAAACTGTATTTTATTATTTTTATTTATTATTCAATTAGTCTCTTAACAGTTTATAAAAAGAGCCTGCAAACAAAATTTTAGCTGTCACAGAATTGTAATCTACAACATAAATTCTCACCTATCTGTTCATTTCAGCAAAATTCTAATAAAATACTCACTTTCAGAACACAACAGCCCTTTTTCTTTAAATTCAACTTATAAAGCAAATGAAACTATTATTGAAAACCACATTGTAACCTATAAAAATTTGGTGAAGGAAATTTCTAAAGACTATCACCAAATAAACGTTTATTAGCCAATTCACATGCTTAGTTTTGAACTCACTGGAGCTGTTTTTGCCCTTTATGTATATAATTTTGCTGCTTTTAGAAATTAAATATTGTTATAATTTTATTCAGACATGGTGCCTGGCATATTTTTAAGCAACCCAAGGAGAATGTAATAAATAGCTGAGGCTCAATTCTAACACCAGTATGTACACAGCTATAAACAAAACTGCACAAGACTTGGGCTTCCCTGGTGGCACAGTGGTTGGGAATCTGCCTGCCATTGTGGGGGACACGGGTTCGAGCCCTGGTCTGGGAGGATCCCACATGCTGTGGAGCAGCTGGGCCCACGCGCCACGGCTGCTGGGCCTGCGCTCTGGAGCCTGCAAGCCACAACTACTGAGCACGTGTGCCACAACTACTGAAGCCCGCGCACCTAGAGCCCATGCTCCACACAACAGGGGAGGCCGCCGCACCGCAGCAAAGAGTGGCCCCCACTCACCGCAACTGGAGAGAGCCCGCGCACAGCAACGGAGACCCAACTCAGCCAAAAATAATTAAATAATTTTTTTTAAAAAATGGATAAGACTTACACCAAAAGTTGCCTCAGCAATAAGCAATTATGTTAAGAATCAACTGGCTAGCTAAGGACACCGACAGGTCTAATATGTAAGAGTAGTAAACAAAAGGAGAAAAGTCTTCACTTGAGACTATTTTGACAAGACAGACAAAACCTGTTTTAAGAGTATGAACTAATTATTAAACATATTTACAAACATACACTTTCCCTTAAAGAATATAGAAAAGAAAAATGAGTAAAAGTACAGTTCAAATTACACTAGAAGTATTAGAGGTTTCTTCTGTAGGCTAGGCTTCTGCAAGAAGCAAGGCAGACAACATTTTGTACTAAATATATGACATTACATAAATGTTTAAGATACTCTGAATTTCCAAGTACCTCAAGTTGTCTCTGTTAAAATATCTATAAAGTTCTTAATTAAAAGGGAAAAATAAGAATGTTTAATATCCCAGTAAGAAATTTCCACTAGACATCAACAACCACCTTTCAATGTAACCTACACAGTAACTATAATTTATAATTTGGTCATTCTTAGAACATTTTCAGAAACGTTATCTCACAGGATTATTATATGAATTAAATAATCAGTATCAATTTCATTTCACAGATCAGTAAACCAGTATAGAGCATTTAAGTCAGTTCTTCTCAAACTTTAGTATGTACAAGAATCACTCAAGAACATGTTAAAATGATGTCTTAAGTAACTCCTTCCCACCCGCAGACTAAAGTGGATCCCAGAAATCTGCATTTTAAATAAATAACACAGGTGATACTGGTACAGGTGGTTCCCCCCACCCCAACCCAGCCACATCTTTTAGGACCCTGATTTAAGTAATGTATGACTAAAGCCATTAATGGCATAAAACTCCATTTTTACTCTGAATCAAAGTTCCCAAAAGTTTAGATGGTAGAGCTTTACAGATCTCATGAAAGATATGTAAAATTTTAAACAAGTTGAAAATATTACACTCAATTAAATTAAGTACCTCTTATACTAAATTCCAGTAAAAACAAGTGGTAGTAGATGTCTAAGTTTTTTAAGAAACTTAAAACTGAGGAGATTCTACCATTTCATTTCTCTGTGAAATGCAGGAAAAGCTGAAATTAAATTATATTAACTTAATAGCTTCTCATGGTTTGAATACTGTTGCACTTTACTGAGTAGGGAGCTAAAACTTAGGTACCACAGGTTCTAGGAACATAATAAAAACATTAAGATGAAAATGTAAAAGCACTTAGAGCACAACTTTGTGAATACACTGAAAACCACTGAACTGTACACTTTGAAAGGGTGAGTTTTATGGTACGTAAATTATATCTCACTTTTTAAAAAGAAAAAAACTCTTAGAAAATTTCAAACTAGTATTTTCCAGTAATTTTAAATTTATAAGACATTATATCAGCATTACTATTAAACAGCATAATTATTTTCTGGCCTATATCACAGATGCTGAAAACCAGTGCAGAAATAATAAAGAGCATAAATAAGGCTGCTAGCTTGACAAAGATTTTAAACAAGAATTGTAATACCACTGTTTATATATTTATTTGCTCTCAAATTCTTCCACTAAAGTCCCACTTCATCTGCCTTTTATAACAGGGTTATTTTCAAATTCTATAGTAATTTATTAGCATCCTATAAAATAATCTTTGTATTTCTTAAACTAGGTATATAGTATGTAATACACTGAAATATAATAAGATGGTTATTAAGCACCAGGCTTTGAAGACAGACTACTTTGCTTCTTACCACATATATGGCCTCTGGCAAGTAACTTATCCTTTCTGCCCCATTTTCCCATAGGGTTGTAGAGAGAATTAAATGCACCAATATACGTAAGGTGCTTAAGTCAGTGCCTGGCACTTAATAAACACACCATAAATATCATCTACTTTAATTACATAAAAATTATTTTTATGTAAAAAGGCCTCTCAGCTTAGAAAACTCATTACAAATCCTGATAATATTAAAATTTCAATTTTCTTTATCAATTTAGGAAAGCTGCGACTAAAATATTATTAAGGAACCTAGGTGTTTATGCTGTTTCTACCCTATTCACAAGTCCAATTTTCTCCAACTCTGAATCACTATTAGTTCTTCTCCTGACTCATCACAAAGAAAGGTAGACAGTCTGGAATATAACTGGCATACTAAAAGGCATTTCTTAATCTATCTGGATTTATAAGATTTACTAAGTGGAACTTGTCCTATATAATGGTCAAAAAATATGCTAAATAATTATGACTTAAACTGTGTTCACTTAAAAGTGTTTGTATATATCAAATATTCCTTCAAAGTATGTAGTAGGTGTTATAACCCCATCTTGACTGAAAAACAACATATCACTTAAGTAAAATCGAAGATCCACATTTCCTGACTGCTAGCCAAAAGCAGATTAATAATTTGTTGATGATCTGGTGTTCAAAATTTTGCCAAGCAAGCTACAGACTAGAAGCTCAGAAGCAATCTCTGAGCCTACAAATTTGACCTTAATTTCTATTCAATTCCATACTTTCATTGTTTTCCCCATTCAGATGTTCAAATCATTTAAGATAACCTCTAATAAAAAGTTATTGAAAAAAATCCAGGGATGTAAGCTAAATAATGCAACATAGATTAAAAACTCCACTTTCCCTAGACACAAATGTACACAAAAAAACAAATACTTTTAAAATACTACTCTACCACTTATTCACTTTCCATGTGATCCTGAGTCATTTAAACTCTCCAAGCCTCCACCTTCTCCTCTGGAAATGGGGATAAAAAGAGTAACTATAACTACCATATGGGATTGCTGTGAGCATTAATCAAGACAACACATAAAACACTTTAGCCAACCACTATGAAAACAGTTAAGTTTCAATAAATGTTAACTTCTATATATAAATCCAAACTTTAGCATCATTTGACCTCTATCTATTGAAAGATTTTATTTTCTATGAAAACCATCTCTGTTAACCCATTCATGCACACCTACCCAATGGCAATAACTTCACAAGCACTCTGAAAATGTGGATATTAACAGTCGAGGAAGTTATAGCCCCCTCCTCCTGAGTTAGGTACCCTGCTCAGGAAATAGCCTGTACTTAGCACTGTACTACTTAACACAGTTCCCTATATTACTTGAGAGCCCCTTGTGGGCAAGCCCTGTGTCCTATTATTCATTTCTGTATCCCGAGACTGAAACCCAATAGTTCTAAACCCTGACTCACAAGGGGAGGTTATCAAAATATTAATGCCTGGGATCCATCCCAGACCCATTAAGTCTAAGGAGGTCAGGGAGGTAGAAGACAAGTAATCAGCAAGGGGGGAGCATTTTTTTAATATCCTCACGTGATGTTAGTGTGCTGCCACAGTTAAGAACCACTGCACTCTGACATTTAAAATACTATACAAACAGGTATGTATACGTGTGTGAATATATAAAATATATAGGTAAAGAAATATAAGTCTCAGCTCAAGACCCTCAACCTCACAGCTACTCCTAGCCCCATCATCTCTTTCCTTTAAACAGACAACACTGTTAATAAACAATTAGTTACATGCTGCGTTAAGATGGTTTTTAAACTGTTAACTCAGTACAGTACTTAAGTTTCTTCATGTAATTATGCCTTAGCCTTCTTCCTAGATTACAGTCTTGCTCCTTGAAAATATACACTGCCTTATTCTTCTTGTTTTCTCCACAGTGCTTATGATAGTGTCTTGAACACCAACATGTAATAAACATGTGGCTCATCTAATAAATGCATACAAAAATTATCAGCAGGAAGTATGTCGCATCCAAATTAACCAACTTGGGCTATGACTCAAAAAACAGAAAAAGTAAAAATTCAGAAAAAAGTTTAAAAAAACCTCTAACTTAGTAAATAAGAACAACTAAAGTTTATCTCATTAATGAGCATCTATATATTTGCATTTATTACAGCCATCACATGCAGTATCCCATCATCATCCACCACTTTAAGATTCTGAACTGCTTCCTTACTAAAACTATCTTCCAGTTGCTAGTGGTATCTTTAGCTGCTGTCATATTCTTTTGTAACAACTTTACAATACTCTGTAATTAGTAAAATAAGTTAATGAAGGTCACAACAAATGTGTCACACATGCTTAATAAATACGTCTTGAAGAAACAATGTTTATCAACCACTAAAATAGACTCTTTGCATACAAGTTACATGCTAATTTCTAATATAAATTTAGATGGGAATACTGTCTGAAAATAAGAGTCTTATTCAACACTATATATAATACAAGTCTAATTGTGAGTATTGACAGACTGATGATTTTCTGCTTTTATAGTATTTTCATACCTGAAAATTCTATTAAATAGTATATGACTTTTAAAAATAGGAGTGCTAAGCTGTATTACACAAGAAACTCCACAGCAACTGGCATTCGCAATGTTGAAACTACTAAGAGAAATGAATGGCACACAATTCTAAAAAAAAAACAATTTAAAGATATGAAAATGATTCACCTTAAAAGGTTTGTGTCATACGTGTACCACTATTAACAATCTGAAAGACTTACGTTGTTTTTAAAAATCTGAAAATATGGGGACTTCCCTGGTGGTGCAGTGGTTAAGAATTCGCCTACCAGTGCAGGGAACCCGGGTTCGAGCCCTGGTCCGGGAAGATCCCACATGCCGCGGAGCAACTAAGCCCGTCCGTGCGCCACAACTACACAGCCTGCGCTCTAGAGCCCGTGAGCCACAACTACTGAGCCCGACTGCCACAACTACTGAAGCCCACGCGCCTAAGGCCCGTGCTCTGCAACAAGAGAAGCCACCCAATGAGAAGCCCGCGAACCGCAACAAAGAGTGGCCCCAGCTCGCCGCAACTAGAGAAAGCTCGTGAGCAGCAACAAAGACCCAAGGCAGCCAAAAAAATAAACAAATAAATTTTTTTTAAAAACTGAAAATATGGGGAGGAGGCACTCAAGAAATATGCCTGCTAATTAGATACTGTGGTAAAACATTACCATGTTTTGTTGGGTCCTACAGCATTAAACAGATAGAGCCGGAGTTACCACAAAAAGAAAGCCGTACACAATTCCCTATTCAATAAAAAAGGTTCAAATTCCACAGTCAAAAAAATGGTACCCTGGGTTGTTTGTTTTTAAGGAAGATTAAATTTAGGAGTTGCCAACACCCAAACGAAAAACATTCCGGAGTATCAGACTCAATTGTAGTGGGGAGTCATCTACATTCTCAGCACTACGTTCCCTTACCCAAAACAGGAATATTAACAAAGGATGCTTCTTAGGATCTCACAAGATACACCATACTTATTTACCACCGGTAAACATTACCCTTGTTTAAAAACCAAAAACAAAAAGGTACTTGAGAAATAACAATTTTAGCACAAGCATACAGACAAAAAATGAAGTTTAACATCTGCCAAGATATTTCCCAAAATAAGACCCCTGTCAAATGAACAATGAGGAAAAGATTGCAAATGACAAATTCTTTTATTTGGACCATCAGCTACTTTTAAAAAGAAAGTTGAGGAATGTAGCTTTTCCAAAGCCTTCTCTTCAGTTTCTCCCTAATCTTCATATTTTTAACTTAAAAAAAAAAAACCCTAGAAATTTGATTACCACTCTTATGAATTCCTTTTAAAGCAATTTAATGAGTAACAGATCTTTTGTGCAAGTAGGAAACCACAGAGGACAGTTTTGCTGGCTGATAAAAATCTCTCTGAAACACTCATAAAAATATACCCTTCAAACACAAACTCTGATTTTCCAGGTATGGAAATTATATTAAGACTTAAAAATTGGGGTATGTTTGATATACACCCTAACTTACTGTAAATGCTTTTACTTGAAGCACAATTAAAGTTGGTGAATTCTTACTATTTATTTACTGTGTGTCAAAGTTGAATAAATTAGAAGGCCAAGAAAAAAAGGTAAAACCTAGAACCAATGAGAAAAAGATGCAACTACTTTGGGTGAAACAAGGTTATTGAATCACTTCCCCAAACCGGTGAGTTACTATTAAAGTAACCAAATACTTGTTAGAGGATTGTTTTGTTTTGTTGAGGGTGCAGTTATACCCCAAGTAGAAATGTTTCACCAGTAACTCTGTAATGGGAAGATGCTGCTGCCTGCATAATGGTTTTTGAGACTGCTCAAAAATACCAAAAAAAAAACCCAACAACAACCCAAAAAACAAAAAATTCCCAACCCTACCACAAATGTTTTCCAGAATACACAGAGCCAAATACTTAAATACAGGGAGAGAGCATTTTAGCAAAAAGAATTGAGGGTTGCTACAGCGTTCCTAATGTCCACAATACCACTCAGAAAAAAACTTGTGTGCGTGTGTGTGTGTGTGTGTGTGTGTGTGTGTGCTGGGGAGCACTATTTCCAAAAGCTGGTTTATATATGAAATAGAGCATATGCTCAACTGGATATACTTATCTTGGGTTCACTGAAAGATAAAGCTGTCTGGGATAGTGCTAAAGCCACGTTTTCTTTACAGGTGCTATTAAACACTGTTAAGAGAGAAGAAGAGATAAACTATCTGATAATTTGAGACGGGCACGTGGGAAACTAAAGTACGTGGTCATCACCATTAATCAATTTTTCTAACTGATCAAGCATAAACAAACAAGGCTAGGTGGGCAAGTTCTGGAGCCCCGAGTTGTCTTTCCAACACTGAAAAGAAGGATCCTGGGTCTGAGATCTTAGCCGGGAAGCCTGAAAAGCACGCGTCCGACTTTGGATTTGGGGAACTTCCCAGCAAGCATTTGTTGAGAGTAAAACTCCATCACCCCCTGCCTGCCTAACTCAGTGAAAGGCTAAGAAGTGCAGGCTCGAGGGGGAAAGCTCTGGGCCCTGGAGAGAAGACACCAGGAGGCGGCAGCCCTCCAGGGTCCGGCCGCGGCCCCCGCCCAGCTCACCTCTGCGGCAGGGATGTTGACCACGCCGGTGGAGCGCCGCTTCTCCCGCAGCTTCCTCTTCTCGATCTGCCCCTTGCCTTTCCTGGCGCTGGGGCCCGAGCTCTTGCCCTTCTCCAGGGCGCCGTCCCGCTCCTCCTCGCCGTCCCGTGCGGGGGCTGCCCCCGAAGCGGCGGCGGCGGCGGCGGCGGCGGCTGAGGACTCATCCTCCGGCCGCCGCGGGCCGGGTGCGGCGCGACTCAGCTGCGCAGGGCCCACAGCGCAGTTCACGCCCCCGGGGCCGGGGGCGGCAGGTGCGGCGGCGCCGCCTGGGAGGTTGTTGTTCAGCTCGTTGGCCGAAGCGGCGGCCGAAGTACCCAGGGGCCCCGGCGGGAGCTTCCCGGCCGCGTCGCCCGTGCCCCCACCGGCGGCGGCCGGGCCCGGGGGATTCTGCTTGGCGCGCATCTTCTCGCGCTTCGCCTTCCACTCCTCCAGGAAGTCTGTGGTGCTGCCGCCGCTGCCGCCGCCGGTCCGGTAGCCACCGGTCGCCATATTCCCAGCGGGGCCGGCCGGGCTCTCACCTCAGGCCGCCCGCCCCGACTCCGGCCGCCGCCCCCTCTTCCTTCCCGCCACCCGGAGGAGGCGAGGGAACGACCCCCGGGCGCGGGGGTGGCCGCGGCTCCCCCAGGGACCGGCTGGTCTGCAGGGAAACACAAAAGGGGGCGGAGAAGGGAAGCGTAAGATCCTCGCCCGGCCCGAGGGTCTGCCCCGCGGCCGCGCCCCTCGGAGTCCCACAGAGAGCGCGCCCACTCAGCCCCGCAGGCGAGGAGCTGCAGAGTCCCCACCCTGCAAAGTTTCTCCGACGCACCTACACGGCTGGCCCGGACGATCACCGCCCCTCGAGGGGTGGAGAGAGGCACGGTCCCCACCCCCGGCCCGCCTGCCCGCCCGCCCGCCCCATCCTCGCCGGGGTCCGAGCCTGCGGCGGTCGGGGGACCCGGACCAGACCCCCCACCTGTCGACCCGTCGCATGGCCAACCCTCGCTCCGGTCCGGGGTCCCCGCGACCGACACACTCATTCCCGGGACGAGGCGCGGAGTCCCCTAACCGACTCGCGGAGGAGGCGGGACGCCTCCCGACCCAGCAGTCCAGCCGAGTCCAGGGGGACGGGTGCGCGTGTGGAGCGCGGACCGACCGGGCGGCCCCTTACCTGGGAGGAGTTGGGGGGACGAGGAGCGGGACTGGGTGCTGGCGCCCAGGTGAACCGAAGCAGCCGCGCGGAAGGACCAGCGGCCAGCTCTCCGTCCTGAGCCCGCGGCACTCCCGGGCTAGGAAGGAGGGAGGGAGGGAGGGTGGGAGGGAATGAGGGAGGGGAGGGAAGGGAACGAGGGGAGCCGAGCAGCGCCGAAGCGCCGGCGGAAAGGACCGAGACCGCGCGCTAGGGGCGCGGCGCGCAGTGGGGGCAGCGGGGCCCGCCGACGCCCCGCCCCCGGCGCTCAGGTGCGCGGCGCCGCGTCCAGCCCGCTGCTGCCGCCAGTCCCGCGCCAGCAGATGCGACCGCACATTCCTGGGCGCGCAACCTCGCGGCGGCCGACCTGCCGGCGCCTCCGACGCTGGAGCGTGAACCGCCCTCCACGCCCTTCTCCCCGTTCCTCTTCTCCGCCTCTCCAGTCTCCCACCACTCTTCCTTTTAAGTACAAGACATATTCTTCCAGGGAAAATCTCAAATACTGCTGGCTGAGGGGGAAAGTGCATGATTCAGGGCCTGACTAGCTAGGATGGAAAAATACTCTCGCGTCCCTTTTCCTAGTCGCTGCCCCCTTTTCAGATGTACTGGGGTGGCAAGCAGGAGAGTGGAAAGGGCTGAAACCCAGGCACCTCCTTCTAAGTCTGTGGTCTCAGGTGAACGTGTCGCCTGAAAGGAGAGACTTCAACTGTACGTGTATTATCAAGGCTTTACTGTTATCTTAGGCTTGCAGGGAAAATTTTTAAAGCTCATTTTAAAATGTATTGTGTTGGCGATCCCAGTCCTACTTGGAGTTTCCTCTTAACCCTGTCTCTACACCTCCTCTTTACAGGGAATTTAGCAGCAAAACTCCCTACCAAAGTCCTAAAGCTGCATTGAGGCTGATTTGATATGAGCTGGGGCGGTGATTGTCTCTATTCTTCTACCCTTGACACGCCATAGGGTAAATCTTATCTTCAGAGGCAAGTCATCTCCGATTTCTGGATCAGGGCTGGGTGGACTGCCGCTGTCAAGCACTTGAGCAGACAGACGTCACTGTATCCGAGTAACGCCAGGGCACATCACTGTCATAGGGTACAAATGCCTGGTCACCATTTTGCAAAAAGTAGGCGAGCCCTGAGTCACATTCTTACCTAACATAACTCTTTCTTCCTACTTAGTACCTGTTTTGCCTAGGTGGCACACGGTGGGTGAGCCGCCAGCCTTTGCCTGCTCAGGAAGGAGAACAGGAAAATGTGATTCACATGCTATTTATTTATCAGAGGGGAAGGTCACACAGTTCTCGTCTTTTGTCTGCCTGCTGGAGTGAACTTGTGGATAACCCGGATTGAGTTCTGGAAAAACTCTTTAAAAAATTAAAGGCCTACGTTGGGAATCGGTTTAAGAGGCTGAGCCTGGCTGGTACCAACCTGGGTGTGCCATCTGAAACTCCTCAATTAATGATTCATTACTTTGTTTTCTGAGTTTTAAGGTGGGGGAGGGAGGGTTGAGCATTAAAGAGATTCACATTAATAGTCTTTATAACTTACCAGAGGATTTTCTTTTGGAGGGACTGCAGGATATAGTGGAAAGAGGATATAACGTGCCTGAGTACAAACATCTAAATAGCTGAGAGATCTTGGGCATGTTGTTTAAATTCTCTGAAACTCAGCTTTCTTTACTATAAAACCAGTAATAACAGCATATGTTTTTATGTTGTTATAAGAAATGACACTGTGTGCTTGGTCAAGGAAAGCACTCAGTAAATATAGTCTCTTTTATTAATAGGATATTGAACAGAGTCCTGGGTTTCTAAGGGGGGCGCAAACGAAAAAAGATAAGGTACTAAATACACAATATTAACTTGAAAACAATAGACTTTGAATGAACTAGGATAACACTCTGCCACATAATTTATCAGTGCATCTCTTTGACCAGTTCTCTTGGTATATTAACAAGCGCTGAGTCAGGAATGTTGGCTACTATGGACTTGTGTGACTTTCGGCAAGTTGCTTACCTTTTGTGCCTCTGTTTACTTACACATAAAATGGGGATAATAATACTTCCCACATTGTGAGAGTGTTGTGAAAGTGTCCGAGATCCTTAGGTAAAAGGTAGTATGGGAGTACCGGAGTAGTTGTTATTAGTCTATAAAGTGCCCTAGGAACCATGGATGAAAGAGATTACTGAGGTACAAAGCGCTGTGTATCATTATTGTTATCGCTTATTATACCTTTTGTCTTTACCTTACCATTCTCAATATTCCCAAAGGTATATTTCACAGCCAGACTACTTCCAACATTGCATCAAGATATTTAGCTGAGTCAGTTCTAAACTGCTGTGTTTGCATGTCGTCAGTCTTCATGTACAGCGTTCTGATGAAATAATCCTTAAAGACTCTGAGCCTGGTTTCTCAACTGCAGCACTACTGAAATTTGGGACTGGATAATTCTTTGGGGGTGTTGTCCTGTCCATTGCAGGATGTTTAGCAGCATCCTTGGCTTCTGCCCACTAGATACCTACCAGGAGTGTCCTCCACCCCCAGTTGTGAGTTTGCCAAGTGCTTCCTGGGGGGCAAAATCTTCCCCAGTTAAGAACTTCTGAGCAAACCTAAAACAACTAATTTGGGTGATACACTTGCCCTTAATAATAAAGGGAAATAAGATGATGATAACAAAACAAAGATTCATTTTAATATGTCAGAGTCAAACTTATTCTAAATGTTAAGTCTTACTTAATGTTTTCCAGGCAGTGGATTAGCTATATGTGAAATAGCCTGTTTGTATGTGTTGGAATAATTAATAGGATATTAAGAAATAACAATTTGCCTGCAATGCAAATATTTCTGGAAGATATGCAATTCGCCCTCTAAAATCAAAATAATACGTGCACATCGTCTTAATGGTTAAATACTTCAGTTCTACAAGGATTATAACAAAAGACAGCAATCCCCTACCTAAAACCCTACCCAGAACTTTGAACTCTTATAACTGTTTCTGCTAATATAGATCTTCCTATTTATATTTTAATGCCCTCACCTGCTATTCTACTTCTTGATTTCTCCATTTTTTAGACATCCATTTTTGGCTTGCTGATACAGAAGAAAATTTAGTTCTCCTCTACTTAAACTACACCTACATGTTTCTTACTCCTAAACTCCTGCTATACTTGTATTGCAATTTTTATTGAATAACCATTTAATGTTTATAGTGTTATGACTATGCAAATATTGTTCACAGTTGAGCCAGGCAGTGTACTATGTTTGCTTTTCTTTTTTTTTCTCCAACTTTCTTGTTACACAAATATTTCTTTTTCCTGCAGTTAAAACTTGCCCCTTTTTTGCCTTATTTTTCTATATATCAGTCACAAATTTACACCCAGACTTTCTTCCTGTCGATGCAGTTCACCACGTCAGATGATCTGTCAGTTCTATTTCTCTTTTTCTTGGAGGTATCTCTCCTGGAGCCCGCCACCCTCACTCTAGTCTGGATTGATTTTAAGGCTCATTGCTCTGTGGTTATTCTGGGATTATACTTCCCTAACATCCTGGGAATTATTTCCTGTGCAGACTCCTTGTTTCCTGAATCCCATATTGTCCTCTTTCTTTTCCCTTATTTTAGTTGAGTACTTCTTCAGTATTCTCTGGAGATCGGATTGCACATTCTTCGAGACCATGTGTGTTAGAAAATGTTTTTAATTTATCTTCACACTTGGTTAATAGTTTGGTGAGGCATAGACCTCTACGTTGGAAATCATTTTCCTTTATAATTTTGAAGGCATCACAATATTGTCTTCTGGTTTCCAGAGTTGCAGTTTGGAAAACCAATGGCATTCTGATTCCTTTGTATTTTCTCTCTGGAAGTTTTTGGAACTTCTTACCCAGATCTACTTGAATATCTTAAAGATTTGCCATGATTTGTCTTTTTTTTCTATATAAATTTATTTATTTTTGGCTGTGTTGGGTCTTCGTTGCTGCACACGGGCTTTCTCTAGTTGTGGCGTGAGAGGGGGCTACTCCTCACTGTGGTGCGCAGGCTTCTCATTGCAGTGCGTAGGCTTCTCATTGGGGTGGCTTCTCTTGTTGCAGAGCATGGGCTCTAGGCGCGGAGGCTTCAGTAGTTGTGGTGCACGGGCCTAGTTGCACGGCATGTGGGATCCTCCCAGACCAGGGCTCAAACCCATGTCCCCTGCATTGGCAGGCGGATTCTTAACCACTGCGCCACCAGGTAAGTCCCAGCCATGATTTGTCTTTTTTCATTATTATGTTAAGCACTCAGTGGGCCCTCTAAATCCGCCATGTGCCTTTCACTTGGGAAATTTCTTTATCCTATATCTTTGGTAATTCTTCCCTTCCATTTTCTCTTTCTGGAGCCCCTGTTAAATAGATATTGAACTTCTAAGTGTTTTCTAGTAAATATTTGTCTTTTCTCTCCTAGTTTCCATCTCTTTGGCATGTTATTATATTTTCAGTGAAACTTCCTGTCTTATTTGCCAAACCTTTCTGTTGAATTTTCTGTTTCTGCCACCATTTTTTCTTTGATCTATTTCTTAGACTCTAAATGTTCTTCTTCTATATTATCCTATTTTTGTGTCAGATTCGTCATATTTTCTCTTTCTAAGGAAATTCCTTTAACTTTTCTTCTGCTGGTCCTACACTTTGTCTCATATTTATTTGCTCCCTTTTATCTTTTTGATTGTTTTAGTCTTCATCTTTCATGTTAGAGGATTTCCTTGTCAGTCTGCTGTTCATTCATTTTTTTTTTTAATTTTTTTTTTTTTGGCCGCTCTGCATGGCATTCATAATCTTAGTCCCTCGACCAAGGATCAAACCCGTGTCCCCTGCAGTGGAAGTGCAGAGTCTTAACCACTGGACCACCAGGGAAGTCCCTGTTCATTCATATTTTAGATTGAAGCACTGAAAAGTTGTTTGAGGGACTTCTCTTGTGGCACAGTGGTTAAGACTCTGAGCTCCCAATGCAGGGCACCGGGGTTTGATCCCTGGTCAGTGAACTAGATCCCACATGCATACCTCAACTAAGAGTTTGCATGCCACAACTAAGGAACCTGCCTGCCACAACTAAGACCCATTGCAACCAAATAAATAAATAAATGAAAAGTTGATTGCTTGCTCTTCTTTCAAAAGGCAGAGCTTGTTGACTGATGGTCCCAATTTAGGGAGCTGGTGTTTGGACCCAGGCATTTTGTGGAGGCATGTGTCCATTGTCAGCCTCTATGAACTGATCTTGGCCAGATCAGTTTCCCTGAGAGAAACTGTGTTTCTGCCTGTATTGCTAGTTGTCAACTCTTTCCAGTTCCAAGTAGAAAAAGGGAACTGGGGGAGCCTTAGTACTCAGCATGCAGGTTTCACTCAGTCCCTATGCTTGGATGCCTGGGGTGCTCAAGTTCAGTACATTTGTAATTCAGCAACTTCAGAGCGTGAACTTCCAGTCCTCTGCCAGGATCAGGAGAGACAGCCTCCTTGCTCCTGGGCCTTACAGTGGGGACTTGAGAATCTAACTGTCCCTTATATAGATTTTTTAACAACTCCAGCTGTTTTCACCCCCATTCTTTCCTCTCTTTCAATATATGCTGCTGCCTCTGATTTCTGAGCTTTCTTCAGGACAAAAAGGATTCCTTCTGGCTGGCTTTGTCTCTTGCAGGTGGTTAGAATTCACCTTTCTCTTCTCTGCTAATGTCTATCTGTTTTTCATCTTCCATCTTCCAAAATTTTGCTCTCATTTCCCATCCTCTTGGTTGTTACTGGTTTATCACTTTACTTTTATTTTAGTGAAGTTACTTGAAGGTGTACAGGTAAACATGTGTGTTCAATCTGTTATGTTTAACAGGAGGTCTAATCTGTCCATTTTGCAGATTTCTAGATATTTTGAAATCTAATCTGTGATGAGGCTAGATAAGTAGAGACCTCTACCTCTTATTACATCTTAAGCCCCTATTGATTGACACTATTAGGAAGAGTTCTGTGAAATGTGTTGTGTTTTCTGGAGGCTGTTTATGAAGATGTGGCTCATTACATTACATAATGTCCCCAGGAAAAAAATGTCTGACATTACTACTAAGAATAGTTGTATGTATTTCTCTTTTGTTACTTTTTTTTTTTCATTTTTTCCAAAGCCTTTTTATTTTGGATGTGGACCATTTTCAAAGTCTTTATTGAACCTGTTACAGCGTTGCTTCTGTTCCATGTCTTGGCCCCTTGGCCCCGAGGCACGTGGGATCCTAGCTCCTAGACCAGGATCGAACCTGCCCCCCTGCCCTGGAAGGCAAAGTCCCAACCACTGGACTGCCGGGGAAGTCCCTTTTTGTTACTTTACTTTTTTAACCACAATAAAACTATGTGTTTTATAGCTGGTAAGTTTTCCCTTCTTCCATCAACTGCTGTTAATCTTAGGCCAGATTTGTGGCCTATCCAGGAAAGATCTAGGTTTTGTGGTGCCTGAAGCTTATAAAACTTAGGGCACTTTCTTTAAGAAAAAGAATAGGTTAAAAAAATAGTTAGAATGAGCAATTTTAAAGATTATAAATTTTAACAAATTGAAAAGTGCCATAAGCATCACAAAAATCCAGAAAAACAACCTAAATTATTCACTATTACTCTCTGACATATTTCTATAATACTGTTTTATCTGCATTTTTACTATTTATTTTATTTTGTTTTATTTTATTTTTGCCTGCACCACACAGCTTGCAGGATCTTAGTTCCCCGACCAGATATTGAACTGGGGCCCACAGCAGTGAAAGCACAGAGTCCTAACTGCTGGATCACCAGGAAATTTCCAATTTTATTATTAATTGATGCATAAAATATCTGACTTCATACACAGATGTATCCTCTATTTGTAGTACACAAATATATATATTTGTGCATCATAAGCACAGGATCTCTATTGATCCTACCAGTTTTTCATTATCTGTCACTCCTTTCCATGTCCTAACCTCCTTACTCAGATTAAAGCTTATCATTATTAGCCTCCTCTGTGCCTACTCTTGCTCAGCTAAAATAAGGCTAATTAAAAACAGCGCGGTGGGTGGGCTTCCCTGGTGGCGCAGTGGTTGAGAGTCCGCCTGCCGATGCAGGGGACACGGGTTCTTGCCCCGGTCCGGGAGGATCCCACGTGCCGTGGAGCAGCTGGGCCCGTGAGCCATGGCCGCTGAGCCTGCGCGTCCGGAGCCTGTGCTCCGCAGCGGGAGAGGCCACAACAGTAAGACGCCCACGTACTGCAAAAAAAAAACAACAAAACAAAACAAAAAAACAGCGTGGCATCCTTCCTAACTCTCCTTCAAATGCATGACCATAGTTTCAAATGGGCAGTGCATACTATCTGGCAATCCTGCAGTCTTAGTAAGCATGTTCACCTGTGCTGCAGAATGACTAGTTCACATCAATCCCTTAAACCTCCAAAACCTCCTTATCCAACCCTCGCTCTCAGTTGATGAACTTGTTTGTTGACTAAAGTAGGACCTATGTGAGTGGGGCTCCTCATCTTGCCCCACACCTTTACCCACCTTCCTACATCTGGATCTACTCTCTGCCTCCCTACATTTAGATGAAGTTCTTAGCTCCTTTCGAAGGCAGTCCTGGCAACTGTATCTTTCCCCTTGCAAGAGCTTTGCTCCTACAATTAATACTCTTCTCTCATGCATGATCTATTTCTTCTCTTTTAAATAATTCCTTTCAACATACAAATGCACTCTATATTAATTCCCTCTGTATTAGTCTTCTACTTACTGCTGAAACAACTTAACATCTTAAACAACACAACTTTATCATCTTACAGTTCTGTAGATAGATGTCCTACAGGGATGGGTCCCATTGGGTTAAAATGAAGGAAGCAGCAGGGCTGCACTCCTTTCTGGAGGCTCTCTGGAAGAATCCATTTCCTTGCCCTTTCCAGCCTCTAGAGGCTGCCCACATTCCCTGGCTCTTGGTCTTCAAAGCAAGTAACGTCCCATCTCTCTGTGCCTTCCCGCCAGAGCCACATCTCCCTATGAGTCTCTTCTGCATCCCCGTTCCACTTTTAAGGATCCTTGTGATTATATTGGGACCACCTGGATAACCCAGGATGCTCTATTTTAAAATCAGCTGATTAGCAACCTTGATTCCATCTTCAACGTTAATTCTCTCTTGCCATATAACTTATATTCACAGGTTCCAGGGATTACGGCCTAGAACTCTTTGGGGCCATTGTTCTTCCTACCACACCTTCTTAAAGAAAAACATTTTCCCAGACTCTAGAATCTAATCTGGTCCATGTCCTATTTCTCTGTTCATGTTCACAGTCAAAAGTCTTGGAAGAGTTATCTTCATTCACTGTTGCAGTCTTGTGGGAATGAGCCATTAACCTGTGGGGTCTGTGCTAACTCTGGCTAGCTAGTGTTGTAACTGAATTGTAGGACATTCAGTTGGTGTCCAGAGAGTGGGAGAATTGGTTAGTGTGGGAAAACCACGCACACATTTGGTGTCAGATATGTTGAGAGAAAGAGCACAGTGTTTCCCCTTTTACCTGGTTGAGATGAAGATGTGCTTTCCTGACAACCCAGCAATTGCACTCTTAGGTACCTACCCTAGAGAAACTCTGACATGAACACAAGGACACATGGACATAAATGTTCATTGCAGCACTAATTATAATAGTGAAAAAATGAAAAAGTACTTGTAGTTAGCAGGAGAGTGAATATATAAATTATAGTTTATTAGTATAATGGGACATTTATATAATTTCAAACCAGTTTCAAATGGATATGTAGGGACTTCCCTGTCAGTCCAGTGGTTAGGACTCTGCACTTCCATGTTAGGGGGCCCAGGACCTGATCCCTGTTCGGGGAACTAAGACCCCCCAGTGCAGTGAAAAAAAGCAAAAAGAATATGTAGAGTATGACGTTGTTCATATAAATTTCCAAAAGTTACAATAGTATATATTTTTAACAGGTACACATTTGTAATATAAATACAAACATACCAAATTCAGCTTATTAGTTACTTCTGAAGACAGATGGAGGGAAAAGGTATAGGAGCTGTAATGTTGCTGTTATTGATGTTTTATTTCTTTAAAAAGGAAAGAGATCTAAGATAAATGTGCATTAACATTTGTTAAATCTCAGTGTAGGGGGTACCTAGATTATTTGTTATATTACTTTCTGGACTTTTGTATATTTGAAATATGCTAGAATTTAAAATAATTTTTAAAGGAAAAATACTTGGACTTGTATAAATAGTTTCATAAGAAAAGTTTTGACTTTAAAAGTCTGAAACTTTAACAAAATTGGACTTGCCCAACATGTCTTTGGGCAACCTTAAAATGTCCCCCTTTTTTGCCAAGCAAAAGAAGCCATAAAATTGTAGAAAACTTAATGAAGCCATGTACCCTGGAAATATTTGAAATGGTTTATGGCTTGGGGCAAAGGAAGAAAACTGAAGCCATGCCGATGTCAAAAGTCACAATTCCCTTTAGAATCACCGATCTTTCTTCTAATATCTGGACACAGATCCTTAAAATGGATCCTAAACCACTTTCCTTCAACAGGCAAACAACTGCATGAAACTGCTGATGCCTCTCATTTTAACCAGCTCTTCCACTATCATTCTTTTTTTCATACACGGGTGCCACTATTTCTTCCACTAAAAATTGGAAGAAATATTCCAATTTTTCTGATCCCCTTTTGGAGACTTGGCAAGCCCTTGACACTTTCCGAATGGTGAAAAAACGTCTTTGTCCAGGAAAACTCTGTGTGAATGGAACAGTTTGGTTCTCTGGGCACAGATGGAGCACCTGAGCTCAGTAACACGCCTGGTTGAGCAGCTTTGCTGAAGACGCTCCACACATTGTCATGACTCATTGCTCTCAGCATCAACAGGAATTGGGCTGTGCCAGCAGATCTGAAAAGAAGCTTGTCTACTGCTGTGAAAGTCGGTGACTTTCACAGAGCCTGGTCCTGATATCAGCCTTTTCAAGAAAATTTAAATAGAAAAGAGATCAGAGTAGGAAGCTCTTCTCCATTACACTTAGTCCACTTGTGACTTTCCAAAGAACAAATCTTAAAATATGTGATTGAACTTCATGCCTAAGTTGTATGTGTGCTCAATAGAGAGAGAGAGAGAGAGAAACAGAGAGAGAGGAAGAGAGAGAAAGAAAGCCTTCTCAGAACAATTTAACTGGGAGGTGTTCATTCCTAGTTTTGTTACGTCATAGGTGTTTTTGACCATGAGACTAAGATAAATCTTTTGATCCAAGGTCCTACATATAGCATTCTGGATGCTGCTAAAAGAACCCCATCAACTCTTATAGCTCAGCTGCCATGTCAGGAAGTGAAGATAGAAAGCAAACGACATGTAAACTTTCCAATAAAGAGGAAGGACTTTCTGTGGTCTGAAGCTCAAAGTCTTGTTTCTCTGCAAGCAGAAATCTTCAATACCCCAAAACACAATAAAATTCTTTTGAATGTTACTTCTGCTTAGATGACTTTAAAATTAAATCATGAATTCATCATCCTTTTTGGCCCACAGAAAGCTTCAATGATGTACACCTCACCCAAGATGGTTCCATTGATTCACAGTGGTGATGAGGCATGAATTCAACTCAATCTTGGAGTATGTACTTTAACGTATAATTAAGCTAATATTTTCAGAGCTTTTTTCCATTAAAAAAAATTGAAATTAAATGGATGACATAGATGACATAACACGACTTCTTATTCAAATCAAAAGCAGCCTTTCACTGGAATTCACTATTGAGTAAAGCTGAGATTGCCTTTTATTTTGTAGACACTTGGGTTTAATTTAAATTAATGAAGATAACATTTTGCATACTACTACTTATAGCAGTTATTTATTGCTTACTACAAGCTAAGCACCATGATATTACTTCGTATACAGTGTCTAACTTAACCCTTTAAACAGTCCTATGAGGGGAGCATCAATATTACGTCCCTTAAACAGATCAGAGAATTGAGACATTAGAGATTATGTAACTTACCCAGTGTCCCACAGCTAGTACATGATAAAACCAAACATTTCAGCACGTATCTGTCTGATTCCAGAGCCCATCCTTATATGTCAAAGGAATTAATTTTAATGCAATAAAATAAACAGCTTGACCAGCTCAGTTTCTGTGCATTTTCCTGTGAAAGATTTCTTTTGATTTTATCACAAGGTTAGGGCTTCGTAATCAGTGAATCTTAGGGCTACGAACAACTAGACCAGACAAACCAGGCAGCATGGGCTCCCTGCACAGCCCCTCCCCTCTCTGTCTTTGCATCCTTGTGTCTGGCGCACAGCAGGTATAAATGTTTGTCAAATGGCACACAGGCAGGACGGCTGTCCTAAGGTGGCCCTGGAAGTAAGCTGACTGTCTCCCAGGGCTTTACTTGGGAGGTGGGGACAGTTTGGGGTAGGGAAGTACTCCTTGGTGTTTGTGCCCTAGCCAGCCTTTGATCCTCAGCTTTGCAGATTCAGAACTCTGATTTTATCAGCATCTGAAGCACTTATTAATGTCTCAGGGACACACAGTCACGTTAATGTAGCCCGCTTGCCTGGGCTACATTTGTCTAAGAGCCAAATAACTCAATTTATAATGAAAAATATGAAGGTCAGAAACCCAGGAATGTTAAAGTCATCGTGAACAGTGTGCATTCTCCAAGAAGGCAGACCTACGTGGGAGTGAAAGCAGGACTGCAAGCTTACTTGGTAAATATGGAAAATGAACAGGAGGGGTTAATTAGAGGAATCCAGTATTTACTGGCCTCTGCTAAGAGAGCTTGAGACATTCATCTCCACAAATAAGGAGAGCCCTGCCAAACTGAACAGAACAGAATGGCTCTCCCCAGGACCTTTGCATTCCAACTCTTTTTTTGCTAAGGAGGCTGCTAACTCTGCTACCGAGGGACACATTCTTCCTTTGCATATGCTAATGACTTTAATCTGGTTACGGTCCTGTTTAATTGGTCAGACCTCTTTCAGGTGAATTTGCATATTGCTGCAAAATCCATTTATTGATTTTTTTTAAAGTTTAATTCCCTCAAGGCAATTTTACTGGTGGGCATTCTACTATAACTTCAGTGTACTAATGACTAGCATTTTCTAAGGCCACTCAATAGATCTTCCAATAGAATTTGCTCCTCCTAATTTTAAAGTCAATATATAAGCTATATGAAGAAGAGGATTACACTCATTCATTCAATGAACATTTAAGGGGTTACACCTACTATCTGTCAGGCTTGTTCCATGCAAGTTACTGTTTAAGCAATAGAGTACAAAGGCAAATGACATCTCCTACCTTCAAGGAGTCTGCAGGTGTGTAAACACATATGTAAACCAAAACAGATACCATAAAAGACTATCTGAATAAAAAGACTTGTAAACAAAAAGGTGGTGTTTAGTTCTAAATTGAAATAAGAACAAGTTGTTATAAAATAGAAAACTAATAAGGACCTACTGTATAGCACAGGGAACTCTACTCAATACTCTGTAATGACCTATGTGGGAATCTAAAAAAGAGTGGATATATGTATATGTGTAACTGACTCACTTTGCTGTACAGCAGAAACTAACACAACAATGTAAATCAACTACAACTAAATCCCTGGGGGCGCAGTGGTTAAGACTCTGTGCTCCCAATGCAGGGGGCCCAGGTTCGATCCCTGGCCAGGGAACTAGATCCCACATGCATGCCTCAACTAGGAGTTGGCATGCCACAACAAAGGAACCGGTGAGCTGCAACTAAGACCTGGCACAACCAAATAAATAAATATTAAAAAAAAAAAAAAAGACCAAGTTGTTGTGCAAGCACAGACTGAGGAGAGATGCCTTCACCAAGAATGAATGGGAGATTTTTTTAAGTAGACAGGAGAGGAATATGCATTCCAATAGATGGAACCACTTATGGAAAGGTACAGAAATATAAGTGCCTCCAAGGAATGGAGAAGGTGCTGCCTCTGGAAGGTTGGGAGTGGACACAAAGGTGGGCTGGAGGGGACACAGGCATAGGGATGAGTCTACTTGAGTCTTCAGGACCAAAGGAGACCTTTCCCACCTTCCCTCTTCCCGCTGGAATTCTCACCTCTCCATGTTTGCCTCTTGTGCCTCTGGCTATTAATTCTCTGTTACTTTCAGAAGCCTCTGCTTTCCTCAGATAATTCTTTAAATCAGCGTTTTTTAAAAATTAATTTTTTATTACATAATGCATAAGTGTGGTACAATATTCAAAAGATGTAAGGGCAAAGTGTGACAAATCAGGTTTCCCTTTGACTTACGATGGCCAGCCACATAGTTCTGCTCTTCTGCTCCCAGGGACTACCTCTGGTACCAGCTTCCTGCATATCCTTCCAGAACGTCTCTGCATAGGCATGTATATGCACATGTTTATACACAAATGCATGTATGTATATAATTTTTTACACAAATAATAGACTACTGCTACATCTTGCTTTCTTTGCTTTACAATAGATTTTGGGGATCTTTCCATTTTTATTTATCCTTTTATTCATTCATTTGACAAGTCTTTATGGAGTGCCTACCATAGGCCAGGCACACTTTGGTGGTGAGGATACAGCAGTGGGCAAAATAGGTAAAATGTCTGCCTTCGTGGAAATTATATTCTAGTAGAAGGGGTACAGAAAAGACAGACAAAAATCAAATAAGCACTGAAACATATAGTGTGCCAGATGGTGATAAGTACTATGGAGAAAAATAAAGCAGAGTCCTGAGAGGGTAGAAGTTGGAGAGTGGCTGCAATGGTTGCAGGAGAGACAGAGACTGACAGATCTTGTTCCCTATTGGTCCAATAGCACTCTGTCAGATGAATATATCATAATCTGTTGAATCAGTCCCCAACTGATAGAAATTTACATTGTTTCTAACATTTTGCTGTTACAGTGATGCAATTCTTGCACATATGTCATTTGACACATCCAAGAGTATATTTGTAGCTTAAATTCCTAGAAGTGGAATTGCCAGATTAAAGTCATTAGCATATGCAAAGGGTCTGTGCAGTTTTAATTTTAAGAGATTTTGCCGAATTACTCTCCGAAGAGTACCAATTTACAGCCCTTTCAGCAATGAATGAGCGGACCACATCTTCATCAACACAGTGTGTTGTCAAGATTCACGATGTTTGCCTATCTGATGAGTAAACCATGAAATCTTATAAGTCTAATTTGCATTCACTTTTTATGATTGAAGGTGAGTTTCTTCTCATGTATTTAAAGTCCATTTCTACATCTTGTAAACTATCTGTTCATATCCTTTGCCAAATTTTCTATTATGTGTGTGTGGGGGGGGTGGGGTTGGTTGTTTTGTTTTGCTTCATTTCTGATTTGTAGAAACTCTTTTCAGTAAAGAATTTACATCCTCTTTGGGATGTGAGTAGCAAATATTTTACTGAATTTGTCAGTTCTTTTGACTGTGTTTATAATAAACGGCTTTAGTGATACAGAAAATTTTTGTTATTATGTAGCTTAATTAAACCATCTTTTTAATGGCATCAGAAATTATTATTCTTTTTAACTTTCTGTGTTTTCTTCTAGTACTTTTACAGTTTATTTATTTTTGCGGTATGCGGGCCTCTCACTGCTGTGGCCTCTCCCATTGAGGAGCACGGGCTCCGGACCTGCAGGCTCAGCGGCCATGGCTTACGGGCCCAGCCGCTTCGTGGCATGCGGGATCCTCCCGGACCGCGGCACGAACCCGCGTCCCCTGCAGTGGAAGCACGGAGTCTTAACCACTGGAGCACCAGGGAATTCCCATGAGTACCATATTTTAAATGTTTCAGCTTATAAAATATATTTTACTGTCTGATAGAAAAACGCATCTCATTTTTCTTATTTTTTTTTAGACTTTCCCTGGCTCTTTTTATTTGCTTGTTTTTCATTTGAACTTTAGAATCAGTTTTCTAGTTCCAAATAAATCATCTTAGTGTTTTTCTTGGGATTACCCAAAATTTTATAGATTAATTTAGGGAGAATTGACATCTTTGTCATGCTGAAATTTCCTGAACAGGAGCATGGGATATCATTTAGTATGTCTTTTTGTGTGTCCCTCACTAGTTTTCATTTAAATCTTTCACATGTTCTATACATTTTATCCTCTCTTTCAGTTTTTGTCTTCTTACTGGTTGTATAATAATCTTTAGTTTCTATGTACTAATTTTGAGTTCTCTTATTGTTTCTGACAGTTTTTCATTTGATTCCCTTGAGTTTTCTGGGTAAACAATCATAGCATTAACAAATAATGATGATTTTGCTTCACTTTTTCCAATTTTTAAATTTTTATTTATTTATGTCATCTAATTATGTTAGCTAAATAATAGTGGTTATAAAGAAGACCCTTAACTTATTCCTGATGTTACTGGGAATGCTGCTCTTTGTCATAGCTAGAAGCAGGAGTCTCCATTAGGTATTTTAATCATAAAAATCTAGGGTGCTTACCAGAGATCAAACTCTTTGAAAGAGATGAAGTTTATACAAAGATTCTTTCTAGTGATGGGGAGTTATCATAAGGCTATATTTAGACAAATGAGGGAGATAAGAAACAATGATGGTGTGTTTGCTAATTACTCTGTTTCACCCTTTTTGTTAGCCCAACACTATTCTAACAATTTTATATATACCAGAGTATCTGAAATTAATCTCATCAAGGATTACAGGCTTTACACAGAGGCAAAATGCCCCAAAAGGAAACTTAATTGATAGAAGTTTCAGTGTCTTGCTCTGACATTGCTCATTCTTTAAGGGATGTACCAGAGGAGAATTAAATAGCCAAACAAAAAGAATAGGAAGGGAGTATGAGATCCAAATCACCTGGTAGTACAATAACTCATCAGCCTCTAATTAGCCAAAATTTGGCCTTAATTTAGAGGCTATTTTTTTTTCCCCAAACATACAAAAATTTGGCCCCTGCCTGTCTATCAATACTCAAGTTTTCCTGTCTAGAAAAGTTGCTTTGAGATTGTGCAAAGGCTTTCACCTTTATTTTCCACATCGCCTTAAATAAAACAGATCTTTAAAAAGATCTGTTGAGGGCTCCCCTGGTGGCGCAGTGGATGAGAGACCGCCTGCCGATGCAGGGGACACGGGTTCGTGCCCCGATCCGGGAAGATCCCACATGCCGTGGAGCGGCTAGGCCCGTGAGCCATGGCTGCTGAGCCTGCGTGTCCGGAGCCAGTGCTCTGCAACGGGAGAGGCCACAACAGTGAGAGGCCCGCGTACTGCAAAAAAACAAAAACAAACAAACAAACAAAAAGATCTGTTGAATGTGTGTTAGGTAATTAGTGCATCCTATGTAGTTTTATATTACCAATATGTTGCAATGTCTCTTGAACAAAGGAAAGGCTTTAGTTAGTCTAAATATACATCAGCTTTTAAAAAGGTGATGAATGTAGATAATTTCCAAATGTCATATTACTAGAAAACTATGTTTTTGGATTACTAACACTTGGATTTGTACTGAGTCTTTATCAATCACTATGGTTAAAATTTACTCTTTTGCTATTTTATTTTTCATTTTCCTTTTAAAACACCCAAAAGGCACTGTAACCCTCTAAATCTGTTATTCATTAACAAAACACATGTTGAGGTTAGGACATTTCTAAAGCCCCAAATTGCTGACTTTAAGAGGGTTTAGTCTGTTTGATTTTTTTCAAGGATGCAATGGTGGGAGGAAAGAGTTGAATAATTTAAGCACTGTTCTACATGTGATAAGACGAAACTAGGACCATTTTAACAGCCTGGAAAAGGTTTGTCAAAACAACCCCTTTGCTTTCATTCTCCAAACTCTATTTAGAAGATCTGATTAATCGTCACAATATAGTATCACTTTCCTAAATGGATTAATTCTCACCTCAGGTTCCTGGCTAACCTGTGGATCAGCAGCTTCCAGGCATTTTGACCACAATTCATAGTAATAAATATATTTTACATTGTGAACTTATGCATGTATGTGTATAGTTTCTTAAGATGATACTTAATCGATCTACAGGTTTTACACTCCTGTATTTTCTGTTCTTAATCTAGCCTATCCCCTTCTGCTCTATTCATTAAAAAAATTGCTAGCTGTAACTTCTAACTCTGCAGTTTGAAAAACAATGCTATAGTTCACTGCTTCTCAGATTTTAATCACCTAGGGATCTTGTTAAAGTGCAGATTCTAATTGGGTAGGTCTGAGATACTGCATGTCTAACAAACTTGCAGGTGATGCTGATTGATGCTACTGGTTTGTGGAGCACGCTTTGGAGAAGTAAGCCTGAAGATATTTATCTTTGGTTCTTGTGGCCCAGTCTCTGGTTTATTCTGCTGAGGCAAGGGTCTTAGAATCTTATTAAGTCCTTCTTTTTGTATTTTACATTTTGTTGGGGTGAACAATTAAATCTGTAATTTCAGGTTGTGTTAAGTGCAGTGAAGAGAAATGACACAGGCTGAAGGGAAAGGTCATGGCAGCGAGGGACGTTGGATGTTTTAGGCTGGGTGTTTAGGCAACACCTAACTGGGCCAGTGACATTTGACAAAGACCTAAAAGAGGGGAGAAAACTGTGGGAAAATCTGGAGGAAGGACAGTCCAGGCAGACAGAACAAAAAGGACACAGGTCCTGAGGTGGGAAAATAATGGATATTGTTGCCGGGTACACGCTTCACAGACAGCGTAGGGACAGGTCTGACTAGAGGGGAGTAAGAAAGGAGAGTAAAAAGATCAGCGCACTTAGGTGAGCAGCCCTGATCATATAGGACTCTGTAGGCTGAGTTAAATTTGGATTTTATTCTAAGGGTGATGGGAAATACTGCAGAGTTTTGAGTAGGGAAATGACATGAAATTTCAGTTTAAAGTGATACGTGGTGAATATACTATAGAAGAATAAGAGTAGAAGTATGGAGACTGGTTAGGACATTATAGCAGTGGATCGTATTGACTTCTTTCCAATGACAGAATTGTGCTTATTTATTTTCTAGAACAGCTAGAGTTTCTACTTCCAAAATCTCTTAAATTCTTGCCCCTTCTCCCATTTTGGAAACCTCCTAACTGTTCTAGCCTGGATGACTTCCTTAATCATTCAGGTTAAACAGAATGATATTCCAAAATATAAATCTGATGATTAGACTATTAAATAAAAATCCTTCATTTTTTTCTAGTTTGCTTCAGGATAAAGTCCAATCTTAACATAACCTAAACATACTTTTGAATCTTGTCTCTGATTCCTTTTAAAGTAGGTTCAGGTACATGCAAACAAGCTAACATAAAAATTTTATTCTCTCCTGTAGTATCTTCCTCTGCTCCCTTTTCTGCCTTGAAAACACCTACTTATTCTTCGTAAATCAGTTCAGATGTCGCCTCCTCAGACTTGGATACCCTCTGTGCCCACTCTCAAAGGAGCTAGGTGCATATTCCTCTGTAGCAGTTGACTCACAGACCCCTACTTTAGCTTTCATCATATTTTATAACTGTTTGTACTTTGGGATTGTGAGCCCCTCAAGGTCAATAACCATATTCTATCCATTTTTATGTCCTCAGCACATAGCATTGGCCCTGGCACATAAACAGGCTCTTAGCAAATATCTGTCAAATGAATAAGTGATGGACAACTGAAAAAGAGTCACCCTTAATAAACAACATGAGATGCAAAAGTTATGCAATATCTATCACTCTAGCTTTGAAGACGGAATCAGGCCAAAGGGAAGGCTTGGTCCCTCTTGCCCTCCTCAGCCCGCACGGCAAAGTCCACTGATACTGTCCCAGAGAACTATAGAGCCCTGATCTTGGGACCCTTGTGTCTACAGTGTTCCCTGAACCCACATTTGTGAGGCCAAGCAACCCGGGTGACCACAGAACTTGAAGTGCCTTTTTGACAGCCACCTCCATATTCAAGAGAAGGAATCTAGATTTACAACCAAATTATTTTAACTATCAACCACCATTTCAAAAAATCAAAATCGGTAATTTGCAAAGTTAGTCAACAGTAAAGGAAGAAAGCAATAGCCCCTGGCATATTTTTCTGTATACATAACTCTCCCCTAAGGACAGAGGTCAGAAACCAGAAAATTCCAAAGAAAATTTGATAGTTAAGTATATAAGCTGTCCTTTAAATTCTTCTAGAGCCAAGATGATGATTTTTTTCCTCATTTTAATCTTTCTATACCCTAGTGCCTCATAGAGTACCAGTACCTTGTGGGTACTTAATACATGTTGATTAAAAAATGTTGAACGGAGACTCTTACTTTGAAATTTTTTTCCAACTTTATTTTTGCCTTGGGCTTGTTTCTTTCAAACTGTATAAATAACAAGGAAAAACATACTCAATAGTTTCTAAACCAGTAACATCACAACTGGTATTTCTGTTGCCTTATGTTACTATAAGTATCACAATAAATGTACAAAGCAGTGTTCAGAAAGAAACAGGCCTGTTATCACAGGGAAGCAAGGCCCAAATTTCTTATTCTTCCATGGTATTAATCTAGTTGTATGGCCCATAGTGTCGTTAAAGATTTGAACAATAAGACATAGTATAGGCTATTCAAGAAGACAAGGGAGGGGAAAGAAAAGAGTTATACTGAGAAAGTATGGTATATTTGGCCATTTTGTAAATGGCTGAATATCACCCGTTTCATATGGTTCAACCTAAGAGCAAAAAGGAAGGGAAAATTGAGGGAAAGTATTTCTAAAATAAAAGATCTGTCCATGCCACGTTAATGCTTTGAAGGACTCAACAAAAATGAAGATGGCCCTTCAGTATCAGAATCACCCAGGGGCTATATAGCATATTAGTTAAGATATGAATTTCAAAGTCAGACTTCATTTAATTGAATTCTGCATATACGTATACCACTTACGGCGTGATCTTGTCTTCTGCATCAGTTTCTTTGCCTGTAAAAGGGAAAAATAATAATACTTACCTCATTGGGGGTTTGAGTAGATTAAATAGAATAAAACTGTAATGAGCTTAGAAATGTGCTTTAGTAGAAACATTTCCGGGACTTCCTTGGTGGTGCAGTGGTTAAGAATCCGCCTGCCAATGCAGGGGACACAGGTTCAATCCTTGGTCCAGGAAGATCCCACATGCTGCAGAGCAACTAAGCCCGTGAGCCACAACTACTGAGCCTGTGCTCTTGAGCCCGTGAGCCACAACTACTGAAGCCCATGTGCCTAGAGCTCGTGCTCCGCAACAAGAGAAGCCACCGCAATGAGAAGTCTGCACACAACGAAGAGTAGCCCCTCTCACTGCAACTAGATAAAACCCATGAGCAGCAATGAAGACCCAATGCAGCCAAAAAGTAATTATTTTAAAAAAGAAACCAAGTTTCTACTAGATGCGTGATGTTATTTCTATCAGTCTTCTTCAATCAGAAAGGAAACCATGATGTTAGCAGTCATTTATGTGAGGGCAAATATGAATTTGGAGTTCCTAAGTATTTTTATGTATTTACTAGAGGAGATCAGGCTTTGGGGTCAAAAGGATCTGGATTTGTCTTTGGGGGAATTTATTTACCTTTTCTAAGTATCATCTTTTTCATCTGAAAAGTGAACAAAAGATGTACCTAATTCATATGGTTGTTTTGAAAAGTAAATGAAATTATTTATGTAAAATCCTCAAAGAAAAGTCACAAAGTACTTAATAACTCATAGCTATTACTATTAATAGTAATTAACTACATTGACCTGAATGTTACAAATAGATCTTCTTACAGTTTTCTAAAATTAACCAATTCAAAAAAGAGGTTAAATTTTTGTTTATTTTACAAACTTATCCTTGAATATTATGCAATAGTCATTGCCTAGTTAATTTGTTTTAAATTGAATTAGAGGGACTTCCCTGGTGGTCCAGTGGTAAAGAATCTGCCTTCCGATGCAGGGGACGCAGGTTCGATCCCTGGTCGGGAAACTAAGATCCCACATGCCGCAGGGCAACTAATCCCGTGTGCCACAACTACTGAGCCCACACTCCTCATCTAGAGAGCCTGCGTGCCACCCCCGCGCTCTGGAGTCCATGCGCCACAACTAGAGAGAGAAAATCCGCACACCACAACTAGAGAGAAGCCCAAGAGCCACACGAAGATCCTGTGTGCTGCAAATAAGATCCGATGCAGCCAAAAATAAGAAATAAATTAATAAAATAAATATTTTTAAAAAGTGAATTAGAATTTTAAATAACACAAATTCTGTAGATGCATTCAGTTTCATATAATTCATCTGTATAAACAGTGTTGTAATTTCAGGATGAGTACTACATAGAAACGTTAAAAATATTATTTAATGTATCTTAAAAATTACAGTGTCTAGTTGTAAAGTTCTATGCAACGAAAGTGTAAAAAAAATACAATGAAACAAAAATTGTTTGGTCTTTTGGTAAACAAAGGCGTATTTTGTTGTTTATTGCAATAAAGAGGAGGCAACGAAAGGACTGACAGAGCCTAGTGAAAGGGGTGTCATCTATCTGAAGGGATAGCTTAAGCTCCATTTCCCTTCCTTAAATCTCCATTTAGCTCTGACACAGTGGTGCTGCCATTCATAGGCTTCAACTCTAAGGAGATATTCTTCCAATCAGAATGTTCTTATAAGTGATGTAATTTAAAAGGTGGGGAAGAAAGAGCAAGCATATTTGCTAAAATGAACTCAGAAGATTGAGAGAGAAGCAGATAGAATGTGAACAAGAAAAGATCAGCTCAGATTGAGTCTTCAAGTTGTTGTGAGAGGCATTTGTTTAGAAAGATACTCCTAGGGATCCATGTGTTCAAAGAGAAAAAGAATGAATTCAAAGATAATGTCATTGAGATGTATTTGATTAATGTAAAGGACAACACTAATGGTTATAGAAAAAGTGCTTTTCTATAACTTGGAAAGATAGAATTGATACACAACTTCATAAAACTTCATTGACCAGGAATGTATTTTCCCCTGAGGCTCAAGAGCTTTAAAGCCACATAAAATATTTCATTGTTTTGTGATTCATGGTGCTGGCACATCTTACATCACATTCAATTAAAGAACAGTGCGTGTTTCTTCACATCATCTTCCCACAGAGAAGCTGAGGAACACGAAGGCAAGTGACATTGTCAGGAGTAAAAATCTTCACTTCTATATTAAATATTTTTGTTCATTTCTTGTTTGGTATCTCCATACTCACTTTGAAGCTGTTGCTTCCAATGTGACTCGGTACTCATATTTTTCAATGTCTATCAATCTGCAACAGTTTAGTTTTGGTCTGAACTAGACAGATGGTGCCTGAAGGTCCCTTCTACATGCATTGTTTTGACTTTGAAAGGAATGAGTCAGTATGACAGAGCAGTTAAAGTTCAGTATTTGGTTTCAGACAGGGCCAGTTCAAATGCAAGACCTGGCTTATTTACTTCAAGTCTTTAAGTCTCACTTTCCTTAACTGTAAAATAGATAGCTTTTATAATGCTTACTGCATTTGGTTATTGAGAGCATTAATTGCATATAAGACAACCAACATAGTGCCTGACACATGATAAAAACTAAAGGTGCAATAATTATTTTTGAGCTCTTTATTAGATAATGTTTGGAAAATTATAGGACTAGCATTTACTTATTAGGATGGGAACTTAAGTCCTTCTTGATTCATGAAGTGTCCTTAAGCTATAACGATCTCTTCTGCATTTGCCACTAATTGCACACTTAAGATACCTTTATTATTATTTTCCATTGCAGGGTAGAGATTATTGCCTCAAAGCATGAGATAAAAAGACAAGCAATGAGACTTCTACTTCTGGGAAGAGGGAGGAGATAAACTTTTCCCTACTTCTCTCATTAAGTATAGCTTAAACACTCTGCACATTCTCTGGAAAACAAACATAAATAGACTCTGAAAGGTGGAGAGAAGAAGCCAGACCAGATAGGAACCTTGGGACCCAAGGAATGACATGGCGGTAAATACCCTGAGTTTTCTTTTTGCCTTATGTATGCTGGACTGGGTGATGGAGAAGCCCACAAAAAACAGAAACACCAGTAGGTACAGACCATATATATATATGTATAACTGAATCACTTTGCTGTACACTTGAAACTAACACAATATTGTAAATTAACTGTACTTCAATTTTATTTATTAGTTTATTTACTTTTTTTTTTTGCGGTACGCGGGCCTCTCACTGTTGTGGGCTCTCCCGTTGCGGAGCACAGGCTCCGGACGCGCAGGCTCAGCGGCCATGGCTCACGGGCCCAGTCGCTCCGCAGCATGTGGGATCTTCCCGGACCAGGGCACGAACCCGTGTTCCCTGCATCGGCAGGCAGACGCTCGACCACTGCACCACCAGGGAAGCCCTGTACTTCAATTAAAAAAAATTTCCATAGATAAATAAAAATGGAATTCTAAAAAAAGTTTAAGTAACCTATAGGAAGACAGGAAAGAGAAAACAGAAATTGTGAATGATAATACTTTCCTCCTAAGATCGGGAATAAGGAAAGGATGTCTGCTCTCCCCACTCTTCTTCAACATAGTTCTAGATGTTCTAGCCAGTGCAATAAAGCAAGAAGAGGAAATAAAAGGCATACTGATCAGAATGGCAGAAGTAAAACTGTTTCTATTTGCAAATGACATAATTGTCTACATAGAAAACCCTAAGAAATCTACAAAAATCTTTTACAACCAATAAGTGAGTTCATCAAGGTCACAGGATACAAAGTAAGCATATTAAAATCAACTTTGTTTCTATATACTAGCAATTAACATGTGGACACAAACATTAAAATATAATATTACCTACAATAACTCAAAAAATTGAAATACTTAGATGTAAATATTACAAAACATGTCTACATTTTCTATGCTAAAAACTACAAAACACTGGTGAAAAAAATGAAAAAAGATCTAAATAAATGGAGAGACATACTGTTTTTGTTGATTGGAAGAATCAACATAGTAAAGATGACAATTTTCCCTTATTTGATATACAAGGTTAATGCAATTGCTATCCAAATTCCAGTAACACTTTTGTAGATATAAACAAGATTATTCTAAAAGGTATTGGGTTGGCCAAAAAGTTTGTTTGGGTTTTTCTGTACGAACTTTTTTTGCCAACACAATATACAGAAGGGCAAAGGAAATAAAACAGTTAAGACAACTTTGAAAAAGAAGAATGAAGTGGGAGGAGTCAATCTTTTCAATTTCAAGATTTATCATGTAGCTTCTTTAATCAAGACAGTGTGGTGTTGGTGGAAAGATAGATACATAGATCAATGGGATAGATTAGAGAGCCCAGAAAAAGACCCACATAAATATGCACAACAGATTTTTGACAAAGGTACAAATACAATTCCATGGAAGAAAGGTAGCTTTTTTTTAAAATGCTGCTGGAGTAATTGGGACGTTCATTTTATTTTATTATTTATTATTTATTTATTTATTTTGGCTGTGCTGGGTCTTGGTTGCAGCATGTGGACTCTTAGTTGTGGCATGCAAACTCTTAGTTGCGGTACGCATGTGGGATCTAGTTCCCCGACCAGGGATCCAACCTGGGCCCCCTGCATTGGGATCATGGAGTCTTACCCACTGGGCCACCAGGGAAGTCCCAGACATTCATTTTAAAAAAAGAATCTCAACCTAAACCTCAGATCTTATCCAAAAAGTAAGATCATGGACATAACCGTAAAATATAAAACTATAAAACTTTTAGACAAAAACATAAGAGAAAATCTTTGAGATCTAGAAATAGATAAAGCGTTCTTAGACTTGACACCAAAACCATGATCTATTAAAGGAAAAACTGATAAATTGAACTTCTTCAAAACTTAAAAATTTGCTTTGCAAAAGATCCTGTTAAGAGGGCGAAAAGACAAAGACTAGTGTTTAGAATACATAAAGAACTCTCAAAACTTAACAGTTTTTTAAAAACTCCAGTTAGAAAATGAGCAAAAGACACAAGGAGACATTTCACCGAAAAGAATATATAGGTAGCAAATAAGCACATGAAAAGATGTGTAACAACATTAGCACCAATAGGGAAATGTAAATTAAGATAAATCACTACACACTTACCAGAACAGTTAAAATAAAAAAGAAGTAGTGAAGATCCTGGTGAGGACAAGGGAAAACTGGATCATTCCCAGATTGCTGGTGGGAATGTAAAATGGCACACGCTCTGGAAAATAGTTTAGCAGTTTCTTTAAAAAATAAATATGCAACTACATAATGACCCAATAATTGTGCTCCTGGGCACTTAACCCAGGAAATAAAAACTTAAGTTCACACAAAAACTTGCACACAAATGCTTATAGCAACTTTATTTATAAGAGCCCCAAACTGAAAACAACCCAGATGTCCTTCAATGGATGAGTGGTTATAAATCTGTGGTACATCCATATCATGGAATACTCTTCAGCAATAAAAAAGAATGAACTCTTGATACATGAACAATCTAGATAAATCTCCAGAGAAGTATGATGAGAAAAAACATAAATCATAAAAGGTTATGTACTATATGATTCCATTTATGTATCATTTTTGAAATGATAAAATTATAAAATGGAGAACAAATTAGTAGCTCCCAGGGGCTAAGGAGGGGTTAGAAGGAGGAGGGAAGTGTGTGTAGTTATAAAAGCACAACATAGGGATTCTTGTGTTGTTGTAATTTTTGTGTGTGTGTGTGTGTGTTGTTGTAATTGATCTGTATCTTGACTGTATTAATATCAATATGCTGGTTGTGAAATGATACTATAATTTTGCAAATTATTACCATTGGGGGAAACTGGGTAAATTGTACATGGAATTTCTACGTTGTTTTCTTACAACTGCATGTGAATCTGTAATTTTCTGAAAGTAAAAAGTTAAACTGAATAAAAAAAAAACACCAGAAGTCCTAGATTCTGATCCTATGTCTAGGTGATTTTTATAAAGACATTACATCACTCAGCTTCAGTTTACTCATCTGTAAAATGGAGGAAATGATACCTGCACTATATCCTGGAAGTGGGCAAATAAAGAGAAAAAATTTTTAAGAATTTGCACATAGCTACATACTCGGAATCAGACTTCTAGAACAGAAGGGACGTTAGTAATTTCCTATTTCATTGGTCTCCAAATTATTTTTTTCTGGACCATAGTCCACAGGTTGGACATTGTGCAGTGATGGGAAGCTCTTTCTAAAGTCCCACCCCCACTCCCCTCACCACTTAGCCTTGCTTTCCTTTGTTTTCCATATTAGAATTCTGAGGGATTTTGTAGGAGAAAAGTGTTTCTTAAGGCATTTTGAAAACAATTCTTCTAGTCCCAATCTTTCATTTTACTGACCAGGAGACTGGTAACCAGAGAGGTTTAGTGACTTACTCAAGACACTAAGTAGTTGGTGGTGGAGCTGAGAACAGAAATAGGGCTATTGACCCTCAGTCCAGTTTTTTTTTTTACTAAATCATGGTGCAAATAGCTTAATCAGGTAATAAATTTGCTAATGTAATAACATGTATTGTTGTTTAGAGCCGTAACTTTATACAGTCTTCCTTAAACAGATGGGGTGAATTTGTAGACATGTTGGTAACGGTGGTGCTGGATATTGTTTATAGGTGGATGGAATTCAAGGAGTGTCTTAAACATACATCAGTTAGAGTACATATTTGGAAAAAGCTTGTTGGTGCCACCTAGTGGTTCAAGTGATAGATAGTAATAGTAGTACTTCAGAAGACATTTTAGAACCCCACTTTTGTTAATGCTATTTCTTTTTTAAAATAATATTTATTTATTTATTTACTTATTTATTTATTTTTGGCTGCTGTGGGTCTTCGTTGCTGCATGCGGGCTTTCTCTAGTTGCAGTGACTGCAGGCTACTCATTGCGGTGCTTCTCTAGTTGCGGAGCACGGGCTCTAGGCGCGCGAGCTTCAGTAGTTGTGGCACGTGGGCTCTAGAGCGCAAGGCTCAGTAGTTGTGGTGCATGGGCTTAGTTGCTCCGCGGTATGTGGGATCTTCCTGGAGCAGGTACTGAACCCGTGTCCCCTGCATCTGGCAGGCAGATTCTCAACCATTGCACCACCAGGGAAGCCCAATGCTATTTCAGTTGATACACTAAAAGTCATTGCCAGCTACCTCAGCCACTTTATGATGTTTTAGGTGAAAATGCTTTTCTAAATACAAAATAAGAGGCTCACTTTTGGTTTAGCTATAAAGTTTATCTCTGCTAATTAAAAAGTTTCTTCTTGATAGAGCAAATAAATTATTTTCAAGCCCAGATTACTTGTTAATTGCAACTAATTTTTAAGTCAGAATAGTGAATCCTTAGTACAGATCCTTAGGATTCCTGTAAAACTAATAGTCAGGCTTAAAAGTATTAACATTCTTTTTTACAAAATCTGCAATTTGGATCTTTTACTAAATCAAGTATTACTCTGTATAAAAAAACCTTGTGACCATGTTAAAGACTAATGTCATAAGGCCTGCAATTAGAATTAAGTGCACAATTTAACCATTAGAAGGGTTTCAACTCTTTGAAGTTTTCTAATGAACGTATATTTCTTTCAATGAAAACTTATACTTTAGCAGATATAATCCTTTTCCTAACATCAAAGCAATTATTTGAGCAGACCAATACCTCCCAACAACTGCTGAACACTTAAAACACTTAATTACTTCTACATTGTTCACCATATAACAATTTTCTTTCTTTTATGAGGGGTCATGAAAGGAGTGAATCATAAAATAATTTGTTTGCTAAAGGTGTTATTAACTTTGGAAATTTCTGGTCTTCTGGGCTGGCCCACTTACCAAAGCTATTTTCGGAACAGTGATGACAATGATGAGTAAATACACAAGTACACAAAAGATATTTGGTAGACAAGGATAAGGGAGGTTGTTAACAAGCCTGTGGTGGGAACCTGAATAAATCTGAGAAAAGCAGGATACAAAAGCAGACATGGAGAGAAATGGAACCAATGACAGAAAGAGAAGAGAAAAATATTTAAGGAACAGAGGTGAGGTACCATCATGGCAAAAGCAAAAAAGGTCTGAGATAATGCTGAAAAAGTTTAACGAACAGGAGAAATTTGGAAAGCAAATTTACATTCCCATGTAAAAATATCAACCTGTGCAAAATTATGCAGTTGTTCCAGATTTTAGTAATTGAATATTTTTAACTATTGAGTAGAGGTACATTTTCACAATGCCAATTCAAAAAAGATTTTTTAAGAAAACATGCAAATGTAGCCCATTTCCAAGGGCTTGGATCAGAGATGAAGGTTATGGGTAGCACTCATTAGTCATGTCAGGTAATATTAAGTTCTTCATTTAAGTTACCCACTGACTAATTGAAGCTCTTGCCTCCTTAAAAAAAAAAAATCTGGACTCTATTGGAATACCCTCAGTTTTTTCCCACAGAAACACTTCAGACTGAATGTTGAAGACAGGTGAGAACAAAAGGTTTTGAAGGAAAAGTACATGAGGGCTTTTATGTTGACTTCCTGAAGTCACATGAAGTGGAATGTACATTGAGTCAGATATTATTCTGATTCTGGCTTCAAAAGCCCTCAGCTCATGACTTCAGTTTCTTCTTCTGTAAAGTGGGCATAATACAGCCTCTGATGGTTGTTGAGAGGATTAAATCATATATAGATTAAATCATAGGATTAAATCATATATATGTGGGTAAGGTGCTTATCAATGCTTGGCACACAGAGGGTGATTAAGAAATGGTAATTTATTTTTTCAGACAATATTTAGTAAAGCAATCAGCAAAGCATTCCAAGTTCTTTCCATGGTCTTTTGGTTTCACTGGCAGCATAGACTTGAACTGGCAAAGAAGTCACGAGCTATTTTTAATGTCTCACATAAAATTCTTAATGCCCCAAGAATCTATTATTATATGTAATTATAACAAGTAGATTTTGTACCTAGGGACACATTTTAAAATCTTCTAATAATTACGAGATAGTGAAACTCACTTCTTCCATTTTAACTTGAGGTCGCAAATTTTTTAGTTTAGAGCCAACGTGGAGCTTTTTAAAGAATAAGGGAATAGTAAGTACGTAGGCTACAAAAAGAGCACTTCTATTTTTAGGATTAGTATCGACCAAATGTGAAAAGCTGGTGACTTCTAAAGAGATTTTTGTACCAAGATTTGAGAAAATACTCTTGCTCCTATTAACATTTACAAAGATGTATAAATGAATACAGACTATAACTTTTAAGAATTCTATTTAAGACTCACTACCCCTTCCGTTATTACTGTCCAAAATCCAGAACATAAACATGCCATAATTGATAAAGTGTCACTATTGAGATGTAGTGTCTACATGAGGGCTCCTCAACAACAGTTTAAAACTCACACACTCTCACATTAATAAGTTGTGCCTGTAGGCATCCTTTCTTAACTCAGGGGTTTACTGATGAAATTAGCAAAAGAAAAAACAATGGTTGGCATATTGGTAAAGGGCAAGTTCAGCCCTTATTTAAAAATCTGGCAATTTAAAGTAAAATTATAATGGAAAATTTAAATAAACTTTTAAACTTTTGAGTACTAACTATATGTAAGAAATAGTACTTAAGCATGCCTGTTTATATAGCTTTGCCATTTGAAATCTTGCTTAATATTTCTTATTAAGCCACTAAATGTATTTTGTCTGTTTTTTCCAACTAGATTATTTAAAAAATTAAAGCCCTTCAATACTGTTCTTTGCTTTTTCAAATTCATATTATTGTCTAATATTATTCTATTTAGTTTGTTATTCAATCATTCATTTGCTCACTCAATTTGGGCAAGGTTTGGATTTGCCTGTGTTCCTTATGTACATATTCTAGCCAGGGCTGCAGGAGAAACACTTAGAAGTGCATTTCTTTTTTTTTTTTTTTTTTAACATGTCTATTGGAGTACAATTGCTCCACAGTGGTGTGCTAGCTTCCGCTCTACAACAAAGTGAATCAGCTGTACATATACATATATCCCCATATCTTCTCCCTCTTGCATCTCCCTCCCACCCTCCCCATCCCACCCCTCTAGGTGGTCACAAAGCACCGAGCTGATCTCCCCGTGCCATGTGGCTGCTTCCCACCAGCCATCCATTCTACACTTGGCAGTGTACACATGTCCATGCCACTCTCTCACTTCGTCCCAGCCCACCCTTCCCCCTCCCCATGTCCTCAAGTCCATTCTGTAGTAGGTCTGCATCTTTATATATTCATCTAGAAGTGCATTTCTTTAATCTGAGCAGTTATTGAACTTTCCTTCAGCGTGGTTACAGTTTACCTCTTAGCCTCCTCTCTCTCTTCTATCTCAGGGAAAGAAGTATGTATGCAAGTGAGTAGAAGGGCTTCCAAATGTTGCTCCATTCCCCAGGTCCAGATGGAAAGAAAGATGGGGTGAGCTGTACAGTTACAACCACAGCCATGTGCTCAGGGGCTCTGAAGGTATGAGAACAGAGAGGGCCTTTCACACCTGTGATGTAAGTTACCAGCACCCACTGTCCTCAGCTCTTGCTCTTCATTCATCACTTATGCCTCTGTGATATCCTAGCCTATTTGCCCAAGGATTCTCTGGTCTGATTAGGAGAGGCAAACTAAAAGGCAATCCCAACTCTGCAATTCTATGGTGTTCACTAAATCTTTTTATTAAATTTCATCAATAACAAAATGCTTCATTAAACCTAGATATTACTATCATATTTTTTGTTAGATTCAATGAATATCTTTTTTTTCCTATGTCACTGAACTAGTTTTACCTTTTAGTATATCATACACATTGTTCTTTCATGCTTAAAATAGCCCCTAAAATGGATTCAATTTGCACAAGTGTTAAGGGGAGGAATGACTCATTTCAGGGCCTTAGACAAAAATAAGACGTGCTGCTGACTTATGGTCTAGTGAGAGGAACTGATGTACTCATGGCCAATTATAACTACTGTGGCAGAGGCAGAAAGTAGTGCCATGAGAACCCAAAGAAAACCAGGCTTCTTGAGAAGGGTGCTATTTTAGATGAGTCTTGACAGCTGCCTAGGAAACAAGGTACATGGTGGGCAAAGGCCTGGAAAGTCTGAGGCCTGTTCTGAGAGTGTTTGGTTTCATGGGTGCAGTGTAAAGGGGGCAAATCAAAGTGGGATCAAAGAAGTAAACCTGGCACAGTGCCTGGCATATGGTGGGTGCTCAGCCAATGTTGAAAGAAAAGAAGATGCATATGTCACTCCTGTGCTCGAAAACTTCCCATTATACTCAGAATAAAATCCTGGGCCTTACTCTGGTTCATGGGGCCCTGTGTTTCCTGCCCCCTTAACCCTCTCACCTTATTTCTTACCACTTGTCACCTTGGCTAATGCTGCCACTGGCTCCCTTCTCTTCCTCAAGCATGCCAAATCTGTTTCTGGCTCGTGAATGGCAGTTCCCTCTGCTAATACCACTGTCCTTTCAGATATGCCCACAGCTCCATCTGTCACTTCCGTCAGGTCTCAGATCAAACACCTCCTCCTCAGAGATGCCTTCCTTGACCACCTCTTCTGGAATAGTCACCCCAGTTACTATCCACTTTCTCTATTTTGATTTTTCTGTGTAGCACTTATTCATGCTTGATACTACATCCTTGGTTTATTTGTTAATATTCTATCTCCCCCACTAAACTATAAGTTAATTCAGTGAGGATAGGGACTTTATTTTCTTTACCTCTGTATCTCCAGTGCCTCGTATATAGTTGGTTTCAATAAGTTATTTAGGGAAGGAAAGGAGAGAGCAAGGGGCCAGTTGATGGAGGGCTTTGAATACCATGTCCAGTTATTCTGCAGGACACTGTCTCACTAGCCATACCTCTTTACTCATCTCTGGGCTTACATATGGACCCTCCATAAATTCTTAACATCTTTTTCCTCATTAAAGAGGAATATATTAAATACCTAGCAGGTAGTTAATATATTATTATGCATGCGGGAGAAAAAAAAGAAATCAGTGGATGATTCTTTAAGTCTATAAAGGGCACTTATTATTGCCAGGTGCTGGGCTAGGTGCTGGGAGTATAGCAATGAACAAGACAGATTTGCTCTCACAGAGCTTAGAAGCAAGTAGGGAGAGCTGCAGTGAAGCATGACCAGCGTTTTGTATAAGGGAGAAGGGTAGGTACTCTTATCTGCTCTTATTAGAGGAAAGGATGTTCATGCTGAGACCTGAGAGGTGAGTTAGCCAAATAAAAGGGGAACAACAAAGAGTACCTCAGAGTGAGGAAGCAGAATGTGCCAAAGGGGGTGGGAAGAAATCAAAGAAGTCTGATATGCCTGGAGCCTTAAGTACTCTGTCTTCCAGGTATTTACATTCCAGTGGGGAGGAAAGACAGGCATTTGAGGCAGTTAAATAATACAAGGATCTACAGGAGGAAGACCACTGGTCATAGTAACTGAGTGAAACAGATCCTATAGAAGAGTCTTAGAGGAGAGAAATGAAGGGAGAGTGTGGGCTAAAGGTAACTACAGGTCTTCAAGGAGAAGAAGGGATACAAGAAGAACATGGAAAGCTGGTTGGGATGTAGCTAGATAGACAGAGGGAATGGACCTTCTGATCAGGAGAACTGGTGTTTGGAGGAATAGGATAAGACAGGACTGCTTAGACTGTTAAAGTGGGAGAGGACGAAGTGGTAAGTCTTGGTAGCTAGATTTCAAAAGGAGGCCTTGGAATTTATTTGAGAATGATCAGGAGATAGTGAAAGTAAAATGTCAAGGAACAAGTCATTTAATAACAAATATTTACTGAGCACCTACTGTGTGCCAGATACTAGGCGGTACCAATACAGCAGTGAATAAAAGTTCCTGCCCTCATGGAGGTTACATTATAGGAGAAAATATTAGGTGATAAAAATACACAGGTTAAACCAGGCAGGAAGGTTACTACTCAGAGCCAAGAGAAAGTGATGCAAATGAAATACTATTTAAAAGTAGGGAAAGAAGGACTTGAGCAAGAGATTAAATATGTTGAACAAAGGCGAGACAAGAGCTCTGGATTTTTGCTTTGCTTTACCTTCCTGACTTCCAGTTTGTTTATCCTCATTATTGAGAAATTAGTCTGAAGTTAAGACTTTTAAGGAATCCAGTATTGACTGAAGCCTGATATATTCTAGGTTAGTAAAAATCTTAATTTATTTTACATGCAACTTCGTAACAATCTAAATGATTTAAAACAGGGATTCTCTCAGTCTCTCTGTTGCCTTACATCAGTGCCTTACCTAAACCAGTCATCAATTGTGCAATCAATAATTTTCAATAATAGTTGAAATAGAACTAGTATATTGCACATGGTAGGCATTCAGTAAATATCTATTAAATGAATGAATGTTTAGACATGTATTGACCACATGCTAGTTGAACAAATCTCTGTAAGACCCTGTAGAAAAGGTTTTGATTTGAAGTGACAAGATTCTGGATCTTAAAGGAAATTGGATCTTTGGAAAAATCATATTGCAAAAGGAAATACTGGAATGTTTCCACTGCTGCTTGGGCTTGAGAGTGAGGAGGTATATCATGAAGTGTCCAGTTTTACTGAAACCACATGGAAGAATTGCAGGACAAAACTGAGGAGTATTTTCCCTCCTTTCCAAAACAAGTGTGACTCAGGGAGGGCCCCTTTCTCTAAATCTTCTGCTCAGCTCGAGAATTTGTGAGCTGCAGTCTGTGCACTGAAGATGAGATTCACTAACCTGTCCCTAGCCAACTTCTGGATTTCTATTTAAAAAAAATCCTTTCACTCAAAGGAAAATAATGGACATCATGCTGCAGTTTTCAACTCCTTACATTTGTGAACAGGCTTATTTATTTCAGGTGAAAATGAAATCTGTCCTTGTTCTAAGTTCATCCCAGAATTGAGAGCATACTAAAGCACATTATAAGCAACACATGCGGTCTAAGAATCTTATAATGATATGGTCTTAATTCTCCTCTTCCATCTTTTGTGCTATTGTCATACATTTTACTTTTACATGTTATAAACCATCAATATATTGTTCTTACTTTTCATATAGTCAATTATTTTAACAGCTATTAAGTATAAGGAAAATGTCCTTTATATTTACCTACATTTTAAGCACTTTCTCAAATCTTAATTTCTTTGTGGAGATCCAAATTACTGTCTGATATCCTATTACTTCTGCCTCAAGAACTTCCTTTAGGACTTCCCTGGTGGCACAGTGGTTAAGAATCTGCCTGCCAATGCAGGGGACACAGATTCAATCCCTGGTCTGGAAAGATCCCACATGCTGTGGAGAAACTAAGCCCATGTGCCACAACTACTGAGCCTGCGTGCCGCAACTACTGAAGCCTGCGTGCCTAGCGCCTGTGCTCCCCAACAAGAGAAGCCATCGCAATGAGAAGCCCACCATACCGCAGCAAAGAATCGCCCCCTGCTCGCCACAACTAGAGAAAGCCAGTGTGCAACGAAGACCCAACGCAGCCAAAAATAAATAAATAAATATATTAAAAAAAAAAAGAACTTCCTTTAACATTTTTCTGTAGCATAGATATGCTATTGCATTTTCCCAGTTTTTGGCTGAAAAAGCAGTTTTCCTTCATCTTTAAAAGATAGTCTTGTTGGGCATAGAATTCAGAGTCATCAGATTTTTTCTTCTCGTACTTTAAAGACATCACTCCACTGTTGTTTGGCTTGCACAGGTTTGTATATAACACTTTTTCCCCCCCTTTGTCTACAAGATTTTCTCTGTAACTTTGGCCTTTCAGCAGTTTGAATATAGTGTGTCTAGTTTTTGTTTGTTTGTTTTTTAAATCCTTCTTGGCATTCTCTTGAGCTTTGTGCAACTGTGGTTTGATACATTTCAACATTTTCAGAAAATTCTTGACCACTATCTCTTCAAATATTTCTTCTGTCTCATTTTCTTTCTCCTTCTGGAATTCAAATTACACATATATTAGACCACATGATTTTGTCCCACATCTTTTGAGTGCTGTGTTGTTCCTGGGTTTTTTGCTCTTTTTTTTTTTTTCTTTTTGAGCTTGAGTTTAGATAATTTCTATTTACCTACCTATCAACAACTTCACTCTTTCTTTCCTTGGCTGTGTCAAATCTGAATGTGTCTGTAGAAGACATTCTTATAATTTGTTATCCTGATTTTTTTATTCTACCATTTCATTTGACTCTTTCTTATAGCTTCTTTTTTTTCTTTTTTTTTTTGGCCGTGTCACGAAGCATGTGGGATCTTAGTTCCCTGACTAGGGACTGAACGTGCACCCCCTGCAGTGGAAGCGTGGAGTCTTAACCACTGGACAGCCAGGGAAGTCCCTCTTCTAATTTCCTTGTCTGTTCATTCCTGTTCCTCACCTTTTCCACTGAGAGTTAACATGTTACTCACAATGATTTTATTTATTTTTATTTTTTCTCATAATGATTTTAGATTTCCTATCAGATAGTTCCAATATTCATGCAACCTCTAAATCTGGTTCTGATTGCTTTGTCTCTTGACAATGGGTTTGGAAGAGCTTTTTTGCTTTTTTCTATCTTGTACTTACTGATATCTTGCTGCTCAAAATGCGTAGAACGGTAGAGATTGAGATACATAGTATTTATTACTGGATATGACACCTCTTCTGCTGGCCTGTAGAGGTTGAGTCAATATAGTTAGGAATTGAGGTGGGTTTGTCTTTTGTTGTTGCTACATTCGCCACTGGTTTTAAATTTCACTGGATTTACCTTGTGGTTAGGGTGAGAATTGGTTTACTAGAGACTTTTTCTCAATGTTCTGCTTCTACCTTAAGTCTTCTCTATTAGTTTGTTCCTCACAAGTGGTCTCTCCCTGCTCTTGCGCCTTCCCCCCACCATACACTTCTGTTGCTTGTTACCTGGTACTTGTTATTTGGTGCTTGCCGGGGGGTGGGGAGGGCAGTGAGAGGCTGGAAGAGCTTTCTGTATTCCTGCTTCAGCCTCAGGTTCAGCCAGACCCTGTATCTCTGGTCTCAGGAATGGAGTTTTCTCAGTGATCCTGTACCTCACCCAGAGGTAGGAACCTGTAATGGACGGAAACTTCACTTTTACTTGATAAGCACTGAATAATAAACTCATTTTATAGTATAACATTATCTTCCCTCAAACAAAAATCTCCTGTTGGATTCCTTTTGTAGGGATCCATTAAAGGTGATGCTTTCTTCTTTGAGGTGAATCTGCTCCACTTCAGATTAATTTTATCTGATTATGAACCTCCCCACTCCAGTTTCAAGAGTAAAAGTAAAATCTTCCTTAGTATTTTTAAGATTGAGTGGAACCAGTAATATGCTCCCAACATAGCTAGAGATTTCTCACTCCCCACTGATAATCCTTTTCATTCTCTACTAGTAGTCTTTGAGTTTTTTTTTTTAACATTTAGTTCCATTTCAGCCCAGGTGATCTAGATTTGAAACCTATAGGCCTATAGGCTAGTAGTTCTCAAATTTTATCTTGCATCATAATCCCTTGAGGGCTTGTTGAAAAAGACTGCTGGGCCCTATCTTCAGTTTCTGATTCAGCAAGTCTGGAGTGGAGCCCCAAAATTTGCATTTCTAACAAATTCCCAGGTGATGCTGACACTATTGGTCTTGTGATGTTCTCATGATGATCTACTGATATAGATTAAATAAATAAATATACATATATATATGTATATATGAACTGGTTAAGTCCATTTTCCTTAAAGGAGTTTAGCTATAGTAAGTAGTGACCCTGGTATATCTAGTCACTTAAGATATGCAGCAAAAATGGATGCATATTTTTAGATATAGCTGAGTCCCTTCAGAATGCTGTGCAGTGTTTATGATGCATTGTAGGGAATGCAGGCAGCTTGGGCCTGAAATGTAAGAAGGCAGTTGTGTTGCCTTTCCTAACTTAAACTTGCAAGAGACTTGTATTTTAGGACATTTGCCGCCCTATACCTGGAGTTTTAGGCTTTTTATCTCTCTAGCAAGAAGAGAAAAGGCAAAGTAAGGCGATTGGTTACCCCTTTTCTGATCAAATGTATGCACCTGTCATCAAGGTGCTTGTTTCATATGAAAAAAAAAATCCTTTTCCATTTCTATTTGACTTCCTGGTAAACTGGATTCGATTGGTCTGCATGTGTCCTTTTTCCCAGCCAGGTATATGTGGTATGATTGGACACATGATCTTCTAGTTTTAGACTATCCCTGGTGTTACTCAAGGTTTGGGCTATATGATCTCCTTTTAACTATTAACATAGGATATCTACATTTTAGGTTCTCACAAGGGATTTTACTTTTGAATTCTCCATTTCCATTTAGAATATGAACACGTGATATTGCAATGCAGTAGGTCTCAAAATATGGTCCCTGGACTAGCAGTATCAGCACCATCTGCGAACTTGACAGAAATACTAATTCACTTGCCCCATCCCAGACCCTAAATACTGAATTAGAAAATAAAAGTGGGGGGCTTCCCTGGTGGCGCAGTGGTTGAGAGTCCGCCTGCCGATGCAGGGCACACGGGTTCGTGCCCCAGTCCGGGAAGATCCCACATACCGCGGAGTGGCTGGGCCCATGAGCCATGGCCGCTGAGCCTGTGCATCCGGAGCCTGGGCTCCGCAATGGGAGAGGCCACAACAGTGAGAGGCCCACGTACCGCAAAAAAAAAAAAGAAAAAAAAAGGAAATAAAAGTGGGGCCTAAACTATATTCGAACAAGCTCTCCAGGTGATTCAAGCTTGAGAAACTGCTGTAGGGGAATGATTAAGCTAACCAGTCCTGGGACAAGAAAGATAGTGAATACTACACACTTGGATTATAGTACTTTGATCTCTCTTGCAACTATGTCATAACATTTGTGGAAGCATATCTTATATTCTAGATTTTTCTTTTGAAAGCAGAAATAAGAAACGACCATCTGAAGAGAAATACTACCCCACAAAGTAGAAACAAATGAGGACAATGTACATTAGGTATATAGACCAACTGTAAAACCCATGAGAAAATTCCTTCCTGAGAAGTGATCCAAAATGTTTATTTTGCCCAATGAACTGATGGGCTTCTTTTACATAGTAATGATGTTTGTAATAATCCATTTGTCCATTTCTAACTTGGTTGTCAAAGAGTTTTAGCAAATGTTTTACATTTAATTGAGTAAGTTTCCCCTTAGGAAACTGAGCCTAGATTTTCTAATATAATTATCCTCCCCAATTTATAATCCAATTCTTATCTCTTGTAAAAAATAATTTTACAGCTATAGAGTATGTGGCTTTATTATAAAGAGCTACAAAATATTCTTGAGAAAAGGGTATGGACAAAGATAGTAAAGCTCTTCAAGGAGCAAGTCTAGTGCACAGCATGTGGTCAATACATGTCTAAACAAGTCCCTCATCCAGCTCTCGCTGCCTCTCCGACTCTCCGACGTTCCCTCCTACTATTCTACTTCTTGCTCACTTAGCTATATAACTACAATAGCCTTACCGTTTGTCAAAACACTCAAGAACATCTGCACCTCAAGGCCTGTGTTTACGCGGCTCCGTCTGCCTGGACATGCTCTTCTCCCAAACACCTGCAGTTTTTGCCCTCCCCTCCTTCCAGTTTTGGCTCAAATGTTACCTTCTCAGTGAGGCCTTCTCTGACAAGCTCTCCCTCATTCCTGAAATCTCTTATCTTGCTCTATTTTTTCCATAGTATCTGTTGTCTTCTAATATTGTGTAGCTGCTTATTTTCAATCTTCCCATTCCTTGAATGTAACCTCCACAAGGCAGGGATTTATCTTTACCTGTTTGCTTCTGGGTGTATTCCTACCCCATAGGGCAGTCTGGCTTGGAAGCGCTAACAAGAACTTGAATGACTGAGACAAAGTCTGCAGGAATCAGAATGCTTACATTTAACACGTTACAAAGCTTTCTTAAAAACCTGTCAAGACTTTTTCCTCCACAAAATGTAACACAATTATTGATTCACTCTTCCCTTTGAAAAACATCAAGTAAACATCTACTATGTGCCAGGCACTATACTAACTGCTGAGAATGAAGATGAAAAAGACTTTGTCCTTTTATGGAGCTCATAGTACAGTAAAATAGAAGAAACAGATTAAAGAGAATTTAAAACCAGAAAACCAAGGTATGTATAGGGTGTCTGGAACATAGAAAATACTAAAATTTAGCTCCCCTCCTCTCTGGTTTTTCTACTACTGGTCACAGTAAAGGAAGCAGTGTACATCAGAGGTGCAGTCTAGCATGGAATAAGAATGAGATGGGCAGGACTCTAAATTTCAGACCAAAAGAGCAGATGAGATTATACAACTCTTATGCAGAAGATCATTATGCAACAAGGTTAGCTGCATAACCTTGCTCTGTAGGCTGATAAATGGCCCGGATGACCTCAGGATATTTTCTGGGAAGTATTATGTAAACTCTAAAAACATCCAAAATTAGGGATAATCCTGACATTCCAACAACTATGAATTTTAATGAAAACAAGAAATATGGGGTAGCGACTATCATTAAGTATTTACTAAAACACTTACTAGCCCATACTTACCAGCTGCCTCTTCTGTGGCAATTGCATTTTGCATGGCACACCTATACACTTCTTGACACATCCCCCCACTTTTGGTAACAGGAACTGGGGTCCACAGATGGATTAGATGCACACGAGTAGAGAGTCAGTGTTCCTGGAATCTGTTAGGATAGATGTGGCATGGTTACAGAGGTGTACTTTTTCCTTCTTTCCAATGGTTGAAGGAGGTCCTCTGAAATCCACCTCATTTCTTTCTCCCTTACTGACCCCAGAGTAAAAAAAATAGGTGTTTATGGTTAATTGGGTACATTATTCTAAAATTTTGCTTTAATATATTCTAAGAAGAAACAATCCTATTAAAAATTTTTACACATTAAAAGATTCTTTGGAAATACGTTATAAACATTTATCAAATGATCCCAGAAAAAGTAAATTATATTCTAAAGTAAATTAGTACTTTTAAAAGCCACAAATTATTAATGTAATTTCTTCAAAGTAATAATATAATAATTACATTTGTTGGGTATCAATCCACTAAGCTCAAGAACTGTTCAAGGCACTTTACACAGACATGTCATTTACTTGAAAAAACTGAGTCTGAACGGATAAATGATTTGACCAGCATCAATTATAAAGTAGTGTAGGTGAGATTTACATCTACATCTGACTGAATCCAAAGCTCCTTCCACCCTGTCAAGTGTTTAAAAAATCAGTACCCCATAGGTTTTGAAAAGATATGCTATGGAGCCCACAAAATTTTGATTCAAATTGTTTGCTAAAATGCTTTCCTCAAATTTATAAATACACTCACATACATGTCAAATTGTAAAACACTGGAGAGCACATACACACTAAGTTATATTGTCAGGTTATCTCATTTTTGTGTGGAGCTTATGTCCTGTACTTGGTCTTGATTTTCTTTAGGTCAGAACATACACTAGAGTATACTGCTAGAGCACATGTTTAGCACGGTTATTGTGAAAGCAACTGAAGTTAAGATGCATCTGCTCAGTAAGGCTCTGATCCTAAGAATTATATAATAACAAGTGAGAGTCATGCTGTTGTCACACATATCTAATACAGACCTATTTTATGTTTTAAGTACAGGCATCCTTCAGTATCTGTGGGGGATTGATTCCAGGACTGCCATGGATACCAAAATCTGTGGCTACTCAAGTCCCTTAAACAAACTGGCATAGTACCATTGGCCCTCTGTATCTGTAGATGCAGAGGGCCAACTGCACTTTCTTTTGGGTTGGGGTCATATCTGTGAGTTAATGTGAATACAAATTTTATCTGTTTTATATATTGGTATTCCACACATTTTCAGTGGGGGAGAAAAATTTGCTGCTAAAACCACAGCACTATCAATGATGCCTATCTTACTTGGGAATAAGAAAGATTCTTGAGAATTAAGCTCCCATCACCAATTAAAAAAATCTATTTTTGAAGGATGCAAAGTTTCTTTTGCATGTAGGTATATGAAAATCTTTTACAAATTTATGGTCTACTGGGCATAGTTAGAATTTGCACCAGGAAATCAACTAGACACTTGAGCATTAAAAGCATTAATCTTTTAAAAAATCCCATTACAGGGCAAATGGTTTAGTTAATAATAAGTCCTAAGGAGAGAAAAAATTAGTGGGTGTGGGGGCAGGGATGTGGGATTAGAGAAAGAATGTGGAAGAAAAAAACCAAGAAATGCCATCCTCAAAGTGTAAAATGATCAAACTAAGTGATATAGGGGGAAAAGTCCTAGATTAGGATCTGGGGAAAAAACAATGGCAACCACCACTAAGTCTGAGTAAGAGCTCTGCTTTGTACTAGGCTTGGGATGTTGACCCAGTTAATAGTATGTACATCTCAGCTTTCTCACCTGAAATTTCTCACCTTTATTCACCCAGCCTGTTGTAAGAATCAAATGAGGTATCCTATTGAAAAAGACTTGTATCAGAACAAACCTATAAGAATAATTGAGCGTGGGGAAGGGGAGAGAAGGTAAATCCTTCTCTTTCCCACTCCCATTGTCACAGACCTGTAAGACAAAGTACAGGCCCTACAAGCTGAATATTATTCAGGACAAAATCTACTAATATTTCTCATTTCTTTACACATTTCCTCCGTTTTTTCTCTTCAGCCTTTTAAAATTAAAATATAGTTAATTTTTGTGACGTAAGTTTATTGGAATTTAAGCAGTGACAAGCTGTGACAGCCAGGCTCAAAAATGCTTACTTCTAATACACTTTAGAAAACTTGTAGTAAAATTTCAAATTATAGTAATAAGATAGAATTATTTATGTCACATTATAGAATTTAAAATTTCTGACTCCTGTGTTTTTAAATTTATTACGTTGTAATCTGCTCATTTTGGGGGTTTGGAACAGCAATATGACACTATGTCACTTACCTAAGAAAGCACTCTGTTGTTTCATAGCACATAACCCCAGAGAACCTTTCTAAAAGGAAAGCCACGAAATGTATTTAGGGACTTCCCTAGTGGTCCAGTGGTAAAGAATCCACCTTCCAATGCAGGGGACGCGGGTTGGATCCCTGGTCAGGGAACTTAGATCCCACATGCTGCAGGGCAACTAAGCCCGTGTACCACAACTATTGAGCCCGCATGCTGCAAACTACAGAGCCCACGTGCCCTGGAGCCTGTGCCCCGCAACTAGAGAGAGAAAACTCACACACCACAACTAGAGAGAAACCTACGCACCACAACGAAGAGCCCAAGCCACAACAAAAAGATCTCGCATGCCTCAACGAAGACCCCACGTGCTGCAACTAAGACCTGATGTAGCCAAAAAAGAAAGAAAGAAATGTATTTAGCTATTTAGAGATATATAATAGGAAAATAAATACTTCATTCTACACCCAATCCTTTTTGGACAATGGCTCTCATATGTACATTACCCCTGTGGAACATGCAAATTCAGACACACAGAGACCACACACAGCGTAAAACATGGAACATCACAGAAGAGACTGCTTATCAGTCAGCTTTCATCTTTTTAACCAAAGGTTTTCTCTAGCAAGATATGGCTAATGGATTGTTAATAACTGTTAACAGAGTTTGCTCTGTTTTCTGCTTATAATGACAAAGTGAAGGACAACCTACAAGGCTGTTATTTCCTACGGGAAATACATTGTCCTAGTTTGGAGACAATTTGACCTCTGGATATTTTCTTCTTACAACAACACTCAGTGAGTGCTGACACTGGGAGTCATGACTGTTTCAGATTAGCCAGGAAAGACTAAGTGGTAATAAACCTTTAAGCAAAAGAATAAAGTAGCCTAATGGATTAGTGAATATCTACTTTACGTATGAATACTCTCCTAGATAATTCTATCTTTGTATTTGGTTTGAAGTATTTGCATGTGAAATTTTCTGTATGGAGGACAAAAAACAGTTAATATCTATCATTCTGTGAGCATGCACAGGGAAAGTACTGGAAGTAGAAACAAGAGACACAGGCTTACTACAAGTCTTTTACCAAAGTTCCCAAATCAGAAATGCCTCTTATCTACTTACAGATGTGCAGTAGATGGGGGTTGAAACTTGGACAAATCTAGGTTGGAGAATGATCTACTATTTTACATTTCAATGGAATATTATCTTTATACGTATTCCCAAGCCTATGTTTGCAACTACAAAAAAGCATAGGTTTAATTTGGAAGCCACAAAATATTTAGGTAAATGAAATCTTTTGCTACAAAGCTACTATCTTGAAACTCACTTTTATCATTATTTTTTACCCACTTATTATCATAAAAAAACTAGTTCTCAGATTCTGCACACAGACAGCTTTATGTAAAATATATAAACATTTGTCCAAATTGATACACAGATTGCATAAATATGGCAATTAAGATTGCATTTACAGATGTGCATGTACAATGTTGTGCAAATTATCACAATATTACAATTTCAAAAATTATTCCAATTGGAATCCAAGTAAAGCAATTAGTGAAAAAATACCCATGCAGAATTTAAATATCTCAGAACAAAGTTTTAAATGTCTTCAGTAAAAGTTCACACATTTAAAATAGTTTTATTCATTTTATTTGTATATGTCAAAATACATTTTTATTTCCAAAATAGTGGGTTTTGCAACTAGTTTCATGCAGAAACAAGGTCTGCTCAATACTACCAATAAAATCAATATAGCACAGTAGCTGTTCAGTTTTAGATACAAAGAATAAATAACCTAAATACAAAACACTAAAATATTAGAAACATGTATTTAATCATTCTTCACAGGCATCCAAACTTCACAAATATAATCCTTAGCATGCCTAACTGTTGTGCAACCAGAACATGTTGCAGTCACTCAAACTGACCAATTATCTGTATATTTTACGTCCACATAAGACCATGGAAATTCTTTATATTCAGACCAACCATTCATACAGTTCAAATATAACCAAAAATAAAATTCCCACAACTATCCTTGTACCTTTAAAAATCAAGAATCCTGAGCTTGGTAGTAAGAGCATAACCTTATATCTTCATAAAACCAATCAAGAAAGAGAGGACTTAAAATCCTGCTTACCAAAACACCTTTTCCCAACCCCAAAGTAATCTAAAATAGGCAGTAGAACACAATGACCTTTTAAAATGAAGGGGGTACAAATTCACATTTAATATAGTATACAATACAATCAATAATACAATTAGCTACTATAAGCTTTACAATGTACAATTTATTCAAATGGCTGAACTGTTCAGTGGTTAAGGAGACAGTTATGTGCCAGAAAGAGTATTTTTTGCATGATTTAATGAAAATATAAAAGCTATTTGTCCAAATAAAAGCCATCTTCATATGTACTTGGTTTTACTTTTTTTTTAAAAAAGGCCACTGAAATGTATAAAATGGTCTGAACATGATGGTGGTATCAAAGTCAATGCCTCTTCACATGGCAATAACAGTGCATTTAACACGAACTCACGTTAAGTCTGCAAATGATTTCATAGCATTACTTTGGCTAGCACAACAGTTATAGACAGCACTCAGATAAATACAGGTATGTGAAATGTGAAGCAATTACCTTATGGAACTTTAATTATGGTTGAATACTATCAAATGAAAACTGCAAATAAAAGTAAAAGCATTTTACAGTAGAAAACTTTTGTAAAGATAGGGCTCCACATAAACGTGTTATTTTAAAAGTCTTTATATCACATTGTTAGCAAATTTTGTTTTTAACACTATTATGGAGTAGCCTACTTTGCATTAACAGACATTTGAAATAAGAAAACAGTCAAGCATGCCATGTGGTGGTCTAAAAATCAAAACAATACACTTATTTATATATACAGCATCACTCAGTACCTGCTAAAATGAATGTGAAGATTAAAGAATCTAACATCTTATACTACAATAATAAAAAACAAACAAAACAAAAGTGACCAATGAAGGCAGAAAACAGGACTTAAAAGAATCTAATCTCAACTGACTTTAAAGCATTCATATAAGGAATAAATGCATATTGCACAAACAGTGAAAGCAAATGTTCCACCAAGCAATTCAGTTCCAGGTGGGGGACAACACAGCATTAGCCTAATATATGACAATGATCTCAGAAGAGCAAGTGTTCTTTTCTGTAAATGAGAAAGCTGTGAGACAGGAGAAGGGTCTGCCACATGAAGAGTTAGAAGGAAAAAATACAAACCCAAACTCAGATGTAAAGCAAAAAAAAAAAAAATTAAATATCGAAAAACTGGAAACTGTGGCACATCAAAAAATGCTGAATAACTGTCTTCTGTGAGAGCTGAGTTTTTGTTGACACAAAAGTATTTATGTACAACTAAGGCTTACTGGTTAAATATCTGAGGCATATCTGGCCTTGAACACTTTCCTTATATGCTGGAGCTGTAAACAAGTTTTCTCAGTCATAAAAAAAAAAATCTTCTCAGCAGCTGCATTAACATGAAACAATGGTCTTGATACAAGGAAAAAAAAAAAAAAGAAAAACACCAGAAAATTAAACAAAACAAAACTCCTAGATAAGAGGGCATTTGGCAGGATATCCAAAAATGACAGTCTCCAAGGATTCTTCCCAGGCTTCCAGTGACTGTCAATTATGGTCCACTGGGTTACTAATATGTGCAATTCCAATTACTTGCTGCTTTTTCTTTTTTTATTTGGAAAGTTTGCTTATAACTCTGATCAAGGCCCCATTTTCATCCTTTAGCCTCTGGTTGTCTGCTTTTAGGTCTGGTAACATCTATGAGAGGAAAAACAGAAGAGAAAGTTTTAATTCAATAAAAAGATAAAATATGATTCTTGATAAATGTTATATTTTTACCACAAGACACATGAACAAGCTTTGTCAGTTATATATATTTCTAGTGACTAAAACATGTATCAGGAAGAACCTCCCCCATTTGTGAAGCTAATTAGTTTAATAAATGATGAAATGAAAGGTTTATTCTCCCAAAGTTATCAATTGAAATGTACTAAATCACTTGACATTATGAGTCACGAGCACACCATATTAGAGCAGCCAAGGAAAGGAAGCCTATTTTTGTTAGGATAGGCTCTTAAAGGGAATTCCTTTAAGAGTTCCTGTCAGCCTAAATTAAGGCCTTTTGCTTTATTTATGTCAGACCTCAAACCATACTGTTATTCCACAAGAAAACCAGCTTATTTAGGGAAGTTTTGAGGGAATTAGACTTGTTCTAAATTATTAAAATTCCTTAAATGATTTACCTTGTACTAAGTTTAAGTGCCTAGTACAATGTCTGATCCAAGATAAGTGCTCAATTAAATGGTAACAAAGCAATTATTACTATCATTAGAATAGTATAAAATAATTTATAAGCCAAAGTAGTAAGTCTGAATTTATAAAAATTTTCAAGCATAGAAAAATATAAGCAGTATTTGGAGTAAATAGAAAAACACACCCTTACATCCTGAAAACAAAACTATTTTTTGTTTTACAGACAAACTGAATGAGGGGTGGAATTATTATAAGTTAATTGGATTTTCTACTAAGAATGATTTAAATCACATGTGCTCTGCCAGATTTGCTTGGAAATGGAATAGCTTATATTTTAGACATTAAAATATACTTTCCAAGATATTTAGGTCTCTTTCCTCAGCTTTCAAAATGTACTAGGTTATCAAATTAGATAAAAGTAAAACTACTTGCAAAATTACCTTAAGCAAAATCTTTATGAAGAGTTTAATATTATGTGGAACCAATCAATTCTTACCTGTGCTCAGAATGCAGGGATATAAAATACAGTAATCTGAAGTTTATTAGGATAAACTAATAAGTTTATTAGGATACCGCTGTTCATAGAGAACTACGTGAATATTAACGAAGATGGTTCTGACTGAAAATGACATTATTTTGAAAAGCAGATAATTCATGTTTAATCTTTGGCTTCAACATATATTAATTATGTGTAAAATACATGTTCCATTTTCTTTCTAGTAAAGAGTTTTAAACAGCCATATTTTTAAGTGCTAAAATATTCGTAGAGCCAAAATGTGCACTAGCTTTGCAAAAGTGCAGACAAGTCTTTTATCTAAATGCCTCGATCATTCCCTCAGTTTACTGCAGTTTATCAGTCACAATACACAATTAGTGACACTTTCTAACATTCTGAGAAGCCATGCATAATTAAACAGTTATATGATAAGCTCCAGACACAATGGCATTAATTTGTAAAAGTGAGCTCAAGACACGCTTACTAATACAAAAACACCTGCCTGGCTCTACTAAGAAGAAATGATGAAACTATAAATTATAGATTCACAGACTGCAGTTGCCTACAGAACCCTGAGCGCTTGGCTACCACTCTTGTCAAGGCCCTATTCTCAGTCAGCAGTCGCTCATTTAATTCTCTCAGAGTTTGAATTTGCTTTATTTGGTGCAGATTCTGCAGGAATCAGAACATAAAGAAATAGAAAATAAAAAATAAGAAAGTGGAAAAGAGTACAATGAAAACATAAAGAATCACAGATAACAAATGTAAGAAGAAAAAAATTAAGAGTCTTAAAAGAATATTTCATGAAATTTGCAAAAGTAAACAGTGTAGTTCTAAAATTCCTTATCAAACAAAATACACAGGTAAACAAAATCCAAAAACATTTTCTCCAAAGCCATTCAATAATGTTTTAATAAGAAACTAAATAATTCAATAGAAAAACATTTAAATCTTGAAATTCTAATTCTATGGGCATAATTTCCTATGCATTAGTCCATTAATTCATAATGTGATAGATACTTTATGCAAGACAATGTAATAAGAGGTAATCAATTAACTATGTCATTCTTTTTTTTCCTGAGAAGAATGTACCTTCCAATATTCAAAATGAACTTATTTTCACAGGTGATGCAGAGTTTGATAAACTGTACCTCTGACTGTCCACTACTCTAATGTCCTTTATTTTTATTTATTTATTATTTTATTATTATTATTCTTTTTCGCGGTACGTGAGCCTCTCACTGTTGTTGCCTCTCCCGTTGCGGAGCACAGGCTCCAGAAGCACAGGCTCATCGGCTATGGCTCATGGGCCCAGCCGCTCTGCGGCATATGGGATCTTCCCGGACCGGGGCACGAACCTGTGTCCCCTGCATCGGCAGGCGGACTCTCAACCACTGTGCCACCAGGGAAGCCCCTAATGTCCTTTATTTTCAAAAGAGAACATTTCTATAGTGATCCTTCCTCACCAGTTATTCTCCAAGGAACAGAGTATTTGAACTGCAACAAATAAATGATAAATCCTAAATCTTATAGTCATTATTGTCCAATTTATTCTATACCTGAACATCAAAAGTGCCATGAAAACTGATTAACAAAAAGATTTGAGTTTTAAATACTTTTCTAGCTCACCTAAAACCTGGATTTAGGAAGAAAGAAAAGCACAAGATATAGATAACTCACAAATTGTATAAGCGGCTTTAAGAACAATTAATGTAAACATAGTATCTGTAATGGTACTGTAAAATTTGAGTTTATACTGCAGCATGATTTACTTACTTTGAGCTCTTCTTCCATTTCAGATATTCTTCTTTCTAGAGCTCTTCGTTCCTAGGTGAATTTAAGGTACTAATGTTAATGATATAAGTATTATATTCTTAAATTTTCTTCTAAATTGTGAAATAGTGACACTTTAGAATAAAAAATTAAATCAGGAGCAGTGTAGAAAAAGATGCGATGCCAGTGATGTGTAAAGAGCTTTCCAAAATTTGAGAGAAATAAATATGAAGATCATTATTTTGTTACTTCCTGTAAGCTCTTTCTTTAAAGCTTTGACTTTCTGGTAAGATGCTACATAACACGTTTAAACTTTTTAGTTCATATAAAACTTAGGTTAGGGATAGAGTAAACCAATACTCAAGACTGAGGATTGAATAGAAAAGAAAAAAAAAAGGAAACTCACACAAAGATGCAATTACTCTATAGTGATAAAAAGCAGAAAAGCAAGAAGCAAACGTGCCTAAAATATCTGTACTTTAAATTTCAAAAGGATCTAAGAGATGTTCATCTCCTCCACCCACAATGTTAACTAGTCATTATTTGTCCAATCGACTTTATAGCTTTGTATTTAGTTTGATACTCTACATAGCATTAATGCAGTGAATCTAATGAAGAAGCAACTGTAGCATTTATTTTAAACTACCTTGTTTCAAAGAGTGATAGGCAAAGGCAACATACAGTATATTACTGCAGTGTACAGTTTTATTCTCCCTTAAATAATAAGCATTCTAAGGTGTTATGCAAAAAGCAAGCAGCAGTAATTAATGTGCTTAAAACTTTGGTTAGGTCATACCGCCCAGAAGATACTGACTCTTGCCGGTCACCTTTCAGATACAAACCATTTAAATTTAGTTTAATCACACTGAAACTATTTCTAAGACATTCTTTCCCAGATTAATAATTAATGTTGATATTTAGTAAAGCAGTACATTTACTGTAAATGTTAACGTTTTTAGAGTATGTGATTTTAAAAAATAGATGAAATCCTACCCATAGTCTTATAAGTACTGTGTTATTCTACTATTAGCATGTTTAAACATTATTACACAGACAAAAATGTTACTTTTGATAAACAGACCTTTCTCCTATTTAACAATACATCCATGACACATTCATAAAAACCACTGCACTTCTCAAAATACTAGGACATATAGTATTATATTTGATCCTCATAACTTTGTGAAATATCAGCAACAGCATTATTTCCTCCAACTGACAGGTAACAACCCCATCATTCTCAATTTTATTATGTGCCTTCAAGATTTTAACTATGTAGTGGTAAAGCTAGACAAGAGCACTATACTGAACTGCCTCACTGCCAAACTGACAACTGTAAAGTTGCAGGAAATTTCTTATATTTAACAAATAAACTTATTACCATTTAAAAATATGGTTAAGAGGTAAAAAATGCATATAAAGTGCTTAACTCAGTGCCTGCCTGGTATGTAAAAGAGTGCTGAATAAAAGTTAGCAGTTATTATTAATACTATGATTACCAATGTCTATTAAACTGAAAGTAGATTAGCTACTTCATAATTTATCTGCATTTGACAGGCAGAAAGAGGAGGTCAGGTGAGAATGTCAGAATATGAACATGTATATATTGTAGGTGTATAAGCCTAGATGAAAAAGAAAAAGATAAACATTAAACCATCACTTATCTCTACATGATAGGGAGATTTTATTTTCATCTTTTGTTAAAATTTTTGTAATAAATACATTACTTTCACAAAAATAAAATATTCTTAAAAATGTGACTATCTCAAAAATAAATAATAATTTGATTAAGTATATGGTTATCTATGTCTTTCATCTCAACTATTAGTATGGATAAAAGAGAACTGAAAACATTTCTTTACTGTTTCACATATCTTGGATGTAAAATTCAGTAAGTTATATTGTGGTATAATAATCAACATTAAATTTAATAAAATAAGTGATTCCAAATTTTTAGCAATTATAAGTTAGATCAATAGTTTTTTAAATGGCCCAGAACAATGATTTTTAAAACCTCATGAAATCATAATAAAACTAGGAGTTATTATACGTTACAATTTAGTAAATGACATAGACATTAACTATTATGTTTATATATTTGGTATTTTTATCATTTCTCTCCTTTTTTGGGGTCAACAAGGTAAATTTTTAAAATGGAATGGAAGAAAATATTCTCATATCAAGTGCTCTTGACTATTTATTCTTTGATCTAGAGATCAGAGCTCCACAGTATGTAATTTCTTCTCTGGCTGAAACCTTCAAAATCTAGCCACTGCTCAGCTGTACTACAGGTACTCTTTGAGTTAATTTTTCCACTAACTTTTGATCATTTATAGATCTTCAACTGCTCAGACTAAACTTGTGGAGTTTTTCTTATGCCCACTGCCAAATCCCTGGGCAATAATAAGAGGAGAAAAATACAAGTGAATATATCACAGCCAGATAAAAAATTGTAGAAAGACATAAAATGGTAAAAGGATTTTCTTGTAATCTTTTTTTTGTTTTAGAAGAGCCTACTTAAGTTAAATATTTAAACTCAAAATTAAATAAAATATTGTTAAATTAACTTTAAAAAGAATTTGAAAATTTGGTCCCCAGATCTTTAAAAACTTTAAGAATGGAAGTATTTTAATTTTGTAAAGAATTAAACTAAATGTATAGATGATTAAAGTGTTTTAAGTATATCACCACAGAAAATCAAAGAGATAAATGGCATTTTAAAAATATCAGATTCACTATCACAATGTGTACATTTCATAACTAAGGCAAGATTTTTTTTGTACATTAAAAGAATAACATGGTAAATTAAATTTAACAAGGTAATTTCACCCCATAAGACTCTATAAAGAAGGTAAGCTAGAAAACATTCATAATCACATTACTGAATATTAATTTAAACTAATTAAAACTACCATCTATAAAAACAAAACTAAAGAAAACCAAAAAACCTACCATTGCTTATATAAAAAACAAAGGGGGAAATTGATTACTTATTCAGTAAGATGGACACTTACCCTTTTTTCCATTTCCAGTAGTGACCTATCAGCAAATCTTTCTTGTCTCTGCAAGGAAGTAAGAAATATAGAAGAGATGTAACTGCAATAAAGATGGGGAAAGGGAGAGGACCACAGTAACTCTCCTCTACTGGTATTCAAAGAAATCACACTATTCAGGAGTAATACACAGGTGTAAGCAAAGAACAGAGAAAACAGGATTTCTACTGAAATAATAAAGAGCTAGAGGAATGCTTAGGAATACAATGGTCTCCACAGTTCTCATCGTTTATGTATCGTTTTTCCTCGGGTCTTTACAGTTGAGCTGAGAGTAAGGATGGGTGAGTACTATGGAGCAAAGCCAAAAATATCCTAGTTTTCTCTCCGATGTTCAAGCTCTCTCTTTTCCTACACCAGGAAGAATGGCTAACCTTAGTGCTCAGATTCCACGACGTTGACTGAAATGTACTTTGGACCAGGTTGTGTGACTGTATCCATGCAGTCAGACTAGTAAACTGGCCTTTTGGTCCTCTTTCACAGCTACCTTAGTTTTGCTCACTCCTTCTCTAGAGTAGTTTTCCCCAATCATCCATGTTCCAAAATTGGTCAGAAGGTTCATATCCACTGTCACTTATAAGAAATCCTAGCCATATAGCTTTTCTTCTCGTAAGGTCAGGTCTCATTTGTTTCTGCTTCGTGTACTATACAATCAACTAAAGTTGATAAATACTGAGATCTGGGGGATGAAAAGGGCCCTTGGGGTTTTAAGCCACATGCTGCACTCAATACCAGAGAGCTGTGCATATGGGTATTGAGAACAGGACACAAGTGCTTAGTTCTCATTTACGTTGACCTCTGTTCATACATCTCCCTTGGGATTCCTGGTCTACTTGCTGAAAATGAATTCATCAAAAGGCTCATTCCCCAGAAGCCAATCTGCTGAATAACCAATTTAAAAAATTTACCAAACATGGTTTTTGACAACTACTTAATAAGAATGCTCTGCTATGATCAAACCACAAAATATACTTTAAAAAACTCTCTCTACATACACATATATGGTTCATCACTGATTAAGCACAACTTCACTGTTTACTTTGGTGATTTAAAAAACATTTCTTGGGACTTCCCTGGTGGCGCAGTGGTTAAGAATCTGCCCGCCAATGCAGGGGACATGGGTTCAAGCCCTGGTCTGGGAAAGTACCACATACCGTGCAGCAACTAAGCCCAAGCGCCACAACTACTGAGCCCACATGCCACAACTACTGAAGCCCTCACGCCTAGAGCCCATGCTCCACAACAAGAGAAGCATGTGGAGTAATAAGAAGCCATAATGAGAAGCCCACGCACTGCAATGAAGAGTAGCCCCCTGCTTGCCACAACCAGAGAAAGCCTGCACACAGCAACAAAGACCCAAAGCAGCCAACAAAATAAATAAATAAATAAATTTATTAAAAAATAAATAATTAAATAAAAACCATTTCTTTAGGGGACTTCCCTGGTGGCGCAGAGGTTAAGAATCCACTGGCCAATTCAGGGGACATGGGTTCGATCCCTGGTCTGGGAAGATCTCACATGCCGCGGAGCAACTAAACCCATGCACCACAACTACTGAACCCCGTGCACCTAGAGCCCATGCTCTGCAACAAGAGAAGCCAACGCAATGAGAAACCCGTGCACCACAGCGAAGAGTAGCCTCTGCAACTAGAGAAAGCCCATGTGCAGCAACGAAGACTCAACTCAGCCAAAAATAAATAAATAAATAAAATAAATAAACAAAACAAAACAAACATTTCTTTATATAATTTTCTCTTCTGTCAACCCTTTCAACATTCATATTTTTGTATCATCAGGGCTTGTAAACCAAGTTACTTTTTGACCCTTTTTTGCACAATTTCTTTTTTAACGTTATAGTACATAAATAAAGATCTAAATCATGGCCATCTAACTTGTTTTATTTAATTTTTTTTTTTCCCACACTGCACAGGTTGCAGGATCTTAGTTCCCCAACCAGGAATTGAACCCGTGGCCTCAGCAATGAAAGCATGGAGCCCTAACCACTGGACTGCCAGGGAATTCCTAATCTGTTGTTTTAAATGATTTTGTTTTTTTGTGCTTACTCTTCCTGGAAAAATAGAAGTTAATGTATTCCCATTGCTTACTGTTAGAAATCAAATTCAGAATTTCAAATAAGATGAGACTTTCAGGGATTTCCCTGGTGGTACAGTGGTTAAGAATCCACCTGCAAGGCAGGGGACACAGGTTTGAGCCCTAGTCTGGGAAGATCCCACATGCTGCGGAGCAACTAAGCCTATGCACCACAACTACTGAGCCCGCATGCCACAGCTACTGAAGCCCACGACCTAGAGCCCGCGCTCTACAACGAGAAGCCACCGCGATGAGAAGCCCGTGCACTGCAGCGAAGAGTAGCTCCCACTCACCGCAACTAGAGAAAGCCTGTGAGCAGCAACGAAGATCCAACACAGCCAAAAATAAATAAATAAATTTTTAAAAAGATGAGACTGTCAGCTAATTCTGATATACTTTTGATTTTTTATTTTATTTTTAATTAATTAATTAATTTTATTTACTGTTTTTATTTTTGGCTGCGTTGGGTCTTCAGTGCTGCTTGCAGGCTTTCTCTAGTTGAGGCGAGCAAGGACTACTCTTCGTTGTGGTGCGTGGCCTTCTCATCGCGGTGGCTTCTCTTGTTGCGGATCACGGGCTCTAGGTGGGCATGCAGGCTCAGTAGTTGTGGCTCACGGGCTTCGCTGTTCTGCAGCATGTGGGATCTTCCCGGACCAGGGCTCAAACCTGTGTCCCCTGCATTGGCAGGTGGATTCTTAACCACTGCGACACCAAGGAAGCCCAACCTTAGTTAATATTTTTGGTAGATATTCTAGTTAAAGCTGTTAAAATAACAATTGGTAAACCTGGTGAATTGACATTTGACAAAATCATTATTCATCAACTGGTTTCTGGTAAATTGACCTATTTCCCTCCCTTGGAGACTGTACAGGGAGTAGGGTGGCTGGGTTAAGGCAGGATTCAAGGATTCTAGAGTCCTTGGCTAAATACTATCACACAGACCTAAACTTCAACTTTAATTCTTTTGGCTGTGCTGCACCTTCTGCACGATCTTAGCGGATCTTAGTTCCCCAACCAGGGATTGAATCCGGGCCCACGGCAGTGAAAGCACGGAGGCCTAACAACTGGACCACCAGGGAATTCCCAAGATTAATTCCTAACAGGATGATCGTTCCCTTGGAAAAATTCCACATGACTATCAAAACTGCCACTACTATGTATATTCATGAACAGTTACAAAAGAAATGTTAAAAAAACCCCCCAAAACATCAGGTGGAAAGATTCACAGTAGACTTAAATGCTCAGGATAAGTAATTCTAAAACTGAACAGAAAGTTTAATGTCCTATCAGTTTTACTTTTACATATATCCCTAAATTTTTCAAATGACATTTACATAGTGTAAGATACTAACTTTGAATATTTACTCAATATCTCATACTCTAATTACCCCTCCTATTATTAATTCAGTATACTGGGCATGATACTTAGAATGCCTGCTAAGGCAGAAGCTGTCAGACTCTTTAATGCAGTGACTTATTTCTCTGGTGACAGTCAATGGGATCAGAAATTGGTACCTGACCCAAAGGAAGCTTGCAATAGTTGTCCAGTGTCCTATGAAATGGTCACTAATAGGTCCATGGGCACTAACAGGACTGCTTCACGTTGATGATAACTGGCTAATTCTATCAGTTCCCCTTTCTTCTAGAGTTTGAATGAGAAACATATAGGAAGAATTAGATGACAAGAGAGTAGGTAGAAAAGCAGAGAAACATACAGGAAGAATTAGATGACAAAAGAGTAGGTAGAAAAGCAGAGAAACATAGAGATGGCAACAAGCAGTGGAAACACAGATTAGCTGAATCACCATAAGACAGAATACTACAGTAGGGAGCAGTGGACACTTTTATTTAGAAAATATTTATTTAGAAAATTTATTTAGAAAATATTATGACCAAATCTCTAGAGCTGAAACTAGTTATAATATTTTGCAGCGGCTCACTAAGCTACTAATGCAACCTGAAGAATGATGACATTCCAGTTTACCATGAAGCCTAAGTGTAAGACAGCAAGTTTAAACTTGTGTGACAGTCCAAGTTTTTATGACACCTCACTATGAAACGTGTTCTTGTTCTGTACTTCACTGTGTATCTTCATAGTAAACCCTCATTACCTGATGGAATCTGAGTCTTCATAACCTCACAAGGTTAGCGTGATACCTGCAAATTTAGCACAGTCTCCACTGTACATAGACAATTGCTTCACAATGTAATAGTGGTTAACAACAAAAAAGGACCTGGTAATAAGTGTAAGTTCAACATAGAGAAGTAATTTTAAAAATTATGAGAAAGATGAGTATAAAAGAATGGTCACAGAAAGTATGCAGTCTCATTTATAGAACTGAGGATGCCATTTTAGATCTGTGTTTTCAAACTGGATTCTAAAAGTTTAGTGCAGAAATGTGTTTATGCTAGAAAGTCTTATGTTAAAATTAAACAAGTTTGTTGCCTTAAAAATTACAGGACTCGTTAGAGCCTTTAACATATAAATAAACCCTGTAAAATCTCCAAGATATAGAACATATAGTATTTCTCAGTTTCTTGGATCACAAAGCTCTTTCCTCTTTTTTTTTTTGTTTTGAAGGGGGGCAAGAGAAGGAAGAGGGAATGTGCCAGAACTATCTCCCAGAACTAGTGTTTTAGGAAAAAAGAGCTTTGGAAACAATTCTTAGATCATACACATCCTAGATCATATGTACAAGGCTGTGAGTTCTGCTTGGCTATCCTAGTTTTCTTGTCTAAAATTATCTCTACTAGGTTGTTGCACAGAAGGAAGGTAAAAGGAGTTATGACTAAAATTATCTTCTTCCAGAATTATTGTGTCAAATTATGTCAAATTATTAAAAAGGTTCCTTTTATTAAACAGGAAACATTCATAATGAATAAAAATTATTATACAAAATTTTATGGCTTTAAGAAGATTCTGTATAGATAGATGCTTTGCCTTGCTACACTTGGTATGCTGTAAATAAGCATTTAAAATCCTCCATGTACCACAACATGGGTATTAAAAGGCTTAAAAATACTTTGACTTTCTACCGTAAGGCTATATACGTTCATATTTTAAATTCACTTTAGAAGAAAATAAATTATTGGTAAACTGTATTATCTTGATTCTGTCCTATTAATAAATAAGCTTTTATCAATAACCAAACTTATATCTAGAACACAAGAGAACATTTCAATGCAATTTTCAGATAGAATAAATCACAACCATTATCTTTAGAGTAACAAAGAGAAAAAGGTACAAACCTGGGTGGCCTTTTCCAATTGTAATTTAAGATCTGTCAGTTCCATATTTGTATCATGTAGTTGTGCTTTCAGCTTTTCATTTTCAGCTAGAATTTGTTCATAAAGCTATACAAATTAGGGGAGAAGAACAAATTACTTTTCTGCTTTTTTACTATTTTAAGAAGATTTCCCATTGATTACAATATTAAAACAGAAAGATTAATGTAACATATGAACTATTAAAAAAAGCATTAAAAATATTTTAATGCTTTGTGGTCTCAAGGCAGAAATTTTTGGTTATTCAGGTGTATTTATCCCACATAAACTTTTTAAAAACTAGTTCTGGTATTTAAAATTTATTACTTCACTGAAAATCCTGACTTTTCAGTTTGATTAAAAAAATTCAGTTATCTGATAAAGAGGGACCACACAGTGACCACAGCTGGAGTTCAGGAGCATTATGATTTTTATTTGGGGCCTCTGAGCTTTTCTGCCTATCATTCACTCTTTAATTCCTGATACTGAGATGGGAGTATCAGTTGCATTTATCATTATACTTGTATTATTTTTACTAAAGGTAAAAGGAAAACAAAATATTTCTTGAACACTTTCAAAGCACTTGAATCCACTACTTTTTTCCTCATCTCTACTACTACAACCACAGATGTCTACAGTCATCTCTTACTTAGATATTTCTATTATTAGAATTGTTCTCCTGACCTCTCTTTAATCTGTTTTATAAAAAGCAGCAAGAGTTAAATTTTCAAAATGACAATCTAATAATTTTCATAGGCCAACCATTCCATTAACCTCCATATATTAAAAACCCTTGAATGGCTTCCCAATGTTCTCAGTATAAGGGAATCCTTAAAACAGCCTGTAAGGCACTGATGGTTTGGTCCCAGCCTACACATCTGTAGGTGCAAACTCACACCACCATCCCCTTCGCTCTACTAGCCATACTGAAAATTTAATTACTTCAATACATCATGTACCCTCCCACCACCAGGCTGGTTTGTGTGCTTGCCCTTCTCTCCATCTGGAACACTTTTTTCTCCCATTTTTGCCAGTTAACTACTAATCGTCCTTCTGTTCTTGGCTGAAGTGTTACTTCCTTAGGAAATCTATCCTTAGGCCCTGTCACTTTCTTTTGTTACACAATTTTATAAAACCGTTTATTTCAGGATAATGGTTTCAATTTAAAGATTATCCATTGATTTGTATCATTATATGATAAGGTCTGTCTGGAAGATGCTCATAAGAGCAGGGACAGGATCTCCATCTCCACTGCCCATGAGCAGAACTTCACTAATTTAAGCACAATTCAGTGTTCAGTTCTTTACTGAACGAATGAATCTTATTCCTAACATAAACTGACCCCCTACCTTCCTTTTCTTGTTGATTTGGCTTGTAAGAAAGTGGGTGATTCAAATAGCTGCCAAATACCTGGGGACATGTACAAATACCACACACCTTTTTCCTCCACAACAAACTTCATTAGGTTTATTCAAAGCTTACAATATGAAGAATCATGATCTTCAGAATTCTAGATTATTTTGTTGCCAGGACTTATTTCTTAATTAGTTCCATCCTTAACCCTTAACAGCACTTGAACTATCTCACAAGTTTTTCGGTTACCTAGGAAATACTATACTGTCCTGGGAAAAGCTATATTCTTTGTTTGGCTGCTTCCTATTAACAAATAAAGAAAAGATTTCACACGCACGCACAACACACTCCCCCCCCACCCCAAATCTACTCAGTGCCCCCTTTTAGCTCAACCACAGTATTACAGTACTGGCCTGAGAGACTTAAATGTGCAGGAAGTCCTGGGTACTTTCCCTTTTCCTTCAAATAAACAAATAGCTGGTTTTTTTGTTTTTTTTTTTTTTTTTTTTTTTTACATCTGGTGTGTTAGTTTCTGCTTCATAACAAAGTGAATCAGTTATACATATACATATGTTCCCATATCTCTTCCCTCTCGCGTCTCCCTCCCTCCCACCCTCCCTATCTCACCCCTCTAGGTGGTCACAAAGCACTGAGCTGATCACCTGTGCTATGCGGCTGCTTCCCACTAGCTATCTATTTTATGTTTGGTAGTGTATATATGTCCATGCCACTCTCTCACTTTGTCACAGCTTACCCTTCCCCCTCCCCATATCTTCAAGTAGGTCTGTGTCTTTGTTCCCATCTTACCCCTAGGTTCTTCATGACCTTTTTTTTTTCCCTTAGATTCCATATATATGTGTTAGCATACGGTATTTGTTTTTCTCTTTCTGACTTACTTCACTCTGTATGAAAGACTCTAGGTCCATCCACCTCACTACAAATAACTCAATTTCGTTTCTTTTTATGGCTGAGTAATATTCCATTGTATATATGTGCCACATCTTCTTTATCCATTCATCCAATGATGGACACTTAGGTTGCTTCCATCTCCTCGCTATTGTAAATAGAACTGCAATGAACATTTTGGTACACGACTCTTTTTGAATTATGGTTTTCTCAGGGTATATGCCCAGTAGTGGGATTGCTGGGTCGTATGGTAGTTCTATTTGTAGTTTTTTAAGGAACCTCCATACTGTTCTCCATAGTGGCTGTATCAATTTACATTCCCACCAGCAGTGCAAGAGGGTTCCCTTTTCTCCACACCCTCTCCAGCATTTATTGTTTCTAGATTTTTTGATGATGGCCATTCTGACTGGGGTGAGATGATATCTCATTGTCGTTTTGATTTGCATTTCTCTAATGATTAATGATGTTGAGCATTCTTTCATGTGTTTGTTGGCAGTCTGTATGTCTTCTTTGGAGAAATGTCTAGTTAGGTCTTCTGCCCATTTTTGGATTGGGTTGTTTGTTTTTTTGTTATTGAGCTGCATGAGCTGCTTCTAAATTTTGGAGGTTAATCCTTTGTCAGTTGCTTCATTTGCAAATGTTTTCTCCCATTCTGAGGGTTGTCTTTTGGTCTTGTTTATGGTTTCCTTTGCTGTGCAAAAGCTTTGAAGTTTCATTAGGTCCCATTTGTTTATTTTTGTTTTTATTTCCATTTCTCTAGGAGGTGGGTCAAAAAGGATCTTGCTGTGATTTATGTCATAGACTGTTCTGCCTATGTTTTCCTCTAAACAAATAGCTTTTTAAATTCTACTTACCATTAATTACCAAAAACTGAAAATTTAAGTAAGTTATTTCAATAAACTGATTTAATTATGAGTTTCCAGGAGTAATATCCAAACATAAAAATCTCAACAAAAAGATTATTTTAAATTAAATATAAATAAATAACCCAGTACCTTTTTAAAGTCAGTTGAATCATCCTTTTCTAGCCTGCTACTGTAAGGTTTTCTTTCTTCTGAGTAACTGTATGATCCAGAGCGACCCAGCAAGGAATCATACCGATCACTAGCTGATGTAGAACTGATTTCATATCTTCAAAAGATGAGTTTGAGTCAAAATCTTTATTATAGGCTTTCACAACTTACATTAACATGCATCCTAGTATATTAAACTAGATATTCCAAAATAGTAGGTAATATTCTCCTTCATCGGTTATCTAATTAACTTTCATGATATATAATAAATAAATGGGAAGTTATTTTTAACACTAATTTCCCTTAACTGAGAAGGGAAGTTCAAAATCTCTATATTTGAAAGTCAAAACTGGTTTTACATCATGATAAATTATTTCAACAATTTTAAACTGTACATTTTCCCCCCCACATTTTAACATCTCTAAAATCAGAACAAGGCTCACAATTGATGGGTATTATAGTTTAACTGGTAGCACTTTTCCTTTTTTTAAGTGGCATACAATTGTATTTTAAAATTAGTAACATTTTAGATGATGAACTAACTAGAGTCTATCCGAAGTGATAGATAGTACTATGCCATTTTATATAAGGGACTTGAGCGTCTGTGAATTTTGGTATCCGCTGTGGAAGCCGGGGCGGGGGGTGGGGGGAGTCCTGGAACCAATCCCTTAGGGATACCGAGGGACAACAGAACAGTTTGTCCTAAACAAGAAGAACATATCTCATTTGAAAATGAGGATCCTCTTATTATCTAGTTCTGAATTTGCATTACTTTTTCTGATAAATGCTACTGCCTCTACACTTCAGTTCAACAGAATCATCAGTATATAAAAATTTGTTCTTAGTTTTTACAAAGTTTTGGTTAACAATTATGGGCAAGAGGAACAAAAATTAGATTCAAGGGTATTGTGGAGGTTCTCTGAAAAGATGAACAATTTGAGCTAGATGACACTTTTAAAAAGTGTCTTCATTGGTTTTCTTTTATCTGAAGCAGGGATAAGAGAGAAGATTCTGAATACCTAGTGAAATAAATTTCTGGTGGGTTTCATCAGTCTCTGATGTGAATAATGAGATGGTCAGTGTTGAAGTAACTTAGGATGGTTAGGAAAACTAAGAAAAGTTATCACTGTTGCAAAGATCTGAGAAAAAGTCTTTCTTAGTGACTCACTATAACTATTGAACTAGAAGTAAAGCCATTGATAAAGAAAGCTATTAACACTTATCAGGTCATCTAAATATCTACAGATTTTTTTATTATTAAAATAATTCTACCAACTTAAAAAATTTATAAATATCTAGCAATATATTTTTAGAAAGGACAAAAATGAGAAAAAGGTCAGTAAAAGAAAAGAAGAAAAATAAGTAAAACATACCTAGAAATGGAATCCGTCTATAAAGAGAGAAAAACATAAGCATAACTAAATTTTTATGCTTTCATTAAAGTAACTTATTGATTAATCAAGAAAATTTAACATCAATACTATTTTCACACTATTAAACTAACACCTATTTATTATATACACTTTAATGTAGTTGTTCTTACAAAGAAATTCTAGAACAGTCACTGTATATTTCTACTTGTCTAATGTTATACGATTACATTTGCCAATTTATAGTCATATTTTGTGAATTTCTACAAAATGGCACCATACATTATTTTTTTAATTAGAAGGAGAAAAAAGAGAGACTAAGACATATCCATTACTTACAACCTGCTTAGCAGGAAAAAGCAACATTTATATTAAGAAATGCAAGTTTATTATGGGACATCTCAAAGCAATTATCTTTCCCATTTTTGTTTTTGAGGCCATCAGAGACAAACAAATGAATGCCTAAAGTATTTTATATATGACAGTATATACATATTTTGCTTAAAATTTATTTTCTGGAAATCCAGCTATACGTTCCTTCAAAGTTTAGCAATTAGGAGACAGGAAATTATAATTAATTTTCTTAAGCAAGTGGTATGCTATACTGAAGTTCCAAAACTCTTCTTATCTAAATGGTGAAATGATTAATAGGATAAAATAGTCTTATTGAAGTCAAAGAATTTTTGGGGGATGGTCATCTTTAGCTCTTTCTCTTTCTACTAAAACACGCAATCTATAATTTTCTATAAAATAACTGTTCAGAAATGGCTTGTTAAATTTCTGAATTTAGATATTTATACTTACCCTTGAATGCACTGTGAAATTACTGGGGTCCTTTGGGACTGTCTGAAGTCTCATTCAGACTAAAAATGTCTTCCTAAGTCTACTTAAGTTTCCTTTGCAAAACCAATTTCTTACCTGCTTCCTATTTTTTTGATGTAATGCTTTACTTTATTGATTTATTCTTTAGTTTTATAATAATGAACAATTTTGAAGTTAAATTTCAATTTTCATGATATTCAAATTCATAAGCTGCTATTTTGAAAGTTCTTATCACAAGAAAAAAAATTTGTACTTATGTGTGGTGATGATGTTAACTGGACTTATTGTGCTAATCATTTCAACAATACACAAATATTAAATAACAACTTTGTACATGTGCAACTAATATAATGTTATATGTCAATTATATCTCAATTTAAAAAAAGAGCAGAAACAAACAAAAGATATTATTTATCCAAATTCAGGAAATTAGCCACACATGAAATAAAATGTATACATATCAAATGAAAACATCACATCTCACCTCACAGTCTGCACTCTGGTTCACTGATTTAAAATTTAAGAATAAATAAAAACTCCAAGTAGTCACAGAAATCACTCAAATTCTATTTCTTTGCCTTTAAAAAGCATGGTTTTTAAAGTATTGGTTATGTTTTATATTTTAAAAATTGTAGTAGAAAGCACATAAAACAAAACATACCATGTAAGCCACTTTTAAGAGTATAGTTCAGTAGCGCTGACGATATTCACACTGTTGTGCAACAGCTCTCTAGAATTTTTTCATCTTGCAAAACTGTGATTTTATACTCATTAAACAAATCCCCACATCCTCCTACCCCTAGCTCCCGGCAACCACATTCTACTTTCTGTTACCCATGAGTTTGAATACTCTAGGTACCTCATTTAAGTGGAATCATACAGTATGTGTTTCTTGTGACCTGCTTATTTCACTTAGCATAATGTCCTTGTGGTTCCATGTGTTTTAAAATTATTTTTCCAAAGTAAAAATGCCCTTTAAGTTTTTCTGATTACAGTACCATAAGCTCATATAAAATACCACAGTATAAAAAGTTCCTCTATAATTCCCTATCTCTCAAACACCCTAGATAACCACTGTTAATCTTTTCTGCATACATATCTTTGTGAACACATAAAATATCTATCCATGCAAATACATTCTGATATATTCCCAACTAATAGACAATGAGGATGCTTTCAATATTTTGCTTCAAGAGCCATGGTGCTGATAACACTTTAGACTTGTTTTTCCAAACTTAAGTCATTTCATTGGGAATAAATTTCTCAAAGTGGAATTGCTAAGCTAAAAGGCACGAACTTTTTCTCAAGCCTTCAGATTTATACTGCTAAATTGATTTCCCAAGAAAACATATTATAATTCCAAAATCTTATATGAAAATGCCTATTTCAATACTAATCACGCCAAACCTAAGCATTATTAACCTTTGCCAATTTCACTTTTGTATTAATTGTTCAGTTATTAATGAGAGTAAATGTACTTTAAGCTTGTTGGCCATTTATATTTCTTCTTTTGTAACATTTATAAATTTCATGTATTCTGCCTCTATTTTACTGTCTTTTAAATAGTACAAATATCTTTTAAGTGTTACAATAGAGGGCTAAGCTTATTTACTTTTAAAAATTTTATTTATTTATTTATGGCTGCATTGGGTTTTCATTGCTGCACACAGGCTTCCTCTAGTTGAGGCAAGTGGGGGCTACTCTTCGCTGCGGTGCGCGGGCTTCTCACTGCGGTGGCTTCTCTTGTTGTGGAGCACGGGCTCTAGGCGCACGGGCTTCAGCAGTTGTGGCTCAGGGGCTCTAGGGCACAGGCTCAGTAGCTGTGGCGCATGGGCTTAGTTGCTCCACGGCCTGTGGGATCTTCCTGGACCAGGGATCGAACCCGTATCCCCTGCATTGGCAGGCGGATTCATAACCACTGCACCATCAGGGAAGTCCAGCTTATTTACTTATTTTTTTCTTTTTGTGGTACGCGGGCCTCTCACTGTTGTGGCCTCTCCCATTGCGGAGCACAGGCTACGGACGCGCAGGCTCAGCGGCCATGGCTCATGGGCCCAGCCGCTCCGCGGCATGTGGGATCTTCCTGGACCGGGGCACGAACCCATGTCCCCTGCATCAGCAGGTGGACTCTCAACCACTGCGCCACCAGGGAAGCCCCAGCTTATTTACTTTTTTTTTTTTTTTTTTTTTTTAATGCGTTACGCGGGCCTCTCACTGTTGTGGCCTCTCCCGTTGCGGAGCACAGGCTACGGACGCGCAGGCTCAGCGGCCATGGCTCACGGGCCCAGCCGCTCCGCGGCACGTGGGATCTTCCCAGACCGGGGCACGAACCCGTGTCCCCTGCATCGGCAGGCGGACTCTCAACCACTGCGCCACCAGGGAAGCCCTATTTACTTTTAACTGAGCAAATGTGTCTCAATTTTAATAAGGGCGTCTTTTTTGCCATTTTCTAGCTTTACATGTTTAAATAATCAAATCTGCTAATCTTTTCTTTTTAGTTTCTCCCCTTGGTGTGTCTTACTTAAATTTTTGATTTATTACTAATGTTCTTTTCATGGTAAAAGTTTTATCATCCAATAGTTTTAATAAAGCAAATTATAATAACCCAAGCAACAGAAGCCTCATTTTTGGAAAGAATGAACCATATTATGATAAAGTAATTCAAATTTCACCTTAATTTTAATTTATATCCTGAAGGTAGCTTCACAGGTAATTCAAAATATTTAACAACTTTTCAGCAACTTACAATTTAGTTTGAAGCGAAAAAGTATATGCCACAAAGCCATTTTTCAAATTGGTGAACTGGGATTCTATAAACTGAATACAAGTTTTGTTATCAAACACACTTCTGAGGTAATGATAAAATGCACCGAACAGTTGTATTGATCATACTTTTTCACAGAAAAAAAAAAGGGCTGATGCTACAAATTTTCATAAGAGAGCAAGACTTATTTAGTGGAAGCACTTTTCTAGTCTATTGTAAAGACACTATGGGTTAGTGTCTTAACCTCCACTCTTCATTTTCCTCATGGTACAGCAGTCATTAAGTTTAGATGAGATGGTATGTAGCCCACATTAGCAGCAAAACGGCTGCAATATATCAGTGGTAGGCCTTGTCTGACATAGAGGGTTGTGTAATATAACTGAATTATAAAAAATTCTCTTTGCTTAATCCAGTTTAAGCTGGGTTTTGCGTTACTTGTAAATGAAAAAAATGCTAGCACAAAGTAAGATCGAAACAATCCTCTATTTTTAAAATGAACAAAGACTATTTAAATTGTTTGGAACTAAGAAAAATTTTCTTCATAGAAACAATATTCTACTCAACCTTAATGTATCTCATGTATAATTTTAACAGTAAAACTTAAATACAACATATATCAATATGCTTCAAAATTTGTAAGCCAGAAAACTTTGTAAGCCAGAAAATCTTTCCCCTCCCATCCCAGCCTGCTGGGATAGGGGATCTGGGTGATGTGGCAGTGAGAAGGGTCAGCTGGAGATGGTTTACTAATTCCTTTGCTTTTGTTTACCTGTCCATTGTTTTTCCTTGAAAGATGGGAGTTCATAGTGTACCAATGGGCAAGGAAGATGATGGACAAGTTTACAGAATATAATAAAGAAGAGGTATAGGTGAAATGGGGGAGTGCTGACAACTGATAGGCAAAGGGTTTAAAAATGACAAAACTTTTGCCCTGCAAATCATTTACCCTTGTTAGTAATTAATTTCTCAATCTGTCTGGCTATCTAAAGGTAAAATAAAAGTCACTTTTGGGTCAAAATAGGCCCTAAGAGTAATGTCCAGAGTCACCTAGCACAGAGAACCAACTTCTGGGCACTTCACATTATTGTAGATTCCTGCGATTGAAAGTAATTTTAACAGCTTTATGTAGGAACGCCAAGTCAAAATGAAGAAAATATGATTAGAATACGATTTCAGGCTAGACAGTGCTAAGTTTAAAAGATTAAGACTAACTTATGTTGTACAGATCTACCCTTATGTGAATACAGCTCTTCTAAGTATGTCAGCTTTGTGCACAGCCAAACAATAGGGAACAGAGGGGCAAAAAAACTAGTGGGAAGAAACTTTCATCATTTGCTAGCTATGCAACCCTGTCATTCAAACTTGCCTTAGTTTCTTCATCAATACTGAGGGGGCGAGGTGGGGGGGCTTTTCCTGAAGATTATTGAGGAAGATCAGCTGTGATAATGAATGTAAAATCCTTTAGACACTACATTTCTAAACAAATGTAAAGCAAGTTAAATGACCTATTATCTTCTCCAGAATACAACTTTGCCATTTACAAAACTAAAATCTGGATCTGGTAAGGTATGCACTACTTCTGGATATTCTTTAGATACTTTTCTTTGGTCAAAGGTTATTACAGGTAGCCCCTGCTTTTCAAAAGTTCGTTTACGCCACTTTGCTTTTACGAAAAAAGGCAAAAAGTGCAAACAGTACTCAACATGTTTTACAGCGAGCCATTATAGAGGCAGTACACCCTCAGCAGCAAAAGAGGCACCGCCAAGCTCCTTCCCTGGGAACTACACTCAGTTTAAGCTGCCACAGCTTTGGACTGTGTCTTTGAGCACCGCGATTTATCTCAATTTATCTCTTGCATCCGGTAGCAAGATGTGTCGTAAGGTAATTCCCTCTTCACATTATGTGGCTTACTGAAGATTATGGAACACTCTACTTTTGGACAGCAGTGGAAAACTGTATTCTCTTCTTTGTTTTTTCTTTTCAACTTTGAAGGTTAATTTACATACAATAAACTACATCCACTTAGAGAACACAGTTTCATGAGTTTTGACAGGTGTGTATATCCAAAAAAATACCTCTACAATCAAGATCTAGAACATTCCCAATGTCTCTAAAATACTCTTTGTGCCCCTTTCCAGTCCCTCCACGCCTGATTCCAGAAAACCACTGATGGTCTACCCCCAGCAGGCAGGTACAGTGTGCAGTAACTGTCTGACATGAATAAATATAAACACAAGTAAAAAGTAACCCTTAAAAAATACGAATACTTCTAAATACAAAAAATAATGTTATTTACCTGAGTTTCTTTCTTATTGGATCCCTCTTCTGTATCGGATTGTTGTTCTTGCTCATTTTCATCACTCTAAAATAGATTTTAGAAAAGTAAAGATAAATTTCAAACGGTTAATATTTAAATACATTAGGGTTTTTGTAATTTAAAATGACCCTTGAGAAAAACCTAACAGGAAATGGATCAAAAGGAAAACTGTTTTTTAAGTGTGACTTTTTTGGCCTTATTTAGAGGAAGGCTATTTTGTCTGCATGTACAATATAAGTAGGTTAGTGTATACGGTGAAGAAAGACCATCTACCTAACATTCTGACTTAGGAAACACATACTGGGGATGAGGAAGCTGGAGGCTTAGCATGAAAAAGATGATACTCAATTTTATATTGTAATGTTACGGCGTGTACTTTAATAGTCAATATAGATACTATGTAGCTGCTCAACTATAATGAGGGAGCAAAAATAGGAAACTCATTAAGTAAGAAAAACTCTATTCTATAAGCTTGGCAAGATTTATACAACGGTCCTATTATATTTAGGTAGTTCAGCTATCTAGAAATTTTTTGGGAATTTACAGCACACCAAATGGAAAACTAAGGTCTCAGTAGGCTAAAAACCTAGACTCCCAGACAATAGGAATGTTCTACTAGAAGGTCTGAACATCTCAACAAACCATAAAGGATTGAAAGAAAAGGGAAATTTGCAATCAAACATATCTGGCTCAGGCTCACTATAAAAATACCACAGGCTTTAAAACTAAATCATCCTATTTCACACTGGTACAGCTATTTTCAGCTCTGTGACTTAGTGTAAATTTATTTAAAAAAATTTTGAGCCACAGTTATCTCCTCCACACGTGGGGATAAAAACCTTATAGAACTGCCCTAAGGATTATAGAGGATCTTTGTACAAACTATCATGTGGTACCTAGCAAAAATGATATGTGAAGTTACTAAGTGAACGGGAGAAATTAATGCTCCTAATGCCAGTATTACTTATTAATATAAATGTATTAATTCCGCAACATGAACTAATTGTCTTTATGCGTTACTGTTTCATGGAAGAACACAGGAACTGGAAATTTAAAAAGTGGGGAGGGGGACTTCCCTGGTGGCACAGTGGTTAAGAATCCGCCTGCCATACACGAGTTTGATCCCTGGTCCAGGAAGATCCCACATGCCATGGAGCAACTAAGCCCATGCGCCACAACTACTGAGCCTGCGCTCTAGAGCCTGTGAGCCACAACTACTGAGCCCACATGCCTAGAGCCCGTGCTCCACAACAAGAGAAGCCACCGCAATGAGAAGCCCGTGCACTGCAACAAAGAGTAGCCCTCACTTGCCGCAACTAGAGAAAGCCCGAGCGCAGCAACGAAGACCCACCGCAGCCAAAAATAAATAAATTTATTTAAAAAGAAAAAAAAAAAGAAACCTAATAATATAACAGAGTAAAAACACTACCTTATCTTTGACAGAGCCCTTGGTTCTTTTTGTGTATTTTCTGACATAGGTTCAATCATGAGGCCATGAAAAGGGAAGGAGACTTGTGCTGATGGTTGATTAGAACACAATTCAATGCAAGCTCAAATTAAAAAGATGAGTATTGCCCATATGGATCTCAGGAAGAATTCTTATAATGCTGGCTAAGTGTATGACTCCAGAAAGTGGATTTTTGAAGGGAGAGCTGGTATAAATAAAATTGGGGAAAAATAAATACTATATAATAAAACTTTGCCTGTTAACCCCCTAATACATGTAAGTTATTAAAAAGATAATTTTTAAGTAGTAAGAGTTACTATGTTAAGGTGCTAAGACTGTGAGGTTTTATGTTACTCCTATTAAAATGTTACTGGGCAATCAGTGAGAATCAACCAGACATCATGTACTTCCTGACAGAGGACAAAACACCCTGCCAAGAAAATACTGAACCAAAATCTGATCATTTCTCTACCTCAAACTACCAATTCATAGGAAACATAAAAAGCTACATGACTGTGTTAAACTACAGTTCAGGGATATAACCCAGTTCATTAAAAAATAACTGTAAGAAAAAAAGAGATGGAGGACATAACTGATTACAAGAGACTTTAAAGAAATAACTAATCATAATGTATGGTCCTTATTTGGTTCCTACTCAAATTAGCAAAGTATAAAATTAGAACAGGGACTTCCCTGGTGGTCCAGTGGGTAAGACTGTGCTCCCAATGCAGGGGGCCCGGGTTTGATCCCTGCTCGGGGAACTAGATCCCGCACCCATGCCACAACTGAGAGTTCACATGCTGCAACTAAGAGTCCTCATGCCGCAACTAAAAGACCCCGCATGCTGCAACTAAGACCTGGCGATACCAAAATAAATAACTATTTAGGACTTCCCTGATGATGCAGTGAGAATCTGCCTGCCAATGCAGGGGGACACAGGTTCAAGCCCTGGTCTGGGAAGATCCCACATGCCGTGGAGCAACTAAGCCCGTGCACCACAACTACTGACCCTGTGCTCTAGAGCCCCCAAGCCACAACTACTGAGCCCACACCCCGCAACTACTGAAGCCCGTGTGCCTAGAGCCTGTGCTCCATAACAAGAGAAGCCACTGCAATGAGAAGGCCGAGCACCGCAACAAAGAGTAGCCCCCGCTCACCACAGTTAGAGAAAGCCCACGCGCAGCAACCCAACGCAGCCAAAAATAAAACAGTCTATGGCAAAACTGAGAAATCTAACACTAAATGCCTACTGAGGAGGGTCTCGCAACAGAGCAAATAAATTCTAGCCATATGCCCAGAAAGATTCAGGAATTGTAGATTTTAAAAAAACCAAAAATAAATAAAGAAATAAAATAACTATTTAAAAAATAAAATAAAATTACAACAAACCATTTATGGCAATATGAGTCAACAGGACATTAAAACTGACTGAATATTCAATATTAAGGATTTATTGTCAATTTATTTAAAAATAAACATGATCATGGTATTGTGATCACTTATTATATGATAACGTATTGTGGTTACTTTTATTATTTTTTAAAAATAAAATTCTAATATTTTTTAAAAAGGTGTCCTTATTTCTTAAAAATACAGACTGAGGGCTTCCCTGGTGGCTCAGTGGTTGGGAGTCCGCCTGCCGATGCAGGGGACACGGGTTCGTGCCCCGGTCCGGGAGGATCCCACATGCTGTGGGGTGGCTGTGCCCGTGAGCCATGGCCGCTGAGCCTGCGCGTCCAGAGCCTGTTGCTCCGCAGCGGGAGAGGCCACAGCAGTGAGAGGCCCATGTACCGCAAAAAAAAAAAAAAAAAAAAATACAGACAAGTTTTTACATATAAAATGATATTACTAAGATTTTCTTCAGAATAATATGGGAGTTGAGAAAGTGGTGGGGATTTAGCTTAAACAATAAATACCTGGGGTGGGGCCATATACTTTTTTATGTTTGAACTTTTCTGTATTAAAAAAATTTTTTAATGAAAAAAAAATCAACTGGCTAAAAAAACAATCCTCCCAAAACCAAATTATTTTTGCCTTCATGTAGGTATATGTTGTATTGAAACAGTATAAATTTCACTTTAACCACGTTACCCCACAGCTCTTCTTTCTCTTGCATATGAGTATCAATGTCAGGCATACAATCAGGGATCAAGAAAAAAATATTAAATTTATAGGATTGTTATAATTTGATAAGTAAAGCACTGCATCTATCCAGCATCACTTGAGATGGAAATAATTGTTATGTATATCATAATCATATTCAAGAAAATAGGATTAAATATAAAGCATCTTTCTTTCAAGAACCGCTAAGATAAATGAGCAGTTTAGCCATTATACAATAATCAACATTTGTACACTGAGCTGCAGCCATTATTATTTTTATACCAATATTGGGACAGTATTCTTACTTTTAATACCAGAAATCTAAGTAGTTGTTTATTCTTATAAAGGAGAACTCTTCTGATTTAAATAAGTCAGCTCAAACACATAGTGATGATCTAAAGAATATATAATCTGAGGCATATAAGAAATCATTAGTGTACATTCTTGGAAAGATTAAGCATACTATCAAGTAGTTATATTTTAATAGGTTCTCACATCTTGTGTCCAGAATGAAACTCCTGTAGATCTTCTTTTCTCTCTTGGTCGCCGTCGTTCTCTGATTGATTTAGGTTGTGATTTATCTTCTCCCTCTTTTTCTTCTTCTCTCTTTTCTCCCTCTGTTAAGGATTAAAATTATTCATATGGCAGCCATGTATCTTGATAGTATTTTGCAGTGTGACTTAGAAAATAATTCTAAGTCAACCTCCTTTGTGAAGCCTTCTAAAATTCTCTAATCAGAAATAAATTTTGCCCCTCCCAGTGCTCCTATAACACGTGGCTTAAACATGTATGTGTATCTCTCATTAGATACGTTTTTGAGAATCAAGATAAGAACTGATTTAAATTACTTCATTTTTCTAGTGCCTAAAACAAAAATTTTGCTAAAAAGACACACTATTTGCTGAACAGAAAATAATTGAATCCTATGAAGAGAATGGGGTCCCAGTTATTAACATCTGACAGGAAGATAGTTATTATACCTAACATTAACGCTTCAAGATTAGTTATTATAACCAAACAGTGCATAATGATGGAACAGCTAGTGGGCATCATACAAATTTATCAGTTTCCGCTTCTACCATTCCCAGTCCTCCTTCAGCAGTAGAATGAATACAGTAGTCATTGAATTTTCTATTAGTATCTAAGAGCAAACCTTTTTTTGTGTTGCTGGGAAAAAAATTATCTTTTATTAAAAACAAATCAATGTAAACAAATGTTAGTCTTCAAATTTGTTCCCTTCCTGGGATAGTTAAAATAGCTTCAGAGTCACATACTAGAAGAATATTAGGCCCTCTGAATATGCTGTAAAAAGCAGACAGGGCTTCCCTGGTGGCGCAGTGGTTGGGAGTCTGCCTGCCAATGCTGGGGACATGGGTTCAATCCCTGGTCCAGGAGGATCCCACATGCCGTGGAGCGGCTAAGCCTGTGTGCCACGACTACTGAGCCTGCGCTCTAGAGCCCGCGAGCCACAACTACTGAAACCTGCGCGCCTAGGGCCCATGCTCCAACAACAGGAGAAGCCACCGCAATGAGAGGCCCGCACACTGCAACAAGGAGTGGCCCCTGCTCACTGCAACTGGAGAGAGCCCTCGCGCAGCAATGAAGACCCAATGCAGCCCCCCAAAAAAAGCAGATTGTAAAAAAAAAAAAAAAAAGACATATGGAACAAAGTAACGTTAAAAATGATTTTTAAAAGGCTCCTTGTGTCATTGTCTCCTTGCTGTGAAGAAAAAGAAGCAAAAGAAACCCCAAAATTATAGTATTAAGAGGGGTTTTAAAGTTGCTTTTAGAATTAGTTTACAGCAAAGGTCGCAAACTCCAACATAGAGAGTGGCCATCCAGGTTACATAAAGAGGTAAAATGGGCCAGGAGGGCACTACTCCAAAGGGGTGGGGGTGGGGCTGCTACTACTTGGCTCTAATCAATTGTTGACCTGTGAGAATTCAGAGCCAGCGTTGCCATATCTTCCAACTTTTCAACAGAAGACAGAAATACGAATTTTTATGCAGACACCCCTAATTTTAAATGTTTGCTCAAAATTTTTACAAACATTAGATGGGTTTCACACTTAATGGTTTAAAGAACTGATATATCTCAATGACCAACAAAAGAAAAGCCAGCTGGAAGTTGAAAAAAAATTAATTTTCTGAAGTTTATTCCTACATGATTACTGATATTATCATGACTAATACTATGAAATTTTGCTTTTTTTAAAAAAAATTTTAATTAATTTTATTTTTGGCTGCGTTGGGGCTTTGTTGCTGTGCGTGGGCTTTTCTCTAGTTGCGGCGAGCAGGGGCTACTCTTCGTTGCAGTGTGCAGGTTTCTCATTGTGGTGGCTTCTCTTGTTGCAGAGCACAGGCTCTAAGTGCATGGGCTTCAGTAATTGTGGATCACGGGCTCTAGAGCGCAGGCTCAGTAGTTGTGGCGCATGGGCTTTGTTGCTTGCTGGCATGTGGGATCTTCCCAGACCAGAGCCCGAACCCGTGTTCCCTGCATTGGCAGGCGGATTCTTAACCACTGAGCCACCATGGAAGCCCGAGATTTTGTTTTTAAAATATTAAATACCTACAATTAGGAATAATTTATTTAGTAGCCATCTCTTATTTAAAGGAGGAGTTAATTAGTGTTTACATAGGAAGCTTATATGAAATAATAGGAAATGTTAATAGCATCAATATGCCAATATACAGCTGAAAAAGAAATCTATTTCTCAAGAAATAAGCATAAAAATAAGTTTTTTTGGCAAAGACATTACATATGTTAAATGATTTTTGTTTAAAACAATTTCACAGAAAACAGTTAAAAGATATCTACATAATATGCAAGAAATGACTTGAAACATTAATAGAAATAATCAATAAACTGCTCCTAGAAATAATCACCCCACCAGTTTTTCTATACTAACTTTTCTATGTTGATGGACATAAAGATTTTTGAAGGCAATAAAGATATACATATCAATGCCAGACCACATTATTTTCTGTTTTTATTTTCTACTTTTCTCATTCTCAACCATCATGTTGTTTCTGGTTAGGTAGAATGAGTCCCAGTTTAGGATGTTGTTACTCTTCTGTTAAACTACTAGGAAAAACCAAGTCAAAGAATTCATCTGAAGGAAACAAAGTGTTTTCCAAATCTGGTCTTCTTACCTCTTTCATTTTCCTTTGTTAATCCTCTGGAGTAAGCAGAAGTTATACCTACAAGACTATTTGGCCTGTTTAGTTGACTTGAAGCATAGAGTGAACTGCTCATGGTAGAAAGTGAAGAGGATGGAGTGGTTGAACTTGAAGTTGATACTGGTCTGTAGCGTTGATAAGTCTGTGAAATATTAAAATTAACAACCATTTGAAATATAAACATAGATAAAAACATATAAGACACTTAAATTCATTTCAAAGGAAAAGTAACGTTCTAATCATGTCAAAATAATTTAGATTTCCAGTTAAAATCCTTATGAATATTTGGTATATGGTTTGTTAGTAAATAAATCTCTTGCATTTTGAGAATCACAAGAACTATCCATGCTACCTGACCTAGTGCTGTTGTTGGTATACTATTACCTCATCATATGTTCTGGAGTACTTTTGTTTATATTCATCTTCTCTAGATGTTTCTGACTCCTTCTTTTCTTCTTGCTTCTCTTTATCCTGTTTTTCTTTTTCCTCTTTTTCTTTTTCTTCATTTTCTTGTTCTCTGGTTCGGGTAGAACGACTCCTTCCTATCGTTTTCTCAGCTTCCTGAAGATCAGTCAATGTCACCCCCTGCACGCAAAAAAAGATAAATTTAATTATGAGAGGCATTAAGGCTCATTTCAAAGGAATATTTTATAAGTAGATATATTAAATACGAATATATTAAAAGTCAAATATGCATGTTTGGAATTGGTTTGCAAATTGAAACAGAATTTCTAGTCACATTCATTCTATGAAGAATCATCATGAGCAAGCACAATAATAGGTACTGGGAAAGAAATAAAATGTGTGCAAGAAATTGTCTCTGTATTCAAGAAATTAACAGAATAGCACAGGAACTGACCATATGAATATAAATATTCCCAAGAAGTTCAGAGAAAGAAGGAAAAGCCAATATATGCATTATTTATATATTAAATTTATATATATTTATGTTTCTATATATGTATATGCACACAGAGAAGATTTCAGTAAAGAAGTAATTTTTGAAGGTTAAGTCTTGAAAAGAATAGGTTGGATTTCAAGAAGCTAAGGCACGAAGATAGAAAAAAAATGTTAAGTAATGGCAAGGATTAAACACTTGAATCTAGGGACTTCTCTGGTGGTCCAGTGGTAAAGAATCCGTCGTCCAATGCTGGGCATGTGGGTCTGATCCCTGGTCGGGGAAATAAGATCCCACATACCGCGGGGCAACTAAGCCCGTGTGCCACAACTACCGAGCTTGTGTGCCTCAACAAGAGAGCCCACGTGCTGCAAACTATTGAGCCCATGCACTCTGGAGCCTGTGCGCCACAACTACAGAGCCCATATGCTCTGGAGCTCACGCGCCATAACTAGAGAGAGAAAACCCGCACACCACAACTAGAGAGAAGCCCACACGCTGCAACGAAGAGCCCATGTGCCTCACCGAAAAGATCCCACATGCCTCAATGAAGATCCTGCGTGTTGCAACTAAGACCCGAGGTAGCCGAAAAAAATAAATAAAATAAATAAATAAACAGTTGAATCTGGACTTTGGAGCCCCTCAACTGTAGGAAAGGGAAGACACGAGAGATATAGGAGAGAGAATGGCAAGTGGGTAAGAAGATTATAACTAGCTTGAGTGACATTTTTCTCATACTTGTATACCAGCTTTTTGATATACCTAATATAAAAGACCTATTTCCCATACCTTCCAAATACGCATAGAATTCTTTAATAATTATGCGACATCATATATGATTAATTTTAACACTGATCAAATATCCTGAGCCAGACACTATATTAGGAATAGAAAAATAAATACTTAAAGAGATATAAAGGCATATGCTACTTAGATGAAATGTAACATTAACAGTATAGCCACATAAAAAGGCTATGGTAGGATTACTAAGGCAACTTTTATCTTTTAAGATTTACTCATATTATATAGTGACATCAGTATTTTCACAGAAATGTGAAAAAGGGAAAGATAATTTATTTTGAACTTTTATATATTTTACACATTAAATATACCTGTGTTGATCTTCTAGACTGTCTTGCTTGTCTAGATCTTGCTTTTCTTTGGGATTCAGACTCTTCATCTCTAACAGGAGTGAGGTATGATCTACAGTAATAAATAAAAATTGTCACTTGGAGATGCAATACTTGTGAATATAATTATACATGAATGTGTGTAAGTGAAACATTTAAGTTTAGCATTTTAATGGATTTTAAGAAAGAGTCCTCAGAAAATGGTTAAACCCACTCTGAAATTCAACAATGCAATCTGATAGTTTTTTAGATTGGAACTACTCATATTAACATATTTTTAAAGTTCTTCCTAACCACAGTTTTGGTTTTTTTTAAACCATGTAACATCATTCCTCTTAGCTCCTTTCTTGATTTTCTACAACACCATCCTAGATGATATGTGAAGTTACAAGGCTAAACTATAGACTGTCAATGTCTTCTTATGGTAAAGGACTGAATGTAATATTTAGGATATGGGATGACTAGTGAGGAAGCAGCACTCCCTGCATTCTTGTCATTGTGCATTTACTAATAATGTTTTTGGCAGACATCGCACTCTTGTTCATACTTTAAGTTCTCTAAAAATTCAAGTGTTTTTATATACGAACTGCTTTAAAATCAGCATCTTATTCTTGGGTCACTGATTTTCTGATACAGAGAAGAGGATTTGGCATTTATGTTCACTAGATTTTATACTATAACTCTAAGCCTATGTTCCATCCTGTCACACGGTATGCACAACTTCAAAAGCATGCAATCTATGTCAAGAGGTAAATAATGAATTAAAGGGTTGAACAAGCAAAGACAAGACAGAGCCCTGCAACATAAGAAAACTTCCCTCTAATGAACAATATTATTCGGGAAGTTCAATAGTTAACAGTTTATCTAGTTATACTACTACCATCTAGCTCACATTTCTCAGAGAACATTCTGAACTTGAGTATCTCTATTTTCTGTTGTTCATTAAGTTTATCAATAACCTATCATCATACCCCTATCCCCAAATGCTATTTTTTAAAAACTCTCATGTTAACTTTAGTGTTCTTCTCAATTTGTAATTCATTCTGCTCTTTAACCTCCCTGACGCTATTCACATATTCATAACAAACTTTAGAATTTTTTCTTTGTTTTATGCCTTATGTTTTATTTCTTCTGTGTCCTTTAAAGCTCTAAGTTCAGAGAGTATAACACATCTTCAAACACCTTACAGTTATTCACAGTTCCTTCAGAATTCTTTTTAGAGAACTCTCATTCTTTTTGATACATAGGAATGCGTCTTTCCCTCCAAAGTCTTGAATTTTTTGGAATCTGTCTCTCTAAAACTAGAATACAAGATTCATTATTCCTAGGATTTGTCTCCTTGGATAACTAACCCTAAGATGACATAGTCATTTCTCACCCAAGATCCTGGTTGCCTCAATTTCATCAATTAACTACTACTTATTGGTTAAAGTTAGTTCTAGAGGACTGGTTCTTCTTGCTTCTACTCTAATCACAGATAAACTGTAAAGCAAGGTAAGTCAAGAAATTCTCAAGAGGGTGTTTTTACTTGAATGAGACATCCAGCAAACTTAGATGAAAATCCCATCACTTCTATATTCTGACTTGTTTTTATCATCTGCTTTGAGAAAATATCACTTGTGTTCTCTATTCGGTTGAATAACTTATGGCACTATATCATAAGGATAATATGTTTTTTTTCTCTTTATCTGTATGTTTTCTATCACTTTTTACCTCTAGGTTTCTAGAATATCCTGAATGATTATGTCTTTTTGCTATCATAATAGCACTACATTTATCTCATCAATAGGCACAGCTCATCAAATTGAAGCATTTCGAAATTGAAGCATTTCATTGAAGAGCTCTATTCTACCAAATTTTGATTCTATTAAAAACTAGTACTGACTTAAGTTCATAAAATAAAATTTTAATTTTTTTAATTAAAAAAAATTTGTCTCCCTAAAAGTGAAAGGCAAGGGAGAAGTCACTAAATAAAACATTTTGCTTATCACCATTTCCGTAGTTTAACTTTCTAGTTGAAATTCTGTATGGCTTCATCTGTACCAACACACAAACCCAGAGATGAATACAACTGGTAGGATACCTGCCCTCTCTCCATTCTATGATGCTCAAAAGCTTGATATTCCTTTTTCTCCCATTGTTTTATTATTTCTATTGTCTATATATCAATTTTCTTGAGTTTTAAGGTTTTTATTCAGCTGTAACAGATACTTTCTCATTTTTATTACAACTCCAGTGATTTTTCTGGGACAAGAAAGAGGATAACCAATAAATTTGTTATTAGAGTTTAAGAAACATTAATTCTGGAATACGATTCTTGTATTGTTTGTTGTAGAAGTTGATTATATAAATGTGGAAAATACTATACATTCTAACCTTCTCCAGGAAAATAACAACATATTAAAGGGTCTGAAAAGGACTAAGGGAAGAAACCTGTTTAACTGTGCTTAACTCAGCATTTTCCAAGACCATTTAAGCAGGAAAAAGTTTTTTTTTTCTTTTGTGGTACATTTTTAAACGTGTAATAGTTCTCTGTGAAATATTAGCTTGTAAAATGGCTATTTTTTTCATCCATTCATTTAACACTTATTTATGCATCTACTGGTCCTATGCAATTTACTGCCTTTTGGACTTCCACCAGATGAGGAAAAAAAAATAACAGAAAGAGAAGAAACCTAAATGTGATAGCAAATCTAGTTTAACAAAAGTTTATAGCAGCCTAGACAGCTGCATGTATCACTTCAGCATTTCATGAGCTGCTCTGAAAGTACAAATGGACATGAAAGACTGAATTCTTATTTCCACTATGTACAAAGTTTTCATATATAGTTTAAAACAACTGCATTGTCACTATGCCCCTTTACCCCATGGCAAATAGCACTATCAACCATCACACTCTCTCCCAAGAAGCCTAGATTGTTTTTCAATACTTTCAAGCTGCCATGAAAGTTAATAAATCTATTTATCATATCTGGTTTAACATATGCAGGTTAGGGGCATAAAAATTACTAGCTGAAAGACTTGTAAAATCTGTTCATTTAAAATTTCCATACAAACATTTGCTCCAAATTAGCATAAAAACCTAACCTATCGATTTGTAATATAGGAAATATATTTGATAGTCCCCATCTGAAATTCAGTTCCTTTCTCCTCCTTGAGGTGTCTATACAGAGCAGATCTCTAAGAACAGGATGTAGAGAAAACAAATAATTCATATTTTTAATATGTGTTTAATTCCAAAGAGGTGATCATCAAAAAGATGGCAGAACATACCAAATTGCATTACTATATCATACTGTCACACTGATCTCTTTTGTATAACTGTATAGGGTATATAATTTTACTTACTAGTCTTAGATTGCCCACTATTTTCTGAACAATCCAAAGGTTATTCTTAAATTAAGGTTTTTTCCCTCAGTAAGAGCAATTATTCTATATATTATTTCCCTGACATTTATTGGTTGAAATATTTATATTTATTTATAATATTTATTTTTTGGTTAGTCAACCAAATTACATCTCTAAAAAACTGAATACCAGCCCTTGCTTCTCATTCAGCATTTTTCCTTCCAGAGGGAAAAAATAAAGTAGTCAAATGGGAGCTGGCTGAGCCAAGGGAAAATGGTAGAAAAGAGCAGTTGTACCGAACCATGTGAACTCATACTACAAATAAGAAGTTATTAGTAAGGTACTGTTTTGCAGTTTGAAAAGACTATAGAGAATTAGAAATGCCTAAACAATGAAAGAATTTGCCATCTTGCTCCACCTACCTACCTATCTATCTATCTATCTATCTAGATATTCTGTCACCCCGCGAGGCTTGCTGGATCTGTTCCCTGATCAGGGATTGAACCCAGGCCATGGCAGTGAGAGCCCGGAATCTTAACCTCTAGGCCACCAGGGAACCTCACCATGCTCCATCTATTTAAAGCTAGCTTCTCCTCCCTGCTCCCCAATGCCTCCTCCCTCCAATTAATCAATTGGAAATCTTTATAAAAACAGAAAATTTTCATCCAAACCTGATCAATAAAAACAGGAAAATTCAACAATAATGTGGAATTTAATAGTGTACACAGTAACTTTACATAATATCTAAAAGTACATATGTAAGGGTACCTAAAAATGGCATAAATGTATTAGTATCTTTTTCAGCCACAGTATATTCTTAAATCACCATACATACATTTGGGGGCAAATTTTCAACTATATACATTTTGAAACCATTAATGAAATTTAATTAAAAAGACAAACAGGGGAATTCCCTGGCAGTCCAGTGGTTAGGATCTGTGCCTTCACTGCTGAAGGCCCTGGTTCAATCCCTGGTTGGGGAACTAAGATCCCACAAGCCAAGCAGCGTGGCCAACCAAAAAAAAGACAGACGAGGCCAAAATTGCAAACAATTATTTGACATGAAACAAAACACAAACATTAATATTATTGCACACATCACTGAAGCAAGTGAGACAAAATTTCTGTAATGTAGACCCGGAAAAATGTCAATAGACATATTTTATTTCTTATGATATGAGAACCTTCTCTGTCCTAACAATATCACCAAATATTTAATTCTCAATCTTAAAGTCTTCCAGGATTTATTCTAAAAGATGAAACTCAATACTTTCCAACAATATAAAAAATAAAGAAATCTGAGGTTAATCATAATTTGCTTGTTCTGAAACAACTGATGATTTTGGGGAGACATTCACTGGCTTTGTCATTGGAAAAACTTTTTTAAAGTATGGAATGCTAGATAGAAAGGATTCTAGAAGTTAAAAACTATATAAATTAAATACCTCATTTTACAGAAGAATAAATTCTAACCCACAGAGAACTCTTACCTTAGGATTAAGGCACAGCAAGGAGTAAAAAACCAAGACCTCCTGAACCTTTTCCCCTTCAGCTCCCCACCTCCCAAAAAACCAAAGCCCTCAAATTCATTTTCACTAGAAGAGAATGATGAGTGCCTATGAAACTCTAATTTCTGTAGGCTATGTGGTCTCATTGAAAACACCTCAAAAACCTAAAACTGACTAAATTTAAGAGAAAAACAAGAATAATTAAAATATGATATGACCTATACTGGTATTCAAAAATCACAAAATGCTAACTGCTTGTAGTGCTGTTAGAGAAGTATCATTAAATTTCACCATAAAAATAGAAATGAAGCATAAATATATTGACAGAAACTAAAGATGTAATGATAGGAAAGAAAACATTTTTTTAATTAAAAAAGTTTTCAAAACATTTAACATTTTGTTACGTTTCATATATTCACCACAAATATTACTATAAGGATGCTACTACTTACAACAGGCCACGCACTTTGCTAGGGATCAGAGACAAAAGATGTATAAGACTGTATATGAATACTATGTGCTAGAAATAAAACCAAATTAATCTGGTTGGTATTTTAGTTAAGGAAAATATCAGCTATGTAGCTAATTTTTCAAGAATAAAATATTTAAAGAGGTTACGTTTAGTTTCCTAAGATGTTCTTTCTCAAGAGGGAAAACCAAATTCAAAGCTAGGGACTATGCATGATATAGCAGACAGAACCCTGGACTGATTCTCCTGTAATATTGGGCCTAGCCTTAGCTCTCATACTTACTAACCACATAAAAGTGGTAAAGTCACTTAATATCTCTGGAACTCAGTTTCCTTCTGTAAAGGATATCATAAAAGATAATAGGTAAATTCCTTTCCACATCTATGATTCCATACCAATTGGCTGCAACAGGAAGAAGTGAGCAATGCTCATAAAAATGTTTTAAGCACATAAAACAAATTCACAGACCCTTTAAAAAATTTAATTAACAAGTGCCTTCTATGTACCAGAATTAAAACTAAGTGAATGTAGTTAACATACTTAAAATTATTTGGCTTACACATATGCATAAGAAGCCATTCTTCACCAAAAGAATTTTAAAATGAAATTCTCAAAAATAACAACAAAAATCGCTAAACATGCATCAAACTTCTTAATAATGAGGTGGAAGGGGGAAACAATAAGAATAAAAAACCTGTTTTTGTCATGTTACATCTAGTTTTCCATGAGTATGAGTTGTTTAATATGTGTTTAGAGTATGCGCTTAGATCTTCATCACAAAAATGTTTTGAATTAAATAAACCATTAAAACTAAGATGGCTAAGTATGAAGACAACTATCTGGCTCAGTGCCTTTAAACAAGAACATTAATTCTGTCAGAGGTGGGTTACCAAGCCTAAAGGCGAATAATTGCTAATTGTATCAATTTACATAGTTCTGAGCTGATCTAGGTTATCTCATGTATTAACCTTCTGAAGAGATAGTCACCAACTTCCCAAGATTAAAAAAACAAGCAAAACAAACAACTTTCATCATTGGGCAAGATATATCAGTAGTCCTATTAGGACCTTTACACACCTGCGTCTCTCCCTGACCTCTGAAGTGGAGGAGACAGTGCCAGCAGTAGTTGTAGTCAGGGTTGTGGTAGAGGCTGCAGCATTTACAACAGTTGGAGCAACAGGAATGGTCACTGCCGTAGGAACACTGTCCTTTTCTTTTTCAGTACTATCCTCAGCCCACAAACGATTTGAGGTACTATAGCATCATAAGCAGCAACACAAAAAAGAGAAAAGGAAAACAGCTAAACAAGGAAAGCACTTTCTAGCAGCTGAAAACATGTGACTACAGGGATGGATTTTTTTAAAACATAAGGTGAGACATCTTTCATCTATGAACCAAAAAGTTCACCCAGAGCTGTCAAAGAGAAATTTACACTTTAAGCAGCTTAATGCAAGGAAATTTCATAAGTTAGGAACTTAATATTTTTTCCCCAGACATGCATAATTGCCTCTTTTTGGAACCAATTTTTGTTTGTAAATCATTTTAACAAGGTCAATGAAAAAATCCAGAGCCCCACAATCTTCTAAACAAAAATGCATGCACATACATAAGCACACAGTAGGCCTGAACACAAAATGTATCTGTGACTCACCTGCTTTGTGTGCCTGCTGAGGAAGAACCCGTTGTAATCTTTGTAGTAGTGCTTGTGCTGGAAAGCAGGCTTTTCTGAAGCCCAGCTGCAGAGGTAACTGTTGGTGTTGATGTGGTGCTTGGAACACTAGAACTAATCAAATCATCTTGTCTTCTACCAAAGGAGCAACTAAAGGAAAGAGTCATATCTATATAGAATGTGTTTGTATGTGTATTCTATAGTCAATGCCTATACATTATACAGATTCACAAGGCTAGGAAAAAATCTAAAAGACTGTGTTCCTAAATACGCCACCGGCTCCAGCACCAAGAGTTGCATCTACAACTTGCTAGAGTCTAGATGACTTCCCTAATTTGGTAGTGTATCATTTTACTGCATCCCCCACCCACCAACAAGATTCAAAGATGATCTGATAGTTTACATTTCTGGAACTGTTCCAGGTCATATGGTCACGCCAGGTTGGGTCTGGAAAAACACTTTGGTTTGGTTTTACTTGGGGAAAGTTAAGACTTAAGCATTTTCTAAGAAATTGTTTTGGCAATGGGTCACATCCCTAGGGGTGACCCATGCCTGTATTATATTTGTTGATCTTTTAGTCTTTTTTTGGTTGCTTTTAGCAGAGAAAATAACACATAGATTTTCCACCCCCTCTCCAATATGATATTACCAACATTCGAATTCAAGGCATTTCCATTGCTCTGAGTTCTAACACAGGTAGAAACTTTCCAGGTCACCACATGAGATCAATTAATTAATCTATTTCAACTGCTCTAGTCAATTATATAATTGACATATATAATTACATACAGAGTTCCTTTTTTAATATGCTATAATCTAAAAGATACTTCTTAGCATATCAAATTTAATTTAAAAATATATAATATAATAGGAAGGCATAAGTAGGAGCAAATTTTCACCCATCTTTAAATATATATTCTGTGTCTTTAAATGAAGTTTTATTTAAACAACAAAAGATATATTTAATAAAGGCACATTTTTAATGTTATATTAAATTGAGAGCTCCAAACTGGCTCATATTTTGATAAAAGAATACACAAAAGTTACTTAAGAATTATATTATTACCTTTTATGATAAGCTGATCCTTCATTAATTGAGCTATTCTTTCTGAGATCATCTTCCCATTTTCTTCTTGTATATGAACTACTTGTTCGCAAACTTGAAGAATCTCTGTGAAAAAAATATCTTTCAGATTCTGGTAGATAATTTTAAAATAGGGTTAAAGAAGCTGTATTTTAATAAACATCTGTAGAAGCAGAAACTAGTAAAATCCCTTAGAAAAACAGTCTGGAATACTTATTAAGAAATGAAAGTAATTCACTAAGATTCCAGTTCTAAGATTCTATCCCAAAGGTATAATCCTAACTATAGGGGGGAAATTTAAATGTTTGCAGAAGTTTTATTTATGATGACAAAAACATTAGATAATTTAAATGTCCATAGTTTGGGGAGGGGAAATGGCTACTTTAACCTCAGCAAATCTACTCTATGGAACACTATGTACTAATGAAGAACAATGCTTATTGAAAATACATACTAACATATAAGACATTACGAGATCTTAAGTGAAAGAAAAAGTCAAGACACAAAATTGAATATTATAACATGATTACAATTATATTAAAAATTCTCATACTCTGTATGTGCTGAAAAGTAGGAAGAAACAAATTAAAATGTTGACAGTGATCAAGTAAGGGCTTTTTCTCCCTTCTTCTTTCTCCTTTTCTATTATGTTCCAAATATTTAGAAAGCATATACTAGTCTGTGACCTCATCTGCCACCACTGCCCCCTCACTCCGTTATAACCATAATGCCTTCATTTTTTTGGCTATTTCATGAACATACCAAGCCTGCACCTCCTCAAGTCCATGTACTTGGTGTTCTTCCTATTAGGAATACCCTCCATCTCTTCCTGAAATCCATATCCCACATAATTACAACAATGCTCATGTTTTAACTCTTATGCTAGATAGTAAAGATTTTATAGTTAAAAAAATAAAACAAATCATAATGAATCCACCTGTTTTCTTTCTCTTCAATGTCAGATGTACTGGCTAGTCGTCTTGGTATTGTAGGTGCAACATACGCAAGCCTAGTTCCTTTACTATCTTTCTCCTACACAACAGGGAGAAAAAAGAGTGAAAATAAATCTGTGATGACTATAAGTGCTGCTAAAAGTATTAGGTAAAGAGTATTCAACAATGTATAATTACACAGCCATCATAGTTTATTTTATAATATTTCCATAATTCCTAGCTAAACTCCAAAATTGATGTCTATCAATATTCAAGTACTATAAACACTAAAAGACAGCCTGTTCAAATTAATTTTCTTTTCCCTCTTCTTTAATCTAGAATTAGCTCTTTTTTAACATAAGAAAAATTCCTCCACATTTTAATGACTTTTTCTGAAACTTCTGTAACATTTACTGTAATGTAGTATTGTAAGATAAAATATCTTTACTTCTTTCAGAGAAATAAGGTCTCAAATACAGTTCACTGATAAGTCTCAATTACTTACATTATACAAGCTATTTACTACCTTGATATACTATGTTTTAAAAATATAACATTAAAATATACAAAACAAAAGGTTATTTAAATTATATTTAACCAAATCTGGCTGAGAGTGTAGTGACAATGACATCTGTTACATTCTCATTATACTGGCATCAAGTACTTGGAAAACAACTGGAAAATAAATTTATACAAAATAAAAAACATTAAAATTACTTAATGAGAAATTCATTTCTGAATTTCTGATACATGTAAACACTCCTGTATAGAGCAAGAAAACTGTAAGGAAAAAAATGTCCAAGCACTAAAAATGCAATAGAAAATAAATAATCCAATTATACAAAATAGCACTGAATGAACTGTGGTGCATTCTATTTAATGCAAGTTAATACTGCCTTTCAAAATATAGTTATTAAAATTGCTCACTAGGACAAAGCTGTGATGTATCAGATGAAAAAGTAGGTAAAGAAATTGCACATATTGGATAAATTTAACTTATGAGTATAAGCACATTCTAGAAAAATGTGTTCCTAAACTTTCAAAACCCTTCTTAATAAATAAAATTAGCTTGCTCCTTGATACATTTTATTGTAAATTCTCAAACAGAATAAAGGATTCCTTTAATTGAGTATAGTCTCTTAATTTATGTTTTGGGCAAATACATCTGATCTTCCCAATAATTATATCCCATATAGATATCTGCGTAAGGTAGGTACATTTGTATTATCATGTAACTCATTAAGTCAGGTGAATTAAGTTGATAACATAGATCTAATGATACATAGTAGAAAATCCAACACATCTGATTCCAGGAAAACAAATTATCATAGTTTTTATAGAAACCAAATTGTGAAACAGATTACCTTTTCTTTATTATCCAAAGAGGAGGAAAGTCTGGGACTTGAAGCTGAACGCATAACACCTGCAGTGTCTTTTTCTTTCTGAGCCTCTTTAGATGCTGTGATTTCTGCAAGTGCGCCATAACTACCAGTCTTTCTAAGTCCTAACCTCCAAGATGCAGGAGACTCATCTTTTCTCTCTTCTTCTTTGGGAGAAATTTTTGTAGCTGAAGTTGGAAACTGTTTTTATTTTATTTTATTTTTAAGGAAAAGGAGAAAAATTATACAATACTGATCAGTCCTTAAACTGAAAATGAGAAGTTTACATATAATATGTTTAAAATTATAGTTAATAGTTTCAGGAGAAACACTTTTACTAAGCAGGTTAATGTCTTAGTAAAAAATGTAAAGATCTAAAACTGAAGAAGGAAATACTACCTTTCCAGATGTTAGATTTAAGAACACACACTCCACACTTTGTATCACACAGAAAAATTATGATGCAAATACAGAGAACAGAAATGAGCACACCATAATGACTTAAAACCATGCATCTTTGAAACCAATATTCATATTAAACTTGTTATGTTGTAACCTAATATAAATCCTTGCACATCGAAATGCCTCACCATAGATTTTTCACCTTTACTGGGCACAAGAACAATGCCAGTTTTGCGCAAGCCCTGCCTCCATGATGCAGGATCTACTGATTCCACCACAGGCATGATAGGAGCAATGAAATCATACTAAAGCCAATTAAAATAAGACAGGTAAAGAGATAAAGATCGAAAGCATGAAAACAGAAAAGGAAGTTATGAGCAAAACAGACTTTTCTCTTTTTAAAAGAATTTTATAATAAATTAAAACCCAACAACTGGGTAATTATCCAATCTTTAAAAGTCACTGGGAACAAGTTCCAGTTTTAGCATGAGAGAATCTGAAAGAATCTAATACAGAAACTTCCAAGGCAGTTAAAGCCACATAGAGCTGATAGTATTATAGTATGAAGTGAAAAAACTACTGCCCTTGAATTTTGTTTTTATTCATTTTGTACTTGGGTTAAAAAAATTTTAATCCATCATCATCAACAAAAAAGTAATCAACAACAAAAAAGTAATCATCAGTATATTTCTAATTATAATATTTAATTCATTAATATTTTAAATATCATAGCCTTAAATTTACTGTTTGATTTTTCCACTAAACATTAAACATTTCAACTAAAAACTGTTTTTGTACAAATATTTATTTCATTTTCAGGGCTTTCCAACTAACCTAAAATGAAATGTCTGTTGTCTGTAACTAGTTCACCTCATTAACTTCACTTACAGAGTTTAAATATTCAACCACAGTTAAATATAGATGGTAAATAGAGCAACTATCTAGTTACTACAAGCATAGGATATAGATTAAAAAACAAAACAAAACAATCTTTCTTTCACATCTATTACCAAGGTTTGCCATAACAGCAGTTTAATAGAGCTTGTTAAAGCACCCATAATGTTGGAGGGCTAATTCCTAGACAAAACTGCTACAAGATACCTCTAATAATTCCAATAATTAATTCCTAACAATAAGGTTGCAAAGAGACTCAAGATATACAAGCATTTTTCAGTTCCCAAAATGCACACTGAGGCATTCCAGGGCGCAAGAACAAAATCACAGGGGTGCTGTGGGATATTTTAAAGTTTTGAGAGAAGTACAGTGACATCTGTCAGACACTGCACAAATTGCCATTATTAACTTATTTGTACCTAACTACTTAATAAATGAAACGAAGAGGTATTTTTTTTGGCCAAATGGCACTGTGAAAAAAAATCAGTAAAACACTAAGGTCTCCATTGACTGAAAAAGTCCAGGAAGCTGTAATATTTTGCATAATATGATAGGCATTGAGATGATTCCTTATTGATTTCACAGTTTAAAGTCATGGTACTCGAGAACAGAGGTTGGCAAACTTTTCCTTCTGTAAAGGGCCAGACTGTAAACTTTAGGCTTTGTAGACTATAGAGTCTCTGCTGTAACTACTCATCTATGCTGCTGTAGCACAAACCCAGCCATAGGTAGTACACAAATGAATGAATGTGGCTGTGTCACATAAAAGTTTATTTAGGGGCAATGAAATTTGAATTTGTGTCACAAAATATTCTTTTTCTTTTCATCCTCCCCTGCCTCTGCCAACCATTTAAAAGTATTAAAACCATTCTAACTTGCAGGCTGTACAAAAAACGGGTAGTGGGCCACCTTTGGCCCACAGACCATGGTTTGCCAATCCCTCCCTACCCCAGAACTTTCCCCAAACTGGAAACAAATGTTATTCCTCCATGATAAAATCATCATATAGCAAATAATATTTGCTGAGTGTTACAACAGAAGCTAACATTTAACAAATGTTTACTTGTGTGAGGCCCTAAACTAAGTGCTTAATATGGGTTATCTCATTTAATCCTACAATCACCCAATGAAATAGCATTTTACTATTATCCAATATTTTAGAGTTGAGAAAAATGAGGCAATATTATCAAGTTTGAAATTTTGTTGCACTGTTACGACTGATATACCTCCTCTCCACCTCACATGGATTTAAATACTGGTTTATGTGTTTAAAAGCATCTTTCAATTTTTGGTATATAAATAAACCTCTCTGAAAAACTCAAGTATACCTAGTCTCTGAAATTCTTCTTTTGGTTTTTATAACCAGGACACTATTTTGACTTTCCTACTCTCTGACTACCCCTTTCCTGGTCTTTTTGTTGTTGTTGGTAGCAACTATCCTTGTCATAGCCCTGTAACATAAGCACTCCAAGAGTCTGTTCTTGTATCTCCTATCTTCTCTTTATACTTTCTTCTGAATGTTGGGAGTAGGGTCTTCTTATATCCTGAGGCTAAATATTAATTGTATTCAGCTTATTCTCAAATTTGTTATTCTCCAGCTCAATCTGACTCCTAAATTCCTAGTCCTGAATTTCTATTTACCTGTAGAATGGACTATATGTAACTAAAATTGGAACCTGAAACTCAACATGTTTAAAGTCAAACACCTTTATTTCCAAACCAACTCTTCCTCAGTTCCCTATTTCTGTTACTGGCACCCAAAATCTCTTCAATCCCCTAAATTTCTTTTTTTTTTGCCCGCTCTGTGTGGCATGTGGGATCTTAGTTCCCTGACCAGGGATCGAACCTATGCCCCCTGTGCTGAAAGCACGAAGTCTTAACCACTGGACACTGGGGAAGTCCCAACTCCCTAAATTTGAAACTTCGCAGTCATGTTAGACTTCTTCTCTGTCATCTTCCTCCATCTACAAGTTAAGTGCCAAGTCTCTAAATCTCCTCTCCTTTATAAGTCCACTGCCACTTCTCTGGTTTATATTCTTATCATGCTAGGCAACGTCAATGACTTTCTAATAAACCTTCTCTCAGTCAGTCTCTTACCTTCAAATACACCTGTATGTTGCTGCCAGAATAACATTCTAAAATTCTCTCATGGCCTTGTTCAAACATCTATGATCCTCTACTATCTATCAAATTATGAAAATGTTACCATAGTAATGAAAACATTCCAATTTGGCTCTACTTTTCCTGCTTTACTTCGTATATATATCCTATAAATCAATCAAACTAGACAACTCATTTTTCCTGCAACACTCCACATTATCCCTACTTTTTTTTTTTTTTTGCGATACGCAGGTCTCTCACTGTTGTGGCCTCTCCCGTGTGGAGCACAGGCTCCAGACGCGCAGGCTCAGCAGCAATGGCTCACCGGCCCAGCCGCTTTGCGGCATGTGGGATCCTCCCGGACCAGGGCACAAACTCGTGTCCCCTGCATTGGCAGGCGGACTCTCAACCACTGCGCCACCGGGAAGCCCTATCCCTACTTTTGATCACACTGTTTCTCTTCTCTCTTTTTCAACAGACTGTACAAACTCTCCTCTCTGTTAGTTGAAATACTACCTCATTCTTCAAGATCTATCTCAAATGTTCTAACTCCATTACCTCAAATCAAAAATGATTTCTTCCATTTAAAAACTATCATTCTACAATTATACACTTTTACCGGTATATTTCATATACCCACAGCACATAGTAGTCTTTTACTAAATTTTATTATGATGTAGGTTCAATTAGCAAGAACATGTAATTCCAAGAAAACTGAATTTTTACCATCTAGCAAAGAAAATATAGTTTATGCTTATTGGAATATATGTGTATACAGCAGAGTAGGTAATCTTTTTCAGAGATCCCAACAATATTTATTTTGACTAGAGAGTTATATATAAACATTGTTAGTTAAACTTAATGTTAGTTGAAACTTTAACTAACAATAAACTTATTGTTAGATAAAAATTTAATATAAAATGTATATTATTTAACTTACTGTAAGTTAAATAATGTGATAAACTTACTATTTTTAGTTAAAATAAATCATAAGATCAAACTAATGGTTTTATAGATAATATATCCATAAATCATAGGCCTGATCTCACTGCTACAGAAATAGTTCTATAATTTTAGCTGACAAGTTAACAACTTAAGAGAAGATCATTTAAAGTGAATATATCTATGTTTCTCTATTTATCATGAGTTATTATAGAATATAAGTGATATTTAATACTGTTTTAGAGCTTCCAGTTTCGTGATCTATTCCTTGCCATGAATGTTAGAGAGAGAGAGAGAGACAGAGAGAGAGAGAGAGAGAGAGAGAGGGAGTGTGTGTGTGTGTGTGTGTGTGTGTATGTATTTATATACATAGTTTATGTACTGCTGGAGGAAGCTAGAGAACTTAAGATAACTTGTCTAGATAATAGAATCAGAGTAGTAAGTGGCAACCTAAAAATAGACAGAACTCTTAATTAATTACAAAATCTTTTACGATGCATTTACAAATTAAGAATTCATCCAAGGAAATTTCTGTTAGGTCTGTAAGTTACAAGGAAAATCTTGAAACAAGTGAAAAAAAAAAACACTAAAATGCTAAATTAAAGTAAATACAGTACCACTGGCACTGGTACCATGGTAACAGGCTTTAAAAGTCATATAATACTGATAAAACTTAAAAATACTTCATTTTTTTGTACACCATGACTTTATTACTTTGAATAAAATTTGCCCATAAAACTCTAAGAACAAAGACTGAAACAATGTAATCTTTAAATGGAGAATAAAATGGAGTTTCTAAATATGCAAATTAGAGAAACAGTTGTCATTAGATCAATTTAATTACAGAATCAAAGTAATTCTGAATAAGAACTTTTATAGCAAATAAATTACTGGCCCACTAATCTAATAGAGCTATTAAGTATTTGCTTTCAGTGAGGGCAGTTGGCATAAACTGAGAAGTAAACTGCCATAAATCTAGGGTTATGCTTGAGAAAAATATAATTGATCATAAGAACCCTACTGTAATTATTTGACTACAGTAGGAAAGAGATTGCTTAGTTAAATACTCAAAAGACTGACAGCCGGTTTCTTGGCCAGCTATTCCAGGGGGGATGGGGCTTTTGGGAACTTGATAAATCTACAGTTCTAACAGATAATCAAAAGAGCTAAAGTTTAGTATTCACTGAAGAAGTATAAAGGGGTTCTAGAATTAATAAATCTTTAGTTAAAGCAGCTCATGGTGACACCAGTTATGGCATGATAACTATCTTGAAAATTTTTCAGACGACTGCTTCTGGCCTTGAAAAGGCCAGAAATTCTCCAGAAATTCTGGAGAATTTCATTTTAAAGCATATGAAATTATGACCATTTGAGAATGGGTTCTAATTGAATTCAAGAAACTCTCAGTTCTAGAATACAGCAGGTAATAAGATAATTCAGTCACAGAGTCTTCTGATATTCAAATTGTACCAGTGAAATTCATATATTTCCACCACTAAGAATTCATACTACTGCTTTCCTTTGGAAGAGTTTTAGAGGAGGATTATTAATAACAGTATGGATTTTTAAAGAATTCTCTAGTTTATGATTTTAAAAGGTTCAAATTTTGACCACTTGGAGCCAAATCCAAAGATTAGCAAAACTGACAATATGGTAGAAACACTGTGGGGATTTAAAATCAGTCCTCAAACCCATGCAAACCAAATAACGTCAGATAAGCAACAAAACAAGAAGTCCAAAGGCAGAGACTTAATAGGTAAACACAATGTATAATCCCTGAGTGGACCCTTAATTTGAAAAATCAAACAGCTAGAAACATGTTACTAGGAGGACAACTGGGAAAATTTTGAGTATGGTCTGTATATTAGTGAACGTAAATAATGGTATTATATCAATGTTAAATTTTCTAAGTATGATGATTTCCGTGAGGGAATGAAGGATTAATGCCTTTGTACTTAAGAGGTACGTACTCAATTATTAGGAATAAAGTGTTACAGTGAGAACAGTCAATTTTTTTTTTTTTTTTTTTGCGGTACGCGGGCCTCTCAGTGTTGTGGCCTCTCCCATTGCAGAGCACAGGCTCCGGACGCACAGGCTCAGTGGCCATGGCTCACGGGCCCAGCCGCTCCATGGCATGTGGGATCCTCCCGGACCAGGGCACGAACCCGTGTCCCCTGCATCGGCAGGCGGACTCTCAACCACTGCGCCACCAGGAAAGCCCTGAGCAGTCAATTCTTAAACGGCTCCAGGAAAAAAAAAAAAAGTACGTGTGAGTGTGAATATGTCTACGTGTGTGCATGCGTGCATGTGTGTGTTACACAGAGAGGGAAATGAGTTTACTCCTAAAAGTTAGGTAAGGGTGGGGAGAAGCCTTTAAAAAGAGACCAGTAGGTTAAAAAAAACCCACAGAAAACCCTTAATCTTTAATTAGAGTTAAAAGAAGTATAGGTTCTGAAACAGCAGGGAAAAGAAAAGTCTTTAACAGATCAACAAGAGAGTAAGGATGAAGAATAAATGGAGAACAAAATAAGGAAGAGGAATAAATGAAACTAACAATTTGGGAGCACTCAGTCACTAGCCAAGCTCTCTCAATTACCGCTTAACAATGTTAACTTATTTTCTCTTTGTTATTATTTTTGTTTTGTCCTTTATAGGAGGAACAGATAAGGAAGATAGTCACTTGCTCAAGGTCACAAAAACTAACGAGGTGGGGTCAGCAGTTGACCTCTGGTTTGTTCTGACATACCTGGTGCTTTGTAAATGAATTAGAAAATCTAGATTCCAGTTCTCTCAGTAACTTGTGGTAGTACTTTTCGTGCTTAACTTATACACATGTGAAATTACCAAAATGCACCTTTACTCAACAGAAATAAAGGATACAAACCCCATGCTTCTCAAAAGTTCAATGAAAATAAAAAACTACCATGATCAGTAGTTTTTCATATGAAAAATTTTATCTTTCTGCTATTTACTGGGTTGGCCAAAAAGTTCGTTTGGTTAATGAATATGTTGCTCAATAAAGTTCTTGGTAAAAACCGAACAAACTTTTTGGCCAACCTGATATTTTTGTTAATGATCAACTGCAAAAAGTACTTGAGAAGAAGAACATAATAGATTCAGAGGAAATAAAGAAAAAGACATTCTTATTCTAAAACCTTAAATAAACTTAGAACTGTCTTAATGCTTTAGCTCAAATGGTACTTACACAGAATACATTTATTTTTAACAAACACAATTTTGGCTTACCTTTTTAATAGGTGATGTAGGTGTTGCCTGACCAGATGACACAGTAGGTGTTGTAACAGCTACAGGAGCTGCTTGAGTACTAGAAGTATTGGCATTAGTTACAGAAGCCATGGATTTTGTCTTATCTTTAGGGAAAGGAAAAGGAAAAAAAAGAACACTAAGAGTCATGATTCTAGATGAATTCAGTTTCAATGGTATTGAAAACAGCATTTTATACTGTATTTTTGCTTAAGGTTTTGTTAACTCAGTCTTTTCCCACTATTATCCCTTTTAACAAGTGACATTTTCAAGGAGTTTCTAGAAATGTCTCAGTAGGTATGAGACTTAAATAAGAACACGACACACAACCAGACTTTTAAGAATAAAAAGCACAAATAAAATATGACTATATGACTTGTGTACTTTTAACACTATGGAAAATTTTTTTAAGTTTTAAATTAATATTTAAAACTTGAATATACGAATACAATGTAACTTCAAAAATGCAAGAGCTATGCAGTTTTCCAATGAATAAACAACTTACATTGCTTATCTAAAACATAGCTCTTCTTTATTCTAGGAAATCTAAAAGTGCTCTTTGTCGATAATGACTTATATTCCTGTCAAACAGTATGCTTAAATGTCACAAAGAGCATTCCTTCTCACCCCCCAAAAGTCTAGAGTTAAATGGGCACAATATCAGCTAAATTAGGTTAAATCTCTTCTCACAATGTATCAAGACAATTTCCAACTAGTAATTGATCACTTAGAAAAAGATTTTTGAAATATTAGGAAAAAATCAATATGATGCTAGCAAAAATTCAAAGACTGTATTTGAACACATAAACTGGCCTTTAGCAAAAGTCACATATAAATTTAAACCTTTAAATTAACTGTAATTTATAAATGGGCTAGAAAAGTTCACTTTTCAAATGGTCAAAAGTCCTTTTATCCAGTTTTAAAATAGTCCTTTAGTTTCAAAATGGGATAGGACAGGTATCTTTCGATACTTTTGTGAAGAAGTATACTGCTTTTAAAGCCCTATGAGATACTCATTTTCATTACACTACCTCTCTCCCTTCTTTTAGGTCAGTTTTGCAAAGAATCTTCCACCATAAATTACCATTATGAGTAAGCAGACAACATTAACAAATCCTTGTCTTTAGGGCAAATACAAACTTCCCACTAATAATTCTGAATTTGCAATGATTCATTGAGTCCTATTTGTGACTAAGAAAACATCTGTAAGATGTTAATAGGGTGAAAAGCATAATCTTAAACTGCATCAAAAGACAAGGCCAAACTGGCATATTTAAAAATCACTATAACCACAGCTTTTCAAATAAACTGAATGAGCGAAACTCAGTCTAATAAACGTTTTTCTTGTTGTTAAATCCCTCTTTTCATTCAATAGAAGCTAAGCCTATTCAGCACAGTTAAGTACAAATCATGTATACTCTAATTAGACCATCCTCCTGGAAAACAATCCATCCAACCGGAGAGAGTAATTCAACAAACATTTATTAAGTGTCTGATACCTCAAGTACTGTCCTAGGCACTGGGGATATATATCAGTCAATGAAAAGACAAAATATCTTAACTGCATAAAGCTTACAGTCTAGTAGGAGAAATAAGTAATAAACTAAAGCTCAACATGTGTTTTTTTCATTTTATTTTCTCCTTCTCCCCCTATTTTCTCCAGGTGTAAAATTTTTTTATATTATTGAAATCTATACATCAAAGAATGTATATGCACGTATGCAAACATTTATGTTTGGTTTAAGAATAATAATTAAACAAACCTCAGGTGTTCACCATCTAACTTAAGTAAACATTATCAGTGTTACTGAAGCCCTTTCTATCCATTTGATTTCAATGAAGAATAAAAACCTCACGTCCTAGAGAAAAAAAAGAAAAAACCTAAAAGCAAAACTATGCTTCCCTATTCTCATTCCTTCAACTACCTCTGAAAAATTTATATATCATTTGGAAGGAAATTAAACTTTTGGTTGAGTTCCTATTTTCAATCTGATTTATAAGAAACTGATTAAAATATGGTTTGGAAAATATTTTATGAAAGAAAATTCAGCAAAATAGTTATTTAACATAAAACAGTTTCCCAAGGAAATAACCTTACAAAAAGAAAAAAGAAACAGCTTAGAAATTGTCAGATCAAGCTATACCTCTACAGGGAAATGGCTACTTTCTCAAGCTTGCCAAATAAAGTATGATAAAGCCTTGTTGATATTAAAAGAGTGAGAGAGAAGGAACCACACAGCATTTACATGGATTAATTCTTGAGATAGAGTTAAATTTTCCTGGCACAACTGGCTACTAGCAACAGGAAGAACAAAATTATCAAGTACAATGCTTCAGAGGAACATTTAAAGTTAGCGCACTGAGAAGAGATTGGTATGCTTAAAGTCCAAATTGGGAAATTAATACAATACAATTTGATGGTAATTAATTCTATTCATACTTATAGAACAGTTTAAAGAACTATCCAGATAGCCTAGTCCAATACTTCTCATTCTACAAGCAAGGAAATTTCAACCAAAGGTCAGGAGACTTGCTAGTTAGTGGCAAGACTGGCCTAAATCTGAAGTCTTTTTTTGTTTTAAATAGCTCCCTGGTGCCTAATACTGAACAGTGAACTGTATAGAAGGGACAAATTAAGAAAAAATAGGTAGAAGAATCTCAGGAATCTCTGTGAGATATCTGGACTTCCAGTTCTTGAATTCTACTACATGAGCTAGGAGAGGGTGCTGGTCCTGGCTTTCATGTGCACATGTGCATATAGTTTAATTTGTAATGATATATTTTACTAGAGACTGGGGGCCAAGGCATGTCTCACGGAGAGGAGATTAACTACATAAAAATAACTTTAAATACTTACAAAAGTATCTGAGTCAATTTAAATTTCAATGATATCATTTCATCTTTCAAATGAACTGAACAAATTTAACTGAATGTTATTAGGTAAGCATGTACATTAATCTTATTTAAATTAGTAGACTTTAATTTTATACAATTATTACATGAAAATTAACATTCATTACAAAGCAATTGATTGTTATATAATATCCATGTAAAGCAGGTATTATTACCCTGATTTTACAGAGAAATCAGAGGTTAAATAACTTACCCACATCTACAGTTACATGCATGCATCAGTCCATGTTCTTGAACACTGTACATGCTGATTCTCATATAATTTGTTTTTATAGTTAGAAATATTTTAATTAGCATGTTATACAAATAAATTATAATATTCAATGACTACCTGTTGTTCTACTGCCAATTTTACCTATATTACTGTGCCATCAAGGCAAAAGATATGCTGACTCACTTGATCAGCAATGTCACAGCAATAAATAAAAAATTAAATCCCTAAGTGACTAGAATCTAGTCATTTATAAATTTCAAAAATTCTTTGTGTATTTCCAAAAAATAATTTACTTGTAGCATTAGTAAGCTTCAAGAAAATAAAGGAATCTATAACACATCACCTGGCAACAAAGCTAGCCTGTGCCCATTTAGCAATATCTTGTTTTTAATGGAAAACAGAATTATTAGTACGTTCCTTGACATGTTTATTTAGTAAACTTTAGCTTCTCACATTTTCTTAGAAAAAATATTTTATTGAGTGAGTAAAAAACCTGATTCAAAACTGTTGCTGTTGTGTCTAGAGGAAATATGGGAGTCCAAGAGATTCTAGGGCTCCATTTGTGTTTACTAATGATTACCAAACTGGTCCTGATAATGATGACAGTTTTTTCATTGATAAAAACCTTAATGAAAATGAAATACCTTTTCTGATAAATACGTTAAAATGCCAAAATGCCAGGTTATACAACTCAAAGATAGCAATCCTGGAATCTTATGCTCTCAGAAGGTTTTTTTTTGGTTTTGTTTTTCTTAAGATTTTTTTGATGTGGACCATTTTAAAAGTCTTCATTGCATTTGTTACAATATCGCTTCTGTTTTATGTTTTGGGTTTTTTTTGGCCACATGAGGCATGTGGGATCCTAGCTCCCCAACCATGGATTGAACCCGCACCCCTTGCAGTGGAAGGCAAAGTCCCAACCACTGGACCACCAGGGAAGTCCCTCTTCAGAAGTCTGAGTGATTAGCCGATACAGAATAAAAGCAATTCAGTAAACAAAATCTATAAAAACATGTGACCCAGAGGGAAAAAAAAGCAGAAAACCTATCCTTGATAATAAAAAGGGAAAGAACGTAAATTGTTAATTGTTATAAAAAGGGAAAGAATGTAAATAGTAAAGCAATTTGGCAGCATCTATGAAAAGTGAAAATATGATTCAATAGTCCAATGTTTAAGTGTATCTATTAGAGAACCTCTTGCACATATACACAGGGAGGCAATTATAAAATGATTGCTGCAGCATTATTTATAACACAACATTGGGAATAAGGTAAATTTTTATCAAAAGGGAAATTAATGTATTTAATGAATACTATACAGCAACTAAAAGGATAAGTTACATACATAAAGACATAGATAGATACAAACAAACCTAAAAAATACAACTTTCAAATAAAAAATGCAAGTTGCATAACAACTCCTAGGGAATAATAAAAACACAAAACAACCTTATAATTACTATATATTACTTCTGAATATAAGATAAGAGTATAAAAATAGACTAGAAGATTCAGAAAAAAACTCATGATAGTGATTTGGGAAAGAAAGGAAAGAGAAGTAGATTAGGGTTGATGGTTAAAGAAGACAATGGTAATGTTTTAATTTTATTAAAAGAGAAATTATAAGCAAATACAGCTAAATGTCAACAGCTGTTAAGTTTTGGTAGTTGGAATATGAATGTTTATTATATTATACTTTTCTGCATCTTTAAAATTGCTCAAAACAAAGTAAATTTCCCCACACCTCTACAGGAAAAAATCTTGACTCCGCCCCAGCTTTCTAAAACTTTAGTATTACTGAGGAAATATTTGGGATGCTGTTGCAGCCAGCTTCCTGTACTTTCAGGTCTCAGAAAGCAGCAGGAGCATTCTTGAGCTGCTGGGAACCCATCTAACCCTATCTGCACCATCCAAAGAGAATCTTAGAAGCCGCTTCACTTTCTTCAAACCTAAAAATATAGGTCAGTAAAATGCAGAGGTGATCAATTACCTGCCTCCAGGTAAGCAGAGAACAATAAAATCACAGCTATACTTAAATTTCTAACACTCCCTGAAAGGCAATTTACTGGCTTCGGAGGTATCTTAACAAGTAGCATGTCAGTCTGAAAAGTTTCAAAATTAAAGCCTGACCTCATCTTACTTTAGACTTCATCAAAATTCACTGAAAATCCCTTTATCCTTCAAATTTTACCTGTTTCAGCTTCTGATTCTGAGTCGTCTTCCTCATCTTCTTCACTAGAGCAACTAGATTCATCTTTTTTTCCTTCTTCTTCATCATCAACCTTTTCTTGTTCCAGAGATTCAATACGGGATGCATTTTTCTCAGGCTCAATAATCAATGTCTCTTTGCTGTGAAAGGAAAAAAGCCTTGAAATAATTATAAACACAAAAGGTGAAAATACATAATGAATACATTAATTTTTCCCAGAACCACAAAATCTAATAATCATACTTGTGGCTATCATGACAACTCATTTAAAACAATAACAAAACCTACTTTAATATTTTACTTACTTTTTAAAGGTTTTCTGTGATTGATTATTGTCCATATTGGCTGTTGATTCAATCAGTGGAGATTTCTTCTCCCGTTTTTCACTATGGAGCTTTATAAAAGTTATGCAAAGGAAAATAAGAATACTATTAAAATAACATTAATGAGCAAAATACAGAATTTAATAACAAAGTAGCTTCCCAAACACTAAATGAAAACAAAACAGACAAAACAAATAAAAGATTTGTTTTACCTAAAAAGAAAAGGGCTTGGATAAAGAATAAAAAGAACTAGACAATTTAAAAGCTCCACAGAGGGGACTTCCCTGACAGTCCAGTGGTTAAGACTCTGCACATCCCCTGCAGGGGACATGGGTTCGATCCCTGGTTGGGGAACTAAGATCTGCTGTGCGGTGCAGCCAAAACAACAACAACAACAACAACAAACCACTCCACAAAGAACTAAGTTGGATTTGTTTTTTTAAGATCCCTCCAACTTTAGTTTACTGAAAAACCAGGGACCATTAACCATTTAGGATGTCTGATAATATTTTACTTAAACATCTGCTTCCTAGTTATGTAACTCCTTGCTTATCTAGCGTATGCTATTTTAGAAATCTGAGATTTTATAGTCTCCACCCTCTAAGCAAACTTTCTTATGAAATTACAAAAAGATACTATTATTGAGAACATACACATTATAGAAGTATTCATTTTGGGAAAGGGATGCTAGAGAAATGGGGATAAGCAACACAAAAGGCCAAAAAAAACCCCCACCACTACCCCTTTATTCTCATTCACTGTCATTTAATTTGATCGCTAGGAATAACTTAAAACCAAACAGTACAAAACATCACAAGAATACTTTTCCAGCTGTCTAAGATTCAAAGTTATTAAGAGAATTCACTAACAGAGACAATTTTTAGACAATCATCAAACATACCAGATTTTGTTTCTTTTGCAACTCTTCTAAATATCCTAAAATGTCTTCATCTGCTACATCAAAGGCTGTCTGACCCTACGCAGGAAACAAGAGCGTTGGTGATAATAAAAAAATCAATAAATTATAAAATGCTTTCGGTGATTCTGTATGATTATACAGAAAGAAGTTAGATAACATTTTTAATGGTAGGTATAAAACATGGTACATATGACTTGAAGGAGATGTATGAGAAATCCCTGTGAGAGATAAGCAGCTGATATACCTCCCCTTACTTTTTTTGGTAACAGCTTTATTGATCTATAATTCACATACAAGTCACCCATTTTAAAGTATGCAATTCAATGGTTTCAGTATATTCACAGAGGTTTACAACCATCGCCACAATCAATTTTAGAACATTTTCATCACCCCAAAAAGAAATGACATACCCATTAGCAATCCCCTCCCCACTCCCCCTCCCCCTGTCTGAGGCAACCACTAATATACTTTCTGTCACTACAGACTTGCCTATTCCAGACATTTCATATAAATGGAATCATACAATATATGGTCCTTTGTGACTGGCTTCTTTCACTTTGCAAACTGTTTTCAAGGTTCATCCATATTGTAGCATGTATCTACTTCATTCTTTTTACTGCCGAATAATGTTCCATTGCATGATCTACCACCTTTTGCTAATCTCTTCACCAGATGATGGACATCTGCTTTTGCTTTCTGGTACACAATCAATAATACTGCTATGAACATTTGTGTATAAGTTTTTGTGTGGACATCTGTTTTAATTTTCTTGGGTATATTGTTATGAGTGGAATTACTAGGTCATGTGGTAACTCCAAGTTTAAACTTTTTGAGATCTTATTTCTACTTTACCGCCATAAAATTTAATTATAAATTCTTAGTAGAGTAATAAAATAAACATATGTATTTCTAAACTACTTAAAAGTTCAGCCAGCCACAGGTATGACTTAGTTTCAAAAAGTAGTCCAGGTGAACATCTGTCAATCTATTTTTATTCATAGTGGAAAAGAAAATTTCAAAGAGCTGTTGACCAAAAATAGTAAGGATTTTTCCTGCTGCCAGCTTAGTCCTTATAATAACCCTACTGGTACAAGTCTCCAGAATGCCAGAAAGTTCATTATTTAGAATATATTCTACCTTATATGCATGCAAAATTTCTTAATTTATGAATTTCTAAGAATATAATATCAATGGAAGCACCCAAATCTACTCGACACATATGGTAATACTATTACAGAAAGAGTAATACTTCTTTGTCGAACAAGGCCAAATCACCTCATAAGTAGCTGGAAAAGACTTAATAATAAAAATGAATAAATGATTCACAAAATGTTTTACACAGTTAATAAACCTTAATAGAATTAAATAATTTATATTCTCATAACATTTTTTAGACTAAAACTATATTTCTAGAAGTTGAAATATTTAAAGTACATTTGAAAGGCCTACCACTTTGTTGACCATCTCCATATCACACAGACTGTCCACTAAAATTCGACATGCTTCTTCTTTACCCCAATGAGCTGCAGCATGAAGAGGTGTCCAGCCATCATAATCTTTAATATTAACATCATAGCCTGCCTGTATTAAAAGTCTAAACAAATTACAGTGAATTACATCATCATTAAAATCTAGAAATGATTGGACATAATTAACAGCTATATACCATGCAAGTTAACAAAAATTTGCAATATATTTCTTTTCATAGTTCAGAATCCCTCCTCCCCTCAACAAATTAACTAGGACAAAAGAATTCTCAGAAAACACTGGCATAGAGGATCTTGAGTTACTGCCATAATAATGAATTCAGTTTTAATTAATTCCTAATGACTATGAGTCTTATGGTTTGGTATGACACTGATTAATTCTTGTTAATACGTTTCTAACTGAAAATTTTGCAGGAGAGTCTATCATTTTTCAAAACTATTGGATCAATTTGTATGTTAAACTGATTTATTGTAGGGAATGTCTTCAAGTGTCCATATGATATATCATCTCAAGCTGAACATGTTCTAAAAATATACTGGGATCAAACAAAGTTATTTGTAGTGTCATTGTTGCCTTGTGATTAAGGAACTGGTTTGTGAAAGCCTTCATGAACCTTTATGATCTACCATTGGAAATTTTCATAGGAAAATGACTGTTAGAAACAAAACAAAGCAAAACAAATATTCCGAGGGGTCGAGTCTACTTTTCTGTAGCAGTAGAAAGCAGATATTCTAATCAACAAAGCTAGAAAACAGGAATACATTTTAATACAATGAAAAGAGTTGCATAAATGTTAGTATGCCCTTATAACTGTATATTGACAACAACCTTTATTTTATTTAGAAATTAAGCTCACAGAGAGCAAAGAATGGGTCTATAAATTGCACACAGCACAGCGCCACACACAAAGGCGAACACTAAATACTTTATAACTCAAATCTGGTTAACCTTAACCTTACTTTCCAAGATGCTGACCTTGAGAAGGGCTTCTTTTTACCTACAGGAGGTGGTAGTGATAGCTAATATATAACCATTTATTTATGTTTCAAGAACTGATCCCCTATTTCCTAACAATATCTAAAGCAGATGTTTTTAATTATGGCTCCATAGCAGAACCATCTGAAAAACTTGCTATTAAAAAAACGAGGGCTTCCCTGGTGGCGCAGTGGTTGAGAGTCCGCCTGCCGATGCAGGGGACACGGGTTCGTGCCCCGGTCTGGGAAGATCCCGCATGCCGCGGAGCGGCTGGGCCCGTGAGCCATGGCCGCTGAGCCTGCGCGTCCGGAGCCTGTCCTCCGCAACGGGAGAGGCCACAACAGTGAGAGGCCCGCGTAACGCATAAAAAAAAAAAAAAAAAAAAAAAAAAAAAAAACGAAAAGTTTTCCCAGCTCCACCCCAGTTCCACTGAATTAATCACTATCTTGGGAGATGGGCCCTGTCAATCTGTACTTTTAATAAGTTCTGCATATGATCTCACATCACTGCCTGTCTCCTGCCTGCAGATCAACATTTAAGAGCCAGTGATCTAAAAAACACGCTAATAGATAAAAGTCAGAAGATTTAAGTTAAAAAAATATGGCAACTAACATAAATATTATCAGATACTTTATTAATAGAGACAGAAATAATACTGGAAGATAATAAAAATATACCCCCAATAGGAAATATGAACTATAATAATGTTAAATATCTTGAGCAATACAAAATTCTAAGTACTTGAGAGTCTGTGTGGAGAGAAAGGTAGACACACACACCCCGCCCCCCAAACATAAGGCTCTCTATATGCCAGGCCATGCAAGGATACTCAAAAAAATAAGACAGTATTTATTATGCTCAAGAAACTTCTAATGGAGGACAAAAGTTAAGTAAAACAACAATCAACCCTCACAGACAGGTTCTAAGATGAAGCTGCAATAGGAGTACAGAACTGAAAAGCATAAAAATCAACTGAAAGGGGTTGTGTGTGTTTGGGGGGAGGGGTAAGTGGGGAGACAGTTACATTTGAAATGGATCTCTTCTATTTAGTTTTGATTTAATATTTTCTTTCCTAAGTAAAATGTTCACAAATTTCAAAACTAAAAAAGAATAAATGGCTAGATAGCAAAGTCAATTTCCCACTGCTGACCTTTAGCCAACCAGTTTCCCTGCCCCAGAGATAACCATACTACTACTTTTGATTAGATCCTTACAGAGAGATTTTATGCATATATAAATAAATACAACTTAAAGTTTTAAAACATAAACACAAATGAGGCATAGTTCTTAACACATCCTAGTGCTCTTTCCATATCTATAAGTAGTGTTTTAATCACTATAGAGTATTCTAGTGAAAGGATGTATCATGATCTATTCAACCATTCTCCTACTCCAATTACAAACAATGCTGCTAGCACATACCTATTTCCTATGTGAGTGAGAATATCTGTAAAAAAAACTCCTAGGGATTTCCCTGGTGGCACAGTGGTTAAGAATATGCCTGCCAATGCAGGGGACATGGGTTCGAGCCCTGGTCCAGGAAGATCCCACATGCTGCAGAGCAACTAAGCCTGTGCACCACAACTACTGAAGCTTGCGCTCTACAGCCCCTGCTCTGAAACAAGAGAAGCCACAGCAGTGAGAAGCCCGTGCACCGCACAGAAGAGTAGCTCCTGCTCGCTGCAACTAGAGAAAGCCCGCGCGCAGCAACAAAGACCCAACGCAGCCAAAAATAAAATAAATAAATAAATTAAAAAAAAACAATTCCTAGAGGTAGTGCTGCTAAGCCAAAGAATAACTGTTACTTCGATAAAATTTGCTCAATAGTCATTTATACTTCCACCAATAATGTAAGAGAGTGCCTTTCCCCAAATTTGCCAACAGTGTGCCAAACATTTTGATCTTTGCCAATATGATAGATGAAAAATGATAATTCACTGTAGCTTTATCTGCACTTATTATGAATGAAGTTGAGCATTTTTTTTTCATGGGCTTAAGAGCCTTGAACTGAGTCAAAGGATAGAAAGGAACTTGCTTCCAAGTTGAAGAGATGGTGAATGAAGGTATCTAGATAGAAACAAGAGTAGGCATTAAGGCATCATGAAAGAACTTCAAGTAGATATACACAGCTGGAATCATGCATGCCTGAGGAGCAATGGTAGCAGCTTAGCTTGAAAGAGGAACCAATGGCCAGATGACTAATGGTCTTATGTGCTAAGCTGAGGAGTTTAAAATTCATCCCAATTCCTGCTGAGAATCTTAATAAAGGATTTTAAGAGCCTGGACAACTGAATTACAAAGACCACTTGGAAGCAGTCTAGAAATCTATTTTACAGTGCCATCCAGTACTCATATATGTTTATAGAAACAAGAATTTTAAGAAACAAAATACCTTTACCATATGTAATACTCTTTGATATTTTCGATTTTTTTCTTTTTAAATGCTGTTCACAGCTCACTAAGTTCATTTCATGACCCACTCTGATGGGGTTTGAAAGTCTGAAAAGTTTTGGATTAGAGAGAAACAGATGGGACAAGGAAACTAATTACAACTTAACTGTAGCGGCTTCCTAGTGGCACAGTGGTTAAGAATCCGCCTGCCAACGCAGGGGACACAGGTTCGAGCTCTGGTCTGGGAAGATCCCACATGCTGCAGAGCAACGAAGCCCGTGCACCACAACTACTGAGCCTGTGCTCTAGAGCCTGCGTGCCACAACTACTGAAGCCCACATGCCTAAAGCCAGTGTCCACAACAAGAGAAGCCACTGCAGTGAGAAGCCCGTGCACTGCAATGAAGAGTAGCCCCTGCTCACCGCAACTAGAGAAAGCCCGTGTGCAGCAACGAAGACCCAACACAGCCAAAAGTAAATAAATAAATAAATTTTAAAAAAAGTTAACTGTACTATTCTAGGAGAAGGCTTAAATTACTGAAGTTAGTAGGGATTGAAATAGGAGGAAACCCGGAATAACTGACCCACTTAAACTTCTTCACTGTTTTTACTGAGGAGAGGGAATAAGGAGAAGGGATTGATATAAGAAACCAAAGTGGAACAAAGGTAAAATAGAGGGTGCAGTAGATTTTGCTGAGGGCCAGTCTTATTAGCCTTTACATAGATATAACAAAAGTTATGCACTGAATTGTTTTTTCCATACAGTTGCCAACACCTTTGCACTGCATAAGTAAAAACCAAAACACAAATTTATTGTGACATAAAGGAGCTTTGCCCCAAAGATATTTGTTGATCAGTATATAACCCTATATTGTCTAAGTTGCTTATGGTTTAATATTTAATATTATGCTAACAGCACTCTGAATTCCAGTGTTCATGTAGTGAAAATCTAAAACAAAATCAGATAAGTTACATGTAAATAAACAATCAGTAGGAATCAAGCTCTCAGAATTTGATAATATGTTTATACACAACATTGTTCTTAGTCTCTGTATCCAGAGCTAACCTATCTGGGAATCTCAAAGTGACTCTAATAATTTACTAGGCCAGAAGGTAACATATAATGGTTGTCTGACACTTAAATTTCACTTATTGGAAAACTGCAATGGAAGAACAGTAGAATACTCAAAATTTGAGAGTGAAAGAAAGAACTTTAGAAATAAAGCAATAACATTCAAGGTAGTTTTCTCTTTCTCCCTATAGACAGACATTAAATAACTTACAAAAGCTGTTTCAAAATAATGTTAGCAGGTATCTTAAAAAAGGAAAAGTGAAATAAAGAAAACAAATCAAAGCAGAAAAACAACTGTGAGAAGCAATACTTACTTTAAAACTTCTGTATAGCCTTTAGCGGCTGCAACATGAAGTGCTGTACCTCCAGATTTTGCATGCCGGACATCATTTATATGGCCACTATTTAGCCATTGTCTTGCATCTCTAAGCATTATTCGTTCTTCTTCTTTTCGAGCTGCTTCTATATCAACCCCTGATAAAATAAAATATTTTTTTTCATTTTTTTCTCTATAGTAAATGTTTTTGTTCGGAAATAAAATTATCCAAAACATTCCAAGTTTAATTGAAAATTAAAAGTGAAATTATATTTTTGAAAAATGGGCTGCTTAGAACAAGCTGGTTAAATAAAGAAATGTAGGAATACTGTAGATGTTTTATTAGCATTCTCTATTGACTATTTAATTTTTGCCCTACAGTATTATTTTGGCTTTCTTTTTACCTTTTCTGCTTATTCCTTTTGTTTTTGAAGATTTGAATACTCCCCAAGGTATTCCCCATCCTTTGGTCTAAAAAAAAAGTTTGTTGTTTTAAACAATCATATGTATTTAAGTCTCAAATTTTTATCCACTGCTTTGACCAGTTCTCTGTACTCTAGCCTAGTAGGTACAAATGTTTATTGAACACTTCAACTTGGAGGTCCTGTCCTCATCTAAAATTGAATAGACCTTAAATCAGATTATTTTTCTACCAACATCTCTTTCTTTTTCCAACATAGTACACTGTTCATACCATCAGTATCAGTTTTATAATTTTAGTAAGTTATATAGATGTTTATGCATTTAAAAGCATTAAGTGCTATGCTAGGTTGAGGTGATGAGTGGGGAGAATTCAAAAAGGAAAAAGACCTTCAAAGCGCTCAACATCCTGAGAAAAATATTAAAATAGAAATGATAATCCTGAAATTCCTCAGTGATCTCATGTTATCTTATGGCTTCAAATGCTGGTTATTTAATAAATAGCACATACCATGATGCATTTATACTCCAGAAGACAATGAGCTTATTAAAAAAGGTAAATATACTGCTTTTTTATCTTGTATCCCCACCATATGGATGGATACCTGATACAAAGTAAAAGGGATCAGTAAATGTTTACTGAATGAACGATGAATACATAAATACATGAGTAAAAAATAATTACACATACACACAACTCCTCAGCTAAGATCTCTTCTATAATTCATATCCATGTATCCAATTGGCTGGCTGGAATTTTTCATTCACTCATTCATTCAATCAATCAGTCAATATGTACTGAGTCTCTACTATATGTCAGGTACTTTATTAGGTGTTAGGGGTTTAGAAGTGAACCTATTACATGGCAGATGATACATCTGTGAAGGAAAAAAAAGCAGAGTAAAGGTATAGAAGGTAATGAGAAAGAGTTGTTATTTTATATAGGTTGGTAAAGAACAGTCTCTTTGATAAGGTGACATTACAGCAAGAAATAAAGTGACAGTCATACCATAATCTTAGAGAATATTCCAGACAGAGGGAAGTACTACAGATCTTCCTTGACTTACAATAAGGTTACAACAAAAGTTGAAAATATCCTAAGTCAAAACTGCATATGATATACCTATCCTGTCATAGCTTAATGTAGCCTACCTTAGACACGCTCAGAATACTTACATTAGCGTACAGTTGGGAAAAATCATCTAACACAAAGCCTGTTTTATAAACAAATTATTAAGCGCTGAATATCTCATGTAATTTACTGAACACTGTATTGAAAGTGAAAAACAGAATGGTCATATAGGTATAGAATGGTTGTTTAAGTGTATCAGTTTGGCTGTTTACCCTCATGATCATGTGGCTGACCAGAAGCTGCAGCTTGCTGCTGTTGACCAGCATCACTAGGGAATATGTGCTGCATATCACTAGCCCGGGAAAAGATCGAAACTCAAAATCTGAAGTATGGTTTCTACTGAATGTGCATTGCTTTCAAACCATCATAAAGTTGAAAAATCATTAAACTGAACCACTATAAGTCAGGGACTTTCTGTATTAAGCACTGAGGTAGAAGTCTGCTTGGAATGTTTTTCTGATTAGGAAAAGGCAGGTTGTCTATAGAGTAGTGAGGACAATGAGCGGGGGCAGGGTGACAACATCCCACTCAATTTAAGAGGATCACTTAAGCTGAAAAGTTAAGAGTAAAAACAGGTAGAAACTGGGAGGCTATACAATAATTCAGGCAAGAGATGATGGTAACTTGAACCAGGGTGGTAGCAGTGAAGGTAGTAAAGAGGTTAGATTCTGCATTCTTCAAGGCAAACCAACAGAATTTGCTGTTAGTTTGGATGCAGGAGAAAAAGAGAAGTCAAGGATGAATCAAAGGTTTTTAGCCTGAGCAACTAGAAAAATTAAATTTTCAATTTCAGAAATGCGAAGTTTGAAATGCACTAACAGACATCTAATTGAGTTAGCTGGATATCTGAGTCTGGAGAACAGAGAAGAAGTCAAAACTAGGGATGTAATATAATACATAATAAAATGATATAACACAGTCACCTCAAACTCAATGCTAAAACCTTAATTTTCCCTAGCCAATCTGCTTGCTGTCTGTCTTATATTTCCTATATTAGGTTCCAATACTTACCCAGAAACCCGGAAGTCACCCTTAATCCCTCCCTTTACCTTATCCCCAGCCTCCATCCAATTAGTCAGCAGATTCTGAGTTGCCGTTCCTAAAATGTCTTCTTTTCCTAAAATGTCTTCTGAATGGCCCCTAATCACTATTTTAGTTCGTCTTATGTCTCTCACACTTTGACGACTATAGCTGGCCCTTAATTCATTCTCCTCAGTTCCTTCTGAGTCATTCCCCACATCATCGCCAGACTGGTTTTTCTGTAGCAAAATACAATCATCTCTCTTTTCTATAAAAATCTGTCAATGATTGCTCACCTCCTGCAAGACAAAGCTCAAGCTCTTTAGTGCAGCAGACAGAGCCTTTTATGATTTGGTCTCAATGCATTTTTAATCTCTAGTCTTTCTCCTCTATCATCACCCAGTGTTCTAACCATATAGATCTTCACATAGATCAAGTACATCATGTGCCTGTGCTGTTGTGCAAGCTAGTATCCCCTATCTGGAATGTATCCTTACCTTGCTTGCTTAGTAAATTACCATTTATTCAACATACAACTAAACTGTTCAATTGAAGCTCAATCTCAAAAAAGGAGGCCATGACTGAAAAACATTTTTAAAATCCCGAGATTACAGAAGTGCAGGTTAAGTCATCTTCAAACTAGAGATCTCATTTTTTTTCCCCAAATGTTTGCTCTTGGTGCTAGAACCAACTATTCTCTTGAATTTTTCCTTTTTTTCCTAAATATTTACTTATTTATTTATTTGGCTGTGTCAGGTCTTAGTTGTGGCATGTGGGCTCAGTAGTTGCGGCGCACAGGCTCAGTAGCTGTGGTGCATGGGCTCTAGAGCGCATGGGCTTAGTAGTTGCGGCATGCAGGCTTAGCTGCCCCATGGCACGTGGAATCTTGGTTCCGTGACCAGAGACTGAACTCACGTCCCCTGTGTTGCAAGGCGGATTCTTAACCACTGGACCACCAGGGAAGTCCCTCATTACTACATTTGAAAGAAACTTGCAATAAAGTTTTCCAAATAGACTTTATAAAAACAATTATATACACTATATATGTAATGGACAAAACCTATTATAATCTTTAATTACAAAGTATCACCATTTCTATAATAATGCGATTTTATACATATATAAATTTCCTTTCAAAAGATAATCTGCCCATCTTATTTAAAATGCCTTCTAATGTTATTCATAAAAGAAATTATAAAGCTGTAATTGTTAATACATTAAGAATAATCTTTCTACTAAATGACTTTTCTCAGACTGATTTATTTTCTTATGCTTAGTTTTTTTTTTACCATGTCTTTTAATACATGAACATCTTTATTATCGTTATCCCTTTTCTCTTTATAATCTTAAATAGTCTGACTTTTATTGTCTTTTATTATTCTAAATTTCCTCTGGACTTGAAATAAAAAAACAGCTACTTCTTCTGGATTTATCTAATTTCATGCTATCTTCACCTAATTACAAAGCAGTTACCCTCTGCTGCCACCAAATTGTGCCTTTATATGAATTATATATAAATACAACTCAAGTTTAAAATTAAAGTACATGTGAAGAGAAACTTCTTATGCTTAAGAAAATCCAGTTAGAAAAAAAAAACACTCTTGTTCTTAAAATCTTTCAAAAATACCACTGATTAGAGCAATAGACCATTAATTTTTGTTTAAACCCCACTGGACTATGTATTATGATACCTGTTTTCTAATTCCAGTGCTTTAACTAGGCTAGCAACCTTTGAGAAAGCCATAACTTCTTTGAATATTAGTATAATGGGTTAAGAACACAGACCTGAACCTAGGCTGCTGGGTTTCAATCCCTGATTTGCCACTTACTAGCTCTATTATCTTGGGCAAGACACAATCTACACTAATATTCAGTTCTTTTATTTGTAAGATAGGAGTAATGAAAGTACATACCTACCCACAATGTTGTGAGGATTAAATTAATTAATATTGTATGTGAAGTGTTTAGATCAGGAATAAGCACTAAGGTGTTAATTATCATGATCAGTTCTAAAAGTCTATGATTCTGCTTCTCTTTAACTACATTGTGGTCTAATAGGAAGAAGATCTTATAATGAATTTAACTGGTTCTTAATCCACCTATAATTGCAAGGTTTTTAAACAACGAAAACAATGTATATTGAACTAAATTGGGTGTGATATAATAAAGTGATTAGACTATTTAACATCTGTCACTGCTATAAAAAACAGTAGGGCTTCCCTGGTGGCGCAGTGATAGCGAGTCCGCCTGCCGATGCAGGGGACACGGGTTCGTGCCCCGGTCCGGGAGGATCCCACGTGCCGCGGAGCGGCTGGGCCCGTGAGCCATGGCCGCTGGGCCTGCACGTCCAGAGCCTGTGCTCCACAACGGGAGAGGCCACAGCGGTGAGAGGCCCGCGTACTGCAAAAAAAAACCAACAAAAAAAACAACAAAAAAAACCCAACAACAGTAAATGTTAGCTTGAAATGTAGCCAATTCTCATTGGTAAGAAAAAATAAAATCAAATTGGAATTTTGTTAGCTAAGAAATGCAAAAATTGACTTGTGTCCCAAACTAACTAAAGAAAATTGCATTAAAACATAAATCAGAAATACTTTCATCTACTATTCAAACATTACTACTTTCAAAGGCAATCTACTCAAGCATGACTAGTTGTTAATCAAATATATTAGAATAAGAAATAAGAGCCAAAAGAGTGATTAAAGAACTTTAAAATATTAAATAATAACTTTCTTACCAGGATAAATAATTTGAGAAATCTTGTCATTACTAGAGATATATTTAGGGTGCTCTTTTTATAAATGCTAAACTCTATTAGAGATGCCTCTATCTTTTGTTTCTTTGGAATAAAGTTATGCTATATAAATTCATGTATTCCCATTATATGAATAAAATGAATATCATGAAATATTTTCTAAGAAATATTCCTAATAAAATGCAGTATGGTACAGTGATGAAGAGTGTGGGCTCAAGGTATCTGTTACACTGTTTGGGACTGAACTACATACAGCACAACTTCCTACATGTATGACCTTGGGCAAATCACTGAGCCTCAGCTTCTCATCTGTAAAATGGGGTGATAGTAGTATTAACCTCTTAGAATTGCTGTGAGAATGAAATGAAATAATGCATGTAAAGCCTTTTGCTCAATGCCTGGTAAACAATCGGTATTTAATAAGAGTTAGCTATTATTTTTAGTATCAGCTCTTTACTTTTCAGTTTCAGGGTCACACTATATACTATTTTCTAGAATTTCCCCATACCTATTATTTTCCCAGATTTACATTTTCCATCCTGACATTTCCTAAATTCCAACAGTGCACTGAACACTGTCATCTAGATGTGCTTCAGCAACCAAACTCAATATATCCCAAAACAAACTCATACACTCTCTAAATCCGTTCCTGCTTTGTCCCACATTTTCCCGAGTGAATTTATCCAGTCATCACTTCTTAAACTGGAAACTTCAGGAGGCAAATTAGCTTGCTTCAATTCTTCCTTCATCTCCACATTCAATTCTCCACCAAGCTGTTTTAATTTTACCTTAATATTTTCTGAAAAGTCCTGGCTCTTTGCTCTTTTCCATCTTAAGTGTAACCATTTTGGCCCTTTTCATCTTTCACCTGGATTAAGTGAAGAATCTTCTTCAAGAAAGGCATGCCACCATGTATCCCCCACTCTAATGCATCCTCCAGATTACCATCAGCTGCTTTATTACTAAAAACCAAATCCAATCAGGTTAATTTCCTGCTTGGGGATCTTTGTTGCATCTGTCTAATGCCTACAAAAGAGATGTCCACCATCTGGCTCCAGCCTAATCTTTTCAAGCCTCAACCTCATACTAATTCCATCCTGACTTTTTTTTTTTTTTTTTGGCGGTAGGCGGGCCTCTCACTGTTGTGGCCTCTCCCGTTGCGGAGCACAGGCTCAGGACGCGCAGGCCCAGCGGCCATGGCTCACGGGCCCAGCCGATCCGCGGCATGTGGGATCTTCCCGGACCGGGGCACGAACCTGCGTCCCCTGCATCTGCAGGCGGACTCCCAACCACTGCGCCACCGGGGAAGCCCCCATCCTGACTTTTTACTCCATTCCAATTCTAATGAATTCTCCACGTATGCTATGTCTCCAATTCCTTTTCTTTGCACATGTTGATACCCCTGTCTCACATGCCTTTTTTGTCCACTACCCCCCTTCTTTGCCAAGTAAATTCCCTCTCAAATGTCATCTCTCAAACCCTTCCTGACTACTGCAAACAGTTACTCACAGGCTTTTCTGTTCTCCCACATCATTCTGTTCCTACCTATATTTTAGCACATAGCACACTGCATTGTGGGGCTTTGTTTATATATTTGTCACTTCTATACACTGTGAAATCCTTAAGAACAAAGTGTGTCTCTTAAAAAAAAAATACCGAAAAATACCCAGCACTCAGAACATATGCTGGCACCTTAATCAAAACTGACTGAATCATTACAACTAAAATCAGCCTTGCTAACAGTTTCCTTTATATATAGAAGGAAACTAAAGACAAGAAGTTTTCAGTACATATCCATCCCTTTCCCAGTTCATAATAATTGCTAACTACTATTAAACAATATTGTTGCTATCTATCTGGGCACTCACCAGGGCAAGCTGGACAGATAAGGGACTCTTCATCCAGGCTGATGCTTTATACCCATTCTTCCAGCTTCTTCAAGTCTTGAAGATCCCATTACTCCAAAATTGCTTGCTTAGGACACAGCTGTTAAAAGCTCTTCTGTGTATCTATCCAAGTTCCAGTTATGACTACTTTCCTAATGTGTGCCTTGTTTCTCCTGAGCTCCAGGTACCTTCAGCCACTTGTTACAATGTCTCAACTCTATTTAGGCATTTAAATACTTCTTCAGTTTCAGTGCCTAAGATTTTTTTTTTAACAACCAGGTAGTCATGAATTTTCCTAATCCCAAGGAATAAAAATCTCTTTTCAAGGAACTGACTTAGCTTCTATTTCTCTGCTTTTATTTCCTGATGAACCACATTTTAGCTGGAGTCAACCTTCTGAACCAATATCCCATACCTAAGGAAAACACAGTTCTCTTCTGATAATACCCATTTAACCACTGCCTAGACATAATATAGTGGAAATCACACAGTAATTTATATATATGTGTGTATATATATATATATGTTTTTTAAAGTTGTATATTATATATATAATATATATATTAGTTTTTTTAAGTTGTAGTAAAATATGCATAACAAAATTTACTATCTTAATAACCATTTTAAGTAGACAGTTCAGTAGTGTTAAGTACATTTACACTGTTGCTCAATCAATATCTAGAACTCTTATCATTTTGCAAAACTGAAATGCTATGCTAATTAAACAAGTCCCCATTCCCACTTCCTCCTAGCTCCTGACAACCATCATTCCACTTTCTCTATGATTTTGAGTACTTGAGGTACCTTATGGTAAGTGCAATCATATAGTATTTGCCTTTTTGTGACTGGCTTACTTCACATAGCATAATGTTCTCAAGGTTCATCCAGGCTGTAGCATATGTCAGAATTTCCTTCTTAATGCTGAGCAGCATTTTCTGTAAGTATATACTACATTTTGTTTATTCATTCATCCATTGATGAACACTTGGTTTTCTTCCATCTTTTAGTTATTGTGAATAATGCTACAAACATGGGTGTACAAAAATCTCTTTGAAACCTTGCTTTTAATTCTTTGGTTATATGCCTAGAAGAGGAATTGCGGTATTATACAGGTTTATATTTATTGAGATATAATTCACATATTATTTAAAGTATACAATTCAGTGGTTTTAGTAAATTCGCAGAGCTGTGCAACCACCATCACAAACAGTTTTAGAACACTCATTACTCCTGAAAGAAATTCTACCCATAAGCAATCATTCCTCATCTATAAATTGACATCTCCCAAATTTATATCTCCAGCTTGTATCTCTCTCTATTGACATATTCAACTGCTTGGATACCTAATAGGCAAAACAAACTTAACATATCTGAAAAATGAACCCCTGAACTCTCCCTACAAAACTTACTTTTCCCACAACATTCACACCTCTCATAAAAACTTCACCCATCTAGTGGCTCAAACCAAAAATCTTAGAATCTTCCCTGCCTTCTTTCTTACACACTGTAGTTTTAATCACTCTATAATCTTCTTGGCCAAACCTTCAAAATATATCTAAAATCCAATCTTTTCTCATCACTTTGTCTACTACCACCCTGCTCCTGCCCTTGCCATTCTCCTACTTCTGCCCTCACCTTCCTATAATCTATTCTCAACACAATAGCCCCAGAGATCCTTTCTAAAGCAAGTCAGATCATGTCACTCCTCTATCTCAATCCCTCCACTAGCTCACTGTTTCACTCAAATTAAAAGCTAAAATCCTTCCAATAGACCACAAGGCCCTATGTGATATGGTCCACTGCTACTTCTCTGACCTCATCTCCTTCCAGCCTCTTCCTTGTTCTGCCTGCTTCAGTCATACTGATCACACTCGCTGCTTCTCTGAAAACACCAGGCACCCTCCCATCCTTGAATTCATTGGTTCCTCTGTTTGCAATGTTCTTTCCCCAGACCTACATGATTTATTCCATCACCCCAGTAAGACCTTAGCTTAAATACCACCTTATCAGTGACAACTTCTTGACCACTCTTTAAATTTGTAATGTGTCTCATTCACCCCATACACTTCCTTATCCCCTTTGCCTGTTTTACTTCTCTCCAAAGCTTTTACTGACAGATAATTTTATGCCTTACCCTACCACTCATGATACTTCTTTCAACTTTAAAAACATTAAAAAGACGTTGAGTTAAGAATCATATATTTTTTCAAGTAGAACCTTACTTCACATACTGTTAGGTAAACTGATTTTTTTTCCACTCAAATTAAGATTGCCCTTCAATGTCAATAATCATTTACTGAAAAAGTCAAGTATCATGTTCTTTACAAAACAGTTTTAAACATATTTTACATCTAGGTTGGTTACATTACCTTGCCGATTAACTTCATTTTGAAGTAGCTCTTCCATTGCCTCCTCCTCAGCTATATCTAAAGGTGTGTCTCCTTCACTGTTGACAGCTCCTACATGTGCTCCCTGACCAATCAAAAACCTGTAAAATTAGAGGGAAGAGAATTAAGCAATGACGGTATCATCAAAATAAGACTGAATGCATAGCTAATGAGGCAAGCTCCTATGCAAGAGCAGCAATAAAAACCAAGGATAGCATAGGTATTATTTAAGTTTTAAGAAACTACCATAAAGCATGTTTTCTTTCCTTTTTAAAATTTTATATTTCCTAAAATTTTTCTATAATGTACACACATTAACTAAAACAAAAATGTTATTTTAAAATAATTACAAAGTCTTTCACAGGATTATTTCAGACTGTCTCCATTAAGATTTTTCATTATCTCCATATTGACTAGTTTCCTAACTGAACTTCATGCTCCCAGTCTCATGCCATAAGCAATAGTTCTTAACTTTGGGCTCATGGGCATAATTCAGAAGGTCAGCTGATACAGATATATTAAAATACTGTGTATGTTCATCACTATTTTGAAATTAAGGTAATTATTAGACCAACTACTGAGTCTTTTTATTTAATGTGTTACTAAAGAAGCACATACATACTTTGTACTCAATATTTTATTTTATGCATCCAAAACACAATACTAAGAACATATTCACAGGCTTCATCAGACCTGACAAAGGGATCCAGATACAAAATGGTTGCTAATCTCTTTCACTATGCCAACTGCACATCTCCCAGAATCACCTATTTAACACAACCAGAGTCAATTTCCAACTTAAAATTCTTTGAATGATTGTCCATGCTAGGAGAAAACATACCTACATGGCCCTTAATGATCTGGTTTTGTCTTCTTTTCAGCCTCATTCCTCTTCCTTCTTGTACCACACTTTAGACTCCAACAACATGGAACTGTTTGTAGTTCCAGATTAAGCCATGTTCTTTTGGCATCCCTGATTTTACTTTTCTATATATAAAGAATGGCTCCCTTTTTTCCGATGTTCCTAATCAATCTCTTATTTGTATATATATATTTTTACAGGCTACATGACAATATTCACATTATCAAAACAGTGAAGGACAAAAAGCCCTCAGAGTTTTAAAAAAAGAAGAAAAAAAGAAAAAACTCCCTTATATCTCTCCTTCTGTTATCATGTTCCCTCCCCAGAGATAAACACTATCAACAGCATGGCAAATATCTTTCTGGTACCTTTGCTATGAATTTATATGTGTGTCTATAAAGAAATATATACAGTCACTTTTGAGGTTCTTTTTGTAAAACAAAAATTAACGGGATTACTTTAAATGTACTGGAGTGCAACACTTGCCTTCTAATAGCTGAAAAATATTCCACAATATGGCTGGATCATACTTTTATTTAATGCCACCCTCCTAATGGATGTGTTCTTAAATGGACATTTGACATTATCAATCTTTAAAATTTTTCTCAACGTGATGAGAATAAAGCATCTTATCATTGTTTTCTTTCCTGATTACACATGAGTTTGAAAAAAAATCTGGATATGTTCACTAGCATTTGTATTTTCTCCTTTTGTGAACTTCTTATTTACTTCTTTTGCTTGTATTTTTAATGTGTGCCTTAACTCAACAAATACTTATGGGGTGTTGTTACAGATTGAATGGTTTTGTGCTCCTCCAAAATTCATGTTGAAACCCCAAACCACCAATATGATGCTATTAGGAGGTAGGGTTTTGGGGAGGTAATTAGGTATAGATGAGGTAGAGGTTGGAGAACCCATGATGGGATTAATGTTTTTAAAGAGGAAGAGAACAGAGCTCACTGTCTCTCTGCATGGAGGGTACAGCAAGATGGCAGCCATCTGCAAGTCAGGAAAAGAGCCCTCACCAGACACAGAATTAGCCAGCACCTTGATCTTGAACTGTCTAGTCTCCAGAACTGTGAGAAACAAATGTCTGTTGTTTAAGCATCCCAGTTTATGGCATTTTCTTACAGCAGCCAAAGCTGACTGAGACAGGTGTCTACTATGTATCTACCACTATGTTACATGTCAGGCATATAATAGTAAGCAAAAACAAATGCAGATCTTCCTCTCAAAGATCTTATAATCTAGAAAGAGAGCTAGATTAATTCCCTAAATACATGTAAAACTTTGATGTCTTATAACAGTGAGTTATGTCTACAAGTGAATAACAGAATAATTTGATTTAGTAAGGTCAGAAAAGGATTCTCTGAACAATATATAGGTACTAGCAAACACAATGGAAGGAGAGTATGTTCCAGGAAAGAGAACAAAAGGCACCAAAAACCTGTGACAGGAAGTGTGTATGGCTAGACAAGGGTTTGGTTCATTCTCCTGAGAGTAAATGAAAGAATCAATCTCTATATGTCAGGTACACCCCAAAGTCAGTGAATGTTTATGTTTTAAGATCTGTAAATGATCAACTATGTGTTTCAAAGAGATCACTTTTGTGAAGTATGGAAAATAAATGAGAATGGAGAAAGAATGAAAGTAGTCAGACCAGCTAATGAGCTACTGCAGCAGTAGACAAAAATTATGTTGGAAGCTTGAATTTGATGGAGGAAATGGATAAATTCCAGAGATATCTAGGAGATACTAGAGATCAGCTGGATATGAGAAGCGAGGGTGAGGAAGGTGTCTATGATACACTGAAGTTCTTGACTTGTCTGATAGATGGACGGTGGTACTAATAAAAGATACACAAAAAAATAAGTTATTCCCTCCTTCTGACAAATAGATGTGCTGCAAATATTTTTTCCATATTGTCACCACATTAAAAAAAAAAGCAAACCTTTTCTTACAGCATTTTGTATTTGAATGAAATTTAAAGGTTGTATGAAGTCAGGTCTGTCAATCTTTTGCTTTAAGAAGGACTTTACCGACTAGCTATTGATATCTGTGTGGAGATGTAACTTTTACAAGACACACACACATAGAAAGAGAAAGATAGAAAAAGGGAAGAATATACACTATAAAGTTAACAGAGGTAGCATTAGGAGGAATTTGCTTTTTTAATTTTTTTAATTTTATTTTTTAGCTGCACTGTGCGGCATGTAGGATCTCAGTTCCCGGACCAGGGATCAAACCAGCGTCACCTGCAGTGGAATTGTAAAGTCTTAACCACTGGACCACCAGGGAAGTCCCACATTAGGAGGGATTTGTATTAGTTGGGGTTTTCGTTGGGGGGAGGATTTTTTTGTTATCCTAGTTTTCTGCAGCAAGTTTATTTTGTGTATGTATATTAGACCACAAAAATGGCTACCATGCCATTTTGTAGCCTGGTATTTTTACAATTAATAATATGTTATAAACATTTCTCCTTGTGCAAAACAATTTTTATGATCTTCACGGGGACTTCTACAAACAGAAGTCATATTTGAATTGAAGAAACTTTTTCTGTTTCACAGTTTTAAAAAATGTAATATAAAACTAATGAAGAACATTTATATACTACAAATAAATAAATAAATGAATCTGGAGCCAAAAAAAAATAAGATATTATTGGAGTAGAACCTGTGCTATGCTCCAGGGGAATATGTAGGTATTCTGCTAGGCAAAATCTCAAACAATCAGAGATATTTACATAAAACCACGTATATTTTGCTTAGGTATTAGAAATCATTCACAGGATGTAAAGACAGAATAAAAGGAAGACCTCAGAGTGGCTGCAGTGCTAGCAGAAGGAAGCACAGTCTCAAGGAAATAACAGGTCAAAGCCAAAATGAGACAATCCAAAATTTATATAAACAGGAAGGATGTTAAGAGAAACTAACAAGAGTAAAGTTCCGAAAACTGCTGGCAGGAAGTAGGGCCTGGAGCAATCCCTGAGCCAAAAGTTTAGGTATAAATATGTATGCATACAATTCACAAACCTCTCCATGACTCAAGAACTATTATTTGCAAATATAAATAAAATAAATAAATAAAACCCCATGGCATTAATTCTTATTTACCATGAATAATCTCAAAAAGCCATTCAAAGATTGGTTGGGTGAAAAAAAGCATAAACATTTAAATTCTGCGGACTTTGGGTTTGGTTCCCATCTCTGTTTCTTGACAGCTGTGTGATATTCATCAACTTAAAACATTTGAAACCTAGCTTATAGGTAACTTACAGGGCTGTGTTATGTTTAAATGAGTTAATGTCTAAAAATAAAATTAAATTCTATCTGTTATCACATCATGCAAAATCATCACACTTAGAAAGCAATATTTAAGATAATGTGAAACAAAATACAGGCTATCTGGAATACCAGAAACTCACTTTGTGGGACCCTTGGAGATACTGAAAACAGATGGTCAGATTTCCTTCAGAACAAAAACGGCTGGGGTATTAAAAGCAGCTCATGGGACTGCTGATTAGGAAAAATACACTATATTTACTGTAAGATTTCTTGGGGGGGGGGGGGGGAACTATGACGATTTCACACAGGAGTCCCAAACTGAAAGTCAGAATATTAGGCTGTTTTTCAGATGGGTAACTTTTTTGAATGCTTCAGGGTTTAAAAAAAAAAGGGGGGGGGGGCAGGCTTTTATTTGCTTAACAATGGTTAATGATGTCCTTAAGCAATACAAAAGAGGTCAACATAGGAGATGCCACCTATTGAATGATGAAAATCGTTATAAATTACTTAAGTGAAAAATGGTAAACTGCTAGGTTTACTGAGATTTATAATAACCTACAGCTTGGAGTCAATAAATAATTTTGGATAATTAATAAACCTCAAATTCAAGACATGATCCAAATGGATTTCTACAAAATTATTTGCATATGTGTGAATTTAAAAATCTAATAAAAGGTGTAAAACTTGTTAACCAAATTATCGGGTGCAACTTGGATGTGGTATATTAGATGGACAGGATTCTATCTGGATTAGAATGATTCAATGTTAACTGAATTCAGCAGACAAATTTGACAGTCTCATAATTATCTTGGATTCTGAGTTTTGTCAAAAGCCAAACCACAGAAGAGATTGAGAAGGAGAAATAGTTCATTTTAAAAATTTGATGTGTTAATTAAAGCCCTTGTCTTTAAATTAGAAGCTAATGAGAACATAGTAATCAAAGAGACAAAGAAATTTCATCAGCAAGAGTTGAATATATTTAGTGTTCAAACTTAATGTACATTGTTTTATTTACTGTAGAAAAACTAGTATCAAGAAGTTGTTTTGGGCTTCCCTGGTGGCGCAGTGGTTGGGAATCTGCCTGCCAATGCAGGGGATGCGGGTTCGAGCCCTGGTCTGGGAAGATCCCACATGCCGCGGAGCAACTGGGCCCGTGAGCCACAATTACTGAGCCTGCGCGTCTGGAGCCTGTGCTCCGCAACAAGAGAGGCTGCGATAGTGAGAGGTCCGCGCACCGCGATGAAGAGTGGCCCCTGCTTGCCACAACTAGAGAAAGCCCTCGAACAGAAACAAAGACCCAACACAGCCATAAATAAATAAATTAATTAATTAAAAAAAAAAAAAAAAAAAGAAGTTGTTTTAACCAATACATGGATTTTTCATGTATTCAGTACATGAATTTTTAAAATTCGAAACGTCAGTGCAGCCTTAAAAAAGAAGTTCTGGCATACAGGTGAATCTCAAGGCCATTATGGCAAGCAAAATAAGCCAGTCACAAAAGGCCAAATGCTATATGATTCCACTCATATGAAGTGTCTGAAGTTGTCAAAATCATAAAAACAGCAAATAGAAAGGTGGTTACTAAGGGCTAGGGGAGTGGGATGGGGAAATTAGTGTTTACCAGGTAGTTTTAGTAGCACAAGACGAAAAATCCTAGAGATCTGCCGCAAAACAATGTGAATATGCTTAACACTATTAAACCATACACTTTAAAATGGCCAAGATGATATATTTAATATGTTTTTACCACAATAAAAAAAAACCCCACAAAGTCAGAAAACCACTGAAATAGTTGTTTCTTGAAAATTCAAATGAATTACTCAAAGCCATCCAATGAGACAGAAATTATGAAAACTAAGCTACCTGAACTTTTCAAAGATGGGTAAGAGAACATTGTACTATTAACTTCAAAAATAAATGCAGACTTCCTTGGTGGCACAGTGGTTAAGAATCTGCCTGCCAATGCAGGGGACACAGGTTTGATCCCTGGCCCAGGAATATCCCACATGCCGCGGTGCAACTAAGCCCGTGTGCCACAACTACTGAGCCTGTACCCTAGAGCCCATGAGCCACAACTACTTAGCCTGCGTGCCATAACTACTGAAGCCCACACGCCTACACAGCCCGTGCTCCGCAACGAGAAGCCACCGCAATGAGAAGCTTGCGTACTGCAACAAAGAGTAGCCCCGCTCGCCACTAGAGAAAGCCCACATGCAGCAACAAAGACCCAACGCAGCCAAAAATAAATTAATTAATTAAATATATTAAAATATATATTAAAATAAATAAGTAAATAAATGCTATTTTCTTTTGGAAGCCTCTGAGCAACATAAAATCAGTGTAAATAACCTTATGCATCTTTAGTGGGAATGCACTTTCCTATTTCATATTTGAAGTTCTATATCACAATAAAAAACAGTTGAAAGTAACTATAACAGTAAGAATCCAAACAAAAGTTCTGACCTGGAACTTTTGAAAGTTTTCTTTAAAATAACAGTTCTTTCCTTCAGCACCTGACAAATGTGCCACTTCCTTCTGGTCTCCATGTTTCTGATGAGAAGTCTGCTTTAATGCAACGCCCCCTGCCCCAATGTTATAGTATTTCCTTTCTCATTGCCTTCAAGATTTTTACTTTGTCTTTTGTTTTCAGAACTGCTTTGGTTTATCCTGTTTGGAATCTGCTAAACTTCTTGAATCTGTAGGTTTATATCTTTTGCCAAGTTTGAGTAAGTTTTTAGCCATCATTTATTATTTCTTTAAATACTTTTCCAGCCATGCCCTCTTTCTCTTCTTCTGGGACTCCAATGGCAAAAATGTTAGCTCTCTGGTATACTCCCACAGGCCCCTGAGGCTCTGTTCATTTTATTTTAGTCTATTTTCTCTCTGTTGCCCAGATTTGGTAATTTCTGTTGTTCTGTTTTTCAGTTCACCAATTCCTTCTTCTATCCCCTCCATTCTGCTGCTGAGTCTATCTGCTATTTATTTTGGTTACTGGATTTTTCAGTTCCAAAATTCCCATTTGGTTCCCCTTCATATCTTCTATTTCTTTGCAGACTTTGTTTGGCTGAGACTTTTTTTCATTTGTTTGAAGCATACTTGTAATTGGTTGTTGAAGCATTTCTGTGATAGCCACTCTATAATCTCTGTCAAATAATTTTAAGATTAATATCTCTGTAGTCTTAATGCTGGTCCCTATTGTCTTTTTTTTTTTTTTTTTTTTGCAGTATGCCGGCCTCTCACTGTTGTGGCCTCTCCCGTTGCGGAGCACAGGATCTGGACACGCAGGCTCAGCGGCCATGGCTCACAGGCCCAGCCGCTCTGCGGCATGTGGGATTCTCCCGGACCAGGGCACGAACCCATGTCCCCTGCATCGGCAGGCAGACTCTCAACCACTGCACCACCAGGGAAGCCCCCTATTGTCTTTTTCATTCAATTTGAGATGTTCCTTGGTATGACAACTGATTTTCAATTGAAACTGGAACACTCTGGGCATTATATTATGAGACTCTAGATTGTGCTTAAATCTTCTATGTTAGCTGACTATATTTGGCCCTCCTCTAGCAGAAAAGATGGGGAGATGCCATCTCATTATTACAAGGTAGGGGTAGAAGTTCAGGTTCCCCACTCAGCCACCACTGACACTAGCGATGGAACAGCTCCTTGTTACTTCTGACTCCTCACCAAGCCTTCATTGATACCTCCCTGGCTAAGGAGGCTATGGGTGCCTCACTACTACACCCTATGTGGCCTCCACTGACATCATAAGGGGAGAAAGAGTTAGGCCTCTTTACTGATGGGTGGTGGTGAAAGTATTTACTCTCTACCAGGCTTCTTCTGACTCCACCCCAGTGGGGAGGAGTAGGAGCTCCTTTTTACTGCCAGGTGGGGGTGTAAGTCCAGGCTTCCCACGTGGTCTCCAGTGCCAGTTAGGGTAGGGCTAGTTAACTATCTGATGGGGATTAAAATCTCGGCAGGTTCTGTATCTGGCCTAATCTGACATCATGACAGCAGAGGTGCTAGGATACCTCATGATAGCCTGGTAATGTTGGAAGTCTACGCTCCCTACCTGGCCTTTGCTAGTGAGGGTATGGGTGGGACCAAGGTTTTTTTCTGCAGTGTTTGGCTGGAGTAGTATTTTTTTTTTTTTAAAGGTTTTAGGGTGCCCCTCTCCTAGTATTTGGCTAAAGAGGTTAGGGTTTTGTTGGGGCTTTTTTGGGGGGGCAGTGTGGGGCCATTGGTGCTTCTGGGTTATCAGCTTCCTCAGTTCCAAGTGTGGTATATCTGAGGCAAAGAGAAAAGCCAGAAACTTACTCCTGTCATTCTTTGGATCCTGAGATCCATAGCTGTTCTGTCTTCTATCTATCTTATAGAGTCTTTGTATATTTTATATATCATGTTCAGGGTTTTTAGTTGTATTCAGCAGGAGGAAAAACAGGAAAAACGTATCTATTCTATTTTCCAAGAAGCAGAAATTCTCATTTTTAATTGTCAGGAAATTGTAATGTTTATAACATTACCAATTTTAACCTTTTAAAAAATTTCATTTTGTCAAAATCCCACAGGTAGAAGTATTATTTTTATATATAAACCCTGTTACTAGTCCAGTTAACATGGACTAATGTACCTTGCCAAATACTGTGCTAAATTTCTGACATTGTGGTTTCACAATTATGCTACAGATACAATTAATTATGCTGATAGCAAAGACCAGGCTATTGTGTTGTGTGTGAGAGAAATGAATCTATCTGTGAAAGTGGGCTCTATTTTCCAGTTATCTAGGCACCCGGATTGTCAAAACAAAACAAAACACAAAAACAAATTCAAAATGTGCAGAAAGATTTAAATTCCTCTCATCTCTTTGCAAAACCACCTTTAAATACAGGAAATTCTGTAGGTTCTGTCTTCAGCATTTCTTATTTCTCTTACTTATTCCCCAGAGCAGTGACTATACTTCTTTGACCATGCACTAACTCCTGAAAATGCATATTTATTTATTAAAATCAATTACATGCACTACTGTCTTACTTTATTACTGTATCTCCCAATTCCCAGAGGCAAAAGTCCTACTCATTGTGTAATAATTCTAAGATATACATTTTCCCCAAATTTAATATTGCTGAAATCTTCTACAATCTATTGACCTTACAATCAATGATGTCTCAGCAATGGACAATGGCCACGATATGGTTGTCATCATCTGTCTTCATGTAACCCCAGTCACAGCTATTCATATTGTTTTCAACTTCAACTGATTTATGTGCGTTCATACCTTTGATACCTTATTTACTGAGCTTAACTGTTACTTAAAATGTCTTCCTGGATGGTGTCTGAAACTTTTTGCTGATACCTTGTAGTAAGATCAAGAAAGCATCACCAACAACACTTGCAGAATGCTATCAGTGGCTTAGAAGAAAACCCCAAAGGCAACAATAAAACATTCTTAAGCAATGCTGCATCCTTGACACTACAATTAGATAAAGAATGATACTGTGTGTGTGGGGAAAAAAAACCCCAAGGTGCTTAAAAACAAAAAACCACACACACTGTATTACAGGTTTTTTTTTTAACCTTTTAAATTGGTACATAAAATAATGACAATGTGTTATGACGATGGCATCTTAGATTTGATGAAATTCAGTTTACACATTATAAACATACCCAAAGAAGTCATGGCTTCCTACTGCACCTTTTTAATTGGCATCTCAAACTAGGCTTATTTAAATTCACATTCCACTACACTCGAATTTCCTCTGCTTCCCTCAATCTTGCTCTTTAATTCCTTAATACTAAAGTTAAAGGGCATCATTTTCTCAATTACAAAGGCTAGAAAGGGAGGCAGAATGGTGTAGTGTCTTAAAGTGCAGACTTGACAAGTTAGACTGTCTAGGTTCAAATCCTAGCTCTGCCAATTATCGTGTGATTTCTCTCTATGACTCAGTTTCCTCACCTATAAAATAAGAATTATAATATGGGCCAACCATCACTCATCCAAACCCAAATTTCAAAACTTTTCTTTTTTTAAGATAAATAAAGAAATAAGTAAATATTTATTTATTTATTTATTGCTGCATTGGGTCTTAGTTGCTGTGTGCGGGCTTTCTCTAGTTGCGGCGGGCAGGGGATACTCTTCATTGCAGTGCATGGGCTTCTCACTGCAGTGGCTTCTCTTGTTGCGGAGCACAGGCTCTAGGCACGTTGGCTTCAGTAGTTGTGGCACACGGGCTCTAGAGCGCAGGCTCAGTAGTTGTGGTTCATGGACTTAGTTGCTCCATGGCATGTGGGATCTTCCCAGACCAGGGCTCGAACCTGTGTCCCCTGCACCGGCAGGTGGATTACTAACCACTGCGCCTCCAGGGAAGCCCTCAAAACTTTTCATATTTTAGAAATACAATATTGTAGATTACGCAACACCCTTATTGCGTCTGAGGCAGTACTCCATAACCAAACATGTTAATATTTTTGCAAAAAATAAGTTAAGTGGGGGAGAAACAAAGACTATAATAGCCTTGTATCAGTTCAAGTCATGGTGAGTTGCCAAATGAGCCTACACCAAACTTACAATTTATTTTGTCATTTTTCAGAGTTTTGAGGGTTTGGAATTGTGCTTCTGGGCCTGTGGGGTGGTGGCAGCAATATATTTTCATGTAATTGTTAGGATGACCAAAATTATGTATATTAAAGGACTCAGAGCAGTGACTGGCACACAGTAAGCACTCAATAAATGCTAGCTATTATCAGCATTATAACTACCTTTGATTTTTCCTCCCACCTTACTATCTAGATCCAGTGAATCACACCAAGCCTTATTAATTTTATTTTCCAAATTTCTTTCAGATCTGCCCCACTTCCAAGCTCACTGCCACTGCCCTGTCTCTAACTCCCTAATCCCTAATCTGTTCAAACTCCCTAATCAGTCAAGAATTGTCTTATTAAAATACAGAGAAGGATCATCATGTTCCTAAAAACGCATCATCACTAAAGGTCAGTTAGCAAGGCATACAAATTCCTCTGTGCTGTAGTCTCAGTTCCCTCATCCTGTCTTATCAGTTACTCTCTCCATATACCACTAACACTCCTCTCCTCAAAAAACGACGACTCCAGGGGGCTTCCCTGGTGGCGCAGTGGTTGAGAGTCCACCTGCCGATGCAGGGGACACGGGTTTGTGCCCCGGTCTGGGAAGATCCCACATGCCGCGGAGCGGCTGGGCCCGTGAGCCATGGCCGCTAAGCCTGCGCGTCCGGAGCCTGTGCTCCGCAACGGGAGAGGCCACAACAGTGAGAGGCCCGCGTACTGCAAAAAAAAAAAAACAAACCAAAACAAAAAAACCAAAATACATAGTCTGCTTTACACTAACTATGTATCATTCTTGACAAGAAATATGTAAATAACTGAAATGCATGGATTTGCCAACTCTTCTTGGTGCTCAAATACCCACATATCAAAGTAAATAGGACAAATGACTACTTCACTCTCTCCTGCTCCTCTCATCTAGCTAGGTCTGCTCTAAGACCAAATGATCAGATGATAGTTTTCTTTATTAAATAATCCAGGAGAACCAAGAGCTTAGCTATTTTTCACTAAAAGTGGTGACCAAAGATAGAATTATGAATAACAACAACTAATTCAGCTAACTTTACTGATAACTAAATATATGCCATAGATTGTGCCAAGTGTCTTATAAACACTATCTCATCTAATCTTCACAATAATCTTATAGATTAGGGATAAGCGTTAACATTCCTATTTTAAAGATGAGGAAACAGAGGTTCAGAGAAGCTGGTAATTTGTCTAAAGTTAATAGCAATTAACTAGCAGAGTTAAGATTAAAAGAGTTGTCTCATTTCTGAGCTTGATATTAGGAATATTGTAACATTTCTCATAGGCATGGTGGTGCAATTTATATAGTTCTTAAATTGGTAGGAATTTCTGATTCTTTTACCAAAAATAACACCATTATTGAATTCCAGGCAGAGGAATCAGCAGGTGCAGACTATGAAGCAAGATGCTTAGTTTGTTTAAAGGCTCAGCAAGGGGACCAGTTTGGCTAACAAAGAGAGCCTGGAGAACGTGGAGAAAATGACATCAGAGAGGTAACAGAGGGTCAAACCACAGCCTGTAGGCCACCAGAACTCTGGTTTCTAAATGCATTATAAATCCACTGGAGGGTGAAGGGCTTTGAATTAAAATGTGATGTTATTCCACTTGCAATACTTTAAAAAGGATCATTCTGGCTGCTGTGCAGAAAACAGATGGGGGGAAGAGGATGGTTATGGTTAGAATGATTCCAACTGCAATAATTTCAGTGAAGAACAGTATCCAGGATCAGGGAGAAATGAAAGAGGTGACAAAACAGTTAGATACTGGATATATTCTAAAGGATAAGCCAAGAGAAATCTTGAGGATTCTGTTGTATGTTTATGAAATAAAGGTTATAGTGAAAAAGAAAAGCCATGCCATAAATAAGCCACCACAAATATTTTTTAAAATTATATCCTTAAATAGCTGATTCTTTAATGATCAAATAACAAAGCTAATGAAACTTTTTCCATGCTGTAAATAAGACCATGAAGATGTCACTGAATGTCACTACCAGTATATTATAATGATATGAAATCTTCAGCAATGTCTTCAAAACTACTCCAAACGTGAAGAAAAATATGTTAAATGTACTAATTAATCAACATTCCATTCTATATATTATAAAACTACACAATGCTAGCCTAACATAGGGCTAATTTTCTCTGCTATTGAAAAAGTTTAATACAAACACTAAAGCTACTCAAGATAAAAGCATTCCTTAAACATCTGTGGCAGAAGGCTAAAAAAGAAATGTAGTGACAAAATTTAAAAGAGACAAAAGAGATTATAACCACATCAATAACCAAAGTGTTAATAAAACAAATCATTTAAGTTTTATTATTCAAATACAAAATTTTTTTTATAAGTCATAGGAATTTTTGTTTATATGAAAAATAAAGACAATGCCAAGGCTAAAGTTACAGTCATTCAAATAAATAACATTCACTGGTCCATCAAGAAGGACAAGCTGAATAAACTATAATGACACTGCACAATAGAGTACTAAATACTACACCTGAAGAGAACAATGAGAAATAGCTCTATAACCCACTATATAGTGGTCTCCAGGATAGACTGTTAAGTGAAAAAAGAAAACTGGAGAAATAGTGTATGATAGTCTTTCATTTATCTGCAAAGAGGGAATAATACTTATATTAAAACACAAACTGGGATAAAATATAAAATTTTAAAATGTTACCCATAGGAAATAAGGTGGTAGAGTAGGGACTGCCGTTAGAACCTGGTATTTTATGTAAATTATAAAACAAAATTAAACTAAACAAAAAACAAACTTAAACAATGAACTTAATGGTATATCTAGTTAGTGGCATAACCACACAGAAAAGAATTATTCCAAGTGACTTCAGCACACACAGTAATTTGATGGTATATTCCAAGTGGGATACCATAAGGACAAAAAGAAATGTTACCCCCCTCACCCCTGCCAAAAAAATGAAAACAAAACCCCAAACTTCAAACTGCTTTCAGTAATCATTATTATTGTGGTACTGTTATAAGCAATCTAATGTATATGTAATATATGATGAAGCAAATTAGTATTATGTGTTATTTTAATTCTACAGTTCTTGGCAACAAAGTAGGGGAGAAAGGAAATATTGATACAAGATAGAAGAGGTTAAAGAAAGACACCCTGATGCTGAATTTGAATTTGAAAGAATGATCAATGCAGCAGCAATGAGCACTTCTAGCACCCATTACAAGGAACAGGTTTCCTTAGAGAAATGGCAATTCCAGACCCAGGGCAGGAAATATAAAAGATGAGTCTGGAACATTTTTATACTACTAAAGAGCAAGGAAGCTTTTAAAGATCACTTTATTTGGTCATGTCCCAAGGTCTCAGAAGCCAACATGAAGAGACTCTTGTAGACCAAAGATGGTACAATTTGCTAATCAATAAGGGCAATAACTGCAATGGATTGAAATACATCAAGTACGTTTAAATGCATGTGCTCAAGTTATTTAGATCTCAAAAAAATCTATTAGTCCTTTTTGAAGGTAACTAGTAAACCAACTCATTATTTTAAAAATCAGTATATGCAGGGAAAGAATAAAGAATATATCCTGTTTTCCTATAAAACTTGTACAAGGGGTAACCAAATAGTAGATATGAGGCAGTTTCCTTTACAAAAATATTTCAGCTAATAAAAAAGAAAGACAAAGTTTAAATGCTGCCATCGTAAAACTCCTATGTCTTCATCTAATTATTTCTTCATCTCATTATTCTTTTATCTATTATTTCTTTATTTTGTTATTATTTCTTGGTTATTGAAAGCCAAGTCAGAGGACTTGGTTTTCAATGTTTTGCACATAATTTAAATATATAATTCAGTTATACTTAATGGCTAGAGTTATAATTAACCGATCGTTATAGACTGGAACAATAAATTGAAAACATAATTTCTTGGGCTCCATAATCATTCTAGTATGTCCAGAAGTCATAGTTCTAGTATGTCCAATTTTACTTCTAGTCCATAGCCCAATGACATTCAACTACAACTTTTAGGGAAGAATACCTTGATGTGACAGTGAGAATTTTATACTGCCTATATTAGTTTGCTAGTATTACCATAACAAAATACCATAGACAAAGTGGCTTAAACAATAGAAATTTATTTTCTCATAGTTCTAGAGGCTGGAAGACCAAGATCAGGGTGTTGGCAGGTTTGGTTTCTTCTGAGGCTTCTCTCCTTGGCTTACAGATGGCCACCTTCTAACAGTGTCCTTACGTTGTCTTTTCTCTCTGTGTGCAAGACCCTGGTGCCACTTTTTGTGTCCAAATTTCCTCTTATAAAGATACAGTAAGATTGGATTAGGGCCCACCCTAAGGGCCTCATTTTAATTTAATCATCTCCATCTATACAGTCACATTCCAAGGTTCTGGGGCTTAGGCCTTCAACATATGAATTTTGTGGGGACATGATTCAGAGTGTAACACTGTCAGTTCAGCACCCCAAAGGAAGAGAATAATGTTAATGCATACATTTCAATATCTGATCCATCAGTAAATAGTAAAACAATGCATATACTGACCATTAACACTATGCTCCCCAAACTCACTTCATTTATTCTTCCTCTAATCCACTCTGGTGAAGGGGCATTATTAAACAATCTCTATTTTTGGTTTTCCCTAAGACTTCTACCTTATTCATAGCAGGGAGATGTTGAAAGTAATTATTTTGGTGAAAATGTGAGAAAATTGAGCCAGAATATGAAGAACTATCATTCATCTATTCACTTGGCTTTTGCTAGGCTAGAGACCAGATGTGAAATTGTTAATTGTCTAGAAACTAAACTGCAACCTCACATTCTTTGTTCTACTGTCTCCAACAGAGGTCAAAAATTTGGAACTTGCTGTATCCTACCTAATCATCCACAAATCCTCATAGTGAACTATCTGTGCTTCACTGTTTTGTTTTACCTCTCAGTTCAATAGGGTTCAATTAGTACTATTCTGTGCAAAATGTAGTTGGTAAAGAAGCATGTAAACAACTGATATGTTAGAGATGATGATGAATCAGCCAGGAACATTAGAAGTGTTTCTGGAAGAAGTGATTCTAACACAAACTGCTAAAGTCTGGTAGTAGCTGGTCAAGTAAAGAAATGAGGCAAATGAATCACTATGAGCAAAGACACAATGATATGAACCAGCAGGGAATGCTGGGGAACTGAATGTAGTCTATATTGACAGTAAAAAATGTAGAAAGCAATATGAGAAACAAGAGCTAGGAAGAAGCCAGATCATTCCCATTTTATAAATAATATTAATCTACATTCTCTACAAAGGTAGAGAATGGCAGAACCAGGATTTGCAAACAAATTTAACTCCAAATACATCACTTAGCAGAGTGACCCCATGGTTTACAACTGTTGTCTCTACGTCATTATTAATAGGGCCTTCCTTTACCCTATAAATGCTCTGATTTGGTAGGTATCTTTCACCCTACCTCTTAAGCCACCATGCTATATGTTTTCTAGACCCAAGAAAACTAGGATTTTGGATTTCATTAACTTCTCTCACTCATTAGTGAAATTAATTACTGAAAGAGATAATGCTGGTGAAAATAATCATGCATTTAGAAGGGTTTTAGGCAATCATCACCTAACAAATAGCCCAGTATATACGAGAGTTGAACGGTCTTTTATAAAAATATTATCATTATTTAAAAAAAAGAATCTCAGAGGGCAGAAAGAGCAAAAAAGGAAAAGTCATCATTCTCTTAATTTTAATTTTGTTCAAAAAAACTATAAATTTAAATATAGTTGACCCTTGAGCAACATGAGGGTCAGGGGTGCTGACTTTCCCTGCAGTTAAAAATCTGTGAATAACTTATAGTTGGCCCTCCACATAAGCAGACCCCCTGTACCTGTGGTTCCTCAGTATTCCTGGTTCCACAACAGCGGATTCAACCAACTGCAGATCACGTAGTACTGAAGTATTTACTGTTCAAAAAAATCCATGTATAAGTGGAACCACGCAGTTCAAACCTGTGTTGTTCAAGGGTCAATTATACTTCAGTTATACCACAGCCATTAATGCCATAAATGCCTATATAAAGGTAGTTAGATCAGCAAAACTATAGTCAACCTTGGTCAAAATAGGTCATTTTTGTTTGTATAAGTCCTATGAAACACATATTCCGTATCCCACCTTCCAAAAAGAAGAAAAGTTGTATTACTCTACTGAAACTATTAACACCTGCAGCAGACTGCCCAACCCTCCTCACACTTATTTCCTGGCATTAAAAAAACTGAATATGCCAGATACTTGCTTCTCCCAGCAAAGACATGGGCAAATTACCAAGCCCAGGCCAACATAAGTTCCTTAAGGGGAAATCTGCTATAGTCAGAGGGCTCTCTAAGGAAGGTTTCCCTCCTTGACAGTCACAGAATATGGAGAAGATACTTTCCACTCCCCAACCACTTTTTATTTTGCTCTTGGATGTGCATATGTAAAAACACAATTCAGGAGTTGTGGCAATCATCTTGTAACCAGGAGGGGACAAGGCTAAGAATAAAGTCTATATTTGGGAAAGGCAGGAGAAGAAAACACCTGAAGACTCCAAGTCCTGATGACAGCACTGAGCAGCTTAATAAATAAACCTGAATGCCCTTCCTCTAAACTGTGTATTATCCTGTACAACAAGTACCCTTTCTCTTTACGTCAGTTTAAGTTTGATACTGTTACTTGCATCTAAAATCATCCCAACTGACACAATGGGTTGTTAATCAAGTCTACAAGAGGAAATTATTCAGGACAATTATTACTGTCTTTTCAAACTCAGAAGCATGAATTAAAAAGGAAACACAGGATTACACATCTGAAGAAAGCTGGGTTTTCATTTTCCCAAAAAGATAAAAAAGATAATGGTCAAAAGTTAATACATACTGAGTATTTCCTATGTGCCAGGAACTATACTTGGTGGGTTATCTCAGTTAACCCTCACAACAAATCTAGAAAATATTATTCCCATTCTACAGAGGAGAAAGCTGACGATTATAAAAGTTAAGCATCTTGCCCAAGGTCATACCCCTTGAGAGTGGTTGAGGAAGCCTTCATAATCCACATTAGTTGACTTAAGAACCTAAGTACCAAATATTTAAGGACAGCTGAAGATAAATGCACCTTAGCTATTTCTTTCTATGAAGATGAAATCCAAGCCCTTTGTTGAGCATGAAAAGAACAGAAAGGAATAAAGAGAACCACAATTAAAATTATGAATAACCACTGTTGATTTACAATGGCAAAAAGAATCCTTCATTTTACACATAAAGAAATCAAAGCCCAGAAAGAGGAAACAAATTATCAAAAGGTGTAGCACAGTCAGTGTTAGAGTCAAATAGCTCAGATTTTCTGATTCCCAGAGCACTTTTCATTTCACCAAACACTGCCTCTCCTTTAAATTGGTATACTGTATCTCCAACATACATGGGGACTCGGTGGGGGGGGCAGGCAGTGTATGTGTGCATGAAATGTACAAAGAAATAAAACTATGAAGACTTACTAAGAGAGATTCACAGAGTAGGACTACCATATTTATTCAATATTTATTAGCTGATAAGCTTTGATGCGAGCAGATAGACATTAAAAATGTTTATGGTGCTGGATACACAGCAACAAGAAAAAATAATTTGATGAAAAAATTATTTTGTCAGGACATGTATACTTCCTTGTTAAATGTTTCAAGAATCAAATTTTCTCAGAAAGTACTCCCCTATTAAAGGTAGTTAAGAATACAATGACTATTTTTCACTAAATTTTCATGTTTTTAGAAAACAATCTTAATAAAAACTAAGCATAAATATACTGAATAATTGGAGAATTATGTATCATATTCTTTCTTTAGCAAAGTAACCTAATTCAGAATTGTTGTTAATTTCCCCTAACAATTCATGATTACATAGGGATATACTAGATTGCTAAATATTAACCTTGAATCATTTGACAATACATGTACTCAAAAGAAAAGGAGATGGGGCTGGAGAATGTGTACAATTACTGATATCAATTTAAAGTACCAAAAGTCAAAGATGGTAGGGAGACAAGAAGATGATCTCACACCAAGAGACAATATTTGGATTCCCATGATCTACTTATTCTCTTTCCTGGGAAGAATTATTTTTATGAATTAAGGTAATATAAGAGTTCACTCATTTATCTATAACAACAATTTCTATAAAATCTCAAGTCTCTAAATAGTATTTGGATAAAAACAAACACAGAACTAGCTTACTCTGCAATATCAAGATATCCACAAGAAGCAGCTGCATGTAGTGGTATCCAGCCTTCATTATCAGGTTGATTAATATTTGCTCCATTTTCTACCAGAAACTTCACCATATCAACATTGTCATCAATGCAAGCCTAAAAACAAAACAGAAAGCAGGATTAGAAAAATTTTGAATACTCCCAACAACACATCAACAGAATAAAATTCCTATTTTGAAGCTTTTTTAACATATTTTCTATAAGGTAGTCTCTTGCCATCTTGATTGTACTGCTATGAAGTAGGCCAATGGTACTACCTAAATTTTAATAGTCCTTGCTTAGATACCCATATAACAATACTGTATGTGACTAGACTTTTTATGCCAACCCCACGAGGAAAACAAGTACATGTCAACATGGAAACAATCAAAACATTATAATTAAGTACCAATCATATCCTCTATAGCAGTGGTCCCCAACCTGTGGTCTGTTCAGGGAGTGGGATCCCTTCAGGGAGGTGACAAGGTCAAAACTATTTTCAAAATAATACTAAGATGGTATTTCCCCTTTTCACTGTGCTGACATGTGCACTTGAGGATGCAAAAGCACTAGTGGTAAATATGTTTCTGTCTAAGAATAAATCAAGGCAGTGGCAAAAAAACCACCCCACAGCACTTTACTGTCCTTGTATTCACCACTCTGCACTCACAGGTTTTTTTTCTTTCCCAAGCTATTTTTACTTATGAATGTCCTTGACAATGCAGTAAAAACTATGAATTTTATTAAATTTTGACTCTTGAATATACATCTTTTAAGTACTCCGTGGAATAAGGAAGCATGCATAAAGCATTTCTTCCAAATATAATGACTGCCCTGAGGAAAAACACTTGTGCAATTAATTTGCAAGCCAATCTAGCCACTTTTTCCATGGAACATCATTTTTTAAAAAAATTTTTATTGGGGTATAGTTGATTTACAATGCTGTGTTAGTTTCAGGTGTACAGCAAAGTGAATCTGTTATACATATATCTACTCTTTTTTAAAAATTCTTTTCCCATATAGGCCATTATGGAATATATTTTTACTTAAATGGCAAACTATAGTTAGTCTAACTTGGATGTTGGCAGAAATTTTCTTGAAAATGAACAAAGTCTGTCAAAAAAAACTAACAGTATTTGTTGCCAATGATAAAATTCAAGATTTCAGGAGTAAATGAATTAGTTATTTTAATTAAAAAATGCCATTTATATAACATGGGTAAAGTATTGCTTTAATTCATTTAAAAATGAATTAATAAATATATAGAGTTCTCTGTTTTACCCTCTAGTACTGTAAATATTAATATATACAACCCACAGAAACAAAGCTCTTTGAAGTCCTTCATAATTTTTAAGAGTATAAAGGGGTCCTAAGATGAAAAATTTTGAGGACCGCAGCCTATAGTAAATAAGAAGGGAACTTTTTTCAATGCTTACTTTGTGCCAAGTAGTATGATTGGTGCTTTATCTATTTTACTGATTTGTATATATTATCCTCACAAAATCCCTCATGAGAATGGGAATTTTGCTGTATCCCCAGCACCTTTTACCATTCTTTGCATGTGGTAGGGGCTCAATAAATGAATAAATGAACAAGAAAGCTAAGATTCAAAGAGATCAAGTAGCCTGAATAAGCCACAGAGACGGGAAATGATAGAGCTGAGATTCTATCACAGATGTTCAGATTCCAAAAAATAAGCTCCTCCCACACTTAACACCATATCCACAGATGTTCCTATTTCAGCAACTATTTCTCACCTATTTTGCAGTCTCTGAAACAGGATATCATACACTCTAGGCACTTAATAAGTGCTTGCTGTATAAATAAAACCAATTTTCCTATATCTATCACAGAAGCAAAAGAAAACAGTTTTAGTAGCTTTTTCCTAGGGGGGAAAAAAATGACAAAGTTGGTGTCAAGAAAAGCACTAAGGACAAAGTACTTTACACCTAAAGTGGAAAAACACTGACAAGTGTTTGGCTGTAGGCTCTAGTTCTGGCTCTGCCACAGATTTTATAGCTGTGAACAAGTAATTTAAACTTTTGGGGCTCTGTCTTTCAAGTGGAGGAGAGAAGCTGGTGGGTTACATATCTCTAAAATTCCCTAACATATTTAACATTCTTATATATCCATGATTCTTCCCTTTGGAACAAGTTACAGGCAATCTGAAGGCAAGATCCCAAAGTGCCCAAACAGTACTTTACACATAGCAAATGGTAAATGAGTATATATAAACAACATTCATACAAAGTTTAAGTATATACTGCTTGGGAAAAGAACTGTGTTTTTCAAGGAGCAGTGGTTAAAGGGTAGGAGAGATTTGAGAACCACAGCTATCTAATAACAAGAAACATCAAAATTCTACTGTATTATGAAGTAGTTTATAAAATGTTATTTGAGATAGCTAATGACTCACAGTGGCTTGAAATAATATTAGATCTATTTATAAGTTTAAGCATTAATTTTCCTTGAGAAAAGATATTAAATTGTATTCTCCTCTCTCTCAACCTCTTTTAATTCCTACAGGCTCCAAAACAGTATTCTGATTTTATCATTGATATAAAAATATAAAACTCTACCTGATAAATGTTTTCTAATACAAATATGATTATTGTTTTTAAAAAATGGAGAAAAACATTAAAACAAGAAATTATAATATATATGGGAAATGCTCACAATATATTAAGTTTTTTAAAAAGGATACAAAACAGTTTGCCTAATATGATTCTAATTTTACTTTAAAATCTACACAAAAGACTAGAAGAATATATAAGTTAATAGTCATTATCATTGGTTGTGTGACTATGAATAATTTTTATTCTTTAAATTTTTCTTTATTTTCAAAATGTGTACAATGAATAGGCAGTGTTTACATAAAAAGAAAATCTATGTATAGCTGATTCACTTTGTTATAAAGCAGAAACTAACACACCATTGTAAAGCAATTATACCCCAATAAAGATGTTTAAAAAAAAAAAAAAAAAAGAAAATCTAAGGCTTGATTCTTAAATGAAAAATATTAAATCTACTGTATGGATATGGAGAAAAAACTAATTGCTGATAAAAGTATAAAATTCATATAACCCCTTCAGAAAACCATTTGACAGTATCTACTGAAGTTATATAGAATTGATAAATAAATGGGGTGGGATGTATGTATATATGGGGAGAGTCTACTCATGTAATAGAATCCTATACATCAATGAAAAAAGAACAACAAACAAAAAGAACAAACTAATGCTACCTTCAACAACATGGATAATCCCTGCAGACATAATACATGAGCGAAAAAAGTAGACACAAAGGATACAAACTGTAAATTTCCAGGCAAAACTAATCCCTGGTTATAAAGCTCAGAATCCTGGTAAATTTGTGGGGAAATAACAGGAGGGGCACGAGGGAGCTTTTTGGAAGACTGGAAATGTTCCCTACCTTTCTGATTTTTTACATAGGCATACATATATGTAAAAATTCACTGAATTATATGCTGTGTACTTCATTGTATGCAAATTATACCTCATTTAAAAAAAAAGAAAAAAATAGGCTACCATGTATTAAAAGCCTACTGTATATTATCTCCAGTATAAAGCACTTTATCTTTCTCTAAATTGCACATGCTAAAACATGTCTTCCTTTAATTTCTATCCCCTGCCTCCCGAGGCTCCATGTATCAAATGGAATCTCTCTTTTAACTGATAATCTTTAAATATTTTGAGTTCTCCCCACTGCTCAAATTCTCACATATTCTTTTATAGGCTAAGTATCCCTAATTTCTCTGGCTATTCCTCATATTATATATGCTAAAAATTATATATGCTAAGGCCCTAGAAATACAATGAAGGGAAAAGATCACATAGTATAGGAGGCTAGTCCATAAACAACAACGTAAGGGTATAAGAGCAGTGGGTAGAAAGTACTAAAATATCACTGGGAACATAAAGAGATCTTGTGATTAAGACAGTCCATAAAGGAGAATACATTTTTTGAAGATTACACAGTTGTTGTTCAATTCGCAATTCAACTAGAAGGAACTTCACTAAGCAGATGCACTATGACTTAAACAATGTATGGAATAAATGAACAGAAAGTCATCCAGTGGTAGATAGTATCTGCAAGTTATAAAAGAGAATAAGGCTAGGTGGTAAGAGGTCTGAATGTATTGCAGGTAAAAAAATCTGAACATAATGCAAAGATGACAGGATTTGACATTAGAGGTGGTTTTCAACATACTTTCTAATCCTACTCATCAAGAAAACCTGCTACACTCCCATCAGTAATAGTGGCTCAATTCAGCAGTAGGAGTAAGTAGGAGAAAACACTGTAGAATTTCAGGTAGATGATGTTTGAAAAACCTATTCAGAGTTTAAAAGCAGAGGGTTGACATGATCAGATCAGTATTTCAGAAAGATTACTGGAAGTGGTATGAAGAGAGAAGAGCCTGAACTGAGCAACACCAGTTACTCAGAACGGATATTAAGAGAAATCTGGGAGAAAATGTACAAGGCTTAATTAAAGATTGGATATGAAGGGCGAGGGACAGGGAGAGGTCATTCATGAAAACAAATAGCACACGTTCGAAGAGCAGGTTGGAGGAAGAAAGATAACTTTAGTTTTGGATATGCTGAATTGATTATAGTTGTCTGTATACTTATCTAACGATGCATATCCAGTAGCCACCTGAATACGCAGATCTACAGCTTAAAAATATCTATTTGGGAATTACCTGCATTAAGGTAATAATTAAAATAATGGGACCTAAAATCACTCAGGGAAAGAATGTAGAGAAGTGATTTCCATGAAAATAGTAAGAGAAAGGTTAAAATTAAATTATAATCAGTATATTCTACTTGGAGGACAAAGACATTTGTGGTATTTTATTCAGTCAGTTATAGAGAGTTCTCAAGAAGCTCATCATCTAGTATGGAAGACAAATACACAAGTAAATAAAAATATCAAAATGAATATGATAAATACAGTTATATGGCTGTACACTTCTTACCATGGAAGTCAAGAAGAGAGGAACTAAAGAAGAATGGTTGTAGTCAGGTAATACTTCCTGGAGAGGCTCTACACCTAAACTTAACATATGAACAAGTAACAAACACTTCCTGGTGTATGAAGATGCTAAATCACATATGGGGAGGATAAAGGTAGGGCAGGATCCAGAACAGAGTCTTATTTGCCATCTTATGAGTAATTCTTTGACAGTGAAGATAAAAGATCCTCAGGACAAATGGTTAATTTTTAAAGTTTCTCCATTTTAAGAAGATGACTGCCCTGGCTCTTTGAAAAAATTAACATATAGGAATAGCTATTCCCCAGTAAATGAAATGTTGCCGATTTTGATTTTAAATGTTTGTTTTTAAGTCAGTATAACTTAAGAAACATCAAATACCTAAAAGCAGTTAATACCTAAAGCAGTTAATGTTAAATGTGCTTGTGCCTTTATTTTGTTTAAATGTAATAAGTTTTTGAAATGTTTAAATATAAATTAAATGCCAAAAACATCATTGTAAAACATATATTATAAAGGAATCTCAAGTTTGTGTTGTAAATTGTTCAGTGTTCTCCTGAATATTACAAAGCATACACAATAAACTGGCAGATATGCCCATGAAAATATTGTTGCTAAGAGAATCGAAAGCTAACACATGCAGCACATTAAGAGACACATGACTTGCTAACTTGAAATATCTGACTAAATATGGTCAGTCTATTAAGCCATATATGGAAAGAAACAGAGTGACTCAAATATACTTCTAAAATCTTATCTGACATGATTTATCTTAAGTTTTTCTTAAATACATATTCCGAGCCATTACCAATAACAGATGATTGTGTGAAGACACTTTTGTCATTTAATCCCAGGTACAGGCAGCTTTGTCAACTTGAACTATAAACTATCTCAATAAACTAGTTCAAGTACATAAAACATCTGTTTTTATTGAAAAGGGGGCCTAGTTATTTTTCTCAGCAAGTTAGCGCAAGGACAACCTTTGTTCCCCACTCATGTTTAGGAAAAAGTTCAAAAGCCTAATTAACAAAGAATTGAATTATAAAGGGGCTACACAAAGTTGGCTCTAAGAAGACAGAGTCCATGCCTTAAAGACAGATTCTGGGTGAGGCACGTGGAGTTGAAAAATCATTAAATTTCATTCCTAGAAGAGATAAAAACAAATGTGTTTAGCAACCATTCAATTCAATTGAGTAAAATCACAATTACAAAATAAACAGCATTTGAAATAAATTCTAACACTGTTATATTCTTTTTCATGAACAGACTCTAGAGCCAGATTGTCTGGGATTAATCTAGTTCTGCCAGTAGGCTGGTTGTTGTTGGGTCTATTATATAACATCCTGTGTGCCACAATTTCCTCTGGAAAATGAGGACAACAATAGTACCTACTTCAAAAGTTTACTATGAGAGGTATATGAATTAATATATAAATCACTTAGAGTAGTATCTGTCGAATAGTAGGTACTATTATGTTTATATCAATACATAATCCAAATGTACAATCATCCCCATTAAAATTTTTTTCTTTTTCAATTCTCATCTAAAACTTACTATTTCATCCCTTTAAAATTACAAAACAAAGTTAAATGGTGGAGACTTGTCAAATATTCTTTGCAGTACCACTTTTGGTAAAAGTTCTATCTACTAATGATTTCTAAGAGGATGATTAAATTTTTAAAGATGCATTAAGAAAATTTTAGGGATCAAACCTCCTTCCAACAAACTTTTACATATAGAAGTTTTAAATAAGCTCATTCATACAAATTACATACAACACAAGAGAGTAAAACAAAGGAAAAGATTTAGTTGTATAAATGTAATTATACCAACTTAGGTGAAAATATAATTATAGTCAATTAGATGAAATGCTTACAATTTGCACCTAATCATTACTAACACAGTTAGTTATTGAAAGGTAAAAGACAAATTAATCTGAATACAGAAGTTCCCTAAAACAACTTCTACTTCCTTGAAACAACTCTTTATGACTCTTAGCAAGGAAAACTCAGTTCTACTCAACTGATAGGAACAGAAATTTGTAGATATACCAGAAAATAGTCCATGCCCTAAGCATTCAGGGTGACACAGATGTCAGTGAGTGTGTAAAGAGGAAGTAAACTGGAGATGTCCAAACAAGTTTTTGTTCTATTTTAAAGAAAACTTGGACATATCAAAGGAAGAATCACAGGTGTAGTTTATACAAGAAAAATAATGAAGAACTCCGAGCAGCATTCCCATACTAAACAATAAAAAATATCGAAAAAAAAAAATCGATAAATACCTTGGTCTTGCATTGAGACTGGCAAATAAATGAGCATGTACAATCTTAGGAGATCATCTATTATATTTAATAATGAAAACAAGTAAGTTCAGCACTGCATTTTAGTTCAATGATTTTTTTTTTTTGCCTTTCTTATCTTATTTCTTATAAGCAGGTAGGATCTCTAGACATAAAAATAAAGACCTGGCCTTACAATAAATCATATGTTCAAATGATAAAAATGATTGGAAGAATAAAATTCAAAACACAGATTATACACAATGGCTAAACCATGGGAAATTCTCTATTGGGATTAAGAAAAATTCAGACTTACATAATATATATAGTATCCATAGGAGACACAATGCCTGACAAGGAGAAGATCCAATTTATCTTTGTGGATTGAATGAACTGGACAAGGCAAAAAGACTATAACAAAAATCTGAAAAAACTCTTCTGAGAAAAAATTTCTAGGGGAAAAGTCATTGGTATCTGTGGGAGACTGGTTCTAGTACTCCCTGCAGATACCAAAATCTGCGGATGCTCGAGTCCCTTATATAAAATGGGGTAGTATTTGATTATAACCTACGTACATCCTCCTGTATACTTTAAATCATCTCTAGATTACTTAAAATACCTAATACAATGTAAATGGTTGTAAATACAATGTAAATGTTATGTAAAGAGTTGAAAGCTTGCGGCAATTTCAACTTTTGCTTTTTGGAACTTTCTGGAATTTTTTTGTGGACTATTTTCAACTCTTGGTTAGTTGAATCCTTGGATGTAGAGGATGGCCAACTATAATCGACACATTGCGTAAACATTCATACTTCATCTAACAAGTACTAAGTATTTGAATGAGAATGCCAAAAACTGGAAACCATAATTATTCCAAGATTAAAACACACCCTTTATCTACTCTTATTACACAGCTGTTATTTCCTTTATTGATAAAGATCTATAAAGTAGTAAGTCAAACCTAGATCTTTAGAGGCCAAAGACTTTTATTTGAGGACTCAGTAAGGGAAGAATATTACTTCTAGAGTTTAGAATCCTTATGGATATAAAAATGTTAAACTTCAGGATCACTCTTTGACAAATAACTTTTATGGACTGCCTACTATATATAAAGCAATGAGCCAGCCACTTTGGTGGATACAAGGACCAGCAGTAGAGAGTATCTTCTTTTTGTTTCCTTTATGCACGCTGCTTGTCATATAGCAAGTGCATAATAAATACATGTAAAGTGAATCAAAATAAAATGCAAACCTCTCCTTAATGAGGAGGTGTTTATGACCTAGTGTATGTGTACATAAAACTGTACTAAGTACTGTATAAGATATGCTGCCTTTATTACTGTTTCATGTGTTCCAGTCTTTTCTCACTACTGGATTATAATCTCTTAAGAATAGAAATTGTCTTATATATCCCACAATACCTAACAGTGCTACTCAGCAAATTTTTCTTAATGGACTAAAACAATTGATCATGTAGTACTGTTCTCAGGATGCTTATAATCTACTTAGGAAAATAAGATAAGCAGATAAAGAAAAATACTAAGCAATTTAAAAGCAACATAGCATCAGTGCTGGGAAAACTGGACAGCGACATGTAAAAGAATGAAATTAGAACACTACTTAACACCACACACAAAAATAAACTCCAAATGGATTAAAGGCCTAAATGTAAGACCAGACACTATAAAACTCTTAGAGGAAAACATAGGAAAAACACTCTGACATAAATCATAGCAAGCTCTTTTTTGACCCACCTCCTATAGTGATGAAAAAAAAAAACAAAAAAAACAAATGGGACCTAATGAAACTTAAAAGCTTTTGCACAGCAAAGGAAACCATAAACAAGACAAAAAGACAACCCTCAGAATGGGAAAAAATATTTGCAAATGAAGCAAGGGACAAAGGATTAATCTCCAAAATATACAAACAGCTCATAGAGCTCAATATCAAAAAAGCAAACAATCCAATCCAAAAATGGGGAGAAGACCTAAATAGACATTTCACCAAAGAAGACATACACATGGCCAAGAGACACATGAAAAGATGCTCAACATCACTGATTATTTTTTAAATTAATTAATTAATTAATTGATTATTTTTGGTTGCGTTGGGTCTTTGTTGCTGTGCACGGGCTTTCTCTAGTTGCAGTGAGTGCGGTGTGCGGGCTTCTCATTGCAGTGGCTTCTCTTGTTGCAGAGCATGGGCTCCAGTAGTTGTGGCATGCGGGCTCAGTAGTTGTGGCTTGTGGGCTCTAGAGCACAGGCTCAGTAACTGTGGCGCACGGGCTTAGTTGCTCCACGGCATGCGGGATCTTCCCGGACCAGGGCTCGAACCCATGTCCCCTTCACTGGCAGGTGGATTCTTAACCACAGCACCACCAGGGAAGCCCCCAAATCACTAATTATTAGAGAAATGCAAATCAAAACTACAATGAGGTATCACCTCACGCCTGTCAGAATGGCCATTATCAAAAAATCCAGAAACAATAAATGCTGGAGAGGGTGTGGAGAAAAGGGAACCCTTTTGCACTGTTGGTGGGAATGTAAATTGATACAGCCACTATGGAGAACAGTATGGAGGTTCCTTAAAAAACTAAAAATAGAACTACCATATCACCCAGCAATCCCACTACTGGGCATATACCCCAAGAAAACCGTGATTCAAAAGGACACATGTATCCCAATGTTCACTGCAGCACTATTTACAATAGCCAGGACATGGAAACAACCTAAATGCTCAATGACAGATGAATGGATAAAGAAGATGTGGTACATATATACAATGGAATATTACTCAGCCATAAAAATAAACAAAATTGGGTCATTTATAGAGATGTGATGGACCTAGAGACAGTCATACAGAGTGAAGTAAGCCAGAAAGAGAGAAACGAATACCATATATTAACGCATATATGTGGAATCTAGAAAAATGGTACAGATGAACCTATCTGTAGGGCAGGAATAGAGACGTAGACATAGAGAAAAGACATGTGGACACAGGGCGGGAAGGGGAGGGTGGGACGAACTGGGAGATTAGGTTTGACGTAAATACGCTACCATGTGTAAAACAGCACAAGGAGCTCAGCTCGGTGCTCTGCAACGACCTAGATGGGTGGGATTGGAGGTGGGGGAGGGAGGTCCAAGAGGGAGGGGGTATAGGTTATACATATAGCTGATTCACTTCATTGTACAGCAGAAACTAACATAACGTTGTAAAGCAATTTTACTCCAATAAAAAAAAAATAGTTCACCTCCTAAAAAATAAAAGCAAAATAGCATTAATAAAAGAAAAGTGGGTACGTGAGTAGAGATGAGTTAAAGAAATCTTTTTATACATAATAAATCCTTTGCCAGGTTTCATTACTGTCTGAGCTCTGGAGATAGAAAGCCAGCTACAGGTAGCTGTTTTCCTTGTTGAATTCCTTTATCAGACATGATCACACACTGACCTAGAGGTATTTAATCAATGAATATATACCAATAAGAAAATAATTTAATTTCAGGGGAAGTAATAAAAGCTTTTACATACTGTTTTATGCAATTCAATTAAATACAACAACAACAACAACAGGTTAAAAAGGAGTATGTATAATACGATTCAATTCTCTTCATTGATATTCCTTTTCAAGACTCTGGAAGAATACATGTATACCTCATTTTATTGTGCTTCACAGATACTGAATTTTCTTACATTGCAGATACTGCATTTTTTTTTTTCAATCTGAAAGTCTGTGGCAACTCTAGGTCAAGCAAGTCTATCAGTGCAATTTTTACCAACAGCATTTCCTTACTCTGTGTCTCTGTGTCACATTTTGGTAGTTCTCCGAATATTCCAAACTTTTAAACTATTATTATATTTGTTATGATGGTCTGTGATCAGTTATCTTTGATGTTAATATTGCAAAAAGATTATGACTTGCTGAATGCTCAGATGATTGCATTTTTAGCAATAACGTATTTTCAAATTAAGGTATGTACACTCTTTTAAAGACATAATGCTATTTCACACTTAACAGACTACAATATAGTGTAAATATAACTATTATAGGTACTAGGAAACCCAAGAATTCATGTGACTTGCTGTATTTGGATATTCACTTTACTGCGGTGGCCTGGAACCGAACCTGCAATACCTCCGAGGTATGCCTCTATATGCCAAAATGTTAATTAATAGAAGTCAAAGTCATTGAGTTATTTTCCAAAAACCTTAAAGGACATAAAATTCTTATGGTTTTCCAAAACAAAAAAGAAAATCACATAGTTGTTAGCTATCTGTTTCTTGATGAATTTCTTCAGTGCTCAGCAAAATAAGTGGCCAATAAATAGCACAGACTCTTCACTAATTCAATAAATATTTATTAAGTGCCCACTACAGCAAGATACCATGCCAGCTGCTAGGAATACACTGGGGAAGGATATAAACCAGATTTCTATACTCATAAAGCTTACACAGTCCAGCAAGCAAGAAAGATAACTAAACAAACAATAACAAGAGGCATGATAAATACTATGGACTTTACTAGAGAACTTAACCTAGATTTAGGAGAAAGAGAGGAGAAATCAGAATATCTGAGAATGGCGTTAAGGAATTTCCACTTTAAAAAGGCTCGCCATTTAAACCGTAAAAACACACTAGATTGAGAACCACTGATATCCCCAGTAACTGAAGCTAGAGAAATAAACAAGGCACAAACAGCATATGTAAAATATGATCAGAAAAGCCTATGTCAAACCTGGAGAGCTATGAGAATTTAATAAAGGGGAGACAAAATAAAGGGGAAGAAAAAATAAAAATAAAAATTTTTAATATACATAGGTATGTAAGTAAGAGAAAAATTCAGGTAGAGAAAGCAGTGTGGAAGAAAATGCAACTTGACAAACTAAAGGAAATGCCCCATATTTTGGTGCTACTTAACAAGACAAATGAAGAAAACACGAGATCAAAAGGTAAGAAGATAAACCCTATTTAACAAAAAATTCAGCCAATTAAAATAAATTCAGAAATCAAGACACAGTGGTCAAAACTCGTAACAAGTGAATCAAAAATAATGTAAATATTATAAATTCTAACAAGGTAGAAATATTAATACAGTTAACAAAACAAGATTAGGAGAGAGAAGAGCAAAAACGAATGAGTGCTGATTTCCTAATCTTTCCTAATGAGTAGTATGATCCTTCTAAAACTGGAACGTGGTTCATTAAAAATCCTATTGCAATGTATTGATATTATGCATAGCCTGTTTTCTTAATCTTAAAGGAATATTTAAGGAAATACTCTGTAGTTATAAAGAAAATTTATCTAAAATTTAACCATTACTTCAGTATTCAGGTTTTTTTCTTTTGGCAAATTAAAGCAAAACTCAATTTTACACATTTTAATTAAAATAGTATATGTAATATGTCCTTTTAAATGAAAGTATATCAAATAATTTGCACAGAGATTCTAAAATAATGTTTCCTAAATGAATAATGGTTAGTTAATGGATAATCAACATCCACTGAGCAACTATTATTACTTTTTTTTTCAGCATATAGCACATTTCTTAAAGTTAAAAAAAGAGCCAAACACTTCCTGCAATATATTCAGTCTAATCAGAAATAAACATATATATAGATAAAATTACAAACAATAAAACCTCTCTAAAATTCTCCTCATTCCAGTATACAGGGATTATTTCAGTATACCTTTTCTAAAACCTCAAGAATTAAAACTATATGTTAAAAATTGAAATATATATATTTCTATATATTAAAAATATCAAATTCAGGGGAAAGGGAGAGGTTTGGGAAGGGAAAGGCAAATTTTTTGATATACCATGACATGAATGGGTGGAAAAAATTAGGGAAAAGGCAATCTAAGCCTTGGAGTTATATTTCTACATCCTTTTCAGAAACGAAAGAGCAAAGATATGTCTAACAAATGTTGAGAACCTGGTAGCTGTTCTGCTATATTCAGACATGCTTTGGCAAAAAATATCAAGGATGAAGTTAAGAATATATGAGTCTCGGTCCTGATGGAAAAAATTGAAAAAAAAATCTTATTTGGTTATTTTAACCAAATATTATTTTCCATTTTAGCCTACCAAGCTAGCCTGCATTTCTGGAACCATTAATGGAAGACTTAAGGGAGCAGGAGTTAATATTTCCAAGTCACAAAATAAGAGGAGCACCAAACATTCAAATGGAGAGAAGAGAGAAAAAAAAAAGGTGAAGATATAAATGATTTTCAAGTACTCTGCTGAACAGTAAGAAAAGGAGAAATAAACAGTTCCTAGGGAGCAAGGCATAGTAAATAGGAACGAATGAATTAAGTATTTACTAATACAAGTTGAGGAATGTAAAATACCGCAAAAATTATTTTAATTTGATGCTTGTGTAAGTAGCCTCTAAAATAGCAATGATTCCCTGCCTCATCCTCATCAAGTTTACATCCTTGTGTAAACTCCTCCCCTTGAGTGTGGACCAGACTGAGTAACTTGCTTCTAATAAACGGAATGAGGTAGAAGTAATGGTACATCACTTTTAAGACTAGGCTATTAAAAGATCATAGATTCCATCTTGGCATGAACCCTCTCTTGCCCTCTCCCAAATTGCTCACAACTTGGGAAAACTCAATTGCAGTGTCAAGAAGCAGTCTTATCTCTAAGAGGCCCATGTGGCAAGGAAGTAAGACCCGCCAATAATGAGCTTTGAAGTGGATCCTTCCCCCCCATCCCCCCCCCAAGTTAAGCCTTCAGATGACATGAAGTCCCAGCCAATAGCTTGAAGTCAATCAAAGTACCTAGATAAACTACATCCAAATTCCTTAACCATAGAAAATTTGGTAATAAATGTTTGACATTTTAAGTTTAGGGGTAATTTGTTATGTGGTGATAAATAACAGCTACATTGCTGGATTATTGATGAATGTAGAAGGCATTTGTATCAGTTTTCATTGCTTCCGTTTGTGTGTATCCAAATATCCTGTTCCCTTCTCTACTTAATCTCTCATCTGTCTTTTCTCCTGTATTTCCACTTCTCTTAAATGTGGTAAGTTAGTCCTTCAAGTTATTATCTAAATTTAGACCTATCACTCTAATTCCACAAATTCAAAGCTCTAATCACAATGGACCACGCTCCATTTCTTGAATATGCCAAACAATCTGAAATTATAACTTCAGAATAAATAACAATCACCTGGTAATGTACCAGTACTCATGCTTGATGAGTAAAAACGTATTTGATATAAAAGAAAATAACCTTCTAACTAACCAGAGCTATCTTAATAAACAATAAAAATTATTACTCTTTCAATATTTATTTTTGAGGATGGAGGGCATATGAATAGCAAGAATTAAAGTCAGCTTTTATACATTCCTTTGCATTGAGGGAAAAGGATATGTATAATCTTCTATTGCATAATTCATTCGTTTGATCATTTTCCCAAGACTGTTATAAAAAAATGCCAGTATTTTACATTTACAGATTATGGAGGTTTGACATTCCTTCAAATGTAAATAACTAGTCAAAAGAGAAAGTAATAAGGCAGAAATAAAAATACGTAAATTTTCAATTTGCCTCCTGAAACAACTGTCAGCATGCAGCCCTTCTGAATGCAATTCATCACAAAAATTTACTGTAGTATTTCCCAAACTGTTTCCATGAAATTACTAAAATGAAAAGGTTAATAAACGGTCTTTAATAAAAGGTTCTTAAAAATAATTAAATTTAGGAAATACTGGATTAAACAGATTTCTTTACCGCAGAACTTGTCAACAAGTCTCTTTTCCCACTGACATCTATTTTTATCACCAAATTTTTTTTTTTTTTTTTTTTTTGCAGTACGCGGGCCTCTCACTGTTGTGGCCTCTCCCGTTGTGGAGCACAGGCTCCGGAAGCGCAGGTTCAGCGGCCATGGCTCACGGGGTCTAGCCGCTCTGCAGCATGTGAGATCTTCCCAGACCGGGGTACAAACTCCTGTCCCCTGCATCGGCAGGTGGACTCTCAACCACTGCGCCACCAGGGAAGCCCCAAACTCTATTTTTATGTCCAAGTTAAAGCAGTCTGGGAACCACTGTTCCATACATACAATGTATCTGTAATATAATAAACAAGTGTACCACTGCACTGTGAATTCCTAGTCTCTCTCACAGAATGAACTAATTTCATAATTTTACACATTTTTCACCTCTAATGGAAAAACCTTGTATGCAGATTTTGTGTACCAATAACTGCATGGAATCAAGAAACTGCTGAAAGGTTTTCTGTTGTTGTTGTTTAAACTAAACAATCAATAATTAACATGGCTAACTCAACACATTACAAATGAGATTTTCACCTTTGGGGATGGTTCTCCAGCTACCTAGAAGACGTTGACACACATACGCATCTCTGCCAGAAAGACAGAAGCTACAAAACTCTGCTAAGACAGATGTGACAAAGGATCTTTACATAAAACAAAACACAGTGCTAAAAACCCTACAAAGCACACGCTCATGCTCCATCACAAAAAAAGCAGGTTGGCAGGAGTAAGGGGTTGAGTTCAGTTGCCAAGAAAAGTAACCTGGTAATAAAAATTCAATTCTTTCTGATCATACGAATTAACTAAGGCAGTTTGGGACTTCTTGTGAAGAAGACAAAGGGAACCTACGAGTAATGGCTGAGGCACTGCTAGACCTTATAGGTTGCTCCTCAATTTAGACTTCTTTTAACCATCTTAATCCTTTATTTCTGACAACTTTTCCAGCCTATGTTCATGTAGCTAGAATTAAATCATTCTCTTCTTCCATTTTCTGTAACACTGTGAACACACCTCTCCTAACACACTTAGAACACTGTGTGATAATTATCTACCCATATGTACTATTTCTGCATTCATTTTCCTCTCCTTCTGCTTCCACTACTGGGAGTTCTTAAAGGCAAGGACTCCATCATGTATTCAGAGCACAGACTACATTAGGCAGTAATCAAACGTTGAATGGAGGAAACAGTAGGATTTAGCTTCAGTGTAGGACTCAGAAATAGGTTGCTGATTCTTTGTTACCTGTAGATGACTGTATCAGAAATTAATTTTTCCATGTCATATCTGACTTACTACAGTGGATAAGTGAAAACACATTTTGCAATCTTCTTATGTTAGGGGGAATAATACCTTCCCTTTTCCTACATGAAAAATCTATAACTAAGAATTTTAGTATCTACAAAGTATTAAACTATCTTGCAGTTAAAGGTACAATTGAGCGACACAGATCACTCAGAAAAATCACATTCTTCAAAGCAGAAAGATGACTAGAGCTGAATAAGATCATACCAGGATAGAAATAACTTATTGTTTTAGCGGCCCTTTGGTGGTGATCACTGCTGCTCCTGAATGTTTACACTTTTTTCACCTGTGTCCCCTAATCAGGTACCAGGAGTTCCAAGGTAGGAAAGACTCCAAACAATTAATAATTTCACTTTCACTTACCCTAACGCCTGCCTTTAGTGAAACTTGCACTTCTTAATTGTACCATATGCAGATACGATCCCTTCCCCTCATCTAAGAGTCAGATAAAATAAACCATTTTATTTTTAAGTTTCCTTTTAGAAAAATCAAATTATATAACCAGTATCATGTAATGTTTTGTTAAAAATAACATTAGCATTCTAGCATAAAACTACTGCCACAAAAGCAATTCCTTTTTTGTGTAAGACAGACTCCCAATGCACATAAGGTTCCTAGTAATTTAGCTGCTGTGGTAATAAAGGCAGCCAAGAAGAGAGCACTGAAGACAAAGTGAAAGCCAGCTAGTTTTTTTTTTTTTTCTTTTTCTTTTTCTTTTTTTGGAGTGGTGCCTTGCATTTCACTGAAAGTCTAAAAGCTAAGTCTTGACCATATAAGGCTTTGGGATTCCCATGGATAGAAATGCCTAGGCAACAGTCAAATCTAATAACCTTGAAATACATGAAAGACAGGTACTAAACTACCATGAGAGGGTTCTTATTTTTTGCTCTAGTTTCACTTAAATATATTCTTACAGATAATCCCCAAAGTGTTCCTGCAAAACATTATGATCAAATTCACAAAGCTGAAATATATAAAAAGTATATATAACTCACAGAAAATTCCTTAAAAAATAAGCAACTTTTAATGGAAATCCTCCTAAAGTCTGTTACACATTCCTCTTTTTTTTTTTTTTTTTTTTTTCCCCGTACGCGGGCCTCTCACTGCTGTGGCCTCTCCCGTTGCAGAGAACAGGCTCTGGACGCACAGGCTCAGCGGCCATGGCTCACGGGCCCAGCTGCTCTGCGGCATGTGGGATCTTCCCAGACCGGGGCACGAACTCGTGTTCCCTGCATCGGCAGGCAGATTCTCAACCACTGCGCCACCAGGGAAGCCCTCTTCTGTCATTTTAAACACATACAAAAAGATGCAATTTCATTTCTCTCCATTAACTCATTACGGTGTCAACTATTAAACTCTTGATGTTATATAACACTGTCCTTCTGGACAGTAGTGTATGCAGCTAAAATGATACCTAACATGCTTTTTGGGAATCGTTTGCTTTTAATAGGTTTTCTGCTTTCTATATTGCTTCCATCTGTCACCTCCTGAAACTACATGATAGCATCCTATCTTCATCTTAATTTGTAGCTCTTAATTTGCGAAACATTAAAAAAAAAATTGAGCCTAAAATAAGAGTACATAGGGAGATTGGTTCAAGATGGCAGAGTAGAAGGATGTGCAATCACTCCCTCCTGCAAAAGCACTGGCATCACAACTAACTACTGAACAATCATCGATGCTGGAACTCACCAAAAAAGATATCCCACATCCAAAGACAAAGGAGAAGCTACAATGAGATGGTAGGAGGGGCGCAATCACAATAAAACCAAATCCCATAACCGCTGGGTGGGTGATTCACAAACTGGAGAACAATTATACCACAGATGTCCACTCACTGGAGCGAAGGTTCTGAGCCCCACATCAGGTTTCCCAACCTGGGGGGTCTGGCAACGGGAGGAGGAATTCCCAGAGAATCAGACTTTGTGTGCAGCAGGACCCAAGGGGCAGGAGCAGTGACCCCATAGGAGACTGAACCAGACCTACCTGCTAGTGTTGGAGGGTCTCCTGTAGAGGCTGGGGGGTGGGGGGCTGTGGCTCACCATGGGGACAAGGACACTGGCAGCAGAAGTTCTGGGAAGTACTCCTTGGCATAAGCCCTCCAAGAGTCCGCCATTAGCCCCACCAAAGAGCCTACAGGTGCCAGTGCTGGGTTGCCTACAACCGACAGGGAGGGAACTCAGTTCCACCCATCAGCACACAAGTGGATTAAAGTTTTACTGAGCTATGCCCACCAGAGCAACACCCAGCTCTACTCACCACCAGTCCCTCCCATCAGGAAGCTTGTACAAGCCTCTTACATAGCCTCATCCACCAGAGGGCAGGCAGCAGAAGCAAGAAGAACTACAATCCTGCAGCCTGTGGAACAAAAACCACATTCACAGAAAGACAGACAAGAGGAAAAGGCAGAGGACTAAGTACCAGACGAAGGAACAACATAAAACCCCAGAAAAACAACTAAGTGAAGTGAAGATAGGCAAACTTCCAGAAAAAAGAATTAAGAATAGTGATAGGGAAGATGATCCATGACCTCAGAAAAAGAATGTAGGCAAAGATCGAGAAGATACAAGAAATGTTTAACAAAGACCTAGAAGAACAAACGACTAGAAGAATTAAAGAACAAACAGAGATGAACAATACAATAACTGAAATGAAAAATACACTAGAAAGAATCAGTAGCAGAATAACTGAGGCAGAAGAATGGACAAGTGACCTGGAAGACAGAATGGTGGAATTCACTGTCACGGCACAAAATAAAGAAAAAACAATGAAAAGAAATGAAGACAGCCTAAGAGACCTCTGGGACAACATTAAATGCGCCAACATTCGCATTATAGGGGTCCCAGAAAGAGAGCAGAGACAGAAAGGACCCGAGAAAATATCTGAAGAGATTATAGTCAAAAGCTTCCTTAACATGGGAAAGGAAATAGCCACCCAAGTCCAAGAAGTGCAGAGAGTCCCAGGCAGGATAAACCCAAGGAGACACATGCCGAGACACATAGTAATCAAACTGACAAAAATTAAAGACAAAGAAAAATTATTAAAAGCAACAAGGAAAAAACGACAAATAACATACAAGGGAATTCCCATAAGGTTAACAGCTGATTTCTCAGCAGAAACCCTACAAGTCAGAAGGGAGCGGCACGATATATTTAAAGTGATATATTAAAGTGATTTAACGTGAAAGGGAAGAACCTACAACCAAGATTACTCTACCTGGCAAGGATCTCATTCAGATTCGAAAGAGAAAGCAAAAGCTTTACAAACAAGCAAAAGCTAAGAGAATTCAGCACCATCAAACCAGCTTTACAACAAATGCTAAAGAAACTTCTCTAGGTGGGAAACAAAAGGAAGAAAAAGGCCCACAAAAACAAACCCAAAACAATTAAGAAAATGGTCATAGGAACATACGTATCGATAATAACCTTGAATGTAAATGGATTAAATGCCCCAACCAAAAGACACAGACTGGCTGAATGGATACCAAAAAAAGACCCATATATATGCTGCCTACAAGAGACCCACTTCAGACCTAGGGACACATACAGACTGAAAGTGAAGGGATGGAAAAAGATACTCCATGCAAATGGAAATTAAAAGAAAGCTGGAGTAGCAATACTTGTATCAGATAAAATAGACTTAAAAAAAAAAAGACTGTTACAAGAGATAAGGAGGGCCACTACATAATGATCAAGGGATCAATCCAAGAAGAAGATATAACAATTAAAAATATATATGCACCCAACATAGGAACACCTCAATACATAAGGCAACTGCTAACAGCTATAAAAGAGGAAATCGACAGTAACACAATACTAGTGGGGGACTTTAACACCCCACTAACACCAATGGACAGATCATCCAGACAGAAAATTAATAAGGTAACAGAAGCTTTAAATGACCCAATAGACCAGATAGATTTAATTGCTATTTATAGGACACTGCATCCCCAAACAGCAGATTGCACTTTCTTCTCAAGCACACAAGGAACATTCTGCAGGATAGATCACATCTTGGGTCAAAACTCAAGCCTTGGTAAATGTAAGAAAACTGAAATCATATCAAGCACCTTTTCCGACCGCAATGCTATGAGATTAGAAATGAATTACAGGGAAAACAACGTAAAAAACACAAACACATGGAGGCTAAACAATATATTACTAAATAACCAAGAGATCACTGAAGAAATCAGAGAGGAAATAAAAAAATACATAGAAACAAATGACAACGAAAACACAATCCAAAACCTATGGGATGCACCAAAAGCAGTTCTAAGAGGGAAGTTCATAGCAATACAATCCTACCTCAAGAAACAAGAAAAATCTCAAATAAACAATCTAACCTTACACCTAAGAAAGAAGAACCCAAAAAACCCCCAAAGTTAGTAAAAGGAAAGAAATCATAAAGATCAGAGCAGAAATAAATGAAATAGAAACGAAGAAAATACTGGCAAAGATCAATAAAACTAAAAGCCGGTTCTTTGAGAAAATAAAATTGATAAACCAATACCCAGACTCATCAAGAAAAAGAGGGAGAGGACTCAAATCAAAAAAATCAGAAATGAAAAATGAGAAGTTACAACGGACACTCCAGAAATACAAAGCATAAGAGACTACTACAAGCAACTCTATGCCAATAAAATGGATAACCTGGAAGAAATGGATAAATTCTTAGAAAGGTATAACCTTCCAAGAACCAGGAAGAAATAGAAAACATGAACACAAGAATGGATTAAATGCCCCAACCAAAAGACACAGAATCACAAGAAATGAAATTGAAACTGTGATTAAAAATCTTCCAACAAACAAAAGTCCAGGACCAGATGGCTTCACAGGTGAATTCTATCAAACATTTAGAGGAGCTAACATCCACCCTTCTCAAACTCTTCCAAAAGACTGCAGAGGAAGGAACACTCCCAGACTCATTCTATGACGCCACCATCAAGCTGATACGAAGACCAGACAAAGATAGCAGAAAAAAAGAAAATTATAGAACAATATGACTGATGAATATAGATGCAAAAATCCTCAACAAAGTACTAGCAAACAGAATCCAACAGCACATTAAAAGGATCATACCCCATGATCAAGTGGGGTTTATCCCAGAGATGCAAGGATTCTTCAATATACGCAAATCAATCAATGTGATACACCATATTAACAAACTGAAGAATAAAAACCACATGATCATGTCAATAGATGCAGAAAAAGCTTTTGACAAAATTCAACACCCATTTATGATAAAAAGCCTCCAGAAAGCGGGCACAGAGGGAACCTATCTCAACATAATAAAGGCCATATATGACAAACCCACAGCAAACATCATTCTCAATGGTGAAAAACTGAAAGCATTTCCTCTGAGATCTGGAACAAGACAAGGATGTCTACTCTCGCCACTATTATTCAACACAGTTTTGGAAGTCCTAGCCATGGCAATCAGAGAAGAAAAGGAAATAAAAGGAATACAAACTGGAAAAGAAGAAGTAAAACTGTCACCGTTGGCAGATGACATGATACTATACATAGAGAGTCTTAAAGATGCCACCAGAAAACTACTAGAGTTAATCAATGCATTTGGTAAAGTTACAGGATACAAAATTAATACACAGAAATCTCTTGCATTCCTATATACTAACAATGAAAGATCAGAAAGAGAAATTAAGGAAACAATCCCATTCACCACTGCAACAACAAGAATAAAATCCCTAGGAATAAACCTACCTAGGAGGTAAAAGACCTGTACTCAGAAAACTATAAGACACTGATGAAAGAAATCAAATATGACACAAACAGATGGAGAGATATACCATGTTCTTGGATTGGAACCCAAAGCAATCTACAGATTCAATGCTATCCCTATCAAATTACCAATGGCATTTTTTATAGAACTAGAACAAAAAATCTTAAAAATTGTATGGAGATACAAAAGACCCCGAATAGCCAAAGTAATCTTGAGGGAAAAAAATGGAGCTGGAGGAATCAGACTCCCTGACTTCAGACTATACTGCAAAGCTACATTAATCAAGACAATATGGTACTGGTGCAAAAACAGAAATATAGATCAATGGAACAGGACAGAAAGCCCAGAGACAAACCCACACACCTATGGTTAACTAATCTATGGCAAAGGAGACAAGGATATACAACGCAGAAAAGACAGTCTCTTCAATAAGTGGTGCTGGGAAAACTGGACCACTACATGTAAAATAATGAAATTAGAACACTCCCTAACACCATATACAAAAATAAACTCCAAATGGATTAAAGACCTAAACGTAAGACTGGACACTATAAAACTGTTAGAGGAAAACATAGGAAGAACACTCTTTGACATAAATCACAGCAAGATCTTTTTTGACCCACCTCCTAGACTAATGAAAATAAAAACAAAAATAAACAAATGGGACCTAATGAAATGTAAAAGCTTTTGCACAGGAAAGGAATCTATAAACAAGATGAAAAGACAACCCTCAGAATGGGAGAAACTATTTGCAAATGAATCAATAGACAAAGGATTAATCTCCAAAATATATAAACAGCTCATGCAGCTTAATATTTAAAAAATAAACAACCCAATCAAACAATGGGCAGAGACCTAAATAGACATTTCACCAAAGAAGACATACAGATGGCCAAGAGGCACATGAAAAGCTGCTCAACATCACTAATTATCAGAGAAATGCAAATCAAAACTACAATGAGGTATCATCTCACACCAGTCAGAATAGGCATCATCAGAAAATCTATAAACAACAAACGCTGGAGAGGGTGTGGAGAAAAGGGAACCCTATTGCACTGTTGGTGGGAATGTAAATTGATACAGCCACTATGCAGAACAGTATAGAGGTTCCTTAAAAATCTAAAAATAGAATTACCATATGATCCAGCAATCCCACTACTGGGCATATAACCAGAGAAAACCGTAATTCCAAAAGACACATGCACTCCAATGTTCACTGCAGCACTACTTACAATAGCCAGGTCATGGAAGCAAGCTAAATGTCCACTGACAGACAAATGGATAAAGAAGATGTGGTGCATTTATACAATGGAATATTACTCTGCAATAAAAAGGAACGAAATTGGGTCATTTGTAGAGACATGGATGGACTCAGAAATAGTCATACAGAGTGAAGTAAGTCAGAAAAACAAACATCATATATTAACACATATATGTGGAATCTAGAAAAATGGTACAGATGAACCAGTTTGAAAGGTAGAAATAGAGACACAGATGTAGAGAACAAACATATGGACAGCAAGGGGGGAAAGCGGGGTGGGGATGGTGGCGGAAGGATGAATTGGGAGATTGGGATTGGCTTATATACACTAATATGTAAAAAAGAGATAACTAATAAAAACCTGAAGAGAAAAAAAAAAAGAGTACATAGAAACTATATGAGGACTTCTAAGTAAAATAAAAGTACTTGTGCTTAAGCATGTGCATTCTGCAACATCTGTTCCAGTTCCATGAATAATGCTTATTTTCTAGTTATTGTTTAGGTCATAAAGTTTCCAATATGAGAAAAAAAATGATTAGAGAAATTACGCAGAGGACAGACCTAACCAAGTAACATCAAAACTGACAACTGTTGAAAAACGGGGAAATAATATATGTTATTGGCAATGTTTTCCTTGCATAGGGGTGATTAAGAGAACAATCATGTGATGCAACTAGTGTTGATCATTTCAGAGCTCCTGGAAAAAATAGTGACCCTAAGAAAACGAGCAAAGATCCTGAGATAACAGTTCACTTTTACATTACTTATATTTTACTTACAACATTGCATGCTCATGTCTTTAGAATAATAAGATATCGTGATAGCTTACTTTGTGATTTTAATTTTCAAGAATTAAAGAGCAAACACAGGGAAAGTAGAAGTTCATTTCACAAAACTTACTGTGTAAAGCTCAGTGGAGCAGTCATGTCTAATACAGATGGAAATCTTTTTGTTTATTAAAAAATAAATTTATTTATTTATTTTTATTTTTGGCTGCATTGAGTCTTTGTTGCTGTGCACGCATTTTCTCTAGTTGCAGCGAGCAGGGGCTACTCTTCGTTGTGGTGCATGGGCTTCTCATTGCGGTGGCTTCTCTTGTTGCGGAGCATGGGCTCTAGGCGCACAGGTTCAGCAGTTGTGGCTCACAGGCTCTAGAGAGCAGGCTCAGTAGTTGTGGCACATGGTCTTGGTTGCTCCATGGCATGTGGGATCTTCCCGGACCAGGGACTGAACCTGCGTCCTCTGCATTGGCAGGCAGATACATAACCACTGCGCCACCAGGGAAGTCCCGGAAAATCTTTTCTGACAGCAATTTCATGTTAACAAGAGAACAGATTATATAAATAAGACATGAAGGTAAACCCCCAAGCTCTGTTTTATCACAATAGTCTTCCTTCTCCAGAAAATATCTTTCAGAAGAGCAAAAACAGTTTCTGGACTTTAATACCCTTCACCAGCATGGTTCAGATCTTTTCAATAACTATTGAACATTTATCATTTATTGTGATACAACATGCTGGGCATACAAAGATGAATCATGATTGATACAGATCCATATGAAATACACGGTTTTAATTGGGAGCCAAATAGGAAATACTTTAACATGGCAAGTACCTTACTTTGTAGGAGCTGAAAAGATAGGAAGAGCCTAGAGAGAGAGGAGTCAGAGCTTCTAGGAGTATGTGTCTTTAAGAATATAGAAATGGTGAAGGCTAAAACAATATTCCTAAAAAGTAGGGAGTAGAATATCAGATAGAGCGTGTGGTATTGCGGAAGGACCATAAAGTTCAAGAGATGATAGGTGATGAGGCAGAATGAAGTGGAGATAAGAGGGGGAGATGGGCTTCCCTGGTGGCACAGTGGTTGAGAGTCTGCCTGCCGATGCAGGGGTCACGGGTTCGTGCCCCGGTCCGGGAAGATCCCACGAGCGGCAGAGTGGCTGGGCCCGTGAGCCATGGCCGCTGAGCCTGCAGGTCCGGAGCCTGTGCTCCGCAACAGGGGAGGCCACAACAGTGAGAGGCCCGCATACCACAAAAAAAAAAAAAAAAAAAAAAAAGGGTGGGGGGGGGCAGACTGTGGCTCGCCTTGCAGATCAGGCTAAGGAGACTAAATGTATTCTGTACAACAAACAATATGTGTCCAATGAGTAATATAAAGGGATTCCTCGAAAATGAAAAAATAATTCCCACAAACTTCCCTAAAATTAACTGAAATTATTTTTATTATGTTATTTAATTAGCTACTAACATAAACTTAGGCCGTTATACATGCCTTAGTATATATGTAAATCTAAACAAATTTATAAATTTTCTCATGACTTTTTTCTTTAGTTTGTAAAGGGGTCTGTGATGTCAACTGGCTGGGAATTTACCCCCATCCAATTGCAAACATGACATTTTCAGTAAATCCATCTTGGTCTCTCCTTATTTGTTGCTGACAGTTAAATCTGTTATATTTGGCACCAACACCAACGCAAATGCAAATGTCTTCAACTGAAGCTAAGAAGCAGTATTCAGTTGTAAAATTCAACTGAAACTAAGAAGCAGTATTCATGCGTAGCTAGAAATACCCATCTTCCTGGCTACCCATGATCATATATTTTAGATTATCTTCACAATGAAAACTCAAGAATTTAGACATTCTTATTGAGATAGTGATTAAGAGAAAAAGCATCTTAAGAATGCCTCCTAAATTTCTGGCTTATGTGATTAGATGGAAGACAATGCCACCATTTCCAAATGTGTCACCTCTACGATCTTAGAATTCTGAAATTCCCAGAGAAGAATATGGTGTCCCATTCTACATCTTCCTCCCTCTTTGGACTGAATCTCTTCTTTTTTGGTGCTCATTGTGAATTCCTGATTCTTGACCCCTTCCAATTCTCCCCAGTCCACCATTCACAGTCTTTACTTGCCTACTCTATTTCAACTATTCATTCAGCACCCCAGAATTTCTTGCCAATCTTTAGGGCTGAGTAGTATCATCCATTTGCTCTCTGTGCTCTTATAAAGATGCTGTCAAGCAATGCTAGAAATATTATGAAACCATATTAATTTGGTCCATTATAACATCACTCTAACCTATTATTCTACCCTCCTTCTCTTTTCCCTGAATTCCTATCACATTGTATTTACCACTCCAAATCCCCTCCAGTCTCCTTATATTAAATCCTACTGCTCCACAATGCCACCTGAGATAAATACCCAATAGCTATACTTTTACACTATAAAGAAAACTGAAACGGTCAATGGCAATCTTCTAAGATCTCACTGTTCCCACATTAAAAGTTCTTACATCTCCCTTCTTTTTCTCTTTTTGGTTTGGGAGAAGAAATGTCCCACCATTCCAAAACTAATTCCTAATGACTTATTACACAAATGCCTTCTACTTTTCTATATTTATGCTTCAATATTTTACCCTATGCATCAGCCAACCTGAACTACTCACTAGTTCAATTCTTATCCTGGCATCTCTTGTAATGTTGCTCCCTCCTCCTATAATGCTTTCCCTATACCTCTGCCTAGACCGCACCCCCGCCCCAACAAAAATTCTTTCCATTCCTCTACCTCCTAAAAACTACATAAAACACAAAAATATTTATCGACACTACCTTCCACGTATAGTATTTCCCCGCTTTTCCTTTACATTTTATTATAAAAATGTTCAAACATATAGCAAAGTTGAAAGACTTTTACTGTGAATACCTATGTATCCATCATCTAGAATATATTATTAACATGTTATTACTTGCTTGGCATATATAGGTATCTACCCTTTATCCATCATTCCTTTATCCATCCATTAATCCAGCTACTTTAAAAAGTATCAAAAAATTAAGGCTGTAGAAATTAGTATAATTAGTAAATTATCTCCCTAAATACTTCAGCATGTGTATCATTAATTAGAGTTCAATATTTGTTTAGTTTTCTTTTGATGCAAAACTTACATACTATGAAATGCAAGGAACTTAAATGTACATTCACTGTGTTTTAACTAATGCATAAACCTGTGTAACCCAAACCTCTATCAATATTTAGAACCTACCATCACTACAGAAAGTTCCTTCATGTCGCTTTCTACTCAACTCCCACACCCCCATCATAGAAGCAACCACTACTGTTTTTTTTTTCACCATAAATAAGATGTGGCTATTTAAAAATTTCATGTAAGTGGAATTCTAGAGTATACCCTTATTATGTGAAAGCCTTTCTGTAAGCAAGATGTTCATGAGATTCATTCATATAGCTGTAGGTATCAGTGGTTTGTCCTTTTAATTGCTGAGTGGCTATTTCCTTGTATGGCGATATCATTATTTATCCATTCCTCTACTGATGAACACCTGGGCTGTTTCCAGTTTTCAACTATTAAGAATAAAGCTGTTATGAACATTCTGGTATGAGTCTTTTCAGAACATATGTTTTCATTTCTCTTAGGCAAACACTAGGAACAGAATTTCTGGGCAGACGTATATTTACTTTTATAAGAAATTGATGAACATTTCCCCAAAGTAACTGTACTAATTTATATCTCCACCAATAATGAGTTCCCATTGCTCTGCATTCTCACCAGCATTTGATGATGTGTTTTGTTTTGTTTTCATTTAGCCACTGATTGGTGTAACATTCCCCCTTTCTGAAAATAACTGGCAATGTGTTTGCACCTTTCCTCTTATCCTGTGCGGAATCAGTTATATTTGCACTTGATTTGCCCCTATTAGACTATATACACGTCTTGAAGTTACAAATTGTTAGTTCCCTTTCCCCCTACAATGTTTATAGCAGAGTGCTTTGCACATGCCAAAACAATAAATGTCAGTTTAATTTAACTGATTATTAAAATTTATTTGTCCTCCCCATTCTGGATAAGCAACGGCACAAACAAAATCTAAAAGGCACATATGTGATGAGGCTACACACAATCAAGGGTTGGTAACAATCTTCCAGTTTTATCGTAGTCCTCTGCTAAAATACGAAACAACCCTAAAACCATTTGTTATGCTGTTTTTCCTATAATAGTGTCATATCTAGACACATACATATAAAAACATACAGAAACAGAACATAAGCTCCATGTAAACTCCACAAGCAAAGGAATTTTTGCCTGCTTTGTTCATGGATGTATCCTAGTGTCTAGAATAGTGCCTACCAGGTAATAGGCACACAAATATTTGTTGAATAAATACACATACATGTTTCTACAAATGTGCCTTTAAATCAAGAGCAGTGAACTTAAAACAATGAACAACAAAGCTTCTTACAGTTATAGCTTTAACAGCTTTAAACCCTAATACCCATGAATATATCCTTTTATAAATAGTTAAGTTTCTGTCTGGGATTTTAAAATATTTTCCAAAGTGAATCTTCACACAATCTGGAATGGTAATTATCTTTAACTTAAGTATACAAGTTAGGGAAGCATACACACTGAATTTTACAGAAAGAAGGTGGCTCCTGAATAGCCTCCGCAGATGTACCAAATCAAGCCGGCAATCAATGATATAGTATAGGATTGTCCACTTACTAAAAATCTTAATTTAACTATCCAACCTGTATACTTATGCACCAAATAAATTAGGGAGAGCAATTTCATAATGTCCACTTCTATTCAAAGCCCGAAGATGAAGTCTTTGAAATTGGTCATTGTGAAGACAATTCTTCATACCATTAAACATTTCCTGAATATCTAGCAATCAGTATTCTATGTACTATGCTAGGTGCTCACTACAAAGACAAAATTAAGGAACTTATATTTTAGTGGAATAGGCAGTCAAGTAAATAAACAATTACAGAACTGTTACAGAAATATGCAAGAGTTCAAGGACAACACTCAAGACGGCTCTAGATTGGGAACAAGTTAGGATAAGCTTCTTGGCAGAAGTAGCTGCTTGAGATACCTAATCACATGAACCAGAAAAATAGAGGTCATCTTCTGAAGTGAAAACTCACTAGTAATCATGCTCAAGGGTCAGTTTTCTCTACAACAATTGATCCTGTTCAGGAGGGTTCCTATAGTTTTTGAAGAACAGTTGAAAGCTATTTGGATTGTTGACATGACAGTTGAAGGGCATTTGATTTGCTCTCAGTTCTTAATGATTATAAATAAAGTCATTATAAAATCTGCATACGAGTTTTTGTGTGACCAAATGTTTTCACTTCTCTTGCAGAGGCAAAAAACTTGCTTTAACTTGCTCCTCACTTTTTGGAGTCATTACAAGAAAAAAAAAAAAAAAAAAAAAACCAGACAGTTCTTGGCGTACTCTGATGCTTTTGCAAAAATGTTCTTATAAAAGGGTTTCATCTTCAAGGAATTCATGGAAAAGACTCTGACAAGTACAGATTTCTGGTAACTGACTATACTGATGAACTGAATGAATAAGCATTTTCAGAACTCTAATGGAAAACTGATGAATTCATAAAAGTGCTAACAAAACATCAAGATGAAAAAAAAATTAATTACATGGGACTGAGTGAACTGATGAGGATGATTATAATTTTTGTAACTTTGTTTGAATAATAATAATAAAAAATCCCACAGGGACTCAGAGGCAAAAAATATACAAATCAATTTTCACTGCAAAGTAAAGGAGCTGCTACAGTGGAGGAATACTGGACTGAATGTCAATATTATGACATAGTATGAGCGTGTTTCATGTTTGGTAATTGCAATCATTGTTGCTTTTGTTGTGGTCACCCATTTACAATGCTTGGTGTCAGTTTAATCTCTTGTAAAAATAAAATACAGTGTGTGTGTGAAACAAAAAAAGAAATACTTCTATTTCACCATAAGAACAATGTTTGATAAAGTTTTTGGTGGCTATTAAGACGGTCCCTTCTGGGCTTCCCTGGTGGCGCAGTGGTTGAGAGTCCGCCTGCCGATGCAGGGGACACGGGTTTGTGCCCCGGTCCGGGAAGCCTGTGAGCTATGGCCGCTGAGCCTGTGCGTCTGGAGCCTGTGCTCCGCAAAAGAAGAGACCACAACAGTGAGAAGCCTGCGTACCACGCATAAAAAAAAAAAAAAAAAAAAAAAAAGAATTTCTATTTGATAAGATTTTTTAAGTACCTAATGCTTTTTTAATCAAAAGATTTATGTCTCTATTTTGTTCATTATGTACTTTTTCTACCTTTTCTTAATGTGATTTATTATGTTGGTAGATATTCTAGTATTGAATTTTCCTTGCCTTTGTGAGATAAATCTTACACGGTTCGTCATGTATTATGATTTTAAACATTATTTGATTCAGTTTGTTAAAAAAATTTTATTCAACATTTTTACATCTCTTTTTATGAATGAGTTTGGCCTGAAATGTTTCCTTCTGTATTATCCTTGTTTGATTTTGGAATCAAAGTTTTGGAAGCCTCATAAGTTGATGAGTTTTATTCCTTTTTCTCTTGTTCAAAACCTTTTGAGGGCTTCCCTGGTGGCGCAGTGGTTCAGAAGCTGCCTGCCGGTGCAGGGGACACGGGTTCGAGGCCTGGTATGGGAGGACCCCACATGCCGCGGAACAACTAGGCCCGTGAGCTACAACTACTGAGCCTGCGTGTCTGAAGCCTGTGCTCCGCAATAAGAGAGGTCACCACAGTGAGAGGTCCGCGCACCGCGATGAAGGGTGGCCCCCGCTTGCCACAACTAGAGAAAGCCCTCGCACAGAAACGAAAACCCAACACAGCCAAAAAATAAAAAAATATAAAAGTAAATAAATTTAAAAACAAACAAACAAAAATAAAAACCCAAAACCTTTTGAATAAGATTGAAATTATTTATTCTTGAGGGTTTGGTAGAATATGCCTATAAGACAATCTGCCCCAGGGATTCACCCACCCCCAGAATGGGTTTTAACCACTGATTTAATTACTTTAACAATTAGTGTATATTCTATTTTTCTTGGGTCAGTTTTTATAGGTTTTGCTAAAATATTGTTCATTTTATTTAGACTTTCAATTTTGTGATTATAAAATTTCATCCTCTCTTCTTATCTAATACATACATTTAAGACTAGAAATGTCCCCCTGGAACAGTTTCCAGAACTTTTGATTTGTAGTGTTCTCACTGTCAAAAACATTTTCATTTTAAATTATTTTATTTAAAAATATTTGGTTTTTTCAGCTATACTGAGATATGATCGACATATAAAATTGTAATATTTAATATATGTATACATTGTAAAAAAGAAAAAAAAAAGCATAGGACAATTGCATAGCTCTCTTAAAGGTAAATACTACCAAGCAGTAATAATAACAGCTATTTACTATCTGAATCTGCCAAAAAAGAAAGACAGTGAGAAAGAGAAAAAGAAGCAAAGTAAAAATTGGATTTAAATCCAAAGAGAAGCTACTGAATTTTAAAGTTAAATCATTCAACAATTACTTACTGAGAATTCACTATGAGTCAAGCACTAAGATAAATGCTTGGGCTTCACTGGTAGATAAATAAATAAATGCATAATTACACCCTAAAAGAAGAGATATGAAAGAACAGGGTGGTAACAGGGAAAGATACGTTTGAGGAGAATAAGACAGGGAATCAGCGAAGGTTTGCTTCAGAAAGTCACAAAGCTTAATGAATGAGTTAGCCAAAGGGTAGAGAGACTGTTTCAGACAAAGGGAAAATGTACAGGGACTAGAGGTATGAAAAAGCTTAGATAATTAAAGGTGTGAAGGAAGTGCAGCTAGAATATTGATGAGCAAAGGGAAGATACTACAAAAGTCAGCTGATCCTGATAGGTCTAGTTAGATTTGGGATCTTTTTCCCTAACAACTTTGTTCAACTTAGAGTGTCATCTACTTTATACTCATGATAATTCCTATAAGAGAGATATAAAATTCAAAGTGGATTTCAAGTCTATAATTAGTGTTCTCTATCGAAAAACACATTTCCTCTGAGCTTCAGCTGTTACTGATAATATCAATACCAATGTTTAGAAACACTGACATTTCCTCTTAAGCCCTTTTATTAGTATTGCATTTTATACCTCATTTTTATATAGTATTTCATCTAATCCTCACAGCTGGTCCAATTTTTCTAGCAAATGCTAGGTTTTTGAAATCTTTGATTCCTAAATTGAAAAAAAAGAGTATGAGATTCTTATTCTAAATTATAAAATTCAATTCAACAAGCATTTATTTACCTGATACAAAAAAGACAGTTTTCGGGGCTTCCCTGGTGGCGCAGTGGTTAAGAATCCACCTGCCAATGCAGGGGACACGGGTTCAATCCCTGGTCCAGGAAGATCCCACATACCGCGGAGCAACTAAGCCTGTGTGCCACAACTACTGAGCCTGCGCTCTAGAGCCCACAAGTCAAAACTACTGAAGCCTGCCGCGTAGAGCCCGTGCTCCACAACAAGAGAAGCCACCACGACGAGAAGTCCACGCACCACAACGAAGAGGAGCCCCCCTCGCCGCAACTAGAGAAAGCCCGCGCACAGTAACGAAGACCCAACACAGTCAAAAATAAATAAAATAAATTTATTTTTAAAAAGACAGCTTTCAGAGGTAAAATATGGAGGTTGAACTTTCAAAGTAACTTACTCTTTTTTTGAAAGTTTGCTTCCATGCTGTTAACCTTATAAAGTAATTTTTAACCGGTTCTACCAAAGCATCAGTCAAGCAGAACTTAAATTTTTGTATTATTCTAAATACCACAGTGTGGACCTTGATAATTTAAGTCCACTGGACCTTGATAATTTAAGCCCATATCTTGTTTTCCAGTTTCATGTGTATATGCTGTATTTTATCCTTTTTGCTATTACAGTTAATCCTTCAAGAAAATGAAGGTAAATACAATCATGAATTCACAGCTCTTCAAAAGAATGTGTGTGAAACCACACTACACAACTATTACTGTCTAGCTGACACACTTTCTCCTCTACTCAGTAACTCTGCCTTTCCACCCACACATTAGACTTTTTCCCCTGAAAATCTGCTGGTGTATATCATCTACAAGCAGGAAAGTAATTACCTTTATGTAAAAGTTCTTCCCTTTCGTCCCAATTCTGCTAGAATAGAATAAAATGATTCCATTTATATGTAGTGCTTAATTAAACAGAGTAAATGTTCTAAATGACTAAAGTCATATCAGATACATTCATTATGGACCCACAATTAGATATAAACTCAAAGGCAGGTACTTTCTATTTGTCCTCCAACACCTAACGAAAGGTCTGAAACAGCAGTTATGCAAATATTAGCTCCCTTTCCCCTTTGGTAGGAAAGGCTGTACTAGGTACTTTCATTTACACTACCTCATTTCATCTTCCCAGAACCCTGCTACAGAATATTATTATCCTTACTCAGCAGACTCTGAAGGGGAAAGGACTCCAATTGTACAAGTTCTTCCTTCTATATTTTACTAGCTCTCTATTTTTTTAAAACCTACACTACTCTACAATATAACATTTTATTAAGCAATTGGCTGTTTAATAAACTTGAAAATATCTGCAGACTTCACTTGCTTCATACTCAGCTTTTTGAAAGGCAAATACCTCTAGATACTTAAAAGGGCCAAATAAAAAGTGTGGTATAGATGTAAAGCAGAAAGCAAGGTGAAAAAAGAACTATTGTTTAATTCTTCAAGACACATCGAAGCATCTTCACTTTACTTGAAGTGAATACCAAGACCACCCAAGTTTAAACACAAATACAAAAACATTTCCAAAACCTAAAATAGCAAAAATTCATGTTTGAAAATCCACTTTAACACGTTATGCTGTAATTCAATTCACAGATGGCTTGGCTAATCTTTCTTCCAGCTGCCATGTTACCAAAATAACCTTTCTTCACTAATTCTATTCATGTTTTACTACAGCTATTATATTCCTGCTTGGTATACTTAAAACCCATCAAACAATTTTTACAGGTCATTCTGCAAATTTCTATGTAAATATTCTAACAAAATAAAATTGAAAAGCCCACTAATCTAAAGATAGCACCACTAGAGCTTAATAATATACACTAATGGTAACAACAGTTGAGTGCTGGAATGTATCAACAGTACAATTGAGAGTATATAAAAAATACACACAAACACAGACATACACCTATGCAAGGCAGAGGGACTGCAAGGAAATTCATTAACATAGAGTAAAGGGACTACCTTTTTTTTTCCTTTTCTCTCTCTCTCTCTGTTTTCTTCTTTTTTCAGTATTTCCAAGTTCTCTATAGGGCTTATGTATAACAAAATTAAAAAGAAAAAAAAAACTAAAAAAAGTGAACATTTAGCAAATATCAATAGAAAATAATCAGATGGCTTTTCATTGCTTATTGTATATAAGACTGATTATACTTCATAAATTATCTAAGTTTATTTTTATTCATGCATAATTCAATTTTAAAATGTATTTCATTAATATGTAAATATAGGTTAAAATAATTCTCTGGCTCCTCTCACTCAAGGTCTCTAAGTATATTAGTACAGGAGAGAGGCAGGTTGGAGGAGTGTAGCTGCCATCTAGAAGGCAGCCCTTGTGAAAAAGATAACAAAGAGAAGTAAAATGCCTTTTGATAAACTTCCCAATTACCCTAAGAAATTAAGACAAGTCCTAATGCTTTTCTTAGTTCTACTGGAACTCATTGCTCATGATTCTTCATTTATGATAAACATACTTTAGCTTTCAAAGACAGCTAACAACATAAAATTTACCTTCAAAATTGGAGGGAAAAATTATGAGTGTCCAAAGATATTCAGCCTGTACTAACAAAAAAGATTATCAAGTTTACAATAAAAATTTTAAAGTACAGAATATTTCCTTGGGAGGAGATGAAAACAAGAAATTGGTAAATAGAGCAAGCACCTTTATTCTACTACTGTCTACTTTCACTAATGGCTGACTTAACCTCATTTTATTACTGTATATAAAAATAAATCTATTTTCTTTAAAAATTGGAAGACTGCTATACTCTATGGTGTATTGGTTAATAAGGGTTCATAGCATTTTAAAGGGAGTGATCTCCACTATTAGCCTCAGGAGCAATCAGACTACTTGCTACAGTAAATATCTGAAAGAATAGAAGGCTTCTTCATATAAATGGGTCTCTGGGACTGGAAATGTTTAGTTAGGATACTAACTCATAATTCATTTCTCCTATATAAAGCTTTCTTTAAACAATGTTAAATTTTACAGTGTCTTGCAGAGTAAAGAGTAGAATCTTTCCTAAAATTTACTTCAATTTAAAACAGGATGATGATCCAAAGCACTGTATTTAACTATTCCAAATCTTCAAAGAGCATAATGCTTGTGGTACTGTAAGTATCAATGATAACTGCCATACCTAAACTAGGGTCTAGTTTTACTTTTATTCCAAAATAGGAAGACAACAGTTAATAACAGAAAACAACAGATGCCTTTGAATTTTCTAATGAAACTAGTAACGGCTTTTCTTGTAGTCTTTTTTTGTTTTTTACCTCCCTGTCATCCACAGTTCTGTAAAACGCAGAAGTTCTAAACTTGGAATCAGATTATCCAGTGAAAACAAACAAGCTTTTAGTAATGGAAAAAATGACTTAATAGAAGAGCAGAAGCTAGCAGAAAAGCAGGTATATGATCCCATTCATGTAAATTGAAAATGAGACAAAAGCATTTAATGAGGCTTTTTACATGATGTCTTGACAAAAGGAACATCTTAAAGAACTTAACAGAATCATAAAATACTAATATAAACCAGTGACCTGTTAGTTCTGTGTTACGCTTTAGTCATTATATGTTCAGTTACTATACTTCAGGTAAAGTTATTTAGAACCAAGGACTGATAATTCAAAAATTAACTATACCACTTATCAGTCAGGGTCCTACAATTCTTGTCTAATAGCACCTACAATCATAAACAGCAAGCTCTGGGACAGTAGAGAATATTAGCTGGCAAAAGCAAACCTTGGTGTTCCCTGGCTGTATAAAGGAAGCTTCTTGACATACCCCACTGGTACACTTTAGATAACTGATCTACCAGATCTGCTCTAGCCTATCTACTGAACTATAATTAGCTCCAGGGATTCTTTAGGATACCAAGAGAGGTAGAATCTGGTGATTCAAGTAGCCCAGAGGCACTATAACACAGTGTTTATGAGAATAATGTTGAGTCAAACTACCCAGATCCAACTCCCAGTTCTGCAATGTATAAGCTTTGTTTTGACTTTGGAGTCACAACTGCATCTCATTTTCTTCATTGGTATAAAAGAAAAATAAGATTAAAAATATTTACCTCATATGATTGTTGTGAGACAATACAACTGCCTAAAACAGTGTTTATTATATAGTTAAACATTATTATTTACGTTTACTATTTATTATTCCCATGAGATCAGTCCCTCTGAAGATGGAGAGATGTGAATTCCCACACTTTTTAAAAGAACCTGTTACAAACTAAAAGTTCTATGCCCTAACCATAGCCTCTGTTTAATGTCATATCATTTTCACAATAAAAAGGGGAGGAATCATTTTGTAAACTGACAACGAATCATATTTATCATTTGGGTGGGACTAAAGGGGAGAGGAGCTTACTGGGTGAGAAAAGGGCCTATGTGAGTTAGTCTAAAAGACCCAACTCAAATAGAACTGGATGGAATAACCATGACAACAATTAAAATGAACCTTCAAGGTATATTTCAAAATATAATATCCATTAATTACTTTGTCCTAAAAAATTTTTTTCTGATCTTTCTAAGAGCTACACAAAATTAAAATACTTTAAATCTTGTTTACTCCACTATGAACTCCACTCCTAAAAAAAGAGAGTTAATGCATTAGAACATATGAGAGTTAATGCATTAGAACATATGAATAAAAAAACAACCCTCCAATTTTGAGGGTTAGTCATTGTACAAAGCTGAATACTACCAGTTCAAATTATTTAAAAATTTCTCAATTTAGTATTCAGTATATGCAACTCTATTACAACAGAAAATGTAGCTAGTGTCTAAGAAAGTTAATATTACTGACTTGGAAAGCAGAAAAAAATGTATCAATTCCTAACTTCTTACAATGTCTAATAAAACTCACTTTGTAACATTAGCAAAGAATTCTAAAGATAAAAATGATAAAATACGGATCCAAAACCCAACTCTTTCTTGGTAAATAGGAAACCTACAGTATCAAATAAAATCAAAGGGAGACTGGAAGGAATATTTTCATCTCTGAGCTGAACTACTGAAATGGCTTCGAAGCTGCTATTTTCCATAACTATCAAATAAATTTCCTCCAATAGACCTTAATTCATTCACTCCAGTGTTATATTCTTTTTTTTTTTTTTGCAGTGTGCAGGCCTCTCACTGTTGTGGCCTCTCTGGTTGCGGAGCACAGGCTCCGGACGCGCAGGCTCAGCAGCCATGGCTCACGGGCCCAGCCGCTCCGCGGCATGTGGGATCTTCCCGGACCGGGACACGAACCCGTGTCCCCTGCATTGGCAGGCAGACTCTCAGCCACTGCGCCACCAGGGAAGCCCCCAGTGTTATATTCTTTACCAATTTATACACCAAGTCTATACTTCTGGGCTTGCCACCACGCATCCTCCCAATCTTCCTTCACAGGCTATACTCCATTTCCTAAAACTAAACCTCCTTCAGGCCCATAAACCCTGATTGCATTTCCATCACCTGGGTTCAGCTCCTTCCTCACTCGCCTCCTTCAGCACATTTTGAAGACTGTGAAAAATTCTACCTTACCTTCGTTTTAAGAATCATCTCAAACATACAAACCACAGAATTCTTACACCCTCTCCCACCTAGAATACCTTTTAACATCTTGTAAAATACCAGTGTTCAACTGAAGAGCCATCTGAGGAAAGATCTGTTGTCTGAACTACTGCAATAGCCTCTGGAATTGGCCTCCTGGTAGAACTCCCTCTTCCCTCCTCCCCCACACCTCAATCTTTTCTATAGGCAGCAGTTGTCTCTTAAAAATGCAAATCTCATTATATTAAGGCAATTAAATATCTCCAATGCATTTCCAGAGCTCTCAGTATGAAATGGATTTAATAGGACTTACTGGGTCCTACTAGATCTGACCTCGACCTACCTCTCTATACCTCTTGTGGTACCATTCTTCTCATCAGTGTGCTCTGGTCACACTTCCACTGGGTTCTTCCTTGGGCCTTGCTCCCTCCCTCCTTCCTATGAAGGGCTTTTATATGTTGTTTCCTTTGTCCAGAACCTATTCCTCAAGATTCTACCCCTCCACTCTCTACCAACTTTACCAAGTCATACCAATTCATCCTTCAGCTTTCAGTTCAACCATCACTTCCACAGAGATCCCATCCAAACTCTCAAAACCTTTCGTTCCCTTTATTATGTATTTTTAAATGAAATATATTTGACATATACAATATTTTATGCTTTTCCTTCAAAAGACTCAACACTGATTGATCATTCGATTAATGTGAACAAAAGTTTGTCTATATTCCTTAGCTCCTAGTACCAAGCCTGGCACATACAAAGAACTCAACAAACATTGTTAAATTCATGAAATACTCATAGTTCAATCACCAACTAATCAGTATAAGAGAATCTCTGCCCTCTACAAATGTAAATTCTAACAGTTTTATAATGAATCAGTTTAATAAGGAGCCTCAGCAGTCTCTTGTGAAATTTCAGCTTTAAAAGATGTAGTAATCCAGAGACTTCCCTGGTGGCACAGTGGTTAAGAATCCACCTGCCAATGCAGGGGACACGAGTTCAATCCCTTGTCTGGGAAGATCCCACATGCTGCAGAGCAACTAAGCCCATGTGTCACAACTACTGAGCCTGTGCTCTAGAGCCTACGTGCCACAACTACTGAAGCCTGCACGCCTAGAGCCCATGTTCCACAACAAGAAAAGCCATCACAATGAGAAGCCCATGCACCACAACCAAGAGTAGCCCCTGCTCGCCACAACTAGAGAAAGCCCAGGTGCAGCAACGAAGACCCAAGGCAGCCAAATATTTTTTTAAAATTTTTAATTAAAAAAATTTATTAAAAAAGATGTAGTAATCCAGAGTAAATGTTTCCATTAGTATTATACATGTCTAACCTAGCAAAAGAGATAACTTTTAAAAATATTTGAATTCATTTGAAATCTCACATACTTCTTATACCAGCAGTGTATAAGAATTCTTGTTTCTCCACATCCTTCTCAGCAGTTAGTATTATCAGTCTTTTAAATTTTAGCCATTCTGGTGGATATGTACTAACACCTTACTGTGACCTTAACTTGCATTTCTCTGATGAACGATACTGAATAAGTTTTTGTCATTTAATATCATTTGAATATTAATGGTGAACATTTATCACCATTTGAATATTTCCTTTTGTGATGTGCCTGATTGTGGATTTTTTCTTACTCATTTGTAGTTTAATACATACATACACACACATACAGACCCCTGAATGTAAGCCCTATGTCAGCTGTATGTGAGACAAATATCTTCCCATTTTGAAGCTTACTTCTCTTAATGCTATCTTTTGAGGGACAGAAATTCTTCATTTTAATGCACTCCAATTAATCAGTCTTTTCTTTTATGGTTAATAATATTTGTGTCCTGTTTAAACATATTTTCCCTACCTGAAGTTTATAAAGATATCTTCATATGTTACCTTCTTCAATATCTATTATTATATATTTCACATTTAGATCTACAATCCATCTCAAATTGATCTTTGTGTATGGTGCAAAGTATAGGGTGTCAACTCTTTTTCCATATGGATAGGTTGACTGAGTTCCATTTATTTTCCATCAGAGTAAATAAGTCCTCTCACCTTTCTGTTCTTTTTTTTAATTTTTATTTTATATCAGAGTAGGGTTGATTAACAATGTTCGTTAGTTTCAGGTGTACAGCAAAGAGATTCAGTTATATATATACATGTATCTATTCTTTTTCAAATTCTTTTCCCATTTAGGTTTTTATACAGTATTGAGCAGAGTTCCCTGTGCTGTACAGTAGGGTCCTTGTCGATGACCTATTTTAAATATAGCAGTGTGTACATGTCAATCCCAAACTCCCAATCTGTCCCTCCCCTCTCACCTTTTTGTTCTTAAAGATTAACCTGGCTATATCTGGCCTTTTTCATTTATATATCAGATTGTCATTTTTCACACACACACACACACACACACACACACACACACACACACACAACTAGGATTCTGGTTCAGCTTGTGTTGAATCTGTGATTGGTTTGGAATTAACTTCTTTACAACAGAAAATCTTCCAAACCATGAGCATGGTATTGTGTATATCCCTTCACTTATTTAGCTCAGAGGTTCTCTGAAACCCTTACAGGAAGTCTGGCAAGGTTAATACTCTCATTCTCTCACAAGTGTATGGTGGAATTTTTCAGAAGCTAAATATGTGAAATCACAACAGACTATGTGCAGAAATAGTTACGAGAATCCATTTATCTTCTATTAAGCAAGACATTAAAATCTGCAGGGGCTTCCCTGGTGGCGCAGTGGTTGAGAGTCCACCTGCCGATGCAGGGGACACGGGTTCGTGCTCCGGTCTGGGAGGATCCTACATGCCGCGGAGCGGCTGGGCCCGTGAGCCATGGCCGCTGAGCTGCGTGTCTGGAGCCTGTGCTCCGCACTGGGAGAGGCCGCAATGGTGAGAGGCCCGCGTACCGCAAAAAAAAAAAAAAAATCTTCAAAATGTAAAACAATGCCCTTCTTAAATTTTTTGACTTGAAAAATGCTTATCTTTCATAAACATGTTATTTAGCTTCCCTGGTGGCGCAGAGGTTGAGAGTCCACCTGCTGATGCAGGGGACATGGGTTCGTGCCCCGGTCCGGGAAGATCCCACATGCCGCGGAGCGGCTGGGCCCATGAGCCATGGCCTCTGAGCCTGCGCGTCTGGAGCCTGTGCTCCGCAACGGGAAAGGCCACAAAAGTGAGAGGCCAGCGTATCACAAAAAAAAAAACAAAAAACAAAAAACAAAACCAACGAACATGTTATTTACATTGGCATATGAGTTATTATTTTTAAATAAATAAAATTTTTGCGCTTTACTTTCGAATTTGTTAAATACTGGAAGACAGCCAACATAAACAAAAAAGGTCTTTGGGTTCTTCACTATTTTTTTACATTAAAATAATAATAGACAAAAAATAATAAACAAAATTTTTAATATTATTTTATTAAGTTAATTACAGATTCACAGGTAGTTGTAAGAAATAATAGAGATATTCCTTTGCAGTTTCTCTTAACGGTAAAATTTTGTGAAAACTGTGTACAGTAATATTATATCCATGACATTGACATTGATATATAATCCATCTATCTTATTCAGATTTCCCCAGTTTTACTTGCCCTGTTGGTGCAGTCTGTTCTCAAGTTTTAAGAGTATAAAGAGGGCCTTGAAACAGAAAGGTTTGAGAACGGCTGATTTAAGATTTAACGTTTATTTATGCTTTTTCATTTTTATAGATTGTGCATTTATACAATCGATATTTGCTTCTTTATGAACTCACTTATTTTTTTTTTTTTTTTTTTTTTTTGCGTTACGCGGGCCTCTCAATGTTGTGGCCTCTTCCGTTGCGGAGCACAGGCTCCGGACGCGCAGGCTCAGCGGCCATGGCTCACGGGCCTAGCCGCTCCGCGGCATGTGGGATCCTCCCGGACCGGGGCACGAACCCGCGTCCCCTGCATCGGCAGGCGGACTCTCAACCACTGCGCCACCAGGGAAGCCCTGAACTCACTTATTAATTCCAGCTTTGTCTTCCTCATTTCCTCATAATACATTATTTAGAATGACAGAGTAGGTATGTTTGCTCAGAGGCACCCAACCCCACCAGCTACTGTTTATGACCTCAGATGATATATGAATAACCTAAGGTGGATCAATTGGTCCCTTTCCTGGGAATCTGGAATTAGAACTGAGAAGGAGATCAATCTCTCTGGATATCTAGACCAGATACAAATTCTGAAATTGTTGGTGCCCTTTTATTTTGCCTGCAGAACTGGGAAAACAAGAAGTCTAGTTTGCTGTAAAAAAGAATTAAGTGGATTTGGTGGAAACAATGATGAGAAACTTAGAAGACTTCCCGGGTTGCATATACTTCCTGGCTCTAATTCATTCCAGAAGCCCAGATTCTGTAAGACATCTCTATAATCTTACAGTGAATTACTTTATTTAGGCTAGTTCCAATGGGCTTTTCTTACTTAAAACAAAGAATCCTAACTAACATGTGCAAGAGGTCCTTCTACCACTTTACTACTAGTGGCTCTCCTAATACCACGGCTAAGTATGTGGCTTTGAAAACTGGCTCCTTTTTTTTTTTCGAGAGGCTCAAAAGAAAATAGTTGAGCTGATGATTTGGGGGGGTCTTAAGATATATGAAGAACTGCAACTGTGTGTATATAATTATGTATACATTTGTTAACAAATCTAGAAAAAGGACTGGAATATAGGTTTTCCTCAGTAGAAATAATTTTATTATACAAAGCCATTCCACCAGTGAGTAATCAAAAAAAGGCTGTAACTGGTAAGATCTGCCGAAACAGTAGACAAATCTCAAACTGCAGAACTAGACACAGTTCTGCAGATGTGATCTAACAGTGTAAAGGAACGGATTTTTTTAAAAATCTAGACTAAATATTAATTTAGCTTTATAGTGAATTAGTACATTTTAAAACGATTATACTGTTGTCAGACCCTGGGCTTCCTTTTAAACTTTCAAGCAACATTTTTCTCATGTTTGTCAAAGATGGTCTCTACCAACCTATAGCCATCAATATTTTAATGCAGAATTTTACATTAATATCCATTATCTTTTCATTTTACTGTTTAAAACCTACTACTTCACACTTTTAGAGTTCTCTCTCAGCTTCTACAGTTTAATCTACTAAAATGTTGAATAAGATAGGGTCAAGAACACAAGGACCACTACACTTTAGTCCTTCCTCTGGGTTGACACTGAGTGATTAATCAGTAGACTGACATGTATACAGTGGTTCATCCAGCGGTTAATCCATCCAATCCTGCTAATATTCATGTCAGATTTTTGTCATGTTAACCGCAAAGATCTAACAAGAGCCTGTCCAAGTGCTGTACTACAAAATCAAGCTACACTAGGTTTGCAACATTTCCCTCATTTGAACTTACCAACCTTGTCAAAAAAGGAAGTAAAGATAGGTCAACACAAAACTTGTTTTCAGAAAACTCAAATGGGCATCTAGTGATCAACATTACCTCTTCTAAAACTATACGCTTAATAATGGGTATTAGAATTCTGCTGGTTACAGTAGAAGACCATTTTTAACAAATGTACATGTAAATTAAGGGCTATGCCATCAGTTATTTCCTTCTTCCTAGTCTTGCTCCATTTCACAACTCTTAAAAGCCCTCTTTTCACTGTCTTGAAAAATATTTTCACAAAATTCACATAACTCTAAGCTTCACCATTCCTGATTCTATTCTTAGAGATTTGAGGCCATTTTTTCAATTCATTCTTAAAACAGATATTCATCATTAAATTCATCATTTTCATATTCATATAAAACAAGTCAAAAGAGCTCACTGTATAAAAATTGCTCTTCTATCTTTTAAAATCCCTTTATTCCTCAAAACTATCTGCTTTTTTGGAAATTATTCTTATCTTTTCTTGGTAGTCTACTTGCCAAAAGCTTCAAAATACATCCAACTAAACCCCTAATTCATTTTCTTACTTGTAAAACTCTCCCAAGGTGTACATCATAATGACAATCAATCTTTCCTTATGAAATAAAAGGTTCAGAGAAAAGATAGGCATAATATAGAAATAAATATTTAAAACACCAGCTTCCTTGAGTGGACAAAGACTAGCCAACTAACATTCATTATGTCAGAGTCTCTACATTTAATCCTGAATACATTACTGGAAGTAGCCATTCAGGCATTTTTCTCCAGTTCAGATTCATCTTCATCACTTCTTTCTGCTTGTTGTAAAAGATTCAAAGATGACATAATCCAGAATATCCATAACCATTAATAGTTGGGGTAATTTCCCCAGATTTTTTTCTATGCAAACAACATTTCCCCCCAAATGGAATCACATCATACATACTGTCTTGCAACTAACTTTCTGACACTTAAGTGTAATTTAACAGGGAACAATTTATGTATCATCAGTCCATTTCACACATAAAACAAACATACACATAATCTCCCCCCACTCCCCAATAAGACTGGCTTTAAATGTCAAGGGTGGGTTAAAGAGCAGAAAAAATGCCACAGTAATTTTGAAATAGGTTTAATATGTATAGTAACCAGGCTCGCCACGCCACTCCCCACTCGCAGCCCCGTGCCTCGCTCCTCTCCGACATAGCAAAAATATCCAGCCCTACAGAGACTGAACAGTGCATCGAGTCTCTAATTGCTGTTTTCCAAAAGCATGCTGGGAGGGACAGTAACAACAGCAAACTCTCCAAGGCCAAGTTCCTTATCTTAATGAATACAGAGCTGGGTGCCTTCACAAAGAACCAGAAGTACCCTGGTGTCCTTGACCGCATGATGAAGAAACTGGACCTCGACTCTGATGGGCAGCTAGATTTCCAAGAATTTCTTAATCTTACTGGCGGCCTGGCCATAGCTTGCCATGACTCCTTTATTAAGTCTACCTCTTCCCAGAAGGAAGAGGAGTCTTTGGGCCTGGCCTCCAGCCCCACTCCCTTTCCTTCAGCCTCCCAATTATCATCTACCCCTCACAGCCCACACATACCCTGAGCCTGGCGCACCCACCACCCCGTGCAGGCCACTCCGGCTGGCAGTAATAAAAGCATATTGTTTTTTAAAGCACATACTGGAGAGTCAGTAAATTTGTGCAAGGGAGGGAGATGACTGGGAGGAATATAAATTAGATTGATGGAAACAGTTACCAGAAGTTGCAAAGTAAATAGTAAAAGTGTATCTTTGGTGTATTCATAATCATGATGAATGATACCAACATAATCACCTCTAAGTTTCTCAGACTGATGGAGAGATGTCACTTACTGTTCACTCATTAAATGTCTATACACCCCTACTACGGTACTGTCATAGGCTCTGAGGATACAGTCAGCAAGACAGACAAGGTCCTGCCTTCACTGAGGTTACCTTCTAGTGGGGGGAAAAACAACAAAAGAATAAACAAACAAATAAACAAAGAACTATGAGAGTACAAAAATATATATAATAACCATTTCCTATTTCACTTAAGCTAAAACAAACCCAATGATGCTTGCTCAAGGTCAAAATAACCCACACAACCTTTTTATAGAACTGCTACTTTTCTTATTACCTGTGCAACTTTAAAAAAACATTAAAATATGCAAAAAAAGTCACAAATACTCAAAGCAACTCTAGTAATATTTTGAGCAAAAAAGAAAAATATATCAATGTATAAGTTTTTTAGTTAAAGCTAATATTTTACCTTTATTTTCCCTGAAAACACAGCTTACTAAATTTAGACACCGAAAAAAGTCAGAGGATTTTTTTTTTTTTTTGGTTGCACTGTGCGGCTTGCAGGAGCTTAGTTCCCCGACCACAGATCAAACCCGTGCCCACCGCAATGGAAGCCCAGAGTCCTAATCACTGGACCACCAAGGAATTGCCAGAGACTGTTTAATGAATTCTTTTTTTTTTTTAACCCGGGCCTCTCACTGTTGTGGCCTCTCCTGTTGCGGAGCACAGGCTCCAGATGCGCAGGCTCAGTGGCCATGGCTCATGGGTCTAGCTGCTCTGCAGCATGTGGGATCTTCCCGGACCGGGGCACGAACCCGTGTCCCCTGCATCGGCATGCGGACTCTCAACCACTGCACCACCAGGGAAGCCCTGAATGAATTCTTTAACTGTACAATTCTTAGCAAAATCCAACATGCTCTGAGAAATGTACTCTCACCTCTCGTTTTAAGCTATGATCTTATTTTCACAGAGCATTATTTCAGGCAATGAAAGACTTTTAGATTGTTACAGGTACCACTCCTTTATTGCTCTCCAACAGTTCTGCGCTCTACCTCTCCACATCCCCATATCCCTAAAAAGACACACTCTGCCCTCCTCCACAATATCATAAAAATAAATCTGATCTTACTTAAAAGTTCTTAATTAATTCTTCTGAAGTGAAAGGCAAAGAAAATCAAACACAAAACTTTGCATGTATTTTTGGACAGTTCACCAAAGCCCTAAAAACTCTAATCATGAATCCTTATCCAGTGGTTTTCCTGTAGCCTCGTAAATTCTTTTCTATTTGGTATTCAAATAGATCTAAGAAAACAGGCTAACTCCAAGACAAAACACCCTCCAAACAAGATTTTTATATATTATTTATAAGTAGGCCACCTCTCCTCAATATCCTATATGTCCTTTAGCATACTTCACAGTTGATTGTAATTTCTTGCTTACTGCCTGTCTCCCCCAATAGCATTCAAATATACTCTGCTCCTGACCTATACAGTAAGCACAAAGTATTTACTGAATGAACACATCCTGTGAAAAGCACTCCATTCACCTAGTCATCCAAACCGGAAACCAAGCGCACCCACATCTTTGCCTCTATTCCCTCACTTCAAACCCCTTCCAATTCCTACCAATTCTATTTCTTAAATATGTCCTGAGTTCATCTACTATTTACCAACTTCACCTCCACTAAGCTAGTTCATCTCTCTTAGACTCCTCAAGTTCCTGAACTAGCCTCCCTGCCTCCAGTCTTGTCCTCTTTTCAGTTGCATTCTCCACGCTGCAGCCAAAGTGATTTTTCTTAAAGAGAAAATTTGTCTCATTTAACCTGATTAAAATCCTTCAACACTTCTATACACCTCCAGCTCTTTGCACATACTGTTCCCTCTCTCTGAAATAGTTTCCAATACCCTTCCCTCCCTTACAACTTTGGCTAACTTTTACTCATCACGCAGCAGCTTAAATAATAACTTTCTCCAGGAAGCCTTCCCCTTCCCCAAATCAAGGTGAGATGTGCCTTCATCAACTTCCACACCACTTTGTACTATAACCATTACATATCATTACACATAACTGACATAAATGTATAATTTCCTTATGTTTATCTATATACCCTAATACACTGCAAGCTGTGTTAGGGCAGGGACAATGACTGGCTGTCTTCTTTGTCATCATAACTACAGAGATGAATACCAAGCCTCTGCCAGTGCCTCAATTTTTTGTGGTGAACACTGATAAATACCTAATTTCATTCTTTAAAAATACAACAGCCTATTGTAAATTAATTCACACATTACATAATAACCCATTCCAAGTATATAATTAAAAGGTTTTGGTATATCCAGAGTTGTGCAACCATCACCACAATTAATTTTATAACATTTTTATCAACCTAAAAAGAAATGCTATACCAGTTAGCAGTCAATCCCCATTTCCCCTCAATACCTCCAGCCCTTGGCAACCATCAATCTATCTTCTGTCTCTATAGACTTACCTACTCTGAACATTTCATATAAATGGAATCCTACAATATGTGGTCTTTTGTGACTGGTGTCTTTCACGTAGCATAACGTATTTAAGATTCATCTATGTTGCACCAAGTATCAGTACTTAGTTTCTTTTTATTGCCAAATAACATTCCACTGATTTCAGTAACAAAACATACCACATTTTATTTATTCATCAGCACATTTTGTGTTGTTCCCACTTTCTGGCTATTTTGATAATGATGCTATAAACATTAACATACACGTTTTTGTGTGGGCATGTGTTTTCAGTTCTCTTGAGTATACACCTAGGAGTAGGACTGCTAGGTTATATGGCAACTCTATGTTTAACCTTTTGAGGAACTGCCAGACTGTTTTGAAAGTGGTTGAAAATGGTTGCACCACTTTACATTACAACCAGCAGTGTATGAGGGATGGAATTTCTCCATACCCTAATCAACACTTGTTATTATCTGTTGTTTTTATTATAGCCATTCCATTAGGTGTGAAGTAGTACCTCATTACGGTTTTGATTTGCACTTTCCTGATGGCTAAGCAATTTTACTCTAAACTCCATGAAGGTAGCGTTGATATCTCTTTTGTTTAAAAGCATATCCCCCCCAGTACTTAATAGTGTATGACACAAAGTAGGCCTTTAATTCTGTTAAGTGAATATATAAAAAAGTAGTATGGGTTTGGGAGTATTTCTTTTTCAGGTGTGCACGATAGGAGTTATTGACTGTATGTTGGAAGCGGAAGGAGTAAACACAAGAAGACCCTGAGATTGTAGTTTAGTAAGTGGAAGACTGACGACATCAAAAATAAGATGTAGATTATACAAAAAGGAGAACAGATCATATAAAAAGAGAACAGTTGAAACTCTAAGAATGAATGATATGGAAAAGAAAAAATAGAGACACAGAGAACTTTGGAACATTCTTCTTTAAGAAAGAAACAGATCAGAAAATGAAACTGAACAGGAGCATTCAGAAGACAAACAGGAGGGAACAGAGTCATGAAAGACTCAAGACATCTCTTAAGTTCCTGTAACTTAAACATAGCTTTCTCAGGGATGTCTACCCTGACATTCTAGGTTAAGTCCTCCTAGTAAAAAATTTCATCTTACCCTAGATCTATTCTAACACCCACTAACACCTCCTCTAGATTACACACTACATGCACACAGGGACCTTATGCCAAGCATATGATAAATAATGATTTATATATTTGTTCATGAATGAGTTAATCACTAATTGAAACAAATAATAGCAACATTTACCTGCAAATACAAATACTGTTTAATATTTCAAACAACTTACAAATTTTCTTAACACACAGAGTAAAACAGATTTTTTTATGGGTGCCTCAGAGAAGGGAGATGACTTCATCACATTATGAATGTAACATGCGTGTCAGCCGGAGTACTTTCAAGGTTAGTCTTCTATATTAAATATACTAGAGACTTTACTGAAAATATCTTTTGCATAACAAGCATTAAAACAGCATGTTATCATGTTATCTTGGGCAAAACATATAAAATTGCAGGTGAAATCTCTAAGATAAACAATCTGAACGATACAATATCATGAGTAAGCAAAGATATACATAGTGTAATATCCACCAATCATGAGAAATTGAAAATATACTAAATATTCATCATCAGACAACTGGGAAAATAAATTTTAGGATGTACACACGTACTCACACATGTACACACAAACTCACACAGTGGACCCAATATTCATTAACACGGTAATATTTCTAAAAATGTGTAATTTAGAAAGTAGGTTATAAACCAGAAAATTAAATATAAACTCACTTTTAGAAAATTATATATTGGATAGAGATGGATAAAGAGAGTCTATTAAAGTTTTAAATGGAGCTAGCTAGCTCCATGCCTGAAAATCTGAATAGCATTTATTTTCTTTTTTTATATTTTTCTATCATGCTTTAATTACTTAAATAATTATTCTTCTTCAATTTCTGTTTGGGATAAAATACATATAGAACAATAAACAAACTTGAAAGTAAGCCATGTTTAAAATTAAAAAGGAGATGGTAAAGACAAAAAGCAAGAGTAGAAGGCACTGAAGGCCTAATAATTACTTGAGGCATTTTCATGTATACCACATTGAGAAAATCAGAAATTTAAAGGCATTTTAGTGTTTTTTTTAAAGATGGCTAAAAGTTAAATAGCAATAGACATTTTAAAAGGGATAAAACTTGAATATTAGGCAAAATTTTTATGCAGATCATTCCATGTACTTGGAAAGGATATAAACTGTTGAACATGTCATCTGTTCTAATCTTTTAATAAAAACTGTACAAATTAACTTATCTTTGAGAAAAACAACAGCTCTTAATGAAATACGGTGTCATGATCTGGCAACAGCAGCATCAAAATCTTTTGTGGAAAACACAAAAAAAGACCATGGTTCAATTCACAAGCTATATAAGCTATTGACTTGTTTCACGCAAAATTCAGAACACAAAGAGTGCACTAAGTTAATCATAAAGAAATTCTGAAGCATACTCTCAAGTCCAAGCAAGGTAAAAAGAGTTGACTAAAATCCAAGATGGACTCTTTATAATCATGTTCCAATTAAGAAAAAGCTTTTTAGAAAATATCATTTAGTCACTGATAGTATTTATTAACCATGATTACCCAGCATCTACTATTTTCATCCGACATGTCTCCAGTGACTATCATTTTCAAAATTTACAAACTTTCCTGAAAGAAAAAAAACAGTAGCACAAACTCAACTCAACACAGAGGATATTCAAAAGAATCTGCTGGAACTGAAGCTCCGATAGAAAAGTTCCAGAAATGTTCCAAGCAAAAGTACAAATATTGGATTAATATTTAGAACCATCTAAAATATAATTTTGAAGGCTAATAAAATGTATACACTTTAGTTTGTTTACTACAAAGTAAAGGTAATTGATGTGTGTGTGTGTGTTTTAACAGTTAATCCAGGAAAATATACTTTCCCGTGTGGTTAACTTCTAAACGGTATCAAGTCACAAAATTTCTCCAAGTATTCAAGAAAATGGTACAAACTTTCTACAACCTTATGATTTTTTTCGTTAGGAAGCATGTTAAATATGTAAAACATGCATTTTCAGTTCATATGAGTTAATAATCAAATTAAAGCAACGCTTTTTAGTCACTGAAGCTCTCCCTGCAGAATATCTCACTCAGTGCACATAACGCATTTAAATAGATTACTGAAAAGGTGACAGCTGAGGAATGCCTTCATTTCTTTCCATGGTTTCTATTGAATGTCATTTCAGAAATGCCTATATAACACATGACAATGTGGAATGTCTCCACCCATGAAAGAGCATTCAAGTCAAGCAAGCACATTTAGGGCAGTAACACAGAGCTCAACTTTGTCTTTTTATGGTTAGCCAGCATAACAATGAAAAGCTAAACAACCAAAATACTAACAAGGTCAGAAAAATAGTGACATACAGGGATCCATAGTGAAAGTGTTATTTAGGAAAAAAATATGATTAAGATCATTAGAAAATATGAGTTAGCTTCTAATGACATATGCTAGGGATTCCTCTTCTAAGCCAATACTGGATGTTGTTTAAAGAAATTCATTTTTAAAGTATGTTACATAAACTGAGCAAAATTCTACTTGTATTGGTAATCAGGAACACATTCCATTTCAAAAAAAAATCTAAGATCCTGCTAAATTTTCACTGTAATAATGGTTACCTTTACATTATAATTATTATAAAGTAAGTTATTGGTATATACTTTTTAATTAGAACATTTTAATGTTTGCTGGTTGTTACATTTACCCAAACTGTCATCATTTTATTCTCTATGAACTCTGCTCTTCACAAGATTAGTTTACATTGTGCTCATTTTTTTAAAAAATCAACAAACATCTACTGTGCACCTGCTAAAATAAAATGCAGATACCAAAGGGAATTTAAAGAAAAATGAATCAAAGTCCCCACTTGAAGGAATTCACTATTCTGTCTGGAGATAAGATATACTAACAATAGCAGGTAGTGTGTAAGTGCCAAACTTAGGGTTTAAATAGTAAGTGAAAGAATTACTGTGCACCCCCGTGGTCAAGCAAGTCCACACTTTATGCTTTGAGCTGTGTCTTAACACAAATAAGCTAGGAAATGCATTCCAGAGAAAGATTACATATGCAGAGGCTTATGGAAATATAAATATGAAACCAGTGGTTCCTCAAGAAAGCTTTCACGAATCTCTTCAGGTAAATTCTTTTCTACTTCTTACTGAGTGATCAGGGACCAGGCACTTGCATCCTGATGATATGGCCTGCCACCACCTGCACTCTCTCATATCCTACCAAATGGAGAACATAGGGAATAAAGTTTTAAAATCTGCTCACCCTTAACTACTCTACTTCATGGAAGAGCATCAAGAACATCTGTTGTCAATACAGCAATAATCTTATAGACTAATATATGAGGCTCCACTGTCCTTTATTTGGATACTATATCCTTTTCTTCTTGTTAAAGTATTCTTTCTTTTATGAAATGATGATGGTAGAAGGTTACCAAGTTGTTTGTTTTTAACGCCCTAACATGACAACATAAAAATTAGGTTCTCCTTTTTTAGTCATCATAATTAAAACAAAGAACAAAAACCAGAAACCATTTCATTGGTCCATGAAATGTACAATTCTGGGAACCAATGATTTCATAGGCAACAAGTAAATCACATTTCAGATGGTGCTCTCACTTACTACCACTAAGAAAAAAAATTCTATTGCCTTTTCTAAGGTGACTTGAAATATAATTTGGCTCAATTCTGCAAAATGATTTGAGGAATAGAATATTCTTATGACTTGGATATTCCTACTAACAAAAGGCTTCCAATTAAAATCAAACATGATAAATATTAAAAAGTTTGTTTTACTAATTCAGAATTTAAATTTAATTCAGGTAACTTTGCTAGCATTTCATGTAATGTCTCAAGTCCTAATTATAAATAATAATAATCATTGTACAGAAAGTAAATTTCAGAAGATTAAGCTAAATGGTGGTGACAAGCTGGAGCTTGCTTGCTTGCTTGCCTTCCTTCTTTCACTATCAGTGATATGAGTTTACCCATAATTTATATCTTTTCATTGAAAAAGTTAAGTCTGTGAATGTATAAAGCATTTACTGTAAATGAGTATGTAAAAATGCCTAAAGCATTAATATAACTTGTTATTAAGATAAAGAAAAATGAAGATGTTTAAAGACTAAGTAAACCCTGTCCTTAAAAAAAGAGTTCTGTTGCTGTTGTAACTTCCTTTGTAACTACCGAAAGCACCTGATCAAATATTATGCACATAATGGTCAGTCAAAAGTAATCTTGGGGGGCTTCCCTGGTGGCGCAGTGGTTGAGAGTCTGCCTGCCGATGCAGGGGACACGGGTTCGTGCCCCGGTCTGGGAGGGTCCCACATGCCGCGGAGCCTGCACATCCAGAGCCTGTGCTCCGCAACGCGAGAGGCCACAACAGTGAGAGGCCCACGTACCGCAAAAAAAAAAAAAAAAAAAAAAAAAAAAAAAAATCCTGGCAGTTCCTAAAGTTTAGGACAGATTTAGAGATTAATTTAAATATGGCATTACTGCATTTCAATTACCATAGAAAGCTCTTAAAAGTTTTGACTAGCCAAACAACAGCAGATGAAGAAAATAATTAGATCTATGTGTATGTGTTTCATTTGATTCTCTACTGATTAACATGGAAGAACTTCCAACTACTAATCATCAACCATAATGACTGGAAGATTTAAGAATACTTTCTTCTTCAGACTTAAAAGACATGTAGCATAGTGTTAAATTTGGGCTCTGGAGTCACATAAACCTGTGTCAGAATCCAGCTCTGCCACTTATTATCTTGGTAACACTGAGCAAGAAAAAAGGGACACTGTGAGAATTAAACGAGATATTGGTTATAAAACTATCTAACATAATGTTTCACATGTAGCAAATCCTCAGCAAATGTCCACCAGCCAATTCCTTTCTTCAATATAACACTGGGATAAGGCATGGCTACTACATATCCAACCCTTATTTAGAAGAAACTCAAAAATGACTGTTGGAGGTCTTCGACCTTTCAAAGAGATATACCAAAATGCCAAGACTCCATTTGCCAACCCCTGTGGAACCTCACAAACTTTCAAAAGAAAAGTGGGGTGAAAATCATCATTTTTGGCAGGAGAAAGGCAAAGAAAATAGCAACTTTGGGAAGTGTCAAGAAGTAACATGTTACAGCAGTAACAAAATAATGTTCTATATTTTACCTCCCTCCAAAGGTTTCTAAATAGTTATATTTTTTAAATTATCTAACTAGACAGTTTTTAAAGTACACCTCTTATGTGAACAGTATTGTAAAATGTGATAACAAACATAATGAAAAAAATTTTTCCTCTATTCCATCTAATGTTTCTACCTGGCTATACTAAAAAGTGCTCAGTCACAGCTTGCAATCACCCTGTAGCTGAAGTACATGAAAGATGGTCTTGGTTATGACACTTCAAAGTCAGACCACAAAACTGCTGCCAGGAAGCACAGAGGTATCAACTGCAGAGAAGGCATTATAACAACAGCACTGTGGGCACTGGTGCCCTACCAGAATACCCCATTTATGGCTAGGGTTGTCCATTTATTTGTAGGAAGTGAGGGGCCAGTTTGGGGTTAGAAATTTTGTTCAGGTTTGTTCTGTTTGTTTGTTTTTTATGGTTAGGATGATTTCAATAAAAAGTTTGAAGAGCCATCAGCCATTTAAATAAGATTATGTAGAGAAAATAACTTATACTGTGTATTTTTTAAACACAGATTTTAATATTAGTTATAAGGTATCCCACAGATTCTTCCAAGATCTTAATATCCCCCACCAAAAAAAAAAAAGTAAACAATTATAAACTCTACATTCAGTTTTAAAGAGATTTCTCATATACAGCAATTACACTATTCTCTAACAAGAGACTCAATATCAGCTGCTTCCAGTCTCTTTTTCTTTTGGTTGGAAAACACTTTAAGTAGCCCTATTAGAATACTTTTTAAAAGAGAGTTACATTTCAGATTATGATTCCGTGAAAATGGCTTGGCTGAGAAGGTTAAGCACTTGAGAAAAAACTCAACAAAAGTATTCCTTTTACTGACAAGAGGGGAGTCACATATTCCTCAAAGAAGCTTCAAATGGCTCCCTCAGAAGTAGATAAAATTTGTATTTTAAGAGCAAAGGGATGTAATATTAAACTTACCTGCAAGTCTGTATGTATTGAAAATCAAAAGGAAAACTTTATTTTAAAATTATAATAGCAAAGAACATGGATTTAATTCTACTCTCTGTATTCCTCTATAGGACCTAGTTCAGACCTTTATAAAGAAGGTAGCAAATTAACTGATGACTCGAGTGAATATTTTTCTATCTCTTAATCAATAGTTAAACTGGTTCAGAATTTTTTTGTATTCTGTATTCCTCTATAGGACCTAGTTCAGACCTTTATAAAGAAGGTAGCAAATTAATTGATGACTCGAGTGAATATTTTTCTATCTCTTAATCAATAGTTAAACTGGTTCAGAATTTTTTTAATGGGAAGGAGGTTAATATTAAAAAATTTTTTAAATCTCAAGACATTAAAAATATCTGCACAGAAGATCCACAAGTTCTACCATGTGCAAGAACTGTACTCTAAGTAGCTGGGTGTGAATGTTTTAATGATTTATCTTACAACATACAAATGACTATAAAACTTCCTATCTATGATACGAGGTAAAAGATAAAATTCAATAAATCTTTAGTGAGCGCCTACTGTGTGCCAGGCTCTGGAAATACAAAAATGTGGAAGATTGGGTCCTTACAGTCAGCCAGGAAAGACAAACTTAAAAACACACACTACTCAGTAAGAAGCATTTTAACAGCAGCAAAGAGGCAAAATGTAAGGTAAAATGAGCACCCCAGAGGAGAGTCTCTCCAGTGACATAGTTATTATACAAATTCAAAGGACAGAAAGATCCTTTCTGGAGGACAACTGGGTTGAACCCTGAATAATGACCAAGATTTTGATTGGCAAAGAGGGAGGGAGTATATTCTAGCGGTGGAAAAAGCAAGGCCATAGGCATGGAAGTAAAAAAAGTAAAGGATATAACACAGTGGGGATATATCAGGTCTAACCTAAGTGGTGAAACACTTTAAATCTGAATTTATGGAGAGGAGTGACATGACTGAAATGATATTGTTAAAAGATTAATGTGATAGTAGTATGAATGCTAGATTGGACCAGGGAGAGAAGAGGAAGGGAAAGCAATTAGGCTATTACCTTACTCTAGAGATAAAAATAATAAAGGTATGACCTAGATTGATAATAAGAGTAGCAAGAAAAAGAATTGATGTGAAGGCAGTTATGAAGACTGATTGTCTATATGTAGACAAGGGGATGAGTAAACAATAATTAAAATGTTTAAAGCTTAATCTAGAGATTAATGACATCATTTTCAGAAACAGGCATCGATGAGAAGAATAGGTTTGGTGAACAAAGAAAAATATTCATTTCGGGTTGAATTTAAAGAAATTCCTGATATTGATGTAAATAAACAGTTGCTATTCTACGGCAAAGGGGGTAGACCTCTATTTACTACATCACTACTTGAAGATATATTTTTAAATATAAAATCACAATATATTGAATAATATTTTACTTTAAATCAACAGTTCGTCATCAGTAGAAAAATGGAAATGAGGGATTGGAGCTCTGCAGCAATGTGAGAACTGGAAACTGACTTGGAAGTCACAGGCACAGAGGAAGCAGATAAGATTTTAAGGTAAAATCAAAAGGCTACACTCACAACTGTTTGAAGAAATCTCAGCTCTGTATTTTATGCACACCAGTATCAGTAAGCATCAGCAATAAAGCATTCTATAGAAAACTATTATTACTCTCCTAAAACCTTTATAAAGTATACTGAAATAAAGATACAGATCATATAGTATTAAGACTCTACCAGGTAGCTCTTAAATCAGAGCTGATTATTGCCCACTGATAAAAATGAAATTCTACTCTAGACCTCAGTTCTAGAAAATCAGAAGTTTATAACGTAACTCCAGTACTGTTTTCTAGCTACTGGAGGGGGTTAGGGGAAGGGAGGTTATTCTAGAGACCAAGATAGGAAATTTGACTAGAAACACTGCTTTTTCTCCTATATGAATGACCTATTTTTACACACACACAAAAAAGGAAACTATCTTTCGTAACTTCTAATGAGAAAGAACATTCAACCAATTAAAGGAACTTTTAAATATAAGCTGTTTATATTAAAATGGAAGTAAAATATTAGATTAAGAAGAGGATTTGTAGGTTGTAAAGTTCCTAAAACTCTTCTCCTGACAGTGAAATTTAAGACACTCCATCCAACTTCCCTGGCGGCCCAGTGGTTAAGACTTTGCCCTCCAATGCAGGGGGTGCGGGTTTGATCCTCAGTCGGGGAGCTAGGATCCCACATGCCTTGTGGCCAAACCCCCCCCAAAAACCCACAAAAACATAAAATAGAAGCAATATTGTAACAAATTCAATAAAGACTTAAAAAAAAAAGGTCCACATTAAAAAAATCTTTAAAAAAGAAAAAAAAAACACTTGATCAAAACCAAAAATGGAAATGAATATTCCAAAAGACTAACCAATAATTAAACTGGCAAAAACATTCTGGTTATTCTATGAGCTTTCAAGAGGTTAAATTAAAAAAAAATTATTCCAGGGCTATTAAACAAATCAATGGGTCAATTTTGGTTTTATAATTTAAGTATTTAAAGCAATCAGTATTCAAGAGATTTTTAAGGTTAAAAATTTTTGTGATTCTTTTTTTAAAAAGTTTTATTTATCACCTTTCACTATCTGTTGTTCTGAATTTGCCCAAAGCGAACTCCTTGTTCTCCGTCACAATGGCAAAAAAGTACAAGAGTCAATAAATGAGAAATGAGGGTGGAGAAAACATAATAAAAATTTTAATGGTTGATATTTTAAAGACTTTGGCTTCACTGAGTTAAGGAATGTGCAAATAAATTACAAAAAGATATTATGCAAATGATTATGCATAAACTTGGCAACTTCTGCTTAAGTGTTTGTCAGCTAAAACAAAATATCTAATAAAGACAACACCTAAATAATGCCAAACTTACCACTGAATTCAGTTAATCAGGAAGACTTTGATAAGCCTGATAATTCTTGCAACATGTCCAAATTTAGAGGAGAAAAAAAAAAACCTCTAAGAAGCCTGTTAGATGTATTTTCTCTTTCTACCTAAGCCAATAAGAATATAAGTATTAGAAGTTTTCCTCTTCCTCCAAGCCAATATAATTGGGTTCCTCAACAACTGTAATAACTTTACATTTCTATATGACAACTTTAATAAAACATACTGATATAAACCATTATGCAACCTTATACTGACCTCAAGCATACAATAATCTGTCTTTCTGAATCAATTCCATACTAAACCATGTAAATTACACTTGAAAGAAATTTGAAGAGTCATCCTACATAATTACATTATCATTTCTAATGCCGAAAGTTTCTTTCATTTCAACACCATGTTTTTAGCATCTAGAGTTATGCTATAGCTTAAAATAAACCTCAGCCAAATAAAAAGTTTATTATACATTAGAGACTCTAAATTAATGGAACAGATAAAGAGCTAAAGACCATGCTATATTTTTACTGGGTGCCACACGCTAAATTCCAGATTTGTCCTGCAATTTGTCAGTCATTACAGTTCATCCAGTCAACTTTGTAAACAAAGGCTATAAGCCAAGTTTGATATGAGAATTCAATTAAATAAAATTTAAAACAGTCATCATTCACTAAACAGGAAGGAGTAAAAGGAAAAATGCTACCACACACCTCTTTTAAAAAAGCAGCAATATGCATGAAATATGAAACCGTAAGTTTCAACCTTCCAAACAAGTTTTTGTTACAGCATTAACCAACATCTTCCACATATAACCAAGGCAACTTTGAGTTAGTTTACAAGTCTTTTCATTGTAAGGGGAAGCTATTGCTGTTAAGTCGTTTTCTAGTAATTCCAAGTTGTCCACTAATAAAACGGAAAGAGTTTATGTTTTGACACCTATTACCATCACTGAAAAACTGCTTTTTAAGAAGAACTCTAAGTGGTTGTGTTGCTTTTGGCCTGTTAAAGGCAAAGCAACATTATCTCCGGATTGCCAATAGTTTCTCCTTATTTGGCTAACATTGAGAGATCCCAATCAGACTACTATAAAACTTTAACATGCACAAAGCATCCATTTTGAGAAAAGTTCGTGAACAGCTTTCTTTTTTCACACCCCCCAAAAGAAAAATGAGAGCTTGGTAACCGGCTTTGAAAAGAGTGCCTCGTATTTATTCTTCTCTTTTTAACCCCAATGCACACCCCTGGACGTGGGGCCAAAGGATCTCTGACACTGCGGCAAACGCTACTCCGAGTTAGAGGCTCTTTCGTACGTTCCGGCCCCGCGGTGGGCAAGCCCTTTAGAACGCTTCCTCACGCTACCCACTTTCACCCTCTCCCCTTCAGCCGGTGCAGATCAGCTAAATTACACCGCTTCCCCCTCCCCAGTGACCAAGAGTAATAAAGGAGAAAACAGGAAACCGTCTGCTCAGGGCACTCGGCTTAGGGCGTTTGATTACTATTATCATCATTTATAATCAAGTCCTAAAAACTACAATAAATCCAACGCCCTCCTAACAAGCCAAAGACGTCCCTCTACCCAAGTGTCCCCAGTGCCTCTTGTTCGTAGTTTTCTTCAGCATCCGCCGTCCTCCGACTCTGACATCACTGACATCGGAGGCCCAGGCACAACTCCACCACACCGCTCCCCATCTCGACCCCAAATCCCAGACACACGTCCACAAATGGCCCTGGGGCCCCAAGCGGACCACAGTCCTTTTCCCCCTCTGCCCCGGAAATCTCCTGGTTCCCTTACTCCACCACCAACTGGTCTGAAGGGGGCCCCAAGCCTAGGGCCCTCCCTCTACCAGTTCTCTCCCTCCCTCCTTCGCGGGAAGCCGCCCCCTCACCCCGCGGCAGGGAGTCTCCCGCCGCCCCCAGCCTCAGGAGACCAAGAGCCGAGAGGAGGCCCAGGCGGGAGGCTAACGAGGACCCGCAGGGTCAGGAGAGCGGCGGCGGGGCGCACAGACCTGGTGCAGGGCAGTGAGTCCGTCCACATTGGCGTAATTGATATCAGCGCCGCGGTGCAGCAGCTTGAGGACCTCGTCCGTGTCGCCGCTGGAGCAAGCAGCCAGGAAGACGGCGCCATCATCGAACTTCACCTTGGTCTTCTGGCGCTTCACCACGGGAGGCTCGAGGTCCGTCTCGGAGCCGATCCAGCGCTTCAGCTGCTCGTTCCGCTTCTGCTTCGCGTCCGCCATCTTCATCCCCTCTCCTGCCGCCGGGTCTTCTTATCGCGAGGGGGGAAAGGGGAGGCGGAGAGGGAAGAGAGGGGAGGCAGGGGGTGTGTGACTGTTTCTATGAGTGCTGGCCAGAAGAGGGCTGGGAACCGGGAGGAGACGCTCGAGACTTCCAGTATCCCACAGAGCACTGGGGCGGCGCGCCCGGCCGAACGGACCTCCCTTCCTACTTCAGAAGCCCTCCCGCCCCCCGCCCGGCCACCCGTCACCGGCGGCCAATCTAACGTAACTTCGCGAGATCCGGGCAGGGAGGCGCCCTTCCGCCAGTGCGCATGCGCCATGGGCCTGTGCCCGCCCCAGGAAGAGCGCTCCCGCGAGCCGCGGCGGGGGAGGCTAGGCCACCGGAGGGAAGCGGGTGTGGTCCAGGCCGCCTGGGCAGCGGGGGTTGGGACCAACCTGGAAGGGCGGAGACAGGGAAGGAAGGTTGTCCTGCCCCGCTGAGGGCTCCTAGGGTTCCGGAGGCCAACAGTCGGGTTGTATGGCGGCTCTTCGGGGCAGACCTGCCTCCAGGGCTGTCTCAGCTCTGCCGAGTCGTTTGCTCAGGGCGGAGGATTTTCCTATTGGCTGCGTTATTTGAATGGAATGGAGGATAGATAGGTCGTGAATTAAGCGCTAGTGATTTCCCTTTCTGAGGAACTCAGATGAATTTGCTAAGAACCTTTTAAAAGCAAGGTCTGTGTGTACAGCCGAGGGATTTGTTGGTAGTTACGCCAGATCTCAGCCCAAGGTGACCGCCTTGTGACAAGGGTTGACCTGCAGTAATTGCAGTGGCTTTTTGCCAGCCTCCACTGTAGAAACGTCTTTCATCTTATGCTTATTTTTTCTTGCTTTGTTGTGTGTGTTTGTTGTTTTTTTGTTTGTTTTCTCTCGCTCGTATTTTGGGTCCTCTTTCCCTTCTTTCAGTGCTTTAATCCTGTCTGCTACTACCCCGGAGTTTAGCTCTGCCTTGTTACTGGTCCTGACCTTTTAAGGGATTTCTGGTTCCTGCTCCATCGCTTTCTAGGGGTGGATAAAGACCCAGCTGCTTCTAGAGTTCAAAAGGAATGTTAATACTACGCAATTGATTTAACCGGTATTTTGTGAATACTTACTATGAGCCAGTCATGGTTCCAGGTACTGGCGATACAATGACGATTACGACATATTTAAACCACCTTTTGAGATCACATGTTCAAAATATTTCATAATTTATCATAATCATAAAAAGGCTTTTGAACTTTGTCATGTATGAACCGAGCGCGCGCGAGCGATTTGAAACAAATACTAACGTCTTTTGAGCCATCTATTTGTAATCTTCACCAACTGATATTTTTCTAAACAATACAATATTCTCATTCACTATTTTCTAGAACATTTAGCGCCAAAATAAGAGAAGTCATATAAGGTTAGCATTGAATGGAACTTGAGGGATCATCTGTACTGAGTCTCCAAAGAACTAATGGACTTACCTCATTTTTCTCAGCAGCAGGATTAGTATTCCTTCAGAAATATTACGCACCTGTACTGAGTTAAGCATTGTTCTAGATGCTGCAGATACAGCAGTGAAGAATTAAGCTTCTCTTATTTTCCAGTAGACTACATTACAGCTTATCATATTGAGAAATAAAAAATGGGTAAAATGTGATTAGGAAACCACCTGCCTGTAAGACCAAATTTTCTGAATAGCAATTACTAGGATAGTAATAGAACCCAGGTGTGCTTAAAAATATTTCCTCTAAAAATATTGTAGAAATAGAAAGTGAGTGTAACATGCCTAAAATGCACCAATCAGAGCTTTGAATAATGACAGTGTTAGGTGCTGGAGAACTCTTAGCACTAAAATACAAAATTCCTATTCACTTAAAAAACTCCAGAATACAGTTCTTAAAATAAAAGAAAGGAATTTGAAGATTGCCTTGTCAGCTCTTCTATCTACCTAGAAAAACTGACAGCTTATCTTTACTATTTCCCAGGAATGTTATGGTCTATTTGGTAGCTCTTAAAAGTGCCTTGGAATATAGATTGATATCTCAAGTTTTGATTTGGGCAAGAGTTTGGTAGGAAGTATGTTATTTCTGATTCAAGCACTTACTTTAGGATGTAAAATTAATAAAACAGTAGTTTATTAATAAATTGTTAAGTATCATTTCCCAAAGTCTACCAGACAAAAACAAAACAAAATAAAAACCCACCAGGGCTGTTAATATATGAAAATTTCACTGAGGTTAGCTTTCCTTCTCCAGATCTAAGGGTCACGGAGTTCTGTGTTAATCTCATTGCAAGTGCTGTTAAACTGCCACCTGTTTGCCTTTTTAAGGAGAATTTTTTTAAATGTTTTGAATTAATGATACTGAAGACCTACCACTAACTGCAGAAAAGGCAAAACTTTTTGTTTAAAAAACAACACAAAACCAGTCAGTTCATAATGCCTTAATAGCAGAATGAACTTAAAAATTTATCTAAGCAGAAAAAGAAATTGAAGAAATGCAAATATTTTCATTTCTTAATGCCCTCTGAGTAGATAAGGGTGTCAAGATACTGTTCAGCTCTTTTAATGCAAATTAAGCCTTAAAATAGAAGTGCAAATTACACTGTATTAATTTGCTAAATGTTTTCCTTTGCTGCTGCAAATCATTAATCAGTTGGGGTCTTTAGTTATTACATGCAGGAGATTTTCAGAAGAGGATCTGTACACATCTTTTTCAAAACTTAAGTACATTACAGATATCCCCTACTAACCATTAGTTTACTTGTTAATTATCAATTTGAAGACATTTTTAGTAAATCATAAAATTTAAATCTTCACACATGCACACACACACAAAGCTTAGAATTTTTTCTGTGTTCTCTGATGTACCATCATCTAAAGAGTGTAGCATAATATGTTATTATGCTCCCAGTCAAGTTTATTTTTAGCAAAATAACTAGAGAATGTAATAATATAGGATGCTTCAACATCTGGAAGGAGAGTTTAGGTGCGTGAGCTCCATCTTGGAACACTAGCATTTAGTTGAAGGATTCATTCAAATGTCCTTAAACTGAAATTCTGAAAAAAGCTTCTAAATTCCTCCAGAGACTAGAATGCAAAAAAAGGACAGAGTAGGATATTAGAATAAACATGTGCAGTGATAACAGACACAACATCACTGGTAAAGACTATACTCAGTTTTGGCAGGTGGGAATAATATGAGCCTCATGTGGTTGTTTTAAGATTAAATGAATAATATATATTAGAAAGAAAAAAAATGAGATTTTGTTCTCTTGTATTTGCCTCTTATCCTTCCCTCATTAAAGCTGATAGCAACTCGGCTTCCTTGCCTCAGGGGATGTTTGTGGCAAGGAAGAAAGCAGAAGTTGCTTTCAAAACACTTTCCTTCCTAGCTTGAAGTGACCACCCCCAAATATCTATTGAATAAGAATTTAGGGCTAGTAATCTGGTTGGAAGTAGTGTACCAGTTGGCTAGGAATTTATTGAAGCTACACTTGCATGGTATTACAGATCAACACAAACAGGAACATTTTCTAAAATTGCTTGTATTCTCACTTTTTAAAAATGTTATTTCATAGTATCGTGTAATATTATTTCTATTTAGGGTGGAGAAGGGGGGACTTGCAAGCAAAGGGAATCTCCCAAGCCATTTTTGGGCACTTCTGTGGAAAAGAAGGATTTCACTGAGAATAAAACGTGATGCATAGGCTAAAAGGATGAGAAAGAAGTCGGTGGGCCTCTGGAGCAGTGGGGATTTGCTCCCTGATCTCTGGAAGTGTCCCTAGAATGTGACAAGATCTCAGAATGAATGGCTTAATGCTGCATAGAGAGGCTGGAACCTAAGCATTGGAACTCCCACTAGCCAAACATAGGTGTGCCCCAGACTTGGTCTATACTATGGTCTGAATGTTTATGTGCCCTCAAAATTCGTATGTTGAAATCCTAATCCCCAAGGTGATGGTATTAGGAGGTAGGGCGTTGGGGAGCTAGTTATGTCACATTAGTACCCTTGGCCCCTTCCACCATGTAGCGTCACAGTGAAAGGACTACCATCTATGAACCAGGAAGCAAGATCTCATCAGAAACTAAATCTGGCTGTGCCTTTGATCTTAAGACTTCCCCGCCTCCAGAACTGTGAGAAATAAACGTTTGTTGTTTATAAAGCTGCAAGTTTATGGTATTTTGTTTTAGCAGCCCAAATGAACTAAGACAACCGGAATGCAGCAGTTTGATAGACCAGAGGTTGATGGGTCAATACATATTGATTAACATCTATTATTTGTCAATCATCATTCTAGGTTCTAGGCATATAGGAATGAATAAAACAAATAAAGTGCCTGCCTTTAATAAACTTACATTCTAGTGGGGAGGGACAAAAAATGAACACATTTTAAACGAATAAATAAATTCAGATACGGCTAAGTGTAGTGAGGAAAAAAATTAGGAAGAGAGAAGGTAAAAATTGTCTAAAGTTACTAGCAGTTAGGCAGATGTGGGGTAGGGAAGAAAAGTTTACTCTGATTAGTTAACCAGGAAAGTTCTGAGCTGAGGGGGTGTCCAGGTTTTGTGGTGCCTGACATTTATGCAATTTGGGGATTCCTCTTTAAGAAAAAGGATATAAAATTACACTCAATTAAGTGTAGGGCCTTGGAAGGGACCCACTGAAGTTAGAGGCCCTGAAGTTTTGCAGTAAATCTGCCCCCAGCTGGAACTTAAATGTCGGGAAGCCACCTGAAGGGATCATGCAGGCTAGGACAGATGTTCCAGCATTAACTAGTATGTAAACATGGCTGTAGCACTGTGTAGTATGACCTCAGAAACTTGACACACACCCTGGTGGAGGTTAAAGACCACCAAGAATGACTGATATAGAATTCCCTAGTGGTCAGGAGTTTAGGTTGAGATTAAGTTATTTATAGAAAATTAGGCAAGATGAGGACTCTTTAAGTGAGATTCATTCCCAATACATAAATAAAGAGTCAGCTTTATTTATGTATTATAGCTGACATTGCATATAGCTGACATGTAGTTCATTTTCTATTGGTGCCATAAGAAATGACCACAAATGTAACACCTTATAACAATAACTATTTATTATCTCACAGTTCTGTAGGTCAGAAGTGCAGGTGGGCTCAGTTGGGTTCTATGCTCAGGAGGCCAAAAACCAGGTATCAGCTGGGCTGGGCTGTTAGCTGGAGGCTCTTGGGAGCTCATTTAAGTTGTAGTTGCAGGACTGATGTCCCCACTTCCTTGCTAGTGGTGGACTGGGAATCACTCTCAGCTCCTAGCGACCTCTTTCTGTTTCTTACACATGGCCCCCTCCATCTTCAAAGCCAGCCACAGTGTGTCTAATCCTTCTCATGCTATGCTTCTTCTCTTTGACTTCCCCTTCTGCCATCAACCTGAGAGAGGTATCTGTTTTTAAAAGTTGCTGAAATTAAAAAAAAAAAAAAAAGTTGCTGAAATTAGAAAATCTCCCTATTTTAAGGTCAACTGACCATATAAAATAACCTGATCATAATATCCTATTTGCAGGTTCCAGGGATTAAATCAAGGACATCTCTGAGGGACGGTTTTAGAAATCTTGCCTGACACAGGACTCAATAAATAATAGTTTCTTACTATCTTACATTTCAATGAACATTTCTTAATCACCTACTGCAATCCAAGAACTAAGAAAAAGAATGACATTATCCTTTAGGTTAAGGAGTTTACACTTTAGTAGAGGAAACTGGTATTGAAATAGGTAATTTAAATACAATGATAAGAGCTAATACTTTTACAGAATTTACGAAGGGCCCATTCCTGTTATAAGCACTGAATGAATATATTACTGTACAGGGTAAAGAAAGGGATACAGATAAAGGGAAGGATACACTTAAAGCAGTGTATACTGTTGAAGGACAGAAGAGTGTACTTTGGGTTGGGGGTGGGGGCTGAGGGGAGGGACAGATGGGCACAGCCTATCAGGGAGATCTTTGAGAAGGAGTGATACATGAACTCATCCTCAAGGAAGAGTAGGAACTAGCCAGGCACAAACATGATGTGTGTGTGAAGGGGAGTGGGAATCTTGTATGTATAAAGGCAGAAAGAGGGACAGTTACATAGTATCAGAGCACAAAACATCAAGAAAGTCATAGCAGGATCCAAAACTGGAGAAATAATAATTTTATAATGGAAGGTCTTAGATACAAAGAAGGGGGACATATTTATCATTAAAATGATGGGGATGAAAAGGAACACAGAATTGTTCAGAGTAGCTCAGACAGCCCTAGATAAAATGTGAAGAAAGCTTAATTTATCTTTGAAAATTCCTCTCCTCCCCATTTATCCTGTGACTCATTCTTGCTATTAGCAGATGTAATCCGTCATTGGCATAAACTGAGAATTAAGATCTTAGCTAATAAGGCTTAAAATATGACCCGTCTATCTCATTTTAAAAGAAAATTCTCAAAGACTGAAAAATCATCAGGGCAATGACAAGCCACCAAAGCCCTCATATGTTTAGGCCAGAATGGGCAACACCTTTTCTATTTGAAAGGCTAGTTTAAATGGCAGCTGGTGTTGTAGAGGGAAGCTAATGGGATGATGAGGACTGTGTGTCCTGCTGTTTTCTTCCTCTGCTCATTTGTCCATTCTGATAGCATCTTGGAGCATTAGGCGTATCCTACTGGGTTATCCCCAATTATGCTTCAGTGAAAGGGTTTGGCTAGACTAAATGACCTCACAGTTCCTTGGAATTTACAGAGAAAATTTATTTCTACTCCACCATCACAACTTAAATATAACAAATAAATGAAAACTTGGAATACCACTATTAAGATGATGGAGACTCGTGGTTAAAAATTAATACTAAAAATTGGGGAGAAATTAGATATAAAAGAATACATAGATAACTAGTTAACTTATTCTAAGTTAAATATATATATATATATATATATACACACACACATGCATACACAGTATAGTAGATGTCTGTTTTTTAATTTCACCTATCTGGCATGCCTTCCCTCTTCTATTAATAGTGATGCGTAGGTTTTCTCAGAAGGGGGGAGGGATTATTTGTTTCACTGCACAGAGTCTTGGAATTATCAAGTTTCCCTACCCAGGAGTAGATACATAAACCAGTTAGGATTCTTGATTGCAAAGAAGACAATGCCTATTTGTACTAGTTTTCTATTGCTGTGCAACAAATTACAACAAATTTAGTGGCTTAAAACAACACAAATTTTTAATTTATTTTTTAAACATTTAAAAAATTTTATTTATTTTTGGCTGCATTGGGTCTCCGTTGCTGCGCGCGGGTTTTCTCTAGATGTGGCGAGCGGGGGCTACTCTTCGTTGCAGTGCTCGGACTTCTCACTGCGGTGGCTTCTCTTGTTGCGGAGCACGGGCTCTAGGCACACAGGCTCAGTAGTTGTGGCTCACAGGCTCTAGAGCGCAGGCTCAGTAGTTGTGGCGCATGGGCTTATTTGCTCTGCAGCATGTGGGATCTTCCCGGACCAGGGATCAAATCCATGTCCCCTGCATTGGCAGGCGGATTCTTAACCACTGCACCAAAAGGGAAGTCCCACAAATTTTTAAATCATAGTTTCTGTGAGTCAGGAGTCTGACACATTTTTGCTTGGTCTTCTGCTCAGGGTTTTTTGAGGCTGAAATAAAGATGTTACTAGCTGTACCCGCAGCTTGGGTACCTTGAGGCTTGGGGTCCTCTTCCAAGCTCACTAGTCATTTGCAGCATTCAATTCCTTGTAGTTGTAGAATGGAGGTCCCCATATTCTTGGTGGCTATCAGCCAGAGGCTGCTCTCAGCAACTAGAGGCCGCTCTCAGGTCCTTGCCCTGTGGCCCCTTCCATACGGCTCACGACATGGTGTCCAGGCCAGCAGGAGAATCTCCCTCCAGGAAGGGCCCAGTCACTCTTTAAAAGACCTTTCCCCATTAACTCAAGCCCACTCAGGATAGTCTCCTTTATTAAAAGAAAAATATTTTTTTCACATTTTAAAATTTTAAATTAAAAAAATGTTTTAATTGTGTTAAAATATACGTAATGAAAAAGTTACCATTTGAACCATTTTCCAAGGATACAGTTTGTGGCATTAAGCACATCTACATTGCTGTGCAACCATTACCACCTTTCATCCACGGAACTCTTTTCATCTTTAAAAACTGAAATTCTGTACCCATTAAACAATAACTCCATCCATCCCACCCCCAGTCCCTAGAAACCATTATTCTACTTTCTGTCTTTACGAATTTTACCACTCTAAGTGTCTCATATGAGAGGAATCATACAGTATTTGTCCTTTTGTGACTGGCTTATTTCACTTAGCATAGTATTCTCAAGGTTCGTTTTGTTTATCTATTCATCTGTCTGTGGACACTTGGGATGTTTCCACCTTTTGGCTATTGTGAATAATATTGCTATAAGCATGGGTATACACATATCTTTTCATGACCCTGCTTTAAATTCTTTGGGTATATACTCAGAGGTGGAATTGCTAGATGATGTGGTAATTCTAATTTTAAGTTTTTGAGCAACAATCATACTGTTCTCCATAGTATCTGCACCATTTTATGTTCCCACAAGCAGGATAATCTGCCTTTGATTAACACAAAATCAACTGATTTGGGTCATTAATTACAACTGCAGAATTCCTTCACCTTTTTCATGTAACGTAATCACAAGAGTGAAATCCATTGTATTCACAGTTCCTTTCAATACTCAAGATGAGGGGATTATACATGGTGTTTACACCAGGGACAAGAATCTTGGGGAGCATTTTAGAATTTTGCACACCACACTTCCATAAGCAGAAAAGACATTTATGGAAAGGATGTTGAATGGTTCCAGAATTAGTGAGAAGGCCAGAGAATGAACCCACAAAATGAGCAGGAACAAATGTAAGCCCGGCAATAATAACATAGTCAAGATCACATTATATGAAAACTCTGATAGAATGACATTGGTGGTGCCACCACCAGATAGTAATTGTTGTGACAACTGTGGTAAACAGCCTCTAAGAGGGCCCCCAATGATCCCCTCCTTGTGGTATTTATCATGCCTTCACATTGTCCCTGTGTTGTTCTGAGTGACCAGTAGCATTCAGCACAAGTGATGATCTGTCACTCTTAAGATTAGGTAATAGAAGACACTGGTTTCAGCCTTGTTTGCTCGATTACTCTCTAGAATCACTCATTCTGTGTGACTTGGGCTATCATGCATGAAGACACTCAGGCACCTTTTTTGGACAGGGCCACTTAGTGAGGAACTGGCACCTTTTTTGGAGAGGCCCACTTAGTGAGGAACTGAAGCCTCCAGCCAAGGGAATGAGCCTTCTTGAAAGCAGATCCTCCAGCCCCAATCAAGCCTGCAAATAAATGACTGCAGCTCTGGCTGCCAGCGACCTAAGAAGAGCCTTTATTTACATCTTTAGAGGGTTTTAAGCAAACAAAGACAAATATGGGAAAGAGATTATATGTACACACAATAACTAAACTATGTACCATCTAGTCCTTTACAGATAAGGTTTGCTGACCCTTCTACCACCATTACTGAGGACAACTCAACTTCCCAACATTTTCTCCAAATTCAAAATCCTTGGTCTGAATGCCCGGTTGGTTAAGCCTAGCTCAGGTGCCCAAGATTTAACTGCTGAAGAACTGGAAGAGAGAATGTCTAGCCCCATGTAGCTTCTGTAGTGGGTGGCATGGTCCTTTCGACCAACACGACTCACAAAATGGGAATTGTCCCTAATTAAAAAGTGTTCAGATTCTAGGTAACAAACAACAAGCAGAAAAATGATTTAACTCCATTGAAACCAATCACGTTAGCTCTCTTTAGCATTTAGCAGACAAAGTTGCTTTGTCCAGATGATGATGCTCTAAAGAGACTGTCTAGTATTCTTGTCATCACCTATGTCAGTTCCTGTACTACTTGCTTTCTTAGCTTTTTTTTCAATTTTGGGAACTACACCGTATCCTTCTAACAAACTGATTTTTTGCTTAAAATTAGAGTCAATTTCTATGCTGGAACAAAGAACTCTACCTGATATAATATTATTGCTATTGTGTGAAGAAGATCATCAGAGAAGAATTTCAAATTTGTTAATAATATTTTATTTCTCCAAGACTTTGCTATTTTATTTCTCCAAAAGACCTTTTCCCCACAGGAAATATTTCAATATTTCAAACCCTTCATTTCTCCCAAGCAAATGACATCAGAATATGTTTCTGAACACTGGCATAGGGACTTCCCCGGCAGTCCAATGGTTAAGACTCTGCAGTTCCCAATCCAAAAATGGGCAGAAGACCTAAATAGATATTTCTCCAAAGAAGACATACCGATGGCCAAGAAACACATGAAAAGCTGCTCAGTGTCACTAATTATTAGAAAAATGCAAATCAAAACTACAATGAGGTATCACCTCACACCAGTTAGAATAGGCATCATCAGAAAATCTACAAACAACAAATGCTGGAGAGGGTGGGAGAAAAGGGAACCCTCTTGCACTGTTGGTGGGAATGTAAGTTGATACAGCCACTATGGAGAACAGTATGGAGGTTCCTTAAAAAGCGAAAAGTAGAATTACCATACGATCCAGCAATCCCACTACTGGGCATATACCCAGAGAAAGCCATAATTCAAAAAGACACATGCACCTCGATGTTCATTGCAGCACTATTTACAATAGCCAGGTCATGGAACATCGACAGATGAATGGATAAAGAAGATGTGGCACATATATACAATGGAATATTACTCAGCCATAAAAAGGAACGAAATTGAGTCATTTGTTGAGATGTGGATCGACCTAGAGACTGTCGTACAGAGTGAAGTGAGTCAGAAAGAGAAAAACAAATATCATATATTAATGCATGTATGTGGAACCTAGAAAAATGGTACAGATGAACTGGTTTGCAGGGCAGAAGTTGAGACACAGATGTAGAGAACAAACATGGACACCAAGGGGGGAAAACTGTGGTGGGGTGGGGATGGTGTTGTGCTGAATTGGGCAATTGGGATTGACATGTATACACTGATGTGTATAAAATTGATGACTAATAAGAACCTGCAGTATAAAAAAACAAACAAACAAAACAACTAATACTAAACTTTCTTTGGGTTATTTGTATGGAAATATGTTAATATAAATGTTTCATGAAATTTCTAAAAAAAAAAAAAAGACTCTGCAGTTCTACTGCAGTGGGCATGGGTTCGAACCCTGGTGGGGGAAGTAAGATCCTGCATGCTGTGCAGTATGGCCAAAATAATAAAATAAAATAAAACGCTAGCATAATAATAATAATGAGTCGAAAATTATATTCTCATTATGAAACATAAGATTTAAAATTATAAAGAATACTCAATAATTTCTTTCTTCAATTAGATCTATAACCAGCTATTCTAGAATTTGTGTATCAGAACTCAACTGCCTCTTTTTTGTTAGCTATCACTTAAAATCAGTTTATATTATTCACTTATTCATCTGTTCATTCACCAAACATTTATGAGCACCTGCCACGTGCCAAGCCCCTATTAGTGCTAAAGTTATAACAGTGTAAAACATATATTCCCTTAAATCAACAACAATCAGTAACTCAACTCTGTGATCAAACACAGCACCATAAATAATAGAACAGCCTCCATTATGTGCCCTTCCATTATCTATGATATATTTTTGCCGAAAATGAATAGCTTGAGTCTAATCAAGCCTCTTAGATCAGATATCATTTTATAAGAAATAAGGGGGCTATAAGAACATATTAAATTATACCATAAGGATTTAATCAGAAAAACCCAAATGTAGGATAGTCTACAGGACAATTGGCCAGGCCTCTTAAAAAAAAAGTGAGGATTTTTAGATTAAAAGAGACTGAAAAATATAACAACCAAATTAAACATGTGAATTTTGACTAGGTTCTGATTTGGAAAAAAAAAGTTATGATTGATTGTTGGGAAAATTTAAATATGGATTGGGTTTTAGATTGATACTAAGAATTTTTTTGTTATTTGTGTTCTGAGATGTGGTAATAATGTGATTACAAAATCTGTCCTTAATTTAAGGAGATGCATGTATAATTTAAGGAGATGCATGTATAAAGTGTCATCATGTTGACAACTTCCTTTCAAGTGGCTTGGCAAAATAAAAAAAAATAAACACACATAAAGTAGATAAAGGAAATTTGGCAAGATGTTAACAATTTCTGAATCTAGCTAATGGGTATCTAAGTGTTTGTTATACTATTCTTTCAACTTGTCTGTTTGAAATTTCTCATAACAAAATGTTGAGAGAAAAAGAGCCCATTGCAGGGAGACTGTGCTGTGATTCCCTAATGGGGTCAATACCATTGTCCCAGAGGCATTTGGAAGTGTGGTGGGGGTATCTTTGGTTATCAAAATGTCTGGGGAGCATTACTATGATTTGATGGGGAGGAAGGTAGCAGGGATGCTAAATAACTTGCAATGTGAGGGAATTCTTCACCCAACAATGAATTACACTTCTCAAAATGCCATTACCTTCCCTGTTGAGAAGTACTGAAAATAAACCAGTCAGTAGCTCTTCCCCCCCAAAATCCTTCCTTAACCCCATATACAATTCTAGTGTTTCTTCTTCAATCTGCAAAAAATAATCTTGATAGAGGAAACTTCATTCATGGTTTCCACTTCCTCATTTTCTTTCCATTCCTTAATTCACTCTAGTTTGGTTTCACAACCACCATTCCTTAAAAACTGGTCTTCTCAGGATGACCAGTGATGTTATTGTTAAGTCCAGTGGACGTTTTGCAGTATTTGACCATGACGAATACTCTCTCCTTCTTGAAAATTTCCCCTCATCTTTCATGACACCCCTCACTCCTGGTTTTCCTCCTAATTCTCTAACTACTTTTAAGATTCCTCTCATACACTCTTTTTTCTCTGCCTACATTTTATTTCACAGGATTTCATCTGTAGCCCTTTTTTCTTTTCACTTTACAGAGTTTTTTTTTCTCAGATCCCCACCTGAAGACTAGATATTGCATCTAAGTTCCATAGTAATTTATACAATTGCTTACTGACAGGAAATATCTGAGCCTAGCAAATGCAAAATGGAATTTAACAGCTTCCCACATATACTTGCTTCTTCTCTTAGAGTCTTTATTTAAGGCAATGACTGGGATCTACTTAATGCTTTGGGAACCAACCTACTGTAAAGCCATCTATCCTAGGTGGCAAAGGAGGGAAGGTGTAGGACAGGGACGGCTTATGGAAGGAGATGACACTTCACGGACACAATTAATCAATGAGGAATTGGATGAGGTGTTTGGGGGTGATGCAGTGTAAGTTAGGGAGGAGACTCCATCAGAACAGAGGCAGAAACACAAAGGCAAGTAAAACTACACTTCTCCTGGAAGTGAATGTAATTCACAATCGATGAAGCATACATGCTTTTTTGGCAGGAAGAACTGGCAAGGGATAGAGTTGTAAAGGTAGGAAGGAAGTAGATCATGTAGAGTCTTTTATGCCATGCTAAGGAGTTTGGCTTTTATCTTATCAGGTCAGAGTTGGCAGATTGATTGCCCACAGGCTACAGAAGTGATGTGTTTTGCTCCCGCTGTGTTTTAAAAGAGTAGAATTAGTTGTCAACATTTAAAAATTGAGAAATTTCACATACGAGTTTGGACTTCTAGCCTGTTCTGAAGATTTGGGAGTTCTGGCCACATTTCCCCACATTTGACAGACTCTGCTATCGCCACTCTGCAATAGTACCTATTCATCTGCTTTATTCAAATGTCACTTATGCCACCTGCCTGGACCCTGTGGCCATTGGCAATTGCTACTTTTGCTTCAGATGCTGGTTAGCCATTGAAGAACTGTTAGCAGGGAGGTAGTATGATCAGACATTTGGGTCAGAAAGATCATTCTGGAAGAAAAATATAGGTTAGATTCTGGGGCATAGGAAAGGGTACCATAAAGAAATGAATCTATAAATTCTAGAGCAAAAGTGGGCTGTGGGTAGGGAGAGATAACAGACTCATTACCTCTCCCCAGACACCATTTACCCTCCTAAACCACTGGGTAAGTCAGAGGAGGTAAGAACTTTGCAGTACTGGAGTGACAGTTGGAGATAACCTCAAATAGGGCAATGACAGTACAGATGGAAAGGAGGGGCCAAAAATCAATAAAGCTTAACCATTGTATGTGGGGTGTGAAAAATGGGAGGAGTGTAGGATAGTTTCTGAATAGATAATGAATGATAGGGTCTAATTTTGATTAAAAACCGTTTATCACACTGCCTAGGAGAAGATAAGTTCTCTTGCATCAATTAAGTAGATTTGCTTTTCACAGTGATCACTTCGCTCGATGTATTTTCACATATCCCTAGTAACCATACATCAGTAAATTATACACCATTCCTGAGTAAAACTCTAGGAAAGGTAATTGAACATAAAGTAAGTGAAAGTTTTGATAAGAACTTGGTGGTCACTAAGAACAACTAAAGGTTCTTGAAAAATGAGCCAAGCTAAATTAAGCTCATTGTTTTATTTTTTGTCTGCTTGTTTGTTTGTTTTGTTAAGCATGTGGGGCTAGGTCAGGATAATGTAGACAGAGAGGCAGAGAGAAGGCACAAGCTCTAAAGTTTCCCTAAGCTGCTTTGCCTTGACAGGAACATGACAGACACTGGATTTCTTAGCCTGCCAATTTCTCCAACTCTATCAGCTTTCCATTTTCTTCAGTATTCTCCACATTATCCTAATCTCTCTTTTCCCATTTTTTTAACCTCTTCATTTTCTTTTTAGTTACCAACAGAGTGACTTATTTTTTCTTCTTGTATCTGTTGGACTTTAGATATTTCTAATTTTCCCAACTATATGACTTTTACTTAAATCTCCAATATTATTACACCCATTGTACATATCTTTACCTGACTCATAAACATTCTCACTCCTGATACACACACACACATAAACACACATATATAGTGTGTATATCTATGTATATATATATATACACACACACACTATATGTAAGTTATATGTGATTTCTCTTATTTCTCAAATAATTTTAATTCACTTCATTTTAATCCTATTTCAGATTCATCCTTCTAAATTTTATCTTCTTATATCTTACTTTTACCTTTTGTAGATAAAATTCTATAACATGCATTTCATGCCTTTTAATACCTATTACGTCATTATCTGAGTAGCTAAGGATAAAGAAGCTTGTATGTGCTCCATTCCCACTTATGGCTGTAAAAGAAAATATGAAAGATGTACTGAGAGGGGTGAGGGTTATAGCTGCCAGATATGTGTATTTAGATAGATAGATAGATAGAGATATGTACGATACAAATACATGAAATTATGAATGAGAATGTCTTTATTCTTAATTACATCCAAGTAGGCAATCAGCTAAGATATTTCTATCTGGAAGGGTAGCTGATTTTCACTTCTCTTTAGGCATAGGTTAAAAACAAACCCTGGAGTGGATAATAAGGCCATTCTTCTGCTCACTTTCATAAACGCCAATGCAATGTTCTAATCCCTCAGGTATAGGAAATATTGGTACAGCGTCGGATTAGTTCAGACATGAGATGAAAGCTTGAAAATCGGTCCCTATAGCATTTGTCTTGTACATGTATAGTCATTCTAGTGTTTTTACTGTGGCACTCTCTCTGGCTTCCTTCATCTCCACCACTTCTATCATAGTTCAACCCTGTCTAACTCATATCTAGAGATGAACGTGAACAAAGTGTAGTTTTCTCTACTGTGAAGATTTCTGCTATGTTATGGACTTAATTCTGAAGACAAATATTTCTTCTTGCCTGGGTAAGGGAAGAAAAGAGAAAAAGAGAGTATTAATATTTTGAACTGATGGAGTTGTTCTATATCTTGATTATGGTGGTGGTTACATAATGGTATACATTTGCCAAAAATCATAGAACTGTACATGAAAAACAATGAGATTTACGGTCTTTAAAAAAAAAAAAGGGAGCGAGAGAAACCAGTTAAGTTCTAAGACTGTCAAAGTTACAGCCAGAAAAAAATATATCATATTCATAAAGTCACTTTCATATTCAGATGATAATATTCCTAAGATAGTAACTATTACTAATATAATCTTCAACATAGCTTAGTTACTCTCTTCTTTAAAACTTTGAAAGAAAACAGTTGAGTTCTCAAAAGCCATCTTATATTCTAATCATTTGTTTTTCAGAAGTTTAGATTTAAAATTCAGTTAACAGTATCAAACTGGTTAACTAAGTGTGGTAGAGAGCCAGCCTCCAAAATGGCCCCAGTGACTCTCACCTCCTGGTGTTCATGCTTCTGTGAAGTTCACTCCCATTATGCAAACAGCTGACCTGTGTAACCGATAGGATATTGAGGAAATCACAGAGTGTGATTTCCTAGCCTGGGTCATAAATGCTTTAAAGTTTCTGTCTTGCTTTCTCAGGGATCACTTGTTCTGGGAAATGCTAACTGTTATGCTGTAAGGACACTCATGCAGCCCTGCTGAGATGCCCGCATAGTAAGGAAATTTCCCATGTGAGGGAGCCATCTTTGAAGGAGGTCCTTCAGCTTAAGTGAAGGCTTCATTGACTAATGTCTTCAATGCAGCCTCATGAGAGATCTAGAGCCAGAGTCATCCAGCTATGCTGCTCCCAAGTTCCTGACCCGCAGACACTGTGAGATAATAAATGTTTATTATTGTTTTAAGCTGCTAAGATTTGGGGTAATTTGTTATGTATCAGTGGACAACAAATACACTAATATATTTTATTTTTCTGAAATATATTCAAACCTAAATATTCCAGGCTATACTGCATTGACATAGAATAATATCTGCTTGAATTTTAAGCTCAATTATATTAACTGATAAAGTGAGGATATTGTGATATGTAGATTTGCACTGAGTTCAATTTCTAGAAGTGAGAAAATGATCAGTAAGTGATCATTGATTGAGAATTTTTAAAAAAAATTTAGAGCCTGTTTTTTTGCAAGGACTGAAAACTAATCAAAGTAGCTTAAGTAAAAACAGGATATACCGAAAGGATAGAACCTCATAGAAAATATGTTCAAGAGGAACAAATTTGGGTTCTTGGGAAGTGGAAAGTTTTCAGGTAATATATCTCTCCCTCCCTCCTTTTCCTCTTTTTATCTCTCTATTACTCTGTCTCTATGCTCATTTTCCTACCTCCTTCTCTCTATATCTGTTTCTCTTTCTGTCTGTCTTTTTCTCTCTACATCTCAGTTTCTCCTCTCCCTACTGCTGCTTTAATTTTCTCTCCTCCCCTTTTCTTGTCCCCTTTTCTCTGCATCACTCCTTCCCTCTGTCTCTTTCTTTTTCTAAATCTTTCCATCTTTCCTTTCCTCTCTGTCCCTCATACCCTCGCCTCCCATTCCCACCTTCTTGCGTTTCCCTCTTCCTTCCCTTCTTTTTTCTCTCCACTTCCCTCTCCCTTTCCTATTGTATCTCTTCCTTTCTTTTTCTATTTTGCTTCATCTCTCATCACTTATTCTAGGTATCTTCTTTACCCTTCTCTTCTGAAGGATGCCTGCCTTCAAACTTAAAATATTATGAAGATTCTAAAATCAATGTAATAGATTCTGTTAAAGTTTTCTGAAATACAAAACATCTCAGAAACCTGGAGGTTATGAAAACCTCAGCAATCTTGGTAGTACTGAGAACGTGGAAGACAACAAAAGTCTCAGAGTAGCTGATGTAAACATCTCAAAGTGCAGGGGTCCATGTACTTTACATATGAGATCTCCTACCTCTTTCTATCCACGTTCTCATTCTTAGCCTGCAGCAAATTAGGGGAAAAAAAGCCAGAGGAGGGATGCTGCTAAAGTCAGATTGTTGGTACCAACAGAGTGTTGGCACCTCAAGAGCAAAAGACTACATAGATTAAAAACTACAACAATGAAAAGCAAACGCAAGAACTGAGAAAACGTAACAGTGTGGATCCAGTCAAAGAAAGGGCAAGCAGTCCTATACTTTTCAGTAGTCTGGAACAAATCTCTAATAGTGGATATTCATTATAATAATTATGGAGAAATTATACAATTTTATTTAGATATTTAAGAAGGCAGGAACATACTTTGTGAATATTTTGGTAAAATATTAAAAAGTACGCCCTTTAAAATGTAAACTTTGGACATTAAGGAAATTTAGATATGAGCAATATCAACTTTTAGATGATTCTTTTTTTTTTCTCTATACGTTGTGGCCTCTCCCGTAGCGGAGCACAGGCTCCGGATGCGCAGGCTCAGTGGCCATGGTTCACGGGCCCAGCTGCTTCGCGGCATGTGGGATCTTCCCGGACCGGGTCACGAACCCGTGTCCCCTTCAACGGCAGGCGGACTCCCAACCACTGCGCCACCAGGGAAGCCCTAGATTATTTTAAATAAAAATTTAATTATATTAAATAATGTCTGTTAGGTTTTTTTCCACTGATGCAGGAGAAAAATTAATAAATTTAACTTTTGGTACAATAGAGTCCAACAGATCCTAAATACTAATAGCCTTAGAAATTTTAAATGATACAAAAATATTAGAGGTTTGTATCAGCCTCATCTTGGGTACAAGCATGAAACTGTTTCAACAAGCAGTTAAAAGACAAACTTCCTTCTGCCCAGGAACATACGTTAGCAAGTTTTTCTTACTGGTTAATACATACCTTACTAGTTAATAGTGAGAATGGATCATGTGGGTATGTTTTCATTCTCCAGCTAGTTCTAAGATCCTCTAAGGTAGACTCAATTTTTTCTATTTTCCTGTGTTGTGAAGGACCATGTCCCTCACATTGTGCATGCTTAACAAATGCTTATGATTGACTCAACTGGCTGATACTGTGGTTTCCAACTGGGGCTATGGCAAACATAATAGTTTTATTTCAAATATGCTGCTTAGATTAAACTCCCCACAAATGCTTATTGGAGTTATTTTGAAAAGTTTTTGTTTTCTGATTATAAAGCTAATTTATTCTCCTTGCAATATTATCAGGAAAAAAGTTTAAAATCTAAAGAAGAAAATAATGTCACATAATTCCATTACCCACACATCTGTTAACAGTTTGGAATACAGCATATCTTCCAGATTTTTTTCTTTGAATATACTCATGAATACATATACAGTTTTACTTTTTTAAAAAATATAAACCCCAAAAAAGTCACTTTATACATAGAAACTAGTAGCTATCTTTTCATTTAGCAATATATCATGGACATGTTCCCATGTCAAAGAATATAGGTGTGCAGTGCATGAATATCATTCTATGTACTTCTTTTCATCAATCTTCTTTTGGTGATTTTCATGTATCTTATAAATTTTCAATCATAAAAAATTGCACAGCTGAACATATTTGATTTACCTTTCTTAAGAAAATACCCCTAGAAATGGAATTGCATAACAGAAGTTTGAGCTCCAAGCATATCAGTAAATATTTATTGATCGATCATTAGACTATATGACTGATTATAGGGACACAACTATTTAGATAATTTGGAATGGTTAATCTTTTAGCCATATGAAGATATATTACATAAGTATATTTTTGAAGGACTTCTACGTAGCTCCACTGACAAGTATTTTGAAATATCAATAGTTACTTAGTAAAGAAACTTCTGAGAATCTTTGTGGTCTCAAGTTTTGGATAAACTCAATAAACTGTTAACTATCAAAGTCTTGATATCAGCATCTGCCAAGGGGAAATACCAGACCAAAGTTGTTTTTGTGGTAGGTACTAGCAGCAGTGTTAAGCATTAGTAATGTCCCTACCAGTGACAGAGTGATTCTTTATCGTTGCAGTTTGGCTATCACATATCAGGGGAAGTGGTAAATTCATGTTAGAAATTATAACCATTCTTTGGTAACTCAAGGATCTTGGGCAGATATTTTACCCTTAAGGGACTTTACCCTTAAGGGATCTTTTACCCTTAAGGGACTACCTAGTTAGCTGAATTTTAGAGAAAGCTTTTTGATAAACTCATGGTTAGACAAATTCATGAATTCTTGAATGTATTATGTAAGGCAGTTAATCTAACAAAGTTGATACAGCATGGTGTTTAGGAACATGATGGACTTCGATATCTGACAACCTTGGGATGGAATTTCACTGTTTTCTCTGGGGCACGCAGCGACTTCTCTAAGCATTAGTCTTCTCATTTTAAATACGGAGATGATAATAATCTTAGAGTTGCTGAGAGGGTTAAATGTGGTAATGCAAGGTGCCTATCATGGTAATCAGTTCAAAAATATCAGTCCTTCTTCTTCATAATCATAGCAATGCTCTACATCCAGCAGGTACTTGTTAATGCTGTTGAAAAATGAGTGTTTAACCTCAAAATATTAACAATGACCACTAAAATTACTTCCATATTCATGTAGAATTCTGTATAATTTTGTGTGTAATCATATAAATATGTAGAACCACACTAATTTTATTGATTGTTAGAAATAAGCCTGAATTAGTAAAAAGTATGAATTAAAGGTTTTTTAAAAAGTAAAGATAGTTACATTACTTTTAAATTCATTTAATAACTAAACTAAAAGGAGGGTTTTCAGTGAGTTCTTTGGGGAATACATTTTGTTGTAGATGCAAAGCTAGTATTTTTTCACTTATACATTGTTAGTTATTGTATGCTATTAAAACTTCTTGAGGTACCCGCACAAGGAATTTAAAACATTTCCCCCCACTGAAATCTCATTCTCTAAGAGAATCCCTTACTCAAGATTAAAGGCAAAATTTGTCAACTCAGATTTTTAAAAGTACAGGTTGACTTGCTATGATATTTTTCCCTGTGTGTTTTTTATATAAGATGAATAAAGAAAAATGTGGGAAAAATAACCTCTTCTCTGAGACCATTTAGTTAATTTAAAACTTAACTCTGAAAGGAATGTTAGGTTGGAACTAAAACGTTGTAAAGCAATGTACTAGAGACCCTGGGGCAACTTCAATCTAATTTCACTAATAAATATTAAGCTCATATTATGAGTCCAGCATTGTGTTAGGAATACAAAGATGAACTTAACGTGGATGTTAATGCTGGGAGGTAATTTGGAGATAATTTAATACAAACCTCTCAAGAGACAGAGGAGAAAATTAAGGCCTCCGAGAGATGAAGTGGCTTTCCCATAGTCAATAGATAAGTAGCAGAGCCAAGAGGAGAATACTTCAAGTTTCGTATTCCTTGCGTAGCCTCACGCTCCCTGCCCCAAAGGTTTTACAAAAGATACTTGGTACAGTTTTTACATTGACTAGAGCTCTTGTGGTTGGGCAATTCCAACAAAGCAGGTCGGGAAAATTTCCATGATAGTCAGCATCTCAAAATAGCAGCAGGTCCGCGCAGCTTTGTTCCTAACTCTGCAAGAATGAAAGAAATTCTAATTATACAACTAGCCCTGGACAAATAGTCCCTCTCAACAAACATTTGAGTGCTTACTATGTGCCTCGCTCTGTGTTATATCCTAGGAATATAAAGTAGGCTGAAAACAGTTCTTATCTTTAAGAAGCTAGTAGTTTCTTAAACTACAGAGGAAACAAACACGTAAGGAGAGAATTTCAGTGACATTACACAGCCCAAACCAATGCCTAGAAAAATGCATCCCAACATTAAAAAATTTTCTTAGTTTTAAGGTGGTTTGGCCAGGGCACAAATACCCTAATCCTACTTCAACACCGTTCCATAAAGTTCTTGTGGCAGAAACAGATAAAAGAAACAAATGCAAAGTAAAGCAGAGTTCGCACTGTGACTCCCAACCTCAATGCAGAGGAATATGACATACTGACCTATTGTTTCAAGGGAGCAACCGTTTTTCTAATCTAGTTAGATTTAAATGGCCTTAGGCCAAAGCACCATCAAACACTTAAACCCACATTTATTCTGGTCACATGGAACAAAATTAAGTATGAGACTGAGGGTGATCTAGCTGTTTAAGGCCCCTGCCATGCTGGGCCAGTCCCAGCCTTATGCTCTGATAGCTCTGGAAAGGAGAGAATCAGAGAGCCCTACTTCTGATATTTAACACTTGGAAATCCCACCCACTGTCAAATATGGCCTGATCAGTGACTTTTTCTTTTCCTTTTTTTTGGCTGCGAGGCATATGGGATCTTAGTTCCCCGACCAGGACCCGTGCCCCCTGCAGTGGAAGTGCGGAGTCTTAACTGCTGGATTGCCAGCGAAGTTCCTGATCAGTGACTTTAAATTGAATCAACTCCTCCTCTCTACTTGGACAGTTTGGTGCCCTTGAATAGGCATTATTTCCTCCCTTCTTCCTGTCAGATAATCTCCTCAAAAACTTCACCTGAATTTTATTTACAAAACTTTTTTTAATGTTAGCAGATTTGTATCAATCTGTTTCATTATACCCTATCACCCATTATGTTCATATATAAACATGTAAACACCTAAGATACTTAGTCTAAGTTTGCTCTTCTAAGTCAACAGAAGATTTGAAAATTTGGACAGAGGAGCTGATCATCCATATAAGAGCTTTAAATAGTTTTAGATGGGTCATGAGAAGTGGCATAACCATTCTGAATGATTACAATGCTTCAGTTCTACTGTAAACCCATTTTTATTTTTGAAACTCATTCGCCCAGTTAACCTTGGCATTGCCCAAGAAAAAGTCTGACGGAATCTGATGATTATCTCGTAAGGAAGTACAGAGCTACATACAACAAAAAGCAACAACATAGCAACTTAGGTCCAGAAAGCTTTGCTTTTAATCTCATTTTTCCATAAACATGCTCAAATCCATAATACAAGGTGTTTGCTTTTTTAAGTTTATCACTTTTTTTTAACCCCCAAATAAACTTCTTAATGCGTTTATTTTAAATTTGGCGGGGGTGGGGTGGGGTAGGGTAGGGAGGGGCGACATTTGAGTTTCCTTGCGAAAAAATTAAAAAAAAAAAAGAAAAAGTGTTGTGTGTCCCATTCCTTCTTCCATCTCCACCAGCCAAATAAGTATGTGCTGCGACAGCATTTCTGTTGCTCTGAAATGTTGAAATAGATACGGAAAAAAAAGGCATCGAAAAAAAAAAAAAGGAACCAAGCGTTCATGTCGAGCCAAGGCACGCAGTGGGCTCCAGAAACCTGGCTGGTGGAGCATCTCGCGTCTGGAGAGTCTCGCGAGGTGTCGTGAGGCGAACTTGAGGCTCGCGGTTGTCTGGGTTACCGGGTGGAAGCGGGTTGCTGCGTCAAGACCTCCCTGGGCGGAGGGGCTGCGGAAGAGCGCCTACGTTCTGTCCCGGAAGTTGTCTGGCGCTGGGATGCCGTCTTTCAAGCTTTTGTGCTTGCACGTATCCCCCACGACCTGTCTGGGGCGCCTGATGTGGTCAGAGGAGTCGGCGGGCAGGGTGTGGAGGTGCCCGGAGGGGGAAGGCCTGGCCGCCCGCGTGGGCCCTCAGGTCGGCTGTGAAGTCAGAAAGACTTGTCGATGGGCCTTCACGACAAACATGGGGGTGCCGACCACCTGGGACCCCTCTAACACGTGGCCCCACTTCCTATGCAGGACCCCTTAGATGGCACCAGCCCCTTGTTGCAAACACCGGATCTCCGCTCGTTGACGTGCTCCACGGGTCGGGGCTGGCGGTCAGCACGCGACGTAGGGGCAGCGCCGTGATGCTCTGGATGGATCCGCGAGCAGCCGTGGAACACAGTCTTCGAAGCGTACGCCCCGCGTGTGCTACTCGGTGGCGCCCCTGCCTGGTGGCCACCTGGAAGCCGGCAGCCACGCTGTCCTGATCTTGTTGAGGTACTGCATGCCCTTGGTGACGTCGGGGACGATGATGGGGCTGGCGCTGGCGGGTCCAAAGCACCACATCCTTTAGGCGTCGGCCGCGTCCCACTCGTACTTCTCGGTCACTTTGAGGCCTGCTCCTTGAATTCCTGGCGGGCAGACACCTCGACCTTGTCGGTGTCCTTGGCCAAGCAGTCGGGGAAGCGCCGCACCTTCATGTGTAGACGATGGTGCTTATTGGTGGCCTTGGACAGGCGCAGGTAAGTTTATCACTTTTGAATGGTATCAGGCTCATAAATTTTTGTGTCAAAGCTCAGTGGTTCCCCCCACCCCAACCACATTTTTATACTCCCATGAAAATAAGCATTTAATTCGCTTGCTTTTCAGATTACAATATGTAGGAGAGTTATTCCTTCGATTTAGGTATTCAGTTGAATTGAATACACGTTGATTGAAAGCCTGCAGTGTGGCAGGCCCTCTGCCAGGTGCTGGGAATACAAAGGTGGGGAATTCATGGTGTGCAAGGGCAGATAGAGCAGACAGCTATAATAAAATATTCATCAATGCTCTAGGAGCAGTTGGAGCACAGTGCTAAAAGAAGGCAGAACATGGAGGCATAATTCTTCCTGGCTGAAAGGGAGAGCAGTGCTAGAGGAAAGCAGCTGTTGGGCTCGTTGCCACTACAATACGGCGTCCAATTTCAGCTCCCTCCACAGTGCTTCTTGACATTCTGACTTTAGACCCTATCCAGCAGCTTCTTCCATTCCTTTGGCTGACTATTCCAACATTCACAGTCCTTTATGTCATTCAACCCTTTTCATTTGTTTCATCTTCCTTTGCTCCTTGCCCTTTTCCCTTACAGCAAACCACCAGACTTCCTTGTTCACAGAGCAAATAATTTCTCACACGAACTCCCTCAACTTTCTACTGTTCTTCTCCGTTTCCCCAGCCCTGGTATTTCAAATGACACTTTTTTTTTTTGAGTGAATGCATGAATAAATAAACATATTAGGCACTATTTGTGCTAGATGCTGGGGATACACATGTCAATAAGTTAGGTTTCTCTCTGCCGTCAAGCCAGTCACAGTGTAGTGGATTCACATCTGTTACTCCCAACTATGCTTTACGCTTGAGTTCTAGACCCATATATTCATTGCTTTTACGATATTCCCATCTGTTTGTCCTCCATGTGTCTCCAAACTAACATGTCCAGTACTGTATCCCCTTGCTCCCATGTTTGCTCTTCCTCCTATTTTACCTGATTCAGTGAGTAACTGCATCATCTGTCTAATGGTTCAAGCCAGAAATGTGGTGTTCTAATTAATCACCAATAGCTATTTATACAATTCTCTTAATATCGCTCATTCCCTTTTGTCCACTCCCTCTGCCTTTGTCTTAGGACCCTTATTCATTTATCTCTTGCTTGAATTTTTGAAATTGCCAGCCTGGTGGCAATTACTTTTAATTCTTTCATCTAATTCCTTGCTTATCAAGCTTTATATCTAATAACAAGCTTGTATAGCTACTTCCTGATTTTCCAGATTTAGGCTTTATTTATTTACCGGTCACTTTAAAAGGTGGAGATTTAGCTCTTTTTTTCATCTTCTTCATACTTACTACACACAGGACTTCCTTCTGAACACTGAGTCTAGCAATATCATTATACTTTTACTCTAATTAAATCACTATTCAGTATTTACAGTATTATAGCTATGAAAATGTTAGTCACAACTGAGGTTTGTAAAATATCCATTATTGTGTTTCCTTTCTGCACAACTCTTTCCCCCTGGAGATAATTTCTACAACTTTTTGATCCCTTTGTTTTCTACTAAATTGAACCATATGAAATTGCCACTTTTATTAAATATTAGCATTATGTGTTTCAAGGTAGAATGTTCTTTTTACGAATCCAAATTCAGTTCTCTATCAGTTATCCAAATACCTCAGTACTTTTAGATAACTGAAATGTTCTGTAATTTTCAGCTTCTTGATACCTTCTGATGGATTAAGTTTCCTTTTCATTGTCGTGCTCCTGAAGAAATCTCTCCTGGAGTCTTCTGACTTGCCCTAATCTGGACTAGTTGTTAGCTAAACCAGGGAGACAACTATCATCCTAGGGCTTTTTTCACTGGAATCCTGAGATCTGTCTCTTAATATACTGCAGCTTCCTATTGGTTTATTCCCTCATTTTGGGGGATCACATCTTCTGATAGCTTCCTGAGATAGAGTGCACAAAAGGTAAAGTTTTCAGATCTTGCCTGTTTAAAATATCTTTATTTGGCCCTCTTAACTAGTTTGGTGTGCTATATCATTCTCCATTGAAAATCTTTTTTTTAAAGAATTTTGAAGGTATTGCTGTAACATCTTCTAGTCTCCAGGTTTGCTGTGAAGTCCAAAGCCATTCTGTTTCTTGATCCTTTGTTTCTGACCAGATATTTTCCCCCAGAACCTTTTCTTTTTCCTAATTTTCTGAAATTTTATGGTATTGTACTTTGGTGGGCATCTGTTTTCATCCACTGGACTGAAAACTTAGGGGACACTTGAATCTCACTGGCCTGGCCTGTGTTTCGTGTTCACCTCTAAACAGATCATGGTGGACAGGAGGATGCTGTGCACTGATGGGCCAGTTCTAGGTCGTTTGTCCTTCCTTGGAACTGATAGCTGAGGTTGGGGGTACATGGACTGACAATACAGGAAGGGTGGCTTCCCAGGGAAAGCCAGGATGTTGTTACTAAAAGAAACACAAAAGATTGGGCAGACAAAACTAGAGATGTCCGCTATATAATGTAAAACTCTCTGTTTTTTTTTTAAAAAGTTGTTCTATATCTTTGTTTATTTATTTATGGCTGCACCACACGGCTTGTGGGATCTTAGTTCCCTGACTGGGGATTGAACCTGGGCCCATGGCAGTGAAAGCACGGAGTCCTAACCACTGGACCACCAGGGAATTCTCTGTATGTGTAACTTGATGGAAGCCTAACATGTAATTGGGTTACTGAGTTCTGAATGACTGAATTTGCTGTGGTCCAGAGGGTGTGAATGACTGGCATTGGTGGTATAGTGGTGAGCATAGCTGCCTTCCAAATGGTCTGAATGACATCCAGTGACTTACATTCAGCATACAGTACTAAGAATGCAAGTCATGATAGAGTGAAGTAGTTACTTATATTTTATAGAGAGCATATTAACTTTGATTTGTTTTTTCAGAAAATATTTTAAAATGTCTAATTAAATGGATTCTGCAGATATAACTATAAATTTATCTCTTTCCCCAAAACCTGAAAATCAGTGATCATTTACATAATGCTGGTTTACAGAGTAAATTGTTTGTGTGAAAGAATTGGGACTATGTTCCCAGTTTAGGCCAGGAGCATGTTTACCACTGTCTCTTGCCAGGCCTTGTGTTTGCAGAGTCCTCGTACAACTAAAGGTTTAATGTGCTGTTATTTCTCTATATCATTAGGGAATGAAAACTCATATTAAAAAGTTACAGGACATGCTCTGAGAACAGTAAACCTCACAGCCAACCAACAATCTTTATTAGAAATGCTGAAATAAAAGTAATGACTAAATTTGCATATAAATCTTCCATAAATACAAAAAAAATTATTCAAGTATTTATTATCTCCATTTTATAGCACATTTGCCTTTGTTTAGGTAGTACATAAATCCAAGAGGAAAGCCTGGTGATTATCACTATAAAAAGCATTTATTGAAACTTCCTGTGATAGATACTTGAAACAATAGTGAACATGCATAAATGACATAAGTTAGTAAATGTTAAGGGTAAGCGAAGATAAAGTGCCTTTCATGTTAGGGTTGCCAGATAAAACACAAGAGACTTCATTAAATTTGAATTTCAGATAAAAATAAGTAAATTCTTTAGCATAAATATGTCCCTAGTATTTCATGGGAAATACTTCTAGTAAAAACTTTATTTATCTGACAATCTAATTTAACTGGGCATTCTGTATTTTTACTTGCTAAATCCAGAAAATCAGCTATTCTAGCATAATGACTTAATTTCACATAGGAACACAAAGATTATGAGAAGTTCTGTGTCTATGGAAGCTGTGGCTAGAAGGAATTTGCTGGCAAATTTTCAATCGGTTAGGCCATGTTCCCTTTAAATTCAGTTCAATTTAAGCAACATTTGCAGATGGAGACCTTGGTGCTGGATAATGTAGAGATGGATAAACTGTTTTCTCAAGAGAAGATGATTTCAGGCCTATAGGGGCAGGTGGTCCAGAAATAGTGTGTGAGGAGGAGAAAGCAATAATGCGATCTTTGAGCAAATGGGAATTTGAGCAAATGTGACTGTCAGGGAATAGTTGGGCGGATAAAATGATGTAACAGATGGTGAGCAAGTAGAAACATCACTTTGAAAATGTATAGCAGCAGATATTAATAATGTGCTACCTGAGAACTCTAGGTGGTTATATCCATGATTTTTAGGCTTGCATCTAGAAAAGAACCTCTCAGGTATTTATTTGCATAGCAATAAGCCTGACAGTTTAGCCTAACTTAAGAGTTTCTTCACACCATGGTCATAGTCTGAGAACCTTTTGTCTAAATTATCAATTTTGGGGTTTCAATATGCTCTGCAACTTGACTCCAGCAATACTGGACAGCATTTATGAGGCACTGTTCTAAGTCTTTTCATGAATTAAATTATTTATTTCTCACAACAACTCTTTGGGGCGAGTGCAGCTGTTATTTCCATTTTATAGTTGGGGCAAATCAGGAGTAGGAAACTGATGTGCCTATCAGACCACGTAGGGAATGTAAATGTCGGGGGGCAGGCCAAGCGTAAGACAGTGAATGCAAGTGACAGACTCAGAGTTGGGATGTAACAGGGAGACTCGTGAGCTGGGAAGCAGGTGACCTATCTCCAGCACTTTCTGGATGGCTCAGACTTGCCAAACCATCTATTTTTTCTTGAGAAGCTGGAAATCCAAAATTTAAGTGACATTTCCTAATTTTTGAGTGTTAGAAACTAGTTTAAATTTACAGCACTCAACTTATCAAACTAGAATTGGCTTCTGAGCACATTTTGCCAGCAGTTTGTCATTTCTGCTTTAGATATATTTTGTTTTTACAAGCTGAAAAAGAGTAAATTGTTTTTATCAAAATTGAAAATTGCTGAGCAAATCCTATTATGTAACACCAGCCCCAAATAAACATATTTTTAGACCTTAAGACTAGGTTGGGGGCTTCCCTGGTGGCGCAGTGGTTAAGAATCCGCCTGATAATGCAGGGCACATGGGTTCGATCCCTGGTCCGGGAAGATCCCACGTGCCGTGGAGCAGCTAAGCCCATGCATCACAAGTACTGAGCCTGTGCTCTAGAACCTGCGAGTCACAGCTACTGAACCCATGTGCCACAACTGCTGAAGTCTGCTTGCCTAGAGCCTTTGCTCCGCAACAAGAGAAGCCACCTCAATGAGAAGCCCACACACTGCAATGAAGAGTAGCCCCCGCTCGCTGCAACTAGAGAAAGCCCGTGCGCAGCAACAAAGACCCAGCGCAGCCAAAAAGAAATAAAAGTAAATTAAAAAAATAAAAAAGACTAGGTTGTAGCAGTGTGTGATGATCAATATTAAACATGAAAATTGAGCAGCTAGTACTCAAAGAAAATAGCTGTTCCTTTTCTATAAGGTGGTGTTTCTCGATTTAAAAAAATATCACGATTCACCTTAAATTAATTTGACGTAACATGTACTCTTACAAATCTCTTATTTTATATATAAAAATATTTTCAAGAAAAAATATTCACTCTTACTACCTGTCATACATTCTGATACTTTTTTATTCTATTCTATTTCATATTGTTTACTACATGCCGAATTGATTTCATAACCCAGTAATAGGTCATGTCCAAGTTGAAAATCTCTGCAATAGAGAACAGTTTTTCCTTCATAAGGATAATACAACTCTTAGCACTGAGTGAAGTAAAACGTAAAAACTATCAAGGTAGTGTGTATCCAATTTCTTTTGTGAAAATTCTGGCAATGAGAGATACCCACACTTAGGTATAATCTAAATGCTTCCTTTGCAGTTAATTTTGTCTCCCTAAGGGAGTTAGGGCAGGACAACTACTTTTTAAAAACTCATTGAAGGCAAGCGAATACTACTTTTTGTATTCTGCCATAATGCCCAGGTCAAAGTTGTGGCTCAGTTAAAACTTGTTGCTTTGATTGAAAGAATATACTATGGCTATTGGTATGTAGGTTATTGGCTCCTGGCTGATTATTAGAGTTTTCTGGAAAACTTTAAAAAAATACGAAATCTTATTCAGGAAAATTATATTTGTATTTGTCCTTTGACACAGAAATTCTACTTCTAGCAATCAGCTCTGGTGGCTAGTTGGTTAATAAACTAATGGTGATACCACCATTTTAATTATTATGCAACTATGAAAAGGAATGAGAGAGATCTCCATGATATATGGCTAAGGAAAAAAATCAAGGTGCATATATTTTTGCAAAAAGAAACACTGGTAGTATAAACAAGGAACTAAAATAGTTGTTATCCATAGGGTGATTTTGGAATAGAATGGAGGGGAAAGAGAGAGATGAGGCTTAGAAATCTAAGTATGCTTTTTAATTTAATTTAGGTTTTAAATCATGTAAATATTTTATATATTAAAATCATAGAGTTAATTTAAAAAGAAAAATTCTAAAATTGAAAATAGAAACAAGTAAACCTTGACTGTGTATCAAATTGCTAACATAGCACAGAGAAAAAAAATTTATTTCCAGTGAATTTTGAATGTAATACTCTATGCATCCTTAGTGAGATATAATCTAAGGGCTAAAAGAACTATGAAGAAAACTTAAGGGACTTCCCTGGTGGCACAGTGGTTAAGAATCCGCCTGCTGACATGGTTGGATCTAGAGACTGTCATACAGAGTGAAGTAAGCCAGAAAGAGAAAAACAAATATCGTATATTAACGCATATATGTGGAACCTAGAAAAATGGTACAGATGAACCGGTTGGCAGGGCAGAAATAGAGACACAAATGTAGAGAACAAAGTATAGACACCCAGGGGGGAAAGTGGCAGGGGAGGGGTGGTGGTGGTGTGATGAATTGGGAGATTGGGATTGACATATATACACCAGTATGTATAAAATGGATAACTAGTAAGAACCTGCCGTATAAAAAAATAAATAAAATTCAAAAGTTCAAACAGAACAAAAAAAAAAAGAATCCGCCTGCCAGTGCAGGGGACACAGGTTCAAGCCCTGGTCCAGGAAGATCCCACATGACGTGGAGCAACTAAGCCCGTGCTCCACAGCTACTGAGCCTGTGCTCTAGAGCCTGTGAGCCACAACTACTGAGCCTGCGTGCCACAGCTACTGAAGCCTGTGCGCCTACAGCCTGTGCTCCGCAACAAGAGGAGCCACAGCAATGAGAAGCCTGCGAACCGCAGCAAAGAGCAGCCCATGCTCACCGCAACTAGAGAAAGCCTGTGCGCAGCAACGAAGACCCAGTGCAGCCAAAAATAAATAAATAAATTAATTAATTAGAACAACAAAAAAAGGAAGCTTAAACATCACTTAGTGATTTTTATCGTTGGTAGTGATAATTGGTATTATGTATTTTAACCATTATTGCATATTTTTGGGAAAAAATAAATGTTTAGGGTGATAAGATTTTTGTGTAAGAAGGACATATGAGTATGAAATCAAAGAAGTTAAGAAAAAATTCCTATAAAGTTAAATTTGAATTGTAAATATTGATATTAACTCATTTTGAATATATGTATGTCCTATCTCTCTTTACTGAAAGGGTCTAGAAACAGTGACACCTCTGTAATGCCCAGATTCTTTTTGTTTGTTTAAATATTTATTTATTTATTATTTATTTAGGCTGCTCTGGGTCTTAGTTGTGGCATGTGGGATCTTTGTTGCGGCATGTGAGTTCTTAGTTGCAGCATGCATGCGGGATCTAGTTTCCTAACCAGGGATCAAACCCAGGCCTCCTGAGTTGGGAGCTTGGAGTCTTACCCACTGGACCACGAGGGAAGTCCCTGTAATGCCTAGATTCTTGATTATCAAATTCCCTAAAAGGAACCAGATTCACTTAAAAAATGGCTGATTCCAAGTTAAGTCTGAGGCAATTAGGTAAAAGTTGAACTTGCAATATCTTGTGCCAGAAAGCAAGAAAGTCCTCAGATATTGGAGCCATCTTGAAATAACTTCTGTTGATCAAATTGGAACAAAATAAGCATCCCAAAAGAATAACTAAATGATTATAAAATGTAAAATAAATCAAAAACTATTAGTTTTCAAGAGAGAAAGAGAGGGAGAGAGAAAAACACCTTACTTTGGAAATAAGTAAGACATTATCGTTCTTTTTTGAAGGCACTGTTGAAACCAGTTAATGTGTGAAAGCTCCCCCACCCCTTTTTGAAACAAAAGAATGCCAGCTCATCAATATGGAAGAAATAATAGAATTAGAAAAAGCACCATTTGGAACTCCTAGTGGAAATTGATTCAGACAAAGATCATCAATAGAAGCCAAAATACATTAGGTGAGAGATTAATGGGGAGGAGGATATTTGTGTAGTGTCCAAGTATCACTCCATAGATTACTTGTTAATTGCAAAGGGTAAAAACCTTACCTTTGCAATGGAGATACCTGATCACCTAGCATAGCTATCAAACCTAGTGTCATTGACAGACAAGCTGAATTATGTGGTTTCAGGTGTGGTTACAGGATTATAGTGTCAGTATGAATTACTTGTGTCAAAAATGTTTAAACTAAATTTAATCAAGTTTTTAGATCTAGTTTATAGTTTACAGGGAAAAGGTGAATAGACAAAGAACAAGTTTAATGACACCAGAAGGCAGGTCAAATTGCCAAAAGGCCATTTTTTTAATGTGTAGCTACCCAGGGGTTTGATCAGAGAAACCTGAAAGAACTTTTAGTTTTGAAGGCAGATTAAGCAGGGGTTGCTTCCCTCAGCTTTTATTGAAAACCCTATTCCTTCATAAGGATAACATGCTGAAGCTGCTGGTCTAGGCATTTAATCCAATATAAAGGAATATTTCTTATGTTATACAAAAGAACAACTCCAATTTCAACATGAGGAAGCAATTCAAATTGGAGAAACAATGAGCTCTACCTAGAATTGAAGACCTTTTTCTAAATAAAAGAAGAAACTGTTTCTGTCTAAATATGGGCATTTAAAAAAACATCTTTATTGGAGTATTATTGCTTTACAATTGTGTGCTAGTTTCTGCTTTATAACGAAGTGAATCAGCTATACATATACATATGTTCCCATATCTCTTCCCTCTTGCGTCTCCCTCCCGCCCTCCCTATCCCACCTCTCTAGGTGGTCACAAAGCACTGAGCTGATCTCCCTGTGCTATGCGGCTTCTTCCCACTAGCTATCTGTTTTACATTTGGTAGTATATGTAAGTCCATGCCAGTCTCTCACTTCGTCCCAGTTTACCCTTCCCCCTCCCTGTGTCCTCAAGTCCATTCTCTACGTCTGCGTCTTTATTCCTGTCCTGCCCCTAGGTTCTTCTAAATATGGGCATTTTGATTGCTCAGTTCCACTGAGCCCTTTTGGCTCCTTGCTACATTAAGTTCTCATTGAGTGTGCACTTGACTTCTTTGCAATAAAAGCATATTAATCCCTAACATGACTTTTTAAATGTTCTTTAGACCTCTAACTGGATTATTTCTTGTTGATGCTGTTATACTGCTGTGACATTTTGGACTCACTGAATGGCACTGAAAATCAACTTTTAAAAAATTATAATAAAGCTTAGGTGAAAAAGCAGAGAAGCATCTGATTCCTTCCTTCCCCACAAAATGGAGAGAGATTAGACTAAGGGCTCTCTTTGGTTCATTGGACAGAGATTGGGGATATGGCAGAGCAGCTACATCCTGTTTTTGAGTGAGGAGAAAATTCAGGCTCACCCTTTTAGAGCTGCCAGGCAGCATAGCTTCTGAGCAGAACTGCCCTATTATTGCCACTGGCAACTCCACCCTTGCTGTACCCAGAAACACCCTCCAGTTTCCCCTCTTTTCAAACTGTGCCATTTTCTTCCCCTACTGGTTAGCACACATCATTACTACTGTTAAATAACAAATAAGTTTTCTTGTATAATTTGGAGGAATCAATTTATAGTCTTGCCACATTCGTGTTAAATCTTAGGTAGTATTTCTATCTTGTAGTGAGGACGAGAACTAGGCTAACAGTAGAAAAATGATTAATGTGTACGTGAATAGAGCACCTGAGTCTTATAGTAATGCATGCTTATGGTCTAAGTTAATAGTTCCCAGTATGTAATCTCTAGACTTGCAGCATCACCATCATCCGGGAACTGGTTAAAATTGTGAACTTTGGGGCCCAAAACTTACTGAATCAGAAACTCTTGGGATAGAGCCCAAGAATCTGTGTCTTAACAAACACTCCAGGTAACTTCTTATGCATACTGAAATTTAGGAACCACTCTAAGCCATGAGATTCCCTGTATTCCTTTAAGTCAGCAAACCTGTTTAAATACCTTCTATGTACTATGATCCATAATAATATAACAATCTTTGTTCAGGGGGTGGTAATATGGAACATAGGGAGAACAGAGTTTACACAGAAAGCCGTAACAGGCACTTATTATAACCTGTCTTCCCATCTTCCAGGTGTCCCCAACTTAGGGTCTGTGGGAATGAGTGAGTGAACCATTTTAACCAAAGGTGAAGAGGCTAAATTGACATATGTATTTGTAGCAATGGGCAGACAGCTCCTGACGTGGTTGAAGACAAAGAGTGAGTCCTCAGACTCAGAGTATAAAAAGAAGATCCCATTCTATTTTATAGTGAGAAAAAATAACTAATAAAGAAAATTGCAAAATCGTGGGAGAGATGGTAGGATAACTGGGATGATCTGGTTTGAAGGGAAAATTTAAATTATGCACTATCTGTGTAAACAACATTATCTAACCTTAGCCTGTTGACTCAGCTGGTTAGAGTTCTGTCACAGTTTCAGTTCCCTACAGAGCCTGATAAATTATTCCTGTTCTTGGCCACAATCAACATCCCACAATTCAAAGCATCAAATAAAGGTGGCATGGGGCATTGGGAGGATTGTAGATCATTACAGATTCCTACTCCCGGGCGAACACCTGAAGACTACTGAAGGTGGGCGGTAGCACCATCTTTGTAGGAGGTGGTAGATGATAAATGGTAAATTTCTCAGATTCTTTCCCAAAGCTTTAATTGTTACAAAGAGTTTTTTTTCTTTCCAGGCAAATTTACCTTTATGAAGAAAGATCATAATAACTTCTCAAGGAAGGTTAGTAACATTTCACTTGGTGCTATTATAATTTTTATGTTAACGTCTAAAATGTCTCATTTGGTGAAATTAGTTCATTAAAATATTTGTATGAGCACATAAACATGTATTTTTCTATGCACATTAGCTAGATCTTGAAGATATTTTTAAAAATTTAGAGGTTAATCTCCTGCATCCTGGGACTTCCCTCGTAGTCGAGTGGCTAAGACTCCCTGCTCCCAATGCAGGTGGCCCGGGTTTGATCCCTGTTCAGGGAACTAGATCCCACATGCTGCAGCTAAGGTTCGCATGCCGCAACTAAAGATCCCATATACCACAACTAAAGATCCTGCATGCCTCAACTAAAAAAAGATCCGTCATGCTTCAACTAAAGATCCTGCATGCCGCAACTAAGACCCACTGTAACCAAATAAATAAATTAATTAATAAAAAAAACTCCTGCATTATAAGGAGACAGAAATTGCCTAATTTTTAAATATAGCAGACGACATCCTCTAACACTAGCTAAGGATGCCTCAGTGTTCCCATGCAGAACTTGTTTCTAACTCAGCCTTAGGAAAATTCCTTAAGGTAAAACTTAAACACTACATCTGTCTGTCAGCCGATTGTTTTATAAAGTTTCTGAGTTTAAAGTTACCATAAATGTGGACAGTATGGTGGCATGTTGATATGCTTGGTTTTTCCCTGCATCTAGTGTTTGAACAAATAGGAAGTTTATAGTGGACACAATAATAACACTGAATGTCAGTGGCAAAATATTTTTTTCTGTGTGTTTTCCTATCATCACCCAATACCAAGAACTTCTCCTGTCTGCTTTAAGAAAAAACCCAAAAGATTGCTTTTTTTTTCTTTTTAAATAATGTTTAATGAAATAAAAGCCAGATATCCGAATACACATAGATACTTCCACAAGCTGATGGCTGGGTGCTTTTGATCTTGGGCTACCTCGGTGGAAATATGCCATGCTTTGTGTGTGAGGATAATGTTATTGTCAACTATCATTAAGACCTCTTTTCTAGTAAAGGAGTAAATAATTATATGGAAATCAGAACTTACAAAATATATTTAAAAAAATCTTATAATCCATTAAATAGACTTGGCTGTCTGGTTGAAAAATAACCAACAAAAAGGATTTTGTTTGTTTCTGTTTAAAGTATTATAAGACACTTACAAAGGATCATTTTGATTTTTTTTTTTTTTTGCTGTACGCGGGCCTCTCACTGTTGTGACCTCTCCCGTTGCGGAGCACAGCCTCCGGACGCACAGGCTCAGCGGCCGTGGCTCACGGGCCCAGCTGCTCTGCGGCATGTGGGATCTTCCCGGACCGGGGCACGAACCCGTGTCCCCTGCATCGGCAACCACTGCGCCACCAAGGAAGCCCCACAAAGGATCATTTTGAAATCTCATAAACAGAATACTTTAGTTAAGGTATCAATATCCTCCACTATAGGGTGGGAAGGAAATAGGAAAGATAAATTTTGGATTAACCAATTTACCAAGATAAATTAGACTCTTCTGGAAACCAAGGATTGCAGCCTCACATGTCTGCAGGAGCCGGGCAAGGTTACATGGATGAAGCAGACTGTGTATAGCATGGAGACAACCTTGAACTGAAGAGCCAAGCAGCACTTAGCTCAATCCATGTAGTAACAAGAGTCCAATTCCAGAGCTTTTGTTTGTCTGGACAAACTCCTAATGAGGTTTTTACAAAATCTCCAAATTATTTAATGCTGGGAGTTAAGTAATTTTTAAAAATAAGTGTGTTTGTTAAACAAATCTGTCTGGTGGATAGATTTGCCCTGTGATCCACCAGTTTGTGATCCTTCATTTTAACCCTAAATTGTGGTATACTCATGTTTCCCTGCTGCATAAAACATTGAATGCCAGATGTAGATGATCACATGTTATTGTAAAAATATGGAAAAGACAACTACTTAATATTTGTTGAATATTTATTAGGAAAACTAATACAATTTATTCATTTTGGGTGAAGGCTTCACCAGTTATCAACACACAAACACCCATTGGCATGTGAACTTGTTTCCACTTAATGAGTGAGATAGGAATGTTAATTTTACTGAGCCAACACCACTGACTCACTGGGAAAAAAAAAATGGCCTCTTTCTTTCTCATTACACGCACACATGCACACACACGCAGGCACTGTGTAGCATGTATGCATTGGTAGAAGTCACTGTATAATTGCAAATCTGAGGGCCAGGGTCTGTATTTCTACAGATAAAGATCTAGTATATCTTCAGTCTAATATATCTTCAGTGCTGGGTGTCTAGTAAAGCATATGTAAGCATTGAATGATTAGAGTTTCCAGAACTTATTAGAGCAGGCCATTTGAAAGTGACAGAAATCTTGACTTTACAGTTCTTATTTTCATTGAACTTTTAACACATGCTGACACAATATGGATCATTAGTAGAAACAGGCAGTCCTTGCCATGAATTGAAGAGACGCATGCTGAGAAAAAGATAAAGAATAGTGAGTTTTATTTTTTTATTGATAGTTTAGAATTGTCATCATATCCGGTGCCTATTATTTGTGTTAGAGGGTATACATTTTTTAAGTCAGCTTTTTAAATTTAAGTATAATGCATACATACAGAAAGTGCACAAATCATTAAATAGCTTAATGTATTGTTTTCAAAGAACCAAGCTTTAAACCTTTTGGAATGACTTGAAAATCCATTTTTGCATATTTGGTCAGTTCTGAAATACACCAATATGCTTCTGAAAATAGCATTATCCCTAACTTGTGCCTTTTTTTTGCCCTTGACCTTTTGGTTAAACTTTAGATCACTTATTTCTATAAAGCATCCATTACCTATAGTCTTTTCATCACACAGCACTAAGGCTATGTCTTGAGCAAATTCATCAGTGTTACTTCTGGATTACACATTGGAGTTACAAGATAAACATTCTCTAATATGACACATCTTTTAAAAATAAAGACAAAAATAGTCCTTAAGAAGGGGTTTTGGTCACAGTACATAAAAACATATAAAATCAATAGGTACTTTCATCCTTTTAAAATGATAAAAACTTTTTTTTTCCAGGTGAACATTCTTGCAGAGAAAAGTAGGAAGGCACATTAAAAAATTCTCTGTTAGAATCACAGCCTATTATAGATTCATCTAAGCAATTTTACTATAAGCACATACCTATAAATATATAATGTCTCTTGACTGAATAGTTAAAGCAGGTCATATATCATAATTAAAACAAGGATAAACGTGGTAACCTAGAAACATTAAAAATTTTATTATCCTACATAATCAAAGCATCATTTAAGTAGGTGAGCCAAAATTATAACATGTAACTAACTCTGTTAATCCATAAATTCAGAGGAAAGTTCATTGTCTTCTCATGGTAAGAATGCTATGTTGGGGTTCCCTGGTGGTGCAGTGGTTAAGAATCCACCTGCCAGTACAGAGGACACGGGTTCAAGCCCTGGTCCGGGAAGATCCCACATGCCACGGAGCAACTAAGCCCGTGCGCCACAACAACTGAGCCTGCGCTCTAGAGCCGGCAAGCCACAACTACTGAGCCTGCGTGCCACGACTACTGAAGCCCATGCACCTAGAGCCCGTGCTCCGCAACAAGAGAAGCCACCACAATGAGAAGCCCGCGCACCGCAATGAAGAGTAGCCCCCGCTCACCACAACTAGAGAAAGCCCGTGCGCAGCAACAAAGACCCAAAGCAGCCAAAAATAAAATTAAAAAAAAAAAGAATGGTATGTCACTCTTTACTTGGAGTTTTTAACTGATTACTTACACAAAGTTACACTATTATGATAGAGTTTTCAAATTGATGTGAAAGATATTCTGGATCTTCAGAATGATGGTGTAAAGTAGGCTATCTGTAATTATAATTAAGGGAAACAGCCCAAGTTTGGAATGTTTTCTTTCATCTTCGCATATATAATTTGCATTTTACAGAACCTCAGGCCTTTGCATCTGCAAATTGTTGATTAAAGTAAATCATGTAGTCTAATCAGAAGATTCCAATAAAGTAAAATTTTGTTCACTAATTCAGAAAAAGTCTGGCCTATTGCACAAAAGTGCCAAGGAAAAACTCTTTATACAGTCAACCCCAAATAAAGCACTACTGATGTTTTGTTTGTGACTATATGATTAGCAGAGAGTCTTAAGTATTTATTGACCTAGTCTTGCCTTTAAGTATATAAACACTCAATGACTTGGTCCACTTCAATAGACATTGTGTTAGGTATTGAGGATTTGAAGATGAACTTTCATATTTGAGAAATTTAATATCTTGTAAGGGGGACAGACACATAAACCCATAATCTCAGTATGATGCTGTAAATGTTAAGTAGGGAGCAGGCACAGAATGCCATGTGAACAGAAAGAAACTGTATGGACTATGGTTTTCAGGAAAGTTCATCTCAAGGTAGGGTATCCAGTTAGGAGACAGTTGAAGTATACCCTACACAAAAGATGATGAGGACCTGAATTAGGGCAACAGTTTTTGGGGTGGGGAGAAGGGGGTGGAGTCAAGCAATATATAGGAAATAAAAGAGGCAGGATTTGATGATTGATTAGATAGGAGAAATAGAGGTAGAGATATAATAGATAGGTACATGCCTATTATATACACACACATACATACATACATGCATGCATAGACAGGCAGAGAGAGATGATAGATAGGTTTCTGGCTTAGAAAAGGCGCTGTTAATTGAGACTGGCAATACAGGAGAAAAGCCAGTTTTGGAGGAAAATATTATATTGATTGGGGCAAGAAGAAGTGGGAAGTTGAAGTTGGGGTACCTGTGGCACATCATAGTAGATATGTCAAATGTGCAGTTTGATATAAGAGTCTGAAGCATGCTTAAAGGTAAAGTGCTATCCTAGCTTCAGCATGTTACTTCTCGTGTTTTACTTTATTTGCTAGTTTTCAAATGCATAAAAAATAAAGATTGAATAAAGTTACTACTGGAAGCTATATTTAAGACCTAGTGAAGCAAGAGGATAATAAATGGGTCCTGTGGTGACATTCTGAACCTTATTATCATCCTGATCTTTCTATGTCCAACATCTTAAATACCCCTACATACTTTAATTCATTACTGAATGCTGCCACCTTCTCGGCTTCACCAAAACCAACCACGTTCTCATTCAAAGGAAGGATTTGAGAACTTAATATCAAATCCCACTTTAAGTTCACCTGCAGTCTTGCCTTTCCCCTTAGTTTTAGTAACGGTTCCTAATCACATTGGCTCATGACTGAGTCATACTTCTATGGTTAACCCAAGCTGCACTCCAAGACCTCCAGCATTGCCTTATTCCCACCAATGCTTCCAGGTACTGGAGCCTATTCTAGACCTCATTTTTGGGTCCCTGCTGCAGAACTACCCTAATTCAGGGTGGCACCCTCGTGCCTGGACCTGTTGCCTCAGTGTTGAATTTTATTGTTTATGGAGCCCAGACTCGCTCACACTTCTTCTTAGAAATAACCTTAACAAGATTTCCCTTTGGTGAATCCCACCCCCTCATCTTTTCCGTCAGCCCAGGTGGTTACTGTGAATACTGTATGCTATTCTCCAAGAGGCTTCAGACAATCCGTGCTTTGCATTCCCTTAACTCCAGTGCTCCAGTGATTGTCTCAGAAATGGTGTATGTCCCAAGCAGAGGCAATGCAACATGCTTCCCCCTGCATTCATGTGTGTGAATTTTCTTGCTGCATGACCAACAAAACATGTAGCCTTGGGAAGTGTTGGTGGTCTGAGAATGGAGTCCTCCAAAGGGAAAGATGAAAAGACTACAACCTGATATTAATATTTGAGCCCTGCATTCAGCTGCTTCTGTAGTCAAATCTAAACCTGGCCTGCTTAGTTATATTGTTTTTTGTTTAAGAGAACTTGTGTTGGAGCTGTTACCTTTAATTGAAAAATGATGTTATTTGATTCGTAATTTATTCACTCAATAAATAATCATCGAGGATGCACAATATTTGGGAATTGGCTAGGTGTTGTGGATATGGGAGAGGATACATCAGAGAAAGTCCCTGACCTCATGGAACTCACAGTTGGCTGGAGGACCACTGTTAGATTTCCATGATGCTGACTTCATGCTTACCTGGACTTTTCCTGTTACCTGTTGACAGATACCTTTTATTCTGGGCTTTGCTTGCGGACCTCCCAGAGGGCCTCTAACATTGAGCATGCAAAGAATTCATTTTCTTGTCTGGAGACCTTCATAGCTATGGGTCATCAGCTATATGGACCATCTCACTTTAGCAGGTGTCTCTAGACTCTGGGTCTCAACTATTGCCTGTCTGACCTATACCACTGCTATCTTAGCTTCAGTATGTTATTTATTATGTTTTAATTTATTTGCTTATTTTCAGATGTCATTAGAAATAAGGATTGAATAACTTTTAGGAGTCAGATGGTGAGAAGGAATAGGAGGACCTCTTGTGCATTAGGAAAAGTTAGGTGCATATTCGTTTATCATACATGTTTTCGTTCAAAGAAGCATTTCAGAGCCACTTTGGTAGAAGAAAATGAATAACAATAATCATAATTTAAATTGATCCCATAATCGTTCGTTCTCCTTCCTTCCTCCCTTCCTTCCTTCCTTTCTTCTGTACCTCCCTCTCTCCTTCCCTCCTCTTATTTCCTTCCTTCAAAATATGTTTATGAAACTAATTCTTGGTACTGTTCTGGGGGATAAGGTACAGCTTTAAACCCACAGAATCTTTGCCCTTATGAAACTTGAATTCTAATAAGGCATTGAGTTCAGAACTTTTACGTGTAATTCCATTTTAGCTATACAATAATTCATTTTTACCAGTAAGGAAATGGAGTCTAAGGTATATGATTATGTAATTTGTCCTAGATCAGAGCAAAGGCAGAGACAGGATTCTGACTTAGGTGTGTCTGACATTAAAGCCCATGTTTGTAGCAGAAGAAATCAAACTAAGCACTTAAGTGCTATGAAGAAAAATAGAGCAAGGTATATGGGATACAGAGTGATGGGCCCAGGAAAATTCTAGATTCAGAGGTAGAACAGAGATCTGAATTAGGCCATGCAGAAACCCAAGGGAAGGTAGGCAGAGGGAACAGGATATGGGGCAGGAGCATGCTGGAAGTGTCTAAGGCTCACAGGAGGGCAGTGCAAGGAAGGGGAGGGTTGCAGAAGAGGAGGTCACAGGGACAGACAGAAACATGATGATGGAGCATCTTATGGACCATAGCAAGGACTTTGGGTTTAGATGATACTCGTCACTCTGCTCTAGTTCTAAAATGCAGTTCTTTCTGTTCAAGGTTCAGAGGGTTGAGAAAAAATGAATCAGAGATAGGGCTTTGAGAGCTCAGGGAGTGAATAAAACAGATGAGATAACAATGCTCAGGCTCTGGCCAAACTCACATCCCACAAGTGTAACCACACCCTGCTTGCATTTCATGTCTATCTTTGAACTGGAGTTGAGCAGAATGGGAGTGTAAAAATTGTGTTCTGATCTCTTTCCACTCTGTGCCTGGGCAGAGAAAAAGGAAGAGTGGCACAAGTGGGTGTGAGATCAGAGGAGAATTATGCAGCTGATACTCTGTTTAAAAGGAATTCCAGTGTTCACCCCCGACTCCAGAATATCAGTGGACATTTCTGCCAACACAAAGGCTGATACTGCAGTGTTATACTGATTTGCTGTCTGTTTTATCAGGAACTACATTTGTATAGCTCTGCATAACTCAAAGGTATAAGTCAAACAGAAGACCCCGTATAATGTAATTTTTAAACATGTTCTTACAGTTTAAAGTAAATCTCTCTGAAAGTATTAGATAATTTATGCTGCTTAGAAAAATCTTCACTATTTGTTTTAAATAATTAGGCCTAAGAGTGATTTTCTTTCTTCTACGTTTTCTTTGTCGAATGGGAATTCATTCTCTAGGGAAAAAAGAAACTTTCTTAAAATAAGAAAGACATCATCCTTATTTTGTATGAAAAATGTTTGATATTAGAGTTGGATGAAAGTGAATGACAATACTCAAATATTTGGGGTTGGCAGAACAGAAGAATAGAAGAGAATAGAATGAAGTATTTTGAGAGCTTATTCTTTAAATCATCTCTGATTTTCTTTTTTAACATGAGAAAATTAAGGTTGGAGAAGTTCAGCTTAAGTTTGTCTTCCAAACTTTAACTTGTTCTTTCTGTTTTAACTTTTAGTTATCCCTGGTCTTGTCAAAGGTAGTCATTTTTATTATAATTGTATTTCTGTAGATGCCCATGAATATTATGGTGGAGAATGCCTTACATGGGATTGGTGATAGTATTTTGGGGAGAGTTTGCCAGCTATTTCTTTAATATATAGCTATATCTCTATATTTATATCCATGTCTATGTCTGTGTATGTATTTTTTTTTTTTTTTTTTTTTTTGTGGTTCACGGGCCTCTCGCTGTTGTGGCCTCTCCCGTTGCGGAGCACAGGCTCCGGACGCGCAGGCTCAGTGGCCATGGCTCACGGGCCCAGCCGCTTCGCAGCATGTGGGATCTTCCCGGACCAGGGCACGAACCCGTGTCCCCTGCATCAGCAGGCGGACTCTCAACTACTGCGCCACCAGGGAAGCCCTGTGTATGTATTTTTAAAAATGTAATCCGTAGGAAAAAGTGTATTTTGTGTAGGGACCCAGCACATACACACACGCACAACTAAAACAAAAGTTTTCTTTTTTTCCCTTTACTTATCTTCTCTACTCTTCAACTCTGTTTTCTTTTCTGTTTAATTAAAAAGTCTAGTCCCAACCCACTGAAATGATTTTACAACCCATTTTATTGGTCTCAGTGCACAGTTAGAAAAGGCATTATTTTGAAAAAAATACCATTGGCTTATGATGAAAATCCATAATTGCTATAAAAGGAAGCTAAGGATTATTTTGGGATCACATTCCTAGGCTTTGGTAGTTGCTATCATAGAATCAACCTATTCTCTATTCCTGGGCTAGATGGACAATGGCCACGAGTTTGATCTCAAATAGTATTTATCTCCTTATCTTTTTATTCTTGGTGTCATTAATTAGCTGAATTGACCTTGCAGTACTAGAAAGAATAGTCGCAAGTTCTTGAAGCACATGCTGTAAGTGTACTATAAGCTGTAAGTAATACTTATAGCTTTAGAAATCTAGGTTTCGGTAGCCAGAGGGAGAGAGAGAGAAACAAAGAGAGAGCAAAGTTCATTACTGTATTCACACAGGAGACTCAGTCATCAGTCCAAAGTGCACTTAGAACTTTCAACAAACTGTGAAAGATTTAATCCTGCCCAATACTTAAAATCACATAGATCCCACAGAAGTTAATGGTTTGGGGTGGATCTATAGCTTAAACCTTTCAGAACACATACTGTCATTTTCCTACTGTTTATTCATTAGACAACAACACTGTGTTGAACCTCACAGCAGGGGACAGCTTTTGTTTTTGCCAACTTGATACCCATGAAATCTTCCTTCATGAACTCATGTTTCCTCTCCGGGACCACCTCCCCTGTCCCTTTCTCAGTTCTTGCAGTGAAAGTCATGATGGCAGGGACCAGTTCTCAGCTCTGTTTGTTGGATTCTGCAGTACTTTCCTCCCCACCGCTGATTGCACTTGAACCCCAAAGCATATTCAAACTCATCCTAAACTTCAGAACCAATATTGAGGAGAGGTAACAGTAATCTAAAGAATTCTGGGGACTTCCCTGGTGGCGCAGTGGTTAAGAATCTGCCTGTCAGGGCTTTCCCGGTGGCACAGTGGTTAAGACTCCCTCTGCCGATGAAGGGGACACGGGTTCGAGCCCTGGTCCAGAAAGATCCCACATGCCACGGAGCAACTAAGCCCGTGAGCCACAACTAACTGAGCCTGAGCTCTAGAGCCTGCGAGCCACACTATTGAAGCCCGTGTGCGTAGAGCCTGTGCTCTGCAACAAGAGAAGCCACCGCAATGAGAAGCCCGCGCACCTCAACAAAGAGTAGCCCCCGCTCACTGCAACTAGAGAAAGCCAGTGCGCAGCAACGAAGACCCAATGCAAACAAAAATAAATAAATAAAATAAATAAATTTATATATAAAAAAAGAATCCGCCTGCCAATCCAGGGGACACGGGTTCAAGCCCTCGTCCGGGAAGATCCCACATGCCATGGAGCAACTAAGCCTGTGCACCACAACTACTGAGCCTGCGCTCTAGAGCCTGCAAGCCACAACTACTGAGCCCAGGTGCCACAACTACTGAAGCCCGCATGCATAGAGCCCGTGGTCCGTAACAAGAGAAGGCACCGCTATGAGAAGCCCGTGCACGGTAATGAAGAGTAGCCCCCACTCCCCAAAACTAGAGAAAGCCTCTGCGCAGCAACGAAGACCCAATGCAGCCAAAAATTAAAAAAAAAAAAAAAATATATATAAAGAATTCTGTGATGTAACATCATGATTTTTGCACCTAAATTGGTTTCTGACTTTGTGCCTCAGTTCTAATAATGGGCCACCCCCCCTTGATATGTGGGGCCTGAGTCATTGTTTGTAATTTGTCCATGAAAATCTGATGCTTTGCCTTATTCTTGCTTGGTCCTAGAGACGTAGATTATGACTGCATCAATTGTCTGACTTCACTGGTACTGCTGACATGATTTTCTTGCTCTCTTAGCTTTTCTGGGAACTTCTGGAGGACTGGACTATAGTCATTTGGCATCTCATGGTTAGAAGTGTTCCTATTTCCCTGTAAAAGCCACCTGAGTGACTACTTTCCTAGGCTACCCCTTATTATTTGTTACAGTGTTTCAGGTACTGAGTATTTTTCTCTCACTGGGCCTCCTCCCAACCTGTGGCTGAGTCAGTTCCAAATGCCTGACCTATTCCCATGGATGAGTCTATTATCAGAGCTGAGCTCCTCCTTTATTTCCCTGCTGATAATTGGACCACATCTGATAGATTCTCAAGATATATGAAATTAACTTTTTGTTTTCTTTCCCTGTGTCCAGTACAGTTTCCTGCTCTGGAAATAGTTGTTGAACAAGCATGTCCATTTGAAAATTTGCATTGCTTGTCACAGTTGTCATTTTGTTTGAGGGGTCACAAAAGGAAAACTTGTACCTTGATAACTATTTTAAGTGAGAAGAATTTGGGAAAAATGAATCTACCTCTTCAAGACTTATTATGAAATAAAATGTCAAAAGGTCATGTTAAGAGGATGTTTATTAACTGCAAAATTCAAACTTTCTTTTTTAAAATTTTTTAAACATCTTTATTGGAGTATAATTGCTTTACAATGGTGTGTTAGTTTCTGCTTTATAACAAAGTGAATCAGTTATATATATACATATGTCCCCATTATCTCTTCCCTCTTGCGTCTCTCTCCCTCCCACCCTCCCTATCCCACCCCTCTAGGTGGTCACAAAGCACGGAGCTGATCTCCCTGTGCTATGTGGCTGTTTCCCACTAGCTATCTATTTTACGTTTGGTAGTGTATATATGTCCATGACACTCTCTCACGTTGTCCCAGCTTCCCCTTCCCCTTCCCCATATCCTCAAGTCCATGCTCTAGTAGGTCTGTGTCTTTGTTCCCGTCTTGCCACTAGGTTCTTCATGACCATTTTTTTTTTTTTTAGATTCCATATATATGTTAGCATACGGTATTTGTTTTTCTCTTTCTGACTTACTTCACTCTGTATGACAGTCTCTAGGTCCATCCACTTCACTACAAATAACTCAATTTCTTTTCTTTTTATGGCTCAGTAATATTCTATTGTATATATGTGCCACATCTTCTTTATTCATTCATTTGTTGATGGACACTTCGGTTGCTTCCATGTGCTGGCTATAGTAAATAGAGCTACAGTGAATATTTTGGTACATGACTCTTTTTGAATTATGGTTTTCTCAGGGTATATGCCCATTAGTGGGATTGCTGGGTCGTATGGTAGTTCTATTTGTAGTTTTTTAAGGAACCTCCATACTGTTCTCCATAGTGGCTGTATCAATTTACATTCCAGCCAACAGTGCAAGAGTGTTCCCTTTTCTCCACACCCTCTCCAGCAATTATTGTTTGTAGATTTTTTGATGATGGCCATTCTGACCGGTGTGAGATGATAGATCATGGTAGTTTTGATTTGCATTTCTCTAATGATTAGTGATGTTGAGCATTCTTTCATGTGTTTGTTGGCAATCTGTATATCTTCTTTGGAGAAATGTCTATTTAGGTCTTCTGCCCATTTTTGGATTGGGTTGTTTGTTTTTTTGATATTGAGCTGCATGAGCTGCTTCTAAATTTTGGAGATTAATCCTTTGTTAGTTGTTTCATTTGCAAATATTTTCTCCCATTCTGAGGGTTGTCTTTTCGTCTTGGTTTTGGTTTTCTTTGCTGTGCAAAGGTTTTTAAGTTTCATTAGGTCCCATTTGTTTATTTTTGTTTTTATTTCCATTTCTCTAGGAGGTGGGTCAAAAAGGACCTTGCTGTGATTTATGTCATAGAGTGTTCTGCCTATGTTTTCCTCAAGGAGTTTTTTATAGTGTCTGGCCTTACATTTAGGTCTTTTATCCATTTTGAGTTTATTTTTGTGTATGGTGTTAAGGAGTGTTCTAATTTCATTCTTTTACATGTAGCTGTCCAGTTTTCCCAGCACCACTTATTGAAGAGGCTGTCTTTTCTCCACTTTATATTCTTGCCTCCTTTATCAAAGATAAGGTGACCATATGTGCATGAGTTTATCTCCAGGCTTTCTATCCTGTTCCATTGTTCTATATTTCTGTTTTTGTGCCAGTACCATACTGTCTTGATTACTGTTGCTTTGTAGTATAGTCTGAAGTCAGGGAGCCTGATTCCTCCAGCTCCGTTTTTCTTTCTCAAGATTGCGTTGGCTATTCGAAGTCTTTTGTGTTTCCATACAAATTGTGAAATTTTTGGTTCTAGTTCTGTGAAAAATGCCATTGGTAGTTTGATAGGGATTGCATTGAATCTGTAGATTGCTCTGGGTAGTATAGTCATTTTCACAATGTTGATTCTTCCAATCCAAGAACATGGTATATCTCTCCATTGTATTTGTATCATCTTTAATTTCTTTCATTAGTGTCTTATAATTTTCTGCATACAGGTCTTTTGTCTCCTTAGGTAGGTTTATTCCTAAGTATTTTATTCTTTTTGTTGCAATGGTAAATGGGATTGTTTTCTTAATTTCACTTTCAGATTTGTCATCATTAGTGTATAGGAATGCAAGAGATTTCTGTGCATTAATTTTGTATCCTGCTACATTACCAGATTCATTGATTAGCTCTAGTAGTTTTCTGGTAGCATCTTTAGGGTTCTCTATGTATAGTATCATGTCATCTGCAAACACTGACAGCTTTACTTCTTCTTTTCTGATTTGGATTCCTTTTATTTCTTTTTCTTCTCTGATTGTTGTTGCTAAAACTTCCAAAACTATGTTGAGTAATGGTGAGAGTGGGCAGCCTTGTCTTGTTCGTGATCTTAGTGGAAATGGTTTAAGTTTTTCACCATTGAGGACGATATTGGCTGTGGGTTTGTCATATATGGCCTTTATTATGTTGAGGAAAGTTCCCTCTATGCCTACTTTCTGGAGGGTTTTTATCATAAATGGGTGTTGACTTTGGTGAAAAGCTTTCTCTGCATCTGTTGAGATGATCATATGGTTTTTCTCCTTCAACTTGTTAATATGGTATATCACATTGATTGATTTGCGTATATTGAAGAATCCTTGCATTCCTGGGATAAAGCCCACTTGATCATGGTGTATGATCCTTTTAATGTGCTGTGGGATTCTGTTTGCTAGTATTTTGTTGAGGATTTTTGCATCTATGTTCATCAGTGATATTGGCCTGCAGTTTTCTTTCTTTGTGACATCTTCATCTGGTTTTGGTATCAGGGTGATGATGGCCTCGTAGAATGAGTTTGGGAGTGTTCCTCCCTCTGCTATATTTTGGAAGAGTTTGAGAAGGATAGGTGTTAGCTCTTCTCTAAATGTTTGATAGAATTCGCCTGTGAATCCATCTGGTCCTGGGCTTTTGTTTGTTGGAAGATTTTTAGTCACAGTTTCAGTTTCAGTGCTTGTGATTGGTCTGTTCATATTTTCTATTTCTTCCTGGTTCAGCCTCAGAAGGTTGTGCATTTCTAAGAATTTGTCCATTTCTTCCAGGTCGTCCATTTTATTGGCATATAGTTGCTTGTAGTAACCTCTCATGATCCTTTGTATTTCTGCAGTGTCAGTTGTTACTTCTCCTTTTTCATTTCTAATTGTATTGAATGGATTCTTCGCCCTTTCTTTCTTGATGAGTCTGGCTAATGGTTTATCAATTTTGTTTATCTTCTCAAAGAACCAGCTTTTGGTTTTATTGATCTTTGCTATTGTTTCCTTCATTTCTTTTTCATTTGTTTCTGATCTTTTCTTTATGATTTCCTTCCTTCTGCTAACTTTGGGTGTTTTTTGTTCTTTTTTCTCTAATTGCTTTAGGTGTAAGGTTAGGTTGTTTGAGATGTTTCTTGTTTCTTAAGGTAAGATTGTATTACTATAAACTTCCCTCTTAGAACTGCTTTTGCTGCATCCCATAGGTTTTGGGTCGTCGTGTTTTCATTATCATTTGTTTCTAGGTATTTTTTGATTTCCTCTTTGATTTCTTCAGTGATCTCTTGGTTATTAAGTAGCGTATTGTTTAGCCTCCATGTGTTTGTATCTTTTACAGATTTTTTCCTGTAATTGATATCTAGTCTCATAGCATTGTGGTCAGAAAAGATACTTGATACAATTTCAATTTACTTAAATTTACCAAGGCTTGATTTGTGACCCAAGATATGATGTATCATGGAGAATGTTCCATGAGCACTTTAGAAGAATGTGTATTCTGTTGTTTTTGGATGGAATGTCCTATAAATATCAATTAAGTCCATCTTGTTTAATGTATCATATAAAGCTTGTGTTTCCTTATTTATTTTCATTTTGGATGATCTGTCCATTGGTGAAAGTGGGGTGTTAAAGTCCCCTACTATGAATGTGTTACTGTCGATTACCCCTTTCATGGCTTTTGGTATTTGCCTTATGCACTGAGGTGCTCCTATGTTGGGTGCATAAATATTTATAATTGTTATATCTTCTTCTTGGATTGATCCCTTGATCATTATGTAGTGTCATATTTTGTCTCTTGTCTTTATTTTAAAGTCTATTTTGTCTGATACGAAAATTGCTGCTCCAGCTTTCCTTTTTTTTTTTTTTTTTTTTGTGGTACGTGGCCTCTCCCATTGCAGAGCACAGGCTCCGGACTTGCAGGCTCAGCGGCATGGCTCATGGGCATAGCTGCTCCATGGCATGTGGGATCTTCCCGGACCGGGGCACGAACCCATGTCCCCTGCATTGGCAGATGGACTCTCAACCACTGAGCCACCAGGGAAGCCCCCAGCTTTCTTTTTATTTCCATTTGCATGGAATATCTTTTACCATCCCCTCACTTTCAATCTGTTTGTGTCCGTAGGTCTGAGGTGGGTCTCTTGTTGACAGCATATATACGGGTCTTGTTTTTGTATCCATTCAGCCAGTCTATGTGTTTTGGTTGGAGCATTTAATCCATTTACATTTTAGGTAATTATCAATATGTATGTTCCTATTACCATTTTCTTAATTGTTTTGGGTTTGTTATTGTAGGTTTTTTCCTTCTCTTGTTTTTCCTGCCTAGAGAAGTTCCTTTAGCATTTGTTGTAAAGCTGGTTTGGTGGTGCTGAATTCTCTTAGCTTTTGCTTGTCTGTTTTAATTTCTCCGTCAAATCTAAATGAGATCCTTGCTGGGTAGAGTAATCTTGGTTGTAGGTTTTTCTCCTTCATCACTTTAAATATGTCCTGCCACCCCCTTCTGGCTTGCAGAGTTTCTGCTGAAAGATCAGCTGTTAACCTTATGGGGATGGGATTCCCTTTTGAGTTATTTGTTGTTTTTTCCTTGCTGCTTTTAATATTTTCTCTTTGTATTTAATTTTTGATAGCTTGATTAATATGTGTCTTGGCATGTTTCTCCTTGGATTTATCCTGTATGGGACTCTCTATGCTTCCTGGACTTGATTAACTATTTCGTTTCCCATATTAGGGAAGTTTTCAACTATAATCTCTTCAGATATTTTCTCAGTCCCTTTCTTTTTCTCTTCGTCTTCTGCGACCCATATAATTCGAATGTTGGTGCGTTTAGTGTTGTCTCAGACATCTCTGACACTGTCCTCAGTCCTTTTCATTCATTTTTATTTATTCTGCTCTGCAGTAGTTATTTCCACTATTTTATCTTCCAGGTCACTTATCCATTCTTCTGCCTCAGTTATTCTGCTATTGATCCCTTCTAGAGAATTTTTAATTTCATTGATTGTGTTGTTCATCACTGTTTATTTGCTCTTTATTTCTTCTAGGTCCTTGTTAAATGTTTCTTGCATTTTCTCCATTCTATTTCCAAGATTCTGGATCGTCTTTACTGTCATTATTCTGAATTCTTTTTCAGGTAGACTGCCTATTTCCTCTTTATTTGTTAGGTCTGGTGGATATTTGCCTTGTTCCTTCATCTGCTGTGTATTCCTCTGTCTTCTCATTTTGCTTAACTTACTGTGTCTGGGGTCTCCTCTTTGCAGGCTGCAGGTTCGTAGTTCCCGTTGTTTTCGGCGTCTGTCCCCAGTGGCTAAGGTTGGTTCAGTGGGTTGTGTAGGCTTCCTGGTGGAGGGGACTAGTGTCTGTGTTCTGTTGGATGAGGCTGGATCTTGTCTTTCTGGTGGGCAGGTCCACGTCTGGTGGTGTGTGTTTTGGGGTGTCTGTGGCCTTATTATGGGTTTAGGTAGCCTTTGTGCTAAGGGGTAGGGTTGTGTTCCTGTCTTGCTAGTTGTTTGGCATAGGGTGTCCAGTGCTGTAGCTTGCTGGTCGTTGAGTGAAGCTGGGTCTTGGTTTTGAGATGGAGATCTCTGGGAGCTTTTTGCCATTTGATATTACGTGGAGCTGGGAGGTCTCTTGTGGACCAGTGTCCTGAACTTGGCTCTCCCACCTCAGAGGCACAGCCCTGACACCTGGCTGGAGCACCAAGAGCCTGTCCTCCACATGGCTCAGAATAAAACGGAGAGAAAGAAAGAATGAAGAAGATAAAATAAAATAAAGTTATTAAAATAAAAAATAATTATTAAAAAAATTTTTTAAAGTAATAAAAAATAAAAAAAGAAAGAAGAGAGCAACCAAACCAAAAAAACAAATCCACCAATGATAACAAGTGCTAAAAACTATACTTAAAAAAAAGACAAAAAAACCCCCAAAACCAAAAAAACCGGACAGACAGAACCCTAGGACAAATGGTAAAAGCAAAGCTATACAGACAAAATCACACACAGAAACATACACATACACACTCAAAAAAAGAGAAAAAGGGAAAAAAAAATATATCGTTGCTCCCTAAGTCCACTTTCTCAATTTGGGATGGTTCGTTGTCTATTCAGGTATTCCACAGATGCAGGGTACATCAAGATGATTGTGGAGCTTTAATCTGCTGCTCCTGAGGCTGCTGGGAGAGTTTCCCCTTTCTCTTCTTTGTTTGCACAGCTCCCGGGGCTCAGCTTTGGATTTGGACTCGCCTCTGTGTGTAGGTCGCCTGAGGGCGTCTGTTCTTCGCTCAGACAGGACGGGGTTAAAGGAGCCACTGATTCGGGGGCTCTGGCCCACTCAGACCGGGGGGGAGGGAGGGGTACTTATGTGGGGCGAGCCTGCAGCGTGACGTTGCACCAGCCTGAGGCGCGCCGTGCGTTCTCCCGGGAAAGTTGTCCCTGGATCCCGGGATCGTGGCAGTGGCAGGTTGCACAGGCTCCCGGGAGGGGAGGTCTGGATAGTGACCTGTGCTCGCACACAGGCTTCTTGGTGGCGGCAGTAGCAGCCTTAGCGTCTCATGCCCGTCTCTGGGGTCCGCGCTTTTAGCCGTGGCTCGCGCCTGTCTCTGGAGCTCCTTTAAGCAGCGCTCTTAATCCCCTCTCCTGGGCACCAGGAAACAGAGGCAAGAAAAAGTCTCTTGTCTCTTTTGCAGCTCTAGACCTTTTCCCGAACTCCCTCCCGGCTAGCTGTGGCGCACTAGCCCCCTTCAGGCTGTGTTCACGCAGCCAACCCCAGTCCTATCCCTGGGATCCGACCTCTGAAGCCTGGGCCTCAGCTCCCAGCCCCCGCCCGCCCCGGCGGGTAAGCAGACAATCCTCTCAGGCTGGTGAGTGCTGGTCGGCACCGATCCTCTGTGCGGGAATCTCTCCGCTTTGCCCTCCGCACCCCTGTGGCTGTGCTCTCCTCCGCGGCTTCGAAGCTTCCCCCCTCCACCACCTGTAGTCTCCGCCCGCGAAGGGGCTTCCTAGTGTGTGGAAACCTTTCCTCCTTCACAGCTCCCTCCCACTGGTGCAGGTCCCGTCCCTATTCTTTGTCTCTGTTTTTTCTTTTTTCTTTTGCCCTACCCAGGTACGTGGGGGAGTTTCTTGACTTTTGCGAGGTCTGAGGTCTTCTGCCAGTGTTCAGTAGGTGTTCTGTAGGAGTTGTTCCACATGTAGATGTATTTCTCATGTATTTGTGGGCAGGAAGGTGATCTCTATGTCTTACTCTTATACCATCCTGAAGTTCCCCCCTCACACTGTTCCATTTTGATGCTACAGCTTTTGAGTGTGTTCCTTGTAACCTCAAATGGATTTAAAATATATGTTTATTATGATAAAATTAAAATGTTATGATATGCAACTGTTTCATGACACAACGAAGTAAGGGGGAAAGAAAAAAAGAAAGAGTGAAAGAAAGAAAGAGGGAGAGGAAGGAAGGAAGAAAGAAAGAAAGAAAAAAGAAAGAACGAGAGAGGGACTTCCATGGTGGTCCAGTGTTTAAGAATCCGTCTTGCAAAGCAGGGGATGTGAACCTGGTCGGTGAACTAAGATCCCACATGCCTTGGGGCAACCAAGCCCGCATGCCACAACTGGAGAGCCCGCATGCCTCAACTACAGAGCCTGCGCACTCTGGAGCCTGTGTGCCACAGCAAGAGAGAAGCCCATGCAGCACAACGAAGAGTTCGTGTGCCGGAACGAAAGATCCTGCATGCCACAACTGAGACCCGATGCAGCCAAAAAAAGAAAAAGTTAAAAAAAAAAAAGAAAAAAAGAGTCGGGTTCCAATGTAGTCCCCTGATGGTACTAACCCAATGATCTTGCACTCTATTGTGTTCATTCAGAAACTTTATTTTGAAGAAACTAGAAATTCAGTTTAATTAATATTACTTTGTGTCAAGTTTCAGTTGGCAAAAACAACACCCTGTTAATAGCGGAAAAAATAGATTGTTGTGCTTCCTAAGGGAATGTGTTAGGTTTGGAGTGTAATGACTAAATACATTATGTTGATAAGTTAAATGTAAATTAACTAATAAAAACATATTAGATACACTTCCCTGAAAATACACATGGGATTGAAAAGTCCTCTAAAATGTCTTTGTGGATTTGGGTATTCAATAATTTTAAAACACAATGGAAACATTTATTTAGCCCTTCTTACAGATAAGCTTATCAACCTTGCATAGAAAGGTTTTCTCCTGTGTCTGGGTCTGAGAAGAGCAAAAGAATAGATTCGGCTGGGAAGGGATAAATGCAGGAAGGAAAATCAGTGTAGCAAGAGAGAATGCAGGAGAAAATACTGCTATAATTGCTTTAAATGCAGATCACGGGCTCTTTGCATTTTTGCCAATTCCACTTAAGCACCAGAATATTAAAACTAGCTTTCAAGGAGCTCCCTGTCTCAGCGCACAGGCAGACATGCAAACAAATGATTGGGATAGAATGTAATGGCAGAGCAGTGGAATGAGAGACAAACTATCTGGTAAGTGAGCCATGAAGGCTTCACAGTGTAGGTCTCCAAGGGGGGCTAAGACTTTGCTGGATGAAGAGGAGAGAAAGGCATTGCAGGGAAGAGAATAGCTAGAGCCAAGGTGTCAAGATGTGAAAGCATCAGGCATGTTGAGGGAAAGAGTAAATGGCCTGGTGTGGCTCTAGGAACAGTATATTTTGGGGAAGGAGTTTCTGGCATGAAGTGATGAGAAAGGTAGATTGGAACCAAATGATCAAAGACTTTCGATGTCAGGGAATTTTGGATCTGATCTTAGCAAGTTATCAGCATTTTGGGTTTTTAAAAATTTCAATAAAAAATTTAACACGACAAGTGTGCATCACCTGACTTTTACATCACAATAAAACAAGTCCTTTGAGGATGGGACGTGTGGAAGCAATTGATTTCTCTGCTGAACAGAGCCATCATTTGTACTCTTTCTAAGGATTCTAACATGATGATACTATTTCCTTGTATTATCCACTTTCCAATATTGTTCTGTTGCCCTGGATATCTCCATACATTCATCTATCACAAGATTCATAAAGGGATCAAATTCCCACAATATTCCTTGGATACATCTGTTGCTGTTTAATTTCAGTAATAACTTCTTGTTCTTAATTTTTTTTCAACTTGGGATGGTGATCCTTGCTCATGGTGTCTACTCAGTGTGCTTAGAGCTGCCTTGAAATGGTACTTGTGGTTTCCCTCACACTCCTGTGGTATCATCAGAGGTTTTTAAAGAGGAAAAGGACAAGGATGTATTATTCAGTAGTCTTCCTTCTAGGCTAATCTACCTGGAACACCAAGCCCAGGGCCTTGTTAGAGGACACTGCTGCCTTCTGGGTCATTGCCACCTCTCACTCATGCTCTCCAACCTCAACTAAGCAATGTATCTATCACACACCACTTTTAGCTTCCCTTACCATTCTTCTCAAACTTTCACAGCTTCCTTAAAACCTACAAGTGCCAATACCCTCTTCCTTTCTTTTTTCAAGCAACTGGTGATTGCCTTTGCTTCCCAGACTATATTTGATCCGTGGAACATCTGTTGTTTTAATCTGGTTATCTGTGGTTAACCAGAGTCAGTTAACATTCTTATCATGGTCATCCATGGCATTGATAGCCCTGGACATATGACGTCTACATCAATTCAGGCAAGACCTGCACCTGCATCATAAAGTAGACTAATCATCTTTTAAATACATAGTCATTGAGTACCTATTATGTGAAGGATATTTTAGGCACTGGAGAGACAGTGAAGACCAAAACAAATGAGACATCTGCTCCCTGGAGTTTCATGGCTTATAACAGGGGTTGGCAAACTACAGCTTGTGGATCAAATCTGGCCCATCATCTTTTTTTAATATAAAGTTTTATTGAAACACAGACACATTCATTGTTTATGTATTGTCTATGGCTGCTTTCATGCTAAGAGGGCAGAGTTATGTAGTTGCAACGGAGACTGATTGGCCTGGAAATCCTACATGTTTACTCTCACTTTTTACAGAAAAAGTTTGCTGATCCCTGGTCCAGAACAGTGCTTCTTGAACTATCTGTAATCAAAAACCAGTTTCATTTTATTTATTTATTTTTTATAAGTTTATTTATTTATTTTTGGCTGTGTTGGGTCTTCGTTGTGGTGTGCGGGCTTCTCATTGCAGTGGCTTCTCTTGTTGTGGAGTATGGACTGTAGGCGCGTGGGCTCAGTAGCTGTGGCTTGCGGGCTCTAGAGCACAGGCTCAGTAGTTGTGGCGCACAGGCTTAGTTGCTCTGTGGCATGTGGGATCTTACCAGACCAGGGCTTGAACCTGTGTCCCCTGCATCAGCAGGCGGATTCTTAACCACCACGCCACCAGGGAAGTCCCCAGTTTCATTTTATATTGTATTTTATTTTACAGTGAGAGGATCACTTAACATAAGATCTATTCTCTTAACCAGTTTCTCAGTGTATAATATATTATTGTTGACTGCAGGTACAATGTTGAACAGCAGATCTCTAGAGCTTATTTATCTTTCTTGACTGAAACTTTATCCCCATTTCCTCCTCTCTTTAGCCCCTGGCAACCACCATTCCACTCTTTGATTCTATGAATTTGATTATTTTAGATACCTTATATTAGTGAAAGTATTCAATATTTATGTTTCTGTGATTGGCTTATTTTTCTTAGCATAGTGTCCTCAAGGTTCATTCATGTTGTATATTGCAGGATTTCCTTCTTTTTAAGGTCAAAGAGTATTCTATTTTATGTATATACCACATTTTCTTTATCTGTTCATCTAATGGTGGACATTTAGGTTATTTCCACATCGTGGCTATTGTGAATATTGCTGTAATAAACATAAAAGCACTATTATCTTTTAGAGATCCTGATTTAAATTTTTTTGGATTAATACCCACAAATGGGACTGCTCCGTTATATGGTAGTTCTATTTTTAATTTTTTTTTTTTTTTTTTTTTTTTTTGCGGTACGCGGGCCTCTCACTGTTGTGTACTCTCCCGCTGTGGAGCACAGGCTCCGGACGCACAGGCTCAGCGGCCATGGCTCACGGGCCCAGCTGCTCCGCGGCATGTGGGATCTTCCCGGACCGGGGCACGAACCCATGTCCCCTGCATCTGCAGGCGGACGCTCAACCACTGCACCACCAGGGAAGCCCTATTTTTAATTTTTTGAGACACCTCCATACTGTTTTCCATGGCACCATTTTGCATTCCCAATATACAAGGGTTCCAATTTCTCTACATCGTAGCCAATACTTCTTGTCTTTTTTTTGATAATAAGCAAACTGACAGGTGTGAGGTGATATCTCATTGTGGTTTTGATTTGAATTTCTCTGATAATTAGTGATGTTGAGCATTTTTTCATATACCATTGACCTTTTGTATGTCTTTTTTAGAGAAATGTTCAAGTCTAGTTCATTTTTAAATCAGAGTATTCGTTTTTTTTTTTAAACTATTGAGTTGTAGGAATTCCTCATATATTTTAGACAATAACCCCTTTTCAGATATGTAATTTGCAAATATTTTCTCCCATTCCATAGGTTGCCTTTTAATTGTTCCCTTTACTGTGCAGAAACTTTTTAGTTTGATGTAGTACCGCTTGCTTATTTTTGTTGCCTGTGCTTTTGCTGTCATATCTGTGAAATTATCGCCAAGGCCACTGTCATGAAGTTTTTCTCCTACGTTTTCTTCTAGGAGTTTTACAGGTTTTGGTCTTATGTTTAAGAATTTGATGCATTTTGAGCTGGTTTTTCTGTATGATGTAAAGTTAGGGTCCAGTTTCATTCTTTTACGTGTAGATATCCAGTTTTCCCCACACTTTTTGTTGAACAAACTATCCTTTTTTGCATTGTGTATTCCTGGTACCCTTGTCAAATATTAGTTGACCATATACACACGGGTTTATTTCTCTGCTTTGTACTCTGTTTTGATTTGATGTTTTAATTAAAATGATATTGTACCATACTGTTTTGATTACTCTAGCTTTGTAATATATTTTGAAATCAGGAACTGTGATACCGCAGCTTTGTTCTTTCTCAAGATTGATTTGGCTATTCACAGTCATTTGTGATTTCATGTGAATTTTAGAACTGTTTTTTCTGTTTCTGTAAAAAATGCCATTGGGATATTGATAGAGAATACAATGAATGTGTAGATTACTTTGGATAGTATTGTCATTTTAACAATATCAGTTCTTCCAATCAGTGAACATAAGATGTTTTTCCATTTGTTTGTGTCATATTCATTTCTTTTATCAGTGATTTGTAGTTTTCAGTATATAAGTCTTTCACCCCTTTAGTTAAGGTTATTCATATGTATTTTATTCCTTTTGGTGCTATTATAAGTAGGATTATTTTCCTAATTTCCTTTTCAGATAGTTCATTGTTAGTCTATATAAATGCTGCTGATTTTTGTATGTTGATTTTGTAACCTGCAACTTTACTGAATTTATTAGTTCTAATAGCTTTTTTAAAAATGGAATCTTTAGGGTTTTCTATATATAAGATCATGTTGTCTGCAAACAGGAACACTTTTACTTCTTCCTTTCTAATTTGGATGACTTTTATTTCTGTTTCTTGCCTAATTTCTCTGGCTAAGTCTTCTAGTATTATGTTAAGCAGAAGCGGTGAGAGTGGGCATCCTTGCCTTGTTCATGATCTTAAAAGAAAAGCTTTTAGCTTTTCACCATTGAGTATGTTAGTTGTGGGCTTGTCATATATATCCTTTATTATAATGAGGTACATTTTTTTTCTATACCTAGTTTATTAAGAGTTTTTATCATGAAAGGTGTTAGATGTTTTCAAATGCTTTTTCTGCATCCATTTACATGATCATATGATTTTTATTCTTTATTCTATTAACGTTGTGTATCACATTAATTGATTTTTGTATGTTGAAACATCCTTGTATCCAGGGATAAATCTCACTTTGTCATGCTTATGATCATTTTAATATGCTACTGAATTTGCTTTGTTAGCATTTTGCTCTGGATTTTTGCACCTCTTTTCATCAGGTTGGCATGTAGTTTTCTTTTCTTGTGGTGTTTTTGTCTGTCTTTAGTATCAAAGTAATGCTGACCTCTTAAAATGTGTTTTCAAGTGTTCCCTCCTTTTCAATTTTTTGAAAGAGAAGAATTGGTATTAATTTGTCTTTAAATGTTTGGTAGAATTCATCAGTGAAACCATCTGGTCCTGGACTTTTCTTTTTGGGGAGGTTTTTGATTATTGATTCAGTCTCTGTGTTGGTTAGAGGTTTATTCATACTTTCTATTTCTTCCTGATTTTATTTATAGTATGTTTCTAGGAATTTATCTGTTTCTTCTAGGTTATCCAATTTGTTGGCATATTGTTGTACATCATAGTCTCTTTTGATACTTTTCATTTCTGTGGCATCAGTTGCAATGTCTCTTCTTTCTTTCATTTCTGATTTTAATATTTGGGACTTCTCTGTTTTTTTCTCAGTCTAGACAAAGTTTGTAAACTTTATTTTTTCAAAAAAACAGCTCTTAGCTTCATTCATTTTTTTGCTACTGCTTTTCTGTTTTCTATTTCATTTATTTCTGCTCTTACCTTTGTTGTGTCCTTCCTTCTGCCAATTAGCTTGTTCCTCCTTTTCCTAGTTTCTTGATGTGCACAGGTAAGTTGTTTATTTGAAATCTTTTTTCTTTTTTAACACAGGCATTTATTTCTATGAACTTCCCTTTCAGTACTGCTTTTGCAGCATCCCATAAATTTGGTGTGTTGTGTTTTCATTTTTGTTGTCTCAAAAAAAAAAAAATATATATATATATATATATTTTTTTGTGGTACACGGGCCTCTCACTGTTGTGGCCTCTCCCGTTGCAGAGCACAGGCTCCGGACGCACAGGCTCCGCGGCCATGGCTCACGGGCCCAGCTGTTCCACGGCATGTGGGATCTTCCTGGACCGGGGCACAAATCTGTGTCCCCTGCATCGGCAGGCGGACTCTCAACCACTGCACCATCAGGGAAGCCCTCAGAATATTTTTTAATTTCCTTTTTGATTTTTTTCTTTGAACCAGTGGTTGTTCAAGAGTATGTTGTTTAATTTTTGTGCTTGTCAATTTTCCAGTTTTCCTTTTTCTATTGATTTCCAGTTGCATTTCTTTGTGGTATGATTTCAATCTTCTTAAATTTGTTAAGGCTAGTTTTTTGTCCTAACATGTGAGCTATCCTGGAGAAAGATCTGTGTGTGCTTGAGGAGAATGTGTATTCTACTGTTGTGGGGTAGAATGTTCTACATATGTTAGCAAATGTTTGCTCTATTGTGTTATTCAGGACCTCTATTTCTTTACTGATCTTCTATTCAGATATTACAGTCCATTACTGAAGGTGGGGAACTGAAGTCTCCTACTTTTGTTGTATTGGTGTTTATTTCTTCCTTCAGTTCTGTCAGTGTTCGCTATATATTATTTATGTGCTCTGACCTTGGATGCATATGTAACTGTTATATCTTCCTGGTAGATTGATCCTTTTATCAGTATATAATGTCCTTTTTCTCTTGCGACTTTTTTTCTTTCAACCCCTGCTCTCTTTTGGTTACCATTTACATGTAATATTTTTTTTCCATCCTTTCATTTTCAGCTTATATGTGTCCTTAAATCTAAAGTGAGTTTCTTGTAGACAGCATGTAGTTGGGTCTTGTTTTTAATTCACTCAGCCACTCTGTGTCTTTTGGTTAGAGAATCTAATCCATTTACATTTAAAGTAATTATTGATACAGAAGACTTTACTGTTACCATTTTGTTAGTTGTTTTCTGTTAAGATCAGTTAAAAAATTTAAGAAGTCAGTTGTGGACAGATGTTTTTGTAGATTATAAGAAAAATGAATTACTAGAAAAACAAAATAAAAAGTCAAATATGAAAAATACAAACCATAATTACTATATCAAATTGTTATAAAAGTTTCTAAAAACTTAATCTTAGTTTCTGTTTTTATCTCCTGGAGGATAAGTAATAAATAATTTGCAGATCAGCACTGGCCAGTAAACCATACTTTGAGGAGTGCTAGTCTAGAAGGTAAGATGGAAATCAATCAAATAATAACAAATAATTATCCTAGATCAAATTTTACTAAGAGCTATGATTAAAAATCATCAAATTATGTGTGCCCTTGGTGCAGGGGAGACCAAGACAGGAATTTCTGAAGAGAAGAGCTCTGAGCTGAGATTAATGTATGTGAATTAGTCATACAGAGAGTATTTATTTACCAGAATCTGATGACAGTAAGAGAGCATCTGTGGAAATAGAACTACATGTGCAAAAACCCTGTGGTGGGAAGGAAATTAATACATGCTTGGAACTGTGTCAAGCACTTCATGTGTATTTTTCACTTAATCCCCTCAACAATCCAGTAAGTTCATTATTATCTTACACTCATGCTGTCCATCCTCAGTTAAGCAAAACATTAGCATGCCTCTTTTTATCATCTAATTTATAGATAAGAAACCTGAGGAGTAGAGATGTGAAATAACTTATTCAGAAATCACTTAGCTATCTAGTAAGGGGTAGAATTGGAATTGGATTCCAAGACTGTTTGATGCCACAGTCTGTTTTTTTACCCACTGTACTATGCTACTATCATATTTAATCTGAACAACCCATGATTTCAACCCTGAGTCATTTGCCTCCAGTTCCCAGCAATCTTTAAGAACCATCTTAATTTTACTCTCCTCCTTGGTAAAGCTGGAATCTGTGATAAGATTTATCACACTCCCAATTGTTTCCACTGAGAAAATGGATGGAGAACGAGAATATTCCATGAAAGCTAGGATTAGGCACCATAGCCCTTAGTAGTACATTTTTAAAGGAGAGGTATGTAGCTCATATCAGAATTATGTTCATTTGTGAGTAATAAGAACTCCAAATAATAGTTGCTTCAAGATTGAAAGTTGTTTCTCTCTCATGTAAAACTGCACAGACAGACAGTTCAGACTCTATTCTATGAAGTCATCAAGGCCCCAGGCTTCTTCTCTCTTGCTTTTCTGCCATCCACAGCAAGCCATCTTATGATCCAAGATGACTGCTCAGGCACTGTATTAGTTTCCTAGGGCTTCTGCAACAAAGTGCCATGAACTAGGTGGCTTACAATAATGGAAATTTATTGTCTCACAGTTCTGGAGGCTGAAAGTCTGAAATGAAGGAGTATGGCCGTACCCTCTCTAAAGGATGTAGTGAAGAATCCTTCCTTGCCTCTCCTAGCTTCTGCTGCTTGCTGGCATTCTTTGGTTTTCCTTTGCTTGTAGATGTATTACTCTGATCTCTACCTCTGTCATAACAGGGCTATCTTCTCTACATTGTCTCCCTTCTGTGCCCATCAAGGTGTCTTCACGTGGTGTTGTCCCTATATGTCTGTGTTCAGAGTTTTCTCTTATGAGGATAGCAGTTGTATTAGATTAAGGCCCACTCTAATAACCTTATCTTAACTTGATTACATCTGCAAAGACCCTATTTCCAAATAAAGTCTCATCCAAAGGGACTGGGGGTTAGGACTTCACCGTACCTTATTTTTTGGAGGAAGGTACAACTTAATCCATGACAGCCTCCAACATTATATCTACATTTCATCCTGCAAAAGTAATAAAGGAAGAAGGAGGCTATGCTTCTTTCCTCTAAGGGTACTTTCTATATGGTATACAGAAAAGTTTTGCTTACGGTTGTCATACTTGGGTGCAAGGGAGGTTGACTAGCTTTGTGCCCAGTTAAGTTGGACATTCTGTTACTAAGGAAGAAGAAATGAATTCATATTGAGTGACAGTAAGCAATCTCTGCCATGTGGTCTAAAACTGCTCTTTAAACCGGTTTCTCTGATCTGTTGGATTGCAGTGCTTGACACTCTCATAGAAAGCTACATAGCATATCACCTGTTTTAGGCTGGGGCAGAGATACATGGTTTCCTGGAAGTTTCTAACAAGCCCGTACCACAGTGTGATTGTGTGACTTGGTGATGTGATCCTGAGCTAGTCATTAAACTTCTCTGAGTCTCAGTTTCCTCATTTTTATATTAAGGATAATATCTATCTCTTGTAATTGATCTATAGCTTAAGTCAGATAATATTATATGTGAAAGTTCCTGTCATAAATAAGGTACTCTATATCTGGTTATTAAATATGAATCCTGGAAGGAGAAAAACAGGAAAGGAAGGAGGAAGGGAAAGAAAAATTGCTTTCTGCATATAACATTCTAATGAAAAGAAAAACTTACGTGAAGAAAATGTATATTTTCTTCAGTGTCTTTTAAAGCAAGTCATGTTTCTTTTGAGAAAATATCAATCTGTTTGCTCTCAGCAGTTCTTTTTGATGTGATATAAAGCCATCCCACACATTTTGAATTATTATTTGAAGGGTATTTGTTAGCCATTCAGGTCAGAAAACAATCACTGAACAGATCATCCCACATGACCTGATCAAGAGGCAACTACTGCTATTGCAGTTAGAGGAGTTGTGCAAATGACTCCTCGGGCATTGCATGGATAATATGCTTAGTTTTTCCAGTAAACATTATAGCAGAGTTTGCTAGTTGTCCCCCAATATCCAGTCCCCTCTCTTTTTCCATGAGGTTGAATTTTAAGCTTGGGTATATGGCCACCCACCCAATGATTGCATTTCTCAGTTGCCACTAAGTGTGGCCATATGATCAAGCCAATGGGTTTAAGCATGAGTAATGTGTGCAACTTCTGGGTCATGTCCTTAATCTTTCCCTGCATCTCTGTTCTCCTCCTGCTCTCTCAGATGTGTATGTGATGCTGAGACTTCTTTGATGACTGCAACTATTTAGGACAGGAGAACAACAAGATAACATGAGCCCTGTGTTCCTAATACCATGAAGCTGCCTATCAGCCAGTTCTGCTTAAACTTGAATTGTTATGTGAAAATAAACTATTTTGTTTAAACCACTATTATTCTGGGTTTTGTTATAGCAACTGAACCTGTATCCTAAAAAATACAGAATTTGGTACTTAAAAGTGGGCACTGGCTGAGTGGTCAGGTGGTGGGTTCAAGAACACAGTTATTGCAGTCTGGAAAGCTGGCTATCATTATTACACAATGGAAATAGATTTCAAAAGCTGTCATCTGCAATAACTTGGAAAGTGAACCAAACACTCATGGAGACCATAGCTCTAAGAAAAAAGGTAAAAAAAAGAAAAATCAGGATATTGGAATGTATTGGTTGCTTCTTTAGTTCTTTCAGCAAAGTTTTCAAGGCAGATATAGATTCAGACTGGATTGAGTCAATTGCAAGCAGAGATGGAAGGGAATACAACTTTCCTAAAAGAAGATCTTTCTACCTAGGCCAGCAATCTAAGTTGACTAAGGGTTGAGTAATTTAGGAAGGGTTGAAAGAACCAGCTGCTTCTGCAGTCCAAACCATAGCAATAATATAGGTGGTTGTTAACGGTAGGAGTGGCAAGAAGATGTTTTTGGTTCCTTATTAATCTCTACCAACTGCCTCTCAAGCGAGTCCAAATTAAAAAAATAATACATTTTCAAGTGGATTTTCTTCAATGTTCTATAAGAGCATCATTACAAACTTTAATGGTTTATTGATTGGCACAAACAATCTATGTAAAAAGGTTATTATGCTTATTATGTAAAAGAAACCTCAAATAAATTTATCTAGCTCAAAGATCTTCAAAGCAAAATATGCAGTCCCCTGGGGTAAAAGGAGATTTTCCACTGGGTACTTGGACACACATAACTTAAAGAGGGTCAGTTTATAGATATTAAACTTCCATGTTTATTCTTTCTAAAAATTGATCTACCTGAGAATTTTCCCCATGGTCAAGAGTCATTGTATTTCTCTTTTGCTGACTTTCCTTCAAAATTGTCCTCCCACTTGACTAAAAAAGGCCTACTACCTCTCTCCCATCTGCAATCTAGCATACTGCAAATGTTCAGTCCTTTATGATGTTTGCAATAATTGTTGACTAATACTAACCAGAAGTCTTTTAATGAAACACTTCGGCCATTGTTGTTTTAGGGAAAAAAACCCACTTACTTTCAATTTATATACATGGTTTTATTGCAAAGAAATATTATGGAGGTGATTAATATGACAGAAAACACAAACTATATTACATCATGTAATTCTGTTAGGGAAGTGAAAAGAAAATAAGAATTCAAGGAATAAAAGGAACTGTTAGAGAAGAATTTGTTCACTTAAATTCATTTAAAATGAATGATGGTGGTGTCAAGTCACTATATTATTTACATTCTTTCTGATACATTTAAAAGAGTGTTATAACCATTTTTTAAAAAAATGTCAAAATGTACAGTATGTCAGAATTGCATCTTTTCCTACTATTTAAACTTATGGGGGAGAGATTTTATATTTAGGCTATAAAATGTTGGTGGGGCTTCATAGTATTTAAATGTTCTTTAATTGTATACTCAAGCAAAAATGTTTGAAGACCCCTTCTATTCCCCATTGTAACTGGATTACTGCCCATAAGCCCTTCCTATATAGTATGGACCCTCTGTTGCTCCAGAGCATATAATGCCTTTGTTTAGAATTGCTGATAACTTCTGGATGGTTGCATATTGTCTGTGGAAGCCAAATGAAATCAGCAGAAGTTTTGTCTGCATAAAGTGTAGAGGATGTTAAACTTCAGACTTGGGTAGAATGGATGGGCCTTTCAGTTTAAGCCTTAACAGTAACATTAGGTTATTTGAGGTGAAGAAACATACATGGAAACACTAACAATGTATGCCTGTCTTTTTTCTTCTTTTGATGAGGTTTTCCCTTTTTTTCTTTTTTCCAGAAAAGGTTGAAAGTATACTTTCTCATTCCTTCCATATTTGATACTGTTACATGGAGATAATCTTGCTGAAACAATGTTATTCTACATGCTTTTCTTGTATCCAAAGCAAATACTGGTTTCCAGTCTTTTGTATTTTTTCAAATAGGACTGTTAAGAGATCCCAGTTATGAACTGTATTAATCCTACTATAGCTAGAAGGCTTGGCAAGTGTTTTCTAATGAAACATTGTATACCTTATTAGGTTTGTTGCTTTATTTTAAACAAAGGAGATTGGGAAGAATAAGTCAATGGAATGTTTTAAAAAACACTTTAGCTTGATTTTCTAATAAGGAAAAAGTATTAGACTTGTATTAGCACACTGATCACCTTTAAAAAATACTGTATGAAGATGGGGATTGAACATCATCTTAGTAACACTTTACTTTCTCTTGAACAGAAATTTCCTCTCTACCATAGTTCATATTAATTGTTCCTATTAAAGCCAACTGCAAAAAAGGCTAACAAATCATGGTATAATTTGTCTTGTAACTGGAATATATTGATTTTCTATATATTTTTTACCAATTTGAAATAAGAGAAATAAAACTTGCGTTTATTTTATCTGTGAATTTGGATACTCAGTGGAGAATTTATTCAGCCACATTTCTCTGGGAACTGCCTGTTCTACCACAAGGATGTTTCCTTCCCCTGATAGTCTTATTTCTGTGAAAATGCTCATTTTGGGCATGAAAAGAGTCGATTGATTGGACCAGGGGTTGAGCTGTTCTCTCCTCCCCAACCTGAGCTGAGCCAACCAGACTCTCTTCCAGGAAGTTAGAGTCAGAGCTGAGAGACTGGAGTTTGTTCTCCACCTGGGACTGGGTCCATTGCTTATAACCTTGGAGCTGGGATACAACCTGCCTTTGGGAAAGAATAACTGGTTTGTCCCTAACATTAATTGGACCAGGAACAAGAGTAGAAATGATGGCCCTCATATCATATGTTTAAACATTGGAAAGGCATAAATTAAGAAAACAAACTATTAAATATGGTATTTTTACCTTCCTGTTCTTGACAAATATAATTTATAGCAGACTTGGAGGTGAAGTTTGAAAATTTAAAGTTCTGAGACTCTTCAGAGTCTTTCTGCAATATAAAGTGACTTTTGGGGGAGAGGTGGTTTGTAGCCCCTCATCTTTCCATCAGGCACCACAAAGGGCCATGCGTTGCATGTACTAGACACTCCAGGAGCTCATCAAAGCACCATCCACTTTGGCCATGCTTTGGGACTAGAGGGGCACACCTGCAGAACAGTTTGTCCACCGGAAGACAGACCCAGAAAAAAAGATAGAGCAGGTCTTGGAAATAAACTCAGGCCCTCTGGGAGCAGGGAATTCTGTGTCCTCAAGTGCCCAGACCATGTTCTTGACAGGGCTGTATGGGCTCTGGAAAGGCACAGTTGTGGGCTTTTTTTTTTTTTTTTTGTATTTTTTATTATTATTATTATTTTTAATAGGCTTTATTTTTTTAGGGCAGTTTTAGGTATTGATACAAGTTTAGCAATAGTGAGCAGAAAGTTCCTATAGCAGAGTTCCTGTATACTCCGTCCCCACACTTACATGGGAGAGGCTATGCATGTGTTGGGGTATATCTTTTTAACCCCATGGACTCTGTGCCTCATGGGGAAGGGCACAGTCTGGGAAGGGCAAGAGTGGGACCCTCTAAAGTTCTGAGGCCAGGGCAGAGGTCCCTCTTGCTTGAGCCTAAGGGTGATATTGGAGAAGAAGAAGATAGGCAGAACTAATAAAACAAGAGACAAGGAGTTCCAGGGATCTTCCATTTCCTGGTTTTAGTCCCTTTCAAGGCTCTGCTATTTTCCTGTTCTAGTTTTGTTTTTGTTTTGCTTTGTTTTCTAAGACACTATGACATTCTTTTTTTTTTTTTTTTTTTTTTTTTTGCGGTACGCGGGCCTCTCACTGTTGTGGACTCTCCCGTTGTGGAGCACAGGCTCTGGACGCGCAGGCTCAGCGGCCATGGCTCACGGGCTTAGCCGCTCTGCGGTATGTGGGATCTTCCCAGACCGGGGCATGAACCTGTGTCCCCTGCATTGGCAGGTGGACTCTCAACCATTGCGCCACCAGGGAAGACGTCTTTTTTTTTTTTAAAAGTTTGCAAATTTATTGACAGGTTGCTATTCTGTTTTTTTGTTTAAAAGATTTTTTAAAAATTGAGGTATAGTCAATGTACAATATTATGTAAGTTATAGGTGTACAATATAGTGATTCACAATTTTAAAGGTTATACTCCATTTATAGTTATAAAATATTGACTATATTCCCTGTGTTGTACAATATATCCTTGTAGCTTATTTTATACATAATAGTTTGTACTTTTTAATCTCCTACCCCTATATTGCCCCTCCCCCCCAGCCCTCTCCCCACTAGTAACCACTAATTTATTCTCCGTATCAGTGAATCTGCTTCTTTTTTGTTTTATTCACTAGTTTTTTATATTTTTTAGATTCCACATGTGTTATCATACAGTATTTGTGTTTCTCTGTCAGACTTATTTCACTTAGCATGATACCCTCCAAGTCTATCCATGTTGTTGCAAATGGCAAGATTTCATTCTTTTTTATTGCTGAGTAGTATTCCATATATATATATATATATACACACACACACACACACACACACACACACACACACACACACATATATGCCACATCTTCTTTATCCATTCATCTGTTGATGAACACTTAGGTTGCTTCTATACCTTGGCAATTGTAAATAATGCTGCTATGAACATTGGAGTGCATGTATCTTTTCAAATCAGTGTTTTTGTTTTTTTCTTATATATACCCAGGAGCGGAATTGGTGGGTCATATGGTAGTTCTATTTTTAGTTTTTTGAGAAACCTCCATACTGTTGTCCATAGTGGCTGCATAGATTTACATTCCCACCAACAGTGTATGAGGGTTCCGTTTGCTCTACATCCTCATCAAAATTTGTTATTTGTGTTCTTTTTGATGATTACCATTCTGACAGGTGTGAGGTGGCTTTGATTTGCATTTCTCTGATGATTAGCATTGTTGAGCATCTTCTCATGTGCCTGTTGGCCATTTGCATGTCTTCTTTGGAGAAATGTCTGTTTAGATCCTCTGCACGTTCTTTGATCAGGTTGTATGTTTTTTTGATGTTGAGTTGTATGAACTGTTATATATGTTGGATATGAGTCCCTTATTGGTCATATCATTTGGGAATATTTTCTCCTATTCAGTTGGCTGCCTTTTCGTTTTGTCAGTGGCTTCATTTGCTGTGCAAAAGTTTTACAGTTTAATTAGGCCCCATTTGTTTATTTTTGCTTTTATTTCCTTTGCTTTAGGAGACTGATCCAAAAAAAATATTGCTACGATTTATGTCAAAGAGTATTCTGCCTGTGTTTTCTTCTAGGAGTTTTATGGTTTCCAGTCTTAAATTTAGGTCTTAATCCATTTTGAGTTTATTTTTGTATATGGTGTTAGAGAATGATCTAATTTCATTCTTTTACATGTAGCTGCCCAGTTTTCCCAGCACCACTTATTGAAGAGACTGTATTTTCTCCAGGGTACATTCTTGCCTCCTTTGTAGATTAATTGATCATAACTGCGTGGGTTTATTTCTGGGCTCTCTATTCCATTCCATTGATCTATGAAGATCCATTTATGGCATTCTTATAAAACATTTCTCCACTTTTCTTAAGCTAGTTTTACGTGGTTTGTATTACTTGTAATCATTGAGACCTAACTAAGAATACCAGGATACCCAACTAGGAAACTTTGAGTTGCCAATGAGGTTAAAATTTCATTACCTAAATTTATGTATTTATAAAGTGTTTACTTTCAAAATGATTTCACATTCATTTTATACTCCCCACAATATTTTGTGAAGTGAGAATCACTATTTCCATTTTGTAGATATGGAAATGGAAGCTCAGCTAACTTGCCCAAACTTCCAAAAAGATTACCTTGTGGTGAAAAAAGGGGACTTGGGTGTATCTTTCTGACATTGGTGTGCATGAGAAAGTACATCAGCAAGCGCTAACAGTGAAGTCAGGCAGACACCTCTTCCCACAAAAACTATTAGGAACAAGGTAACAATCGATCAAAACACCATTTGTATTCATTTTTAAAGCAATGATGATCCTTTTGAAATTTCCTCTTAAGAAAGTGCAAATGACAAGAATAAGAGACTTCAGTTGTCAACCTTCTTTCCTTTGGTGGCTTACACCAGGTGTTAAGTCAAAGGTTCACTTTCTAAGTGTGAGTGTGCAAGATGTAAACCCAAGAATAACTCTTCTTAGACTCAGTGGGAAGTTGGGATGGGAAGGGGAAGCAGTTATTAAATCTCTAACTGAGGAATGCAGAGATTCCTCAGAGTTTTAGGCATCTAACCACTATTTCTGGTTATAGAATGAAAGGGAAGGTGTGGTGTGTAGGCAGGGATCTTTTCTGTGGTTTCGATAATATGTCTCCCTGAAAATGGAGTTGGGGCAGGTGCCCAGAGAATAAGTCTGCTGGAGGTTAACAGCCCCTTTGGGTAGCACAAGGAATGGGGTATGTGTATGTGTGTTTGTCTCAAGCCAAGTAATATACCAAGATCGTTATGTAAAAAGAGAGACCCCAGAAGAATAAGCATCCAAAAAAGAAAATCTTAAATAAAATACATTTATACAATGCGATGACATTTCTCAAATTTATAGATGAGGAAGCTGAGGCTCAGAAGAATGAGGTAATTTGACCAAGATTATATAGTTAGTAATAATTAATTGCTAAGCTTCTTAAACCTTCAGGCAGATCAAGTCAACTCCAAAGTCCCCACATAACACAGTCCAACTATCAAATATAAACATATTCAATATGAGGTAGAGCTGCTACATCAAAAGTTGATATCTTAGGGTAATTTTTCTCAGCACCTCCTTTGTTATTATTCAGTATTTCTGTCACCCTGGGCCAGTATTGCTCCCACCATCTTGCACTGCATGGCCTGATTCTATTTTTCTCATATTGTGCTCTATTGCCCACTTGGAGCAGATTTACCTGGGATGTTTGGAGTCTACCACAAATCCGCTGAATCTTGATCTCTAGGCGTAAGACTGGGAATCTGCATCTTATCACACCATTCCAAATGATTCTTAGGTACACTAAATGTTGAGAAACATCAGGTAGGTGTATTGAGGAGTAAGAGTTAGAAATAGGAACAAGAGGACGAAGAGGGGAGCTACCTTACATTTTGAATGTATATATTTATGTATATAACACGCATATTACATCACATATTTGATCTACATATTTACATACGCAGGCATGCTAGATTTCTGATGTTCATGTTAGTAATCTGGAACCCAGCTTCAAATCAGGAGTAAATTAGAAGTCCCCAAACAGCCCACACAAATTTCCCTAATTGGGTGGAAAGGTAACAATAGAGAGCCCGCACACTTTATTTTGAATAAGGGTTTGAAGCCACCCTTGAAACAGAGACTGCCTTTTTAGAATGTTGTAAAAGTCCACATGTAAAATATGGTTGAAAGAAACCCAGAAGAGTAATACTTTGTGACATGTAAAAATTACATAAAATTCAAATTTCAGTGTCCGTAAATAAAGTTTTATTGGAACACAGCCATGTCCATTCATTGCATATTGTCTATGGCTGTTTTGTGTCTCAGTGGCAGAGTTGAGTAGTTGCTACAGAGACTGTATGGTCTGTAAAGCCCCAAATATTTACCCTCTGGCCCCTTACAAAGAAAGTTTGTCTACTGCTGATATAGTATAACATATTTCTGACTCAAGATAAGGAAGGATTTCTCAAGACATAAAAAGTACTAGTCACAAAGGAAAAGATTGAGAATTCAATTATGGTAATATCAATCCTGGACAAAGATAGGGGGCAGGACAGAGAAGAGAGAAGGAATAGCTATATAAAGAAATGATACTTAGGAATTCCCTGGCGGACCAGTGGTTTGGACTCTGCGCTTTCACTGCCGAACGCCCGGGTCAGGGAACTAAGATCCCACAAGCTGTGTGGTGCGGCCAAAAAAAAAAAAACTTAAATTGAAGCCTGAAAAAATTTGAGCGCATATCACTGCTTGTGCAGCTCAGAACCCAGGCAAAGAGTACGGACAATAATTTCTCTCTCAGCAAGGTCATGTACATGTGTAAAGTTACAAAGTTTTCTTTTCACATTGGAGAAAGAAAAGACCAGAGGGTTCCTTCATTTCCCTGCATAAAAATCATAGTAATTGTCAAACTTTCCAGAGCTTAAGAATGGATTTTGTATCTCTGCCATTAATGCTGTGGTGGGCACTGGGCTGCTTTTTTGCCGAGTGGGGTGACGTGCTGCTTGGTACCTTCCAGAACTGACCCAGGGTTCCCCAGTATGGCCTCAGGGATGAAGACCACATCTTAAAATCTCTTTCTAGAAAGAGAAAAATTGCCAAGAAATGTTGTCAGTGGTTCAGAAATTTAGATCTATCTGAGGGTTCCTAATGTAAACAAAGAATGATCTATTTGTAATCTCACTATTACATGTCTTTTAAAAGTTTTGTAATTTTTGTCTTCCACTTTTACATTTTTAATCCACCTGCATTTGATTTGATTTTGTGTGTAATTAGATTACCAATTTTTGTAGTGGCATTTACTGAACAGTTCATCCTTTCACACCCTTCTGTGAAGTCTGCTCTGAAAAATCCATTTTTATGTGAGATTGATTCTAGTCCTTTGACTCTGGTGTATTTGTCTTTTCCTGTGCCAATGACAGTTCACTGTCTTTATTACTACAGCATCACAATGAATCTCTAAATTCGGTAGGCAGATCTCTCTGATCTTAGTCTTTTTTAGAACTGTCTTAGTTTTGTGTGACCCTTTGAGCCTCCATATAAATTTGAGTGATTTTGTCAAACATTATCAAGAATCCATTTGGGATTTTGATTATAATAGCTTTGACTTTATAAACCAGTTTGCACAGGTTGGCACTTTTATGATATTAGGTCTTTTGTCTTTTAAAATTTTTATTATGAAAAATTATCCATCACCTAACTTTAACAAATATCAACATTTTGACACACGTGTTTCGTCTATCCTCCAATTATTTTTAATGAAGTATTTCAAAGCAAATCTCAGAATCATGTCATTTCAATCCCTAAATATATCAGTATGCATCTCAAAAAAGGGAGAGGCATTTTCTTACATTACCACAGCGCCATTATCACATCTTGTGTTATTTTATTTTAAAAAAATATTTATTTATTATTATTTTTAAATTTTATTTATTTTTGGCTGCATCGGGTCTTAGTTGTGGCACATGGGATCTTCGTTGAGGCATGCAGTATCTTTTGTTGTGGCACGTGGGCTCTTTGTTGTGGTGCGCGGGCTTCTCTCTAATTGTGGCGTGTGGGTTTTCTCTCTCTAGTTGTGGCTCACAGGCTCCAGGACACGTGGGCTCTGTAGTTTGCAGCACACGGGCCCAGTTGCCCCATGGCATGTGGGATCCTAGCTCCCTGACCAGGGATCAAACCCACATCCCCTGCATTGCGAGGCGGACCCTTTACCACTGGACCACCAGGGAAGTCCCTCCTGTGTTATTTTAAATGTTTTTTTTTATTATGATCTAATTTCCAGTTCATAATAAAATTTCCCCAATTATCTAAAAATGTCTTTTTGCAGTTGATTTGAATTGGGATCCAAGCAAAGGACTCTCACTGTATTTGGTTATTATGTCTTTTACATTAGTTCTAAAGTAGAATGGTCCTCTCTTTTTTGGTTTTTCATGCTCTTGACATGTTGAAGAAACTGGATTAGGTGTCCTGAGAAATTCTGGATTTGGCCTGTTTCTTCCTATAATGTCATTTAACTTGTTTCTCTGTCTGTAGTATTTCCTGTAGACTGGAATTTAGATGTGAAACTTAGAATTAGATTCATATTATTTTGGCAAGAATATATCATGGATAATTCTGTGTATTTCCTTCACATGTATTATTTCCTATTACTTTACATCATATGTCATATGCTGGGTTATCTCACTTTAATGTTATTAAGCTTGCCCCATAGGTACAAGTGGTGATAGCCTGACCCCTTCATTTCATAGTTTCCCATAAACCGTTAATCTAATGGTACTACCATCCATTAATGAGCATAGCCTGAATCAGTTAGTTCATTAGGATTGGCAAATGGCAATTTTCTAATTCTATTATTTTATCTGCACTCATTAGCTGATACATATTTTTTTAACATCTTTATTGGAGTATAATTGCTTTACAATGGTGTGTTAGTTTCTGCTTTATAACAAAGTGAATCAGTTATACATATATATATGTTCCCAAATCGCTTCCCTCTTGCATCTCCCTCCCTCCCACCCTCCCTATCCCACCCCTCTAGGTGGTCACAAAGCACAGAGCTGATCTCCCTGTGCTATGCGGCTGCTTCCCACTACCTATCTATTTTACGTTTGGTAGTGTATATATGTCCATGCCACTCTCTCACTTTGTCACAGCTTACCCTTCCCCCTCCCCATATCCTCAAGTCCATTCTCTAGTAGGTGTGTGTCTTTACTCCTGTCTTACCCCTAGGTTCTTCATGACCTTTTTTTTTTTCTTAAATTCCATATATATGTGGTAGCATACAGTATTTGTTTTTCTCTTTCTGACTTACTTCACTCTGTATGACAGACTCTAGGTCCATCCACCTCACTACAAATAACTCAATTTCGTTTCTTTTTATGGCTGAGTAATATTCCATTGTATATATGTGCCACATCTTCTTTATCCATTCATCCAATGATGGACACTTAGGTTGCTTCCATCTCCTCGCTATTGTAAATAGAGCTGCAATGAACATTTTGGGACATGACTCCTTTTGAATTATGGTTTTCTCAGGGTATATGCCCAGTAGTGGGATTGCTGGGTCATATGGTAGTTCTATTTTTAGTTTTTTAAGGAACCTCCATACTGTTCTCCATAGTGGCTGTATCAATTTACATTCCCACCAGCAGTGCAAGAGTGTTCCCTTTTCTCCACACCCTCTCCAGCATATATTGTTTCTAGATTTTTTGATGATGGCCATTCTGACCGGTATGAGATGATATCTCATGGTAGTTTTGATTTGCATTTCTCTAATGATTAATGATGTTGAGCATTCTTTCATGTGTTTGTTGGCAATCTGTATGTCTTCTTTGGAGAAATATCTATTTAGGTCTTCTGCCCATTTTTGGATTGGGTTGTTTGTTTTATTGATATTGAGCTGAATGAGCTGCTTGTAAATTTTGGAGATTAATCCTTTGTTAGTTGCTTCATTTGCAAATATTTTCTCCCATTCTGAGGGTTGTCTTTTCATCTTGGTTATGGTTTTCTTTGCTGTGCAAAAGCTTTTAAGTTTCATTAGGTCCCATTTGTTTATTTTTGTTTTTATTTCCATTTTTCTAGGAGGTGGGTCAAAAAGGACCTTGCTGTGATTTATGTCATAGAGTGTTCTGCCTATGTTTTCCTCAAAGAGTTTTTTATAGTGTCTGGCCTTACATTTAGGTCTTTTATCCATTGTGAGCTAATTTTTGTGTATGGTGTTAGGAAGTGTTCTAATCTCATACTTTTACATGTACCTGTTCAGTTTTCCCAGCACCACTTATTGAAGAGGCTGTCTTTTCTCCACTTTATATTCTTGCCTCCTTTATCAAAGATAAGGTGACCATATGTGTGTGAGTTTATCTTTGGGCTTTCTATCCTGTTCCATTGATCTATATTTCTGTTTTTCTGTCAGTACCATACTGTCTTGATTACTGTAGCTTTGTAGTATAGTCTGAAGTCAGGGAGCCTGATTGCTCCAGCTCCGTTTTTCTTTCTCAAGATTGCCTTGGCTATTTGGGGTCTTTTGTGTTTCCATACAAATTGTGAAATTTTTTGTTCTACTTCTGTAAAAAATGCCAGTGGTTGTTTGATAGGGATTTCATTGAATCTGTAGATTGCTTTGGGTAGTATAGTCATTTTCACAATGTTGATTTTTCCAATCCAAGAACATGGTATATGTCTCCAGGTATTTGTATCATCTTTAATTTCTTTCATCAGTGTCTTATAATTTTCTGCGTACAGGTCTTTTGTCTCCTTAGGTAGGTTTATTGCTAGATATTTTATTCTTTTTGTTGCAGTGGTAAATGGGATTGTTTACTTAATTTCACTTTCAGATTTTTCATCATTAGTGTATAGAAATGCCAGAGATTTCTGTGCATTAATTTTGTGTCCTGCTACTTTACCAAATTCATTGTTTAGCTCTAATAGTTTTCTGGTAGCATGTTTAGGATTCTCTATGTAGAGTATCATGTCATTTGCAAACAGTGACAGCTTTACTTCTTCTTTTCTGATTTGGATTCCTTTTATTTCTTTTTCTTCTCTGATTGCTATGGCTAAAACTTCCAAAACGATGTTGAATAATAGTGGTGAGAGTGGGCACCCTTGTCTTGTTCCAAATCTTAGTGGAAATGGTTTCAGTTTTTCACCATTGAGGACGATGTTGGCTGTGGGTTTGTCATATATGGCCTTTATTATGTTGAGGAAAGTTCCCTCTATGCCTACTTTCAGGAGGGTTTTTATCATAAATGGGCGTTGAATTTTGTCGAAAGCTTTCTCTGCATCTATTGAGATGATCATGTGGTTTTTCTCCTTTAATTTGTTAATACGGTGTATCACATTGATTAATTTGCATATATTGAAGAATCCTTGCATTCCTGGGATAAAGCCCACTTGATCATGGTGTATGATCCTTTTAATGTGCTGTGAGATTCTGTTTGCTAGTATTTTGTTGAGGATTTTTGCATCTATGTTCATCAGTGATATTGGCCTGCAGTTTTCTTTCTTTGTGACATCTTCATCTGGTTTTGGTATCAGGGTGATGATGGCCTCGTAGAATGAGTTTGGGAGTGTTCCTCCCTCTGCTATATTTTGGAAGAGTTTGAGAAGGATAGGTGTTAGCTCTTCTCTAAATGTTTGATAGAATTCGCCTGTGAAGCCATCTGGTCGTGGGCTTTTGTTTGTTGGAGGATTTTTTTTTTATTATTCTGACTTCCTTGCAGTTAGGAAATTAGAATTTCTTTTCTTTTTTTAAAATAATTAATTAATTAATTAATTTTGGGCTGTGTTGGGTCTTCGTTTCTGTGTGAGGGCTTTCTTTAGTTGTGGCAAGCGGGGGCCACTCTTTATTGCGGTGTGTGGGCCTCTCACTATCGTGGCCTCTCTTGTTGCGGAGCACAGGCTCCAGACGTGCAGGCTCAGTAGTTGTGGCTCACAGGCCTAGTTGTTCCACAGCATGTGGGATCTTCCCAGACCAGGGCTCAAACCCATGTCTCCCGCATTAGTAGGCAGATTCTCAACCACTGCACCACCAGGGAAGCCCTTGTTGGAAGATTTTAAATCACTGTTTCAATTTCAGTGCTTGTGATTGGTCTGTTCATATTTTCTATTTTTTCCTGGTTCAGTCTTGGCAGGTTGTGCATTTCTAAGAATTTGTCCGTTTCTTCCAGGTTGTCCATTTTATTGGCATAGAGTTGCTTGTAGTAATCTCTCATGATCTTTTGTATTTCTTCAGTGTCAGTTGTTACTTCTCCTTTTTCATTTCTCATTGTATTGAATGGATTCTTCGCCCTTTCTTTCTTGATGAGTCTGGCTAATGGTTTATCAATTTTGTTTATCTTCTCAAAGAGCCATCTTTTAGTTTAATGAAATTTGCTGTCGTTTCCTTCTTTTTCATTTATTTCTGATCTGATCTTTATGATTTCTTTCCTTCTGCTAACTTTGGGTTTTTTTTGTTCTTTCTCTAATTGCTTTAGGTGCAAGGTTAGGTTGTTTATTTGAGATGCTTCCTGTTTCTTAAGGTAGGATTTTATTGCTATAAACTTCCCTCTTAGAACTACTTTTGCTGCATCCCATAGGTTTTGGGTCATCGTGTCTCCATTGTCATTTGTTTCTAGGTATTTTTTGATTTCCTCTATAATTTCTTCATTTATCATGTTGTTATTCAGTAGTGTATTGTTTAGCCCCCATGTGTTTGTAGTTCTTACAGATCTTTTCCTGTAATTGATATCTAGTCTCATAGCATTGTGGTCAGAAAAGATACTTGATACAATTTCAATTTTCTTAAATTTTTAAAGTCTATTTTGTCTGATATAAGAATTGCTACTTCAGCTTTCTTTTGATTTCCATTTGCATGGAATATCTCTTTCCATCCCCCCACTTTCAGTCTGTATGTGTCCCTTGGTCTGAAGTGGGTCTCTTGTAGACAGCATGTATATGGGTTTTGTTTTTGTATCCATTCAGCCAGTCTGTGTCTTTTGGTGGGAGCATTTAAGCCATTTACATTTAAGGTAATTATCGATATGTATGTTCCTATTTCCATGTTCTTAATTGTTTTGGGTTTGTTATTGTAGATCTTTTCCTTCTCTTGTGTTTCTCGCCTAGAGAAGTTCCTGTAGCATTTGTTGTAAAGCTGGTTTGGTGGTTCTGAACTCTCTCAGCTTTTGCTTGTCTGTAAAGGTTTTAATTTCTCCATCAAATCTGAATGAGATCCTTGCTGAGTAGAGTAATCTTGTTTGTAGGTTTTTCTCCTTCATCACTTTAAATGTCCTGCCAGTCGCTTCTGGCTTGCAGAGTTTCTGCTGAAAGATCAGCTGTTAACCTTATGGGGATTCCCTTGTGTGTTATTTTTCCCTTGCTGCTTTTAATATGTTTTCTTTGTATTTAATTTTTGACCATTTGATTAATATGTGTCTTGGCGTGTTTCTCCTTGGATTTATCCTGTATGGGACTCTCTGTGCTTCCTGGACTTGATTAACTATTTCTTTTCCCACATTAGGGAAGTTTTCAACTATAATCTCTTCAAATATTTTCTCAGTCCCTTTCGTTTTCTCTTCTTCTTCTGCGACCCCTATAATTCGAATGTTGGTGCATTTAATGTTGTCCCAGAGGTCTCTGAGACTGTCCTCAGTTCTTTTCATTCTTTTTTCTTTATTCTGCTCTGCAGTAGTTATTTCCACTATTTTATCTACCAGGTCACTTATCCATTCTTCTGCCTCAGTTATTCTGCTATTGATTCCTTCTAGAGAATTTTCAAGTTCATTTATTGTGTTGTTCATCTTTGCTTGTTTCCTCTTTAGTTCTTTTAGGTCCTTTTTAAATATTTCTTGCATTTTCTCTATTCTATTTCCAAGATGTTGAATCATCTTTACTATCATTATTCTGAATTCTTTTTCAGGAAGACTGCCTATTTCCTCTTCGTTTGTTAGGTTTGGTGGGTTTTTACCTTGCTCCTTCATCTGCTGTGTGTTTTTTTGTCTTCTCATTTTGCTTATCTTACTGTGTTTGGGGTCTCCTTTTTTCAGGCTGCAGGTGTGTAGTTCCCGTTGTTTTTGGTGCCTGTCCCCAGTGGCTAAAGTTGGTTCAGTGGGTTGTGTAGGCTTCCTGGTGGAGGGGACTAGTGCCTGTGTTCTGGTGGATGAGGTTGGATCTTGTCTTTCTGGTGGGCAGGTCCATGTCTGGTGATGTGCTTTGGGGTGTCTGTGGCCTTATTATGATTTTAGGCAGCCTCTCTACTAATGGGTGGGGTTGTATTCCTGTCTTGCTAGTTGTTTTGCTAGCAACTGTATTCCTGTCTTGCTAGGGTGTCCAGCACTGTAGCTTGCTGGTCGTTGAGTGAAGCTGGGTCTTGGTGTTGAGATGGAGATCTCTGGGAGATTTTTCCTGTTTGATAGTACGTGGACCTGGGAAGTCTCTTGTGAAGCAGTGTCTTGAAGTTGGCTCTCCCACCTCAGAGGCACAGCACTGACTCCTGGCTGGAGCACCAAGAACTTTTCATCCACAAGGCTCAGAATAAAAGGGAGAAAAAGCAGAAAGAAAGAAAGAGGATGAAATAAAATAAAATAAAGTAAGATAAAATAAAATAAAGTTATTAAAATAAAAATAATTATTAAGAAAAAATTTTTTTAAAAAGTAAGAAAAACAAAACAAAAAAAACCAGACGGACAGATCCCTAGGACAAATGGTGAAAACAAAGCTATCCAGACAAAAATCTCACACAGAAGCATACATATACACACTCACAAAAAGAGGAAAAGGAAAAAATAATATATCTTGCTCTCAAAGTCTACCTCCTCAGTTTGGGATGATTCCTTGTCTATTCGGGTATTCCACAGATGCAGGGTACATCAAGTTGATTGTGGAGCTTTAATCCGCTGCTCCTGAGGCTGCTGGGAGAAATTTCCCTTTCTCTTTGTTTGCACAGCTTCTGGGGCTCAGCTTTGGATTTGGCCCCGCCTCTGCGTGTAGGTCGCCTTAGGGCGTTTGTTTTTCGCTCAGACAGGACGGGGTTAAAGGAGCAGGTGATTCGGGGGCTCTGGCTCACTCAGGCTCGGGGGAGGGTACGGGGCGAGCCTGCAGTGGCAGAGGCCGGTGTGAGGTTGCAGGAGCCTGAGGCGCGCCGTGCGTTCTCCTGGGGAAGTTGTCCCAGGATCATGGGACCCTGGCAGTGGTGGGCTGCACAGGCTCCTGGGAGGGGCGGTGTGGGTAGTGACCTGTGGGAGGGGCGGTGTGGATAGTGACCTGTGCCCGCACACTGGTTTCTTGGTGGCGGCAGCAGCAGCCTTAGCTTCTCATGCCCGCCTCTGGGGTCGGTGCTGTTAGCCGCAACTCTCGCCTGTCTCTGGAGCTCCTTTAAGCAGCGCTTTTAATCCCCTCTCCTCGCGCACCAGGAAACAAAGAGGCAAGAAAAAGTCTGTTGTCTCTTCGACAGCTCTAAACCTTTTCCTGAACTCCCTCCTGGCTGGCTGTGGCGCACTAGCCCGCTTAAGGCTGTGTTCAAGCAGCCAACCCCAGTCCTCTCCCTGGGATCCTACCTCTGAAGCCTGAGCCTCAGCTCCCAGCCCCCGCCCGCCCCGGCGGGTGAGCAGACAAGCCTCTTGGGCTGCTGAGTGACGGTCGGCACCGATCCTCTGTGCGGGAATCTCTCCGCTTTGCCCTCCACACCCCTGTTGCTGTGCTCTCCTCCGCGGCTCCGGCTCCGAAGCTTCCCCCCTCCGCCACCTGCAGTCTCCACCCGTGAAGGGGCTTCCTAGTGTGTGGAAACCTTTCCTCCTTCACAGCTCCCTCCCACTGGTGCAGGTCCTGTCCTTATTCTTTTGTCTGTTTTTTCTTTTGCCCTACCGAGGTATGTGGGGAGTTTCTTTTCTTTTGGGAGGTCTGAGGTCTTCTGCCAGCATTCAGTGGGTGTTCTATAGGAGCAGTTCCACGTGTAGATGTAGTTCTGATGTATCTATGGGGAGGAAGGTGATCTCCGCGTCTTACTCTTCCGCCATCTTCCTCAACTGTGCTAGTGTTGGAGGGTCTCCTGCAGAGGCAGGGGGTGGCTGTGGCTCACTGTGTGGTCAAGGACACTGGAAGCCGAAGTTCTGGGAAGTACTCCTTGGCATAAGCCTTCCCAGAGTCTATCATTAGCTCCACCAAAGAGCTTGTAGGCACCAGTGCGCTAGCTGATATTTTTGATGGAAGAACTACCTGTCCTCATCCAGCAAAGGTATTTGGTTACTCTGAAATGCAGAAAGGCAGGATAAATGTTTAATTCTTTCCCTTTTATTATCAATTTACTGAGTAATGATTTGGTACCCTTGCAAATTTTCATAATATCTAATGAATTTTGTTTTGTTTTGCCCCCCCCACCCCTTTTAAAGCATCCTTCTGAACTCATTATCAACTTGTATGTGTTCATGTGCATGACATGAGGTGCAGTCTTTATTCCTCTTGATGTTTAAGTTGTCCCATTTTGGTTAGTGGGAACCTCTTCGAGCATGTTCCTATGTCCCTTGGACATGACTGATCACTTTTTGATAACTTTTTTGCTTTCTGTCATTAACAAGATATCCCAGACCCATATCATACATTTCCTACCTCAGACATGGAATCAACCATTTCTTAAAGGAGTTCTGATTCCTTTTGTTGGTGGATAGGATGTAAAGACCAAATACAGGAATGACATTGCTTTTAGGCCTTTTTGATGAACAGAAATAAGACTATTTATTTTAGAATGAAAAAAATTTTACATAAAGATGATATATAATTTTACATAATCAATTCTACTTTCTATAGAAAGGCTGCTTCTGTACTTCTTGTCTTCTCTCATGCACTCATTGCACCCATGGCAAGGTCTTTCTCTTCTTTAGGAAGTTCAGTCACTACAACTTGTGTTGTCTTTAACAAGGAAGCCACACAGGCAATATTTATCAAACCTGTTCTTACAATCATAATTGGGTCAGTAATTCTTTTTACCACCATATCATGGAAGAGTTTTATGTGAGATTATTTTTATTTCATTATTATTTATTTGGCAGAATTCACTTGTGAAGCCATCTGGGCCTGGGGATTTTTTTGTGGGAAGGTTTGTCGAAAATGAATTTAATTTGTTCAATAGATATAGAGCTACCCAGATTTATTATTTCATCTGTGTCAGTTTTATTAACATGTATTTTTAAAGAGGTTTGTCCATTTCATTTAAATTGCTTAATTTATTGCATAAATTAGCTCATAGTGTTTGTTATTATTCTTTTAATATCCATAGGATTTGTAGTGATTTTACTTTCTGATGTTTATAATTTATGTTCTTTCTTTGTACTTACTGATCAGTCTAACTATGGGTTTATCAATTTTGTTGGCCTTTTCACAGAATCAGTTTTTGGCTTTGTTAACTTTTTCTATTGTTTATTTTATATATAATTTGATTTCTTTATTATTTTCTTCTTCTCCTTTCTTTGGGTGTTCTTTGCTCCTCTTTTTCTAATTTCCTAAAGCCATTTTATACCTTTATTTTTTGAAAAAATAAGCATTTAAAGCTGTAAATTTTCTTCTAGGAACAAATTTTTTTTTTTTTTTTTTTTTTTTTTATGCGTTACGCGGGCCTCTCACTGTTGTGGCCTCTCCCGTTGCGGAGGACAGGCTCCGGACGCGCAGGCTCAGCGGCCATGGCTCACGGGCCCAGCCGCTCCGCGGCATGTGGGATCCTCCCAGACCGGGGCACGAACCCGTGTCCCCTGCATCGGCAGGCGGACTCTCAACCACTGCGCCACCAGGGAAGCCCATAGGAACAAATTTTTATATGTTGTGTTTTCCTTGATATTTAGTTTGAAATCCCACAAAATTTGAAATGTATTTTCATTGTCAGTCATGTGTAATTAATTGTCCATATTTTCAAATATGATCATTACTTTGGAAATATTTTCTAATTTCCCTTGTGATTCCTTCATTAACACATAAGTTATTTAAGAGTGTGTTATCTAATTTTTAAATATTTTAGGTATTTCTGACATTTAAAAAAATATTGATTCCTAGATTATGTCCTTTATAGTCAGAGAACAAACTCTGTTTAGGATTTCACTGCTTTAAACATATTTAAAATTTATTAAGACTTGTTTTAGAGCCCAGAGTATACTGTTTTGGTCAGTTTTCCACGTTCCCTTGAAAAGAATGTGTCTTCTGCTCTTGTTGGGTGTAGTATTGTATAAATATATTTAGGTCAAGCAGGTTGATACTGTGGTTTAATTCTTCTGTGTTTTTATCGAGTTTGTCTAATTACTCTATCAGTTTTTGAGAGAGGGTGATAAAATCTCCAGTGGTGGCTTTGTTTATATTTCCATTTAATTTTGGCACTTATGTTTCATGATTTTGGAAGCTCTATTAGGTGCATATACATTTATGACTATGATGTATTCCTGATGATTGAGTGTTCAATTGTTATAAAATGTCTCTATCTCTGGTAATGGTCTTTGTCTTGAAGTCTATTTGAACAGATACTGATATGTCCCTTTAGCCTTCTTATGCTGCTATTTATACTATATATCTTTTTCCATCCAATTACTTTCATCCAGTCCATGTGTTTTTGTTCAAAGTTGTCTTTTGTAGGCAGCAGAGAGTTGCTTTTTAATCCATTCTACAAAATCTCTTTCTTATTTTGTAATCCTTTTTTTTTTGTCTTATTTTGTTGGTAGGACCTGAAGTACTATATTGAATAGCAGCAGTCGTAGCACTATTCCTTGTCTTGTTCTGGATCCTAAGGAAATATATCTAAATTTTCACCATTAACTGTAATGTTTGCATTAGTTATTTGTAGATAGCCTTTATAAAATTAATGAAGTTCTACTTCTAGTCTTCTTAGCTTTTCCAGCATGTATGTATTAAATTTATGGAATGCTTTTTAAAAATCTCCTTAAATTATTATTTTTGGTATTCTTTTCTTACTTGTATTTGGAATAATAAAATGAATTAGTTTAAAAAGATTTTTGGAATAATTTGTATAAGGAATAGATTACTTCTTACATGAAGTAAGAAACATATGTGGGAGCATACACATGTAAAATTATTTGCACGTGGGGCTTATTGGTTTTTTTTTGAGAAGGTCTTTGATTAATATTTCAACTTATTTAATGGGTATTAATTTATTCAAGATTTCTATTTGCATTTTAGCTTAAAATTAAATTATTAATTTCATCTAGTTTTATATTTATTGGCATATAGTTGTTTACAATATTTTTTAATCTCCATTGTATTTGCAGTTGTTTGTATCTATTTCTATTCTTTTTTCTAATTTTAAAAGGCCTAGAATATACTCCTCCAAGTGGGGAGGAGAGGTGATCCCCAGAGTGGGGAGCCTGTGGGCTGGACCACTTTCATTCATGTGGTCTTCTCACCCTCACCATATCCCATCTGGTGTTCCATTCCAGTGACTCTTCCCTGAGTATATAGATCCTTTTAAGGAGCTGTCTTCCTCAGTTGTAATTAGAAACTTTGACAAATGGGGACAAAGGGTAGGAAAAAGAGTGAAGAAATGAGGGAAGAGAATGCTCAGGATTGAGTCCAGCCTGCCTGTACTTGTAGCTTTTCACTCTAACTCTAGCTGAACTCCTGTGCTATCCTGATGCTATCTCCCCCATTCTGTTGGCTCTGGTTTGGAGATAGGCAATGACATTTTAGGGTAGTGTTGTGGAAATAAATGGGCACCATTAGAAAACCCTTTACCAGGCTTTTCCCTGTTATTGCTTCTCAGTCTTCTGTGCTTGGTTGCCGTCTTACCCTCAACCCCCTTCTCCCAGTTACACCAGGCCTTGACCTCTATCCCTAAGAGTTTTCCGTACTTTTGGTGCAAAGTTCTGAGATTCCTCAACCTCCATCTCACTTCTTTGGCCTCATCAGAGTTTGGTTTCTGGAGAGATAGCCAGAAGCTCTTGTTAATTTGCCATATTTTCTAGGACAACCAGTAGATTATTTGTAAAATAGAGAATCTGCTTAACATGTAACCATTTATTTTCTAATTTATTTTTCTTAATTGTGATAGTTATAAGTGCTGGTCATCAAAATATTTTTGCTTCTTCTCCTGGGCACAGAGTAGGATTGCAATTCCCTATCCCTTTGCTAAAATTCAGTGTGGCCATGTGATTTGTTTTAGACAATGAAAAGTGAGCATAAATCGCTGTTTTACTTCTGGGTGGAAGCCCTAAGAGTCAGTGCTTGATTTGCCATTCTTTCTTATACTCTGTGACATGCCCTAGTTCAAGAGTTGGCAACATTTTTCTGTCAAGGACCAGATAATTATTTTAGGCTTTGTGAGCCATATGGTCTTAGTTGCAGCTACTGAACTCTGTTGTAGTGTGAAAACAACCACAGACAATACATAGGTGAATGAACATAGCTGTATCCCAGTAACACTTTATTTATGGATATTGAAATAGAAATTTCATATAGTTTCACTTTTTATTTTTTAAATTAATTTAACATCTTTATTGGAGTATAATTGCTTTACAATGGTGTGTTACTTTCTGCCGTATAACAAAGTGAATCAGCTATACATATACATATATCCCCATATCTCCTCCCTCTTGCGTTTCCCTTCCACCCTCCCTATCCCACCCCTCTAGGTGGTCACAAAGCACTGAGCTGATCTCCCTGTGCTATGCGGCTGCTTCCCACTAGCTATCTATTTTACCTTTGGTAGTGTATATATGTCCATGCCACTCTCTCACTTCATCGCAGCTTACCCTTCCCCCTCCCCGTGTCCTCAAGTCATTCTCTACGTCGTCTTTATTCCTGTCCTGCCCCTAGGTTCTTCAGAACCATTTTTTTTATTTTTTAGATTCCTATATATGTGTTAGCATACGGTATTTGTTTTTCTCTTTCTGACTTACTTCACTCAGTATGACAGACTCTAGGTCCATCCATCTCACTACAAATAACTCAGTTTCGTTTCTTTTTATGGCTGAGTAATATTCCATTGTATATATGTGCCACATCTTTATCCATTCATCTGTCGATGGACACTTAGGTTGCTTCCATGTCCTGGCTATTGTAAATAGAGCTGCAGTGAACATTGTGGTACATGACTCTTTTTGAATTATCATATAGTTTTAATATGTCAGAAAATATTCTTTAAAAAATTATTTCAACTCTTAAAAAATGTAAAAGTCGTTTTTAGCTTCTGGGTCAAACAAAATCAGGCACCATGCCAGATTTGGCCTACAGGCCATAGTTTCTTGGCTCTTGTTCTAGATGAAGGCTACTCCATAAACCTGATTCCCAGGAGGAGGAAAACAGCCAAGCTCCAAACTGATCCATGAAAGATATCTGCTTTGGGAAAAAAAAAAAAAACCCAACTAGTTATTTTAAGCCACTAAGATTCTCTTTCAAATTACAGCATTACCTAGTGCAATCTGGTGCCCTATTTCTATGTTTAAATGATAAGGCAGCAATGAATAACTAGAAGACAAACATTAATGGAAAGGCAAGAGAAAGAGAGAAAGGGCAGCTGAGAAAGAACCAGGAGGAGTTTGGACTGAAATTTAAGAGCTCAGGGACTTCTCTCATGGTGCAGTGGTTAAGAATCTGCCTGCCAATGCAGGGGACACGGGTTTGATCCCTGGTCTGGGAAGATCCCACATGCCGCAGAGCAACTAAGCCTGTGTGCCCTAACTACTGAGCCTGTGCTCTAGAGCCCGCGAGACACAACTACTGAGCCCACATGCCACAACTACTGAAGCTCGTGCACCTAGACCCTGTGCCCTGCAACAAGAGAAGCCACTGCAATGAGAAGCCTACGCACCACAACGAAGAGTAGCTCCCGCTCGCCGCAACTAGAGAAAGCCCGCGCACAGCAGCGAAGACCTAATGCAGCCAAAAAAAAAAAAAGGGCTCATTAAAATTCTGACAGATTATCCATTCTTTTCATCTGAATCCCATTTCTTTACATTCTGATCATCTGCCTATTTTCACATTTAATACTGTATCTTCTACTCTTTCTGGGATGCTGGTATGTTGACTGTTTCAAATAATTTTTAAAAAAAGAGAAAGTCATGGAAGTACTTAAAGTAGAGCTGAAAATTGTGTCAAAAAGTCAGGAAGGCCAAAATAAGGAGCTCTGTTAAGAGATAGTCCATCAACTAAAATATCTTTACTTTGCCATGGCAACTCCAAAATAGTATAGAATATGTAATACGCAGTATCCTTGTTTGAACCAGGATGCTGAGAATCGTGCAGCCAACAAATGTCTATTTTGGAGGCAAAAAGCGGCAGAGTCTCAAAAGAGACTGTACTGATTTTGTAGCATTTGTTGAGCTTTCCCAATTGTTAGTGGCAGAATTCCAGAGACACTCAAGGTATCCCCGTTCCAACGGCTTAAAACTGTATATTTACCTTGTGTGTCTCTGTAATTGCTGGAGCTCTGATTCTAACATGGTTGGTGTGTGTTAAATAATCTTTTTCTTCGGACGTGCCAGAGCAGGAAAGAGAAGAGATGTTTGTGGTGATAAACGTTGCACTTGTCAGAGCCTCGCCCTAGAAATGTTGGTGGGAAAACAGTCCTTATTTGATCATTTTTGGGGTGAAGGAAATGAAAATAAGTTGTGTGCAGAGGCTCTGACTCCCTCAGGGTAGCTGAGTGGGAGAGAGAGTCTCTGGAAAACCTACAGTTTCTTCTTACAAAACAATGTAGCCTCTAAGAAGTTGAAAACATTTGGAGAAAGTACAGAAATGAAAAGCATTATTGTGTGAGGTACAAAATTTCAAGAAAAAAAAAGATGTTCTATAATAGGTTTACTTTTTTTCTTGGAAATCCTCTGGCCTACAATAATGATTTGTTTAAAATATGGCACTTAAATATTTAAATGCAGCAGGCCCTATGTGTTTAATTTCTTTGTTTAACTGATGCATAGTTTCCCAATTATGTAGTCACTGGTGTAAAATGTGAAGCTGTTCTGTGTCTATGTGGTTCAGCTTTCCAGAATATTTGGATACTGACTTTAAATGTGTACAGTATCATTCCTTTGCAGCAGTGTTGACTATGCCCAAATCTATTAATATTAGACCCTCCCGTAGTCCACTTTTCTGAAGTATGGTTAACAATGAGAAGAGTAGATTCAGTTTATTAAGTGGTTAATCAGAAATGCAGGGACTACAGAGAGTTACAAAGTTAAATTTCCATTCACTATGTAGAAAGTCTGATGCCTGGTAAATCTTTATTTATTTATATTTTAAACAATTATGCCTTTAGTATATGGATTGATTCTTTCTGCACTATCAGTATGTATTCTGATGGAATTACAATATTTAATAGTATGAAACACAGAGCAAGGCGTTAAGCATTTAAAAAATAATTAGCTGATTCTCTATAAAAAACAATGGAAAAAAAGTTTTAGAAGTTTTGAAAGTTTTAGAAGGAAAAAAGAAGTGAAATGTTAACTTCCAGTTAATGGTTTTACACAGAATGAATGTCTTCTAACAAAGGTTTGACTATTCTGGTGCCCTGTGACACCAATACATTCTTTTAGAGCATAGAAAAGTGAATGTGGATACCACGGTCTGGTCATGACCTCTCTGGATACATGGAACCTCTCCCTGGGGCCGACGTTCACTGGAGTAGGTCAGTGACAAGAATGTGGCCTTGAAGGAATCATAAATGGTTGAACAAGCAGAGAATATGAAAGAGTACATTTTCTATCAATCAACCTTTATTAGTCCCTAGAAGAGTGCATATGTTTTAGAAAAAGTAGTCCCCACACCTGGGAATTGGGGCCCAGGGCACAAATGAATGAAAGAATAAGGAAACAGGCTGAGAGACAAAAGAAAGCTAAGGAGAGTTTATATTATAAAGCACGTGCTAAATTCCATAATGTACAGTGTTCAAAGTAAACGCAGTTTTAAACAAAATAGATATTCCTAAGATATAAAACATTTTATGGTTCTAAGAGTTCTTAGGCAGCCCCAAAGACTTTCATAGGTCAAATAAGGTGATAAAATGTTTCTGTGTATTCTACAAGAGACCAAGAGACCATTAATCTGAAAGATTTGGTTCAGCATCCTAAAACATGTTATCCATCTTAGGAAAAATCTGTTTCTTAAGAGACTATTTTTTAAAAATTTTGTTTTTGTTGTTAGTCTAATTTTATTTTATTTATTTGTTTCTTTGAAATGCTTATTGAAATATATGTACGGAGAAGCACACAAATAGCACATATATAGCTCAAGGTGAACACATTTTTTTCAAAGTGAGTACATCCTGGTAGATGCGCTCAGTCCAGGAAATAGAATATTACTAGAAAACCTCTGCCTTCTCCTAATCACTAAATCCCAAAAGGTAAGCATTATTCCTGACTTTTAACTCCATGTATTAGTTTTTCCTGTTTTTTTTGTTGTTGTTTTTATTTCGTTGAAATAGAATCGTCAGTAGGTATTCCTTTGTATTAGGCTTCCTTTGCTCAACATTCTGTTGTAAAATTCATGTTGTTGCATTAACAATAGTTTATTCTTATTGTATGTTATTCCATCATTTGAATATATCACAATTTATTTACTGTTCTAATGTTGATAGAAATTTGGGTCATTTCCAGTTTCTGACTATTACAAAAATGCTGCTATGAATATATTCACACATGTTTTTGTGTGACCATACATATGTAATTATATTGGAAGTAAAATTACTGGTTCATAGGATACGAAACTATTCACCTTAAATAAATGCCACCAAATAGTTTTTCAAATGGTTGTAAAAATTACTTTATATTCTGCATTTACTATGGCTGATAAGCTCCTACGAGAGCTGACCCTCACAGACATAATAACTATAAATTCTTGGCAAAATACAGGTATACAACTACGTGAAGGCATTGAGAAATGAATGAAATTAGGCAGATTCTGGAGGGGGAGTAAATTCTTAGGAGGAGGACAGGGAAAAGGGTGAGCTAACATTGTATTTCTTTTAGTCTGAAGACTGGCTGAAAGTGGTTCTGCATGGGATGGCTGTAATTGATAGAAATCCTGCATATTTTCAAATTTGAATAATCAGAGAACACAATTTGGTGAAAGAACTACTGGAAAATTTAAGGGGAATCTCAGAAGGGAGAGCACCTGTCTCTTGCTAACTCCTGGCATGCACAGAGCATACTTTAAAAGGCCCAGTTAGTAATAAAATAAAATAACTAAACTGAGACTTGAGCAACTGCCTAAATTTTTAAAACTATTTTTTAAGTTGAAGTATAGTTAATTTACAATGTTGTGTTAGTGATTACTGAATCACAGCAAAGTGATTCAGTTATACATATATATGTATATGTGTATTTTATATATATATTCTTTTTCAGATTTTTTTCCATTATAGAGTATTACAAGATACTGAATATAGGTCCCTGTGCTATATAGTAGGTCCTTGTTTTTTACCTATTTTATATATAGTAGTGTGTGTATATTAATCCCAAACTCCTAATTTATCCCCCCATGCACCTGCCCCCCCCCCCGCCCCCGCTATCCCCTTTGGTAACCATCCTTTTGTTTTCTATGTCTGTGAGTCTATTTCTGTTTTGTAAATAAGTTCATTTGTATCATTTTTTTAGATTCCATGTATAAGTGATATCATATGATATTTGTCTTTTCTGTCTGACTTATAGTATTACAATCTCTAGGTCCATCCATGCTGCTGGAAATGGCATTATTTCATTCTTTTTATGGCTGAGTAATATTCCATTGTATATATGTACCACATCTTCTTTATCTATTCATCTGTTGATAGATGTTTGGGTTGCTTCCGTGTCTTGGCTATTGTAAATATTGCTGTTATGAACATTGAGGTATATGTATCTTCTTGAATTAGAGTTTTCTCCAGATATATGCCCAGGAGTGGGATTGCAGGATCATATGGTAACTCTGTATTTACTTTTCTAGGAACCCCCATATTATTTTCCATAGTGGCTGCACCAGTTTACAGTCCCACTAATAGTGTAGGAGGGTTCCTTTTTATCCACACCCTTTTCAGCCCTTATTATTTGTAGACTTTTTGATGATGACCATTCTGACTGGTGTGAGATAGTACCTCATTGTAGTTTTTTTTGTTTTTTTTTTGCGGTACACGGGCCTCTCACTGTTGTGGCCTCTCCCGTTGCGGAGCACAGACTCCGGACGTGCAGGGTCAGCAGCCATGGCTCACAGGCCCAGCCGCTCCGCGGCATGTGGGATCTTCCCAGACTGGGGCACGAACCCGTGTCCCCTGCATCGGCAGGTGGACTCTCAACCACTGCGCCACCAGGGAAGCCCCTCATTGTAGTTTTGAATGTTAGTCTAATTTTAGGTAAGACAAATGTTCTAGGCTGAATTGTGTCCCCCCACCAGCCTGCCCCACAAATTCATATGTGGAAGCCCTAACCCCCAGTACTTCAGAATGTGACTGCATTAGCAGATGGGACCTTTAGAGAAATGACTGAGTTAAAATGAGGCCTTTAGAGTGGGCCCTAATCCAGTCTGATGATTCCTTTTTCAAATCCCGGCTCTGTCAACTTGTATTATTGTAGGACCATACTATTGCTCCCTAGACTGTGGCATGTGGATTAGAAGTATGGATTTGGTGTGTGGGCTTGATCTTAATTCCAATTTTAGACAATCCACTGACTTTTAGTAGTCCAGACTACTCTCGCAGCTTTGAACAAGGCCATCTTAATCCCCCCAGGCCTGCTCTAGGCAAACCCCATGCTCTGATTCCACCTTATTGGTAGTAAGTCGAGTTAACCTTTTACAGAATGCTGCTTTAATTGTCCTTTCTTTTGTCTGAGCATACCACACATCCACAGAATTTCTTATAAAAAGCAAAAATCTGGCTTCCCTGGTGGCGCAGTGGTTGAGAGTCCGCCTGCCGGTGCAGGGGACACGGGTTCGTGCCCCAGTCCGGGAAGATCCCACATGCCGTGGAGCAGCTGGGCCCGTGAGCCATGGCCGCTGAGCCTGTGCGTCCGGAGCCTGTGCTCCGCAACGGGAGATGCTGCAGCAGTGAGAGGCCCGCGTACCGGAAAAACAAACAAACAAACAAACAAAAAAAGCAAAAATCTTCATCTTGTTGAAAGTTTTGACCTTTGTCACCACAGAAAACTTTCTTAACCTCTGTGTATCTTCCTTCTTATACCTTTAAATGCAAATAATGGCTATAGGTCCAAGATACAGAAAAATGCAAATATTTTTGATGTTTTGCAGTTTAATAAAAGCTCATTCTTTTCTCTCTTTTTCTTTAGAACACATTCTTAATATTAAAGTTGATATAGGATAGGTGGCCTCTTTTGGATACCAGATTATCAGGAACACTCAAAGAATTAAGACTAAGAGTATTAATAGGCTCCTCTTAGAATTGTGGTAAGTCCAGAAGTTGGGTGGAAGGAATAGTGGCCCAAAGTAATCACAGTTCATAAAGGCATGAAATGAAAAGCTGAGTTATAGCAGAGTAGTGGTATCAGCTGACAAACACATGTGTGTAAGGAATATAACTTGTATAATTTTTCTGTGATTGAAATTAATATGCATTTTGAGCACTAGTTACACGGAGTGGCTGAAACATCACCTCAGTCAATTCAGGGTTTCACCACCCCTTTCCCCAAGCTTGTGGCCAGTTTGCAGCACCATATACAGAGTATCAATGCAGTAGTGAGGTGCTTTTACATCTTCCCTGGATTGTTTTAAACAATTCACATGGGAATGTTCTGAGATGGATATTATCTGGTCCTGTTCGTTAGTCCTTGCAGGTTGATGCTGAACTGTCTCTTGCTCATGGTCTAGTGAGAAGGAGAAATCTTTGGCTGCTAGTTGTCCCCTCTATGAACTATATGATCCCTATGAGCTGACTTAGCCTCTTTCTGCCTGCACTGTCCCTTCAGCCAATACTATTTCACTGGTCCTGCACTTTACTGAACCCTAGAATCTCAGAGTCTCCCTGTTTTCTTGAGTATCTTCTGAGAATGGGAACTCCAAGCCTCTGTCATTCTCCATCTTCCCTGTTCCCCTGCCCCAATCCTGGATTTCATCTGTGGGAAAAGTCAGGACACAGGACTCCTGAAGAGACCCAGAGTCTACATTCTTTTCCTTCCATTCTCTGAATCATTATCTTTCTCAGACCTGATTTCCAAAGAGAGCCATAAACGCTGCCTCTAACTGATAATATGATCTCACAAAGATATTACTTATAGCATATATTTATGCCCTGAGCTCTTTATTTAGCTACTTTTGAAGGTACTCTTTATATAGCTCAGGTCCTAGAAACTCAAAAGTTAAAAAGTGTTTACAGTTCTTTGTTCTGAACTGCCTCAACTGCTGCCTAATAGGAGAATGGGTCATATGTGAACAGGAAGTATGGAAAAATGAAATCAAACCAACAAAAACATACAAAGTTGGTGATTATAACAAAACTAGAAGAGTGCATAGAATTGAAACTTAACTACTAATTAAAATCCATGAGCCAAAAATTTCAGTTGCCAAAACTAAGAAGATAGTCCAAACACTAGACGGTTGCTATCTATCTATCTATCTATCTATCTATCATCTATCTACCTATGTATCTTTTAAAATCCATGAGTCTAGAAAGATTTAAACAGGCATGAATTGAAAATGAGGTATAGTGATCAATGGCAATGAGAGAGGACCAGAAGGAGGCCTAGAATAATTTTAAATGTTCTTTAAAGGCAATGACTTCTTGCCTTTGATTTATATTCAGTTCCTGTGGGTCATGGGTGAGGGGCAAGTTCTTTTTTTTTTTTTTTAACATAGACCTTTTTTCCAGTTTTATTGAGGTATAATTTGACATACAGCAGTATATAAGTTTAAGATGTACAGCATGATTTGACTTTATGAAATGATTATCACAATAAGTTTAGTGAATATCCATCATCGCATATAGATACAAAAGAAAAGGAAAAGAAAAAATATATTTTCCATAATGAGGGGCAAGTTTTGAGTAGTTAAAGGCAAAGAATGGATAGATGCTCTGGCTACCATATCAGTCTACAAATGTCCAGTGGAGCTGACTTGGATCCAGATATGATCTATAGCAGTGCTTGAAAGGGGTTCATTCTTTTTTTTTTTTTTTTTTTTTTGCGGTACTCGGGCCTCTCACTGCTGTGGCCTCTCCCGTTGCAGAACACAGGATCCGGACGCACAGGCCCAGCAGCCATGGCTCACAGGCCCAGCCGCTCGGCGGCATGTGGGATCCTCCCGGACTGGGGCACGAACCCGTGTCCCCTGCATTGGCAGGCGGACTCCCAACCATTGCGCCGCCAGGGAAGCCCGGGGTTCATTCTTTTAAACTCAGAACTTTATAATGAGAATACAATGGATTGAGAATGACTGAAACCACACTGAGGAATAGACTACATATGGTTTACATTGACTATAAAGTATAACTCAGTGGTTATGAAAATGGACCCTAATGTTCTATATAGCTTGGGCTAGAATCTTGGTTTTATCACTTACAAACTTTTTCATCTTTTTTTTTTTTTTTTACAAACTTTTTCATCTTGAGGAAATTACTTTGCCTCTTTGAATTTCTGTTTCTTTATCTGCAAAAATGGGAATTATAGTAATAGCTACCTAAGAGGGTTGTCAGAATTCAAAGTTTGAATGAATGAGTTCATTAAAATACTTTGTAAGTTCTCAATACAATTTAGCTATATTATTATATTATCATTATTATTATATATGATCCTTATCATTATTGTATGATATACTATATATTCATAGTATTAACTTCCAACTGTTCCCACTAGAATGCTCGTGAAATTCTCATGGAGGTGTCATTAGGAGAAATTTGTTGATTTTTTTTTTTCTGTATTCTTTTTAAGTTAATTCCCCTGATTCTCAGTCATTCACTGATTCTGTTCCAATGCTAGTTCTTCCTCCATTCTTGTTTGTGTCTGAATGGTTACTCTGCATTTTGGGGAACATCCCCCCCCTCCCTCCTGCTTACAGAGGATTATCTATCAAGCTTTCCACCAACACTTGCTCAAATTTCATCCTTCAGTTGTCCTCAGCATCAGTTGTACTTCTGCAGCTCTCTTTGTACTTAGGAATGTCCGCATCTGTGCAGTTGCTGAAACTTATAGAGGTCGGAGCTCATTCACTCAACAGGATTTATTGAGCCCCTGTTATGTGCCAGGTACTGTGTCATGTTCTGCAGCACAGCATTCCTGCTGTCTTGAAGCTTTGAGAGTACAACAGGCTCTGTAAAATGCCTGTAACCATTGCTCTTTCTTCTGGGGATGTCTGAGGTGTGTTTCTCCTTGCCCACCCTCCTTGTTCTGCTTGTTCTCTGATATGCTGATAGAGTGGGAGAAATTTTTCTTTTCTGCCTTGACACTGAGGTGGGAGCAAAGAAATGTCCATTTTGTCATTGCTGTGCTTTTCTCTGCACAGAACTCATTCATTCCATAATCTGTGTTGCAGTATTGCTTCCTTGACTCCAGTAGTGCTTAAGACTTCGTGCTTTCATCATTTCTTGTTCATTTTTTGTGAGGACTGGGATTCTTTAAGTCTGTGTATTGTATTGAAAAACAAAGTATATGGAGTGTATGGACTTACTGTAGTATAGAGTTTATTGGGAGTTGGATAAACTGGGGTTACAACACTGATTCTTTAGCTTTTTAGCCATGTGTTTTTGGGTAGCACTATTCTATATCGTTCTCAGACTCCTGTTTTCTCATCTGTAAAAGGGACCAATAACTCTCACCTTGAATGGTTGCTTTAAGAAAATAGTTGATGTCTATACAGTACCTGATGCAGTGCCTCAAAGTTACCCCCAAAATGGAAGGTTATTTTGAATTGTGAAATTGATTCTATCATCCTATCATTGTGTTCCTGATGCTATAAAAATCTATCAACTTGGACTTCCCTGGTGGCACAGTGGTTGAGAATACGCCTGCCAATGCAGGGGACGTGGGTTCGATCCCAGGTCCGGAAAGATCCCACGTGCCATGGAGCAGCTAAGCCTGTGTGCCACAACTACTGAGCCCACACTCTGCAACTACTGAAGCTCATGCGCCTAGAGCCTGTGTTTCACAAAAAGAGAAGCCACCACAATGAGAAGCCCACGCACTGCAATGAAGAGTAGCCCCCGCTTGCCGCAACTAGAGAAAGCCTGCACTCAGCAACGAAGACCCAATGCGGCCAAAAAGAAAAAACCTATCAACATTTATTGACTATTTGCCATGCAATTTCTGGGCATGATTCAAAAATTAAGAGAAAATATCCAGATGGCATTATCCTATGGGTCAAAAAAAAACCAAGGAAGAAAAGAAAAAGAGAGAGAGGACATACAAGAGTAAGAGAGATCATAATCAGGGACTTAAAAAATTTTTTTTGCTATAAGACTTAAAAGCCCAGTCAAGCTAGCTTAAAGCAATATTATTAAAAGAATTCTGGGATGTCTTAAAGGATCCAGGGTCAGAAAATACATCTGTTGCTTCATGAAGAAATGGAAAGATATTAGTAATTAAGAAACATTTGTTCTCTCTTATATTCTTTGTCTCGTTTTTGCTTTCTCTTGTCACATGGCCTCATGCCTCTGCCTGTTTCTGAATCTGTTATTTTGCTTTCTTCTCTCTGAAATTTGGTTCTTTCTGCTTCCTCATCAGCATAATTACACCCGAATGGCCACCCTTGTTCCTGATACTACAGTATCTTTTTAGCTCTAGCTGACTCTCAGTTCGTGGGTTCTTAATTCAAGTTCTCAAGTGAGAGGGTCTGATGGGACCAGTACAAGGGTCAGATGTCCACCCTTATCCAATCAGCTCTTGGCCACGGAGGAATGAGGTCGTGTGATATAAACAGCTGTAGACGGATGAGGCAGCTCTCAGAAGAGGGCATGAGCTGGGCAAGCACCTTAAAGTGTGTTGATGATAAGCAGTAAGCTGAATACCGAGGACAATTTTAATTCAGAGTGTGGTTGCTGAGAAACCATTTGGAAAAACAGCTTATGGCAGAGGTTCCAAATGGTGTGTGTGTGTGTGTGTGAGAGAGAGAGAGAAAGAGAGAGAGAGAGAATACAGAATTCCCATTATAGAAACCAGGCCTAAACGGGAAGGAAACTAGTCTTGCAGATACCAAAAATGGGTCTAAGAACAGTAGGTTGTCCTAGGGCCGGAGGATGGAAATTGTTTAGACTGTCCAGAAAACTGGAACCTGGAGGAGGACAGTACCTGGAGGAAAAGCCTTCTGAGGCAGTGTGTGTGTGTGTGTGTGTGTGTGTGTGTGTGTATGTGTGTGTGTGTGAGAGAGAGAGAGAGAGAGAGAGAGAGAGGGAGAGAGAGAGGGACAAGAGCTCGTAATAATTTCTTAGTGCAGCTTTGGCTTATACATGTACCTAGAATGGGTTTCCTGTACCTCTAAGGGGCTTAGATCATTCTAGCCCTCCAGCCTTTTATGTGAAGTATAAATGAGAATAACTAATAAAAACAAAAGAAAGTTAATAGAAATAAAGAAATGATGGAGGAGGGGGAGAAGGAGTAAGAAAGGGGGAGGGGAGGAGGAGACCGAAGGGAAGCAGGGAGAAATTGTTTGCTACTTTAAGCTTAGATTACGTTAAGTACTGGGAAACTGCTTTAGGAACATTAACCTTTTAAAAACGTACACCCAGAAATTCCCATCCAATATGTTTAGTTAGTTGAATCCTTGGACTGAGTGTGCATATTGTTCAGGAATGGAAGAATGAGGTACTATGAGAGAAGAGTCAGAAGAGAAAGGTTTAGGTCCAGGAATATAGTTTTGCTGGAAAAAAATTGCTGTTTTTTAAAAAAAACTCTTAGTTAAGTGGTAACATTGTGTTGAAGCTCTAACAATAGATGATTTGGGTGTCAAAATCTAAAATGCCAGTTTCCAAGCAGAATTTAAAAACGTATATTCAGAAGAAAGTGTGAGCAGTGATTTTTCCTGGGGAGTAGAATTGAACTTGCGGAGAGGGTAGGAAGAGGGATTTACTTTTCATTTTGTACTCCTTTGTCGTGTCTGACTTTAAAAAACTAATTTAAAATTTTATTATAGTTAGAAGAAAACAAAAAATACCATCTATGTTAAAAGCTCATGGGCTTCCCTGGTGGCGCAGTGGTTGAGAATCTGCCTGCTAATGCAGGGGACATGGATTCGAGACATACCGCAGAGCAACTAGGCCTGTGAGACACAACTGCTGAGCCTGCGCGTGTGGAGCCTGTGCTCCACAACAAGAGAGGCCGTGATAGTGAGAGGCCCGCGCACCGCGATGAAGAGTGGCCCCCGGACTTCCCTGGTGGCGCAGTGGTTGAGAGTCCGCCTGCCGATGCAGGGGACGCGGGTTCGTGCCCCGGTCTGGGAAGATCCCACATGCCGCGGAGCGGCTGGGCCCGTGAGCCATGGCCGCTGAGCCTGCGCATTCGGAGCCTGTGCTCTGCAACGGGAGAGACCACGACAGCGAGAGGCCCGCGTACCAAAAAAAAAAAAAAAAAAGAGTGGACCCTGCTTGCCACAACTAGAGAAAGCCCTCGCACAGAAACGAAGACCTAACACACTAAAACTAAATAAATTAATTAATAAACTCCTACCCCCAACATCTTAAAAAAAAACAAACAAAAAACTCATGGAGACACATTAATAGGGACAAATATTTATTTCCAGCTCGGTTGGAGTATTAAGTTTTTGTGGAAGTGGGTTTTGTTGTTTGTTTTTAAATGTCTGAAGTTTATCCGTCTTCAGCAGCAACATTTCAACTATTTTGAGTGAAAATCTCTCTAAGGTACATGCTGCTCCCTTGCTTTCTTAAAAAGAGAATATTTGATGATTCAGGGATATGATGATTAGAGTGTGTAGAAACTCAGACAAAAGGTTAAAAAGTTCAGTAACTTAGTTTTTATGTGGATTTCTAATTTAAAATAGAAATACAGCCTAACGCACAGTTGGAACATAAGTTATTCTTTTAAGAGTACAGTATGTGGTTCCAGGATTCTAAGAGAAGGATATGGAAAACAATGAAAAAAAATCTGTTAATTAATATAGGCTTCTAAAGCCAACTGTTCTTAAGTATTTTAATATTAAATTGAGAAAAATGTGATGCTGCTTATTTTATTATAATCACGGCACTGTTTTATAAAATGACTGGAAACCAAATCAAACCCAACATGTAGCCTAGCAACCATGAGAAACAAACATTTTACTTTGTTTCTTAAGCTAACTGATGTTAAAACACTACCAAAGATTCCTAAAAATACCTGCCTCTGAGCTCAGTTCTTGGTTAATCTTTTTAGTTCTCAAACACACTTTTTTCCCCCATTAGAACACATGACATTAAAATTCCTAAGATGCAATTTAGTAATTATGTCAGTAATTTATCAACTTTTCTTTTCAAATAATTTTAAATTGCTTTCAATATTAGTACTCTAAAATGACAAATCAAATATCTACAAACATGGATTACTTAGGACAACTTTTCTTTTGGCTTAGAACTTAATTGGAAGGGAGATGGTGTACAGCTGAAAAGTTTTGGTGCCAAAGATGTGTGTTGAAGAAAGAAGTAATAGTTCACAGTTGTCTTTTACAAGTGAATTTCCACTAACTGAATCCACATCCTATAGATACATGGTTCATGCAGGAGGAGAGAGTCTTTATAGCTCTATCACTCATGCTGTGTTATCAGAGCAGGATTATATAAGACGTTATGACTTCTAGATGAGGGCCTTGTCTAAATAGGAGATCTAGAAATAACCTAAACAAAGACGTGGCTATGTGACTCCCTAGAGAAGAGTTAGTTTATACTCCTGCTATGAGAGATATCAGCAAGTTATTGTTTTTTGAAAATATATTTTTAAAATATTGAATATCTAACAAGAACAAATTATCTTTTGTCTCATTTGCTTAGAGATAAGTGGAGATAAATCAGGTGGAGAAGATGTAATATGGGTAGAAAGATAACTGCTGTTTATTTAAATTTAGATAAATAAAAATAATGATGCTAGCAAATATTTATTAAGCATTTATTATGTGCTGAACACTGGGTAAACGCCCTACATTTAATCCTTATAACTATACTTGAAGTAGGTAGCTGGAGTTACTCATTTTAAATATGTAGAATGAGTGGATAGAAAGTTTAGGTATCTTGCCGAAGGTCACATACAAAAGGTGGCAGAACCAGTTTCAAGCCTAAGCATGTCTTGGTTCCAAAGGTCTAGTTCATGACCATGAGAGTACATTTAAGTCCTCATTTATTGTTCGGTATTAGCTAATTGGTCTATATTAATAGGTTTGTATTCTATTTTGAAGTTCTATTAAGATTGCCAGATAGTCAAGAGATTAACAAATTACTGGAAACTAGACCATTTGTTTTTGCTGAATTTAATTGAGTTAAGTCTATACTCAGTAAATCTTATAATAAAGCAAAGAGTGTCTTCTTATGCATGTGGGCTATATACCAGCTCATCTTAGCTTCCTACTGTGTTTTATATAATTTTATTTCCCTAGAGCTTAGCTCAGAGCCTTAAATATAAGTGCGCAATGAAAAATTGTTGAACAAGTGAATCTAGTTTACATTTAGATCTTAGATTTCTTTTAGCCATTAAATCTTTTATGTGTTGACTATGTCAAACTATGAATCACAGTAAGAGTAACACATCTGTAGTGCTTCGCAGGTGTCAGACACTATGTTAAATGCTATATATATGTTAGCTCATCTAATCCTTGCAATAATCTTATGAGATGTCTACTAGTTACCCCTGTTTTACAGATGAGGAAACTGAGCTAGAGAGAGAGATTAAGAAATTTACTAACATCATATAGCTTGTCAGTAGTGAAGCCAAGATTTGAACTCAGGCTCTCTGGCTCCAGAGACTTATGGTTTAGATAGCATTAAGAGGAGAAGAATTGAGTAGTATCAGGTTGCCTGGGAAACATTAAATTGTCTTTTCCTTCTTTTTCCCTTCATCCAACCTCATACTCTGCTCCACAACTCACCCCACTTCTTTCCCCAAAAGTACACTTAGGATGGCCAAATTATTTATCATTATAGAGAGGGACACTTTTGAGCGTAGAAGGCGGTGCTAATTGGATGGAATGCCAGGACAAAAAGCATAAACACAGACTGCCCTGGAAATCGGGATTTTGGGTCATCATAAATATGCTGTGCTTATGTTTTGCCTTTTTTTGTTGTTGTTTGGAGTTGCATGAAGTAAGCACAATGAAATAGATGTACCAACGTTGATTTTGCCAGACCCTATTTCATGATATTAAGCTGTTTCCAATAGTTTGCTATTTAAAAAAAGCTGCAGTGTATAATCTTATGCCTTCATATTTCACACCTATGTGTGAGTAAATCTGTGGGATAATCTTTGCTGGGCTAAAGAGTATGCATACTTGTAACTTTGATAGACATTGCTGTAATTCCCTCCAAAGAGGATTTACCAATACCTATTCCTATCAACATGCATGAGAGTGCCTGTTCCCAATATACTTGCCAACGGAGTATGCATAAAACTTTAGAGCTTTGCCCATTTGATAGGTGAAAAATGACATTTCAGTGTGAAGTTTATTTGCATTTCTCTCATTTTTATTTCCTTTTTATAAACTGTCTGTACTCTTTTCCTATTTTTCTTTTCCTATGGGATGGATGGCTTTGCTATTTGACTTGTGTGAGCCCTTATTACAGCCCTTTGTGATACTTGTTGAAATGTATTTTCCAAGTCTGTCATTTGTCTTTTCATTGTGCTCATGATGGTTTTCGCTATGCAGAAAATTTTACTTATAGTTGTGTTTATTTGTATTATGTGTTTAGGTTTTTAATCAGACTTAGGAAGTCTCCTAAACTCTAAGTTTATATTTTTAAAAAACCCAAAATGGTTTCTTCTGCGACTTTTACAGTTATTTTTTACATTTTTATAATTTATCCACCTGAAATTTATTTTGTGTAAAGGTGCTACAGATAAACTTGTTTTCCAGATGACTACCTAGTTTTCCAATACCATTTGTTAACCCATCTTTCTCCAAATTTTTGATGTCAGTTTAATTATACACTAAATTCTGGTATGTATTTGACTCTAATTCTTTTTGTAGTGTTCCGTTGATCTGTCTAGTTGTGTGCAGTAAAGATTGTTTTAATTATCATAGCTTTACAGTATGTTTTAAATATCTAATAAGGCTGTTTCCTCCACTTTATATCTTTTTTGCAGAATTATCCTAACTGTACTTTTATGTTTTTTTTATATATACACTTTGGAACTAGGTTATCCAGTTGTGTGGATACATAAAATTTTTCTCCTAAAGAATATTTTATAAATACACACATACATCTCAAACCCAAACCCACACATAAAACAAATAAGTTCCCTCCTTCCAAAATACATAAGGTTATTGTTAAAGTTATTAGAGTATGTATGTTTGTACACAGCATACAGACAACATGTTATTTTATGGACTTGAATATTCAGATAAACAAGAGTATATAAGGATTCAATACCAAAACCATCACACATATATTGCTATTTGTACATTTATTCAAGCTATCACAGGGCTTTCCTTCTGTTACAGTTAGGCTGTGAATTGTCTCCAGTTTGTTAGGAAGAATACTTTTTCAGTCAGCTGGTGAAGTCAAGAGAATGTCAATTCTAATTTATTTCCCTGTTGTTTGTTTCTATCTCCTCTCTCTCAGCGGTGTCAAGATATGTCAGTGACATCAGCTGGTACATTCCAACTTCTTTTAGAAAACAAAAGAAGGGGGGAAAAACAATTACCCAAAAATGCATTGTCCAAACTCCTTGGGTCCTTTTAGTCCCAGAGGAAAATTTAGGGAATTGTTTCTTTCTGTGAAATAATCTTATTGGATTCAGACAGTATTTACTCAATTTATCCTATAGTTAAAAAAAGAGAAAGAAATGTCTTTGCTTTCGGTAACCACTGTACTTTATCTCACATGATTCCGTAGTCATCGTTGTGAAATGCAAGCAGAGTTTTGTGTTAACCACAGTTAACCTGCATACTAACACCATTTGGCCATTCTCTTTAGTCATCCCTGCTGGACTTATGTGGCTCAGTTAAGATTTTTTTTCTTTTGCCTTTCTTGGCGACTGTACTGGCATGGCTTCCAGAAGGAGAGGTGTTGACACATAAGTGATGTGTCTAACAGTTAGGTTTTTTTTTTTTTTTTTTCCTGAAGCTGGCTTTGTTTGATTTCTGACCCAAATTAGGATTTTAGAATATATGAGGAAAATCTCTTTGGTAGAGAAAACAAAATTTCAAAAAAGAGTTTTTCTCATTACTGTCCAGCATCTTTGTGATGATTTTGTTCCTGAAAATAACTTTAGAAAATTATCTCTGGACCATGAGAACACAAATTTGTCCTAGTTCTTGACAGCCCAAAGTGTTCAAGATGAGGACTTCTCTAAACAAGTAGCTTAACATGAAGGTGATTATGAATGTTTGGAAATTCCATGCTGGATGTGTGGAGGGGAAAGTGTCACAATGTTAGGAGGTGAACATTTCTGCTTGGATTGAATGTACCCTAATGTCTTACAAAGGAAACATTAACTGTGTAATAGCTAGGGATCCAGTTAGGATGTGATTTTTTTTTTTGGCAAATAGTGCCTTAAGGTAGGCTTGAAAGTCAGACAGACCTGGATGGGAACTCTGCCTACACAGCATATAAGGGTCATGAGCTTGGGTACACTGCTTAATCTCTCTAGACCTCAGCTTCTTCAATCATCTTAACTGTGTGTGTGTGTAAACACTAACTTTGTTGAATTAGCGAACATGTATAAAAACACCAAACCAAGTGCTTAAAAAATAATAGATACTATATTTTAAGTTTAAAAACTGGCTCTGGTAAGAGTGTAATATAAACATTAAAAAACTTGGAATGTTTTAAGTACTATCCCAGAGTCACTTATATGTGGAATCTAAAAAAACTGAATTTGTAAAGACAGAGAGCAGAATGGAGTTTAGCAGGGGCTAGGGGTTGGGGAAATGGGGAGATGTTCAAGGGTATAAACTTGCAACTAGTGGATAAATAAGTTCTGGAGATCTAGTGTACAACATAGTGATTATAGTCATCAGTACTGTATTATAAACTTCAAAGTTGCTAAGAGACTAGATTTTAACTGTTCTTAATACAAAAAAGAAATGATAATTACGTGACATGATAAAGGCGTTAGCTAACACTACGGTAGTAATCGTATTACAATACATAAATGCACCAAACCAAAAAAAAAAAAAAAAAAAAGAAAAGGGTTAGTTGAAAGAACCAAAATAAGTCTGCAAATTGAAATTTATATAACTGACAACATAGTCTCTGTAGTTTTGTAATTAGCAGAGTACTCCTGGTTTCACCTCTTACTAGCTTTATTGCTTTGGATAGGTGACAATTTTGCTATACTTCTTTACATAGCTGTAAAATGGGTATAATGATTGTATATGCCTTACCATAGAGAAAGTATAGAATAATGGTTAAGAGCATAGTTTCTGGGAGAAAGCCTTCCTAGGGTCAAATCCTACCTCCACCATTTACTTGTTTGTGGTTTGTCATGACCTTGGGCAAGTTACTTAATCTTTGGATGTCTTGGTTCCTTATTTGTAAAGTGGTAGTAATAGTAGTATCATCTTATAAGGTTGTTATGCATGTTGAGTTAGTTTATGTATTTAAAGCTGTTCACTTAGTGAGCAATATGTAAGTGTTAATATTTATTGTAATGACCTTATTCAATTGTAAAGGGAATTAAATAGGATTCATATTATAATACCTTCTTCATGATTAAGCATTCAGTAAATGTTAGTTACTGTGGCTGTTACTATTTGGGTCTAGTTCCAGCTCTGCATTGGCCATTGGCATACCATAGTCAGATTAATTTTATTAAAGTAACACTTTTGTCATGTTTTACTCATGGTAAACACTCTCAGTTGCTGCCTATACCTGTAAAGTGGTCCTCCTTAGACTATCTCTATCCTAGTCATTTTAATCTATTCCCCAGGCATGCCTCACACCATCACTTCACCTAGTTTAAGATTTTCTCCTCACTCATTGTTCGTCAAGAACTGTGAATAGTCTGAGCTTTTACCTCACTTAGAAGCTAACAAATTAGCCTGCCACAGTTTCGTGGATGCTGGCAGAAGACTTGAAATTCCTGGGTTATTACTCATAGAACAGCAAGCAGTGTGAGCCTCATGTTTGCATCCATTATTCTTACTCCCTCAATCCCCGGAGCGGGGTGGGGGTGGGGAATGCAGAGGAGCCCAGGTGGGTGTTCTTCATGCAGTGGGCTTGTGTCATAGCTGAGGAACTCCAAGCTTAGGATGCCTGATATTCTTTGATAACAACTCAGAACTCAATAAATAGTAGTTTCATAGAGCTTATTTGCAATGTAGAATCTGAAACAGTATTTATTATGTTGCATTACAGTTATCTTGCATCTTGAACGAATCCTTTACCCATGTATGATTTTGTGACATATTGACCTTTTGAAAAATACTGGTTTCCTAGGTTATGTCAACCTCCCAAATATTGACACATTTCCATAAACAATATAAAAGATTACATTTGTTAATATCATTATTGACCACAACAGAAAAATCTTTAAATATTGGGAAACAATGAGGCTCAAAGAATCAGATATAAGTTTTCCAAAATTTGGATTTTCCTAATGTCCTAATTAAGATGAGTTTTATACTTTTCTAATATTCATGAAAAACATGTTTTAAAAATTCAACTTGAAACTCAAACATTCACATAATTGCTTTTCTTTGAGACAAGCATTGTTTCAATGTCAGAAGAGCTTTATGTGTGCTTTTAATTTCATCCCACAGAATATTTAAAAGGTGCGTACCCAAGAGTTAAAATTTTGAAAAATCAATAATTTTTACTGCTTCATCAAAGATATTCTTAAATAATGGTGGTGAAAAGTGCAATAATATTCTAGTGTAGTTTGCTGCCACTGACTTATTCATGCTAAGTTGCCAGCAGTTGTACACCATTGTTTTTTGCAACATTAGTGCAAATGTCAACACAGTGAAAATGGCAAATAACATCTTAGTAGTATTATGAAGATAATTTTGACCTTGTGGATCCCTGGAAAAGGTCTCCAAACCTCTCAAATGATCTTGGATCATCTGTGAGAACTGCTGAGGTAGGGAGACCTGTTAAGAGCTGTTACAAGAGGAAATTGAAGGGGACTTGAACACAGAATGTAGAGCATGAAAGAAAAGCAATTTGAGAAATGGAGCACACTGATTCTAAGTTGTCTGTGGATAGCTCAGGTACAGATTTATGGTAGCCTTTAGAAAATATGAGTCTGAGTATAGAAAGTCAGATTTAATGATCTGTGTAATGGAGGCGTCCACACATAGGTTGAAGTCATCAGACTGTGCATAGCATAGTGGTTTAAGGCAGGGGTCCCCAATCCCTGGGCCGCGGACCGGTACCAGTCCGTGGCCTGTTAGGAACCTGGCCGCACAGCAGGAGGTGAGCGGCGGGCAAGCGAGGGAAGCTTCATCTGCAGCTCGCCATCTCTAGCATTAACACCTGAACGCCTGAATCGTCCTTCCCCCCCACCCCAGGTCCGTGGAAAAATTGTCTTCCATGAAACCGGTCCCTGGTGCCAGAAAGGTTGGGGACCGCTGAATAGGCTTCCTTGTTTTAAATTCTAGTTCTGCGACTTTCTTTTTTTTTAAATTCTTTTTTATTGAAGTATAGTTGAATTACAATGTTGTGTTAATTACTGCTGTACAGCAAAGTGACTCAGTTATACATATACACACACACGCACACACACACACACATTCTTTTTCATGTTCTTTTCCATTATGGTTTATCACAGGCTATTGAATATAGTTCCCTGTGCTATACAGAAAGACCTTGTTGTTTATCCATTCTATATATACCAGTTTGCATCTGCTAATCCCAAACTCCCACTGCTACCATCTCCCATCCCCCTCCCCCTTGACAACTACCAGTCTATTCTCTATGTCCCTGATTTTGTTTCTGTTTTATAGATAAGTTCATTTGTGCCATATTTTAGATTCCACATATAAGTGATATCATATGGTATTTGTCTTTGTCTTTCTGACTTCACTTAGTATGATAATCTTTAGTTGCATCCATTTTGCTGCAAATGGCATTATTTCATTCTTTTTTATGGCCGAGGTGTAGTCCATTATATATATGTACCATATCTTCCTTATCCATTCATCTGTTGATGGACATGTAGGTTGTTTCCATGTCTTGGCTACTGTGAATAGTGCTGCTATGAACACAGGGGTGCATGTATTTTGTTTTTTATTTTTTATTTTTTTGCAGTACGCGGGCCTCTCACTGTTGTGGCCTCTCCCATTGCGGAGCACAGGCTCTGGACGCACAGGCTCAGCGGCCATGGCTCATGGGCCCAGCTGCTCCGCAGCATGTGGGATCTTCCCAGACCGGGGCACGAACCCGCATCCCCTGCATTGGCAGGCGGACTCCCACTGCGCCACCAGGGAAGCCCGCATGTATCTTTTTGAATTATAGTTTTGTCTGGATATATGCCCAGGAATGTGATTGCTGGATCATATGGTAATTCTATTTTTAGTTTTCTGAGGAACCTCCATACTGTTTTCCATAGTGGCTGCACCAACTTACATTCCCACCAACAGTGTAGGAAGGTTCCCTTTTCTCCACACTCTCTCCGGCATTTGTTATTTGTAGACTTTTTAATGATGGACATCCTGACTGTCTGCCACTTTCTTAATCAGTTTGTGTGTTGGCATCCTCATCTGGAAAATGGATAAAATAATAGTATTTACCTTAAGTGGTTGTTATGAGGAGTACATGTGTTGATATTTGCAAAATGCTTAGAACAGTGTTTGACACATAGTAATACACATGTATATTAATTCATATATGAAATCCATATTTATAGTAATCCATATATATATAATTTTTAAGAATAAATGAAATAGAAGAATGGGAGTATGTGAGATTATTCTGGGAGAATATTGGGAAAGAAGAAAGCCCAGGGTTGAGGGGAACTGATATTAAGAGAAAAGCAAAAAAAAAAAAAAAGGAGCCAGCAAAGGAGACAGGGATGAGGGGATGAGAGAGGCAGGCGAAAACTCTGGAGAGTGGTTTACTGGAAACCCAGGAGGAGTGTGCAGAAATGTGGACTTAGGCAGGAATGTAAACCTTGAGATGGCAGGTGCTGCATCTACTTCGTTCTTGGCTCAATTCCCTGGACTTAGCATTGTGCCTGATACAGAGTAGGTGCCCAATAACTATGTGGTGAATGAAAATTGTTATAGAGAAGTCAGAAAAGATAAGGGCCTGAATATATTCATTTAGGATTAGCAAAAATAGGTCAGTTGGGGACTTAGACCCTCTATTTAATGCCAAACTAACATCAGAATTAGTTGTTGAAATCTTCTTACTCTGTGGTTTAACCATTAGAGTTATTGTATTTTACCATAGTTTCATTACATTTTTATGAAACCAGACTGAAGTCTCATTTTTTTAAATAAGTAAATTCTGCCCATGATCACAGTAATATTTTTAGTCTTTTTTCCTAAAAGCCAAAATTAGTCATTAGATAGAAGTCCTGATCATTAACCAGGCTACTGGATGACTCAAGATTCCATCATTTGACCTCATATTGAAAATATGAGGGCCAAACAGAGTTTGTCTGACAAGCAGCACTGCAGCAGTCTTTTCTGCTTTTCAATTTTACTGTACAGGAAAAACATAATCAAAGCACTGGTTTTCCTTTTATTTTGGCCAGTGGCAATATGTTGCTCTTCACTGAGAATGGTCTGACTATAAAAATCTCCACATGAGGAGGTGGTTACAAATGAATACCAGCACCACATTTTCTGGGCTGCTTAGACCAATGGATTCCATTTAACTGGTGTCAGATTAAATATCCCTAATTATTACGTTAATTTTGCCACTTCCTTGCTCAGAAATTTTCTATGGAGTGTATATCGAAGCCTCTTTTAATCTGGCTAAGTTCCCTTTCTGAACTCCCCCTGCAGAAACCCTATACTATAGTCACATGAGGTTACATTCTTTTCTTTTCTCAAACACTTCACTCCCCTACTTGTTTAACTTTTGTTAGATCTATTCTTAGAAATCTTATAGTATTTGTTTTGAATGGAATACTTTTTGTTATATTATCTAATGGATTATTACTGGTGCTTAGGAACATGTCATCAACTTTTGTAGGTTACTCTTTTATTCATAAATCTGCTGGCTTTTAAAAATTGTAATGGCTGAATATAGAGGCTATTGAATTTTCTGTGTAGACAACCATATTTTCCACAAGTAATGACACATCTCTTTCTTTCCAATTATTATGCCAAAAAATTTTATTGACTTGCATTTACTAGAACTTACACTGAAGTGTTCAGTAGAAGCAGTGATAGCTGGCATCCCTATCTTTTTCCTGACATTTAAAAGAATGCTTCTCAAATTTCATCATTAAGCTACTTGATGAATAAATATATGTGTGAGTCAGCATTCCAGGTGGTTACGAGATAGGGCTCTGGACCAGTCTGCCTGGGTTTAAGTTCTAGCTGTGTTACTTACTGCTGTGTTATATTGGAGAAATTAACTCTGGCTTGATTTCCTCATGTGTAATAGAGGGGATGATAGCACCTAATCATAGGGTTATTGTAAAGATTCAATGAGTTAATACTTGTAAAGTGCTTACAACCATCTGGCACATAGCAAGCATGATACTGTGTTCCTTATATAAATATACTGAATTGGTCATTTGAAATTTCTCATTCAATATATTACTTTAATTTATATTATTATATGTAATGGCCTTTAAGTTCCTGAGATAAATCATGTTTGATTGTGAATTTTAAAGGGCATGTAAATTGGTATAGCCACTATGGACAACAGTATGGAGGTTCCTTAAAAAACTAAAAATAGAGCTACCATATGATCCAGCAATACCACTCGTGGCATCTATCTGCAGAAAACCATAATTTGAAAAGATATGTGCACCCCAGTGTTCATTGCAACACTATTTACAATACCAAGACATGGAAGCAACCTAAATGTCCATCGACAGATGAATAGATAAAGAAGATGTGGCAATTTTTTACAATGGAATATTACTCAGCCATAAGAAAGAATGAAATAATGCCATTTGCAGCAACATCCATGGACCTAGAGATTATCATACTAAGTGAAGTAAGCCAAAGACAAATATATGATGTCACTTATATGTGGAATCTAAAAAAAAAATAATACAAATGAACATGAGTTCCTACAAAATAGAAAAAGACCCACAGACATAGAAGACAAACTTATGGTTACCAAAAGGAAAAGTGGGGGAGGGATAAATTAGGAGTTTGGAATTAACATGTACACACTACTATATATAAAATAGATAACCAACAAAGACCTACTATATAGCACAGGGAACTATTCTCAATATTTTGTAATAAACTATAAGGGAAAAGAATCTAAAAAATAAAATATATGTATGTATAACTGAATCACTTTGCTGTACACCTAAAACTAACACAACATTATAAGTCAACTATGCTTCAATAAAATTAATTAGTTAATTAAAAAAATACATGGTTCACTTCTATTCAATACTGTACTGGAGGTTCTAGTCAGGGCAATTAGGCAAAAGAAATAAAAGGCATCCAGATTGGAAAGGAAGAGGTAAAATTATACCTGCAGATGATGATATTATATACAGAAATCCTAAGGAATTAACGCTAAGAAAAAAACCTATTAGAGCTAATAAGTGAGTTCAGCAAGGTTTCAGGGTATAAGATCAATATACAAAAATCAATTGTATTTCTATATACCCAGCAATGAACAATTAAAAAGGGAATTAAAATAATTCCATTTACAATAGCATCAAAAAGAATAAAACAATTAGGAATAAAGTTTACAAAAGAAGTTCAATACTTATACACTGAATACTATAAAGGATTTTTGAAAGAAACTAAGGAATATCTAAGTAAATGAAAAGTTATCTTTTGCTCAAGGATTGGAGGACTTATTAAGATGGGAATACTCCCCAAATCTGATCCACAGATTCAATACAATCCTTATCAAAATTCCAGCTGCTTTTTTAAAAAAAGAAATTGACAAACTAATCCTAAAATTATGCATAAATATAAGGGTCCCAGACTAGCCAAGCCAATCTTGAAAAAGAACAAAGTTGGAGACTCACATTTCCTGATTTCAAAATTTACTACAAAACTGTAGTACTCAAGGCAGTGTGGTACTGGCATAAGGATAGACATATAGATCAATGGAATAGAATTGAGAATATAGATATAAATCCTTCCATTTAGGATCAATTGATTTTTGACAAGGGTGTCAAGGCAACTCAATAAAGAAAGAATGGTGTTTTCAACAGATGCTGCTGTGACAAGTGGATATCCACATGTAAAAGAACGACATTGGAACCCTACCTTACAACATATACAAAAATTAAAAATGAGTCAGTGATCTACATATAAGAGCTAAAATCATAAAACTCATAGAATAAAACATAGAAATAAATATTGTGACCTTGAATTAGGTAATGATTTCTTAGACCTGACACCAAAACATAAGCAATGAAAGAAAAAATGGAATGCATCAACTTAAAAACTTTTGAGCTTTAAAAGACATTTTTGAGAAAGTGATAAGATAAACCACAGAATGGAGGAAGATATTTGTAAATTATATTTATAATAAGGGATTAGTATTCAGAATACATAAAGAACGCTTATAGGGAATTCCCTGGTGGCACAGTGGTTAAGACTCCACACTCCCAATGCAGGGAGCCCGGGTTCAATTCCTGGTTAGGGAACTAGATCCCATGTGCATGATGCAACTGAGTTTGCATGCCACAACTAAGGAGCCCACATGCCACAATTAAGGAGTCCACATGCTGCAACTAAGGAGCTGGTGAGCTGCAACTAAGGATACCTTGAGCTGCAACCAAAAGGAGCCCACCTGCTGCAGCTAAGTAGCCCACGAGATGCAACTAAGGAGCCCTCCTGCCACAGTGAAGGCCCAGTGCAACCAAATAAATAAATATTTAAAAAAAAAGAACGCTTACAAAGCGACACTAAAGAGACAGATGACCCAATTAAAAAATGGGCATAAGATTTGAATAGACATTTCTCTAAAGAAGATACAAATGGCCAAAAAGCATATGGAAAGATGATAAAAATCACTAGTCATTAGAGAAATACAAATCAAACCACAATGAAATACCACTTCACGTGCACTAGGATGGCTATAATAGAAAAGATGAGCAATAATAAGTGTTGATGAGAATGCAGAGAAACTTGAACACCTGCACATTTCTAGTGGGAAAGTAAAATGGTGCAGCCTCTTTGCAGAAGAGTTTGGCTGGTCCTCAAAAAGTTATATATAAGAGTTACTATATGATTCAACAGTTTTACTCCTAGGTATATAGACATTGAAAACATATGTCCACCTAAAAATTCATTCATAAATGTTCATAGTAGTATTACTCATAATAGCCCCAAAGTGGAAACAAACCAAATGTTCATCAGCTGAGGAGTGGATAAACAAATGTGGCATAACCATATAACAGAATATTATTCAGCAGAGGAAAAGATACTTGCTGCATCAAGTATCAGTAGCAATGGATGAAGCTTGAAAACATTATGTTAAATGAGAGAAGACAATCACATAAGGATAGTAGCGAATGTCCAGAATAGGCAAATTCATAGAGATATAAAGTAGATCAGTGGTTTCCAGGGGCTGGGAGTAGGGGCTGGGAGTGACTGCTTATGATATGGGATTTCTTATTGGGGTGATGAAAATGTTCTAGAAGTTGTAGAGGTTGTACAACTTTGTGAATATATTAAAACCGACTGAATTTTACACTTAAAATTGTGAATTTTATGATATGTGAATTACATCTCCTCAAAAATGTTTAAAGAATACATGGTTGGATTTAACTTTCTAGTATTTAGAATATTTGCATATATGTTTATGAGTGAGATTGTTGTTTTCTGTTCTCATACTATCTTTAGTTTTCGTATCTGAACCCAAATAATCTGAGTCCTCTCATTGTTTTGTATGCAGTCCTTATTTCTCTCCAAGTCTAATTCCACTTTTGCATTAATTCCTATCCCTTCTTGCCTATTTAAGGACATAATTCTAGCAGTCTCCCTCTCTTCCCTACATCAATAATTTATCCTTTTTATTTGATAATACCAAGTGAGTATTCAAAAGTGATACAACAGCTCTTATTGTGAAAGCACCTCCTCTAGACTACACAGTCTTCTCTAGCTACTGCCATGTTTCTTTGCTTCTCATAATAGCAAAACTTATTGAAAAATTTACTTATGGTCACCAGCTCACTTCTTTCCCCCCCGATGCTCTCTTGGAACCATTTCAATCAGGCTTTTGTCCTCACTTATGTGCTAAAGCTACCAGTTAACTCCATGTTGTTAAATTCTAATGATCAGCTCTCTGTTATCATCTTACATGAACTCTCAGAAGCATTTTTTTTTACAATGGATTACTCTCTTGAAATATTTTCTTCAGTTTACTTCTGGGATGCCACTTTCTTGGCTATATGATTGAAGATCATGGCTTTTTGCTGGTTGTCAGCTGAAGAGCATGCTCAGGTGCTGGAAGACCACCCAGAATTCCTTGCCATATGGGCATCTCCAACATGGCTGCTTACTTCATCAAGACCATAAGGAGAATCTCTGACCTCAGGGAGAGCCCAGCCACCTTCACCTTATGTCTTTTCATCTGATTAAGTCAAACCCACCAGATGATCTCCCTTTTGATTAACTCAAAAGAAATTGATTTTGGATCTTAATTACATCTCAGATACCTTGACTGTGGCCATATTCTATTGGCTAGAAATATGTCACAGGTCTTGTCCCACACTCAAGGAGTGGGAATTATGCAGGGCATGAACACCAAGGGGAAGAAATCATAAGGGCTATTTTACAATTATGCCTACCACACTCATCTGTTTGATCTCTCAAATGGGAATTCTTCAGGACTCAGTTCTTGGGTCTCTTCTTTGTCTGTTGTGCTGAATATCTTTCATTTGCCTCTCCACATTTGCCTTCTCCTCTTCTTTGATTTGTGCCCTAAGAGGTGATTTGAGTACACTGTATCAACAGATTCCCTGGCCCTTTTCTTCCTCTTGGAGGTTGGGAAAAGAGTGGAGTTGGGGTATTTATTCCTCTATCCTCCTAACTGCTGTGTTAACCTCCCTTGATTAAAGGTTACAGCTCTTGTCAGGGGGCCCCTTCCCTTCAGCCGCCTCCTCTGTGTTCCCTGTAACTCCTCCCTCCCTTTACCCCTTTAGGCTTCCTGCTATTAGGGTAGTGCAGTATACCTTGTTCTTTACCCTAAAATCTGCCATGCCATTAAAATAGACCCTTTGTTAAACTCTTCTCAGACTGTATGGCTGGAGTGTGGTGCATGAGCTGATGGATAAATCTACATGCTCTCCTTCACGGATCTCATCTAGTCTCATGGATACAAATTTCAGGATTCCTCTGACGACTCCTAGATTTCTGTCTGTAGCCTGCACCTCTCACTTGGGATTCCTACTTGAAATTTCCACTTGGATATCTTCTTTATACCACAGACTTAACATGTCCCAAACCTCCAGCTCTATTCTCACCTAACTGCCAACCTCAGACATAACCTCTCCACATACTTTCCAGTTTCAGTAAATGGCAATATCATTCTTCCAGCTGGCTTCCAGGAGGCCAAAAAATCTGGAGTCATTTTTGACTTTCGTCTTTCTTTTACACTCCCCATTCCATCTAACAGCAATCCTCTTATCTCTATTCAACATATATTCATATTTCAACCACTTATCACCAGCTCCACTGCTTTCACCTTGGTCTGAACCATCATCATCTCTGGCCTGGATTACTTGAATAGGTTTCTAATTTGTTTCCTTGCCTCGTTTCACATTTCACTCGTCTTTTCTCAACAAGGCTGTTGTACTGATTTTTCAATATATAAGTCACATTATATCCCCCATCTCCTCAAAATCCTCCAGTGGCCTCTCATCTCACTTGGGAGTAAAAGCCAAAGAACTTAAATGGTATAGAAGGCTCTATGTGATCTAACTGGGCTTCTGCTCCAGTTCCAACCTTTGCTTTTACCTCTCTTCTTTGCTCACTCCACTCTTGTCACACTAGTTTCCTTGCTGTTCTTTGAACATGTGCTCCTGCCTTAAAGCCTTTGAACTTCTTGTGCCATCTGCCTTGGACACTTGTCCCCTGCATATCTATATGGCTGACTCCTTCAAATCTCACCTTCTCACTGGTTCTTCTCTGGCACTCTCTATAGAAGAACTTCTTTCCACTTTGGTGCTCTTCTTCCTCCTTACATTACTTTACTTTTTCTTCATAGTACAATACTTTTACCATCTGACATATTATATATTCTTCTGTGTATTTGCCATCTGTTTCCCACACCGCCCCCTCCCCTGCAGTTAGAATATGCCGGGACTTTGTTTTGTTCATTCCTTTGTCTCCAGCACCGAGAATACTGCCTAGCATGTCATGCTGCTCGATAAATAGTTGTTGAGTAAATAATTGAGTATATTAACGAAAAAGCTTGTGTGATTAGGGCATTATCATATTGGTTTGGTAGTCAAAATGGATAAAGTCTCTAAAGTTGTTTTGTTTTGGGACTCCTGATCCACAGTAGTATTGGGGATAGTACAAATATAGTTATGGAACTAGGGGGTCTTTGAATCAGTTTCTGGTCTTAAGACTGTGTCTTTTTTCTCCTCTTTTCTCAGATCCAATACTTCCTAATAAACCACAGCCCCTAGCAGCAAGTGAGTTGTTTTTTAAGCATCCTATACCTGCGTGGTATTTCCCACCCAGCTGCAGCCTCAGGCAGGGTGCGTGGCTCTGGCTGCTCATCTGCCTGAGTCTTGCTTACCGCATGGCCTTCCTGTTCTCTTCCTGGCCTGTGGAGATATTTATCTTGATTTTGCACCCAGCTAATGTCTTAATGCTTTTACCTTTTTATGCATTTCCAATCATGGCTGAGGGTTTGGAACAAAGAGGGCGTGGTAATTTATGAACTCACTAAACCATCTCAGTTAGGAGTCCGCATGCATTTCCAAACAATGTTCGAATTGTTGCCAAATTTAATATCCAGGAGACAGCACATAAAAATTCAGATTTACAGTTTATCTTGAAAAGTTGGAACATCTGGCAACACTCAGCTTGCATTTCTGCATGTGACAACTGAGTGGAGGTAAGTAAATACTAAGACCCTTCAATGGGTCATGTACTGTACAAGTTGCCAAGTTCTCACCACTGCATATTTTCTTAAACTTGACAGAAAAATGACCTAACTCCTTTGCTTTATCTGCCTAACCCCTGTAGATATTTTGATTTATGATCCCTATTTTGGGTACATGATGAGCTAAAGCATCAGGTAATTTATTAAGAGGTTAAAAAGCAAAAGCCACCAAACAAAAAGCATAGTGATTATTTTGAATCATATGTAAGAAATGGAGCAAGAGAGAGAGCCAGTAAGTTTTTTCTTCTGTATCTTCGTGTCCCAAACCTACTAAACCTGCAGCTTTTTCATTTTAGGGTAGACTTCTGCCCTTAAATTTTTTTTTTCTTTTGGATTAAACTTTATATCAGTGAATCCCCTGGAAATGAGTGATGCCATTACACAATGACTAACGCAGCACTGAGAATGTCATGTGTCTAGTCTTCTGCCAAGGTAAGGTCTCTCTAATTTAACAAAGAACTAAATCACTTGATGATATTGACAAGCTTTTCTTCCTAAGTTGGGCTGAGTAGTTACGACAATCAAATGTTTCATGTATGCAAGAATCTAGGTAATCAGCTCCTTTTTGCCCAGCTACCACAGATATTCTTCCCAGAATCATCTGTGGCCAGTTTCAAGTACTGTTATACTTATTGAGGAATAAATTTCTGGTTTATATTAAATAGTGACTTCTGTCCAAAAATGTACAGGTGTACAAGACTAACCAGGGAATGGGCATTTGTGTAGCTTATGTGATTTGTAGTTTCAGAAAAACCTGTTGCTTCCCATGTTTACCAGTGGGTCATGGTGCCAGAAATGACTATATTTCTCATTTATTCAGGTTGATGCAATTAAGCTAATGTTGAATAGCAAATAACTCCTCTTATGTTTGTGCCATTTGTCATCTCATTAGAGATTTCAGGTTTGCAAGGGCAGTTAACACAGTGCTGCTCGCTACTTCCTAAATACTCTTCCGGAAAACTTATGACATTGCTGCTTCTTATATACACTGTGACTTACCTGTGTCTATGTAAGGGGGCTTGCTTGTGACCTAGAGAGTTTAAGTTTTGAAGTATGGTTTGAAGTTATGGTTGTAGCATGTTTATCTGTTCAATTGTTGTTTCCCTTCCATAAAAGTTAGAACTCTGTCTTCAGAACAAACATTTGCTAGTATCTAATCACCACATTTCCAAGGAAGAGTCATTACACAGAACAAGATTTAAAGAAAATCAGACATTAAGTACACATTTTAACAATAAAATGAAATATTATCAGTATTTGTTTAATCTGACCTCGTTTTTTCTCCTAAGCTTGAGTTGGATCAATTCACTTTGAATGACAAATATTATTTTCATTTATCATTTTTATTATTTTGTTGTTGTTTGAATACAAGCCCAGGTGGTTGATTCCCCTCAGCATTTGAGGGAATCTTTAGCTGCTTACTCAGGAACTATTTAGAAGGCAAGTTACAGTTTCTCGGGAACAGTTGGCTCATAGGCAGGGATAGAAAAATGGATTTTGTGGACCCATCTATATCACCTGAGCCTAAGGTTAGATAATCTCATTTGAACCCTGTAGATTTAAAAGTCTTCTCTTAAGTCAGAGTAGGATCTTTCTTTCTAGAAGTTCTAACAGTTTCTTTTTCCCTTCCTTAACTGTTCACATATGTTTAACTCCAAAACACTCCAATTTTTTTCTTTTTAATCACCTACCCTATATTTTGGGACTCTAGGAATTTCATCTTAAAATTCTAATTCAAGTAGTTGTTTTTAAAGACCAGTCTTGCCTTTTTGCTTTCCTAGTAATAGTGTGGGTATCCTTCCCACACTGAACTACAACCTAGCTGACCAGGACATCAATGCATCTCCTTTAGTTAGATTTGCTCAGGTGACCAAGACAGAGTCATTTAGGCAACGTCATGTGAATGGGGATATTCTGGAAAGATGTGAGGAGATGAACAGCAATAAAGGGAGCCTCCTTAGCAGCTGTACAGAGTGTCCTTCATGGAATCTCATTCTTCATTGTTCGGTGTTCAGCTACTGTAGCTCTAGTGATCTAATAGCATCTTTGGTAACCTTGTCATTTGCCCACCGACAGAAGTGGGCATCCATTGGTCCTCTCAAATTTTAATGCCTCAGCTTTCCTTGGTTTCTGCTTCTTTCTTTTTCTGATACATTGTCCACTGCTTTTTTCCCATTGCTTCTGCTTTCTTGTGACTCATTCTCTCTTTCTCATATTCTCAAATTCAAAACTACTTTTGATCCTCTTTGAACTTCTAATGCCTTGCTACTCAAAGTCTGGTCCTTAGACTAGCAGCATCACATTAACTTGGAACTCGTTAGAAATGCTGAATCTCAGTTCCCCCCTCCAGACTTGAATCATATTCTGTATATTAACAAGATCCTCAGATCTGAGAAGTATTGCTCTAATGTGGTAGCCCCTTTACTTTCTCCCAGTCCATCAGCTCCCACCTTCTTATCTTTTTTCAGTTTTTCACCATCATTGTTTAATTTAGATCCCACAGTCCTTTATTTGAATGACACTCTCACCAATACTGTTAACTACCTTGTGCCTTCATCTCTTAAACATTGATTTTTAAAATTTATCTGACAAAAGCCCAACTCTGGATGACTGCATCTATGTGCGTTCTCTATACCTACAACAGAACAGCCTGGCACTGCCAAAAAGTCACTTATCAGACAGATTGGTTCCAACACATTGGATTCTTTAAGTCTGCCAATTCTTCCATGTTTCCCTGGTAAATTCTCTCCCTGTATTTTCAAAAATTGTTTTAAACATTCTACATTCTAGTCAAACTTTAAATATTCTTAACTCCTCATTCTCAGCAGATGACTTCACCTCCTACTTCCTGAAGAAAATAGAAGGCATCAGATGGGAACTCCCTCAGCTTCCTGCTACCAAATTCATACAGTTCCATCTCTACCCATGTTCTTCTCTTTCTTTCTTGTGTTAGTATAGGATATAGTCTTCTGATCATTTAGGGCCAATGTCTTCACCTGTGTTTTGAATCTCATCCCTTCATGCCTTATCAGAAGTCTCACATTATCAATTCCTCCTCTCCAGCTCCACTCTGCTATTTATTCAGCATATCCTTCTCAACTGGATTATTTCCATTTCCATTTAAACCTGTTCATGCATTTTCCATCTTAAAAGCAACAACCTTTTCTTGACTCCCATGTTCCCTCTCCAGCTCCTTTCAGTCTTCTCCATTTCTTTAAATCTAAAGAGTTTTCATTATTTGGTGAGTTCATTTTCTCATCTCTAACTCACTCTTTTTTTTTTTTTTCCTCTCTTTTTTTTTAAAAAAATAATTAATTTTTGGCTGCATTGGGTCTTCATTGCTGCATGCAGGTTTTCTCTAGTTGTGATGAGCGGGAGCTACTCTTCATTGTGGTGCATGGGCTTCTCATTGTGGCGGCTTCTCTTGTTGTGGCTCTTGTGCAGCCAGAGAAATATTTTATACAGTTTTGAGTACGTTCCCTCCTCTCTGTGCCCAACTCCCATCCCTTCAGGCACTTACCATTGTTGTTTTAATAGAGACCAAAATAATGAACATAGCCCTCAAGGGCTTCTGTGGTTTGGCTTCTATCTATGTCTCCAGCTTAACCTCACTCTACTCTTTTCCTCAATCCCTGCATTCCAGTGGCATTGATTGATTGATTGATTTTCTAGTGGGCTCACAAGAGTCTCACAATACTATTGTTCTCTCTACTAGTAATATTCTTCTCCCATTCTTCAGCTTGTTACCTCTATTTCACCTTCATTTCTCAGCTCAAGCCACTTTTTTTTCAGATAAGTCTTCCTTGAGCCTCTCATGTTGGGTCAGGTTTTCATAGCATTGTTTTACTTCCTCATAGCACATGTGTTAGAATATAAATGTATGCTCATTCATGTGATTATCTGACTAATATTTGACTTCCCCATTAGTAAGTTCCATGAGCATAGAAAACAACTGTCCATTCTTCAATATACGCAGCACTTGGATGCCCTGACTGACCCAGAGTATGTCCTCAATACATACAATTTGAATGAATGTAAATGTCTGAAGCTAGAGCATCTGATAGGATTGTTAGCCACCATCCAATGTAGAGTCCATCATACCAATTTTTTGTTTCAGGCTACCTAAGAGGCTCTTGGTTCAGTCAGTCAGTTGCTTCTGGGGAGGAAGTTGGTTGAAGTCTGTGTAGTCTAATCACAAGCAACCAACCTCAGCCAATCTTGCATTAGGAGTTACATGTGGTTGCTTTTTCAGAAGGTAACTATGGGTATAGCATGTCCTGGAGAATGAGAGTCACTTCTCCAGTTTCAGACTCCTTGTTTATTTACGTTTGAGATTAGATGACATTAGATTAGAGTCTTCGGTGGATATCAGAGAAATAAAACCCATCCATACTTCTCTTCCCTGACTGTTATGTTAGTGCCATTCTAAGTACAATTTTTAGTAAGCAAGACCTATTGAATATGCTGTTAACTCTGAGCAGAGTTGTAGGAAAGTTACCTTAGAAATGTTCACTATAGCTAGTTGACATTGTACAAAATCTAAACACTTTGCTCACATAAGTTCATGAATACTAATGGCTTTCCTTTGATTGGAAAATTCTCAAAGTGATTTGCCAACACACAGAAAGTTCACCAATACCAGCCAGGTCTGAGACTGCAGCTGGGGGCAGGGGCAGCTGGGGGCAGCTGTTTACCATAGCACGATTAGATTAGGCCTTTTCAAAATGCAAATATAAAAGAATACCTTATTCAACTGAAGCTTCAGGGGTAATTTAGAAAGGCAAATGCAATTATGCAAATTGGATAGCTGCCAAAGAAGGAGTTGGCCAACATCTTTAATTTTGTAAAGAGGGCTGTTATCAATTTATATATATAAATCTCCATCTGCCTCTGGAGAGATAATGAGTCCTCTGGGGTACAAAGTGAAGAGATGTTTTTCATGGAGAATTAGTAATATGTAAACAATAATGTTGATGCCAAGATACATATAGCATCTGCTATCAAACAGGCAACTATACCGCATATAATTAGACAATGCTAAGCAGTGGTCAAGGTCTAAAATTTTTATTATGCATGAATTTTTATTTTTGTAACTCCCTGGTGATAGCAGACAGAAGAGAAGCATATCACTTAGCATTTTGTCTCTTGAAAAATGGCTTGGAAAAAATCTAGTTGGAACACCTACAAACAACCAATGTTTAGAAAATAAATGTTAGTAAATATATAGTTATAATTTTTCTTACCCCCAAAGTGAAATCCTGAGCTCAGTTAAAATTCTTTTAGGTTCTCATATAGTCTTCTTTCTTTCTTCAGAAGCCAAGGGATCAACTGAAAGGAGTTGATTATTTTTTTATATCAAGAATTTATAAATAAATTGATTGGTTCATTCCACATGTATTCATTTTATTGAGTACCAAGAATGTGCAAGACATGGATTGGGTATTAGTGATACAAGAGTGAGCAAAACTAGACAGTCTCTACCTTGGCATTTATAATACAGCAAATGTGATAGACTATAATGAAGTGACCATACAAACAATTGTAAAGCTACAACTGTGTCAAAAGATGTCAAGGGAGAGGTACCCAGTACAGTTCCAGGAAAATTGAAAATTAATCTAATGGGTGGATTGATGTGGTCAAGGAGGTCAGGAAAAGTTTCTCCTTCTCTGACGATGAGATCTTTGAGCAGAGCTCTGAAGAATGAAAACAGAAAAACTTGCCAGGCAAAAATGAGAGCCTGTGTGACAACTCTGTGGTGGGAGGTTGCCTAGTATGTAGGAATAACTGAGGGAAGACCAGGGAGGCTGAAGTGGAGCGAGCACAAGGCGGATATAACATGATGTGGGATAGCAGGAGCTGGACTGTGCTGAGCTCCACATGCCATGCTAAGTTGTTTGGTCTTTCCCTTCAGAGCAATAGAAAATATTAAAGTGTTCTAAGCAGAGGGCGGCAAGATGCAATTTGTATTGACTCCTCAGATTAATGTCAATTAAATTTAGACTGCCAATATATATGTACTGAAATATGTGTGGAATAATATATGTGTACAGGACATCAGCACATTTTACTTCATACCATGTTCTTAAATATAGGGAGATATTTTGAAAATGAATTTTGTTACCACCATTTTGAGGAAGATTAAATCAATTAAATTGAAGTCATTGAAATTCATTGAAAAAGTATAAATGGCTTTGCTTTTTAAGTGCTGAAACAATCTTGGTCAGTGAAGTATTTAAGAAAGTGAAGATTAATACGTATTTTGAATGTAGATGAATAAAAGGTGAGAAGCAAGGAACAGTAAGATGGGGGTGTATAGAGGAGAAGGTGAAAAATATGAGACTGAGTTTGGGTATTCAAAAATGTAAAAAGTATAATGTTAGGTCTGGGCATTGAAAAACATGGTTAGTCTGAATGCGAGGGAGACACTGGACAGTAAAATGAATGAGAACAAGTAATGTGCTTCTGAGTTTTTCCATTTTTTTCTGTTTTTCCATCCCTGCATCTCTTCCTTTTGGAGAAGGACTCCCTCCTACACTGATGGTTCATGTAGTTTCAGTAGAACTGACCCCACCCATCAGCTCCAAGGATAGCCAATCAGAGTTCTCCATTTCCTGGGCCACAGGATTGATTTAGGACTGGGCCTGTGATCCAAGAAGATACAAAAGGAGCCATTCCTATAATAATTTCTGAAACTAATGGGAAAGATGTGCTCTCGTTTTTGGGAGGAGGGCTAGTGCAACAATGTATTAAGATTCAAGTATTCTCTTTTGCAATCAATGAAGAGTTTGCCTGAAAACAACAGAGAGTGAAGCAGAGTCAAGAAATGGAGAAAAAGACATTGCAATTGACAGCGGTTAACCCCCTGGAACCACATATACTTTAAAGTTTCCATTTATACAGCCTGATCACTTTTTTTTTTTTAAATAGGTTTAAGTTGAGCTAGCTTGAGTTGAGTTTCTGTCATTTGAAACCATGAGCCTTGCTAGTGGACCAACCCTGCAAAAAACTCATACCTGGATCAGTCCAACCACCTGTCATCTCTGTATACCTGGGATCTTAAAAATAATTGTAGAGTCATTGTAAGAATACCTCAGAAATGTAAAGTACTGCTGGAGATCACATGAGCTTGTAGGCTGGTGCCATGAAACAGTCATGGTTCACAGCCCAGTTGGGACTTCGACACTGCTTGGTAAAACTTTTGTTTGTGTGTGTGTGTGTGTGTGTGTGTGTGTGTGTGTGTGTGTGTGTCTGGTTAGGGTCTCTCCCATTCTTCTCAGTAATTTTATTTTTATTTTATTAAAAAATCTCATTATATCCTCTATCCTGTTAATTCCACCTGGTGAGAATGTCTCTCTACCTACCAATGGTTCAGCATCTGCGCTCATCCTTTCTTTTTTTTCTCTTGGGACAGCACAGGAAGAGGTTTTTTCCTCTTCCTCAAGATAACTCTATATTGTGCTTTGGTTTCCATTTTCTTTATCTCCTTGTGGACCTTGCTCTGTTGATCTTCCTGTCTCCTGTGTTATCAGTCTCTTTCTATTGGTTCTTCATATGTAGTCTCTTGCATTATAAATAAGCTTCTCAATTTCATATCCACCTCCTCTGTCTATGGTGCCTTCTCTCTCTATTTTTCCTTCACAGCTAAACTTCTCTAAAGAGTTACTTAGATATCTCCATTTCCTCACCTCTCATCTGTGCTTTAACTCACTACAGTCTAACTTCTGCACCTAACTCGGTTGTCTGCTCAGATAAAGGTCACCAGTGACTTCCATATTGGCAAATCTTTTCTCTCCTTATCTTCCTTGACCTCTCTGCAGTACTTGACATTGTCCATGGCCCTTGCTTTGAAATGGTCTTCTTCCTTATCTGCCATGAGTCTTCTCTCCAGCGATGTAACTTTTAACTCTCAGGTTGTTTTCTTCTGTAGCTCACTACTAAGGGATCAGCCTGCCTCATGACATGCACTAATTTATTAAACACATATTTTGTGCCTGGTCCATTAGCTATGTAATTATAAATATTTTTTGAGGTAGGTACTATTATTATGCATGCTGTACAGATTGGAAAATTGAGGCTAAAAGAGGTTATGTAACTTGCTTAAGAGAATGCATCTTGTCAGACATGGAGTCAGGACTTGAATCCAGAGTCTGCTTTGTACTATTTTAACTAAACTTCTTAATGAAGTCTAATATACAAATAGAAAAATGAATAGCTTGATAAACTTTCACAAAGTGAACACACATCTCTGTAACCAGAAAACAGATCAAGAAGCAGAATGTTCCTAGCACCCCCAAATCCCCCTCATATCATCACTACACCCCCCACAGGGGGTAACCAATATCTAGACTTTTAACACCATAGATATTTTACTTGTTTTTCAACTTCATATAAATGGATCATGGAATCATACAGGATATGTGTAAGACTCATTCATTAAGTTGTGTGTGTGAAAAACTCATTCATTGTTATTACATGATTACCTTTTAGTACTTCATTGTGTAGATACACCACTATTTGTCCATCTGCTCTTGAATGGACTTTGGGGTTGCTTCTAATATTTTTTTTCTATAACAAATAGTGATGCTATGAAAGTTCTTGTATACATCTTTCAATGGACAATATGTGCATTTCTGTTGGCTATAAACCAAGGAGTAGAATCACAGGTCATGGGGCATGCTTATGTTGGTTTTCATAGACACTGACAAATGATTTTCCTAACTGATTTTATCTTAACGATTGACTACTTCATATCCTATATGCTCAAAATAAGCCCATTATCTTCCCAGTAGAATAGAAAGGTTTTCTTTGTTTATTGATCATATCCCTTACATGTACTCTTCATGCAGGATTTATATATGTATGAAGGATACTGTTGTCTGTTCCAAGATCCACATTTATTATTATATTGGTACAATTTTTATCTCCTTTATTGACCCCAAAAATGGAATCTTGGTCTGAGTAAACTTCTTTTCAGATGTGCTTTGTTCTCATTTTTCTCTTTATCCAAAAACCATGCGCGCATCAACTAGAAGTCACTACATTGTTATGTTGCTCCAAATGTGGCTGCCTTTCATTTGCCCATGCTTAAACACTGTTCATGGACATGGTAGTCAAAGATATCATAGTCACATCCTTTACTTAAACATTTTCCCTGTTAAAGGGAGGGCGTGGATTTTGCTTCAGTTAGTGCCACAGCAAGTGATTAGTGCCACAGCAAGCAGTTATTATTGCACAGTGCTCTAATTGTTATTCCAGCTTGGACCAGCTGAATCAAACCCTAGAAATTCATGTGTGATGGAAAACATGCTGCTAACCCAATGGTTTTCTGTAAAGGAAGCCCATTGTGAGCACTAATTTTCACTGTACACTTTTGAATAAAGCCTCTTCATTCTTTGAGAGATTCCTCTATCCCACAGATGTGCATAAGTTAAAGCCTGGCGTTACCCAGCTGAAATGTTATGTGAACATATGCAAGCAAAAATGCCCCAAATAATATCCTCATGTGTTTGGCTGACATATTTAGTTTCTCTTGTTTGCCTCACTCATATGCTCTGGCTGTCTCTTCTACCCATTTTATCAAGTGAGGACTGCACTTGTTGAGTTCATCTTCTTTCATGGGATAAATAAGTAGATACATAGATAGGTACATAATATATTTTTTATAGAAGTATATTTGATATATAACATTGTGTAAATTTATGGTGTACATGTTGATTTGATACATTTACACATTGTAATATGATTGCCATTGCAGTGATAGTTAGCACCTCTATCACATTACATAATTATCATTTCTCTCTTTTTGTGGTGGAAATAGTTAAGATCTAGTCCTTTTGTAAGTTTGATGATTATCATTCAATATTATTGTCTATATTTGCTAATCTGTACGTTAGATCTCTAGGACTTATTTTTTATTCAAATCTTTATTGTTTTTAAAAAACACATCATTGTCACAAATACATATATATACTTACATGCACATATATATCTAGGAAGGAACATAAATATGACAAACTTTATCAAACAGATTTGAAAAATTTTCTTAAAATGTAATTGTGTACTGTATAAACCTTAAATAAGAAAAATAGGATGTAAGATAATTATGCCCTTCATTTTCATTCTCGTTACTGGTCACATTTTTCTGTTTATTTGTTTGTAGGACTTACTTAATAGATATGTAATATTAAGTAGTTTCTCAGTACTTTAGAAATGTGTAGTTTGTGATCTTTAAACACGTTGGAAAAAATAATCTTTTCTTAAGAATGAATGCTTTAACTTAGTATAGAGGCATTGTGATTTAATACGGTGCAGCCAACATCCACAGTTCCATGCATTATTTTTCTATATAAATGATGAGGAAAAATACGTCTTTAGAAGTAAAGGCACTTTTCACCTTTTAAAACTAAGCTTAATATTCACATTTACACAAATGCACATTTACACACATTCCACAAACTGGTAGGAAGTAAGAAATCATGAATTGATTTAATGTTTGATTAGTTTTTTAAATGCTAAAATACTGGCTTAAGGCAGCCATACTGGCAAAAAAAGCAAGAGTTATGCATTGACTATGTTTGTTTTAGTCTAGAATGAATTGCTTGTGTCTGATGATCAGTCCCATGAAGTTTGCCCTTTTCCTTTTGCATCATGTGACAAGTGTCTAATATTACCTGTGTTCTGAGGAGTGAGTAAATAGCAAATAAAAGGAATTTTTTTTTGTGCCACTGAATTGTTCAGTTATGGTAAAACTGTAATTTTTATTCCCTCTCCTCTTTTCCATAAGTTATTTGAAAATCTTTAATATCTCTCTCCACTATTGTCCTAGACAAGACTAGACTGTTTAGAAGAGCTTTTTAGTTCTATTCATAGGGCAAGGTTTTCTTCTTTTTATATTTCAATCTTCCTGACAGGGCAAAATCTGTTTCACATTGGTAGTTGGTACAGTTAAAACGTCACTTGGATATCCATAGAATCAGACCAGTGTTTAAAGATCCTGGCTCAGTCTTTTTATTGTTGTGTCTTTATGTTCAGGTAACTTAAATCTATCAGATTCCTCACTGATAAAATAGTAACTAATAATGGCTCATATTGATTAACCCAGGCACTAGTCTACATACTTTATATACATTAACACTTAATATTTATAATAATTATTTCTGCTAGGTAATATTATATTATGATTCCTGATTTACAGATAAAGGGAAGATACTATTATTATTCCAGTTTTACCAGAAAGAGAAATTGAGGCCTAGCGAAAATGACATTAAGTTACTTTCCCAAGGAACACAGGTAGTAAATGACAGAGCTAGGAGCTGAACTGGACTGTATACTATATTGTCTCTTACATGCCAGGGCAGGTTGTGAGAATTAACTATAATTCTAGTGAAAACACATCACCATGAACTCTACCTAATAATTACTCAATAAATGGTGATTATTGTTATTTTCACTGAGACAGCAGGGAAGAAAGAAGACGTAGCAGTGAGAATGGGAGGTAAGGTGTCTGTCATTTTCCCTTGGATCTCCCCTACCTGGAACAGTGCTTTGCAATGAATGAGTGAATGCATAATGAGTGATCTTAGGGCAGGATTAAACTGGACAGGATTGACAGAAACCTTACATAAGGGTACAAAGTGGTCTAAGTGTATCATGAATGACGTTATTCAACTAATGGTCCTTAAAGTTTGTGTCTGTAGTCATAATGAAGCTGAGAAAGGGATGTAGGAACAGAGAAATGAAAAGAGGCTTTAAGAAAAAGTCCTAAAGATGTTAATGTTATAATAATTTCATCAATTTGTTTTATTAACTGTAATGTGCTTACTAGCAAAAAAAAAAGAAAGAAAGAAAGAAAAAGAAAAGAAAAAGAAAAAACAACCCTGCAATAAAATGTCAATTTGTTGTAAATTTGTCATAACTGAAAAGAAAGGATGAACATTCTGTGATTTACTGGAATTAAAAATAATGATTATTCAACCTTTAGGAAATTTTGTGAATGCTATTTCAAATTACTTTTTGAACGAATACCAAATATAATATTAATGTAAAATTTTTGTCAATTTATGTCTCTGTGAGGAGAAGGAACAAATTCACTCCTTTGCAGTTATATATTCACCCAAATATTTCTAAGAACAATGGTGATGTTTTGTTATCCTTAGCTTATGATACTCAAATACCTTATTTAATTTAAGAATGTAATTTATTTTTAATAGGTCAGGATAACAGTTCAGCTTTTATAAATGTATATAGTTCAGCAAAAAAGAAATCATTGAATCATTGAAAAAGAGATAATTTATTTGTGCTTTTCTTGTATCATATGTGTTAATCATCTGTAAGTCTGTCTTACTAAGGATAAAAAGGTAAGGTTTCAGCATTGATATAAGCTATCTCCATATTAAATCTCTTATAACCCTGCAGTGGTTAAAGCTTTCAATTCTTGAGGATTAGACACACTGTATTAAGTTTGGGTAATATTACTTTTGGCTGAGAAAACAGATTATTAGTTTTGCCAAACTGTATCTTTTTGGATTGCCTTTAAAATTTTGTTTTTAAAAATATAAACAGTGCCTAATTCTAAGCAAGAACAAATTAAGAAAAATATGTAACTGTGTGCTCATTATCATTACTAATTTTTACATGATGGGAGAGAACACCATCAAAAGTCAAATTTGCTTAAATAATTATAATTGCAGGAGACAGATTCTGCTTGACAAATTTCTGCTTTCATTACACCTCTAAGGAATGAGGAAAGCAGGCATTCTTCCTGTTTGCTTTATTTGTTTCCACCATGGCTAAAAATACACAAATTTGACTTTGTTATAAAGCAGAAACTAGCACACCATTGTAAAGCAATTATACTCCAATAAAGATGTTAAAAAAATACACAAATTTGTATGCATATGGAAAAATGCATGTTTGACACTCAACGTGATATATATGCTGTGAATACATCATATGTGTATTTTGATGTCAGATTCACTAAAACATCAGGAAGAAAATATTAGAATCAATAAAACTTAAGTTTTTATTTTCTTGGAGACAAATTAACCACTCTTACTTTTAAATATCCTCAAACATAAATTAAATATTCTAATGCAGTAGTTTTCAGTTAAATAATTACCAACATTTGTATGTTTATTATATGCCAGGTACTTTAAAGCACTTTCCATATTTTAATTCATTTAATCCTCATCACAGACCTATGGGGTAGTTATTTATTATCCTCATTTTAAGATGAGAAAATTGATTCACAGAGAAGTTAAGTAGTTTTTCCAAGGCCACACAACTAGTAAACAATTAGTTAATAAAACATTTGCAAAACCTTTTTTGTGCCAGGCACTATCCTAAGCACTAGGGTACAGAAGTGAATAAAACAGAAGACAATAAAGAGTATTGAGGGTTTGCAATTTTTGATAGGGTAGTTGGGAGAATTTTCACTGGACAGGTGAAAATTTACTTGGGTAAAGATCTGAAGGAATTAAGGGAAAAAAATTTTTTTTGCCATGTGAAATTAAAGAAAATTTCTACGTATGGAGCCCTATATAAAAATACTGTTTGGAGATGAATCAGCTTGCGTTGATGATTAGATATAAAATATTTATATCAACTGCAGTGTTTGTACTGGCTATTTTCTTTTTACCCCTCCAGATCCATTGTCTACTATTCTCCAGTCTCCTCTGTGCCCTAGGAGCTTGAGAGTGTATACTTTAGTGTCCTTGTCCTTTGGCTTCTGGTTTGGTTTGGCCAATGGGAGCCTCAGCAAGAGCAGAAAGGAGGGAGGAGAGAGAGGTCAGGTATTTATTGCCTTGTGGCTTCCCTGAGGGGTCTCCACGGGCTGGGTGCTTCCCTCTACCCCAGGTTGTGACCTCCATCAGGTATCTCCCTCCATAAGACCCTATCCTTTTGCCTCTGATAACTGCTCCTTCCCCATACTTTCTGGCTTAAGATGGTAAACATGTCCTCCTGTTATTAGCTATAGGTACCATGCCATCCCTTGTGCTTTCCCTGGACCCCATCCACTCCTTTGGAAAGGGTCCCTTTATTAAACTCTCTCTAAAGATTGCCTAATTTGAGTGTGCTCTCCTCTCCCTGATGTGGTCCTGACGGACAGTCACCACATTAGCTGCATGTATGGCACTCCAAATCTTCTCTGTAAGGATTCTGAATTTGCTTGTCACCATAAATTCCTCCAACTAATGAACCTGAGTACAAATGTATATTTATTAGATATCTAATGCACTCAATGCTTGCATTTTCCCTCCATTCAGTCCCAGCTTTTACTAAAGTACTTATAATTGACTCTGAAATCCCTTTAACTTTTAATCTTCTTTATCTTCAGAATGTTTTGGGCTCAACATCCCAGGGCACTATAGATGGACATTGTTGAAGTAAGGAAGTGCTCAAATAAGTGGTCATTTAAAAAATAAGTAGTGGGCTTCCCTGGTGGTGCAGTGTTTGAGAGTCTGCCTGCTGATGCAGGGGACACGGGTTCTTGCCCCGGTTCGGGAAGATCCCACATGCCGCGAAGCGGCTGGGCCCGTGAGCCATGGCCGCTGAGCCTGCGCGCCCGGAGCCTGTGCTCCGCAACGGGAGAGGCCACAACAGTGAGAGGCCCGCATACTGCAAAAAAAAAAAAAAAAAAAAAAAAATCAGTACTTTTATTTTCAGGGAGCAATTTTAGGAAATGCTAGGAAGTTGGAGACAAATTATTCCTGAAAAGTAAGACTAATGGACTTTTTATAGAATAATCAAACGTGTTGTTTTACCTTAAATACCATTAAAAGGTAAAATTGTGGGAGAGTAATTTTTCATATTTGAATAACTTCAGGGGAATCATAGATTATAAATGATATATAAATTACAGAGGCTGTATAATTCAGTAGCTAAGCATATGGGCTCTGTAGAATGCCTGGGATTGAATGCCCCACTCTTCCGCTTACTTGCTGTATGATCTTGAGCAGCTTTCTTATTTTTGCTCTACCTCAGTTTCTTCATCTGTGCAATGGGGTTAACTTACCTCAAAGGATTGTTGTGTTGAACAAACAAGTTAATACATGAAAAGTAATTAGAATGGTGCTTGGCATATAATAAACACTATGAGTGTTAACTATTATTATTATCATAGGGAATGCTGGATATTTTCAGCATTTTATAGAAAAGTCTGAGTGGGAAAAATAGGTTTGAAAAAGACATTTAAAAAAAAAATAACTTGCTAGGATTTTTTTTTTTTGGCTGCATTGGGTCTTCACTGTGGGCTCTTCATTGCGGTGTATGGGCTTCTCTAGTTGTGGCGCGTGGGCTCTAGAGCGCGCAGGCTCAGTAATTGTGGCGCACGGGGGTATGTGGGATCTTAGTTCCCTGACCAGGGATCGAACCCCGGGCCCCCTGCATTGGGGGCACGGATCTTAACCACTGGACCACCAGGGAAGTGCCTGAAAAAGACATTTTAAAGTTAATACAAGTGAAATAATAAAAAGATAAATAGATACAGAAATTAGAAAGCTTTATAACAGCATTTCAAAGTATATTCTAAGGACTGCCTGGTATTGACAATTTATTTTTATTATATTAATTAAATATGTCTAAACATTAAGCTTTATTTAATCTCTCAATGCTTATGGTTCTTAAATGACAGTAAAACTAACACACATGCCCAAAACTACAAAACCAATAAAATGTAAATTAGTGACATTAATTTAATGTGTTTTGCTGAAAGGAAATTGTCACTTGTTATGTGAATACTGACTATTAAAGGATAGGATCTTTTGAGCTTGGTATGCCTGTAATATGTTTTATGATGACTCAGTTTTGCCACCATGTTTTACAAGTTGGACTCTAAAGAGATCTTTGTACAGCCTGCCATGATATCACTTGGTCTTCACTTGGCACAGATTGATCATTTAGGTATTAAGTTAATCTCTGTTCTTTTTTCATTAAATAGTAACAATTAAAGCAGTACTCTTTGTTGATAATGTAGTCATAAATATAAGCACAAACACAGGCAGTTAAGTTGAGTGGAAGTATTGAGTTTATAAGATCATTCACATGTTCCACAATCTCTTTTTAATTGTGCTATTTTAACATCAAACTAAAAATGTGGCATTAAAGAAAAAATCCATAGAGCTCTTTCAGACCCTTGAAAAAACTCCCAAGGATCAATTTGAAAAGCAATGATTTATAGGATTTTTCCCTCAGAGACTATAGATGTCCTTTAAACTCTTTTTATAAAAATTTATGAAAACATACCTGACAGCGGTTAAGGTATAAGGGAGCAGGGAAAGAATGCATACTTTGAAGGAAAAAAAAATGTGTGAAACAGATTTCCTGGAAAAAATGTTGCTGGCTAGGGACACATTACAGCTAATGTGATTTTCTAAATGATTACAAATACACTAATGTAATATTATGGTAGTTTCAAAAGGAGGTACTAGATATTTCAAGATAGCACAGGCACCATAATTCTTAAAGATTTTAAAAACTTGTTAAGGTTCTGATCCCTATTACTGCATTTCTAGAGTAAACCAAGAGTAAACAAATACACTAAAATGAATCTTTAGTACTCTCTCTGAAACACTGAGTAAGATATTAAAGTCTTGATTTTCTATTAGGATCATTGTAGACTTTATTTGTCTAAGCGGGAAAAAAGAAAAAGAAAAATTGGGTCAGAAAATTAGACTTCTAACTAATATTTTTAGTTTATTGCTAGATTGATATTACCACTGAGAGAAATATTCCTGATAAGATCCAATTAAAAAAATCAACACACAACAAAAAGCAGCAACAATTTCAATATCATTATCGACAAGGAAGCATTACTAACTAGCAGCAACTAACATTTATTGATTTGTCACCAAATAACAGGCACCAGGCTAAAGGCGTTGTGTTAATCCACACAATAACCCTGTGATTATGTTCTATTATTATCCCATTTTGCAGATAAAGAAGTAGAGTAGCTTGCCTGAGGTCACATGGTCAGTGAATGACTGAGCTGGAATTTGAATCCTTGCAATCTGAGCCTGTACTTCTGACTCCAGGCTGAGAAGCTTTCTAAAATAGTTCACTGGTCAGACCAATATGGGCACGTAAAAATATTTTTCTATCCCCTTAGTGACCCCCTTCTCAATTTGCATTTTTTTCATGGTTAGTAGCTTAAATAAGGCCTCCATATATTACTTCTTAGATTGAAGTACTGAAAACATCATTGCCAGTGAAGTATATAAAATGGTATTCATTCCTCCTATTTACTACATTTGCAGTAATTGAGAATACTAACTCTTAATAAAAGAGAACTACTACATAAATTTGACAAGTCAGAGTTACACAGAGAATTAAATGAAGCAACTATTTTTTAATAAATCTATTCTAACATTTTGCTAAAATTTTACATTTTTTGAACATTAACTTTGGACACAATGAACTATTAGCTATTTGGTGAACTATCCCTTTGCCTGAACATTAACCAGAAGCACTGCAATGTTGGATGCCAAAAGCAAACCTGGAATGCATATATATCACACAGTCTAACAAAGAATTCTCAAGATCAACCAAACAACTAAATAAGGCATTGAAAGCACTGAATATAGTATATCAACAAAGTAACTTTGAATTGTCTCAGAATTCAGGGATGGAAATAAACAAGTAGGACATCATGTCCATTCTTTGCTGGTGAGTGTGTGTTTTTAAACAAACGAAATGGTAAGAAAGAAAAATCAAACCAAAGCACTCTATGTTCTTAGTTAGGGTCTTTTTTTTTTTTTTTTTTTTTAAACCTATGTGTTAACTTTTGAAGGTGATGGAATAGAAAGGAGGGCAAGACATGACTGTCATATTAAAAGTGTTATATATTTTTTTCTGTTTATAAAAGTAAACTCTGATCCTGTATAAAAGTATAGATTTATGGTCTTTTCCCAGGGCTATATTGACTCTCTCATCCTCTCTCTTAATATAGTCCAAAGGGAACTGGGTCATCCGGACCTTCTACCAGACATCTTCATGGTTCACTACATTGACAACATCAAGCTAATTCAGTTAGATGAGCAAACTGATTAGACTGGGTGAGTCAAAAGTGGCAAGTGGACTGGAGGCCTTAGTAAGACTCATGCATTCAGGAGGGTGGGAGGTAAAAAGATTCAGGGGGCTTCCACATCACTGAAACTGTTAGAGGCCTAATGGTCAGGGTCAGGCTGGGACATCCCCTCCAAAGTAAAGGACAAATGATTATATCTGCACCTCCTACCACTAAGAAGACAATCCAATTCCTGGTTGACTTCTCTGGGTTCTGTAAGCACCATTAGAGTGAGCACACAGGAAAGGTCAAATATAATGGAAGGTGCCTATTATTTTTTCCTGTGAGGGAGGTGACACACCATCATATTTTCTTTCTATAAAAATAAATTATATATTATCTACATGTTATTTATTCTTGTGGGAGAGACAACAGACAAGGAAATAAATACATTATTTGTTTCCTTGATTACTATCTGTTCTTCCCATTAGACTATAAGCTCCTTGAAAGTGGGGACTGTATCTCAGCATCTAAAATTATGGCCAGCACATAGCAGTCTCTCAGACAATATATGTGATTCAATGAATGAATATATGTAGAATATAATTATAGTAAATATATACTCATAAGTATATAAATATATAATATATAATGTATATGTGTGACACATAAACGCATACATAAGTGTGAAAGGCATATATCTCTTTGTTTTCTGTAGATTTATGTCCTTCTTTACTCTCTCATTGGTACCTGAGAGTACCCCTGGTTTAGAAACAAACTCAAAGAAGCTTATAGCCTAAGTATGAGACAGAAAGATTTTGCCAGTCGCGTACAGAACCATTATTTTCACCTCCAAAAATTAGACATGAGGTGGGGGGAAGGGACCAGAGGCCTGTAGATGCAACTGGAGAAAGGAGGGTGTGAAGGGAGCGGAGTTAGAAACATAAGAAGGAGAAGGAGTTCCCGGGGCTGGTGAGGACCAAGGAATAGAGTGCACCTTTTCTGAAGTATGGATCACCTGTGGATATCCTGCTGTCCAACAGTCCTGAAAGCCCCCTGAGAGAGGATGGGGATGTAGACGCATGTGAAGGGAGAACGCTCCTCCCTGTTCAGGTTGAAAGTGGACAGAACCCAGGCAATGGCAGGCACACAGCCACTGTTAATAAACACGACCATCTGCCTAGAGCTCCTGCCATGTTCCAGGACTGTGGAAACATTAGCTTAATAATCATTACAGTAACTCTATTTTGCAGACATTAAAAAAAAGGAGGATCAGGTCAATTATGTAATTAGCACAAGGTCACAAAGCCAGCCAGAACTATGTTTTGAATTAAAACTCAGCTGTCTTAATTCCAAAATTAGGTTCTTAACACAGCACAGCATGCTACCTCACTGGGCTTTTGGTTCTGGTTTTTTGGGTGGTGCTTTTTTTCTCTACTTGGACAGGAACAGTTTCTATGGAAATGTGGCTATGACAGTGGATAGCAGTCCAAATCTCAGGGTTCAAAGGATGAACTCTTCTCTGACCTGAGCTGGCCTTGATCTCTAAGTGCCTATTCTAGTGGAAAAGGAGTAGGGGTTTCCTGGAGGTAAGGAACCTGCATTTATTGGTTGCCTATTATTTATTGTGCTATGTTCCTTATCTTCTTACAGGAAGTCTGTGAGCTGGATGCTATTATCATTATTTTGAGGAGAGGGGTGGAAAAATGAGACTCAGGAAGGTGATTTATTTGTCTAACATTTACTAGTAGCTAGTAAATAGAGGAGTTGAAAGTCAAGCATGGGTCTGACTCAAGAATCATGCAGTGGTAATAACTGTGGTCAGCTGTTCTGGTTCTGCAGGTCTGTTCAGTGTGAAGCACATCTCAGCCAGTGGTGGCGGGACCAGGACTGTGTTTGGTCACATGCCCATAGACTAAGCAACATATCTCTCACATTCAGTTACTCCTATTTTTCAAACGTATATGGCTGATTTTATGATTAATGGGAGAGAAACTTCTTTCTTTTATAAATTCAGAGTTCCCTTTTGTTGTTATATAGCAACAGATTGAAAGAGTATACTCATGGGTTGAAGGCAGAATTGTGAAATGGTTAAGAGCCCAGGTTCTGGAGACAGAATCCTTGGCATTTAAATCCTGACTTTGCTACTTACTCTCTGGGTTGGTGACACTGGGCAAGTTATTTCGTTTCTTTAAAGCTCAGTGTCTTTAACTGTAAAAGAAAGATATCATTGATTTTGTAAGATGTTGTGAGCCTTAAATGAGTTGATCTATACTAGTTGCTTAGACAGACAGCACTTTGCTCAGAATAAGCACTTAAGTTTTCTTTATTATTATATCTGATCTTCTACAGGGACTTTAAGAAAGTTATTGATTTTAAGAGGGAAAATACTTGGAATGGGTAAGAACCTCTGCATTAGAATCCAACTACATCCCTTAGGAGCTATGACTTAGAAAGTCACTTAAACTTTCTCTTATCAATTTTCCTATAGGGTGGTTTTAATGAATAAAATGAGATTGTGCACTAAACACAGTGTTTATATAGGACTATATATATATATTTATATATAGCACTAAACACAGTGTTTGAAAAATCGTTAGGGCTCACTATGTGATAAGGATGAGAAACATGATTATTATGATTTAATCATTAGCCATAATAGAAAATTTACTTGGATGAAATCACTTTTCAAAAATATTCATCCAAGGAAATGTGTGACAGAATGAAGAGAGCAAAACCCCAAGTCTTCAGCAAGTTTTATGAGCCTGTCTCTGTGCTAGACAATATTATACAGTAAAAAATGATGAGGTCCCTGACTGAAAGGAGCTTACCATCTAATTTGGGATATGAGTCACCCACAAATGGGATAATGTTTGTAAAGCTCTCAGTACCTTGTCTGTCACAGAGTAGGCACTCAGTCACTGAGAGCGGATACTATTAGGTTATTATTTATCAAAAAGTACATAACAAAGAGCTAACCAATATAATACCAACAATTAGAGTCTAAGGTTTTGTATAGTAAGGGGCTGACTAGGGAAACAGTATGCAGACTCCTTAAAAAAATTAAGAACAGAACTACCATGTGATCCAGCTGTCCCACCTCTGGGTACTTTATCCAAAGAATATGAAAACAGTAATCTGAAAAGGTATACATCTCACTATGTTCATCACAGCATTATTTACAATAGCCAAGATATGGAAACAACCTAAGTGCCCATCAAGGGATGAATGGATAAAGAAGATGTCGTATATGTATATATACAATGGAGATACTACTCAGCCATAAAAAAAGATGAAATCTTGCCATTTGTGACAACATGGATGGAACTTGAGGGTATTATACTAAGTGAAATAAGTCAGAGAAAGACAAATACCATATGATTTCACTCATATGTGGAATATAAAAAACAAAAATAAATGAACAAACCAAACCAAACAAAAATGAACATGTAGATATAGGGAACAGAGTAGTGGCTTCAGAGGGTAAGGAGTGTGCAGGAGTGGGAGGGTGAAATGGGTAAATTGGATCAACTGTATAATTGTTGAACAGAAACTAAATTTTTGGTGATGAGCACACAGTACTGTGTACAGAAGTAGAAATACAATGTTATACACAAGAACCTTATATAACGTTATAAACCAGTGCTACCTCAATAAAAAATAAATTAAAAAAACCCAGACAGGATGAAACAACCAACATCCTCACCAAGGACCAACAAGTAGATATCAATTCCACGGTAGATAGTATTATGTAATCTGTTAAAAAATTTATATATAAAATATAAAATCAAAAATATAAAATAGGGCTTCCCTGGTGGCACAGTGGTTGGGAGTCCGCCTGCCGATGCGGGGACACGGGTTCGTGCCCCAGTCCGGGGAGATCCCACGTGCCGCGGAGCGGCTGGGCCCGTGAGCCATGCCGCTGGGCCTGCGCGTCCGGAGCCTGTGCTCCGCGGCGGGAGAGGCCACGGCAGTGAGAGGCCCGCGTACCGCTAAAAAAAAAAAAAAAAAAAAAAAAAAAAATATATATATATATATATATATAAAATAAAGTAGAATGTTAAAAAAAAAGACACCTTATTACCAAACCAGGTCCATTTGGCCAACAAGTCTCAGATCCGCCTCCCTGAAGGTGAGAGAGTAGGATTTTTATGGGATAAGCTGGGTGGACCTAGGCGTGGGGAACGGTGATTGAAGGTAGGAAAAAGGTGAGGTAATCGGTCTTCTGCGCAGGCACAACTGGGTTACATGTTTCTGCATATTTTAAATCGGAGGCACTTAGCACAATTGGAGGGTGGAGTTTTCTGGCCCTCTTGTCAGAAGGCCAGTCATTGGACACCCTTGTAGGCCTGTTCGAGGGTCTCCGGTCCCAACCAGCCCCAGCCAGCTGGCACTAGGCAGGAGCTGACTCTAAGTTCCTGCAAAACAACTGGGCTTTGTGAAGCTGTGAAGGTATGCAGTTAAAGAGAGGGAAAAAGGAAAGAAAGGAAAAAAAAAAAATAATAAAGTGAGCTTAATCAATGAAGGCAATTTATGAGTAAAGGGGTTTTAACAAGCTGTTTCCTTATCTGGTGTCCTGTAAGACAAGCTCACAAATTTCCATTAGTTATCAGCTTCTGTTAACTCTGTGGGGCACAGTTTCCACCTCATTTAATATATATTGTTGATTCATGAACATTGACCTCACAGCCAATAGCACTATAACTCATATCTGAATGAAGATAATGTAACACGTGTTCTCTCTGTAAGACAACACAGCTTTCTTATGCTTAGGAATACTAGACAGCTTTTCAGCACTGTGCTTAGGGGTCATTTTAAATGGTAAAATCACCAACAGAAACACAAACAGGCAACAAACATGGCATTAAATAGATGACAAAAGGGACTTGTTTACAATAGAACAGCTGAAACAACAGGTAGAGCATTGCCTTGTTTGACTATAGCTGGGAACATGCTACTCTGTATATGTCATAAATGACTGAAAGCACCGCAAGTATTGATTTCAGGGTTACAAGTAAATTTTAGCCAGTACTGTAGGTGAATTTGCAAATACTGAATCTGTGAATAATGTATATTGTGAATTTGGAGAACGGACTTCATAGAAGAGGGGAGTTTTGAGGTAGACTTCGCAGGATGAGCGAATGAAGGTGCGAGAGGTGGGGTGGGGAGAGATGCCAGACTTTATGGGGTCTAGTTTCAGTTTCCCTCTTAACTTCCTGACCACAGATTGGTTGCCTACTCTAGGATACCATGCTGTCTCCCAGGATGAATCTTGGAGC